>NC_090930.1:394842913-397242913 GCF_040938575.1 Ambystoma mexicanum | reverse complement strand
GGTTAGGTCCTGGGGGGGCAAAGTTATAGGGGAGGTCCCAAAACTTCTTTTTTTCCCATAGAGTGAATGGGGAAAAAACTTTGCTCATACCTACAGCCCAAACCGCAGGACGGATTTTCACCAAATTTGCGGTAGGAGCAGCGGCTTGGTCCTGAAGACGTGCTTTTGTAAATTTGGTGAAAATTTGTCCAGTAGTTTTTTTTTAAAAATGAGTGATATCTATGTCCGCTCCACGGACACACTCCGCGGACATTGTCCTGATTGGCTAATCAGCTTGCGTCATGTCCACGGACATGTGACGTGTACACTGATTGGGTGGTGAAGAGCGTGAAGTGCGTCTGATTTTTGGAAACGCCTGCCATCTTGGATCCGCGGACAGCCCAGTGACAAATGGGGAGAAATACAACTTTGGCAAGTGTGTTGATGTGTAAGAACGTTTGGGGAGGGTAGAGGAGTAAGAGATGGGTCAAATGCTGTATTTATTTAGGTGGCAGGCACCCCTGTTGTGTTCGTCATGTCCGCGTACAGCCGCGCTGTCCGGGATGTCTGTAATTACACAAACGGGGGTGTCCTAAGGACACTATTCTTGTTCGTGCTGTCCGCAGGCAAGCTGAAACTGTTCTAAGAAGGGGCCTTGTGTCTGGGATGTCCGCACATACCAATATTCACTATTTCTGTCCATAGTATCCGCATGCAAGTTGAAACTGTTCTAAGAACATGTGCGGTGTCTGGGATGCCCGTAATTGGGCAAACAAGGGTGTCCTAAGGACACTATTCCTGTCTGTACTGTACGCTAGCAAAATAAAACTGTTCTTAGAACACTTTAGGTGTCCGTGGACATAAAAAATGTCCATGCTGCATGGTTAAAACGTTTGATTCTATGGGTGTGATGTCATCTTTGATGTCCTAGGTGTTAGTCTTAGCAGTGCACAGTGGTGGTGCGAGTTATGGTTGCTTAGCTTACCATAACTGGTGAATTTCTGATGTTTTTCGGTTTTACTTGTAACCATAACGTCCCTTTAATAATGTTTTTCATTGAATGTTATAGGTTTTTATTAGTCCAACTTAACCATAATGTCCCTTTAATAAAGTTTTTTCATTGGTTTTTATTAATGCAACTTAACAATAACGTCCCTTTAACAAAGTTTTTTTCATTGAATTTCATAGTTTTTTATTAGTGCAACTTACCAAAACGTCCCTTTAACACATTTTTTCAGTTAATTTTATAGGTTTTTATTAGTGCAACTTAACCATAACGTCCCATTAACAAAGTTTTTTCATTGTATTTCATGGGTTTTTACCAGTCTATGCTATTTTCATACAACTTTCTAATATCATACTTACCCAATATTTTACCTTAAAACTTTGCCATTTCCCACCTCCTAGCATAATTTTTAACACTTCTATACACTTTTTGCAACTTTTTCAACTGATTTTGCATCCGTAGACGTCCACGAACATCTGACTTCATCATGGACATTCCTGACAGTGCCACGTGACCTAATGCTTGTGCACGGCATGATGACGTATCCGAGAATGCGTCTGCACTTTGCAATCAGATCCGTGCTTTGCGGACAGTTCGGAACTGCTTTTTCTACTGATCTAGGTACTTTCATCTTCAAAATTTCACTCCTACATACATTCGTCCTCATTATCCATTAACAATCTAGTACACAGTAAATACTTGTTAGCAAAACTGCTAGTTATCTTAAAAAAGGCATCACCTATTGCCTATTGCCTTCCCTCCTCCCCAAGAGCCACCACCACCACCAGCTGGAGGATCTTCACAACGGGATGAGGTAGAGGAAGTGCCTACCTTTAGCACCCAGAGAGAATCATGGGTGTGGCATTTCTTTACCACTGTTGGGAATGTACCTAAGGATAAAGCTGCCAAAGTGAAATGCACTGAGTGCAACTACTCAGTTGCAGATTCCCCAGACAGTACTCCTACGGGGCCACCTCCATGTGCTGCCACGCCAAATCCAATGACTGAAATGATCTCAGAAAGGTTGTTCCTTTCTTAGCAAGTAGGAGGCTATCATCCTCCACTTCATCTTCCTCAACCAATACTGTAACCACACAGACTACTTCTGTGGGGCACGAAATCCCACCAGCTACCATGCAAGCAATAACAGATGCAGTTGATCCATATTTTCTTAAGACAACAGTCCTCTGTATATACTACAATACATCATTCTGCAGAGGGAAGCAATTTCAAAGTGCTTTGAAGTGGTAATCAAGGAGCATGAGAAACACTGCCCCCTACCTTAGATGTAACACATGTGCAACATCTTCCACTGTTCACCTGCCCCTCCATATTAGTGTGTGGTGCCTCTTCCCTCTTTTCCCTCCCCACCTTTCGTTCTAAGCTCTCTTGCCAAAAATAATAAATACATCAAAAAACAACAAAAGAAATGTTCCTTTAGGAACCATCTTTCACAGTTAAAAAATACAACAACAAAAAAGTAGACTTGTCTACTTCACATTTCTCAGTAAAATACATAGACTCAATAAGATTTTCCAACATTTCCATTAGCATGTTGTGTTATGCTAATGGAAATATTGTGGCGTTCATCCCCCGTTCCAGGGACTGGAACAGTAGCCCAAGTTATCAGCCCAAGCGAAGGGAGGGAGGATAACGAGATCTCCAGACCATTATCCCCCCTTTCCAGCCCCTGCACCATTAGCACCCCAGGTCCCCAAAGCGGGAACCCGGGGTTCTAAATAAATGGATCTTTTGCTCCAATCAGTCTGTTAGTTTACCATTCCATGCCTCAAAATCTCAATTAATGGTAGACTAACAGTCTGATTGGAGCAATAGACACCCACTGCGGAGTAACGAGTAATACACAAGAGATTATACATTGTGAGAGACTTTTGAGCTTCTGCTCATTTGCAGAGTCTTCTAGGTTGCGGTCTCTGCAGCTTAGCTATGCATGATGCAATACATAGGTTTTTTAGTTATTTGATAGATATTATATCTTTGAGCCGAAAACTTTTTGATATTAAAACATTAGAACTGGGAATGTAATCTGACATTAAACAACTGAGTATCAAATGTTTATTTGAACATGTAATAAATTATTGAACTAAAAAGAGTACAAGCCTATATAATTTGACTAGTCCAATATGGCTGCCATTTTTTAGTGTCTATAAATACCAAAATAGATTGATCACATGATCATGAAAGAGTTGGTTTTACTTCCTGTTTGACCCTAGATAAACAGCAAATCTAGCCTGAAGAAGTCCCCGGGTTGGGACGGAACGCGTGGCGCTACCACTATGGCTATGGAGCCAAGCAACAATTTGTAAGTCCATGCTGACTTGTGTTTCTTTTAATGTTTTTTATTGAAAAAAGTTACATTTTAGCACTAATCTGGGATTGAGTGCTTTTGCTTAAAGCTGTATAGTGGAAGTGTGTTTTTGACATATAAAGTGCATTTCACTGAGATACAGTCTAGTTTGTGAGAATTGTGAGTTTTTTTCCGACCTGCAAAAGCACCCGATGATAGAGATTTGAATGCACCAAGGAAAAGCCATTTTTTGTGATATATATATATATATATATATATATATATATATATATATACATATAAAGGGTTCCTGCTACTTACCATGTAGTAAGTTTCTCAATAAGCGTATTCTCTTTGTTTACCACTCTAGCAAGTGCCATGCATTCCAGCATTCATCACCTGCACACATGGAGCAGCAAACAATTGCAATGGTATGCTTCAAACAGTTTCTACTTACAATCCTTGTGATGAAAGTAAAGTAAATAAAAATGCATATGTGCATATATGGTAGCACTGTGTCACTGTTTCATAAAATAAGGGAAACACACATGAAATAGATATGTAGACCATTTTTAAGTGGCACTTATTGTCGGCCAGTTTAATATGTCGGCAGCACATGCATACATCCCAGCATCACCCATTCCAATGTATAGGTGCATCATAAGCCTTTTTTTCTTCCTTAGCATTCTGTCACTTCCTTCCAATTTCCTTCTCGCATTATAAAACTCAAATTTTAGCATCTCAGAATGTAAATAAAGAAACAAGACTGAACTTCAAGATTAGAAACTGTGATACGTATACATAATAAACATAAAAAATGCTTCCAACAAATATTTTGAATAGCATAGCATTTTATAAGAAAGTAACTAATGCATATCTGCATTTACAGCATCACTGTTTCACCTTTTCATAAAAGGAAGTAAAACAGATAAAATAGATGTGTACACCATTTGTAATTGTCACTCAGTGTGTGTTCAGTTTAATATATTGACAGTACATGTATACTTCCTAACATAACCCTTTCCCATCTTTAACTGCTTGTGAAGTCCTACGTTTTTCTCTACATTCTGTTAATTGTACTCCAACTTTCACAGTGGGAAAAGTGGAACTACAAGTCCCAGAACACAAACAAAAAATCTAGCACTACATAAACACCTACAGATAAGTATGCGTCATGTTGGCAAGTATGCATATACTCCTAACATATTAAATTTCCACACACCAACTGCCATTTAAAAGTGTACTACAAATCTTTTCCAACAAGTTTTCTTCTCTTTTACAAAACGTTACTTAGCTTCTATGAATACACATATGCATTTCTTAACTTTTATGAAAATGCCCTGAAAAGCTATTATTTTTCAACGTCCAACAATTTTATAAACATTTTCCCCACCACTCATCCTTCCTTTATAAATATGAAACTTGTTTACTAAAAGTACTTCAACATTACCGCATATCACCACTAACTTTCTTTTACAATTGCAGGAAAGAAGGACATCACTGAAATCAACACCGAAAAATGAATACCCTTCACATACACCATGTATATGAATGTAATTATACTCTTTTCAAACTAACATTTCTTTCACTCTAGCCCATTATATTCCACCATTCACGCTCTTACCATTCCCATCAATACACCACCATTGCCACACCCACTCATTTCCTCAAAACAAGACAATCACCCTACAGATTCCATCACAGCCACAACTAAATAAGTTAAGGCCCCTCTTGCAAAAACAAAAAGTTAAACATTATGTACAAAGAAAAACAGACCTACTAGCGAACCTAATCCTCTATCTACCAGTGTTAACGTAGTCACGGTTAAGCAATAAAAAAAAAATGATGTTACAGAAAATGTTCCACTGTAAAGTTCTTCACAACATCTGAAAAGTCAGAATCTACCATAAAAACTACCACAGGAGACTAATCCTGCAAGCGCTTATTGACAGCACTTTTCTACTAACGAGAACATGGTTTATATTGATTTCGAATAGAATGAATCCACTAACTAAATTAATCAATACATTACAAAAAGTACTTCTACACATGTACAGTGTCAATATAGAGATCCTTAGGTACATTCCCAACAGTGGTAAAGAAATGCCACACCCATGATTCTCTCTGGGTGCTAAAGGTAGGCACTTCCTCTACCTCATCCCGTTGTGAAGATCCTCCAGCTGGTGGTGGTGGTGGCTCTTGGGGAGGAGGGAAGGCAATAGGCAATAGGTGATGCCTTTTTTAAGATAACTAGCAGTTTTGCTAACAAGTATTTACTGTGTACTAGATTGTTAATGGATAATGAGGACGAATGTATGTAGGAGTGAAATTTTGAAGATGAAAGTACCTAGATCAGTAGAAAAAGCAGTTCCGAACTGTCCGCAAAGCACGGATCTGATTGCAAAGTGCAGACGCATTCTCGGATACGTCATCATGCCGTGCACAAGCATTAGGTCACGTGGCACTGTCAGGAATGTCCATGATGAAGTCAGATGTTCGTGGACGTCTACGGATGCAAAATCAGTTGAAAAAGTTGCAAAAAGTGTATAGAAGTGTTAAAAATTATGCTAGGAGGTGGGAAATGGCAAAGTTTTAAATTTCTGTGATGGTGAATTGATTCACACAAGCAGCACAGAACAATATTTTAATGAAGAAGCTTCTAAACAAGAACAACAAAAAAACTATTTCCAGAGACAATAATGGTTGAGGGCCTAAAATGGTGGAAGAAACCATTATGGCAAAAGAAACCCTTCTAGAAAAAGAAATCCCCAACATACCTTGAACCAAATGCTCCCTGGACCCAAACAAACTGTAAAGTGTACAAATGGACATGCAGCTCAATGTGTAAAATACACCAACAATGCTTTAAATCCTTACGACAGTACCTCAATCACGATGTGAAACTAAAAGACAAAAGTAAAATAAAAACTTTACAAACCATAGACATGTTCAGTGCGCAGCCACACTGGTCTCTGAGGACATTGGTCTGCATTTTAGGAACTGCTTGCAAAAGCATGTTCAAACACATCAAAATTTTAGTGACACACCATTCTATTATACAGAATCTTTTTCCTCAACTATACTATGCAAAAAGCCCTACTCTAGAACTGCAAAATTTAAATAACATTCTCCTACATGGAAAAGCCAAAAAACTGCTTCAAGAAATAGAGCACATCCAACGTAAATACTTTGGAACTGAAGGTAACTTTTAAAATTCTGTACCTTTAGAAAACATTACCAAAAACCTCATGATAACAACGTCCTAATAAAGACATAGCTATGTTTCAAAACACATCTGCTGAATTACCAGACCAAATATGTGTCTGTTGCCAAAGAACGTTTTATGAAAAGAGCACACAAATAGTAGATCTACCCTACAAAATGGAAGACAATGGCCCTCATTGATTGTACTCATTAATGGTGTGCCAACAAAAGACAAAACTAGTCAACTTAAACAAAGTAAGACAAGCCCTAGAATATCTAAAAGAAAACAATCAATACTACAAAGATATAAACATAGAAGAAAACATCAAAATTATTCAAGAGTCACCAGTTTTGTACGTGTTGATTCTGTTCTTGCAGCCACCATTTTAGACCAGTATACGATTCAACCACTACACGCAAAGACACAATTGATGATGCATTAGAAACATATTATATGCATCAAGCCAAAGGATCAATGAGACAATGGGGAAAAAGTGTAAAACCACATCCTTTTCCTATGCTCTTTCTACTCTTTCCTACAGGAAAAGGAGGAAGATTTGAAGAAAGGCACATGCAAATTAGTGCATCAGAATATTGCTCTTTACAAATGTATTATGACGACTACAGATTCAGATAAATGTTGAATAAATGTTCCACCTCCTCTTCAAAAAGGGAACTAGCAACTCTATGTTATGGAGTTGTACACACATTCAAAACAGGCTATAACTGTTTTAATATTTCCGCTACCCAACTGCTTCAAAAAATAAAAGACAAAGATAATGTTTTGCATTCAAGTATCAAAAATATCTTGGCAAACATGCGTGGTGTAAAATAATACTGGTTCTGACATCACAGTGATGTACGTTGTGTGCTAAGGAACCTAGGCCCACCCACATGGTTTGTTACTTTAAGTTGTGCAGAGTACGCATGGGATGACTTGCACAACTTCTTACATTCAGCAAACAAAATAAAGACGGAATAGATATAAAAACACCAAGAGAACTCTGTTCTCTTGATCCTGTCAATGTATCAGGGTACTTTCACCATAACTTAATTTCCATACTGCATTTTATGTGCAATAGAACTAACCCTCCCCTCAGGGAAGTGCAACACTTCTTTTGGAGAAAAGAATATCAATCCAGAGGAGCACCCCACATCCACATGCTCTTATAGATAAAAGATGTTCCAAAACGTGGCCATGATAGTGATGCCACTGTTTTACAGTATATTGAAAAATACATTACCTGCGACATCACTTCAGAAACCACAGATAGTTACCTACATACACAAGTTTTACAGTTCCAAAAGCATAAATGTGGCATATACTACCAACATAGATATAAAAACAAAAGGAAATGCCATACCAAACGTTGCTTTGGCTTCCCTAGACCAGTTTGCAAAAAAAGACAAGTAAATAGCGTGATGTCTTCTGTTAGACACAGTTTAAAAGGCAAATCTCCTAAAATGCATACAACATTAAAAGGGACGAAGCCTTCAAGTACATCAATGATTGCAATCCAATCATTGCCCTCTTGTGGAATGCAAAAATAGACATACAATACATTGCAGACAATACCACTGCAGTTGCATGCTATGTCACACCCTATCTCACCAAAACTGAAGAAACAGAGCTTAAGTACCTCTGGGATGACATATCATCTGACAAAACACTATCACATAAATTGTACAGCTTTGGTATAAAAAATGCTCTCCCATAGAGAATGTGGGTGCTGCGAAGCTGCAGACAGTTTCACAGGTACAACCTTATATTGCAAATCTGAGCACATTATCTGGCTGAACCTTGGATCAGCTTCATCCCGGAAAAGAGTACTAAAATCCTACCAAGAGATAGAAAACATTGCCACAAATGATCCCAACATCCACGACATTTTAAAAACCATTTCAATTGACACTTGCAGCTCAAACAGAAGTACTGCTTTGGAAAACATGTGTCTGTATGACATTGCCCAAAACTACACCTACAGAAGCAATGTCACACCAAATGAGACATATGGTAAATATCCAGTCTCAACTTGTGAAGGAAGCCTAGTGAAACTCACCAAATCCAGTCTAATTAATCATGTAAAGTTATCATTTAAATCTCCACAACATAGAGAACTGTATCACATGGCCATACTCCAACTTTTTGAACCTTGGAGAAAAAAAAAATAATTATTAGGTGACCATGTGGGTCATTACGACCTTGGAGGTAACCATGCCGCAATTTGCAGCATGGTTACCCCCTTGCCGGGTACCAGGTCCGGGTTCCTTGAATGAAGAATTACCGGGCCATTCCAACCTTGGGGGACCCGGTAATTCCTCATTCAAGGAACCCGGACCCAGTACATCACCATTCCCATTCGAGCCCCCATAGGGTCAATGGGAATGGGGAGGGAGCTAACAAGGTCCCATTCATAACGGGCCCCTTGTTAGCTCCCTGGTCTGCTAGTGGGACCCGCTAAGGGCATCTAGTTTTACCAGGCGCCTTTTGCGGGTCCCGCGAGCAGACTTGTAATGGCGGCGGTAAGGGGTTGACAGCTCCAACACCATTACCGGCGCCATTAACCCCTTACCGCCAAGGTCGTAATGACCCCCTATGACTTATTTGAAGCAGCATTCAAAGCAAATGAAAGCTGTACAACAAATGACAATTTAAAACAATACAAACAAATGTTGGACAATGAACGCCAACAAGAGGAAGAAAATGAAGCTCATCTAGACAAATACACTCCTGGGAGCAGTCATCCTTCCCTTACAGGAAGCCACAACCCACTTGGAGAACCACTCATTCTAAATGAAGCAGAAATAGCATTGACTGAGGTAGAAAATACCATGTATCAATATAAACAATCTGAAGAAGACTTGTCAGTGCTGGAATCACAGCTAAATGATGAACAACTCACCATTTATCTACAAGTCACTCAAGAAACTGAACATGGGTTTAAACATGGAACTGAAACCTGTAGCTGTAAAAATTATTAACCTCTGCTCCTGCATGTAAGTGGTGTAGCTGGTTCTGGTAAAACATTCTTAATTAAAATAATCAGCATATTCCTACAAAACATAACCAACAACCTTTTGGCTGTAGTAACAGCCCCCACAGGCTTAGCTGCCTACTACATAGGAGGTGTAACTTTACACCGACTATTACTCCTCCTCATAGAACACCAAAACAAATTAGAATGCTACAAATTATCAGCAGAAGCTGCTTCTGAAATACACAGAATTCTAAAACAAATGAAAGCGCTCCTGATATATGACGTAAGCATGGTTTCCAACCTCATGTTGGCTTTAATTCATCTCAGAATGAAAGAAGTCCTAAAAATAAACTACGAAGAACTGTTTGGAGGAAAACATGTTATTGTTTTCAGAGACCTCCTACAGTTAAGACCAGTGAAAGGGCAACCTATTTTCAGTACAATAGGACACAAACATTGCTGCAATACCTTCAGCAGCATTGGAAATGAAAATCGCTGGCAACATTTTCACTGCAGAGAACTAACTCAAAACATGTGCCAGTCTGCAGACCTCACATATGCAAACATTTAAAAAAGCACTAGAACTAGTCTGCATACTAAAGATGCAAAATCAATCTGAAATAGTAGACTAATACATGAGCTATGTGGAACACATCTGCTCCTGATGTCATGGAACAATTAACTCAACATAATCTAAAATGTATGTCCTTAATTCCAACCCTTGCATGCTGTAGTCAATTCAACGAGACAATGTTGAAAAAGGAAATGCAACCCAAACTGCATATCAGCTCCACAGACAAACTAGAAGTGCATGGCATGACACTTCCTATGTGTCAACAAGCAACCGCACAACTAAATTACTTAGAAAAATGTATCTGCAACACAGCCGGATTGTAGAAAATATTGACTTTGTGTCTAAACTGCAGAGTAATTCTAAAATTTTACCTCGATGTAGCACGTTTCCTTCATTGCAAAGACATGTACGTATGCCGAGAGCATTTTACTCTACCTCTTGCACATGCTGTCACTATTCACAAATCACAAGGTCTAACCCTAGATCAAGCATTGATTGACATTGGCAGCACAGTCTTTAAAGAAGGTATGCGTTACTTAGTGCTTTCACATTTGCATACACTGAATGGTCTAATCCTAGTTAACGTTGATGCAAAAAAGTCAATGCTGACATTCCTTGCATCCTGGAAAACAACAGGCTATGGGCACGATACACCCCTCATCTAGATTTTTAACATGTACCTCGAAAAAAAGAAACCTTTTAAAGGACAAATAATAGAAAAAGAAGCTATAGCACATTATCCAATAATACCACTAAATAAAAAAAAAACAACCAACCCCTTCTGCATCAAACACTACAATCACAAAACTGTCTTGTAGAAAATCAACTGCACATCCATCAGAAAAGAAACACACAAATATGTCTTCTCCAGAAACATCAGCAGGCCCATCAAACGATCCACAAACAGAACTCTCTGGTACACTTAATTTCAGAAACACAACTCAAGTAAATTGTTATGCGAATTTGACAATGAATCTTTTCTTTCAATTGTCATCAATTGTTCACAACATTCATTTAAACGCCTCTGACCAGTTGTGTTTGCAAATGCTCGCCCTTCACATAAATGCCACAAATAATCCTGATAACACAGTGTTTCAGGAATAAGGCAAGAATTGTACTACTATGCAAGAATTATAGAATTTACCATAAACACACAGGCAGATCCACATGAATTCCTAATGCACTTACTACAAGTACTGGAAGCCAAAATCATCCCTATAAATTAATAGTCTTCTAGATTTCATACACTTGGAAACATACATGCACTCTCTTCAACCATGTTTCACAAGACCACATCCCTAATGAATGATTTGTATATGTATCCATACCAAATTCTGAATCCATTCCATTTCACTAGCTTCTGCAGAATGAAAATCATGGCATATTATACCCTTTTTGCAATTCAAACAATTGTTCCACCATACAAATAAACTCACATAGTCAATATGTCATACTAATGCGTCTAAGGTACTATGGAGATGATACCATAAATAACTGTAAGCTTACAGGCTTCACACACAGCTAAGTATCTCCTGGAACAAAAACATTCACAACAGTAGGTACAGTATGCCACACTGGTGCCACATCCACTTCAGGGCACTATACAGCATATGTCAAAAAAGGAAGTGGTTGGTTTGAATGTAACAATACCTTTGTTACTCGAAAACATAGATTACTAGCAAATTTAACAAATGCCTACTTCATATTCCTGCAACATAAGTGTAGTCACTAAACTGTAGCACAATTAACAGTTAGAATACATCAGCAGGTATCTAACTACATCCATAATACTACAATAGCACATTTGAAAGTTAATCTAGTTAGAATTCGCCAACAGGTTTCTAACTACTCGAAAAATACCTTTAATTGCAAAGCACTTCAAATACGCCATCTCAACACTTATACGACAAAACATCTTCTAACTTCTAATGTAGTTAGAATACACCAAAAGGTATCTAACTACTTCAAGCATTCCCTTAATCACAACATACTTCAAACAAACATACTATCACCCTTACACTCACGTAACTGTAATAGTTTTTTTTATCCAGTACAGATATTTTCCCCAATGACCCAGTGATTTTTTAATGTCAATACAACAGCAGTGTGTCATACACTCATTTTGTACCAAACATAGTAGTTAGAATGTACTGTTTATGAAGATCTAAAAAAGAAAATGTATTTTTAAAATTGTGTACAGCCACAGCTTTTGAATTATCCTACTTTTTTCCCACATGAAATAAACCAGAGATTGCAGCTTTATAATGCTACAACATTAAGTAACCACAACAATTATAATCAAATACGCATTTTATGAGCACTATCCTCAATTGTACTACAATCATAAGTACCATATACAGTTCAATTACCTAATTCGTCCATATTACAAACACGTTGTACTCCTACTACATTAACTATAATTACTATACACTACTTGGTATATTACTACTTAGTTGTGCCCATTGCACATATTCTGAAGGCCATGGCTTGCGGGCATACCCCCACTAACTTCCCACTGGCCTCAACCACCACAATACAATTAACTATATAAGAGGTACGTACCACACACTGTCAACTAATAAAACTCACCCTGACTCCCCTGCAATCGAAATGATGTCTGTGGACACCGAAATTTACTGCGGATTCAGCAGCATTTCCAAATCTTTTTTTCACCTATAAAAACAGCTCCACATTACCCTCATTACACTTCCCTACCATTTATATGCCCTCTTCGAGCCATCAAATTAGCCCAAATGTCTTTTCCAAGCTGTCCATTCACAGTGCTGTCAACAAACTACTGCATTGTCTGCAGACAACTACGACACATGCACAGCCTTTTTCAACCTACAAAAATAGCCCCATATAATCTTTTTCCCACTCCCCCACCCTTCCCAGCAGCTCTTTCCACCACCAAATGACCCAAAATGTGTTTTCCAGAAGTTTTCCCCACTGCAATGACAGCGGTCAGCTGAGCCTGTCCGCAAATCGAACATGCTGGGTGTTTCCAAAAATATTACGCACCTCACGCTTTTCACATCCAATCAACAGGCGCATCCATCTGCGGACCTCACGTTGCTCTCTGGGCTAATTGGAGGCCCACCCGCGGACCAAACAGGGAAGTGAGTCAGCGGACCAAACCCAGATATCACAATTAATATTTTTACATACTTTTTGTTTGTTTTAATAAAAATCTACTGGATGAATTTACACCAAATTTACAAAGCACGCTTTTTGGAGCAAGCCACCATTCCTGCTGCAAATGTGGTGAAAATCCATCCAGCAGTTTGGGCTGTAGGCATGAGCAACATTTATTTTCAATTATGCATGGAAAGAACCACACCTGTTGGGACCCCCATATAACTTTGCCCTCCCCTTGACAAGACCTCACGTTTTTTTGCAGAGTTTCGTGAGGATTCATTCAGTGGAGGCAAAGTTATAAGATGCCCAAAATGTGTTCTTCCTATGGATTGAGCAATGTAACCATTGCTACAGGGCCGCTACTGCAGGCCCTGTAATACACATATTACATGGCCTGGGGTGAGGCCCTGTAGTTATGGTTAAGATGCTCAACTCATAGGAAGACACTTTTGGGGCAGCTTATAACTTTGGTCCCCTTTGTTGAATCTTCACCAAACTTTGCAAAAGAGGTACATGGCCACCTCCGAATGATTATGGAAAGTTTTGGTGGTTTCATCAGTGGGGGAAGTTATAGGGCGGTCCCAAAACGTTTGAAATCCTCATAGACATAACGGAAAGAAAATGTTCCTCATGCCTACAGACCAAACCGCTGGACGGATTTGCACTAAACATGTGTGAGGAGCAACGGCTTGGTCCTGAAAGTGTGATCTTGCAAATTTGGTGTAAATCCATCCAGTAGTTATTTTTAAAATGGCTAAAAAGCAGGTAAAAGAAAATTAGTGATACCTGGGTACGGTCGGTGAACTCACTTCCTGATTCGGAGTCCGTGGACACCTTTGCACCATCAGAGAGCCGTGTGATGTTCACGGACATCGTATGCGCTCGCTAATTGGTCAAATAAAAATGTGTCAAAACTTTTGAAATGGTCACCGTGTTGGATTTGCAGACAGCGCCCACACTGTGTGAACATCACATTAAAACATATTAAAAAACACAATATTGCTGATGTTCGGGGACGTTTCTGGGATGTTTGCGAACTTGACACATTTCTGCATTATAGGGTCACTGAAAAGCGGTTTTTGGATGGCTGATAACTTTGGCGCCACTCAATGAAACTAAATACAATTTTGCAGTATCATTTTAGACCCAGCCCCTAATGGTTCTGCAAAGTTTGGTGCTGTTTTGCCGAGAGGGGGCAGAATCACGGGGGTCCCAATATATATAAAGTTTGCAAAAAGATTTTAAACCCCAATTTGCTAAGAATATTGAGTGCTGCTTGGAGGGTATTGTTCTGGAATATTTGCATTTTGTTAATGTTTTGTTTTGAGGTCCCTACCAATAGGACATTGCAGTAGTCAAGTCATACTCCTGTGATAACTTTGGCAATGGTGTGCCAGCTAGTCGATGTGAGGAATTGCCTGGCTGATTTTTGCTGTTTATGCTGCTGAGGAGGCGATAGCATTCGCCTGCCTAGAGAGGAATAGTGAGGCATCCAGATAGACATCCAGGGTTTTGACTGATGGTGAGGCTGGGATATTGATGCTGTCTATTGTGAAGGCTAAGAATTGCAGGTTGAGCTTTATATCATGGCTGGGCACCCTCCTAACAGTATCTCTATCTTATCATCGTTGAGGCATAGGTGGTTCATGGCCATCCAGGCTTGGATAGTGTAATAGATTCTACTGATAGTGAGGGAATCTGTGTCATAGATGCCTGTAAGCGAAAGGATTATTTAAGTGTCATCAGCATAATTAGTGTAGGTAATGCCAATGCAGTCCAGGAGGTCAAAGAGGGGTTTAGTACATATGTTGTAGAGGGAAGGGGAGACACATGAGCCTTGGGGAACTCCACGGGGAGTGGGAATGGGATGGGCATTAGTAGCGTCTAAGAAGACTCTCATGGATCTATCTTCTAGGAAGGATGCTACCCAACCAGTGGCTTCATGTGAGAAATTAGCGGAGTCTAAGAGATGGTTGTGGAGGGTTTTGTGGTTTACCAAGTCAAAGATGGTGGAGAGGTCCAGGAGTAATTAGAGGGATTGCTAGCCTTCTTCAATGAAGGCAGTGTACTGGCTTTTTAGAAAAAGTCTCAGGAGGATTGCTCACTAGGAACGTGCCCGCGTAGGAAGCAAGACGACATGGAGAAACACAGGTTCGATCCCCGGGCCCGCGCTTAGAAACCTCTGGGTATTAAACGCATTATAAATATCATATATCTTATCATATATCTTATCTAGTAGTGCTCTTTCTGTCACATGACCTGGCTAGAAGACTGTTTGTCGTACACCCAGGACATGGTTGGATTCTAGGAAGTTTTGAACTTGTTCGAAGGCTGCTCTGTCAAGGATCTTTAGAAGGAAAGGGACTGTTGCAATCAGACGGTACTGGTTAGGCGATGTTGGGTCAAGTGATGTCTTTCTTCAGTAGTGGGCAAACCCAGGATTCTTTGAATCTAGTTGGGACCTGGCTAGATGAGAAGGATGTGTGGAGAATTCTAGTGATGAATGGGACAAGGGATTCTGAGCAATCTTTGATGATGTTGGCCGGGTAGATTTCCCCCATACATTTGGATGGTTTAAGTTTTTTAAGTATGTTGGTTGTTTCTGTTTCGGACACATTTCTGAAGGGGAATGGCGGTGTGCAGTGGTGATTTATGGGGATGTTTGGTGTTGGGGTGGAGATTAGGGCTTGTTTCTTTTCTATTTTCAGTTGTAGGGGGTGATTCTGGCTTGCATAGCATTTTGGATGTCTATACACCATGCCTCGTCTTTCAAGATGGTGCTTGGTGGGGAGCAAGGTGTTTCTAGTTCTCTGAGAATTCTAAAGATTTCTTGGGAATTGGAGCTGGCATTCTCTATTCCTTTGTTATATGCCGTGGCTTTGGCTGACAAAATGGCTTGTTTCTATTCTTTGGTAATTGATTTGAAGGTGGTTTTGAGTATATGATATTACTACTGAGTAACAATATGGAATGGAACGTCTTTATATGGGGTACCACATACAGTCTCATTTTCAACATATCAAAAGGGATGGGTAGTCTTGTGATAAACTACTCCATGTCACATAAATCCAACTTTGTACTGCAGTTTGTTTGCGAATACAGCAATCAAATATTACATAAAGAGAAACAATGAATGCAGTATGGATGATATAATTAAAGTATTCTTAAGATGGTATGTTTAGGTAGTACAATGATAAGTCAAGGCGTTTCACATTCTTGAGAAATGTATTATCTGCGTGGGACTTTCTTGTTGTTCTGTGTATGTACATTATGATCTCAGGGCAAACACTAGGGAAAAGAACTTCAGAATATAGCACAAGGTCAAGCTCTACATGTACAGTAACTTTATAGTATGTGTGTCATGGTATCAATGTAGTATAACCCCATGAAGTCCTCAGCTTAAAATTAATGCAGTCACTGAACAAAAGCAATCACCCCAGATATGTCTTGTCATCAGTGATGTCATTTGTAATGTCTTTGATGATGTCCCTGATGTTAGTGTTAACAGTGCATGGCAGTGGTGTGAGTTATTGGTTGCACAGGGTTTTTTGATTTTACTTGTAACCATAACGTCCCTATAACAAAGTTGTTTCCCTGAATATATGTATTGATCGACTAGTTGTGGATCAACGTTTTGTATTCTCTTATCAAACCTTTGTTCTATTGTATTTGGCACAGGTTTCAGTAGTTAAACGGATACATTGGTTTAACATTGTTTAATGTTAGATGTGCTATAATAATAATTTAGGTTAAGCACCAGTTTGCTTTATGTTTCTGTAGATTATGTATTCCAAGTATTTACCCATTGCCTCAATAAAACTGCTTTAAAGCAGCACATTAATTTAGCAAGCATTAAAAGCGAAATAAATGAAAAACAATATCAATTAAAATGTGCCTTTGAAACAAAAACAACGTAGTTCAACAAATGTAAATGACTGAACATTCTTGTTCTATTAACATGAAAGATCCTATGTGTGCGATGCGGTAGGTACACCTTATCAAGAATGTTACTAGAAAAGAACAACATACACATCATGCTGTATTACTGACCTTACTTCATATTTTCTTACAAGTGTTTGATGCGAAAATGTCATGCACGTATAACGAATGTCTTTTTGACAGTCATTGTTTAATTGCCATTCCCACTGATGAAATATATCCCTCTGCAACTGTGCATCTAAAATCCTTGGTGCGGATATTCCCTTATGATTCATGTAATATCCCGCACTTAGCGTTCTTTGTTACTTTGCCACAGCAGAGACAAAGAGAGTATATATTTCGAAGGGACAATAGATGATTATCCTAATTATAGATGTCTGATGTTTCCGCACTTTTTACCTTTTTTAAAACAACAATCCTGTGAAAAGAGGCATTCTTTCATGAACCCATTCCTATTGTTCCCATCCCTTCTTAATTCTGATTCAGTCTTTTCAGAGATTATCTGATTCGTAATTACATACTGTACAGAAAGTGCTTAGAAACTGAGAGCAGAAGATATGTTGTTACCATTACCTTTTCAACAGCGAATTCAGTTCAATTATGTATATGCAATTTGGATGTATTCAATTAAATTGCGCAAGAAAAAAGATGAGCATTTCTTATTTTGAAAATACATTCAAGAAAACTGATTTTGTGGGAATACTGTATCTCGTGTTATTTATTTGAATTCTCTATTTGCCATAACACATCTTTCAGGTGCAGACCAATACTGCAGTTTAACTTTATGAGTATGCTTACATTTTCTGCTTATTTAAAATACACTTCTTAAAACATTCTGCACAGACCAATTTCCATTATAGTAACTTGACTATATTTTAATGGTTTTATACAGGACACCAGTGTATGGTAGTAAGTGATGCACAGTACACATCAACCCAAAAGTTGTCCTGCTTGGGCTAAACCACCCTGCCTAGAAATAACTTATGTCATTACATCATATTATTGTGAGGAATTCGACCATCCGCACAGGGAGAGAGCCCTCGCCCGGGCTTTTTTGATTTTTTTAATATAAAATGAATGATGTGAGACCAACCTCAGAGAAATGTGCGAGGCCATTCTGCGCACATTCCATCTGCTTCATGCACAAAACACATAGTCACATGTACTCCGGGAAGACACAGCCTACAGGCGCTGTCTTCCCCTGTCATAGTCAGCTCAAATGGGACAGGCTCAGGTACATCAAACCATCTCAAGAAGGGGGAAGGCACACCTTCCTCCAGCATGAGCAGCCTAATTTAAATATCAAAGGCTCCATGCATCTGCATTCCTTTTGTACTCCAGTGCATACTAACGAGATAATTGTAGCAAGCCTAGAGGAGAGGCTTGGTTGCCTGAAGAGACAACAGGAAGGCGGGACTAACACCTCTTTGGTATGCAATGTGTCAACTTGAAGCTATTTCCCACCTCTCTGTATGAAAGGCAGTGAATGACCTGTCTGTATCCCTGCAGAGCATACCCTTTTCAGATGGATGAAGGATGTGATTTGGGAGAGATAGGCAGTCTGCTCCCAGCACATACTTCAAGGGAAGTCTGCGCTTTAATCAAGAGTCACAGAGGGCTCAATTAACTAGAGAGTCACTTTGATCTACCACAGACAAGCAGATGGGTGTGACTTAGGCATATGTTGTCACCCCCTTGTCTGTCTTGTTGCAAAGCACCCTGGTCCTGACCTCATGCATAACAGAAGATTGTTGGTGGGGGCCCAGGATTGGTTCATTAAGGTGGGCTTAGCCTGCACCAATCACTGGGCCATTGGCTTTAAAAGGGTTTTGGTTTGAGGAGCTTTTTGTGATATCACTGTGAAACCCCCGTGACCAGTATTATAATTTAGATTTGTAGGTGTTGCATTGGTGTGTGAAAGACGGAGACTAAGAGATCCCCCACTCTATTTGTTTGTAAGGAAATGTGTATTTTCCGCACACCTTCTTGCTGCGCAGCAAGAAGGTGTGTGGAAAATACACAATGGCTTTAAAAGAGGGCTGAACCCCTCACTTAGCAGAATATTGCACCTGTTAAGAGCACTGCAGAAAATGCAAGGTATTTTATAACTATACAGATGCTGTAATGCAAGTAGACTAAGTAATTGTAAAGGCTGGCTATACATAGTGAGTAGACTGCAGGCGGTGCTGCCATTATGTAGAATTAAGTAAGCTCAGATGAGAAAGAACGATTGATAGCTATGCATGTGTCGCAGCAAAGAAATAAGCTGAAGTTCGAAGGTAGACCAGAGAGGCAGTCTGACCTGGTGTCAAAGGATGGAGCAGCCAAAACTGGTTATCAGTCCTTGAAGAACAGTGAATGTGAGACACTGAGCATCCCTTGTTAAGTTGCAAAGAGAGAACACCATGAGTGCCAAGTTTCTTTATTTCAGACAATTAAGTGCTATAACATGGGGCGATACATGGTCTTCTGTCACCTGAGTCCAGGATAGAAATAGAAGTGGGCATGCAGACCAGAACCTTGATAAGTACATGCTCACACTCCCTTATATTACCAGAGAAGAGAAACTACTACAAGGCCAAGTTCAAAGACAATCTGAATGGCAGATGGCACGATTGATAATGGATGTCGGGCTAATTGGGTGGGGAGGCATGGTCAAGTCCACCCACCAGCACCTGCGGTACCAGCTTACGTGCTGCTAGTGAGTCGAATGTTACAGAAGGGTACAAGCATGCCAACAAATTTTAGAAGGCCATATAACAAAGGGCCTTATAGTTTGAGAGCCAATGATATGCTGTGTACTTCATAACTGTCAAAGATGACTTGCACTAGGGGTGGGCATACGTTTTCCACCTGCCTCTAGAGACCCAACCACAATCCATTCCCTATAGAAAGTATACTTAGATGTTCCCCTTAAGCCAACCACAATCTTGCATAGGTTTTCTTAGTTTGCCACATAGTATGACGTCACATATGACACATTTTTGCTATATAAGAATGTTGTTTATGAAATTCATTGAGCGAGGTTGTGCGACATCTGTTGATGTCCATTGTAACTCACTCTTTTAGGCAATTGAAAATAAAACAATCTATTGAGAGAGGCCAAATAGAAATCTTGCAAGCAAATAGAGATGGTAGGCAGGGTCCCTCTTTGAAGAAATCCCTACCTGGTTTCCACAGGCGCTTCGCGGACGGAAGGCGAAAGTGGTTGATTGGAGGAGAGATCAGCCGATACCGAAGGCCTCAAGCTGAATGAGCAAATGGTGAGTAGACTAAGGGGAATGGCAAACTGAGGGGTTGGGATTGTGGTAATTTAGAATGTAATGGGAAAGTAACAGGAAAAGTAACTGGAGATTTATTTTGTGTAGCGAGAGAAGAGAGCCCGAGATTCCTAACCAAAAGGGGTTCTAGAAGAGTTTAACTCACACTCCATTGAGAGTAAAAGTAGACTACGTACATGACAGGTCTGTATATGGAGATAAGCTACACTCTGTAATCAGAGTATTATTAGCGGCAAAATGATGAGGGTGATCACCGTGATTTAATGTGAAGAGTCGACTAGTTTGTCTGTTTATGTATTCATGTTGAACAAGGGTGTTGAGGAGCGACACAAACAAGTTGTGTGAGAATTGAAGCTAAATTAAGAAGTTATACTGTCTATCCAGGGCAATTGTTGGTAATGACCTAAAGGTAGATTGAGATTATTGAAAAATAGAGTTTTTGAGCGGCAGGTGTTGGATTGTGCTCATATTTGTTGTTTTTATAAAAGTATTTCTTGTAAACACTAGTAAGTATTGACAATCAATTGAGACTTGTCACAATGGGAGACATTACTCCTCTGATGCATTTATGTAAGACATTGCCAAAACATTTGCCCAAGCTCAAACTTTTCAGTGCGGAATGGGTAAAGGGCACGGCAGATAAAATGTTCATGCCATGGCCACAAGGGGGTGTCACTGTGGTGGGAGGGAATCACTTCACAGGTACAGGGGTATGCATGTATCCACAATAGGACAGCTCACAGGAACACTTGATGTGTTCAGTACTATCAGTGACACCAGACCCCCAAGAGGAACCAAGGGCTGATGTGACAATAGGGGAATTGCCATAAATGCTCAAGGGTTCTCTCTAGCTACAAGTCAGTTTCTTTTACTGATTAATTGCCAGTCTCTATAGGAGAGTGTGACATGTCTTTTCCATTGTTGTATTCACGGCAGACACCAGTTAATATTTTGGGAAGTGACTTAATGACAAAATATAACATGACAATTTCTTTCACTGATGAAGGTATAGTGTGTTCCACTCCTGGGATACATTATATGAATGTGAGCAAATGTATATTGACATTTACAGGGCAAATGGCTCTGTGATGTGTTCCAATGGAACTAGAGGTTTTCTTTATGGAGTGAACATTCTGTTAATATGGCTACCTGGCTTAGTGGGAAGGACTATGACAATACCTGATGAATGTTTGTTTAGACCACAGATACCTATAGACAAAGAGAGGTATAGTCTATCCCCCTAGAGCTAAATGCAGTAATAGTATGAGGTGAAATAGCAATGCTCAAAGGAACAGGTATGATATGATATGGCATTTATAACATGCCTATACACAAGTGTTTCAGATGACGAGTGTAGACTGTGGAGAACAGTGATTGCCATTGAGGAAGGGTGTAGATTGACTGACATTACTGGTGATGACATGTTCAGAGATGAGGGTTTGTTTGTTTGTTTATTTATTTGGTATTGCGCGCCAAACCCATTAGGTAGCCAGGCGCAGTAGAGATAAATATAAGAAATAATACAAATGAGCATGAGAGTCCTCTTTTATTATAGGGGACTGTATGGATGAGGACCAACACAAACGATCGATATACAGATTCCACAAACAGCTACCCTCCTTTCACACACACAGTCCGTGAAATATCCACAGGTCAAAGAATAGAGGTCTGTCTTCAATTATTTAGACAGTGGCACAGGGTTCAGTGAAAACATATACATATTTTAGTCAGTATACACATTTAAAATAAAAACATCATGATAAAATACATCAAAATTATTGTATCCGACTGACAAATGCTATTTCCAACTCACTTATGATATTCATCTGCTTTATCTATTTATTATAGCTAAGAGGACAGAATGTGAGGTTAGTAATAGAAGTGAGGGGAGTATTTGTAATAAATGCACACATGTAGACCCTCCCTATTTCGTGTCTACACAACTTGGTGTTTCTGGATCCGAGACTAAGAGCACAGCCATGGATGAATCTAATCTGTGTGCTCCCTCGGAATCGTCTTCAGGACACTTGATGTGAGTAGCACGTGTCTAGCTTACACGTTTCTTCAGGCGCATGTATCCATATGCGTCGGGTAGTACAAATAAATCACACGATATCAGGAATTAAAACTCTCATTCAGTATACACTACCCTGTGCTATCTTTATTGAATCTAAAATTGTAAAATTTCAGTGAAAGATTTTCGGGATTTCCAGTCCTGAGCCAGTGTCCCCAATGATATTGGTTACTCTGGGAGGACTAAAGGACAGACATCTGGCTTCCGCGCTTATTTCCAAATGTGGCCGGCAAACCAGAATATATTTGAGAAGGAGACTAGTGTCACAAAGTGAATACGAACAAGAAAGTCTGTTACAAAGCTCTCTTTTCCCAGCTTTTATTTAAGAGGATTTAAATTGCATGGGCATCTAAAAAGAAATATGGAAACAGGAAATAGGCCGTTCTCATAAGAGTGCTGACTCTTCCCCCAAAGGCTACTCACATCTGTTACCACCCTCTCCCTCACTCTCTCTTTATCTTTGGGTAGTTCAGGGTGGCACAGGATATTGTCCCTGTGCCAGTCATTTGCAAACAGAAAACCAAAACTAAAAGTAATTTGAGACCAGCTCCACGTCTCTTCTCCAACTGTCCCCAAAATTCTGCATGCTCTTTCTCCAACGCTCACAGCAACTAATTGTTCCTATCCCCCTTTAATTGCTAGCTGATGTGGTAATAGTATTTGTAATATTGAAACAACTTTTATCCGTAGACTGTCTGGAATGGGGCCTGTGGATTGCCTGCTCAGTTGTGAAACTACAATTGTTTCAGGTGTTTGAATTTTGACCGGACCATACAGCGTGTGGTGGAACAATCTTTCATCAAGTCAGTTCACCATTTTGGTGTGCAGTATCTCCGACAGACTTGCACAGAGAAAACCTTTCCTGCATCTGCACTGTCTATATTGTGAACACTGCAGATGAACTTCCACCTATTGCACCTTCTGCCCAATTAATCAGGCGAGAGGGACAACAATCCTGTTTAGTTGCCAAATCTCACTGTTGGCACTGACCAGGTGTATTGGGCTTAGCTCTCTTATCTATTCTTTGGGGCACTTTATGAGGTGACATGGATTTAGGGTGATTACTAGATGGCACAACAGCGTCTTTTAAAGAGACAGTCTCCTGGCATAACCTCATTTGGCGAACCACTTTCTCCTGCTGATTGCATGGTGGCGGTAGCCAGAAGATCCGCATCAAGCTGCTCCTGGACCCAGCAGTATATTGCTTTTGATGACAACTAACCCTTGCCAATTCAACTATCCACTCACAAAGTCAGGCACAGGGCTTTGTCACACCCACCAGAAGTGTTTACCTTGTCCTGTAAACTCCTCAGCAGAGGTATACACAGCTGTCTTTGGCTATCAGCAAATCAGTGATGGGCAGAATACCACCTTCAGAGAACAGCTAGAAAGGCATAACAAGACCAACGTTGACTTGTCACAGTAAAATGACCAACTGCAGCATGGGAAAGCAACCCCAAGCATATGGGGTGTCGTGTTTTATTTGTATTCTGCTACTGTGTTACTCTATGCAAAATCTATGCTATCAAGGATTGACCATTTTAAGGGCTGTCTGTGCTACCCCAGGGAAGCAGGATCAACTCCGTGAGGTGTGAATACAAAAGAATAAAGTAGGAGGAATTTTAAATGGAGTCGTCTCATTTAAAAAATTCATACGATGCATCATCTCAGCTACCCCTCCTGTATTTGGTAGGTTTCAAAGTGAATGCTGCAGATTTAATTTCACAGGACAAGTTAGCACCTGCACATTACGACAATAGATATATGTGAATTAGATAAAAACATCATTACAATGGTCTTAATTTGCAGAGGATTTCTATAGAATGAGAACTGGCTTCCTTCATATAACATTCTTTGTAACTGCCATCTTGCCTTCTCATGGGTAGGCCAAACAATATTGCGTGGGGGTGGTAACATTATTTTCGTATCTCTTCCATGCGAACAAGGACAGTGGTGAAGAAATCAGTCCCTGGCAAAGATACAGCACTTTTCATTATATGTGAGGGATGAAAATGAATCTGCCGGCCTTTCATAACTTGTGCAGTACATATATGGAAATATTCCAGCATATCCTTGTGTGAATAGTATGTGTGTGTTTTAGGTATTTCCCCTTCCTTTCGTCTCACAGAAAACTAAGCACTTATGAAATCTCAATTCTTAAATTTCCATCATGACCATCTAGTGAGCAAGGCATCAGTGCTGTTCTATGAAAAGAGCACAACACATAAGGATACTGCAGTCAAGTCAAGGTTTATTTGCATTGTACCAGGATCTTACAAAAACAAAAAAAGCGCACATTTCTATGCAATAAAAAGGATAACAACACGCATGTTAAATCACAAGAAACCATCTATGCACAGGTCATTATAATTTAACACATTATTGATCTAAACATCTTAAGTATATATTGGATAAAGAGCCTTGATCTGTGGTTCAGGAGATGAGCATACAACTAACAAATGATAAATTACAATCCTCAGTAGTCTTGTCAACCTTTGCAGTTTATATCCATTTAAAACTAATTGTCCAAGCAAAAAAAATAAAAACTACTCCAAAATCCACTTCAGATGATGATCTTCATCTTGCCCATTTACGAGCTTTCTGGGTTGTGTGAATGAAGCGATATGGCCGCGTTGGTAACGGCCTGTCGCTCAACTTAAGGGCCAGAGTGAAGCAAGGGTCCCTTTAATGAGGGCAGCAGTGCGTTACCAACAAGGTGGGCCTGCCACTGAGGGGCGTGTAGCTATTAGCACACGTGCGCTTCCCTACATGGGTGCTACTGGTGTCTTTTAAAAAACAATGGCCCAATCCCATGTCCGTGGTTCACAGTCTGTTTTCAATGTTGATGAATGTGATGTCATAAACATTGACAGAGGACTCAGGGAACCACGGTGTAAGTGCTCGGCTACACAGAAAAGGTATGTTTCTTCCTTTCTTTTTAGAAAATAAAATGAAAGACAGTCTTAACACCTGTAGTATGCACAAAATATGAATACTTCGCTGTGCTGCCAACAAGCCAGTCACGAGATGAGGCTGCACGAGAGTCAGCTCTGGAATGCAGGAGACGTGCTCGTGACTGGGGAATGCAAGCCATTCAAATAACAACAGCTGCCAGTTGGTGGGGCTCAGCATAACATCTCCTTTTCCCATTTAACTACTGTATAAGTTATATTTATACTAATAAATACTTCACCCAAAGTTTACCTCATCTACTGTAATCATTGCCCACACTTCAAGTGGCGACGAGGATAGTTTCGAGCCCCACCGCCTCCTTTATCCTCCTCCTGCTCCTTTCATCGTGACTTCGGCAAGCCGACCTTACGCTGCTCCTCTGCTACGAGCTGTTCCCTCAATGGTTTGGGAGCACCTGGCGGCTCCGTTCATGCGAACGTAGCAGCGGCCGCAACGGATGTAAAGTAAAGTAAGTCAGAGCCGTATTGATTATTGTTGACTCTGTCTTCTGGCTTTCATTCTTGCCGCGGCCCCAGCAAATTACAGTCTTCCTGAGTACCGTATAATATGGTATAGATGCACACAGTCTACCGTATGTCAGTGGAAAGGTAGAAAGGCTTTCCAGCAGTGGAAAAAAAAGTGATGTTATGATATTATATGCGTAGCAACAGGAACGTGCAATTTAGAGGAGGCAATTATAACATATTGAAAGTGGAAAGGGAGAAAGACTTTCCAGCAGTGGAAAAAAAAATGATGTTATAATATTATATGTGCAGCAACAGGAACGTGCAGTTTAGAGGAGGCAATTATAATTATATATTGAAATGTGAAAGGACTTATGCACTTTAAAGAGTAATATGCTGCGATGTTCATACACTAACAAGGACTATATAATAACGTATGAGCGAAAATAACGCTGGGAAGTGCAGCAGGCCAATCAAACACAGCAATCTAACACACATTAATGACTGTTGTGCGGTATCATCATCTCCAATGCCATTACCAATGCTTTTCAATGCACACATATGCATGAGGGTGTGACCAGCGGAATCAGATAACTTCACATTGTAAATCAATCTGCATAAGTGTTTTGGCACGTTGAATAAAAAGCAAAAACGACATATCCATCATGTCTTTTAGTGGCATTCCACCTCCCATGTTTTTCCTGTCAGATGTGGGGGAGCCAGCTATCCCGTGGAAGAGGTGGATTAAAGCCTTTGAACATTATTCAGGAGTGGTATGTGGTCAAAATTGTAGTGTGGAAAAGAGAAAATCACTTTTATTACACTGTCTTGGCCCAGCCGGGCAAGAGAAATTTTAAGATTTACCTGAATTATCTCCTGAGGAGAGTGCAGACTTGAATGAATATGAATGCTCAGTAAAGAAGATGAGCAAACATTACGAGAAGAAGCTAAGCACTATCCTTGAACGTTATAAATTTGGAAAAAGAGTTCAGGAAGAAGGCGAGAGTGTTGAACAGTACATAACTGGTTTGAGGAAATTGGCCAGAACCTGTAATTTTAATGCCCAGTTGGATGAGAGACTGCGCAACCAATTCATGTTAGAATGCAGGAGCAGCAAGGTGAGAGAGAAATTGTGGACCGAGGATGATCCGCCCCTTGACACAGTCTTGCTGATAGCCAAAGAGGTCGAACACACTGAAAAATGCGTCCAAGAATTGGAGAACAGAGTGAAATCCGTTGAAATTAAACATGAAGTCCCGAAAAGCAACGCCATCATGAATGCAAACAAGAGTAATGAATCAATAGCCCAAGTGACAGATATGACGGGCGGCAAGAACAAGTTGGAGAAAACTCGCAGATCGACACGGATTGAAGACAGGAGAGGCAGAGGAGTATCCAGGACATATGTAAGGAAGAGGAGCCCGCACAAGCAAAGAAACAGTCCAAGAAGGAGGAACACTGGCAGATGCGCTTTAGGTATGACGGCACAGACCATTGGGCGGATAATCCTGAATGTCCGGCTTTGAAAATTATATGTGGCAAATGCAAGGGCAAGGGACACTACGCCAGATGTTGTAGAGTGCAGACTACCTCTGCGAATTGGATTGGCGATGACATCCACAGTAATGGTGATGAGGACGAATGTGTATTTGTAATATCTGATGAGGATCATGAAGAATAAATGGAGAGTCCGAAAGCTACGGTATGTGTAGATGGAGTCAATATACGCATGATGATTGACTCAGGTGCCAAATACACTCTTGTACCGCAAAATATGTGGGACAAAAAAAAACATGAGTACCTACATGAACCTGACATAAGGCCCAGGGCTTATGGTGGAGTTAAAATAGATGTCATCGGCTGGTTTTGGGGCACTCTAAAATTCAAAGATAGGAGAGCAAATGGTAAAATATACATCACGAGAGCTGGAAGGATTCCTTTGTTGAGTTGGACGCATCAAAGTAAGCTTAAGGTAAAATTGGATGCCAGTGCCGATGAGTCAGTAATGAATATTGAAAGTAATAACACAAGACCCCAGATGGAAAAAAAAGGCGCAGAGAAAATCGAGGAAATAATGAAAGGCGTTTTCAAGGATGAAATTGGGTGTCTGCGTGGTTTTGCACATAAAATCAAAATGAAACCTGGATATGTTCCAGTGGCACAGAAATTGCGAAATATTCCCCTCTCTATGAGGGAGGAAGTAAAAAAGGAGATAAAGAATTTAGAAGAACAGGGTGTCATAGAGAGTATTGACGCCAGTGAATGTGTATCTCCTCTAGTTGTCCTAAGGAAGAAATCTGGGAAATTAAGAATATGTGTCGACATGCGGGAGCTCAATAAGTGTGTGATCCCAGACAGACACCCGCTCCGTAACATCCAGGAGATAGTGTCTACTATTGGTCCTTCTAAACATTTCTCCACCCTCGATTTAACCTCAGCGTACCACCAACTGAAGTTACATAAGGAATCTAGGATTATGACGGCGTTCATTACGCCAGATGGGCTGTACCAATATAAAAGATTACCTTTTGGACTTATATCTGCCGCCTCCATCTTTCAGAAGATTATGCATACTTTGTTTGAAGGGGACCAGGGCATCATCTGTTTCCAAGATGACATCTTGGTGCATGCCGTTGATCAGAGAACACATGATGAAAGACTGCAATACGTGTGCGGCAAATTATATGAGGCAGGCATGACTTTAAGTAGAGAGAAATGCAAAATTGATTGTCGTGAAATTGAGTACCTGGGACATACAATATCAGCTGAAGGTGTACGGCCAAAGAAACAACTACTGGATACTATTGTCATGATCTCTGCTTCCAAAAGGTCAGGGTTTTCCCAACTCCCTTGGAAGCAGATCCATAACCCAGGTTCCGAGTGCCAACCAGTCCCAATTGGGACCTTTTGGACCCAGTCCTGGTGCCAGTGGCACCAGGCTCATAAATATGCCCAGTCCCAGCGTTGGAAGCGCCGGGCTCATAATGCTTGGGTGGACTTACCTGCAGCAGACCATGCTGCTTACTTGCCTGCCAGTTGAGCCTCTGATCCTCTTCTGTTTGGAACTACTTTTCCTGTTGGGTGGGGCAGGAGCCACTCCCTAGGTTCAGAACACTGGAACTCTTCTGGAAAGCAGGAACTCTTTTCTTACCTAGGCGTGGCTGTGGAAGGAGACACCTAAACACTACAGGAGGCTATTTAAACCACACCCGATGGATGAATCTTGCTTTGCGTTATTCTGCATCCTCTGCAGCAGAACGCTCATCGTGTCTTCTGCATCTGATCCTGGGCCTAAGGAAAAAGGCTTACCATCCTGAATCCAGTCTTCAGCAACACCTATAAAGACAAGAAAGAACAGGTTAGCATTACGGTCTTCAGTGACAGCGCTTCACTTACCTGATCCATCGGCTGTCACCAACGACTCGAGCTGCATTCCGGCATCTGAAAGACAAAGGCTTACCTACTCTTCGTGCGCTCCGGAGGTCTTCGCACTGCATTCCGGCATCTGAAAGACAAAAGCTTACCAACTCTTTGCACGCTCCGGAGGCCTTCGGCGCTGCATCCCGCATCTGAAAGACAAAACAAGGTGCGTTTAAAGACATTGGGGAACTTTAATACTCACGTGCCATTACTCCTTTCCACATCTAACCCAGTGGGTATTCCGGCACCCTGCAGCCGCTCCGAACTTGTACCTGCCAAATAAAAAGACAGTTAGAGTGCATCGTGAAGCAGGCAACAAGCGCTTACTTACGTGCTTCCAGGCGCTTCTATTCATCACACGGGCTCCATCTTCAACTCACTTCAGCCCGTCATCCGCCATCGCCGGAACCCTGCAAAACAAGAGACATCATTACTAAAGACTTTTAAAGACATTAGAATTACTCGAAACTTACCGTTTGTGCAGTAAACGACGGACAGCAGTCCTCTGAAGTCAAGAGGCCTGCTCCCCTTATCCAGTGAAGAAACTGGTTACAGCACCCTGCCCCGAGGCAGATGGAGAGCACGGCGTTCACTTACCTAAGGTGAGAGCGTTAACCTTTGGGGTTCTACAGGAGAAGAGAAAGGGAAGAAGAGAGAGACATTCAATAACCCAGTTCATTAATCCCATATTTTCTATCTGCAGACATCTTACCCTTCGAGTCAGACATACAGTGCACAGAGGTCCAGCCCAAAGAGCCAGCCGTGTGTTACACATCACCTTTGAAGATACGGTATATGCCCAGTCAAGATCGGCGCCTCTACGGGAATCAGGTGAGCGTTACAACTATAGAGAATATGCCAAGACCTAAATCTAAAGAAGAAGTGCGTACCTTCATTGGCATGGCTGAATATTACTCAAAATTCATGCAAGACTTTGCCATGCACACTATTCCCCTACGGGAACTGTTAAAAAGGAAAACATTTGCATGGGACATGGAATGTGAAGAAGAATTTATGTGGATAAAGCGTGAATTGAATAAGGCACCATCTTTGTGAAATTTCAAGAGTGGCGAGAAAACCGTGGTCATGACAGATGCCAGTAATGTGGGTCTTGGAGCAGTAGTCACGCAGGAGATTGATGGCAACGAGAGGCTGATCGCCTTTACATCTAGACTTTTGAAAGGGGCAGAAAAATCATATGCTGCCATCGAAAAAGAGACATTGGCCATCAAGTGGGCCGCACAGAAGTTCCGAAACTTTATCTGGGGTGCGGAAGTAGAATTTCGTACGGACCATAAACCGTTGGTCCATGTCATTATGAACAAAGGTCTAGATAATGTCTCAAATCGTATAAAAAGAAGGGTCATACTCCTGCAAGAATATAACTGTGTAGTGAGATATGTGCCAGGTACAAGGAATCGAGCTGCTGACTGTCTTTCACGACTTACCAATGTCTCCGAGATAGATGATGATGATGAAATAGAGTCTGAAGTTATGCTGAATATTGATGCCTTTTCCATATCGGAGAAAGAATGGGAGGAAGCAGAAGAGTCGGACAGCATGTTAACACGTTTGAAACAGATCATTCTGAATGGAAGTTCCCTAATGAAGATCAAATATGAGGAGAATGAACTTACAGAATATTGGAAGGTTGCTAATGAACTCAAAGTAGAAAACAATAGAGTTATGAGGAGCGACAGAATTATTCCACCTGCAAGTCTGCGCCAAAGAATCATCGAGTTGGGCCATGAGGGCCACCAAGGAATAGTGAAGACGAAGCAAAGGATACGTGACGAATTCTGGTGGCCAGGATGTGATCTGCAGATCAAGAGAGTTATACGAGATTGTATCCTTTGCAAGGAGAGTGATAGAGGTTGTGTGAATGTGAAATATCCTATGGTGGTCACAGATATTCCAGGAAATATATGGGATGATCTTGGTATAGATATATTAGGTCCGATTTACAGTGATGGTAAGCAACACTATTGCTTAGTAATTATTGATCTTTTAACAAGGTGGGTGGAGGTTATGATTAAACCATGTATGACTGCTAAAATGGTTGTTGAATTTCTATCTGAAATTTGTGGAAGGGAAGGTTTACCGAAGAGTATATTGACGGATAATGGGGTTCAATTCCGTTCAAAGGAAATGCAGAAATTCTGCGCAGAGAATTCTATTATACATAAGAAAAGTGCCATATATCACCCACAGACCAATGGGGTAGTTGAGCGTTTCAACAGAGTACTGAAAGATGCCATAAGATGGGCATGGGCAAATGGGTTGAAATGGGAAGAAGCAGTCAAGCAGAAAATAAATGCTCACCGTTTCACAACACATTGCACAACAGGGTTATCCCCTTTTGAAATGAGCAGAGGTCGCAAGGCTAACACCAAGTTAACTCCTTCGTGGATGAAGAGAATGACTGTTGTAAAGAAAGATTTTGGGGATGCTTGTGAGAACATTAGGGCAATGCAGTTAAAGAACAAAAGAGCGTACCACAAATCTACAAATGGTAACGTTAAGGGAGTACAACCAACAGTTGGAGGATTTGTGAGGATCAAACTTCGAACTGTTTTGAGGGATGGTCTGTGCAAATGGTCCAAACCTGTTGGCGTGGTTGAAGTCTTTAGACATGCAGTGAGGGTTGAGGATGGAAGAATCTGGAATATGGAGAGAGTATGTGTGGTGAAACCACTTGGAGTGAGTATGTTAAAACATCATGGTCATGGAGATCCCAAAGAGATGGGTAGCGGTGAGGGTGTTGGAGATGGTGAAGAGCGTGGCAGAGATGTGATGCATGGGAAAAGCTTGTCAAAGATTTCCTTGCCAAAACCCAAATCAGATTCTTCGCGCATATCAAAGAGAGGAAGAATCATTTACATTCCTCACCTCATGAAGGACTTTGTGTGGGAACGTGGAATATGCAGAAAGACTGCAATGTAGATTACTTATTATTCGAAGGAGTTTAAGGAGGGGAGATGTGTAGTATGCACAAAATGTGAATACTTCGCTGTGCTGTCAAAAAGCCAGTCACGAGATGGGGCTGCACAAGAGTCAGCTCTGAAATGCAGGAGACGTGCTCATGACTGGGGAATGCGAGCCATTCAAATAACAACAGCTGCCAGTTGGTGGGGCTCAGCATAACATCTCCTTTTCCCATTTAACTACTTTATAAGTTATATTTATACTAATAAATACTTCACCCAAAGTTTACCTCACCTATTGTAATCATTGCCCACACTTCAACACCTGTGTAGGTAACTGCATAGGTGCTAAGAGGTGAGGGGGAGGATGGGAACAGGAAGGTGGAGCAGGGAAGGTAATTGGGTGCTGGCCAGCAGCACCCAGACTGTTCGGAGTGCGGGGCTTGTACCATACAATACAGCCAGCATTCCGAGCATCCTGATTGGCCAGCACTCTGTCCCAAGGTGCTAATGCCTGATAGAATCAAAAGACGTATAAGCCTCTATCTTCTCACATTCTTATTTATATCTTGGCCCAAAAAAGCAAGTGGATTTGTGTCTCAGCCTCATAGCCACTACACACTTAAAATCCTTCCTGGGGTCAGTCATAGACTACTTTGTAATTTTAGCTTTTAGGGGCCGATTACCTAGACAAAACTTTCTATATGAAAGCCTCATGTTTTTTCCCTCATTTACTTTTACCTCCAAATATCTAGCCATCCTCGTGTTAATCCTCGTGTTAATCATATCTGTACTTCTTTCTTTGCTAATTAATGTAAGCTCTGTACTGCAATTTAGCTTACTTACAGCTATCCATTATAAACTGTTCCAGGCAGCACTCCATTCAAGTATCCTGCTTACCCTGTGTCACCATTTCTTATAATGGACCAACTAGGTTAACTTTTGAACCAATTCAAAATATTGCATCATTCCTAGGTGGTGCTGGCCAACTTGCCCTCATTTGCAAAGATAATGTTATAGGTCATTTTGTCACTCTACTTCTAATAGACTCACATTTGAAGAGGCCACGTGTAAAGTAACTATTTTTTTTAATAAAAAAAACATAATCTCTACCGCACCCAAACTCAAGTTTGTTATACTGAGAGCAGAGAAACAGCTTCAGCTGGTAGGCCCCAATAGGAAATTGACAGATCTACCCCCGACCTCCAAATTGACAATTGAATTGAAGGGTATGCCCATCTGCTTCTTTTGGGAGAGCTGTCCTTTAGGACATGATTCAGTCACATTAAAACAGATGCACCAATGATAATACCAGGGGACTGTCTCAAGCATTTATAACCTCTATCTATGGAATATATTTCCATCTCTGGTGTTTGATTTGTTTATGGAGAAATATCACTGATCTAATATTCCCCACAACAACGTTAGGGGAAGTTCAGGTTGCCCTCTCCTCAGGAATTATTATTAGACAGCAATGTGTATATTCCTTATAATTCACTTCATGGACATGTCATATTAATAATAATTATATATTCAGATTCACAAGAATATTTTGCATGCAGAGAATCCCTTTTTATGTGACTACTTGCATAACAGAGTTATTTATTTTTTTTTTTTATTGGTTTATTCAACCTTTAAAAAAAGCAAGACAAAAAAAATACATCACATATCATTTTGTTTCCCTCCATGCATCCCTCCCTCCACCATCGTCATCGTTAACAGCTCTATGGTCATAGCCATCGTGTCATATTAGAAGATAGGTTCAATGACAACTGGTTTAAGTTTCTCATCTTTGTTTACGCCCAAATTTACTTTTTGGTCGTCCAGACGTCCTTTTACTACGCAAAGAAAGTTTATTAATGCAAATAGAACTGCTCTGTTAGACCACTCAAATAGGGCTATCCACCAATCGTCAGCAGACATACACTGCTGCTCCTTAATCAGGGCTCCAAAGTGGATTTCTCTTTGTTGTTGAAATGCTTGACAGAACATCGTAAGATGTCTTAAGGTCTCCTTGTTCTTACTGCACAATCTGCACGTAAGATCAATGGCAGCACACTTCACCCAACTGCTCAATTGCTCTTTCGTTTCTAGCATGTTTAGCCTAAAGCGCATGTATAGAAATCTTGCATTTTGGTCCGGAAGGAGGGTTAGGTAAGTGTGCCTCTGACCAAACGCTTTGGCTTCTCCTGGGACCTCTTGCATTAGTTTTAATTTTGCTCTTAGTTCGCAGGTTTTAATCCAGTCTACTCTCCAAATTTTTGTCTTTGCCAGCTCGGGATTCTCTATTAACATTGTAGTGGGAATATCAAACTCCTTTAAAAGTGTTTGACAAAGGATATTCCATTTGAAGAGAATGGCATATTCTTTGGCGGTATCCAGCTTGTGTAAAATTTGGAATTGGACCACTGGATCTTTCATCATTGTTTTTCTAAACAAGCACAGTAGGTTCCAGGTAACTCTTGCGTTTATTGAGATAAAGCCCAGTTCATATCGCAGGCAGACCGTCGAGGTGCCTTTAGGGAGCTGTAGTACTCGTGTCCAGAATATGTTTTCAAGTGAGTTCCACAAGTCACTTGTGCAGCCAAACGCGTTTTCACCGCCATAAATTAGGGCGGGTACTACTTTTTGTTGGAAAAACTCAATTGTTGGTTTTAAAGAAAATTTTCCAAATTTTTTGTTGATTAGCATCGCTTGGCAAGCCATCTGTCGGCATTTGGTTTTCACAACTTCAACCCATGGTGCGTCATTTCTGCTGGCACTGATCTTCATGCCCAGGTATGTAGAGTGTTTTACGGTCTGCAGTTGCTCATTAGCAAGACACCATCTGAACTTCTTTCCTCGTGTGCTGCAGCCTTGTAATTTCTCAAAAATTAAGATTTCACATTTTTGTTTGTTGGTTTGGAGTCCATTAACTGTGGTGTAGATGTCAAGACAGTTCAGTTTACGCTGAAAGCCTGTAGGAGTCAGATCTAACAAAATAAGGTCATCAGCGTAGACCAGAAAGTTGATGGGTAAACCGTGTAGTTTCGGAGGAAACATAGTTGCACCATTGAATGCTTCGTTTATATCAGATATAAAAAGGTTGAAAATGATGGCTGCCAAAGGGCAGCCTTGTTTCACTCCCTTGTTTGTGTTAATAGGAGCGGATAACGTGCCTTTAGTGTCCAAACGGATCTTGATAGAAGTGTCCGTGTGTAATTCTTGGATTGCTTCCACTAGACTGGGAGGACAGATCCATTTGGTGAGTTTATCCCACAACAGCTCCCTGTTTATGCTGTCAAACGCGTAAGACAGATCTATCAGAGCCAAATAGATCTTAGCGTTGGTTCTAATTGCTTCCAACGTTAGGAGGTTCAGCACCAACAGGTTTATACTGCATCCAACCCCTTTAACAAACCCTGCTTGTCTAGGGTCTACATGCTTAGATTCTATAGCCCATTTTGACAGTTTCTGTTGCAAAAGGGTAGCGTAATTCTTCCCCAACACGTCGAGGAGTGCTATGGGCCTATAGTTTTTTGGGTTTGAACGGTCTCCTTTTTTAAAAATTGGGACCACCACAGCACTTTTCCAAGACTTTGGGGTTGATCGACTCTTAATGACTCGGTCAAACAAGGTTACGCAGGAATCTGTCCATAGATCTGTTTTTTTTTTTAGCGTGTAGTTTGTTAAACCATCGGGTCCGGGAGCTCTAGAGTCATGCACATAATCTCTACCGCACCCAAACTCAAGTTTGTTATACTGGGAGCAGAGAAAAAGCTTCAGCTGGTAGGCCCCAATAGGAAATTGACAGATCTACCCCCGACCTCCAAATTGACAATTGAATTGAAGGGTATGCCCATCTGCTTCTTTTGGGAGAGCTGTCCTTTAGGACGTGATTCAGTCACATTAAAACAGATGCACCAATGATAATACCAGGGGACTGTCTCAAGCATTTATAACCTCTATCTATGGAATATATTTCCATCTCTGGTGTTTGATTTGTTTATGGAGAAATATCACTGATCTAATATTCCCCACAACAACCTTAGGGGAAGTTCAGGTTGCCCTCTCCTCAGGAATTATTATTAGACATCAATGTGTATATTCCTTATAATTCACTTCATGGACATGTCATATTAATAATAATTATATATTCAGATTCACAAGAATATTTTGCATGCAGAGAATCCCTTTTTATGTGACTACTTGCATAACAGAGTTATTTTTTTTTATTTTTTTTATTGGTTTATTCAACCTTTAAAAAAAGCAAGACAAAAAAAATACATCACATATCATTTTGTTTCCCTCCATGCATCCCTCCCTCCATCCCTCCCTCCACCATCGTCATCGTTAACAGCTCTATGGTCATAGCCATCGTGTCATATTAGAAGATAGGTTCAATGACAACTGGTTTAAGTTTCTCATCTTTGTTTACGCCCAAATTTACTTTTTGGTCATCCAGACGTCCTTTTACTACGCGAAGAAAGTTTATTAATGCAAATAGAACTGCTCTGTTAGACCACTCAAATAGGGCTATTCACCAATCGTCAGCAGACATACACTGTTGCTCCTTAATCAGGGCTCCAAAGTGGATTTCTCTTTGTTGTTGAAATGCTTGACAGAACATCGTAAGATGTCTTAAGGTCTCCTTGTTCTTACTGCAGAATCTGCACGTAAGATCAATGGCAGCACACTTCACCCAACTGCTCAATCGCTCTTTCGTTTCAAGCATGTTTAGCCTAAAGCGCATGTATAGAAATCTTGCATGTTGGTCCGGAAGGAGGGTTAGATAAGTGTGCCTCTGACCAAACGCTTTGGCTTCTCCTGGGACCTCTTGCATTAGTTTTGATTTTGCTCTTAGTTTGCAGGTTTTAATCCAGTCTACTCTCCAAATTTTTGTCTTTGCCAGCTCGGGATTCTCTATTAACATTGTAGTGGGAATATCAAACTCCTTTAAGAGTGTTTGACAAAGGATATTCCATTTGACGAGAATGGTATATTCTTTGGCGGTATCCGGCTTGTGTAAAATTTGGAATTGGACCACTGGATCTTTCATCATTGTTTTTCTAAACAAGCACAGTAGGTTCCAGGTAACTCTTGCGTTTATTGAGATAAAGCCCAGTTCATATCGCAGGCAGACCATCGAGGTGCCTTTAGGGAGCTGTAGTACTTGTGTCCAGAATATGTTTTCAAGTGAGTTCCACAAGTCACTTGTGCAGCCAAACGCGTTTTCACCGCCATAAATTAGGACGGGTACTACTTTTTGTTGGAAAAACTCAATTGTTGGTTTTAAAGAAAATGTTCCAAATTTTTTGTTGATTAGCATCGCTTGGCAAACCATCTGTCGGCATTTGCTTTTCACAACTTCAACCCATGGTGCGTCATTTCTGCTGGCACTGATCTTCATGCCCAGGTATGTAGAGTGTTTTACGGTCTGCAGTTGCTCATTAGCAAGACACCATCTGAACTTCTTTCCTCGTGTGCTGCAGCCTTGTAATTTCTCAAAAATTAAGATTTCACATTTTTGTTTGTTGATTTGGAGTCCATTAACTGTGGTGTAGATGTCAAGACAGTTCAGTTTATGCTGAAGGCCTATAGGAGTCAGATCTACCAAAATAAGGTCATCAGCGTAGGCCAGATAGTTGATGGGCAAACCGTGTAGTTTCGGAGGAAACATAGTTGCACCAATGAATGCTTTGTTTATATCAGATATAAAAAGGTTGAAAATGATGGCTGCCAAAGGGCAGCCTTGTTTCACTCCCTTGTGTGTGTTAATAGGAGCGGATAACGTGCCTTTAGTGTCCAAACGGATCTTAATAGAAGTGTCCGTGTGTAATTCTCGGATTGCTTCCACTAGACTGGGAGGACAGTTCCATTTGGTGAGTTTATCCCACAACAGCTCCCTGTTTATGCTGTCAAACGCGTAAGACAGATCTATCAGAGCCAAATAGATCTTAGCGTTGGTTCTAATTGCTTCCATCTTTAGGAGGTTCAGCACCAACAGGTTTATACCACATCCAACCCCTTTAACAAACCCCGCTTGTCTAGGGTCTATATGCTTAGATTCTATAGCCCATTTTGACAGTTTCTGTTGCAAAAGGGTAGCGTAATTCTTCCCCAACACGTCGAGGAGTGCTATGGGCCTATAGTTTTTTGGGTTTGAACGGTCTCCTTTTTTAAAAATTGGGACCACCACAGCACTTTTCCAAGACTTTGGGGTTGATCGACTCTTAATGACTCGGTCAAACAAGGTTACGCAGAAATCTGTCCATAGATCTGTTTTTTTTTTTTTTTAGCGTGTAGTTTGTTAAACCATCGGGTCCGGGAGCTCTACAGTCATGCACGTTCTTAATTGCATCCAATATGTCACTTCTCGTAAACGTCAAGTCCCACTTTTTTGACGTCATAGGTTCCCAGATAGGTGCTGGTTTGTCTCTGCGGAAAAGGTTGGTGTAGAATTTAGCCCAATCAGCTTCAGTAACTGCAATGGCCTGAAGCGCTTGTTGCGGAGCCATAGTGTTGTTTATCAGTCTCCAATAAGCCGCTGAATTTTTACCAGCCATTTTTTGCAGCATATCTTCTGAGTCATTTTGCAGCATAATCACAGCATGTGATTTAAGCCAGTTTCGATATTTGGCCTTGATCGCTCTTTTGCTCTCTCTCAAAGTGGCGGTGTAGGGGCCTTTGAGTTTTCTTAATTCTTGCCTCATCGCTCTTTTTCGTTGAAGAATAGTCACGTCGAATTTATGTTTTGGACAAAACTCAACGTGTTTTAGATTGCGTTTACGTTCCTCAAAGCTAGACAAAAGATGTTGATATTCTAAGGATTTTGAAGTGTGTTGAAAGGCGATTGATATGGCCGCTACTTCTGTATCCAATAGATTTAGGCGGATCCTGCCGGTCCCAGTGCACACCGCAAACGGCCAGCAGGTCTGACCGCCCGAAGTGGGGTGGTCAATTGACAGTTTTACCATGTCATGGTCGCTGTGTTGCATTTTAGTAACTTCAAGTTTCCTCGTTCGCCTGTGGATGTTTTCTGTCACGAATGTGTAGTCAATGACCGATTTTTGGTCAGCTCTTCTCCACTTAGGGCAGGCCAGTATGTCACCTACCGTTTGTCCGTTAAGCATATACAAGCCTCGGAGATCCAATTCCAGACACCATTGGGACGCAGCTTGTTCGCGTTTGCTGTCGCCTCTGATGTTTTCACCATTTGGAGCAGCATCTGGAATACAGACAATGTTCAGGTCTCCACATACAATTAGGTCCAACGGTTGCTCCTTTGTAAGTAAGTCGTCGATCAAAACTGTTACTTGGTCGATAAAGTAAGTTCTTTGTTGGACCTGTGGTTCCAGTATAGGTTGATAATATACAGGCGAGCTTCCTTGTTGGTGTCTTTCAGATGGACACCAACAGTGGTATCCTGAATTAATGGTGATGGATTGCAAGAGTTCAAGATCCGAAGGCCAGAGCATTTCCTTACGGCCAAAAGAAGGCCAGCCATCGGTCTGCCCTTTGTCTGCTTTATAGCTGGGTTGATGGCTACTTCGAATCCTTCTAACATTGGACTTTGTGTGAGCCACGTTTCTTGTAAACGCAGAATGTCTAATTCCGAAGCCCATGTTGTTTCAAACAAGTGCATGAAGCCTCTAGTGTTCCAAGAGCCTATAGAACAGCTGTTGTTTCCTCCCGGTTCCTGGCATTACTTCATCGAGTCTGTGTTTAAGGTTTTGGCCAGCCAGGACCAGTCGTCGACTTTGTCGGTTGTAGTGGCAAGGGTCTTCACAATGTCTCGTGTGGTAGAAGGACTCGCCATTCCGTTAACTGTTATTCTTATCAGATCATCCTTATGGGAAGAGTCCGCCAAATCCCAATTTCTAGGAGAGCTAGACACATGACTTTCCTTTTGTTCTGAAGCTGTGCTGTTCTCGTGGTCTTGAGAGGGTCTTTGACTCACTACATACGTCGATCTACTGCGTGGCCTCTCTTTGGGGGAAACAGGCTGAGCCCCTCCTTCGGCGTTAGTTATGTCAAACCCTAGAGACATCAGAACTGGTCCAGCATCCAATAGTGCGTCTGCTATAATCTTCGACTGTAGATGTAGAATCACAGCATCAGTTTTCTTTTCGTTCGGGAATTCCACGATTTTGAGGTCTTCAGAAGTTATCACACGTAGGCTGGGAATCAGCTGACACAGCCAAAGCACGTTGTGACGGTTTAATATTAGATCGTCGGAGGATTCTATGCGTTCTAATATCAGACGATGGGGTGCTTGCCGCGTCGATGATTGTTGTTTTCTCTCTTTTGCCATTATTTTTTTAGGTTGTTTATTTGGGCAGTTCACCCACTCTGTTTGATTTTTACAAAAGTTGTCTGCAGTTGAAAGCTGCTTATTCTCAGTTTTACTCTCCGTGTGGGCACCATTGGTTGCAGCCTGTGCCACACGTTTTGAAACTTGCATCACAGTGTTCACTGACGATGATTCAGTCGCATCCTGTGGGCCTAGTAGAAGATCCTTTGTGCGGATCTTGGCAGCAAGCATCTGTCTTTTAGCGTCCAAGTTCACAAAGCGGGGAGCCTGCGAACCTTCATCTATGTCCGGCAGAGGCGATGGTTTAATCAGTTGGCAAATTCTGGATGCTCCCTTAGGCAGGCTCACATTAATGGGCTCATGTTGATTGGACTTCAGAGGTATGGTAAAAGGGCTCTTAACAGCTTCCTGTGTTAAACTGTCAGGCACATCTGAGGCAGTCTGAGCAGGCGCATCAGGGCAAGACTTGGTTACTCCCTGCAAAGATGCCACTGACATGTCTCTAACGGTAAGTTCTGCATCATCATACACAGATACATTCATCAGGTCGTCGGATCTGTCACTGATACAGTTAGATGTCTCCTTGGGATCTGGTGATACAGGTTTTGCCGTGCTTGCAACCTGATTTTTTTCAATGGTGTTATCTTTAGTGATGGAGCCGTTGACAGTAACATTAACTGTTTTGATGTTACGTAAGAATTTTCGGGAGTCGATTCCTCGTCTCGCTTTCCTTGCAGGTTGATTTTTAGATTTTTTGGGTAAGCCCCCTGTGGTTTGCTGTTTAGCTGAAGAGGTCTTTTGTGCAACAACAGGCTCCTTAAAGATGTCATATACAGCAGGCGGAGGATTTATCCTCGCAGATGGTGAAGTCGGTTGCGATTGGGAGCAGGGTGGATCTTGATTAGGGATTGACTTTGAAGTTGAAGCCGGTTGGGGATTTTGTAGTGCCAAGTTCGTAACAGCCTGACTCTCCTTTAGTACAGCAGCAAACAGAGGACTAGGCTGACATCCATCCACCATAAGAACAACATCATGCGGTTGGGTGGGGGGGTCTTCTGTCTCTCTCCGTAGTCTCAAGTGTCAAGGTGAGGTCTACAGGGTTTGAGATGACTGGGTAAAGCCCAGTTGGCTCTGGGGTTCCCATGTTGCTCAATATAGGATCCTTTTGCACATGGACGGGTCCACTTGGTGTAATAAGAGCGGCTGTGATGATGCTTCTGCTAGAATCACTCTCAGGTAGATTGGTTAGAGCGCCCATCCCAGAACTAGTTGAGGAAACTAGCATGTCGCGTGGCCGTTTTGGCTGGAGTACAACACTGGGGGTAACTTCCCCTCGGTAAGCGTGTTCTTTTTTTTGCTGTTGAAAGATACCCAACGCTTCTTTGGCTACTTCAGCTAGAAGTTTTTTGTCTAGATTTGCGTTTTTAGCATGTTCTGACAATTTTTCAAGAAGAGCCCAGTCTGTTTTTTTGTGTAACTCTTGTAGGACTTCCTTACAGTGGAAGTTTTTATTTTCCATGTTCTGCAGTTTGTTGTTCATGGCGATGACCACCGAGGAAAGCTCTTTTATGTTATCGTTGAGGTTCTCGTACATTTTGATAAAAGGCGCGGGGGAAATGGCCATGGAAGAAATAATAGTTGTCTGTAGATCTTTGGTGTACTGAACTGTTCTTGGTGCTTCCAAGTTTTTGGGATCGAATAGTGGCACTCTCCTACCACGGTGTGCCGGTCGTCGGAACTTTGGGTAAGGGCGTTCCATGATGGACGAATCCGTTGAAGCTTGCTCAGATGAGGAGTCAATTGTGCATGAGGTAGCTTCAATAGCTTGCGAACCCATTAGATTGCTGGGATCTATGTTGCTCATTTTGGGTTTTTTGTTCTGAGAGCAACTCAGACTGGGAGATATGCTCCCATCAATCCTCCTGCGTTTGTATAGGGAACTTGTCCTTAAAGTGAGCACTAAGGGCTGCGTTGATGATGGACAGAATCCCAAATCAGAAGGGTCTTTTATGGGAGCCTGCGCGACCGGCTCTCTGTTTGATGCACTTTTAGCGGATCTTTCTTTGTTAAGACGTGTGAGGTCAAGTAACAGTTTGTTGGCCACCTCAAGTGAATTTCTTCTCTCGGACCCTGATGTGAGCTTGTGAATGGAAGAGTGCAAAGCCAGATGGGGCAGAGCACCACTCAGGGCACCGTCCAGAGGTGGGTCGGCCCCCCTCCCCTCACCTTGTCATAGGGCAGAACACACAGGCACCTTGTTACAACTCGTGGGACCGCTGGAGAATACTGCTTTGTCTTCATAGGAAAAAACCTCTTTGCAAGAGCGCACTGATGTGATTTCAAGATTGCCAGGTGAGTCAAGGGCACTATAAAACCTAGATCGTGGTGACTCCAGGTTTGTATTTATGTGTGCATTTACAGTTGTAGTTGTGTTTGCAGATAACTTTGCGGGTCTAGCAGGGCGTAGCTGCGTGCCGCTTGCGACGAACTCTGCGTCCACAGCACAGACCTCGCCTGATTCGCAGAGGGCGCCGCACATGCAGGGCTGCCGTGCGTCCGCACCCCCCAAGCCAGGCAGGCTTCGCCCCTCAACCAGACCGGCAGGTCCGTCCTCCCGCCGGGAGCCCGCTCCAACGCCCACGCAGCTCCAGGCAGCCAGCGACAGCAGGGACCCCCGGAGCAGAGGGGCCAGCCCCGCCCCCCACACCTCCGCCGCCAACACCACCAGCACACGCCGTGAGTCCACACAACCCGCCAGTCCCCCCAACACTCGGCAGGGCAGCGAGCACAGACGAGGATGCGCAGGTAACAGTACTTGCGTAACAGGTAACAGTACTTGCAGTCATTTGGACGTAAAATGTTGGACGGCGATGTGTGTAACGCCGCTACACATGCGACGGGGTCCCAATGTTTATCGTCAGATATAGTTCTTGACGGAGAAGCCAACTTGCGTTGCGCGTGGGTTTCGCGCATTCCCATGTTGAAGCTGTAACTACAGGGCGGAAGGCTCTGAGGACACAACCGTCAAACCAGGGACCGCACTCCTCCACTCCTCCGATCCTCTGACTCCTCAGACTCTGCCCTGACTAGGCGCCCACTCCGCGGGGGGAATGAGTCTTTGTAGGTTAGGTGAGACAGGCACACCCACAGCAGGAAATAGACAGGGTAGACAGACACTCCACTCCAACAGCTCCTCAGACTCTGCCCTGACTCTACGAGTTATTAAAATATGCAAAATAATGAATACATTGTATATAATTGTATATGCAAGTTATCCATGTTTTCTCATTTAATTTAAAGGTGTATTTTCTTTATTGGAACAAGGGTTACAAATGTATAACTAAAAAGGTTTTTCCCAATGTGTCACTTTAAATTAATTGTGCAGCAAAATGCATCACATTTCACTGTACAATTTAACTTTGAATCACACCTCTTGCCCACCCCCTGGTATTAATAGAACAAAAAGCTTTCTTTAAATCAAAATACCATTTTAACAGTCTGGTTTAGGGAAACAGATGAATTCTTGTTACGGTTTTATTGCTCATGCAGGTTGGATATTATTATATCTGCAGACATCTGCTCATTTGAAGTTAAAATTACTTACATGCCATACATTTATCAATCTTTTCTTAGGGTGGGCTTACAAAAACAAAACCATAAAACCCCTGATTTTGGAAATGATTTTGACTTGTTTTACCCCTTTTAAAAATAGGTATGTGCCCTTGGATAAATTTAACTGTGCCATTAACTCTGTTCGAAGTCATGTCTGTTGGATCTGTGCATTCCTGGATTCCAAGAAAGCAGACACATATATTTCAGACTAAGCTCATAATTTCGATGTCACATATAAAACAAATATGCTCTATTTCTTCATTTTCACAGATAAATACAATATATTAAAGTGGAAATAACTTTGTTTGGTGCGGTGTGGTGGATTGAGCTGGGCAAAGTGCATATTAGACTTATTATCTGAGCAAAAAATCTCCAAAATCGCAAATTAGTCTGTATCAACAAATTGGTTCTATTGAGGCCATGTATATGGCTTTCATATACAGCTGACACTTGTTTCAATCCTAGGTCGTCCTCAAGGCTGCCATTTTCCCCAAAATTAAAACGTAAACAAAAGACAAATAATAGCATGAAATGAAAATGAATGATGTAGTAGATACAGTGTGTGCCAGTATATGGCATATAATACAGCACCTAATAGAGTTAAAGGAAAAGGAATATTGGCAATTCAAGAAAATCACAGAAATATTATCAGAAATTACGTACATTACATGCCAATTGAGATGTTGGGTAGTCGGGTTGGTGAAGGAAGCAGGAAGCACAAAACAGGGAAATGCAAGTCAGACTTAGAACTTATATTCAATCACACAGTTTAAGTCAACATTTTGCTGAATCTAATAATTTACGTAGTTACATGCACAATATAGCACTTGCTTCTTGATTATTTCACACTCACGATTAGCTTTGCAGAACGCCACCATCCCTAGGTTTTAGTTATTACTAGACCTTTAGTCTAAAGGATCACTAAACCTACAGTATGAGTGATGTGAAGAGGTATCAAAATCCATAGTTTGATAGACATTGAGCACAAGCGCTGTCTTGTCAGTATTTGGTGCATTAGTTCTATGTTCAATAGCATTGGTGGACACAGATGATCATAAAGTGATTGATTCCATCTTCCCGAATGTTCACCACTAATACTGTGTAGCATAACAAGTTTGTATCCTAAACTGTCAAATGTATAACATGCTGGTTTACCAAAGCTTTGTGTGCTTCAGAGATCTGAGCAGCAAAGAGCAAATATAAGTTCATGATGTGCAATTCCATCCATGTTTTCTTATATATCAGATTCTAACACTTGGTTTCAACAGATGGTCATTAAGAGTATCTTAATTCAGTAGTATTAGACATGTGAATAAAGACATAGATTGAGACATTAGTCTCAGAGTATAGCTATGCCAGACAACTTCACACTCACCGTTGATCGCATGCGTAGTTCCGCAAAACATCTATGTAAAGATGGGAATGGTAATATCGAGTCATCTGTTGCCGGCAAATGTTTTGGGCCAATCTTGTTATGCTACACATTAATTGTACACATTGTACAGGTAATGGTTTAGGATATGTTACTGGAATATCTCTAATTTGCCATAAAAGATATATTTGGCACTTTTCCCACAAACTGCACTTATCGTTTTTCCAAATTGACAAGTGTGGAAAACATAAAAATATATTTTTTTAAATATCAAGGTGTAATGTCGTCAAAACTCTATCTGCATTTCCTCAAAATCATGGAATGGCATCTTTTGAAAATTCCAACATTCAACATGATGTCATTTATCTTTTTAGAAAAGCACATCTCAGAAATCACGGGACTGATGGCCGCATTCAAAGTTGGCCAGTCTGGCAAAAAAGTGCAGGTATATCTAAAAGCTTTGTGAGGGCAGGCATTTGACAGTGTCAGTAGAGAAAGGCTCTGGGAGAAATGTATAGGCTAGCGATGCCTGCAAGACCTGGCGGAACAATCATTCTACTCAGACACCTCGATACAGGTTAGACTGTCAATGCAGGGCACTTTTCAACAAAAAAATAAAATCTACACATACAGTGGGTGTCCTCTGGCACTGGCATTGTTTAATCTATATATGTCTGACCTGATGAAGTCTCAGAATTCCATGAAGGCCCTTCCCCTGAAATTGCAAGATTCCTACACCCCCTGGATCCTACATGCAGACAATTTGGTCATTGTTGACCAAATGCCAATAGGTCTGCAGAGGAGATTAAACCAATTCCTGTCATATATTACTGAGAACGTATTAAGAGTCAATGCCAAGAAATCTAAAATAGTGACATGCAGAGGAAGTGCAATGGCAGCTTTAAGTGGTATGTGGGATTGAAGAGACTCATGCAGGTGTAGTCTACTATATATCTAGGAGTCCAAATAAAACAAAGAATAAATTAGAAGGTATGGGGCTTGACCCTAAGATTGAAAGTCAAGAGTTTTGTGGCACAAGGCCTGTTATCCATAAGCGATATGGGAAATGTACAACTATTCCAGTGGTGCCATGCTATAAACAAAAAGTTATCCCAGTCCTAATTTATGGAGTGGAAGTGGTTTTAAATCTTGATTGACAAATCTGAGGGATCTTGGAGGGACTTTTCTGGAGAAAGGTGTTGTGCTTTCACAGTAGTCTCCCTGATACAACCGTTAGATATGAACTGGGGCTACAATCAGTGGGCTCTGTTGTTATGTGGCAATCGTTATCAATGTATCAGAAGTGTGGTATGTATGATTCTTTCACTACTTTTGAGATTTTAAGAAACATAAGCAATGTTAAAACTGATTGGTTTATTGGAAAGTGGCAAACAATATGGGTGGAATGGTTAAAATCTGTTGACAACAAATCTGGGGATGGTTAAGAAAAAACTGCTACTGTTGGATTGGAGAGGTAAGCTGGAAACAAATATATACATTATCATTGAACTTAGTGCATGAAAGAAGAGCCATCAATGAACATCCAGCTTATCTGACCAAGTTCCCATCCTCTCATTACTTAGACCATTTCATGAGTTTTCGGTTTAATATTCTCCCGACAAGAGAAATGTTAAGGGTCAGCAAAGCCTATTGTATGGATTGTGAAGCAACTGATTCAAATGATTCACTGAACCATTTGGTGATGGCGTGCTGGGGTTTGACTTGGTATATGGGGTACTTTATTAAAGATGTAAGCACCTTGGTGGCAGAAGAATGGTGGGACAGGATTCTAATTGGGGCAATCCAAGAATGGCCTGGCAGCCATGACAATTTTTGGAAAAAGCATTAATGCTGGACTAGAATGAACATGCTACTATGTAGTGGGTTCAATTTTAAATTATAAGATAATGATTCTGGCAGCTAGGATACTATGCAAAGGATTCAATTCAATATAATGATCCTGGCAGCTATAACATTTTTGGAAAAACCCATGATGGTGGAGCTGAATGAATATGATGTTATGTGTTGGGGTCAATTTAAAATTATTATTTTGGATAAAATGGATTGGAATGTATATGAATTGAGTATGATGAATGGATTGATTGGAAATATGAAAGGTTTATATTTAACCAAACATAGTACAAATATAAAGTATTTATAAAATGTGTGGGACACTTGGCACACTTCCCAGAAACTCTGGAGTGCAGTCAAATGGTCTGTTTTCACTATGTGGCGAGATGTTCCAAAACATAGACGCTCATCCTAGACAATGAAACGAAACGTAATTCTCTGTTCTTCATGGTGCATCATGAAACTTCTTCATATTGCCTCACCTGAATATAATTAAAGTGCATTTTCAAATGAGTTTCGTGTTTTAAGAAACATGTCTACACGACTTGGAACTACGCTCAGACCCCAAGCTCAACATGGCTAAAACATGGCTTAAACTGAAAATACATGTCAATATCTTCTTCTTATTCTATAGTTGCTTCCCAAGTTCAGTCCAAAGCAGAAAGCATTATTTTGAAAGGTTTTACCAAATTTGGATTCAAGACACAGCCAATAAAACAATCACCTAAATCAGCAGCGAAATAGCTTGAGCAGCTTCTCAAAGATAATGAGCTTTTTATCATACATGGCATTCCTCTGCTTTACTGGTTCAGTGAAATGGACAAGTGATCAAAACTAAGCAGGCTAGCTATCCAATATCTAATGTGCCCTGCAGCAAGCGTCAACTCTGAATGTCATTTTAGTACTACGGGGGCCATCATTAGTGACAGAACGACAAGCAAAAATGTAGGAATCCTCATGATGCTAAAGAAGAACTAGCACTCCTTACCCTGCAAACATAATGCAGATGAGGTATTGGAACAAGTCATCTGGTAGACATTGGACGTGTTCCTGCTGCTGTTCACTCAGATTATGATGACTACACCACTATCAACAGGTGTGCTGGGATTTGTTAACAACAATCTACACCAGAGAGACTAGGGTATTGCACACTCGGACTTGAATTCATCTATCATGATTCAGCCCAGATGTGTTGTTGCTTACAGATCATTTATTTTCTAAGGAAAGTCGTGATCGATGCTTAAGAATACTGTTAAACCCTGACTATGCACATCACACAGCACAGTAACAAAAGGAAACCAACTACTTGAGGTTCAGTATATGTTTTCTTTAACAGGAAGGATATATATCATGAGGAGCTGTGCTACTTCAATACCAATGCTATGTTGTTTCTTTTATCCATATATGTTTTTTATATAAATTATGTGTTGAATGAACATTGTAACTTGCTTCAAGGTAGGTATTTCAAATAATATGACACTGAGTTGAAATGCATATGTAATTTAAGTACTCACCTCACAAATGGGAAATATCAGCCTTTGAGAATTATAAAAAAAACCAGCATATACTACAAATCCATCCCAGCAGGACACATTACGTATTTCCTACAGCACCCATTCATCCTGCCACCACTCACTTTGCCACTGTTCCACTAAGCTAGTGGCCGCGGTGAGCCAAACAACTTACATGTGAAATATCTCGAGAGGTACAAACACATATTTATTACAAAAATAAATAAAAGCTATTTCCACACAGCACTAAAAAAAAGTTCATACTCAAAGGAAAAAAGAGTATGTTACTGTCCAGTCAAAAATACATATAACCATACAAAATACAGCTCATAAACTGGAAAGAAGAGAACATTAGAGTGTTGGAGCAGATACAGGCTGATGAAGAAACATTAATCAATAATCTGAAGAAAATATTCCCAAAAATAAGCGAGCTCGACTGGATATCGACCTTGGAAACAGCAGGAAAGAACAAACTAACCACACACCTGCCTCCAAACACCAAAAAGGTCAATGAGCTCCAGGAATACATCAAGAAATGTCCATCTAGGAAGGGGAGAGATATGTTGCTATGTGCCCGCCTTAACTTGTTGCCGACGAATGAGATCTTGGCCATTAGAGGCAAGACTGAAACAAAGTTTTGCCGCTTCTGCAAGACACAAGAAAAATAATCGATTTGTCACTTACTTCCAAAATGGGCTGCAAACCAACATATAAGAGAACGATATTTAAGACCCATATTCTCGGATTTTATAATGTCGGACGAACAAATATGTTGGTCTCGTTTCATTGGAGGAGACAAAACAAAATGGCAAATAGCTACATACAAGATATTGGAAGCAGTAAATTTGCCGAGGATATAGCCGAAAACGAGGGCACATTCTAAGAGAGACATTTTAAGAGAGACAAGATATTTTATGAAAAGTCCACGACAAATTGCACACTTTGTAAAAATCTTCTTTTGGACGTGGAATAAGAGAAATGGTAATTAGGAAAATCCACCCCTGAAGAAGGGCCTGTTAATCTACAATGCACCATCATCAACACACACTGTGGCAGTGTGAAACCTATTGGATGTAAAGGGATCTCTCTTTTTTTAAGGTAATCAATATAGACTCTGTTCAGAGTAGCATTCATTCTAATTACCAAACAGATGACTATTAAATGTTTATCATTGAGAATGTGTGTAAATCATACATTTGGACAATGTGTATTTGTATTGTAAGATGTGTAAAAGCATTTCCCAGTGTTCTGCCTCCGCCCACATTACCACAATACTGGTATTACCCCTCGCCCCCCACACACACACACTCAAATATAGCATCAGGAACACAATGTATTTTCTTTTTTTTTGCAGCAATAATTATTCAGAGAATATTATTTCAACAATAACAATAGGGGCACAAACAAATAGACACTTACACAAACACTATACTGATGTGCCATTAACTGGACTGGCTTTTGCAGATTAGCTATCTATTGCCTGACACCTATACCAACTCCAATTATTAAATTATTATTATTGTTTTTTATTTTATTTGTAACAATTAGTTTGCATTTCAAACTTCAATTACAATCAAGAAAACCAAGATAGTTCACATGAATCATAAATTCACAGTATTGTTGTTTCCAGTATAATTATTTCCAACGTAACACAGCATCCAATGTATTGATTTCAAGAAGTTGGTTATCATACAACACTGGTATTTGCTGAAATGAGGAAATCATCGTTCAGGTTGTGCTCTAGAAAGTCACATACTGCACATGTAAGTGGTACATTATTACTCGATAGTATCCTGTACCACCAGCCTTCAGTGTCACCATCAACAGGCGCGTAGCTCCCGAGATAACTAGTTTGCGAATGCGTGAAATGTGGGCATTTCGTGATCAGATGTTTCAATGATTCTGTCGAAAGTTCACAAAACCTACACAAATTATTGGAGACGTGTGTGTCGCGTCTAAACCATAAGATCTCCTTGGTTCTAAGTGCATTTAATCGAACTCTCAAGAATTGATTTCGATGTTTCCTTGATGGAAATTTTCGCAGATATTTTGGTAATCCATCTAAGCTGTTGACTGCTAGTCCTAGATCAATTGAGGTTTTCAGAACATTTCTTCGTTCCAAATTTTGGATCCAGTTCCATTCTCTCAGTTTTTTTTTTGGCAATTTGCGGTGTTGCTAGTAATGTTTCCCATTTTATGTCTGCGTATTCGACTATCCATTTTAATCTGGTTATCCATTCTAACAGAATGCCATGGTATGAATTAGAGGGGTCTAAGGATAAGATTTGATACGCGGGAACCGGATCTTCTAGTGACATCTTCCGTAGCATGGCCATAGATTTCCATACAACAATATTGTGCATGGAATCAATTCCCAGCTCGTGTCTTATGGAGATCATCGATACACTCGTTGGCAGTTTGAAAATACGTCTCCAAAACGTTCCCTCCAGGGAAGACCACATTTTGTAACTTAAATTCCAGGCAGCTTCAGCTCCAAATGTGATCGATGGAATCACTTTTTGGGAGTAAAAGGTTAATACAGGGTTCAATGTAAATTTTCCGTATTCGGCGTGTAACTTTGCCCCTTGCAGTGAGAAAGTTATCATGCGTTGTTTTAGGTCTTCCATCCATTCGACTTCTCTAATTGAGGTGTTAAATTGGATGCCTAGATAGCGGACCACTGGGACGTGTTTTATCTGCACGTCTGCGAGTTTCCATCTAAATTTTCTGATTAGTCTTTTGGATGAGTCACCGATCGCCACGATCTTAGACTTTTCTACATTAATTTCTAGATCGTTGTCTATTAGGTAGCTATTAAGAGCTACTAACAGTCTTTGAAGGCCAATGGGGGTTGAGTCTATTAGAACAATGTAATCAGAGTAGACGGTCCAACTGATATTCTGATCGTTTATTTTTGGTGGAAAACATTGCACCGATGGAAAAGCTTCAGAGACATCAGATATAAATAGTTTAAAGAGGAGGGCTGCCAAGGGGCATCCCTGCTTAACTCCCTTGTTAGTTATTATCTCCTCAGACAGGTCCCCTACCTCATTTATTCGTACTTTGATAGAAGTGTCTTTGTGAAGAGCCATTATTGGTTGCAATAATTCTGGTGGACAGGACCATTTCTTTAATTTTGTCCATAATTTATGTCGATTTAATGAGTCGAATGCTTGTTTCATATCTATAAATGCAATAAACAGGTTTTTACCATTTTTCAGGGCTTCTAGTTTGAGCACGTTTAGTATCGTCAGATTTAATTCTGTGCCAACACCCTTGGTGAAGCCAGTTTGACGTATATCAAAGTGACCAGTGGCTGAGGCCCATTTCGAAAGCTTCTGCTGTAGAAAGGTTGCAAAAATCTTGCCCACAATGTCCAAGAGGGCAATGGGACGATAGTTTGCCGGGTCGTCCCGATTTCCCTTTTTGAATATGGGAACTATGATGGCAGAGTTCCACGAGTGAGGTAAGGTCTTCGTTGTGGCTATTGCTCGAAACAAGTGTACGATAAATGTTGCCCAAAGCTTGTTGTTTGCTTTTAGCATCACGTTTGTGAGGCCATCTGGCCCAGCAGCTCTTGAATTTTTTAGGTGTTTAATAGCTGTTATGATGTCTTCTTTGGATTCGTTTGTGTCCCAAAATTGAGCAGCTGTTGGAATACCATTGACCTTGGTATTTTCCTTGATTGTGAAAACCTTTTCAAAGTGTTGTTGCCAGATTACTTTTGATATACTATGATGCATTTTAGCATTCTGAAATACATCTTTGTTGTTTATGATGCTCCATAATTCCTTAGTTTTGTGACAGATAATCATCCTTAGAATTTTCTCACCTCGCTCTTGGTCTCTCATAATTGCGAAGCATTTCAACCAATTACGGTATTTCATTTTGCGTTGTTTCATTAGCGCAAGCTTGTTGAAATCTGGTCCTTTTTTCAATTTTCGAAGATCTTGATGTAATTGACTCTTTTTTTGAGCTACTAAGGTACTAAATTCATATTTCTTTATATAGTTACAATTGGTTCCATGATTGTACTTGGTTTGGAACTGTGCCAGCAGTGCCGTATAATTTAATTTGTCCTTCGCAGCAACAGTTGTTGAAGACATGTTTTTAGTTAGACTCTCAATTTGTCGACTATTTATTTTGAGTCTGTTGCCTCTTTGATTTACTTCCATCGACTGAGTAAATTTACTCATCGCTGTTTTTGGTAGCGCTTTCCAAGTTAATTGTAGCGGATTATGGTCGCTTAGTGACGAATCCAAAATCTTCAGATGTTTGATATCATGACACATCGTTTTAGAGGCCCAGATGTAATCAATTATTTTTTTGCACCCGTCCCGGTGCCACGTGTGATTTGGAGGGATGTCTCCTCTTGTTTGACCATTCAACATCATACAGTTTCTGGTGATCAGTGCTTGTTGGAATTGGTAGCCTCTACCAGTTACATTGGTTTGGTGTTTATGCTTTATGAGGATCTTGCCATCTTCGAACCAGGAGAAGTTTAAGTCTCCACATAGGATCACATTCAAGTTGATGTAGCTTTCCATGCTGTCATCAATGATTTTTGTTATTGACTGTATGAATCGACGAGAAGAGATCATCGTTGTATTCCAATATGTATTAAGTAGGAGCAGGTGATTTGATTTTACACCCACGCCCAGTTTGTTTTGCAGTATTGTTCCTTGAACAAATAGATTTGGGGAGAAAGACTGCAAAATATCCCAACCATTTGCATTGTTTATCATGGTCAGCAGACCTGAGAAAGGGCGACCGAGTTGATTTTTCCCTGCGGGATTGAGCAACATAGAGTATCATCCATCTCTAAATGGTACCTCCTGCAGCCACGTCTCCTATAAACAGACAGCAAAATAGTTTTCCAGGGAGATCTCAAAGTTCTGAAACAAGTGTCGGAAGCCTCTGGTATTCCATGATATTAATACATTTGTGTCATCACTGATGGTTTCCAATAGCTAGGTTCTTTGGGTTTTGTTTTGTGAAATGTAATTTGAGGAAGATTTTTGTGTAGAGGGTTGTGAGTGTCTTTCATTTTCTGCTTTTTCTTTTACGTTGAATCGTTTTCTGAGAGCTTCTCGTCTTTGTTCATGTGTAGACTCACGATCTTCAGTAGGTCTTTTTTCAGGACATTTTTTAGTTTTTTTGGTCTCTAAAGTTAGATCAAAGCCATACAACATCAATTCATCTTTGGCGGAGCTTAGTGTATTTTCTACAGCTTGAGAGTTGATGTGTAAATAGACTTTGTCTAATGAGTCTTCATTGATGTATTCGACTATTGTAATGTCATTTGAATTTATCGTTCTTAGTTTGGGGAAATTATGTAGAAGACACATCACATTTTTGCGATTTAAATTTACCACGTTGTCATCAGAAAATATGTTCTCAAGCTTGACCTTCCAATGATTATGATGTTTGGTCTGCAGTGCATTCAATGGTTCTTTTAATTTAGTTAGATTTTGTTTTCGCCACTGTGCAGCCGTCATCTTTGGATTTAGCGTTGTCGTGCTTGCCTTTGTGTTTCGGTCAGATACCCTTTTATTCTTCTCGTTTTGACTTGAGTCGGGACCAGAAGAGCGACTTTGAGTAGAGCGCGTCGCTTTTACATTTGGAAATTGATCTTTTTTTGTTTTTTCTTGCTGTGATTTCTTCACAGCTGGACAAGGACTCATCACGCTAGGGTGTGAGTTGTCTAGATCTTGTGTGGGCGATGTTGTTTCATCGGATTCAACTGAATATGTTGAGAGGTCACATAGGTCGGTAACACTTAAGTCATTTCTATCTGCCTCTGATCCGGATTCCAAACGTCTTCTTTTGTTTGGGTTCGGTTTTTCCACCACCGTTGGATTAGCGATTGCGCTTGACACTGATTTAGCTGATGTCACTGACGCAATGCTGTCCAATTTAGTGTTGTGTGGACAGCGAGAAAAAAGACTAAGCTTTTGAGGGGTGGAAAGATTTCTTACGAATTGTTTAGTTTTAGATCGGTTTTTGCTCACATTAAGTTTTCTCTTTCTTAGATTCTGTTTGGAAAGCGATACTTTTGTTACCTTTTCACCAGGTTTTGATTGTTGTGAAAATTCAAGCATCTTTGCAGGCCCCATGAAAATTCCGAAGGTGTTGAGCTTCCCTGTTATGGGAACTACACCATCAGTGTTTTGCTGTTCTACTAGTGGGACTGCACTGGGTAAATTATTAGTTGGTGCTGAGTTGCAATTAGGTACTTGATTTGCGGACGCAGTTGCGCCTTCGTCATGGTCTTGAACAGAGACAGCGGCCGTTGGGTTGAGTATTGTGGAGGGCACTCTATCTATCTCACTAGTTTGGGAGGGGCCGTCGTTGTTATTTTGGACGATACTTTTCCTAGTTTTAGTCTTTCCACGGGGTGCCAAAATGTTTTGTGTTACATTTGTTATTGGGTTTTCACTTCCACATCTTGCTTTCTGTGAGTGTCTTCTGTCTTGATCATTTCCGACAGCCACAGATCTCACTGCATCGGCATGTCGGACCCATTTCAGTGTTTCTAAGATCGCTTCCATTAGATCAGTTTTGTCAGTATGGTCTCTGATGGCAAGGTCGCCTACCCGGTTTTGCCATTGGAAGGAAATCTCGGCTTCGCGATCAACTCTTGCCATAAGGTAAGCATTGTTTTCTTGGAGAGTCACGATTTTGGTTACCAGATTTTGCAGCAATACGTTTTGATCTTTTGATGTTTCACTTAGGGTTTCATATAGCTTAGTAAATGGTATCAAAGCTAATGATGTAGCTGCTAGTACGTTGTTGTGGATCTGTATACCGGCTGCCACTGATAAATTCTCTTTATTAACTGTGTCTGAATTTATGTCTTGACTGGACGGCTCTTCTAGTTGGCTTGCTCTACTTTCGTTTGTAGCATGTTGGTAAATTGCTGTTTTATTTCGTTGATGATGAAGAGAACTGGAATAATCCCTTACTGATTTTGAGTTGATATTTGCTAACATGTTTGACTGCAGATGGACTTCTTTTTGGGAGGGTGTACTGGTGCGAGCTTTAAAGGTGTCGTTCCTTGACTGCTGCAGTCTATTTGCAAGGTTAGAAGGTATTTTTTCTTTTGCAGTCGTATTAGATGAGGCATTTGTAAAGCTATTGATCAGTTTCTCTTTCACCATTTGATAGTCTGCTGTGAGACGTTCTGTGAGCCGTGCTTCTCGCCCTGCCAGGTCAACTCGAAGGCTATTCTTCTGAGCTTGAGTCGACAAAAAGTGATGGGATACTGGGTTATGTGAGAGGCGACTCGACTCTGCCGTGGTGGCGTTGGGAACAGCCTTAGAAACAGCCACCGCACTTCTAGTTGCGGTTACCGCTGTAATTGCTTCATCATTTGCAGGTAGAGCCATTTCATTGCAATTGGCGTTTCGGGCGGCTTCATTTTGTGGCATGCAAGAGATTTCCGGTCGCCCTCTGCCCATTTCTATTACTGGCATCTGTATTTCCATAGATGGATTTAAGTTTGGGCACTCAATGGACAGCCTGGAAATTATATTGTCAGTAGTTAGTGGCGGAACAAATGTAAAATTTGTGTGGTCGCCTATTCCATTTGGTAGTTTTAATGCCAGAAGTTCGATGTCAGTGACATCAAAGGGGGATTGGAAAGAGGCAGTGTCAATTTCCACCATTTCACTTACTTCCAGCGTCTGAGCTGATTTATTTTCATTGACCGTATGCACGTCAATTGGTAGAGGCAACAGATTTTGTTCTGCCTCTTTTCGAAGATCTTTCACAGCATTTATAGAGTCCTCTTCTCTCCCATTTAGTGCTAACAAGCGTTCATTATCCAGCGCAGTTGCAGCTTTGGAGTCAAGTACATCGTGTTTGATTAGAGCCGTACATATTGATTCTTTGCACGCTGCCTTTATCAAGGCTGGATTTGCTGTGTTAGGCAAGCACTTTTCGGTCGGATGGTTAGCTGTCTCAACAGCTGGTAAGGCATTGGGAGTTGTGTTGTCTTCGCCGTCTGTATCGGCTGTCCTCATTTTTGACGAGCTGTCGGCTTTTCGAGCCGGAGCAGGGGCGAGGGCAGGAAAAGGAGAAGGAGAGGGTGGGAGGGAAAGGGAACAGTGGGTAGGAGTTATGGAAGAAGGGGGGGAAGGGGTGGAAGAGGAAGGCGAGAGGGCGGACGGCGGAGAGGAGGGAAGGGAAGGCAGCAGCTCGATTTGTGCCTTTATTACTGGCGCCGCCGTGGGCTCAATGTTTACCGACATTTCCCCACGGCTACGAGCGCTCAACGTTCTTAAACGAGTTTGTGGTCTCGTGTCAATTATCATTACCATGTTGGTTCTTACCAGAGGACGGCAACTAGACACGTTTTTCTACCGCTTCTTCGACTTCTGCAGCGGAGCGCGGCGGTGTACGGCGGACTGGAGGCAGACTGGACTCTGCACGCGCTCTGGAAAGGTTTTTGAAGTGGAAGTCAGTCGAAATAGAAACAGGACTGACCACGTAGTGCAGCTCCTCACACCACAGGTAACAACAGAGGACTGGAGGCAGACTGGACTCTGCACCGGACTCCGCGCTCTGGAAAGGTTTTTGAAGTGGAAGTCAGTCGAAATAGAAACAGGACTGACCACGTAGTGCAGCTCCTCACACCACAGGTAACAACAGAGGACTGGAGGCAGACTGGACTCTGCACCAGACTCCGCGCGTGATGAGAAGAGGGTGGAGCTTTAATATGGTCCTTTTCTCGAATGAGAGCTAGAACCAGAAACAATCAATTATTAAATTGAATCACAAGGAAAAGACAAAAAAGAATAACATATGACAGGGTGGACACAATCAAAATGTCATATAATCAGGAATTAATACACAAAGCATCCGTCCTAACATAACATTTATTCGATATGCTTTGGTTTCTTTAATCCTTAAAATAAGCCTCTAGGCTCCATGTCTGTTCAAAAGCTTCTTTATCTATAAAGGAATTTCAAAACTGTCACCATTCTCACTCATGAAAGCAACACAAGTTCTTCCTATGTGTTTAAACTTTGCCTTCTGTACAACAATGGAAGCCATAAAAGCAATGGGCAGGGAGTACACCCCCATTCTAAATGTTAAATACCTATGCACAGCCTTTGGCATTAAAGACCCTTCATGCGCATGCATTTCAAAATTTCAATTTGTCTAAATAAGGAAATCTTTCCTATTCAACAGTAAATTCAGATTTCTTTTGAATGGCAATAATTATAGTGCCGCTCCAGCGTTTACAGCAGCAACCACCACATACTGGCATGGCCACAGATTTTTCTTACAAAATCAGGAAGTAGTCAACTCTTAACCTTTACTTTATATCTATGCTGTATGTCAAGAAAAGGCGCCTTTGAGCAACCTAGATTGTTCGGCATCTCAGATGGAAATTCCTTTATCTAACTGTCTCAGTAAGCTAACCCACCCAGTCATTTGAATATTATTTTTTTATGAATTCCAAGGAACAACAATTGGTCTCAAGGAAATCTCAAACACAACACAATTTTGCTTTCTCTCTCTTATTGTCATGCCTTGTAGTAAACATGAGGTTACAGTTTTTATGCACAGCCCCAATTGGCCCAATCAGTACTACCCATTTTATATGGAGAGAACTATTGAAAAATTTAAGATATATACCTCAACCAAGCAATGTTTTTTTCCGGGTCACCCTTTTTCAACTAAATTCAAATACAGTAACATTTTTTGGGAAAAATAGTTCAAGTTTGGCCTGGCTATCGTGGAATATGCGAGGCCACCACTCCTTTTTTGTTCATTATAAATTGTCAGGCCCTATTGAAGGAGGGCAATATATTTCTGCTTCAAGAGACCTGGTGTACCAAGCCTATTACAATGGATGGCTATCAAATATTGTCCAACTATACTACCCAGGCTAGGAAGGGGAGGGTGAGAGGTGCTCTCACAATACGATCTAAGGCACACTTGCGCCCGACCCTATTCCCAGTCTCCAAATGTTTTAATGGGAATAATTCAGCCTTCCACGTCCATCCCCCTCGGAGGACATTTTGGTCATTAAAGTTTATGACCCACCGGATGGTTCCCAAATCTCAACAATACAGAATACATTAATAAACGCAATTTCACATTGGTCTGAAAATTCACCACATGGGCATGTTCTATTGACCGATGACCTTAAGAAACAGCTCTTGGTTAAAACTAATCAACTTTGACGATATAGAATTCTGTAAAGCTGCACCAAGGAGTGACACCAAAGCTCAATATACCTGGTCTAATGGGGTGGTGTCATCATATATCAACTGACTGAGTGCTGGATGTAGCTCAGTCACTATTGTGCACAACAAGATGAGTGACCATGGTGCATTATGCTGGTCCATTGAGGTAAAAAACAAGAGACAATGTGCAGGGAAATGCGCTAAAACAACAACAAACTTTGCAGGTAATAGAATCCGATGGGATAACAGGAATACTAAAATATGAAATGGTTCTTTAAACCTTAATTTCCATGATTTAGAACACTTATTAAGGGCGGGTGATTGGGATTTGATTAACATGTTAAAGGTCTTATCCCTGCTTCCATAAATAAAAAGAAAGGGTATATAAGCAATGGTACTAGTAATTGCTCCAAACCCTTTGACCATGCCAAAAGAAGCAATACCGCAGGGACAGGATGGCTATAAAAAAAGAATGTGATCTCCATGTACCAGACAGAAAAGTATAACTAACTTGGCTACAAAGTATAGTGACTGGCAAAAAATGCATAAGTATTCTATAAGAAACATTGCTTGGCGGAACCTATTCTTGTGGCTAAGAATGAATAACATATCTAGATTCTGACGCAACTAAAACAGTTTCCGTAAATCCCTTCTTCTGACAGAAATGAATCTGGTCTCACAGGCCAGTTGGACACCTAACATCCAAGAGCTCTACCCCCCCCCCCACCAGCAATTTAGATATTGGAATATGACACTTCCAATCATATGGAGGATGATTTGGAGGGTCGACTTGTGTGGGTGCAGTAGTGGCAGAGGTCGATGAGATTAACTTGGAGCGATTAATTGTGAAATCTAAAGGATCACAAGCTAATGGGCCCAATCGCATCCCCAATCTGGAATTTAAGGATAACCCGACTCAGTGGGCAAGGTTATAAGAAATCTTCTTTGGCCATATAATTAAGACCAGAAAATAACCAGATGACTGGCGCCAATCCATACTAGTCCCGATCTTCAAAAAGGGAGATAGATTAATACCATCGAATTACCGCCTATTGGTGATGATGGATTCAAGCTAGAAACTGTACACTAACATATTATTGGAACCTCTAAATACCTTGTGGAAGGGAAAAACATCTTAAGCATATTTCAAACAGGCTTTAGAAAGAAACACAGCACCACATCCAATATTATGACAGTACAGTTTTTGAGGGAGTTAAGACCTAAGGGGAAAAATAGATCATACTGATGCTATGTAGACTTTTCCAAAGCCTTCAATCTTGTCTCCAGAGTAAGGCTTTGGAGGAACCTGGAAAACTGGGGTATTGATTCCGAACTCTTGTACTATATTCAATCTTTGTACACAAACACATCTATTGCAATACGATTAAGCTGAGAAGGGTGTCTTTCAGAATACATCCGACCAGTCAGAGATTAAAACAGGGCTGATGACGTCATAATATTTTATCAGACAGAAATTGGTCTGCAGCATATGTTGGATGCGTTAACCTTATATGCGAAAGAAAACTTTATAGTTATTAATAAAATTAAAACAAAAACTATGTGTTTAGGGGATCAACAAGCAGTGGTTAGGAAACCTCAGTGGTACATGGATAACGTTGCCCTAGAAAATGTTAAGGGAGTGGTTTATTTGGACTTTCCCATATGGGTAAAACCCTCGGCAGCCCACTGCGAGGCCTTCATACATACAAACATTTGGAAGAGATGGTTAGCAATCGAAGCACACATTGACCATTGAGGAGGACGAAATATTGAAGGGTTTGTCCAAATTTATAAAGCCAGCATAGTTCCTGCAATTCTCTATGCATTAAAGGTTCTTCCATCTGCACATATGAGCTGTCTGGATAAGTTTGAGGGGAAATAATTGCATTCCATTATTAATTTGGCCCAGGGAGTACCAGTTGAAGTGCTGATATTGGAATATGGGTTGCAATCTTTGTCCTCAGTGTGGTCAGTAAAGAAGGTGCTGTTGCATTTCAAACTGGGTAAATCAAGTTGCAGATCTAATAACCTACTCCAACTGCTTTGCAAAGAATGGCAGAGGACCCCCCAGAGCCATGCTGTTAAGTGCCTTTGTGCATTTGCAAAACAATATTTGACCAAATTCGGTCTTCAATTGGACATAATGAAAGGTGGTCCTGATATGGAAACACTATTAAAGAGAAAGGCACAGGAATTGGATCTGGTCACGTGCATTGATAAATTATACGCCCTTAAGAGATATAGGGAATTTGCTTCTCAGGGCTTTAAGAGTGGTCAACCCTGCAGTTATTTAACTAAGTGGTCAAATCCAGAGGTTAGAAGATGTACACTGCAGCTCTGCATGGATATATTGCAAACTAAGGAATTCACCAGTAGATGGTTGAATGCAGAAAATCAGGACGAGATGTGTAGGCATTGTGTAAATTCAGATGAGACAAGTAGATATATACTGTCCTCAAGCAGAGCACTGACAGATCTCTATACAAGCGGGTATGGAGGTTTTATCAGGTATTTAGATAACATAAGTGGGGCTCAATTTTGGGCTAGCTTGATGGGGCAGAATCTGTTGTTATGAATGCAGCAGCTTTTTTTATATTTGGAAGCAATCAATGAGGGAGGCAGCAGAGCCTTCTGTTTCCAATAGATAGGTTACATGTCCTAGAAATGAAATGAAAAGTTTCAAAAGAGGTCATAAATTAGCCTAATTGCTATTTTTAATGACTTAGTTCATTTGGAATTATACTGTTTTATTATTATTTTATTGTTATACTGATGAACTGATGCAAAATGTTGATGCTTTCCCTTTGTCTTTTGTAATGTGCAAAAAAGTTCAATAAACTATGCACACAATAAAAAAAAACATGTTTGTTATATAATTGATTTTTTGACACAATGAGTAAATGACAAATTCAAATTTTCCAGTCCAGAGAGAAAAACTGCATGTAAAAAAGCCTTTCTTTTCATTTTCAGTACTCATTCAATATGGTTATATATTTTCTGCCTCAACCAATATTCACGTTGGTTAATTATACTAAAGAAGAAAACAATAGCATAAACTTATTTATGATGCTCCAAGTTACAATAAAGGATCTTATCTAAGCGGGTTATAAATTGCTCTCCTACCTTGTAAACTGAAATTAATTTGAGTAAGTAATATTCTAAACCCACAGAATGTTCAGATTTATGATTTTTAGTACTAGATTGTGAACCACATACCTCGAGAACCATCATGCAATCAAGTTATATTTGAGGGATTCTACCAACTTAAGTGAAGCTAACTCCCTTCCTCCCTTTCCTAGGAGAGACATTGGAAGCTTGTAATTGCCCAAGGATTATCTCTTTTTTCTGAATAGCTTATTTTAAAACTTATAGGAGTACACAGTATATTAGACAATAGTGCACAAACAAGTTTTGCTTCAATTATTGACCATTTGTATAGCATCTAAATAAGCAGACTGAAAACAGTAAATGTGTATCATTCTGCAAAGTCACTTGTCGATTATATACTGTTGGTTGACATTTCTGCACCCTCTTTTAAGGACTCCCTATAATCAACCTCTATTTTATCCCCGTTATACAATAACACAGATTTCAAATAATCAATCACTAACTCATTTATGGGGCCTACCAGGTGTAGACACAAAAACAAAATCAACACAATAGAATAATACATGTGGACCTGCCGTTTCGTTTTGGCCAATTCCAAAAAAGGCATTGAAGCAGATGATATTCACAGTCTGGTACCAGTTAAACCCTTTTTTGAAGAGAGCAACTTCACTACCAATGTGCTGGCCACAAAGGCCACAGAAGCCGTGAATGTATTGGGATTGTACTGACAGTAACTGCAATTGTGCAGTAGATCGCCTGCATCAAGCTTCTTCTGCATGAGAAGCGAATCACCATTGCCTACCATGAGGCTTTTTCACTCAAAGATGGCCGCCCACCGAATCTGACGACCATCAGCACCCTTGTTGCCTTAGCTACACCAATTTGGGTGCCGATTGGCTGCTGCCCCGCTTTTAGTGCCCAATCAAAATGGAAGGCGAGAGCTGGCCCTCCCCACGAAGGCACTACACACAAAGGCTACCCCTGTCCCGAGCCTGTCAGAGCCATACATGCCTGGGGCCATAGAACACTGCCCGTGCCCATCTTCCAGGTAAGCAATTGCCTAATTACCGCTTCACAGCCACACCTTGACCCCATAGTACTATACGCCCTTACAGGACAAGGCACACTCTCCCTGCCTACCAGTATACTCTTGAGAACTTAAATGCATACCACAATTATGACATTGCCATTATGGTAACTTCACGGCGGCATACTCGTTCGACCAATGCTAGGCGTACAGGACATAAAGCAGACCGTTATACAGTGTAAAGTTTGCCTCCTAAAGGTTTATTTTGCCTCAATCATGCACGCCGATTCAACAGAGTGTTCTCTTCCTACATGTCCGGTGAAATATTGTTGAAATATTGTTGATGTTAATTCAATGCTAATGACCTAGCCTGCCTCTCAAAGCGGCGAATGCTCTATTAGCCCCCATACGCTGCGGCCTCATGCGCCCTGTAACAAGTACATATGTTTTGAACAAATGCTGCTCGAGGTTGTGCCATCTCTTACTTATGTCTAGGAAATGTTCCGTAATATCTCACCCATGTTGTTCATGTATGTTTTAACATAGCTTCACCTGTTTAGTTAATATTGCATGTAGTACTATCTGCATACATTAGTGTCCCAAATAGTACTTTCTACCAGTGCCAGACATATCCTGCCACATACTGCTAGATTCGCCAACAGATATCCATACGAGTACTAGAAAGCAATCGCTAGTCAAGCTCTAATATAGCATACTTATTAAATGCATTGTGACTTCTATCTGAGCATGTACACCCTCCCACATTACCTATGCATGCTAGGCCCTTGCTCACCTTTAAGAGCATGCTGAATCATCACAGGTTAGAGCCTGCCAACCACTTTAACTCCTTCAGCCTCAATTCCGACATGGAGGACATCTTGCCTAGGTCCATCCACCTTACTCACCACACTACGCACATAGTCACGCACGCACCTAACCATCAGTACAGACTACACAGACTCAGAACACTCACCCACCCCATGAACATCTCTGCCATCCCCACACTGGTAGCACTCAGAAACACTCGACTGGGTTCACGCACCACTTTCAGAGCAAACACCAGTCACCACTGCTTGATTGCCCGCAAATTCAGTAATACTAAGCTGACCCACTTAATGCCCAGCCACAACACCAGTAAACAACATACCTCCTCAACTGAAATAGGCTCCCCACCTCTATCAAAAAAGAACCACCAGCCTCTGCACTACAAATGCGCCCTACTCAATGTACGCTCGCTTAATGCCCATGCTCCAGAAGTTAATGATTTTATCACTAGTCAAGACCTAGATATAGTAGCCATCACGGAAAAATGGCTTCACGAGGCTTCCGGCCCCACCATCATGTTAACCCTACCTGTAGGTTACTCAATCCTCAGACAGGACAGGCTTTCCAAAACAGGAGGGGGGTAGCTCTAATCTTCAAAGAGGCCATATCTATTATACCCATACCTCACCAAGGGGAAGAGAAGGTAGACATCCTATCAGCCAAATCATCTCTCTCTCCAAAAGACACTATAAACATTAATGTAATTTATCGACCACCGGGACCCCCCACTGACTTCCAAGGTCAAGGCATCCACCTTCTCGGAGACAATATTAAAAAATCGACCAAAACACTACTCCTAGGCGACCTCAACTTAGGATTCAACAACCAGAATGACAAAACTGCCACCTCCCTCACCAAGGACCTCCTCGATCTGGGCTTCTCACAGAAAATCACCTCTCCTACTCACTCCAAAGGTCACATCCTAGATTGGGCGATCAACCATAATTGTGATTCAGCCATTGTATCTAACACTGCACTCCCATGGACAGACCACAACTGCCTACAATTCACCATCCCATTAACGCCATGCACCAAATCTACTACCACAGCAACTGCTACCTTAGCTAGAAGTGCTAAAAAACTCACTGCGGACAACATCCGTGTCTTTCTCGACCTTCCATGCCTAACACCGCCATTCTCACCAGACCCTAACATCCTAGCACAGATTTTCAAAGATACCCTTACACGGGCAATTAACACTGTTGCCCCATTATAAAATAAAAAAGAGAAAAAAATCATTCCATTCCCATTCCTGGTTCACAGAGGAGCTCTAAACCCTGCACAAAAGCAAATGCCAGGTGCTTAAAACTTGGCAGGACAACCCCTGTGACATCACAAAAGAAAACTTCCAAATCATTGCTAAAAAATACAAAGACTCCATCTTCAATGCTAAATCCAAAGCTTACAATCATCGAATCGCTGATGCTAACTCCCAAACCAAAGAACTCTTTACTATCTTTAAATAACTAACAGTCCCTCCCATCTGCACTGACGAGACTGTTAACGATGAAGCATGGTGCACTAGCATACAATCTGCTATGCTAAAAAAAAAAAAACCTCCTCCAAAATAAAATCTCAGAACATTACAAGGCATTGACTAAGCAGAACCATCTGACTCAGACCCTGCTTAATTCCAAAAACAGCAACTTTCCCAAATTTACATTTACGGAAATCACAGAAGCAGAGGTCACAGACATTCTTAAACATCTCAAAGCATCACAATGCAAGGGCGATGTGTGCCCCCCTAAAATCATCAAGGAATGTGATGAGCCACTTGCTCCTCTCCTTACCGCCTTCATCAATGCCTCATTCAATACAGGCTCAGTCCCTAACAGCCTTAAAGAGGCCAGGGTGCGCCCGCTCCTAAAAAAAAATAACGCTAGAGCCCTGTCAATCTAATAACTACTGACCCATAACGACCGCCCCGTTTGTCCTTAAAATACTAGATAAGGCCGTCCACAGGCAAATCCAACTGTACCTTGAAACTAACTTTAATTTTAGGAAAAAGACAGTCAGGTTTTCGCAAAGGGCACAGAACTGAAACCGCTTTATTAGACTTAATAAACCAAATCACCCATATCCTTGACAAGGGCAAGCTTGTCTTCCTCCTCCTCCTCTTAGACCTCGCAGCATCATTTGATTTGTGTAACGCTCACCTGATTCCCGTAGAGGCGCCGGTCTTGACTGGGCGTATACCGTATCTTCAAAGGTGATGTGTAACACACGGCTGGCTCTTTGGGCTAGACCTCTGTGCACTGTATGTCTGACTCGAAGGGTAAGATGTCTGCAGATAGAAAATATGGGATTAAGGAACTGGGTTATTGAATGTCTCTCTCTTCTTCCCTTTCTCTTCTCCTGTAGAACCCCAAAGGTTAACGCTCTCACCTTAGGTAAGTGAACGCCGTGCTCTCCATCTGCCTCGGGGCAGGGTGCTGTAACCAGTTTCTTCACTGGATAAGGGGAGCAGGCCTCTTGACTTCAGAGGACTGCTGTCCGTCGTTTACTGCACGAACGGTAAGTTTCGAGTAATTCTAATGTCTTTAAAGTCTTTAGTAATGATGTTTCTTGTTTTGCAGGGTTCCGGCGATGGCGGATGACGGGCTGAAGTGAGTTGAAGATGGAGCCCGTGTGATGAATAGAAGCGCCTGGAAGCACGTAAGTAAGCGCTTGTTGTCTGCTTCACGATGCGCTCTAACTGTCTTTTTATTTTGCAGGTACAAGTTCGGAGCGGCTGCAGGGTGCCGGAATACCCACTGGGTTAGATGTGGAAAGGAGTAATGGCACGTGAGTATTAAAGTTCCCCAATGTCTTTAAACGCACCTTGTTTTGTCTTTCAGATGCGGGATGCAGCGCCGAAGGCCTCCGGAGCGTGCGAAGAGTTGGTAAGCCTTTGTCTTTCAGATGCCGGAATGCAGCGCGAGGCGTTGGTGACAGCCGATGGACCAGGTAAGTGAAGAGCTGTCACTGAAGACCGTAATGCTAACCTGTTCTTTCTTGTCTTTATAGGTGTTGCTGAAGACTGGATTCAGGATGGTAAGCCTTTTTCCTTAGGCCCAGGATCAGATGCAGAAGACACGATGAGCGTTCTGCTGCAGAGGATGCAGAATAACGCAAAGCAAGATTCATCCATCGGGTGTGGTTTAAATAGCCTCCTGTAGTGCTTAGGTGCCTCCTTCCACAGCCACGCCTAGGTAAGAAAAGAGTTCCTGCTTTCCAGAAGAGTTCCAGTGTTCTGAATCTAGGGAGTGGCTCCTGCCCCACCCAACAGGAAAAGTAGTTCCAAACAGAAGAGGATCAGAGGCTCAACTGGCAGGCAAGTAAGCAGCATGGTCTGCTGCAGGTAAGTCCACCCAAGCATTATGAGCCCGGCGCTTCCAGCGCTGGGACTGGGCATATTTATGAGCCTGGTGCCACTGGCGCCAGGACTGGGTCCAAAAGGTCCCTATTGGGACTGGTTGGCACTCGGAACCTGGGTTATGGATCTGCTTCCAAGGGAGTTGGGAAAACCCTGACCTTTTGGAAGCAGAGATCATGACAGTACCCCCCCTCAAGGCCCCTCCCAAACCGGGCTTCTCCGGGGGTTTTGGCTTGTCAGGAAATGTTCGGTGAAATCTTTTGATTGGGCGAGGAGCATGGACATATTCAGCAGGTTCCCAGGATCTCTCTTGGGGGCCGTAGCCTTTCCAGTCAATTAGGTAAAATAGTTTAGATTTGGAGATCTTGGAGTCCAGAATGCTTTTGACTTCAAACTCGAGTTCTCCATCAACTGGGATAGGTTTTGGAGATTTAGTTAGTCGGGTTTGAGGTTGCACGGGTTTTAATAGAGAGACGTGGAAGACCGGATGTATCTTCATGTGCGGGGGCAAGTCCAACTTGACCGCTACTGGGTTTACTATGGTAGTGATGGAATAGGGACCAAGGTATCTTGGGTTGAATGTGCGTGGCCCTTTTAGAGGTAGATATTTGGTGGATAACCAGACTTGATCCCCTACTTGATATTGAGGGGCTTCCTTCCGATGTTGATCTGCTCCTTTCTTGTATTGTTCTTTAGCCCTTCGAAGGTGAGAAACAGCGCCCTTAAAGGCTTGGGTGATTGTAGAATGCAGGTAGTCTACTGCTGGTGTTTCAAGATCTTGGAGGGGATCCAACTCCGAGGTTCGAGGGTGACTGCCGTACAAAAGAAAAAACGGGGTTTTCCCAGTTCCCGAATGGACAGAGTTATTGTAGGCATATTCGGCTATCCAAAGGATGTCTTTCCATGTTTTTTCAGTTTGTTGCAGCATGCAGCGTAAATACTGTTCCAGAGTTTGGTTGGTCCTCTTGGTTTGTCCGTCGGTCTGAGGGTGGTGACTGGTCGATAGTCTCACATCAATTTGAGCCGACCGACAGCAACTTCGCCAAAAATGAGAAATAAATTGACTACCTCGATCCGAAATTAGAACCGAAGGAAAACCGTGCAGTCGGACGATGTTTTCGAGAAATTCTCGGGCCAGAGTTGCTGCTGTTGGCAAGCCTTTGAGCGGAATGAAATGCGCCATCTTGGAGAATAAGTCCACGATTACTAGAATCGTATTGTATCCGAAGCATGGAGGTAGATCGGTGATGAAGTCCTTAGAAAGCGTATGCCAAGGGCGAGGTGGGATGTCAATAGGGCGTAAGAGGCCTGCTGGTCTTTCCTTTTGACTCTTGTTTTGGGCGCATACTCCACATTATAAAGTCTCTGATATCTTTTTTCCAAGACGGCCACCAGAAGTAGCGCTTGATCTTTTCTGAGGTCTTGGCCATACCGGGATGTCCTTCCATTAAAGAATCGTGATAACAAGAGATTACTTTTTTCTGTAAATCTGTGCTGGGTAGGTAGAATCGTTCTTGGAAATACAATAAGTTGTCCTTTACTGCAAAGTCCTTTCCCTGCAGATGCCAATTCTGTATGTCTGCTGGAGTTATAAGTTGCCTGGCATTATCCTTAACTTCCTCTATGGATTCTGTGGCGATTACACCCAGAATTCTTTGTTCGGGAATGATTGGTACAGGTTTAGGGTTGATCAAGTGTTCTTCCACTCCCATCCGAGAAAGGGCATCAGCTTTACCGTTCTTTGTACCAGGTCGATAGGTAATTATGAAGTCAAACTCGGCAAAGAATAATGCCCAACGGAGTTGTCTAGAGGATTGGGCTTTTGCGGTTTTCAAATATTGCAGGTTTCGGTGATCCGTAATCACAGTAACGGTGTGTCGGGCCCCCAGCAGATAATGCCGCCAAGCCTTAAAGGCAGACTTGATAGCCAGAAGTTCCTTGTCAGTAATCGTGTAATTGATTTCAGGAGGCGAGAATTTGCGGGACCAAAATGCCACGGGATGCAACTGATTGGTTACCGGGTCCTTTTGTGATAGAACTGCCCCCATGGCAAGGCTTGAAGCATCAGTTTCCACGATGTAGGGGAGTTCCGGGCGAGGGTGTTTTAAGATTGGTGCAGAGATAAATTTAGTCTTCAAATCCTGGAAAGCTTGTTCCGCCTCGGTAGACCATTCAAAACGTTTGTTTTTCTTTAACAAGGCAGTGATGGGCTGGACTATTCGAGAGAATTCGGGGATAAATCTGCGGTAAAAGTTAGCGAAGCCTAACATGCTTTGCACACCTTTTACGGAGGATGGTGATGGCCATTTGAGAACTGCATCGACCTTCTTTGAATCCATACGCACTCCGCCAGGTGATAATATGAATCCCAAGAATTCAACTTCAGTCACGTTGAAAACACATTTTTCCAACTTAGCGAAAAGTTTGTGTTGACGCAATCTTTCGAGGACCATTTTCACGTGATTCCGATGTTCAGATTCCGATGAAGAATAAACAAGGATGTCTTCAATGTAAACAACAACACACACATCTATGAGCTCTCTGAGGACATCGTTCATAAAATATTGAAAGGCGGCCGGGGCATTGCAAAGTCCGAAGGGCATGACCTGATATTCAAATAGCCCATACTTGGTGCGGAAGGCCGTCTTCCATTCATCGCCCTCTTTTACTCGTACCAAGTGGTAAGCTCCTCTAAGATCCAGCTTTGTATATATGCATGCTTTTCTGACTTGGTCCAGGAGTTCAGGGATCAAAGGTAACGGATATCTATTCTTAACGGTGATCTGGTTCAGGGAGCGATAATCTATACAAGTTCTAAGGTCTCCTTCCTTTTTTGGAACGAAGAACAAAGCTGAAGAAGCAGGGGACTTGGAAGGACGAATAAACCCATTTGCCAGGTATTGATCCAGGTATTGTCGAAGGTGAAGGTTCTCAGGCTCGGTGAGGGCATAAATTCTACTACAAGGAGGAGTAGATCCAGGTATCAGGTCTATCTGGCAGTCATAAGACCTATGAGGAGGTAGAGAGTTAGCCTGATCCTTCCGGAAAACATCTTGGTATTCTAGGTATTCGGGAGGTAACTGGGGAGTCTCTGAAGAAATTGCTGCCAGTGCAACACCAGGTGGAGGGTGACAAGTAGAGACACATTCTGGAAACTGGACCGTTCTTGCTCGCCAATCGATCAGAGGATTGTGTTTCTCTAACCAAGGTATTCCTAGAATAATCTGAAACTGAGGGGCCTTGATCACATCGAACACGATCTTCTCATGGTGTCCATCTTGACTTACTAGCGTCACCTCTTGAGTGGTATGCGTTACTGTCCCGGAGGCTATCTCCGTACCATCCACCGTAGTAATGACGTCCTTTACAGCCTTGGGACAAAGAGTTAGATTCATCCTCAAAACCATTTCATGATCCACATAATTGCCGATGGCACCGCTGTCGACGTAAGCTTCAATTGCATGTAATCGATCCGGATTATTAGGGCTAATGAGGACCATAGGTATCACGAAATGCGAGGTCACGGAACTGGTTTTCACGCTCGGCAAGAGGACCTCTATTCTTGTCGGGCGAGGTTGTTTCCCTGCTCAGAGTTTGTAACTTTGGTAACTGCAGCTCCTACTGCCTTCTTGGCAGGTTTCACCGGACAGTCTCGAAGAAAGTGCCCTGAGTTTCCGCAATAGAGGCATAATTGCAACTGTTTTCTCCTTTCCCGCTCCTTTTGTGTTAGAGGACCTTTCAGACCCCCTATTTGCATGGGTTCCCCGGAGTCTACTCCTTTGGAAGGAGTTGGCGGTTTGGAAAATACTCGAGCATCAAACTTGGAACGATCGGCCTTCCTGTTCTGCAGTCTGTGATCTATTTGAACGACTAAGTCTATATAGTCCGAACAATCTTGTGGGGGATTCACTACTTGGGCTAACACATCTTTGAGCTCTCCACGTAGACCTCTATAAAACAGCGTAATCCTTTTGTCCTCAGGCCATTGAGTTTCCACTATCAGTCTGTTGAAAGACGCAATATAAGCCAAAAGGTCTTGATTACCTTGTCGCAACGAAAGAAGCTCATTGTCCAAGGCCTGCCCCTGTGAATGTCTTGCGAACAGTTTTTCCATACTGAGCTGAAAAGCTTGAAAATCATGGAGGACCGGATCATCTTGATTTACTAGAGGGATCGACCAGTCTGCCGCATTGCCAATAAGGTACGAAAGCACGAAAGCTACTTTAGCTTGATCAGTTGGAAAGGCTGCTGGCCGGCATAAGAAATGCAACCGGCACTGATTGATAAATACTGCAAACCTCTTTGGGTCACCAGAAAATCGTTCGGGCGGAGCCAGAGGTACATTCCCAGGTAGGTTGATCTGCACTGGATTCATAGAGGATGTAGAAGGAAGATTTCCCCCAGATGCGGGTAGCGGGGTCTGTCCGGCTTGTGACTGTAGCAATTGTCTAGCGAGATCATCTGTTCGCTCCTTGGAAATAATCAGTTCCCTTCTTAGAGCGTTCGTTTCCTGACGGGCTGCATGCACTTCTGCCCTTAGTTCCCCAAGTAACTGGGCTAGCTGGTCGGTATCCGAGGTTTCCATAGCGCCTGGACAGGAGTTTTGTGGTAGGCTTTGCGTTCTGTAACGCTCACCTGATTCCCGTAGAGGCGCCGGTCTTGACTGGGCGTATACCGTATCTTCAAAGGTGATGTGTAACACACGGCTGGCTCTTTGGGCTGGACCTCTGTGCACTGTATGTCTGACTCGAAGGGTAAGATGTCTGCCAGTGCTTTAAGTGGGGTAAGAAATTGAGGGGGGGCCCTCATTTGGGGGCGTGGCATTCGCTGTGGGCGTGGCCTAAAAGTGCACAAAACATAGTAGGGTGCGCAAACAAATATATAAATGTAGTAGAGCATTTATATATTTGTATGCGTACTAGTATGGTTTGTGTATTTTTCAACCCTTCTTTTATAAACATTGCAATGTTACATATTTCTATGTTTATAAAAGGTGGCTTGAAAGTGTACAAACCATAGTAAGTTGCGCACACTTGTGTGCTTACCTTACTACGGTTTGTGTACTTTTCAAGCCACCTTTTATAAACATAGACATTTGTAACATATTTCTGTGTTCATAAAAGATGACTTGAAACGTACAAGCCATCTTTTATAAAGCGTTGAGGACGGACAAAACCCAAGGTGGTTTTGTCCGTCGACAAAGCTTTATAAAAGATGCCTTGAATTGTGTACGTTTCAAGCCGTCTGTTATCAACGTAGAAATATTTCTACGTTTATAAAAGATGGCTTGAAACGTACACATTTCAAGGCATCTTTTATAAAGATTTGCCAAAGGAGACAGGCACCTCGGGCTCAGTGATCGCTGCTCTGAGCAGAGATCACAGAGCCCAAGGCGTCTTTCACCCTCTGGGAACCCGCGGGCTCCGTGATTTAATCTACATATTAAATCATGGAGCCTGCGGGTTCACAGAGGGTCAGTGACCTGGCGATGGCCAACAAAGGAACTGTAACTTCCCTGATGACCCCTCAGATGGGGGGTCATCACGGAAGTTACAGTGACTGACAGAAGTGCCAGCCAGCCTCAGCGACGCTGTGGCTGGCTGGCACTTCTGTCCACTTGCCTAACGTTACACTGGCGGGCGCATCTCCCGTCGCGGCTGCGGCCGTGGCGGGATAATGCGTCCTGCCATGGCGTGGTGGGACCGGGGGCCCCGGCAGGGCCCCGGCTCAGCCCCACTTTTTGGAGACTGGCGGGGCCCGGCCCCGGCAGGCCCCGGCCCACTTAAAGCACTGATGTCTGCAGATAGAAAATATGGGATTAAGGAACTGGGTTATTGAATGTCTCTCTCTTCTTCCCTTTCTCTTCTCCTGTAGAACCCCAAAGGTTAACGCTCTCACCTTAGGTAAGTGAACGCCGTGCTCTCCATCCGCCTCGGGGCAGGGTGCTGTAACGAGTTTCTTCACTGGATAAGGGGAGCAGGCCTCTTGACTTCAGAGGACTGCTGTCCGTCGTTTACTGCACGAACGGTAAGTTTTGAGTAATTCTAATGTCTTTAAAGTCTTTAGTAATGATGTTTCTTGTTTTGCAGGGTTCCGGCGATGGCGGATGACGGGCTGAAGTGAGTTGAAGATGGAGCCCGTGTGATGAATAGAAGCGCCTGGAAGCACGTAAGTAAGCGCTTGTTGCATGCTTCACGATGCGCTCTAACTGTCTTTTTATTTTGCAGGTACAAGTTCGGAGCGGCTGCAGGGTGCCGGAATACCCACTGGGTTAGATGTGGAAAGGAGTAATGGCACGTGAGTATTAAAGTTCCCCAATGTCTTTAAACGCACCTTGTTTTGTCTTTCAGATGCGGGATGCAGCGCCGAAGGCCTCCGGAGCGTGCGAAGAGTTGGTAAGCCTTTGTCTTTCAGATGCCGGAATGCAGCGCGAGGCGTTGGTGACAGCCGATGGACCAGGTAAGTGAAGAGCTGTCACTGAAGACCGTAATGCTAACCTGTTCTTTCTTGTCTTTATAGGTGTTGCTGAAGACTGGATTCAGGATGGTAAGCCTTTTTCCTTAGGCCCAGGATCAGATGCAGAAGACACGATGAGCGTTCTGCTGCAGAGGATGCAGAATAACGCAAAGCAAGATTCATCCATCGGGTGTGGTTTAAATAGCCTCCTGTAGTGCTTAGGTGTCTCCTTCCACAGCCACGCCTAGGTAAGAAAAGAGTTCCTGCTTTCCAGAAGAGTTCCAGTGTTCTGAATCTAGGGAGTGGCTCCTGCCCCACCCAACAGGAAAAGTAGTTCCAAACAGAAGAGGATCAGAGGCTCAACTGGCAGGCAAGTAAACAGCATGGTCTGCTGCAGGTAAGTCCACCCAAGCATTATGAGCCCGGCGCTTCCAGCGCTGGGACTGGGCATATTTATGAGCCTGGTGCCACTGGCGCCAGGACTGGGTCCAAAAGGTCCCAATTGGGACTGGTTGGCACTCGGAACCTGGGTTATGGATCTGCTTCCAAGGGAGTTGGGAAAACCCTGACCTTTTGGAAGCAGAGATCATGACAATTTGGTTGATCACAGGAACCTCCCCAATCATCTCACGCATGCTGCACAATTCTCCAATCATGCAGCAACCTGGGTCACCTCCTTCCTGGAAGGCAGAGCTATGAATGTGTTCTCTAATATAGCAAATACAGAGCCCATTATCATTCACTGTGTTGTCCCCCATGGATCCTGTACTGCCCCCACTCTTTACAATCTTTTCACTAAGCCACTCTTTGATAAACAGGATGCACTTGGGATCACATACACAAACTATGCTGATGAGACCCATGTGCTTCTTCCTCTTACACCAAGATGCTACAACCCTACAGAAAATGTACTCCACCATCCAAGCTTGGATGGCCACTAACAGCCTTTGCCTCAATAGGGACAAGACAGAAATCCTCATTCTTGGTCAAAAGTCCACATTAGCTAATCTCGACTTTCTCTACTCTAACTTCTTTATCGACAACTGTGTCATCCCAGTCTTATCCTCTGTTAAAACTCTAGGGGTCCACATTGATGCTACATTATCTATGGCTAAACAAGTCAGCACCATTGTCCCTGCCTACGCCCTGAGCGATAAACTTATTAATGTTATTAAGCCGTTTCTCACCAAGGAAAACTGCCTCTCCATTGCCAGAGCCACTATAGGAGCCACATTAAATTGGATTACTGCAATGCACTCCTAGCTGGCACCTCCAAAAAAAACCTAGCTAGACTCCAACCTACCCAAAATAACTCTCAGAGCTGCACTTGGTATACCTAAAAGAGACCGCATCACACAAGCAAGGAAGACTGCTCACTGGCTCCCAGTCAAAGACCGCATTTCATTCAAAATTCTCACAACCACACACAAATGCATCAACCTCCCAGCACCCTCATACCTATCAGACACACTATCCAGATCACACTCATCAAGGCCTACTAGACTATGCTACACTAACCAACTCACGGTACCGCGCATCAACAGGGCCAAGGCAGGAGGGATTAGCTTTCCTTATCTTGCTCCCAAGCTATGGAACGTGCTCCTTACAGCTCTCAGAGCTGAAACGTCTCTCTATGCCTTCCGCAAAAATCTTAAAACTGCTCTCTTCAACTAACTGCCTACACTCATATTCCCACTTTCTGTATATTTCCTCTACTATGCATACTATCTATTCCGAGTATGCTTGTCTGTATTTTTGTATGCAATTTAGCTATGATCACCCACTTTAACAAGCGCCACGATGCCTCCGGGCTGCTGTGCGCTCAACAAATGTGAATAAATAAATCAATAAATAAGCTTATAAAAGCTTGAACACAATCTGGCACATCACCAAACTGCACCAAAGCCTCAGAACCATCTTGGGTTGGTATATACATTTTGGGAAATTGTTGTAATCAATTATGCATGCACTGATCACACTGAAGCCAGGTATCAATAGGACAGTGATTTATTCTCCTTAATAAGTTGGACAGCATCGGTCAGGTATATGTAGTAGTGAATAGGTAGCATATTAGCATACGCCGTTCGTTAGTTCGTTAGTTTGTTAGTTCGTTCCTTCGTTCGTTCGTTCGTTCGTTCGTTCGTTCGTTCGGTCGTTCGTTCGGTCGTTCCTTCATTCATGCACTTACTCAAGTCTAACTGTCATGGATCATGTGCTTAGCTTACAAACCCAGGCTCCCACGCTGTACACCATATTATTTCATGCTTACAACAGTCAAACAGAATTTATGCTCAGCATATGCAACAGAAATGTTGACAGATATTAAATGTCACTGCAAAACAGCTTTAACAGTAGTGAACATTCTAATAAAGCAGTATTTCTCTTTTTGTAGAGGAAAAACAAATCTATCATATGTACAGACAGGCTGATCCCTTTGATATGATATGATATGGCATTTGTAACAAGCCTATACACGAGTGTTTCAAGGCGCGACAAAGCAATGAAGGGGGAACAGAGGGAGGACAGAGACAACGATCTTACTAGGCCAAGTGACATAGAGATCGCGCAAGTGCAGTGGAGGAAATAGGGGAAAAGTGGCAGGGGAAAGGGGCGGGGGCAGTGCTGTACAATTGTATTTTTATTTGTACATGGGATAAAAAGAATAACAAGAAGTGCAGCCAGCAGGTGGTGGGTGCAGGGGTAAGTGCAGACAGCAGGTGTCCAAAGAGCAGGTAGGGGACTGTAGGGTTATAGATACAGACCCAAGTGCAAGGGTTGCTGGGAAGCAGTGTGGATGTGCAACTGGGCAGTCAGGGAACCAGGTCCGAAATCAGAGTATAGCCAGGTGAACTGTGCAGTATCAGACAGGAAATCTGCAGGGGAGAGGAAGAGAGGAGGCAGAAGCAAAAGGAAGGTCTTGAGGTGCTTCTGGAACTGGAGATGGTTCTCCTCAAGTTTCAGAGAAGCGAGGAGGATGTTCCAGAGGGAGCCCCCAGCAGAAGAAAAATATCTACCACCAACTCATTCTTTGGAGAAGCGACTGACATGAGGGAGTTGGAGGTGGGTGGAGGAGTTTAGAGCTTGAGCAGGAAGGTATTTATGAAGAGAGAGGTATTGAGGACCCAGGCCCCAGAAGGCCTTGTGGACAATGCAGATGGTCTTAAAGGTAACCCTTACAGCCACTTTGAGCCAGTGCAGAGATTTCAGTGCTGGAGAGATACGATCCCTGGGCTTGAGGCCAAGGGCAAGTCTCGCAGTTCTGTTCTGGATGAGTTGCAGAGGACGGATAGTAGAAGCAGGCAGATTTAGAATGAGGCTGTTGCAGTAGTCCAGCCTAGAGAGAACCAAAACTCTAGAGACAGTGAGCTTCTGGGGGAAGAGAAGGAAGAATACCTCTGATTAGGTGCAGTTGGTAGTTTGACTTCTTAGAGACATCAGAGATGTGAGGGGAACAGGAGAGTGTGGAGAACAGGAGAGCATTAAGGCAGAGATTGTTGGTGGCACACCACTCCTGGATAGCAGACTGCTAGGCAGAATCATATGCAGTGCCCTTAGGGACCACAGCACACAATTAAGAGTACAAGTGGTAGTACAATTTCACCTATGGTACAAGCTTGTACTACACAGTAAAGTGGTAGCAATGGCTGAGTAGCCAGACTTATTTCAAGAGCAAATGAGCAGTAGTAGAGATTACACAAAGGACTACAATTACTGTGACTCAAACAAACAATGACTCAAGGTTTCTGGTTGAAAAAAATATAAGTACATTTATTTTTAAACCCTCTGTTCACAAAACACTTCACTTCTATTAAATAAAACAACACTTAAAATATGCTACACACAACTGATTCCTCTTGTTTAGATCAATTCAAGGTAAGTACATTAGACTTCGACCGACCAGTGTTTTGAAAAAAAGACGTAAGCGGGGGTTAATATGCGATCACTTTTTGACAGTAATGACCAGGGGAGTTGCTAGGTCTGGAAAAGACCCGGGGCTACGGTAATGTTGGAACTGTTGGGACTGGGGGCTAGCTAGTCTTTTGGCTGTAGCTCCTGAGATTCTATCCGGGGCTACAACCAAAAGATCAGGGGCTATAGCCCCCTTAGCCCCCCCCTAGCAACGCCCCTGGTAATGACAGTTCGGTCTTACGAAAATAAAGCCTACAAGCGGGAAGAAATACAAGCAAAGTCCAACACACTTAGCACAAATAATTAAAACAAGGGAATAGGGAATAAAAATCATAAGCAATACTTTTGTCAACACAAATAGAAACAGAGGACACTTTCTAAAACGTAGATAAAAGTCAATAGGCCTGCTCCAGTGTCAAATGGAATAGAAATCCTGTTGTCGAGGATCACACGGTTAGAACAGTTCACGATTAACGATTGCCAGGAGTACTTGGATATTGTAAAAGGGAAGCAAAAGTTATAAGAGGGAAGGAAGAAAGGACAAGCCTTAGGAAAGGAAAAGGGTTCACCCCGATTCCTCAAGGTCAGACAGAGAGAACGACCAACCGGACACAGTACCTTATTCGTATGAAGAAAGCTGGTGCTACAGCAGTTGTACCTGGTAGTTCCTGCAGACTCACGGTTCCTGAAGCTTCAGTCGTGGGGACAAGAAGGACAATGTCTGGAGCGATCTGCACTACCCAGGGATGAAGCCAGCAGCAGCGAAGCAACGTTGAATAAAAGGTGCGCTCCTTTAAAACAGGAGAGGGCTCTTCTGATGGCTATCCGGACCATTACAGCTGTGTGCAGCGATTTCAACCCAGAAGAGGATTCTCTGGCTGTTGAAGGTGAGCTGGTTGATCCCACCAGGCTCAAGGGAAGAAGACTCCGGACTGAATCTTCTCTGTCGTTGAAGGGTAGATAGCTCAGGACTGCAGCAGGGCTTCACCGGGATTTGGGAGTTGCAGCAGCCGCCTTCTTCTCCGCTTCTCTTTGGTTCTTGCAGTTCCAGTGGCGACTCTGACTTCCAGCCCAAGAGTCCTGCCTTTTATGCCAAAATCCCCCATTCACACAGCCTGGCTATCAATCACCCAGCAGGGGGGTTGTCCGGCTCGGACAACCACCTCAGCCAATTGACACAAAGTGTGACATGGGTCTCCAAGGAGACCCTGTGCAGGGGGTTACTAAACCCCTCCCTCACATTGAGCCCACCTAGACACCCAGACGCCAAAGGAGGGCTTCTGGGCAGAAGCCTGCCAAAGGACAGCAAACAAAGAAGGCAAACCTGGTTTGGCGCAAAAAGTAAAACACAAGAAGGACTTTAACAAAAAGAAATGGCGACTAAACCCGACCGGAGCCGAAATAAAATGCATTTGGTCAAGCGGGTTTATGTTCGAGGCTAATACAATAGCCTAAAACAGTACCACTTTTACATACTATAATCGTGGTAGAAAAGTTAGGGTAGAGACCACTGTCACCAGCCAAGTCTTAATGTTAAGGGAACGAAACAAGGCTCCAAGAGGCACAGACAAAAAGGGGTAGGAACTAACCATTTCCAATACTCCATGTAAGATGGGGTGTACTCGGTCTGTAGTTTAAAGAGATTACATAAAGTTAATGGCAACTTTACATGTTTTTTGGGGGACAGTAGTCAACCCCAGAAAAATGGACTCAGGGTGAAGTCTCGAAAACAACCCGGTGTCACTGCACTGAAGGTGCTGTGTAACACACACAAAAAGGGGGGCTCATGGAGTGGTGTGGCTCCAGAGCCCAAGATCACACAAAAAGTAGAAATACACATGCCAAAACACATGTAAAAGTGGGAAAAAAGGCTCACACTCTTACCAGATGGAAAGAAATAAACCCCATAAATCCAGCAAAGCTGCTGAGGGTCTCACTAGGTGAGGGAAATTAGCCATAAATGAGAATTCTCCCTAACACAGACAGACAGTCAGAGATGAGAGAAGGAGAAGAGGAGGCAGAGGGGAGCCTGAATACAAGCTGAGTGTCATCCGTATAGCAATGAAAGTTGGAGCAGAGAGCAGCAATGTTGTGGGCGAGAGGTTCCAGGTTTAAGCCATGAATATTAGGGTCATAGAAATAAACTTACACTTAGACACAACCATGGAGGTCACTATACATCTACATGTACTTACAGATATACTGACATATATTTCAGTTTTTTATTTTAGATAAACCCGACAAGCCTGTTCACCTCCAACGATCCTCGGAGCAGGGGCTCCTTTCTACACTGCGGGAGCAGTGCACCTTGAGGAGGCGAAGCCGGAGCTTCCCTCCATCAAGGTAAGGCCCCTGATCACAGAAAACGGCGCGGCTCCTCCGCCATCATTATTTTTCAATATCGATTGAAAGCGCTGCTAAATGCGCACCAGCACCTGCTGCATCTTTGGGGCTGTGATTTACTCATATGTAGGCCCTCCACCATAGATGTACTCCGTACCTTTCGACCCTACACCCACACTAAACTGCATGGGGCACAAGTCCAAGATGGATGCCTAGCAGCAGCAGAGGCCCGTTTCCTGGCTTCTGACCCACCCCACCTTGCAGATCATTCGGATTGGCTGATGCTGGCTAGAACCTAGAATCCTAGCCGGCCATCTTCACTAAGGCCATAAACAAAGGCGAACACCTCTCCTAGCCTATCCATGCCGGTACCTGCCGCCTGCCAGGACCCCTGCATCCCACGATTCACTCCCTGGATGTCTCCAGCTTCAGGTACTATGCCCAGAAACACCCCACTCCTCCTTTAAATCACTCTTGTGAACACCAACTTTGCTTCATTGTCGTGGTCCTACACGACCCACAGCTGCAAAACATTCTTTGTGTAAAGGGACTTCTGTGGTCCACCACACTTGGTGCCACTGCTGTGAACTGCCTTAAACCTACACCGCCCAAACAATGTGCACTGCTATATATGTTTACCTAACCTTACATTGAGCCACCTCCAGGTTATGCTACCCTGCAGCCTAGCATGTATATAACTACTTATCCTGCCTCTGAATGACACGCTGTGCTACATGCCATCCCTATAACAGATTTTTCCATTGTCACCTCTTGTTAACTCGCACTACTAGATTCACAAAACTCTCCTTTCGCTAACCTATCACCTGCACCCTAACTTGTGTTATGACCCTTGAGTGCAGGTGAACCCAATTGCCAAAACTAGTGCGAATGTGCTTCAATTAGTCACATGCCTTTTCAATCATTGTTGTGATTTTCGAATCTAGGTGAACTCAATTTGCTTAAGCTAATGCAAATGTGCTTCAATCAGTTACATGCTTTTTCAATCATTGTTGTGATTTTCGAATCTAGGTGAACTCAATTTGCTAAAGCTAATGCGAATGTGCTTCAATCAGTTACATGCTTTTTCAATCATTGTTGTGATTTTCGAATCTAGGTGAACTCAATTTGCTAAAGCTAGTGCGAATGTGCTTTCAATTAGCCACATGTGTCCTCATCTAAGGCTGTGATTCTGGAACCTAGTCAAATAAGTGTTCTCTGTCACAACTGTTTTCACTATTACACTAGCTTAGGGCCTAACACCTAACTGCCCCACCCAACATGAGTAAGACAACTAACACCCTGTCCCTCATTATCACAGCCAGCCTCACTATCATCATGGCCTCCGCCACCTACAATACCAGCCCACCTTTAGACAGAAACATGAGACTCAGGTCAAGACTACCATGTATCTATGAACCGAAAAGAAATCAAACAAATAACACTACTGGACCAGTACCCACCCCCTACCACTCGGCCAAGCGAGTGCAGGCAACTGATACATCCACCCCAAACCTACTGACAGCTCGCTCTCACTTAAAGAAGCATCCGATTCAAAATAATCACTTAACCAACCCTGCTCAGAATCCTAACCCCAAGAGCTCTCTAATGTTTACAGGATCTCTCATTAATGCTAGATCTATGGTTGCCCATGCCACGGACATTGCAGACTTATTAAACAATGATAACCTGGACCTACTGGCCATAACAGAGACCTGGCTGCACGAGGCTGCAGGACCCACCCTGATGATAGCCATACCAGACAGCTACCAGATCCTTAGGGTAGATAGACCGAATATTAAAGGAGGTGGCCCAGCCATTATTCATAAAACTTCCTTGCAAATTAGACTTGTCACCGCTCCCTCGTGCTCCTCCTGTGAATTACTCACAGCAAAACTGCTGTTATCTCACAACCACACCTTGACCATCCATTTGATTTACATGCCTCCGGGACCATTGGGGACCTTCGAAGATGACCTCACCAACCTTATAATGAACAACTCTCAAAACCACTCCCAAACATTGTTGCTGGGTGATTTCAATATTGGCCTTAATGACCCTGATAACAAACATGCTGACACTATCTACTGGGTATCTGACCTCAACTGCAATATTGCTATCACCGACATTGTCCCAACAAGCCTGGACGGACCACTACTTAATAAACTTCACCGCCACACTTGACCTCTTGAGCCCCAAAATCATCAACATGACACCACCCCTCTCTACTAGAAGTAATAAAGACATTACTGCAGAAAAACGAATCCCTCTCCTCCTCCCAACCATCAATAGCTTTGACAATAACACGGACCCTGACACTCTAGTGGACACCTTTAACAAAGCTATGACCTCCGCATTAGACACCATTGCTCCAATCAAACTGCGCAAAGGCAAGCAGGATGCCCACCTGAATGCTTGGTTCACACCCCAGCTTAAGGACCTAAGAAAACAAAAAAGAAAGCTTCATGCCATCTGGCACAACTCTCCTACCGAAAATAATAAAGCTAAACTAACCCAGCTATCCAAACTCTATAAGAAAGAAATCACTAATACAAAACAAAAACCTCTTTAACGACAGAATCACCAAAGCTAAGTCAAATACTAAGGAACTCTTCTCCATCCTCCGTGAAATGGAATCCCCCTTACAACCTGTAGACACTACTCCCAAGGATAATACATGGTGTACTAACATACAAACTGCCCTATCCAACAAAATCACTACCCTCCAACACAAAAAAACACAAAAAAAGAAATACCTGCCTCTCCCTGATCATAAACCACCACCCACCCTCGAATCAAACACTATGCCTCCTTTCAGTTTCAAAACCATATCGGTTGTGGACACCAAAAAAGTGATTCTCTCACTGAAACCATCTAACTGCAAGGGAGACAGTTGCCCAGCCCAAATAATAAAGGACGCAGCCAGGGATCTAGCCCCTTTCATCTCGAAACTTATAAACTACTCCTTTAAATCCAACACAGTACCAACTAACCTTAAAGAATCCTGGGTCCTTTCCTTACTTAAAAAACAAACCCTCGACCCTTCCATCCCCAATAACTACAGACCTATCAAGACAGTGCCTTTCCTTCTCAAAACTATTGACAGAGTGGCATACTTACAAATCCAGGACTACCTGGAAGCTAACCACTTGCTAGGCACCCAACAATCAGGCTTCCGCCCCCTCCATGGCACCGAAACAGCCTTGCTTGACCTCAAGACAAAAATTGAGGAGCTGAAAGATAGCGGAAAAATGGCCCTGCATCTCCTACTGGACCTGTCGGCTGCCTTTGATCTGGTGGATCATCCAGTCTTATGAAGCCACCTCAAGATCGCTGCCAACTTCACAGGGGAAGCTATAGCATGGGTCCAATCTAACTGGACTATGAGAGTCTTCTCAATATTAACTTGTGCTGATCCGATCCAAATAACATGCAGAGTCCCAGAGGGCTCCTGTGTCTCACCCACCATGTATAATATCTTCACCAAGCCACTGTTTGATATGTTGGACAGGCTGGGCATCACCTACAAAATTATGCAGATGATACCCAGATCCTCATACCCCTTACGGGCAACTATGAAACAGACATGGCCTTGGTGAACAAGATATACATCCTCATTCAAGCATGGATGGCGACCCATGGCCTCTGCCTGAATGACGATAAAACTGAGATACTGCTCCTCGGATCCGCCTCTAACCTAAAAAAACTACACCCAAAATACACTTCCTTCAATATTGATAAGAACACCATCACAGTTCTGCCTGTAGTAAAAACCTTAGGTTTCTACTTAGACTCCTCACTTACCCTCAAAAAGCAAGTTAGCTCCCACGCCTCCTCAACAGCGTACACTTGCAAGCTAATCCGCACTGCCAGACCTTTCCTCTCTAGTACTAGTTGTACTACCCTGGCCAATGCATTAATTATGTCTAGACTAGACTATTGCAACGCCTTGTACTCTGGAGCTAACAAATATATCACGGCCAAATTACAACGACTGCAAAATAATGCCCTAAAAGCAGCACTGAATGTCCCATCCAGAGACCACATCTCTATACTTAGGAAAAAAAAAACATTGGCTAAAAATAAAGGCAGAATCTTCCTCAAAACTATCTCCATAACCTCCAAATGCCTAAACAACTTAGCTCCCCCATACCTAGCGGATGAAATCCTGAGGAAATCCACAATCTGACCTACTAGGTCCGCTAATTCATTCATGCTTGAAACCCCATGACTTAAGCGTTCCACGGCTGGTGGAACCAGCTTCCCAGTCAAAGCTGTATGCCCACTTCTCAAGAAACCTTCACTCGACCCAACGATCCCAGGGAACTACAGGCCCATCACGACCGTATCGTTCCTGCTCAAAATCCTGGACAAAGCAGTTTACCTACAAGTCCAGAAGTTCTTAGAAGACAACCGTCTTCTCGACTTACGGCAATCTGGGTTCCGCCCCCGGCATGGTACTGAAACGGCCCTCCTAGACCTTAAAAATCAAATGGATGAGCTCAGAGACGCAGGCAAACCTGCCCTACTACTGCTCCTTGACCACTCCGCAGCCTTCGATTTGGTTGACCACAATACTATGTGTCACCATTTAGCCACCCAAGCCAACTTCTCCCCTAAAGCCTGCCAATGGATCACCTCCTTTCTCCAAGAAAGGGCCACGAAAGTCTTTTCTGAAGTTGCTGCCGCCACCCCCAGCCTCCTCACCTGCGGTGTACCCCAGGGATTCTGTATCGCACCAACTCTCTACAACCTCTTTATGAGGCCCCTGTTTAGCATCCTGGACGCCCTTGGTATCTCATATACCAACTATGCGGACGATACGCAGGTACTCATCCAAATCACGGGCGACTACCTAGCAGACTCCAACACCCTTTCCTCTATCTACTCTACCATTCAATCCTGGATGGCGGAGAATTGGCTTTGCCTCAATAGTGAAAAAACCGAACTCCTCCTTATTGGTTCACCTTTCACTCTCGGCAATCTTGGAGAACAGTACGCCTCCTTCACTATTGATAATATTCCAATTATGGTCTCAAACCATGTTAAGACACTCAGAGTCTACCTTGACTCTGACCTGTCAATGGACAGACAGGTCAATGCTATCGCCACCTCCTCAGCCCACTACACCAAAGTCCTCAACGCAGCCAGGCCCTTCTTGGCCCGTCAAAGCTGCCTCACGATTGCCCGGGCAATCATCGGGTCAAGACTTGACTACTGTAATGCCCTTCTTGTCGGGACTTCCAACAAAAACCTCGCCAAACTTCAGCTGGTCCAGAACAATGCACTAAGGGCAGCCACCGGCACTGCAAGGAGAAACCACATCTCCGAAATCAGAAGGCAAGTACACTGGCTCCCGGTTAAAGAAAGAATTGTCTTTAAAACTCTTACCCTCACCCACAAATGCCTTCACAAACTTGCCCCCCCTTACCTGACTAACAGAATTACCAGGCACTCTGCCACAAGACCGCTCAGATCCATCTACGCCAACACCACTGTGAGGCCTACCTCTCGGAAAGTGCGCGCTGGTGGCTCCAGCTTCCCTACCCTAGCAGCCACGCATTGGAACGCCCTGCCTCCTCACCTAAGACTCATTGAGTCCCACCTAGCCTTTCGTAAGGCTATCAAAACCAGACTCTTTGTGTGATTTAAATCTGTATCCTCCACTACCTATTTGCCTGCCAAATTGTAACTAAGAGCCTCTGGCACCAGTATGTAATCTTAAATATGTGTATCCTCTGTAACTAAGAGCCTCTGGCACCCATACGTAATCTTAAATCTGTGTATCATCTGTAACAGCGCCTTGATGCCTTTTGGGCTGCAAGTGCGCTTAACAAATGCAAATAAATAAAAAAAAAAATATATTGGAATACACTCCCAATTGACCTCAGACGCCAACTACCTTACACCAGCTTTAGACACAGCGCTACTAACTGGCTCCGCACCAACGACCCTTAACCCTAGTCACCTCACTAGCCCCACTGGACGCACTGGCCTAGCCCGGCCTTTAACTGGCACCTGGGTCAGCGAGTTCTAATACCTTACACTGTATTATATGATCTGCACTTGCACATAAATATTGTATATGCTGTATAAACCTATTGTAAATAAGTGGCCCGGAGTTGTACCTAACTCAGGTATACCCCCCTGTACTATATACTGTATTCCATTGCATTTATTACTGTACTGTACCTTATCTACATGTATGTAATTACCCACAACAGGCACTGTAACCAAGTCTCGAGAATTCTTTTACTGCTGCGCCCGTCTACCTGAGGGTTTGGTGCGCATTACCAAATAAACAAACAAACAAACAAACAAACAAACAGTTTATACGATTAAAAATGGAACTGAATATTATCAAAACCTGTACTGCACGGGGAATCCGAAGAAGGAAGCCCAGAGGGCATATCTTGAGATGGTTACATTGCCCCAACTGTCAAAGGAAAACAGAAGCACCCTAGAGCGGGAAATACAGCCAGAGTAAATAACTCAAGCTATCAAGAAGCTCCCAAAGAACAAAGCCCAGGGGCCAGATGCTTACACTGAAGCATTCTACAAAACGTTTCCAGCCTCGCTGGTCCCAAGACTCACCGTATTATTCAACAGTTTTAAATCACAGGGAAATATAACGCCCTCCATGAACGAAGCAAAGCTGGTGATATTCCCCAAGCCGGGAAAAGACCCAGTCCTACCAGGTTCATACTGTACAATCGTCCTAATTAATCTGGACGCCAAACTCTATACCAAGATACTCGCGGATAGGCTGTCAGTGCATCTAATGATCTTGGTGGATCCAGATCAAGCAGGTTTTATGCCAAAAAGACAGACAGCGGATAACACGAGAAGAGTCTGCTATTTAATAGAAAAGGTGGAGCGAACAAACATTCGAGCAATACTAGTAGCACTAGATGCTGAAAAAGCATTCAACAGAGTCGAATGGACGCATCTCTTCCTCACGATGGAGCACATGGGATTCGGGAGATCATTCATGCAAATGGTCAAAGCCAACTATAGATCTCAATAAATGGTCTCCTGTCGGCCAGCGTGGCCCTGACAAGAGGTACGAAACAGGGTTGCCCACTGTCTGCCCTTCTCTACGCCCTATTCTCTGAACACCTGCCAGCAAAAATACGGATTCAACATTGGATCAGGGGTGTTCAGATGGGGGGAAAGGAGCATAGAACTATGGCCTTCATGGACAACATGCTACTGGCCCTGTCGGAACCAGATCAATCCTTCCTGGCTCTAATACAGGAACTAGAGGAATTCAAGGCCATCTCTGGCCTCAAAATAAACAAAAACAAATCAAAGATATGACATTTGACAGCCAACCCGGTGGTGATTGAAGAACTATCCCGCACAAACTATATGAAAAAAGACAGTATAACTTATCTCGGCATCAAGCTGACCCAATCAATAACACAGATGTACGCAGCCAATTTCTCAAGCTTTCTCACCCAGCTGCAGCATCTCATGGATAAATGGAATGCCCTCAACTCACCATGGTGGGGCAGGATAACGGCAATCTAAATGACCATTCTTCCGAATGTCCTCTACTACTTCCAAGCGCTCCTGATAAAACTCCCAAAGTCATTTTTCAGGACTTTAAATAAGATGACATCTGCATACGGTTGGCAACACAAGAAGCCTAAGGTGGCAATGACAACAATCACAGCACAGGCTCAAGAAGGAGGGCTCGCACACCCCCACTTCAAGAGGTACTATGAAGCAGTACAACTAAGAGTAATTGAGGAATGAGTGGCTAGCTCCCCTCAACACACGTGGACTAAGCAAGATGAAGCAGTGGCCGGCTCCCTGCTATCCAATCTCCTGTGGTGTGATAAGAGACATTGGGCCTCATTACGAGGTAGGAGTTAGCTATTAGCACCATGGCTACCCCCTTACCGCATTCCAAGTCCGGGTTGTTGGAATAGGGACTTACCGGGTCATTCCAACCTTGGAGGACCCGGTAAGTCCCCATTCTGAAGACCATTCCCCATTCCTATTCAAGCCCCCATAGGGCTCAATGGGAATGGGGAAGGAGCTATTAACGGGCCAGCAAACAGCGGGCCCGTTATTAGCTCCATGGTCCCTTAGCGGCTCCCGCTAAGGACAGCTGGTAAAACCAGCCGGCCTTAGTGGGACCCGCTAAGGGACCTCGGAATACGGAGGTAAGGGGTTACCGGCACCAGCATCCTTACCGGTGCCGGTAACCCTTTACCTCCAACCTCGTAATGAGGCCTATAGACACCCGAATGCCAAAAGCAGTGTAATCATGAGTGCAGGCATGGACACGGCAGTCGAGAGGGGAAACCTGACCACACACCATCCCCCTTCATTCCGATGTTTGGGAATCCAGATTTCTGGCTAGGGATGGACCCTAAGGCATATATTTCCTGGAAACAAACGGGTTGCACTAAGATCTGAGATATGTATAAAGGCCAGAAAATAAGAACTTTCAAGGAAGAGTTGGGGGTGACAACAGTAGAGAAGTATCAACATACACAATTAGCAGACTGGCTCTCAACCTCGGAAAATAAGGAGGCCGGAACAAGACAGCTAACAAGGTTTTAAACATTCATGACAACGGATTCAGGCTCCCGTAAACTAAGATCGAATCTATACAATCACCTGAACGAACAAGGGGAAGAGGTACAATGGAATTATATGAGAAGATGGGAACAGACATTGGGGGAACCAATACCACAAACCCACTGGAAAGAAGTATGGCGCAACGTTCCCAAACTGCATGATCAATACAGCTGAGGGAAATGTGGCAGAAAGTCCTATTGCAATGGCATCTAACCCCAGAGAGATTGCACACAATCTACCCCAACTCCAATGGGAGCTGCTGGCGAGGCTGTCAGCAGCAAGGGGATTGGATACACATATGGTGGACCCGTCCAGCCCTCTCCTGCTTCTGAAAAGAAATCAGAGATCAAATGGGGAAAATGGTCCACAGAGCTGAAAACCTAGAGGAAAAGGTGTGGTTGGCGGGGTTGTGGGACCCAACGCAAAGAACACACACCAAACAACAGCGGAAAGCCATAATGGTCCTCATCATAGCTGCATGGCTAACAATAGGTCCGCGTTGGAAGCAGAAAGAGCCCCTGACACAACTCCAATGGCTCCAGAAGGGATGGAATTTTATTTCAATGCAGTGGATGACATGCTAGATTCAGGGCACTCCGGAAGAATTTCAGGTGAACTGGGGCACCATTTTGATGTACCTACAGAGCGATTACATGCTTCAGTGGTGCCCACATAAGATCTGTATCCTGAACATTCTTTGATCCTTTAAAACAGAAAGACTATGAACTCATAGACGGTTTCCGCCGTCCAGAGTTACAGGGGAGCAAGGGGCACGTTGGGAGGGGGTATGAGGGGAGGTTCCATTTGAAATGTTTATTCGAAATGTTATTTGCAATGTTAGACAAAATCAATAAAAATATCTTGAAAAAGAAAATGGAACTGAAGTTGCCCTCACACTCACAGGTGGCTCCATTTCGGAGACTACTGTGTGCTAAAACCCCTAGGCCACAAACAAAATGGTGTGACTATGAAGTACGTACAAGCTACTTAAGGGCATAGTCAGCACATCATCATAGGCTACCATTTCTCCTTGCACATTGGCAGTGTGGTTTGCATCTAGGAGAGAGTGGAGGAGTGCAGTTAATTTTTATCTTTGCCTATCAGCAATAGGGAAAAAGAACAAAGTGCCAGATTGTGCTCGCTAAGATAAAGGGTCTTGTAAAGTGAAAAATGGTCCATAGTAGTTATTACAAATGTTATTGAGAAGTAGAGTACACTATCATTGCCTTCACTTTAAACATATACGTTTCTCTCAGAGGGCTACGTGTAAGAACACTATATTGAACCACAATAGTCCTTGGAAAATAGCTTTAAGTTTATGTAATATTGCAATTACATGTCCCTCCGGCCTAATAGTAGAGAAGAACTATAGTCATAAAATTAAAAAACGCTCAGCATTCTCTGAAGACTGATACCTGTCTTATCTAAAAGGACAGTATTGTCTGTATACATTAAGCATGTAGGTATGGGATTTATGAAGTGCACACCTAGCTGGGAAGCAATGGAGTGCTCAATAAAATGGGACACCCCTGGTGCTACAAGTTGGTTGCCGAGGCAACTAAGGAGCTTGGGTGGGAAGCAGAGAAGAGGGGAACTCCAGAGAAGAATGGATTAATTAGAGTGATCAATGATTGGAGTGATGTTATTTGCAGAGAAGGGCTTTAAGGTCCTTCCAGAAATGTAGGATGGAGGGGGTCAGCCCTATCTGTGTTGGTTACATTTTCCAGAGACAGATAACAGGAAAATACTTTTTCCTGTTTTTTCCCTCTTGCAGGTTTGTCTTTCCAGCCTTGCCATGTTGTGGCTGCTGGTGGTGCACTGGTCTCTGAAGATGGTGAGTTTCATGGCCACTTAAAGTGTTTCTTGGTTTTGACTGCTTTTCGGGTGATGCAGTCTTGAACGTGATGCATGGTTGAAGGGGTAGCCAGTGCAGTTCCTTGTTGATGGGGGTGAAGTGGTAGCATTTTCTTTGTGCTGTGATGAAGTTGTGCTGCAGCATGATGGATAGACCTATGAGGGCCCAACATGGCATCTGGGATTCCTGTGCATATGATATTTCCACTGTGGGATGGTAGATTACCATGTCTTGGACAACTGTACTAAAACTCCGGGCAGGGAATAAGGGCTTGATGTTGTCGAGCAGTGCAAGGTGGTCCATGCTGCAGGGATCTTTTTAGTGATGTGTGTTTTGAAAGGAAGGTCACAGTCTACAGTTAACCTGAGAGATTTTGCATTAGGGGAGAGTTGAGGTGTGTATCCACCAGGATTCATGTCAGTATGCCAATTCTGATCGTGGGTACTTGGTGGGGTTTCCTAGGAGAATGAATTCAATCTTTGTAAGGTTAAGCTTCAGGTAGACACTTGACAGCCAGACGTTGATGAGCGACAGACAGTGCTTGAGTCGATGGATGCTGTTGATGTAATTGATCTGTAGGTACAGCTGTGTGGCATCTGCTTAGTTCTGTATCTTTAAATAATATTAATTATTATTATAATGGTATTTAATGACTGTAGACCTAGCTTTGAGAAGCAATGGAGCGCTTGACAGCCGTGTTCCACTGTACAGATACATAACATAACTCTTTACAGAGGTTTACAACAGTACAGGTGCATAAAAGAGCACTTTTCAGAGGTAACGATAGAACAGTTATACAGCGGTAGTAGGATACAGAGGGGCACAAGAATACAGAGGGGTCAGAGGAGGGGTACCGCTGATCTGGGTGGAAGGGAGGAGAGGGGCAAGAAGCATCTAGTGTGTCAGGTGGCGCAAGGGGCGATGTGATGGCCTAGCTGTTGAGGAGGAGAGACGCCTTGAAGAGGTGGGTCTTGAGCTCTTTTCTGAATTGTAGGAGTGTGGGGGAAATTCTAATGCTGATGGGGAGGAGGTTTCATAGTCTTGGGGCATAGGCAGAGGCAACTTGTTTTCTGGTCCTTTCCTTTTTGCTGCAGCAGATTTCAAGTCTGCACATGTCCTGGCTTCTGGTGGTGCACTGTCCGCTGAAGATGCTGAGTTTCTCCGTAAGGTAGCTGGGTGACTTGAGGGCGACTGCCTTATAGATGATGCAGCTAGTCTTAAAGGTGATTTGTGCATGCAGTGGGAGCCAGTAAGGGTTGATGAGGGCTGAGGTGACGTGGTCATATCTGTGTAGACCCTTGATGAGGCATGCAGCCGCGTGTTGGACACTTCCCAGTGGCACAGGGGAGGATGACAGGAGGCATTCCAGGAGTGCGTTGCCCCCTCCAGGTGGGATAGGACCTGTGCTTGCTTGGTGGATCTAGAGCTGTCCGGAGGGATGAATGGCTTGACTTTCCGCAGGAGGCAGAGCTGATACCAAGCTTCTTGATGTGGGATTTGACAAGGGCTTCCCCAATAGGTTTCATGTAGAGGTTAAAGATGACAGGGCACAGAATGGCGTCTTGTGGAGCACGACAGGTTACTAGGAAATGCCAGTGTCTGTTAGGGCCCATCTGGATGAATCAGTCTATGTTGAAGTGGTAAAATGCACACCACTTCAGTACTGTTCCATCAAAACCCATTAACATGGTGAGGATGTTAAGGAGTGATTTATTTTCAACAGTATCAGAGTCAAAAGTGAGATTGAGAAAGATGAGTAAGCAGGGATTCTCTTTGCAGAGGATGTGTAGAACATCATAAATGATAGCCCTTTCTGTGCTGCATCATGTTCGGAAACCAGATTGGTAATCCTGCAGGAGATTGTGCTGAGTGATTCTTTCATTCAGCTGGATGGAGGTGGTCTTCTCAATCATTTTGCTGAGGAATATTAGATGTGTGGTGGGGCAATAGTTGTCCAGGTTATCTGATTGAGTTTGGGGTTCTTCAGCAAGGGGAGAATATGTCCCTGTTTAAGTGCATAAGGAAAGGTGCCTTCTGTTAGGGGTGCATTTATAAATTTGAGAAGTGGTGTTTGTGCTTGACCTTTGATAACTTTCCCAAAGGATGAGAAGAAAATGTCATCTGTGTAGTTATTAGATTTCAGGACTGCAAGAGGTCTCTTGGGGAAATTGTGCTGAATTCGGTCCATAGGTGTGATCTTTGTGTTGCATTTGGAATCCCCAATGTCATGTCTATCATGTCAATGGAGAAGCTGCTGATGGCATTGTATTTGATTGTGGTATTGCAGGGTCTGGCACAGGATTAATGCAGTACTTCATTGCTTGGAAAAATACTCATCTTGCTGGATGGTTCCATGATTTTTTTGAAGTAATAATTGCCATTGGTTATAATTATAATTGTTCTTTTATAAAGCGCTTAAAACCATTGAGTGGTTTCTAAGCGTGGGATCTGGATTCTCTGTTGCTTCCAAGACAAACATGTTGCCCTTCAGCTATCCTGCAGCTTTCCTGCAAGCAGATCAAAGGTTCTTACAGTGGAGAGGTCTTCTGGCTGGAAGGATTTTCTCCAGAACTTTTCCTTGCTTCAGATCATGAACTTGTTGTTGATGTATTCCTGTGTTGCAAGGTGTGAAGGGCATATGTTTGTTGAGAAGACATTTTAGTGGTCCATGGGTCTTGGTTGTTGCAGTTAAGGTTTGGTTGAGTGCACTGAGCTGGGGTCAGATGTGGAGGCCAAGGTGATGAGGTTTCCTTTCATTTCATCCATGGGAAAGCTCTGTGATGTGGTATCTTGGTCTAATTGGGTTGGCCTCAATTGTGGATAGGTGTTTGATGGAAAAGGATATGAGTATGCGGCATGGTGTGTCCAGTTCAAAGGTATGGGAGAAGACCTGTGATGGCTGGAGACGTGGTGAATACCAGGTCAAGTGTGTTGCTTTGTTGTGGGTTAGTTCTGTGATGATGAGTTGCTTGATTTTCATGGTGTCAAGCAGTTTTAGTAGAGTCTCTCTCGTTTTCTTGTTTGCTTGGGTCACTTGCAGGTCTCCAAAGAAGATGTTAGTTGTGTTGTCAATGGAAGCTGTTGTGATAAGGTCTGTAATTTCATCGAGAAAGGCCTTGTTGGTTTGGGGTAGTTGGTAGATCAGGTGGAAGGTACCTGTCTGAGTGTGGGTGAGTGGGAAGTTGCAAAAAAGGAGTTCCATTGTTGCTTTGTGATGAGCCCCTTGCGTGTGCATGTCCACGAGGTCTTTTGGATAATAGCAAGCCCTCTCAAGTCTTACATTGGCAGTCCTTCTTTTGGATATGTGTGCAGATTGGGTGAACTAGGTCTCTTTAACAGAATGTGCATCTAAGTTGTGAGTATTAATAAGGTCAACAATGTGTACTGCATGTTGTACCGTGGAATGAGCAGTGATGAGCATGAGGTTTTGTGTGTGGTTTTGAAGTGGTGTGTAGATGATGATGTGAGTGACATCAATTACATTGTGTTGGTTGGAAGTGGTGAGTGTGGGGTACATACTGAAGGTTTGGGTGTAGGAGTGAGGGTCTGGATGTGAATGAATGAGTGGAGCTTGATTATCATGCTGCTGGGTAACCTAGGATGTGTCATGTAGGTGTTCTGGCCCTTTCCAGGCCCTAAAAGGATCAAAACGGAAATCTCCCTTTTCTTCATCTACCCTTCACTTCAGATGCTCTCATGGCAGGCACCCTGTAATTTAACAGTGATGGAAGGAAAGGACGGGATGTAGCTAAGCAGTTGCATGAGGCCACATGACATAGGTCCACTTGCACCAGTTGTACAACTGTAAAAGAAAATATTCTGCAAGGCCGCTTATATAGGGAAATACAGCAAACATTAATTTCAAACAATAGGGTAGAGTGCAGGTGAAATAATATTAGTGCCCAAACATAGCTCTGGCCAAGACCTTTTTTCGGACAATTGCACCTAACTACCACACCTAAGCCTCACAGAGGTGTAGTTATGGAGTTTTTGAAAACAGATACCCAACCATGTAAAAGATGCCCAACTATCTAAGGCAACCTAATGCATCTAGATGTTGCCATATGGATAATAAATTACCCTTGGTTCTAATGTCAATGCATGGATATCAAAAGAAACTCTTCTCCCTTACTCTTCCAAACACTGACAACGTCGACAAATTTTGCAAGGTATATGCTTGAGTAAGAGTTCCAATTCCAGCTCTCAAATCTTACTGATGGATAGGCATGCAACCAGATAGTTTTATCCTATCTTGGATAATACCTTGAAGCCATTTTGTAAAGACATTTCTTGCAACAGCTAATACATATATTAGCATATATGCTGCAGCTTGAGCCTATTTTCTCTTTTGAATAGGGAGTGGACTATTAGTGCCCATTCCTAAGGACCTTGGAATCTTGCCAGTCTTTAGCATTTCGGTATTCATTTAAGTTAGCAAAGTGGGCAACCACTCCTGAATCTTGTTTAGTATGTAGCTCGATTCACCATCTGGACATGGAACATGGCTAGCTTTTAGGCCTCTCAATAATTCTTAAATTCAATTTTCATCAGCACACTATTGAGGCATAGAAAACAATGGTCCACTTGAGTGACTGATATTAAAAATATATACATTGTTTAGGAATTCTTGCCCAGCTGCTTGCATGGCTGGACTAGTATTTCTTTCTGCTTTCCTCAATCCAGAGGCCCCTGTTGCCAAGATAGTCAGCTATTAAGGGATCAGACGACCTTCACCATATTATTGCACTGAAGTAACATTTTTTGTCCATCAAGAAAAAACCTATAATGGCACAATTTGGCCTTCTTCCATTCTGCCCTGAGTTTTGGATCCCAAAACTCTGTTACTGACCAAATTATGGACCTCATTTCTTCTGTTGCCCTGCTATAGATACTATTGAACCATCCTTGTCTATTCTAATGTTCTGATACTATTTAGTTATAAGTATCAGGTCTCTGATGCTCCTTTGCAATTCCTACTACCACTTGATAGGGAAGAGATTATAACAATCTGTTACCTGCATTACATTACATATATAAGTGCTGGGGATGTTCCTAAATGAAACCATACAGGCAGATTCCATTTAATCAGCCCACACTATCCTTTGGAAGAATTAGAGTACCAATTACCACTATCATGACTCCCTTTGAATCTCTTTGTGTGGAAACCTATTTTCATCATTTGAGGAGTTCACTTCCTAATGTCTGCTCTAATTGAAATTTCATGATGCAATTTAAATAAGAAAAATTAACAAAGGACAGCAAACATTTAGATCATGCATATGTTCAAAAAATGCTTTTCTCTCTTGAAAATATGGCTATCCTCAAAACAAGGTGTAGAGGAGCTGCTGATTGCATCTACAGGAAGTCCCGCCCCTATTCTGCCTATATTTTGGATACCGGAAAATTGCAACATGTGCAACGCCAGTAATGATACCTATACCGCAAAGAGTCTTTGAGATGAGGTACCCATTAAGAATGCCCTATGTGAAGTATCCCGAAAGACTGATGATCTCTTGAGAAAATCACCTAAAGAAGTGTGAAGATGTGAAAAGGAGAAGCTGGTGTTGTCATGAAGAATGAGAATGATGCACTGAAATGGATGAACAGAAAAGAGAATACATAGGTGATATAAAATCTGATGTGAAGTAAAGAATTGAGAAAATGTTATGTGCAGAACGAAGATTGCATGGGTGTGAAGATCACTGAAGAAAATGCAAGCCGTTCAATAACTGTACAGATGCCGTAACACAAGTAGTCTAAGTATTCATAAGGCTGGCTATCCATAGTATATAGACTGCAGGTGGTGCCGCCAACATGTATGTATATAGTATCCTGGACATTCAATGACATATTTTAGTAAGCGAGTCTCCATGAAGAAAGGTGGATTTGAAGCTATGTGTATCACAACAAAGAATAGGCTTGAATTCGAAGCAAGATCAGAGAGGCTGTCTGGCTTGGTGTCAAAGACTGGAAGCAGCCAAGAATTGGTTATCAGAGTGTGAAGAACAGTACACGTGAGAAGCCAATGCATCTGTTGTTAAAGTTGCAAAGGAGGAACACCATGGGTGCCAAGTTTCTTCATTAAAGACAAACAAATGCTATAATATGAGCAAATTCATGGTCTCTGATCACGCGAGCTGAGGATGAAAACAGATGAAGAGCATGGTGCACCGGACTGAAGCTCGCAAGTGCTCATGCTCCCAAATATTCCCAGAGATGAGGAGCTACTGCAAGGTCAAGTTCAAAGACCATGTGAATGGCAGACGGCATGAGTGATGAGAGATGGCAGGCTAATTGGGTGGGAATGCTTCCTGTCCCACCTATGGACTCTTTCTCGACCTCTGTGACTCTCTCTCTCTCTTTCTGTTCTCCCCTCTGACCTGATTCACACTGCAGGGCAGAACTCTGGATGTTCTGATCGCCTCAGACCTCCCCCTCTCTATCCCGCTCACCACTCCTCTCTCCTGGGGTGATCATGTTCTACTTTCCACCCATATCTCCCTCTCTATCCCTCAGGCCAAGCCAACTCCAGCACTGCCACCTACCTTCTCAGGCATCAGACCATGAAGCGTGTGTCAGTTGAGGCTTTCGCCACCACTTTCTCTCCCCCTCCTCCTACTCTTGCTGACTCACATCCTGACACAGCTCTTTCCATGCTCCACTCTTCTATCTCCAATACTCTTCATGTTCTTGCCCCTGTTATGAGGATCTGCTTGTAGCCCAAAGCCAAGTGCAACTCCTGGTATGACTCTGACATTGTCACCCTTAAGCACAAGTGCAGGATGGCTGAGAGGAAATGGCTAGCATCCTGCGCATTCTCTGACAACCTGGCCTTCTGCCTGCTCCAAAGGCAATATGGCTATCTGTCCGCACCAAGAAGAGAGCCCACATCCAAGCCTGCGTCTCTGTGGCATCTAACAACTCAGCCAAACTCTTTAAAATCTGCAAGGGGCTGGCCAATCCTGCTGCAGGCTCTACCTCTCCTGTCCCATCCCAGGCCCTCTGCACAGCCCTGGATTCTAATTTCATCTTTAAAAACGAGGACATCGTGTCCACCCTCTCTTCCTTTCCTCCTCCCTCTACTCTCTCCTCTACCTCCGACCCCCCTGCGGCCACCTCTCCTCCCTCTTTCTCTTCCTTTCCTCTGTTCTCCCCTGACGAGGTTTATGAACAAGTACAATCTATGAAAGTTTCATCAAAACAGGTTCTTCCCTGTTCTTCCAAAACCATCAAGGACCACATTGACACCCTCGCTCCTGCCCTGGCTGACTTCTGCAACCACTCCTTCACCACTGGAGCCTTCCCTTCCCCCCTGAAGCACTCTCTTGTGCACATTCTTCTCAAGAAACCCTCAGGCGACCCCTCCTGCCCGGCTAACTATTGCCCGATCTCCATCACTCCTTTCCTGGGCAAACTCCTGGAAAAGCTGGCCATCTTCCAGCGTAATCTTCACACTGAATCTGTTGATTGTCTCCATGACCATCAGTCTGGCTTCAGAGCAGCCAGAAGCATGGAAACGGCTCCCCTGAACATCCACAAAGGCCTGCCCTCTAACCTTGATTCTAATCTCCCCTCTGTCCTCATCTTACTCAATCACTCTTCTGCCTTTGACACTGTCAACAATGCCATCCTGCTCAATGGTCTCCATGATGACATGGGTATCACCAATCAGGCCCTGGCCTGGCTGACCTCATTCCTCTTTGATCGACCCTCCCACGTCCAACTTGGGTCCTTCCTTTCCTCTATCTCACTCTCTACCTGAGGTTTTCCCCAGTGGTCTAACCTCTCTCCCTGGCTCTTCAACCAATACCTGGCACCTGTCGCCCACCACATTGCCGCTCTCTGCACCAACTTTCAGTGCTATGCAGATGACACTCAGCTTATTTGCAGGCTCCCCTTTGCCACCTCTTCTCCTTCTCTCATCTCTGACTGTCTGTCTGCTATCCAGGAGTGGTGTGCCACCAATGATCTCTTCCTTAAGGCCAGTAAGACAGAGATTCTAATCATCGGCACACCTGCACAATCCTTTCCTGTAACTCTCTGGCAGGCCTCCCTTGGTTCTCTTCCTGCTCCCACCTGTGAGGCTAAGAACCTCAGGGTCATCTTCGACTGCACACTCTCCTTTTCTCCTCACATCTCTGTCGTCTCTAAGAAGTCAAACTACCAACTGCACCACCTCATAGGTATTCTTCCTTTCCTTCCCCCAGAAGCTCACTGTCTCTAGAGCTCTGGTTCTCTGTGGGCTGGACTACTGCAACAGACTAATTCTAAATCTGCCTGCTTCTACTCTCTGCCCTCTGCAATTCCAATTCTCTCTTTGTAAATACCTTCCTTCTGCAGCTCTTCGCTCCTCCACCTCCAACTCCCTCAGGGTCAGTCGCTTCTCCAAGCAACAAGTTGGTGGTAGATCTCTTTCTCTGATTGGGACCTCCTTCTGGAACAGCCTCCCTGCCTCTCTGAAATTCGAGGAGAACCATCTCCGGTTCCAAAAGCACCTCACAACCTTCCTCTTTGCTTCTGCCTTCTCTCTTCCTCTCCCCTGCTAATTTCCTGTCTTATACTACACTGGTCACCTGACTACCCTCTGATTTCGGGCCCAGGTCTCTACCTGCCCAGTTGCACACCTGCACTGCCTCCCAGCAACCCTTTCACTTGCGTCTGTATCTGTAACCCTACAGTCCCCCTACCCGCACGTTTGGACAGCTGCTGTCTGCACTTACCCTTGCACCTGCCACCTGCTGACTGCACTTCTTGTTTTGATCCCATGTACAGCACTGCCCCCTCCCTTCCCCCTGGCACTTTTCCCCTCCTCGTCCCTTGCACTTGTCTTTGTCCTCCCTCTGTTCCCCCTTCCTTGCCTCGTCACGCCTTGAAACACTTGTGTGTAGGTGCGTTACAAATGCCATATCATATCATATCATATCAAGATAAGGGCAAATCCACCCACCAGCACCTGGGGTACCAGCTTACATGCTGCTAGAGCATCAAATGTTCCAGAAGGGTACAAGCATGACAACCAATTATAGATGGCCGTATAACAAAGAGCCTTATAGTTTAAGAGCCAATGAGGTGTTGTGTTTTAAATAATTGTTGAAGATGGCTTACACGAAGGGAAGGCATGAGTGGCCCACCTGACTATAGAGACCCAATCACAGCCTCAGCCCCTATAGAAGTATACTTAGATGTTCCACTTGAGCCAACCACAATCTTATGTAGGTTTTCTTAATTTGCCACGCAATATGATATCATGAATGACAGGTTTTTGCTATAAAGGTGTGATTTTTTGCAAGAATCGCTGAGATCATGCTTTGTGACGTCAGTTGATGTCCGTTGTATTCCCTGTTTTAGATAATTGTTAATAAAAACAGTGTTATCAGCCAACTTCCTGAGTCAGTCTTTGTGCATAGTTTGAGAAGTCATTCTCTGTACTCTTCCATAGTATGACATGTTACCTTGAGTAAAAGGGCCTAAGGGTTCAAAATAGTACTGATAGTGCCAAATGAAGCAGTCACTCCATCAACATTTACAGGTAATATATATACACCAGAGTACCTAATTTGTATTTTACATTGAAGCATACCATTAACAAGATATAATCCAATGGAAAGGAACCAGTGTAATAATCCATCAGGCCTATCAGCCTCAATATCACATTTTTACTTTTTGCTTGCATACTGTTTATTGTTTAAAACAACAATTAACAGATTATTAAACATACTTTCTTTTTTTCATTTAGGTATGAGAAACAGAAATGTTTAAATGATGGACCAAAATACCCACGGGTGAAGGCAACAGCAAATCAACATCCATGGAAGATGGTCTCCTAAACATATATCTATATCACCTTTAGTGAGGATCCCTTGCAAAATCAAAATATCACATATTTCTAGATCAGGCAAATGTTTCAGTTCAACCAAAAGTCACTTAAAACGTTCCGCCTATTCCTATTAAGGACTTGAGTAGCAGCTTGTGTAGTATCACTCAGATTGTCAAAGTAGAGTTGCCCCATTTGGGGAGTGAGCTTAGCCCTACAGGTCTGTAGTCTTTCTGAGCACACACAGGGTCAGCAAGCCTAATTTTATAACAGTCAATATTTCAACCTAGTTATCTTTTCTGATACATTTTGGAGTCAATCCAAAATTAGCATTAGAGCATCCAACTACCTAGACTCTTGTGACATTCCTTGTATTTTTCTGTAGAATATTTGGGTTTTATTCCAAAACTTCAGGAACCATTCTGTTTGTTAAACCTGAAAGCCTTTTCAGTTGTGCTTGTTCTTTGCATACCCATCAACATATAGCCCTTCCTCGATCTTCCTAGCTCTTTACTGATTAGCTCTGGACAGATGTATGTTAAGATCTCATCAGCCCTTATGAATGGTTTTAGCTTGCCTTCATGTTGGTCTTCCTTGATGTTCTTAGGATTATGTTTACCTGAAATGTCTTAGTCATTTCTGGTCCCTTGTTTCTGTTATTAAGTATGCTCTATTTGTACTCCATTGAAAGCATGTCCCTTGGTTTCCTATTCACTCTGTTGGAGGCTCCTATCCTTGGGCTCTAGTCACTTCCTGCCCTTGGGCTACTTGGGTGGAAACTTGATTCTGTGTACTACAGAAAATCCCTAAACTTGTTTCTTTTAATTTGGTGAAATGACACACATGCAAACTATCTATTGTCCCAACCACGTGTCCGAGATTTCTTTTTATCCAGTGATTTAAAGCTACCATCTTTGACTTTGTTAATTATAAACCATATTTGGAGAACTGTTTTGTGTCTGGTGTGTGTTGAATTAGTTTTCATCTCACCATTTTGTATCCAGAAGGATGCAAGCCAGAGTACACAGAAAACAGAAATCACATTTTGTGTCCCCCAATCTTTACATGGAAACACTTGGACCACTCCTCACTCCATACAACATCCACATATACCATTACACAGATGACACACAGATCTGTACTCCATCGAAGACCTCCATAGGCTTAAGGTCTGGCTCACATTGATCCAGTCCTCGATGTCCAATGCTTACCTGAAGCTCAATCCCTCCAAGACTGAATTCCTACTGCTGACCAACAACAATGTGACATCCAAACCTGGATCCTTGGTATGAACCTCAAGGACTTCACACCCCAGCTGTGAAGGAAGACACACATGGCCTGGTACCAAGGTTCTCTCCTATGGAAAATCAAGCCCTTCATCCCTGGAAACCTTATATCCACAGTCCAAGCCTCAGTCCTCTCCCACCTGGATTGTTGTGATGCTCTTCTGAAAGGCCTTCTGGCGACTACCTTGGCACCCCTGAAATGTGTCCTGCACGCTGCAGCAAGACTCATTAAAGGACTTCGCAAATTGAACCACATCACCCCGGGCCTCATCGAACTGCACTGGCTCCCACTGCAAGCCTGTATCATCCTCAAATCCTGTTGCATCATCTACAAGGCTATTATTCTGATGTCCCCAAACTACCTCACTGGGTAATTCAGCATCTACGGTGGCCTGCGATCCACCAGAAGTAGGGAAATGTGCAGATTTGAATTACAGTGGTGCAGGAAGGAAAGAACCAGAAGACAGTACTTCTCTGTCTACACTCCAAGAATCTGGAACCTCCTCCCCATCAACATCAGACTTACCCCATCACTTCTACAGTTCAGGAAAGATCTCAAGAATGTCCTCTTCAAGGAATGGCTCCTCGTTAACACCTAAGTCCACACACCCGCGCTCCCTATCCCACGTGAGACTCGTTGATCTGATCCCCCCCGGTTGCTTCTAGATCCCTTGCTGCCAGTTGCCCACCCCCGCCCTCCCTTGTTAGCTCCCCGCTCCTTTCTTCTCTGCTTCCCTCACCCATACATAATGTCTCCATACATAATGTCGCTGTAAAAAGCCATTGGCGACATTATATATGGTGACATTATGTATGGGGATGGGTTGCAGGGATGTCCCTTACTCCCATTGAAATAAAATAAAACAGGGGTTGTGGGGGTGTCCCCCTCATGTTCAATGTAATAATCTCTCCTCATAAAATGGTGACTTTTTTGTCAGGGGACATGTTCGCGGGGATATTATTACATGGAACCATAATAATAACATAATAATAACATTCCACACAATCGGCATCTTGTTTTGTTATGGTCTTTCAGTTCACAGCAACAGAAAATTGTGGTAACTTTGCAAATGGACAATTGGTGCCAACAAATTCCCTAGCTGGAGATAACTTTACTTACATTGATTAAACACCATGCATACTAAGATGATGAAAACTGATTAAGCATTTCATCCACAAAAATGTATTCTTGATAGAGCCAGTAAACACCCACTACTTAACGTGTCCCGCGAGGGGACCTCGTAATGTGGCGGAACGGGTTGAACGGCGCCGTCACCTTTGACAGCGCCGTTTAACCCATTCTGCCAGGGTCATAATGAGGCCCACTGTGTTCTTGCCACTATGATTGTAAAGTGCTACGTTGCTTCCCAAAGCAAGTCTCTGCTCAATAAATACCCTAATAATAATAATGTGGTGGCAAAGGGTGATTTTATTGTACCCATCATAGTGGTGCCATTAGCCCAGAGCTATTACTACACCGGGCGCAGGCAATTGCCCCGTCATTATATGGGGCTGATTCTGGGGACACGTGAGAGTGAAATCTTTGAGCACACCTGAAAAGAAATTTCTAAAAACGGTGCTCATGTCACTAACTTCTTCGCCCAGGGCTCGAACATACAAGGAATGTGACCTACAACCAGTTGAAGACCAGGCCTGGTTGAAGCCCCTTTTGTACTTGATGAGGATTTGGAGCTGGCCAGATTTGGTTACATATAAAGATGTCTTGGTGCATGTTCTGTCGCTTAGGGGAGCCAAGTCCCTTCAAAGGTTTAAGTTTGTAAAAACAGAACTTTTTAACCTGGACCAATATTGGAGAACACCCGATTTTTCAATAGGTCCTTGAGACAACAGATTAATTGTGTGGGTGGTGCCCGCTCCCGTCATAGGCTGGAGGAGGAAAGAACTATCCTTTGCACCGGCATGTACTATTTACTGCACAGATCCGATTTGGGGTTTCAATCCTATTTGGATGGGATTAGCCCATGATTCGCTTGATCGTTATACATGCAGTTTCACCTCAATATCTTAAAAATGTGTCATCCTCAAGGTGGAACACTTGCCTGGTATCTGGAGTTAGTGATGAATCGATCGTTCACTTTTTGTTTTTCTTCGAAGGATACAGTTCTGACTGAGTAAAATACCTTCTTCCACTTTTTAGATTAGCTGAAATCTGTCATGAAAATGATGCTTTATCCTAATGCAAGTATACTAGTAACCTAACAATTGTATATTTTGTATCCAAATATATCCATAGGGCATGACTTAAAAGAAACAAAGTGGGTGATGATATAATAGTGCCTTAACTAGATATTGATTCTGCACTAATTTGCATTCTGTTTATCACCACTGTCATTTGCCATTTACCTTTGCAATAATAATTGCATTTGCTAATTCCACATTTTATTGATTTTATCTCTCTGAATTTGTTGTCTTTTTGCAAATACTGCCGGTCAGTTTATCACTTGTAATTGTCTATTGTTGTATTTATATGTTGCTTTTTGGCTATCGCCATAATAAAGCTTGATGACTGGCTGATAATCTTTAAAAAAAAAAAAAAATCAGGTGGTAAATACATCAAATATAAGCAGTGACAAAGCAATCGTTTTTGGCTTTTATAAGGATTGTGTGGCTAGTTGTCAGATAGGGTAATCAAATATGTTTTTATGTTATGCTACTTTATATTTGTATAGCCATTGTTATGGATCTGAATTGCTGTGGGTTAAAAGTTCCTTTGGCAGACTGTAGCCTCAACAGACATGAAATCCAAAGAGCAATACATTGCACATCATTAATATTTATAATGTATAACAACTCTTCAGTTATTAGCCGGGAAGACTAGTGTAGTGCCATCATGATAGCTATTGTATGAAGAGTGATCAGGTGTGATGTGGATTGCTGTGGGCTATATGACAGCTGTACTCAAGTTTTCATGGGACTAAAGGTGGAACGGAGCTGGTATAAATCAGTCCATCAATCCATAAGGGCAACTGTCTACAGTTGATGGCTTTGCTATACTGTACATGTACATTTAACACATGAACAATAAATAGCATGCAATCACATGCAAATTGCATGCACATCTAAGTCAAAGATACATTCAGTGAATGTATAGTAATGCCGATAAGAGAAGTATTTGGCAAAATCAAAATTGGGCTTTTGATCCTAGAAGCATTAGACTTGGGGCACACCAAGTATATATGCCAATGATCATTGTAGGCTATTGAGTCTTCACATATTTTACTCCCAAAGCAGTTATGGCTCTGTTGCAATGGTTTATGTTCTATGTCAAAATGGAATTGATTGTGTCTTGAATGTCTACTATAAATTCATGTAATATTTTCTGATATCATGTAATCTAATATTATTTGTCTTTGTATCTGAAGCAGTAAGAGTGACTGGACAACATTCATAAGGCCAATTAACCCCTTTGAAATAGGTATATCAAGACAATGTGCAGAAACAGACTTAAACAAGTGCATGGTGTCTGCCAGGAAGAAACATCAGACGTCCTTTGCTGTCTAGCTGAATCAAAACGTGATACAATGGGGGCTGGTTAAAAAAACAACCTCCAGTCTGCAGGCAGCGTTGGTTCTGTGGCAGGAACAATTCATCTATCATTTCTTGATGAAGACGAAAACATTGAGGCAACCCTGCAACAGCGGAAAGCTCGGTTTCACAACTCACATATGTTGCAGTTTAATTAAACAAACTTTCAGCAAGCAGAAAAGAGGAAGATGCCAACAAAAGGCATTGTTTATAATTCGAAGTTCACCTATAAGAATGATGAAGAAAAAAAGTTTGTCTAGTTCAGAAATATGCTTTTCTTTGACCTATATGTCCCAACTGGTGGGCCTTTGAGAAAAGCACCTACCTTTGGCCTTGACACTTGTTTTCATCATTGTACACCATAACAAGACACCACACACACTACTTGCAACAATAAGTGCAGGAGGTCTAACGGTACTTAATGCCATGTACCATATACATTGCCTCATCTTACTGTATAATATAGCAAGAGACACAAAACACAAGAATATGGCGTTGAGCAAATTAACCAGATATTTGCCTTTGCAGAACTTTTACTATGCACTGAAGATGCTCAAATGGACAGTGAAGTTGCACACACAAACCTGTGGACGTTTGAAGTCTATAAAACTTCAGAGGAAAAGATTTGGATTGGTGCATTCTCTAGCAAAACTGAGAAACAGGATATTTGCCTACCTTCCCAACAAGGAAGTGCATAAGCAGGGCAAAAATGTAGTGCTAATTTGTAATCAAGATATTGGTTCTGCACTGGGAAAGCAAGCAAGTACAAAGCAGAGAGTGATGGTGGCCATCTTGTTCAAGTAGCTAATTTAGTGAAAAGGGACAATTTTAAAATTAAAAATCCGTTTGGCGTATCGTTTGGAGAGAGTGGGCCTCTTTATGAGTTGGGTAGTGCAGTAAATATCGGCAGCAATACATCAGTGATACCATATACTACTGCATAAACGCACCAACAACCTATGAGTTTGGGGGTAAAATGGAGGAAAAACCTCAATTTATAAGCTGGAGATAATGCCTCCACCTTACTGCCCACATGTGGCCAAATTGACGAAATTACCACCAGCAGTAATACCACTGAAATCCCCCATGGATTACTATGGACTCCAATTAATGTGGACTAACACCGCCTACCACCACTTGAAATCGGCAGTAATACTACAGGCCCAAGCGGCGCTTATGGTAATTCTGTTTGGTGGTATCTTGGCAGATTTACCGCTGAGATGCCACCAAGCCTGTTATGAGGCCCAGTGTCAGGAAGGCTCTTTCCCAGCATCTCTCCTTAGCACTTGTTGCAAGGCTAATGAATGGACAACACATTAAAGCACAGTCAGGTTCTTCAAGTATACCACAACAATTTCTCAATATTGTGCAGTTACGTAGGTACAACTCTTTGATGTGATGTCGGGAGTAGCTGTCTGTAAGTAAGGTCCTGCTCATCCGAAAACAGGAAATACCCCTCCAACACACAAAAACTTGCAAGAGTGATGTAGTTGAAAACGTCTGTAAGATAGGGCTGAGTATATCATATGATCATACGTGCTACATATGTATCAACAGAGCTAGGAAATACAGCATGTTATGATTATAATTTGAAAAAAGCTATTATTATTCTTCAGCTCAAGGGGCTCACTACAAATAGTGTGTCTGACAATATTGATCATAATCCCATCTCTGCTACTGCTTGTGAGTCATTTAATAGGACAGGAACATCACTGTTTCAGCACATTTCAAACAAACCGATTAGACCATAACCAGACATTATGATACTGTTGCAGAAGAGAGTGTCCTGTACCAATGCAAGACATCCCAAACAAAGTTGAATAGCAACTAATAAAGCAAGCCATGGAGAAAGAATATACATAGCTGGAACATGTGACATAGTCCTGACTAGGGACAAACTCCAAGGGAATCGAACAATCTCCTGAAAGGCATACTTACAAGAAAAACCTCCAAAAGATGGTGAATTGACAAATCTTATCAGTTGCCTTTATTTTCAAACCATGCCATATGAGTAGGTATGATTCACCATTCAATTGATATTGTGCAGACAAATGGTCACACCCTTAATCCTGGGCAGGGGTCAAACATCACATTCAAGCAGCCACTCCACTCAGTGTCGAAACAAATCCAGTTGAACTGGCCAAATATTCATGTTAAGGATACATTGAGATCAATGTTTGATGGGTTCCTATGATGGGCTCGATATTTAGATGGCAATTATCAAGGTACTTGGACATTTTTTGGATAAAAGTGGGCAGACTGGGGTGTTTGTACAGACTGGTGCTACCACAGCTGGAAAAGCTGATTAATTCATATATGTGTTCCATGTGACAGGCACCCATAGGGCTCATCGACTCACAGTCAGTAATCTCTATGTACTTCTCTAGCAGCCCTTTAATGAGCACCACCAGGACTCATAGCAGTCTAGTTACATTGCCAGAAGACAGGTGTAAGGAAAGAAATGTTGTATGTCGAGAGTTCTGATTCTGGTATGTCTTTCTACAGTTGGAACCTCTATTGATGATTTTAAAAAAATAGAATGATACATGAGGAAGACATCTTGCTCTTTGTAAAGGCAATGATTGTTTCCTGGGTGTTTGCTGTGGATCCCACTATGCGAGCTGGATTCCTGACCACTTACGAGATAGGATTTCACTCAAGGAGCACCATTGTAACCCATTAAGATAACATGCAAGGGACAAGACAGCGTTGAGCAGAATGTGTTCAAAATGGGTTCCCATACGTTGAGGTTGGTCTGGCATGAAGCTTGATATAAAAAAAAGTCTAAACTTGCATTCACTGCTATTGCCATTGAGCAAGCACATGAGCAGAATAATGCATTTGGGAAAGGAAATGGTGGGGTTGCAGAACTAACAAGAAATCCAGCAGCTTTCTAGTTAGATGATCTCTGGCCCTGAAATGGCTTCTTAATTGAAGAAGTTGAGAGATCAACTAAGAATTGATACAATATGGATTATCATCATAATGAAGTTAACAAAATAATCACAGATACAAAAGATGTCACATCTCTTGCCCGAGCAGTAGAAGATATAGGAAACCCATGTATTGAAACCAACTGTGATGTTGTTGTATTTAACAGTAGACATATAGCTATCCTGAAGTGGCAGGCCCATTGGAGTTTTGGAGTTGACTGATATTCGACATATGTCAGTGAGAGGCATGTTAACCAAACCAAATGTATCACAGTTATGTACAACTCTATATCTTCAGTTGTTCCCTATCAGAGAACAAAGAGTACCTTTGTCCTCATTAAAGAATGACTGCTTACTCTTGTCTACACATTGTATTGCATCCCAGATATGTAATAGTGATCTGGATGCCTGCTCTCCTTATTAAAATCATGCCTATCCACCAGAGCTTTCAAATATGGGTGTTTGCGAACCAGAACAAAGTTTGATTTATTCCATTGCCTGTTACAGGTGACGCATGTGAAAGGAAAAATCTCCACACCTGTAGTCCAGCTTGCCATTCTGAACATGCTGCAACCAGATTTCTCAAAAACATTCCAGGATTATGCAACTATTGTTATGGTGACCTGCATCAAATCACAGCTTCAACCTCCGTTTAAATTTCACATAATTTGGGATGTCTATAGTCCTGAAAGCCTGAAGGTTGATCCATGCAGTAGGGAGGGAAACTGTGTTTTGAAACAATTTAAGCTAACACGTCAGTTTCAGTAAACTAGCAAACGTTTCTCCACATTTATGAAAACACATCTGTTCTCCTTCTTTGCAACAACTGCAGGAGCTATTGCCATAAACAAACATATAATTACCACAAGCAGTACTAATGTGCTTAGTATACATCATCAAGATGTCTTCATTCTTGCTCAAGGCTCACATGAAGAGACAGACAGACCCTTGCATTCTACTCCATGTGAGTGATGTTGTGCAGCAAGGGTATTCTGAAGTCCTAATATGCACTGTAAACACCAGTGTTGTAGGTCTCATCAAAAGTCAGCACATTGTCTCAACATTGATGAAATATAGGTTGCAAATGTAGTTGGGAACAACTTCTGGTTCTTTGCTGTTCATGATTTAGTAAGGCTTCTGGGCCCTGATCACTGCATTGCCTTGCCAATGTCCCTTACAATTACTGGCTGCAAACCTGTGTCTCTTTTTGGAGGCAGAGGCAGTAGGATCACTTGGGATACCTGAGATACATATGAAGATGTCACTTCAGCATTCTGTTCATTGGCTAAAAGGCCAACTCAATAGTTAGTAAGAGAATTGATGAAGCCTTTGAAGCGATTTTGATTCCCTATGTAGCCATATGAGAAGAGCATGTCAATGAGACAAGATATCATATGATCTCGCCGAAAGGTAAAGCAATTGACAGTCTACTTCTACATATGATGCGCTCATTCAGCATATCAAACGCGCTGCATACAAGACACATCAATTATGGGCCCAAATGATGATCACATAACTGCAGCTTCCCTTGTCTAATGATTGGGGGTGGAAAAAGATGGATGGGGGGATGGGAAATATGCTGGACAACCCTACAAAAGGCTATGCAAGATTATAGGGAACTCGCATGATGAGTTCAAGGAAGGCTGTATGGGACATTTCAAGTGTCTGAAGGCTTCTCTACTTCTCTTTGTTTTGGTGGCACACTGTGTGATTACTAAAGTAAAGAAGAGGGTATACAAGTAGCAAATTGTATTGGTCTAAAAAAACATTTACTGAAGTAGGCATAATAATGACAACCTAGTTTTTAAAGGCAATAAAGAGCAAGCACACTTCAATACTCATTACAATGCCCAACCATTGAAAACAATAAAAGCCTCTGTTATGTTATACACTTAACACTTCTATGGGCTAATTCAGTCATCACAAACACTAACATATGTACAATTATCCAAAGATTGACAAACCGTAACAGCAATTGGTGGACATATATCAACATGTCTGGCAGGTTTATTAAAGGCAAAGGGCCTCATTACATGTTTCACGAATCCCGCTGTTGTTTCTGGCGGGATACCAGCAGAGGCGTTGCTAGGGGGGGGGGCTAAGGGGGCTATAGCCCCTGGTCTTTTGGTTGTAGACCCGGATAGAATCTCAGGAGCTACAGCCAAAAGGCTAGCTAGCCCCCAGTCCCAACAGTTCCGATATCAGCGTAGTAACACCCCTGGATACCAGCAAGCTGTAATACCATTTCCACCACTTGATCTGCCAAACTTACCGCCAGATTCCAAGTGGCAGAAACACCAGTAAATCCCCATGTACCAGTATTACCGGCACTAGTGTTACTATAGGTCAAAGCTGGAGGTAAATCCCCATCCTACCTGCAAACTTGGAGTGTGCCAGTGCAGTAATGTTCTAGTCTTCGGTAATACCAGCATTTCATTACCGCACCTGGACACTCATAATGAGGGCCAAAATCGGAGATAGCCCTATAGCCAAACATCTTCAATATGATAAGGACTAAAAGTGTGGCAAGGTTCATGCTTCTATCATCAAAAGCATGCCAGCAGTACTAATATGACATTCAGAGGTTGAATAATTAGCATTTGCCGTGTCTGCATACAGGGTGAAATATGCAAAATGAATGAAATGTAAAGAAAGCATGTTTTAGCGAAACGCTTGATACTAGAGGTTTTTATACTTCTAAATGCTATCAAGGTGACTATTCAATGTTCTATTCTTGAACGGAATTCCATTCGTAGGGTCAGCTGTCCAAATAGGCCTAATTCAGTCATCTTTGTGATTACTTTATAATTTTCAGTATTTATCCTGTAAGAAAATATACTTAAAAGAAGGAAAGAGTTGTTCCCTTAGTGGCCAGAAGAACTTAATGTACTTCACTATTAGTCTGGTGGTAATATGTTATATCATGCTATTGATATCTGTTAGCCATGCAGTCAGTTCAAGGTGAATCTGGCAAGGCAGAGCCCACTGATGGAAGTGTCAATGCCACGAATTAGCTGTGTGTAGAATGAGTGCTGGCGAGCACACATGAAGACTTTGACAAAAAGCCTTCCACCCCAAGCCATACAAGATTGGACTCCTGTGGACTGCACTGCTAAGGAGAATTAGGTAGTGAGAGGAGCCAGGAATGAGACACAGACACAGAGACTTATGATTTTGACCATAAACCTTTATTAACAAAATAGCTTGTTATTGCAAACATTTTTAAAGCAGCGATTGCTTGTAATACTTGACGGTACAACAGATTCCTGTCAATGAACAAGTAAAAACAATAAAAATACTGGAATGTATACAGACAATATTATTGAAAACACAGCCCTCCCCTAAAACTAATTTCACAAGGTTTATAGTCTATAACATGGCAATTGTGTAAACCGGCAGCATCCGTACCATGGAGGCTGTAACACAGCAATCAGCCTATAGACAAATGAAGACGAAAACCAATGGTCTTGGTGCACTCAGTAAATAAGATTATTTTTTATTTTTAAATATGTTTCTCCAGCATGGGGTCTGGCATGGATTCACATGTTCATGAATATTCCCCGTCGTCAGGCTGGGAATCCTCGGTAAAGAAAAAATCAGTATCAGTTTCGTTTCTGATCTGTCTTTCTTAGTAGCAACCAATCACTGATCTCTGGGTCATACTGCCCCAGCCAATGACTGCCCTCTCCCTAAGCACCTCCCCTGGCAGCCATCCTCAGATTTTTACCGCACGTTCAAGTGTTGGGAGTCCTCGTGCTATAGCTCTCGAGCTTTTGCTGCGTTTTCGCGCTTTTTCCAGGAGATTTTCTCATTTTTTGGTTTAATCGAGCCTCAATCTCCACCGTTTCTACTTCCGATCAACGGGGACCCATTTCGGAATTTTCTACGCCCCTCAAGGGTGAAGTTTTCATCGAGTGATGCTTCTTGGAGGATTCCAGAAGATCAGAGGCCTACCAAGGATGCGGTCCAGGACAAGGGAAGCTCGACGCCCGGATCCAAGCTGTTCAGGAACTGCCCTGGATGCGGGTTACAGAATGTTTTCAAGGAGGACGAGCACTCGAGATGTCTCTACTGCCTTCATGTGGACAAGTCGCACGTGGAGAAGGACTGTGCGTTCTGCAGGAACCTATCGGAACGGACCATGAAGGATCGTCGTTCCCGCCTCGCCAGCTGGCTGGAGATGGGCCCAGCAGATGAGAAGAAGAAAAGGTCCGAGCGGTCTTCTAAGTCCTTTGAGGGTGCCCCGGCGACGGGGGCCCAACAGAAGGCTAAGCACCGCGAGTCCGCGGGCACCGGGAGCGCCGAACGGTCGGGCTCTTCGGCTGCCAGGCATGGCACGCCTTCCCCGGCACCATCAACCATGAGCCAACGCTCTGGTTCGGGGAAGAGGAAATCCGAGAACCCTGGTAAGCTTCTGGAGAGCCCCCGGTCGATCTCGAAGGATTCAGCCGAGGGGGAGCGAGGCAGTGACCCTCCCCCCAAGGTGAAGGCCTCAAGCGCACCCAAGGTGGTGAAGGCCTTGATTCACCCGGCTAAGGCCGCTATCGAGGGACTCGCGGCGACCCTGATGAAGCCTGTGGAGGCTACACCAGTGGAGGTGACCTCGGGGCCCAGAGTTTCCCTGCCACCACGGAGGGAATCCTCTTTCCAGCCCATCGACAAGACCCCCGTGAAGACCCCAGTGGAAAAAGAGGGGGGGCCGGTGGCCATTACAGACACGGATTCAGCCTCTGAGGAGGAGCTGGTGGAAGCCATGAAGAGCCTCAACGAGAGGTTCGAGAAGGTACGATCCCATGGGAGAGATCCCGAAGAGGTGATCGAAGATAGCGATGGTGGCGCCAACGAGGCCCCAGTGGAGGAGCGGCCATACCTCCCGTCGCAGCCATTGCCCGAGTTTCAGGACAACTCAGTGCCCATTTTGATGGCAATCCAAACCTTATGCATGGAGATAAGGACGAGATTAACACAAACCCTGGCGGACGATCCAGAACCAGGCCGTCGGGAAGCCCTCCGAGCAAGCGGAGGAGAGTTCATCCCCCCCTTCATGCCCTTGCGGCCCGTGGAGCCTTCATCCCCCTCTCCGGATCCCATTGATGACACGGCGACGGACACGACGACGGGGACGGATGACGACAGTGGTGACGACGGGACAGACCTTCCATCACCACCCCCTCGGACTTCCCCACCCGACGAAATTGGCTCCTTTCACGCCATGATCGCCAGGGCATCCGAGCTCTTCCAGCTCTGCCCTGAGGAACAGAAGAAGGAAGGTTTCCTCTATCAACGGCAAGAGCCAAGAGAAAGACGGTCCTCGTGGTACCGTTATTCGACGATATCTGGGACGAGGGACTTGCGGTCCTGAAGAACCCGACGCCGCCCCCTTGTGCCTCAGGGCTCAGCTGATGCCGGATTCGGTCGTCTCAGCGGCAGCCAAGAAGAAGGCGGCAGGGGCGACAGCTTCAACCTCCACTTCCCCACCTGACGGCGAGGGAAAGAAATTGGACGCCATGGTGCGACGGGTCATCTCGTCGGCGTTGACGACAATTAAAGCGGCCAACGCCTTAGCGATTGTGGCCCGTTACGATAGGGAGCTATTGTACAAGATAGCTCCCCTACTGGACTTCCTACCAGACGACAAGAGGGCGAAGGCCCTAGAGATTCTGCAGGAAGGTGAGGTGGCATCGGACCACGCCATAACGGTGGTAACGGACGTTGCCGACACCGGGTTTTGCCAGTTAGGCAACGGTGTTTGCCTTCGACGACGAGGCTGGCTCAAGGCAACAGACTTCCATCAGGACGTGCAGACCAGGGTGTTGTACATGCCGTTCGACGGCAACAACCTGTTTGGGAAAACGGTGGATGAGTCACTACAGGCCATCAAGGCCGACACAGAGACAGCCCGAGTCCTGGGAGTCCTTCAGCAACGATGGCCCTTTCGGAGCACCGGAGGCAGACAGGGGGCCTCCTAGGGATCAGGCGGTGGCTCCTCTATGTACCGGCAGGCGGCCCACGCCTCGTCCCAGGAGGCCTACAGAGGGCGCGACAAACAAGGAGGATCTCGTCGTCGTCACCAAGGAAGCGAAGGCGCCAAGGCCGCCTCCAAGCAAGATTGAACCGGCCGTAGTGTCAGGCCCCCACCAAAGTACCCCGGTGGGAGGCCGGCTGGCGAAGTTCGTCAGTGTGTGGGAGTCCATCTCCACTGACCGTTGGGTGCTGGATGCTCTGGCCCACGGGCACACTCTCGAATTCCAAAAGAAGTGTCCCCGCATTCCTCCCGTGGCCAGGAAGGAAAATCACATCCCTCAACTGCTGTTGGAGGTAAAGGCGATGCTCAAGGATGGTGCCATCGAGCTCGTCCCCAAGAGGCTCCGGGGCTCCGCAGTATACTCAAGATACTTCCTCGTCAGAAAGAAGACAGGCTGTTGGTGCCCCATCCTGGGCCTACGTCGGTTGAACAAATACATCAAGGCACAGAAGTTCAGGATGGTCACTCTCCAGCACATGCTGGGACAGCTGGAGGAGGGCGACATCCTATCGTCGTTGGACTTGGAGGATGCTTACTTCCACATCCCCATCCTAAAAGGACACTCAGATTCGTAGTTCAAGGACGCCACTACCAATTCAGAGCTCTGCCATTCGGATTGAAGTCGGCACCCAGGTTTTCACCAAGTGCATAGCACCAGTGGCGGCGCGGCTGCCCCTGCAGGGCATCCACGTCTACCCCTACCTGGACGACTGGCTCATCCGTGCAAGGACAAGAGAACTCACCGTCGAGCACACGGCGAAGACCGTCCGCTTACTCACGGAGCTGGGTTTCTCCATCAACTACCCGAAATCCCATTTGGTTCCGTCGCAGGTGGCATGGTTTCTGGGAGCGAAGCTTGATACAGTGGAACGATTGGCATCTCCGTCGGAGGAAAGGACGAAGGCCATCTTAGGCAAGGTGCAGCGCCTGCTAGCCACGGACGTGGCCAGGGTGAGATCCATCAAGTCCCTCCTCGGAATGATGTCCTCGTGCATCTACCTAGTGCGCCTGTGCAGACTACGGATGCGTCCTCTACAGGAGTTTCTCGACAGCCGCTGGATGCAAGCGGCGTGCAGCTTCGAAGACAAGATCCCGCTCAATGAGGTTTTTCATCGGACGATTCAGTGGTGGGGCACCCGTACGCACCTCACGGTGGGCACGGACTTCCAGACCCCGGCACATCAGGAGACGGTGACGATGGACGCCTCCCTGGAGGAATGGGGTGCGCACACCGGAGATCTCAACGCAAGAGGCCTTTGGCTCCCGGAGGAGAGGTCTCTCCACATCAACATCTTGGAGCTCCGAGACGTGTTCTGGGCGCTCAAGTCGTTCCTCCCGTCCCTCAAGGGCAAGGTCGTGAGGATCTTCACTGACAACACCACCACGATGTTCTACATCCGGAAGCAGGGAGGCACCAGATCCCCAGCCCTATCCAAGGAGGCCCAGCATCAGTGGCACTGGGCCGTCACCCAGGGGATGTTTCTGGTTCCCTTCCATCTGGCAGGAATAAAAAACACCATATTCTCGGGAACTACAACAGGATCAAGTGGATCAGCTCTTCCAACGATGGGGCAACCCCAGATCGACTTGTTTGCGATGGCGACGAACTCCAAGTGCCAGAGGTTCGCCAGCACGTTTCTCCAGCCGAGGAGCAAGGGCGATGCTTTCTCGTTCCCCTGGGACGGCCTGTTCCGGTATGCATTTCCTCCGTTGCCGCTGCTGCTTCGACTCATCAGCCAGCTCAAGAGGTCCCAGTGCAGGATGATTCTCGTTGCACCGGAGTGGCCGAGACAGATCTGGTTCCCGGACCTTCTGGACCTCTCAGAGTCCCCACCAGTCAAGCTGTCGATGGACGTAGATCTTCTCTACAGAGAGGGGGGCGCCATTCTTCATCACGACCCGGAGTCGCTGAACTTGCAGGCCTGGCTCCTGCAGCACTAGAGTTTGGAGGGTACGATATCCCGGCTGACTGCAGAGAGGTTCTTGCAAAGGCCAGGGCGTCCTCAACTCTCAAGTGCTACGGACAAGAGTGAAAGAGGTTATCTGTCTGGTGCCGTGCACAGAAGATCAACCATCTATGGTTTACGGCACCGCAAGTGCTACCATAGCTACTGTGGCTGGCCAAAGCTGGACTAGTTCACACTTCCATCAAGATACATCTGGCAGCGATCTCCCGATACACCAGAACTACAGGACGGCTGTCCTTGTGGTCTCATCGACTGGTAAAGGAATTTATGAAGGGACTGTTCCAATTGTTCCTGCCGGTGAAGGCTCCAGCCTCGGCGTGGGAGCTCAACGTGGTGCTGACCAGGTTCATGGGGCTGCCATTCGAGCCTTTGCATTCGGCTCCGTTGAAGTTCCTGTCATGGAAGACAGCGTTCCTTGTGGCCATCACCTCCGCACAATGTGTGGGAGAGATTCAGGTCCTATCCTGCAAGCCTCAATACTTGACTTTTCACGATATGAGGGTGGTGCTGAGGATGCACCCCTCCTTCATGCCCAAGGGGCCATCGGACTTCCACCTTAACGAGCCCTTGGTGTTGCCAGTTTTCTTTCTGTCGCCTTCGTCGCCGGCCGAGAGGACTTTGCACTCGCTGGATGTAGCTAGAGCGCTTAAGTTCTACGTGGACCGAACTAAGAGTTTTCAGAAGACATCACAGCTGTTTGTGAACTTTGGACCTGTGAACCAAGGGAAGGCTCTCTCGAAGGCTTCCATTTCCAGATGGCTCTCCGGCTGCATCATGCACTGTCATCGGTTGGCCAACCGACCGGTGCCTGGCCGTCCGAGAGCCCATTCGACCAGAGCGATCGTTGCTACTACGGCGTTCTTGTCTGGTGTGCCCCTGCTGGACATCTGCAGGGCTGCTACGTGGAGGTCGACGCACACCTTCACACCTTCACAAGATTCTACTGCGTCGACCGGGATTCCAGGCAGGAGTCCAGAGTCAACCAGGCAGTGCTGTTCAACCTGTTTGCCTGAAGGTGGGCCTGGTGAGGAGGTAAGAGTTGCTTAATGTTGAGTTGATGTAATGCTTAATGTTGAGCCTTTTGCCACCTCCCATGGTTGTCCATGTGTGTACTGCTATGTATTCTTATATTCATGAGCATGTGAATCCATGCTAGACCCCATGCTGAAGAAGGAACAAGTTACTTACCTGCAACTGTTGTTCTCCAGAATGGGTCTTGCATGGATTCACATGCAAACCCTCCCTCCTTCCCCTCTGCGGCTCTTCACTTGGTCATACTGTCACTTTACGTGCTACCAAATCTGAAGATGGCTGCCAGGGGAGGGGCTTAGGGAGAGGGCAGTCATTGGCTGGGGGCAGTATGACCCAGAGATCAGTGATTGGTTGCTACTAAGAAAGGCAGATCAGAAACGAAACTGATACTGATTTTTTCTTTACCGAGGATTCCCAGCCTGACTACGGGGAATATTCATGATCATGTGAATCATGTCAGACCCATGCTGGAGAACAACAGTTACAGGTAAGTAACTTGTTCCTTACCATGTACCTTAATAGCTCTTATAGTAGTTTGTTATATATCGACCATGTACCTATACCCTAGTGTCTGCATTGTACCCTGTCACCTCTAACAGTGGTGTGTGGATCATCAACCTTGTACCCTAGCGTCAACATTCACCCACTGGTGCACTTGCTAATGTTTTGCCCTTTTTGGTCTTTGTTTAATACACACATAATCCAACTATATTAATGTACTCTATTTATCAATTCTTGTTATACTTGTATGTACCTCCCTCCACAGCTTCCGTGGCAAGCTATGGCTATGCTTGCAATTCCCTCGTATACACGAAAAGGGAGGGTTTAAAAAGAATCGAGTCACTCCCTAATGTCAACAAAATCTCATGGTGACTTATATATGCAGGTGTATTGTAAGATCTTTCAAGAATTTCGACCAACTGTATTAGTAATGTACAGATCTTTCAAGCTCTCTGATATTCGTATGGAGTTGAGATATCTCTGACCTCAGTCATTTTGTTGATTATTTCAAGAATGGAACGCCACCCCAAAACAAAATCGTTTAGAGGACACATTCGATTGTTAAGTTTAATACAGAAAGCTTACCATATAAATAGAAGTTTTCATTTTGATTTTGAACCGAATTAAGCTGTTAAAGAAGTCAATGGACACAATCTTACAGATGTGGGAACCCGCTAAAGGGTTATACCAAGGAATGTATGCACAATCCTCTATATGAAGAGGTTGTGTACCTCTTATTATTTCATGAGAAAGTTGCCATTACAGAAAGCTGATGTAACCTTTGCAACTACTGAGGAGAGGTTTTGAGAAATGGTATTGTGAATCTAAAGGAAGAAAAAAAAAACTGTAAGTCCCAAAAACCAGATCTTGGAGGTAGAGAGAGTTACAATGAAAATATACTTCTATACTTCAATATTCAATATTTACAAGAGTCCTGTACACTTCTTAAGGACAATTGTCCTTCCTTTTGCCTGACTGATAGCATTATAAGTCACATTAAATGCTGCAAACCATGTACCGTCATGAAACGTGAGAAAGCACTGCTTTGCAGGGTCATTCGTGGCTTGTCTCTTCAAAGGAAAGTGTACTAGCAAGTTCCATGAATTGTCTATTCTGGCTGTGCACCATACCAAAATGTGTCACCTTCATTTGGATTTGGATCGTTGCAAGACACTATCTGTCACTCCTTTTCACTGCTGAATAAAGTCTTCATTCCTGGAACAGTGAGTGAACTGAACCATGTTTTGAACTCTGCACAAGACATGTGTTAGCTTCAGATTCTTACATTGAACAGTCAGATGTTGGAGCAGGGTGTGTAGGTGGCAGAGTTTCTTCAGAGACCACCCTGCAAAACCTTGGCAAATGAATAGCTGTCTCTGAGTCTATTGCCTATTTTTATATCTGAAGACTTTCACACTCAACATCCACACTCTAACAGACAAAAGGAAATGCCATAGCCTACTTCATTTAAATACACATAGCATATGTTCCATTAAGTACTTCTTGAGCTGGCTTTCTTAGCAGAAAAGTAGCGACACTCATGGTGAGCACTGCTACACAATTAGATATGGCATTCTAATTAGACAAATGCAATGCTCACTGATTCTTGCAATTAGAGTATTCCTCACAGACCAACAGGAAAATCCAGTAGAGTCCCTATATTGATGTTATTGAACACAACAGACTTTCATTCCACTGGGCCTATGCTAAAGGACAGATACAATTCTCTGCATAGACACACACAAACGGCATCCAGTACATACTTCTCTGCTGTATCCATAGGGCGCTGTTGCAAACCATGCTCCTTTTGGTTTTCCTTTCATTTGAGCCATTTGGGTGGCTGTTGTCTTTCTACTATATCCATAGATTGTCAATTGAAAAGTACTTAATTATTTTTCAAGAAACAAGGTTATATCTCGTGTACATTCACTTCTTGTACTAGATCCCAAAAAGGATTCTACTCTCTTCTTCTGAGTGTTCAGGAGGACTGAAAGACTGATCGTCCACTCTGAGGCCCAGTTCTACCGGTAATGAGAGGGAAGTTCACAAAAACTAGCCATTTGTTTGATAGCTGTTGGAAAGTGCGAGGTAGACCAACAGATCCTCAAATATTGAGTCCACGGATGGAGCACAAAGAATAAGTTCACTACTAGAGTACCTGCTGGGTTCCTCTTACTCTTGCACAGAATACCCCAGTGCCCCTGGCACACATTATCTGGCCAAGAACAGCTGCCCTGAAATGATTCATTCAGCCCTAAAGTGCTATTTCTCGCTTTACCTTGATGCATATACCCTTAGCTGCAGTTTCTTGGCGTGCCTTATTGTGCTAACAGGTAGATAGATTATTGATTATTTTTTTGAAGTGTTATGTTAAATGTTGCAGAGCAGAGACTCATTGAAGAGGTGGGTCTTGAGTTATTTTCTGAATTGTAGAAGCTTGGGGGCAAGTCTGACGCTGATGGGGAGGAGCTTCTATAGTCTTGTAGTGTAGGCCGAGAAGGCTTGTTTTCTGGTCCTTTCCTTTTTGCAGCGGTGGATTTCAAGTCTGCACGTTTCCTGGCATCTGGTAGTGCGCTGTCTGCCGGAGATGCTGAGGTAGCTGGTTGACTTGAGGGCGACAGCCTTACAGATGATGAGCTGATCTTTGGAGTCTATACTGGCTCATCCACCTACAAAAGCTGAAAGGCCAGAAGTGATGCAACAAGGAGCATACCCAACCACAAGAACCCTGCAAACCAGTTCCACCCCTAAAGTACCGAAGTCATACTGCATCATGCGAGATACCCATCAGGTATTATCCTCTCACATGCATTCTTGCTTCAGGTTCACTTTGGCCCAATTATTGTGGAGCAACCCATACGACTAAGGCCCCAATCAATTGGGTACACCACTCTGTTTTAGTCAAACCTTGCTGTCTATCTCTGTAATCCCAGACGCAGGTATTGAATTAGTCCCATTGCAACAGAGCAACTAATTCAAAACAACCACAACTCAATAGGGTGAGCCACTCCCAAACAGGCAATTGGGGTGATGTGGATTTATTTTCCTTACATTGAAAATAGTATCTTGTTTGTAAATAAAAAGGTGCTTTCCTTGTTGGGAAAATGTCCCCTTTAACCACAAACTTATGCAATTATGCTACAGTATTTATTAGGGATCAGACTGATATTGAAGTCCCTACAGAGATGGTGTTCTGTGATATTTAAGTCCCAACATGGACAGTGTGTGTTTTCACAGCACTGTTGTGTGATGATTCTAAAGTCCCCACAGAGTTTATGGTGATATTAACTAGAAACCATCTCATTACTCTTGGGTTTGTGTCCTTTCTCAGGGTCATCCAGGTTAATGGTGAGTGGTCAGTAGTAAGCAACCTGAATATCCTTCCTGTGAAGTAGTACCTAAGATGCATGATGGCCGATTTGATGGTTAGGGCTTTGAGCTCCACCATGGCATAGGACTACTCTCGGGAAAAGAGTTTTTGGCTGCTGTATAAAACTGTATATTCAATTACATCATACTCTTGAGAGAACACTGCACCTGAGCCTACTTTCTATCCTTCTGTTTGCAGAATACATTATTTATTAAAGTCTGCCATCTTAAGGACAGGCTCCTGACATAGAAGGGTCTTCAGGCCTTCGAAGCTCACTTTGTCTTGTTTATTCCAATCCACTTTCCATGGGTGTGAATTTTTTAGTTTGTCTGTCAGAATAATGGCAGGGTTGGTGTAGTTGGGGTTAAAGCTTCTGAAATGTCGGGTTAGACCCATGAAGGTTCGGAGATCGTATTTGGTTTTACGGGTTGGTGTTTGTCGCACTGCTTTTACCTTCTCCGTTTAAGGTAGGATTGGACTATTCCCCACAAAGTATCTGAGATATTTTACAGAGGAATGGGCCAAGTGACATTTTTGGAGGTTTGCTCATAGACCTGCCTTCCTAAGAGCATGGGCGATCGAGTAAATAGGTGTAAATGTTCTGGCCAGTTATTATTATGGACCACTATGACGTCCAGGTAGGCCCCACAGAAAGCAGTGAATAGTTTCAGTATTTTATCCATGAGCCGTTGAAAGATGGCAGGAGCTTGTGTGATCCAAAGGGTAAGACTTTGAACTTGAAAATGCCTTGTGGTGTTGAAAAGGCTGGCTTTTCCCTATCTGCTGAATTTAAGGGAGACCTGCCAGTATCCTTTTGTTAAATGAAGAATAGAAATGTACTTGTGTGTACCTAACTTCTCAATGAACTTGTCAATGCATGAAATTGGATAATGGTCAAAGATGGAAAATGAGTTCAGCTTCCTAAAATCTATACAGAATCACCCCAAGTTATCAGGTTTGGCAGCTGTGAAAATAGGGGATGACCAAGGACTCTCAGAGGGCTCGATGATATCAGCCTTGAGCATAGTTTTCCCTGCCAGTGTACTGATGAAATGGAAAGAATTATCGACCCGCCCTGGTTGTTCTGAAAACACTTAAGGGAATTGAACCAGTAATTTGCCTAGGTCTTCTTGGTGGGATAATGGCAACTCAGATAAAATCAATTGGGTCTCAATTTCCGGATCAGTAAAGAGGGTGGCCATAGTGACTGTAGTAGTCACGCTGGGATCTACTTTCCATTCTTGCAGGAGATTAACAAGATATAATTGGGTTTTCTGACACCTATCAGCTTGGGAGATTAGATGGTACAGGGAAACCTTTTTTTATAGGACTTCATGGCACATTATCTCATTATCCGATGTCAGAAGGAGAACTAAAACTTATTGCCTGATAGAAAAGCATTGTGTTACAGTATGTTTATTATATGCTGCCTTTTGCTGTTCTTGAGCTTGACCTAGGTGTCTTTTTACAATCTCCCATTCTGACGCCATATGGGCTTTTAATTTGTGGACCAATTGGGAAATGGGGTAGGATGGCCTCCTCCCGTTCTCCTCCCAGGTTTCTTCAACATGTCTGAAACATCCCAGGTTCCCTTCCATAGAGTAATTCAAAGGGAGAATACCCCAGAGAGGTCTGAGGGGTCTTCTGGAATGCAAATAGGGCCCCAGGTATCATCACATCCCAATTTGCCCATTAGTTTTCACCAGTTTCTGCAAAATTCTTTTTAAGGACTGTATAAACCAGATTGTTTGTCTTTCCTTCATCACAATGCTTTCCTTGCATCTGCACATCCCGGACCTCCAGTGTCCTGTTTTGGCGTTCTCTGCCATGTTGAACGTCACGGTCTCTGTGACTTGCCTTTGCTCCACCTCCACAAGGCATAATGATATCAGTGGACTTCCCCTGCACACAAGGCTCTCCTCCTTCTCTCTTACTTTTCCAAGTTAGATATATGTCCATTGTTAAAGACACATCTTCCATTTCTCTTCCAAATGGGCTTCTTTTTGCATTGCCTTCAGCCAACAGTAAAGATGCCACATTATTTGTTTTAACATGTATGTGGCCATGGTAGATGGACTAGGGAGTTCCTCAATGGAACGGGAGAGCACGTCCCCAAAGGGGGCACTTGCTTCGATCCCTAGGCAGGTATTGCGGAGCAGGCTCATCTCTCTAGCGTCACAGGGGGGTTTCCCCCTTGGGGAAAAGGGCCAAAAACCTGCAATTCATCACATAGCCCTGTTTTTTTTTTTATTCTGGCCAGAGTAGGGTACAGAAGGCATTAGGTGATAGACAGTGGTACCTTCCAGATGCAACAAGGTATATATATGAGTGGCAGAGACTGAGGTCCTCCTAAATTCCTCACTCCACCTCTGTAGCCGGGCTGTTTCTAGTGAAAACACGGGTAGGCCTCCTGCCCCATGTGGAGAGGGATCAAGCCCCCACCCCACTACAGCTTGACTAGGTCAAATCCCTGACAAAATATAATCTATGCAATTTCATGGAGCTTCGTTCGCCATATCCTCACTTAGTACACTATTACATGGAATATCACCTTCAGAAATTAAGCAGCGCTCTAGGATTAATAACTGCACCAAGGAATATATGGGCAATTCCTTTATATTACCTGCAGCCCTATAGCATATTGGAGGAGCCCCCTTGCACATGTGGCACAACGGTGCCATGCTGGCTTAGCAGAACAGTGTTTGCCATGCCAAACTGTGTCCTTTTGCACATCTGTCATACTCAGGTTTCTTGTCCCATAATGATCAGTACTGTTACATTGTATTATATGTGGCATCACTGTGTTCTATTAAGTACAACTGTGCATAACAAGTATAGTTTTTTCACATTAGCACATTCCAGAATTCACGTATCGAGTGCTAGAGGTTATCAGATCCCGCTTTCCTCTGCATTTTGGGACATGCATAGAACAAAAGAAGATGTTGCCATCAGATTTCAGTTAATTACTTCAATCTTATAGCTCCATTAATTATTTAACTGAGAATGTTCAAAATAACCGTTGTGCACCATTGCATGTTATGTATAATGTGAGGGTATATTTCTCATGCTATGTAGCATGCAGCATTCATCCCATCCTAATGTTATATTTCACAGTGTACTAAGATGTGGTTGGATTTGTTAGTCATTTTAATGTGAGTTGTGTTATGAAAATCAATCCAATAAAAAAATCTTTCCTTCACCCACCGTCTTTTACCTTCCACCACCACCCACCTGTGGCCATCAACTAGGCTTGTGCCTATGCCTCACCGACCTTACTCTTTTCGTAGAGTTCTAACTGTGTTCTGCTTTAATGGAAACACACTTTTTCAGTTTCTTTACAAACTTCTTTTGGTGCAAAGTGTGGACATAATTGTCAATATTTAAAGTGGTTACACACGTGACATGAAAGATTCCATTTTTGCTTTAGCATTAGCAATACAAGTATATTGTTATTTGCAATACATTTATATTGTTAAACTCGCCACAATATAATTAATGTTTTAAATAAGAAACCATGAAAATGTTTAATTACAGTAAATAACTGTGCACTTTAAATATGCTTAGATTATAAAGTGAGCAGTGTTGTTTCACTTCATGATCCTAAATGTAAGGATTATTTTAAACTATTTGTCTCTCAATGAATGCAGTCGCTTTCGGTTCACACTGGGCGTCATATTTCACCAGGGCCTCTGCTTCAAGACTACAGCTATTGTCATATAGAAGCCTCTGTGCCCTGTGGAATTTCACACCTCCGTTCCACTCATCAGCTTAGGATTTACCATTGATGTGGAGTTGGGGAAGGAAGCAAGGTGCACGCAGAGGGTTGATTAACCATAGTGGTTTAAGACCTGGCTTTCCCAAACACTTTCTCCAAAATGGTACATTGTTCGACCGCATATATACTTTTTAATTTAAAACGGGTGCTATTGCCATACTTGAGGCCTCATATCTTTCTTCAGAGCCCATCCCACAAAACAATTGTGACTATAACAGAGTTTCCAAAGTATTGGCTTAATAAAACAATGGGTCTCCTTGCAAGTCCAGCTGTAACTGTGCCGGAAAATCCGGCAGTTTGCTGCCAGATCTGGAATGAATTACCAGCTCCGGACTTGCTGAAATTACGTGGCATTACAACCCCGGTATCCGGTAATTTCGGAGCCAGCATTCTGTAATTCCCCATTCCTGTGGAGTCCCATAGGACACCATGCAAATGGGGAAGTGGAAACACCAGCACCATGCAGTAATGGTGCTGGTGTTTCCGCGTCCGTCTGCAGGCGGGTGGCGTTACTCCCGCCATGTCAGACCTGGCAGGCGTAACGCCACCCGCCTGCGGTACTCGTAGTTTACCGGTCCGGAAACAACGGTGGAGGCAGATTTACTGCCACGGTTGTTTCCGGACCGGCAAACTCTGAATGAGGCCCAATGTATTTTATCACTGCAATCCTGCTTCTCATGTTTCCATATGCTGTGTTAAATCATTAGGTGTATGACCCTGCATGCCCTAACCGAGTCTGAAATTACGGAGAATCTGTAGGAATGTTCCATTTTAAAGTCAACTGGATTTATAATGTTGGTGAAAGCTCAATAGGGTTTAAATATATATTGGTAGGTTTTTGTGTAGATGACATGTTCCAATTGACTTTTTAGGAAATTACTGGCAAATGGTGCATTTTAAAGTACACTCGGTCACTTTATTTCACATAATCAGTTTGTTAGCTAAATATAATGTTAGAGGAGTTTTTCAAGTACAAAGAAAGTTGTTTCAAATTGTTCATTCCAAGGCCTTCTGGCCTGGTGGTGGTTCCAAACATAGGATGTGCTTTAAACTACTATAGATGATATATGTCTCTCTTTTCTCTATACAAAAATTAATTTTGGAAAAAACGAGTGGGACAAGGGAGAATACACGCACATTTGGCATCGAACCTCAATGGCAAGTGAACTGGATTTCTAAAGGTGGCTTGAGCTGGATAGTAAAATGCTTGTGATTGGTGCACACCAAAATCAGAGCTAATAACGATCAATGCCAGTCTTTCATTCACCCTCAGAATTAGTGACAATACCTCTCAGTGATAGCTTCCTTCATTAGTATAGCTCTTGCTCAGCTCATTGTTCCTATTAATAAATATGCCTAATGTTACCACATTCACAGGGTAATTCATAGAAATTCGCACAAAAGTGGAGCACGCGACTGGCGCACAGCATGCCCGTGCGAATGTCTGCGCCAGCCGCGTGCGCTAAAATCGATTTCCGCGCACAGCGTATTGATGGATTTTCGCATCCAAAACCAGCCGTGGCGCAGCGTGGCGCAGCGACCCTGCAGCAGCGCCAGTTACACCCCCAAGAACGCCCTCGCGCAAGGAAAAGCCTTCAAAATCCCCAAATAATCGCAAAGGGCTGCGCTAACCCTGGACCAGTTCACAGGGCTGGCAAACAGCAAACGCCAAGCGGGGAACGTGTATTTCAGTGGTTCGCGGGAAGTTCCATACAGGATTGTCCTGTGTACGTGTGCATCAGGGGTGCGCGGGAAGTTCCACACTAAAATCAGCAGGGTACGTGTATTTCAGGGGTGCGCTGGAAGTTCCACACGCGAATACAGCAGGGTACGTATATTTCAGGGGTGCGCGGGAAGTTCCACACGTGATTGGCCCCGTGCGAGCAGGGTACGTGTATTCCAGGGGTGCGCGGGAAGTTCCACACGCGATTTCAGCAGGGTACGTGTATTTCAGGGGTGCGCGTGAAGTTCCACACGCGATTCCATCAGGGTACGTGTATTTCAGGGGTGCGCGGGAAGTCCCACACGCGATTGGCCCCGTGCAAGCAGGGTACGTGTATTTCAGGGGTGCGCGGGAAGTTCCACACACGATTTCAGCAGGGTACGTGTATTTCAGGGGTGCGCAGGAAGTTCCACACACGATTTCAGCAGGGTACATGTATTTCAGGGGTGCGCGGGAAGTTCCACACGCGATTGGCCCCGTGCGAGCAGGGTACGTTCTTTCCAGGGGTGCGCGGGAAGTTCCAAACGCGATTTCAGCAGGGTACGTGTATTTCAGGGGTGCGCGGGAAGTTCCACACGCGATTTCAGCAGGGTACGTGTATTTCAGGGGTTCTGGGGAGTACTACACGTGAATTGGCCGTGTGGGTCCTCCCAGGTGTTCGCTCTACAACCTCCATGGCCCCTGCAGGCATCCCACACCACGGGGGACTACCCTGCACCCCTGCTCATGTCCCGCAGGCAGCCCATCCACCATGGGCATGCCCCCCAGCCAACCCACATATCACCTTGCACTACTGATCAACAATGCATGTCTCCCACCACCCCCACCCCCCAGCAGTGCAGGGGCAGCCTCCACCAGGCCCCCACCCATGTCTACCACCACCCCCACCCCCCAGCCACCAGGGGCAGCCTCCACCAGGCCCCCACTCATGTCTCCCACCACCCCCACCCCCCAGCAGTGCAGGGGCAGCCTCCACCAGGCCCCCACCCATGTCTACCACCACCCCCAGCCACCAGGGGCAGCTTCCACCAGGCCCCCACTCATGTCCCCCTGCACCCCCACCCCCCAGCAGTGCAGGGGCAGCCTCCACCAGGCCCCCACTCATGTCTCCCACCACCCCCACCACCCAGCCACCAGGGGCACCCTCCACCAGGCCCCCACTCATGTCTCCCACCACCCCCACCCCCCAGCCACCAGGGGCAGCCACCACCAGGCCCCCACTCATGTCTCCCACCATCCCCACCCCCCAGCATCCAGGGGCACCCTCCACCAGGCCCCCACTCATGTCTCCCACCACCCCCACCCCCCAGCAGTGCAGGGGCAGACTCCACCAGGCCCCCACTCATGTCTCCCACCACCCCCACCACCCAGCCACCAGGGGCACCCTCCACCAGGCCCCCACTCATGTCTCCCACCACCCCCACCCCCCAGCCACCAGGGGCAGCCACCACCAGGCCCCCACTCATGTCTCCCACTACCCCCACCCCCCAGCATCCAGGGGCACCCTCCAACAGGCCCCCACTCATGTCTCCCACCACCCCCACCCCACAGCAGTGCAGGGGCAGCCTCCACCAGGCCCTCACTCATGTCCCCCTGCACCCCCACCCCCCAGCATCCAGGGGCACCCTCCACCAGGCCCCCACTCATGTCCCCCTGCACCCCCACCCCCCAGCAGTGCAGGGGCAGCCTCCACCAGGCCCCCACTTATGTCTCCCACCACCCCCACCACCCAGCCACCAGGGGCACCCTCCACCAGGCCCCCACTCATGTCTCCCACCACCCCCACCCCCCAGCCACCAGGGGCAGCCTCCACCAGGCCCCCACTCATGTCTCCCACCACCCCCACCCCCCAGCCACCAGGGGCAGCCACCACCAGGCCCCCACTCATGTCTCCCACCACCCCCACCCCCCAGCATCCAGGGGCACCCTCCACCAGGCCCCCACTCATGTCTCCCACCACCCCCACCCCCCAGCAGTGCAGGGGCAGCCTCCACCAGGCCCCCACTCATGTCCCCCTGCACCCCCACCCCCCAGCATCCAGGGGCACCTTCCACCAGGCCCCCACTCATGTCTCCCACCACCCCCACCCCCCAGCAGTGCAGGGGCAGCCTCCACCAGGCCCCCACTCATGTCTCCCACCACCCCCACCCCCCAGCAGTGCAGGGGCAGCCTCCACCAGGCCCCCATTCATGTCTCCCACCACCCCCACCCCCCAGCAGTGCAGGGGCACCCTCCACCAGGCCCCCACTCATGTCTCCCACCACCCCCACCCCCCAGCAGTGCAGGGGCAGCCTCCACCAGGCCCCCACTCATGTCTCCCACCACCCCCACCCACCAGCAGTGCAGGGGCAGCCCCCACCAGGCCCCCACTCATGTCTCCCACCACCCCCACCCCCCACCATCCAGAGGCACCCTCCACCAGGCCCCCACTCATGTCTCCCACCACCCCCACCCCCCAACAGCGCAGGGGCATCCTCCACCAGGCCCCCACTCATGTCTCCCACCACCCCCACTCCCCAGCAGTGCAGGGTCAGCCTCCACCAGGCCCCCACTCATGTCTCCCACCACCCCCACCCCCCAGCCACCAGGGGCACCCTCCACCAGGCCCCCACTCATGTCCCCCTGCACCCCCACCCCCCAGCATCCAGGGGCACCCTCCACCAGGCCCCCACTCATGTCTCCCACCACCCCCCAGCCACCAGGGGCACCCTCGACCAGGTCCTCACAATCCCCAATCATGTGCGTTATGGTCAGCCTCCACAGCCAAAAAGCCCTACCAAGTAACCCATTCACCCACATGGAAATGGAAATTACATGTCACACCCCCAATGTTCATGAAGCAAATGAACCCATGTCCGTCACACACAATGTTTGCAATTGAATGGGAAAACACCCAACATGACATGCATGAAACCAATGAGATGATACCACACAGTGAAGTATGAAAACAAAATTGTATTGAAAAAAAGAAAGAATGCTAAAGAAATGAAACAAACTACAATGGGAAGTAAAAAAAATCAAGCTGCATGTCCGCATAAAAATAAAGAACTGCAACTCATAATCAAAAAAAATGTTGTCCAAAGTCAAATGTAAAAAAACTATCTATCAAATCAAGAACTATGTACAAAACTCGAAAGGGTCCATGAGCCCAACTGTACAAAGGAAACCTAAAAAAAACCTAACTAAAAGCAACTATATACAAAAAGTGGAGCAGTGTCCGTCGACTCCAAATCATAAGAAAAAACAAAGGAAACCTAAAACTAAAGAACTATATACAAAGGCAGCGGGCAAGTTCAGCGGCTCACTCCGTGGTGTCCTGGGCCAGGGCATCATCGAACTCCTGTTCGATGTCCCGGAGGCGGTCCAGTTTCATGGCCCCGAGGGTCCGCAGGGACGATGCCGTGTCCTCCTCCAACCCCCTGCGGATTGCCTCGAGGCAGTCGGCCCGCCTCAGGGCGCTCCGCATGGAGTTCTCCGCCCTGACCATTGTGAGCCGCGCCTCTTCCGCCCGTCGCCGCTCTGCACCTATGGCGTGGCCCAACCCCTGCCACACGGAAGACACTCTCTGTCCTGGGTCCTCCTGCCCTCCGGCCGATGCCTGCCCCTCCGATGTTGAAGGCCCCCAGCCTTCATGGCTCCCACCACGTTGCTGCTGCTGCTGTGCCTCTGCCCGTGCACTGCTTCCTGCTGCCTGCACATCCTCCGCCGGCTGGGGTGCAGTCGTAGATGTGGCCACCCCTGCTGGACGTCCGACTCCCGACTGTGGCAGGGATGCCTCCTCCACCAGCCTGGCCGCACCGTCAGAGGCAGCTCCACAGGACACCCAGGTGACTGATGGGTGGGAAGATGGCACAGAGGACGACTGGCACGTAGAGGGTCCAGTTGAGGAGGGGGTCGGAGCAAGCCCCATCAGACGGAGGAATCCGGCCTGGGTGACCTGTCCCAGCAGGCTGACGTGGTCAATGAGCCATTCGAGATGACGTGCAGTCTCTTCATGAAAAGACTGCAGGTCACCTCACATGGCCCGTTGACGCAACGCCACACCAGCCAGGACAGGCTCAACCCGGACCTGGATAGCCACGTCCGCAGGCAGAGGAAGGCCAGTTGACGTGAGCTCATCCCCTGCCTGAAAACGGGTCTGGACGTAGGCATCCCTGCTGGTGCAAGATGATGCAGGGACAGGAACAGGGACAGGATTGCACACAGGCACCTCCGCGGCGGCCTGTCCTGCACTGCACTGCACCACTAGCACCAGTGGGATCCCCACCTCCAGACCCCGTCTCTGTTGCTTGCACGGCCTCCTCCTCCACCAAACCCCCCACCAACCTGGATGACTCCGTGCCATCTTCCCCTGTTGGGCCCTGTGGGGTCCCAGCTGCCCCTTCAGTCCAACTCCAACCTCCGCCTCTTGGACCTCCCCCGGCAGGTGCGGCCTGGGACGCGGCACCTGACTCCTCACTCCCCGACGAGATGACAACATGGGAGGGGAGCCGGGCCTTGTGTCTCTGGCTGGCGGTGGGATCCCCGCCACTGTGCTCCACAGCACCTTCTCCGCCCTCTTCATCAGTTGACGCTGCAGACAGGGAGAAACAAAACACAGGCATCAGGGCACTGTACAATGGACACATACACACATGACAGTTGTACATGAGTGGCATTGGAAAACCTCAGACATGTCATCACAATCCCCAACACACATGTCATTACAACTCGCACACATGAGCCATACCACAGCCATATCGCAACTGCCACCACCATCCATACACATACAACAGCATGAGCAGCCAAAGGTGAGCCAGACATCACATGCAACACAGGAAGTGCACCACACATGTACACACCACACCACACTTGCATGCATGTGTACACCTCTGCCAAGTGTCGCAGTGTTCAGATGGGCATCCATGTCACATCTGCCAATCAGGCTTCCACATACCGCTGTCACATGCATCCATTTTGCATCACTGTTGCACCCTTGTCAAATACACACACATGCACATGTACACAGTTCTGATACATGCAGCTGAAAACAACATACATGCGTGACATCACGGACATGTCTACTTACATACATATTCAACCAAACATGTGTGCCCACACAACTGCATTTGGCATGCAAGCCTACACACACAAGCACCATCCATGTCTCACACATTCCAGCCCTTGCATGTGTTAGCCCCACGGCCCTGTACACCCCCACCCATACTCGACCCCATACAAACAGATGTGCAACTTGCACACTACTGAAAAATCACCACACGCACAGCTCACAATCAGGATGCATGTACACTTACCGCTCGACTCCAGACGGGTCTGCCTCTCAAGGACCTGGACGTGGAGCGCTGGGGATATGCATTCCAGGACCCTCATCTGTTCTTCCGACAAGTGGCCCCGGTGCCCCTTGACATCCGCTGCCTTCAAGAGGCACCGGGCCTTGTTTAGGGTCCTGGACCTGAAGTCCTCCCAGCGCTTCTTGACATGTTGGAAGTCGCGGACTGCCACCCCCTCCGCATTGATGGCAGTCACGATGTCAGTCCAGATCCGAGTCCGTCCTTCCTTGTCGGCGCGGGAACTTCCGAATAGGGCATCATATTGCCCCAGGACTTGCTCCACCAGGACACCAACTTCGGTGGCACTGAAGCTGGTGCCCCTCTGCCTCTCTGGCCGGGGGTTGTCAGTGGTCTCAGATGGTGTTTGCCCCGACATGACAACCCCAGAGGCAGGAGTGGGTGGGCAACTGGGTCCTGGGGCTGGGCTGGGGAGCGATGGAATCCCAGTCTTGAGTCTTCGGTTCCAGCAGGGGTAGTCACAGCAACAGCACCCCTGGCTGATGTGCAGGCAGCAAATGGCAGGGCACGTGGGCAGCAGGCAGTCAGGCAGCAGCAGATGGCAGGTGGTAGCGTGCTCGGGGCTCTGGGGGGCAGTAGTTCGGCCTTCTGGGCAGGAGCGTGGTCTTCCGTGTGCTTACGCGTGGCCAGCTTGATACGGAGTGATTTGGCACGTGAAAATCCTGCACGTCTGCGTGTAAATCGAGGAAAGGCCCTTAGCGCGTATGCACGTCAGCACGCATATGCGATTTCATTGGATCAAAGGCCCTTAGCGCGTGAGCGCGTCTGTGACGTGAGGCACGCGGTGTTTCCCTCATTACACGTGATGACAGAGCACACGTGGATTTCCACCAATCGCGTGTGGAACTTCCTGCGCACCCCAGAAATACACGTACCCAGGCCAATCGCGTGAACGCTCACTTCCCTCCGATTACACGCGATGACACTCAGACGTGCAGTTTTACCACGTGTGCTCGCATATGCGATTTTATTGGCCCAAAGGCCACCATGCGCAGCTGTGACATCACGCGCATGGCCGTAGAGAATGGCGCGTGTAAAAATGAAGAGATACACGTCCGAGTGTCAAAGCGCGTAATTGATGGAAATGGCCTCATTGCGTATGCGCGTCTGTGACGTGTGTATAAAAGGTACGTGTAGAAAGCCATTTCCTTGTACGTGCTTTTCGTGGAGAGCGAGTGGGTGAAATCTGTACTTCTTGTCTTTTCACATGCGATTTACTTCACGGCGTTTCCAGTTCGTTCTCCCTGTTACCTCTGACAGCCTTTTCTCTTTTCCTTTTTTTCCTGGGCCTGTTTCCTCAAACAGCTTCCCTACTACTGTTGTCCTGTCTCCTCAGACAGCGTACAATTCTTCTTTTGGCGGGGGTGTTGCCAATGCGCACACGCAAATATTTTTCACGCTTTTGTTCCTGGCGGAGGGTGAGTCGCGCACGTATCTAACATCTGTGCTTGCCCCGTGTGTCGCGTACCCCTTCAGAGGTCATTCTAGGCTGCGTGTGACACGCATACGTTCATTCTTGTGTTCCTGGGTGCCACAGCGTAGTGCAGGTTTATTTTTCCACGCACATGGTCTAGGAGGGGTTGCGTGCACCTTACTTCGCTTTTTTGGGGTGCCTGTGCGTTGCGTGACCCGTCATCTTTCCCCAGGGGTGACATACAGCCTTGCTAGAGCACTAGGGTACGATTACCATCTGGTACCCAACCCCTTTGACCCCCAATTGCCCAGGACAATAGTTCACATCGACTCCCATACGCACAATAACATCAGTGCCATGGCTGGGAGGCGAACAAGCCGTAAGGGTGGCAAAGGTGGCCGAGCCCCAAGTGGTGGCCGTGGTGGATCCGGTATGGGACATGGCCGTGACTTGCAGGGTGCTCCTAGCCCCCATGTATGGAGGATCAGTCAGGGACACCCATGCCCCCCCCCCCTGGTTGAGGTTACCTTGGCTGACACCATCCATGCTCAGCCCTTGTTGGACCAGCCCACTGTGGAACCAGACCTGGCACAGGGTGACTCCATGGCTGACTTCCAGGTCAGCAGGTCTAGGCCACGTGCACCGGTGAACGTTGGTGTCATCAGGCCACGTGGATCAGGGGCAGCTAGGTCATCTGCTGCCCCACGTAGGCAGGCTGGGGAGGCTGCAGGGGCAGCTGCGGCTCCATCCACCCCACCTCTCACACACCCATCCAGGACAGTGTCGGTCCAAGTCCATCATGCTGACATTCCCCCTGACACCATCACACTTGAGATAATGCCTGCACCAACTCCCATGCTGAGTGTGCAATCCCACGCTCCTGCCCCTAGTGTCCAGAGCGGCGCAGGACACTCCGGATCCCCACCACCTTCCAAGCGGAAGAGGAAGAGTGCTCGTCCAGTAGAGGCTGATGCCCCAGCCACGGCTACACAGTCCGGCCCGTCAAGGAAGCCCAGCTTCAATGAGGCCGAACTGAATGCACTTGTAGATTATGTGTCCGCACATGACCGCGAAATGGTGATTGTTGCAGGATCCAAGACCACACCTGCACAACGTCAGGCACACTGGCAGACCATTGTGGACATCATAAGTGCCCTTGGAATCGTGAGGCGCACAGCTAATGAATGCTACAAGCACTGGAATGACCTGAAGCGCAGGGCAAAGAATAAGCTGGCCTCAAGTCATTCCGCAACTCTAGTGACTGGAGGTGGGTCTCCAGCAGACGACATAGAACTCACTCCACATGAGCAGGTTGCTGGGACCTACATCACGGAGGAACAGATCCAAGGCGTGGGAGAAGTGGCAGATTACGAGGCATTGTCCGGTGAGTGCACATGCATGTGTGTGTCATCCATGTGCATGGTGTGTGTGGGAGGGCTTCTGTTTGGGTGCCAGGGGAGGGTGTGTGTGCCTGAGTGGTTCGGCTCACCCATGTGCCTCTTCCTAAACATTCTTGGCAACAGCATTTGGTTATAGCAGCATCCCTTCTGCCAACATTAGACATCCAGCCCAACACCACGCCAGTTGCCCTTGGAGTGTCATCTTGCCACTACACTGTTGCTTATTTACCTCTGTTTATTCAGGCAGATTGTTTGCATACCACCACTTTTACTCAGGATTTCTCAGTCCTATTGTCACATGTCTGACATGGCTATGGTACAGTGGACTGGCTCAGTTTCATGGACATGATTAGTTTGGACATGTCGCTGTGCTATAGGACCATTTTTGACTGGCAGCTGCATGTTAAACATTTGAACCATTACATTGAAAATAATCAATCATATGAACAAACTGGACTGAATGAACAATTGGTGACCTCCTCTCCCTCTTCACTTCATGGCTAGAGTACATGCCATCTGTGTGATGGCATGTGTATTTGACCTGCCAATCACTGGCCAATGTGTGATGCCACTGCTAGGCAGCATGCAACAAATGTGTTCATCTTCCATCTTGGTGTCATCAATGTGTGCCATCTGCCTCCCCATCACACGCAGTGACGGTGCATGCATGGGAGTGTTTTAGTCATGTGGGACATGTGTCAATCAAGTACTGTTTCTGTAGCCTCTCAGCCCTCATTGTGTGCCATAGTGCTAATGCCTGTTTCCATTTGTTTTCTTTTATGTCTTTGCAGGGGAAGACGCACCTGATACTGCTGGGGTTGTGGGGATGGTGCAGACCCAGGAGGGGTCTGAGGGCCGACCGACCACCAGTGAGGGACGTGGTGTGGTGGTGGGTGAGAACCCACAACTGCTGCAGGTCGTGCTCTCAAGGGGTGTCTCTGGCCGCACCTCCCCCGAGCTGTACTCAGGTGTTGATTCGGATGATGAGACCTACGTGCCGTCGCAGGTGAGTGTTCCTGGGAGGGATTCTGTTCTGTCCGACCCATCTGCACCAGGGTTAGAACCCTCAATGGGGATGTCAGTGTTGGCAGGTACGCCTTTGGTGGTTACGGATGCAGGGTCGCACTCCGCGACATCTGATCCTGTTCCTGGGCCAGCAGATCAGAGGGGGAATGCAGTCCTGCAGCCTCAGGCAGTGCCGGCACAGCAAGGCGCAGTTCGCCTTGCCCCAGACAGGTGTGGTGCCCGCCGACGTGGTGGCCGTACGCCACCTGGCAATACCGCATGGGAGCAATCCATTTACGGTATGGCAACCCAACAGGCAGCATCATCAGAGATGATGGCTCAGGCCATGGATAGGGTGACCACTTCCATTGTCCCCCCCCGAAAGGCTGATGGAGCGACTACAGCAGGCAACTGACTCCATCTGCCAGTCACACAGGGAGGACATGTTGGCTTCCGACAGGGACAGGCGGGAGGCACTGGCGACTCTGCAGGAAGCCATCTCCATAGAGTCCCAGGGCAACAGGGAAGCCCTGAGGCTGGAACTCCTTCACCTCAGGACGACTCTTGTTGAGCTTGAGGCTTCAACAAACCGAAGGACAGAACAGCAGCTGGAGCGTCTCACCCGTACGCTCTCAGCTGAAATGCAGGCAACTAGGGCGGAGGTCCGGGCATCCCGTGAGTTGTTGCATGGGGACCTCTGCACATTCATCCTCCAGAACGAGACCTACCACACCCGCATGCTTGCAGCCAAGGAGGAACAGACTAGGGCTTTGCGTGGGCTGCCTCCCATAGTGCGACCACCTCCGGATGCAGCTGCAGAGGGTGAGGATAGCGACAGCAGTGATACTCCCACAATAGAGTAGCCGTGTAGGCCATGAGCCCATGGAGGTGTTTTTTTTTCACAAGATCCACACAGGTGGGTTTTGGTGTGCACCCTGTCCTCGGACCTCCTGGGTGGCCTCCCCAACCCCCCCCCCGGGCCCATTAATGGCCATTTTTGATTTTTTTTTTTTTTATTTATTTTTTTGGGACAGTGTGTTGCCTTGTGTGGCTCCCGTGGGCATACGCTGCATTGTGGCTGGGCACATGCAGGCTTGTCATGGATTTGGTTCAGATGCTTGGGTTTTTGTCACACACACCCCTCCTGCTTCCCGTTTCCATGGGCTTGCAAAGGGTGTGCCCAAGTGACATTGACGTACATGGTGACATTGGACTCCCATGAGCTGTGTGGGCAGTCTGTAGTCAATACTGTGTATACATTCATAGTGCATATTGTTGTTGTATTGTACACTGCGTGGTGTATTGATATGTGCCTCTGCATCCATCTCATCCTCCATATTTGCAGGTCCATTCCTCATGTCTTCACAATGCGGTCCACCTTGGAACTGGAGTCCATGTTGTAAGCAGTGCACCTACACTCTTGCGTGGCGCTAACACTGTATACTTGCAAGTGTTCGGAGGGCTGTCATCATCAGGTGGTGAGGCTAGCTAATTTTTAAGTCTGTAATTTCATGTTTAAGGTAGGTTGGAGGTTGTGTAGGTGATTGGTATTCTTGGTAAGTATTTGGTAATGTGGGTTGTAGGTCCTGCATTACTGTGAGCATTTCATGTGTGGACATGTTACCATTAGGGACACTGTAGCTGTTGACACTTGGGGCATGTTGTGGGGATTCATTCCTTTCCTCTCACATTGCATGACATGCCATGGTGTGTTGTGTGGCCGTGTCGGGGAGGGGGTGGGTGACATGGCACTGTTTTCATGTAGTATTTTGCAAGTGGGTATTCATTTCTGCAGCATGGAAGTGTCATTTCATGACACTGCATTGGTGGTGTTTGTGTAGGTAGGGATGCACACATTGTGACCCTTCCACATGAACAATCTCAGGCTGCTATGGTTCTGACAGTTGACAGTCCCTTTTCTTCATCTTAATTGTCAGGTCGAGTCATCATTGCTTGTCAGATGGTATGTGCCAGGGCTGTGTGCACTCCACTGGGGTGTGATTTTTATGTGAAGTAATTAGCCACCAGCTGCATACGGGCTACCTCACCCCGTGCCCTCTCCCCTCCCATGCGCAGCGGGCGTGCATGTGGTTGGGGATGTGGGGGCACCACCATGTCCATGGCCAGGCCCCGGCGTGTTGCTACATTGTGCAGGACACATGCTGCCACTATGATCCTGCACACTACTGGGGGCGCATATAACAGCTGCCCGCCAGAACGGTCAATGGAGCGAAAGCGTGACTTGAGCACTCCGAATGTGCGCTCCACTATGCCCCGGGTTGCAATATGGGCTGTGTTGTATCTTACCTCTGGAGGCGTGATGGGGTTCCGAATTGGCATCATCATGTGGGTGCTCAGAGGGTAGGTACTGCCCCCTGGTGAGGAGGTGATGGGTATCATTAGTGGGGTAGTGACATAACTCTGCATCTGACATGCATGCATGTGCAGTGGCATTCATACTCACCAAGCAGCCATGTATCGCCATGCTGCCCAGCTTCTAGTTCCCGGCTTAGGGTAGACATTCGGTAAATGAAGCTGTCGTGGGTGGACCCTGGATAGTTGGCATATACTGAGGTGATGATTCCCTTAGCATTACATACTACCTGCACGTTGATGGAATGCCAGTGCTTGCGGTTCATATAGATGTGCTCAGATGCCCTGGGGGGACGTAGTGCCACATGGGTGCAGTCAATGGCACCTAGCACTTTTGGAAATTGTGCCACACCGTAGAAATCGAGGGTGGCAGCCTGCCTTTCTGCAGGTGTCCTGGGCAGGTATATGTGCCTACGGACTGATGGGCGTGCAGTGATGATGTTCAAGACCTGGTGTAGGCAGCGTGACTGCGTGGCCTGTGACACCCCACCCACTATGGCACTTGTCCGCTGAAATGATCCTGTGGCCAAGAAGTGCAGTACATTGAGAACCTTCTCCAGGGGGCTAAGTGCTTGGGAGCACAGGGTGGGTGATGTGAGGTCATCCTCCCACTCACTGACCAGGTCCAGTATTATGTGTGGGGGAAACCTGTACCTCCCATACACCTGGTCATCAGGCATCCCAAAAAGGCTGGTTCTGGGAGTGAAAATTCGGGCCCTCACTATCCTCCTCCTCCTTTGGTAACCCACGGCCACTGCTGCTAGGAATGGTATATTCATCCTGGCGTATGAGCTTGTTTGTTGTTTGCGTGCACTTTTATGCTGCGCAGGTCGACGTACGCCTGCTTCATGCTGGCGTACGTGTCTCAGGATTGGACCATTTTTCGGCACGTCGTAGGCGAACGTGTGAATCTTCCCGCCCACCCCAGGAATACACGTAGCACGCTCTCACAGGCACAGTCGTGGGTAAATATTCCCGCCCACCCCTGGAATACATGTAACCCACTCTCACAGGCCCAATCGCGTGTGGAAGTTCACGTGCAACCCGAAGTACACGTACCCAGGCCAATCGCGTGTGGGACTTCCCGCGCACCCCAAAGTACACGTACAATCACGTGTGGAACTTCCTGCGCACCCCGTAGTACACGTACCCAGGCAAATCGTGTGTGGAAGTTCACGCGCACCCCGAAGTACACGTACCCAGGCTAATCGCGTGTGGAACTTCCCGCGCACCCCGAGGTACACATACACAGGCCAATCGCGTGTGGAACTTCCCGCGCACCCCGAAGTATACATACCCAGGCAAATCGCACAGCTGGGGGGTGGGGGTAATAGGGGACATGAGTGGGGGCCTGGTGGAGGGTGCCCCTGGTGGCTGGGAGGTGGGGGTGGTGGGAGACATGAGTGGGGGCCTGGTGGAGGCTGCCCCTGCACTGCTGGGGAGTGTGGGTGGTGGGAGACATGAGTGGGGGCCCGGTGGAAGCTGCCCCTCCACTGCTGGGGGGTGGGGGTGGTGGGGGACATGAGTGGGGGCCTGGTGGAGACTGCCCCTGCACTGCTGTGGGATGGGGGTGGTGGGAGACATGAGTAGGGGCCTGGTGGAGGCCCCGCCTGCTTTCTTGTGGCGTACTTGTTTGGCCCTGTGCGCGTATTTGACCGTGCACTGGTTTGCCCTATTCGATTCCATGAATACGGGTTGTAGGCGAGCGTGTGGGCGTTCCGCGCACTTGCCTCCTGTACTTCCCATATTTTCACGCGTTGTTCCCCATTCCGAGTGTTACGCCCCGTGTTCCGCCTACTTTTGTGATGTGCGCCGCTCTATGTGCGATTTCGCAGTGGCCGTGGCGCACGCTGTTGGATGACCTGTGCGCCGGCGTGCGCGGCGCACATTTTTAGCGCACATCCAATGTTTTTCTCGCGCACGGACTTCCATGAATGGCTGTGCGCTGGTTTTCCTGCGATTTTCGCACTTGCACTGCGATTTTCGCACTTTTCCTGCGATTCGCACGTTTTGGCACCTCTGCGCGGGAATTTTCGGCGCACATTAATTCCATGAATCGACCCCTCAATAGTCATATTTAAAAACATAACATATACAAATGTCAGGGTTGGTTTCTATTTTTAAACAATTTCCACCCGCATATCTGAATACAATTATTTCATCAACTTCTAATATTTTTGTAGTGACTTTTTCTGCCAGGGTGCAAGCTGAAGGATACATACTAATGAATAAACATCGTGACCCACTGCAATTATTTTTGTAGTTTGTGACAATATCCAGATGTTACTATATATTTCCCTAAGCCAAGTATGCCCCAACCAGCAAAAAAACATAACACAAGCTATCACGATAGGTTTCTCCATATCAGTAAGTGACTGCCCTTCAACATGTTACCAATTTGTACAATGGTGAAGCATTGCATATACTTTCGCAGGATCCACAATTTAGCAGTTATGCATCAATTTTCCCAGTGCCAACAGCGCAGCTGCAACACATAGATTTTTCCAATTGTCTTTAGGCCAAAGTAATGAACTTAATTGCCATACATACACATTTACATACAAATGCAGATTTTGGATTCATGTTCACAATGTGCAGTAAACACACACTAATCCTCACACACAGAGAAACACAAAGGTTCACGTGCAAAAATACCGCTCAACTCATCCAGGTTTGGGGGATGTCACTCCCCCTGGGCTCATGAAAAGCTTTGTACCATTACATAGATTTCAATGGGTTCTAGCCCCCTAAAAACATTGAGGCAGAGAAAGGCAGATAGACCGACACACACCTTTAGGAAGGCACACCCATGATAGTGATGTAAAGTTTTCCTAGTTCATACCAGAGAAGCTGATATATTTCTAATTGAAATTGTTTCTATTCTGGGACATGTAGATCTGCTTCTCCTATTTTAAAATCAGGATTCCAAGTCCCAGAAATGCGAAGAAAAAAATCAAGATTGTAGCTACTACACGATTTATCACAAGTACACAAAGTCTGGTACTTGTGATACTTCAAATTTGGCCCATGATGTAGTCCTTGAACTTCACGGGACAGTGATGGCCCTCTCTGCTGGGGTATCGCTCCTCTGCCACTGTCTCTCTCTCCAGATCATCAGATGCCAGTTCTCGATCCCTTGTATCTTCTTCTTGGGGTTGTTCTCTGTCTACAGTTCGGACCGGGGAGGCTCATCATCTTTGGACCCCTCTCTCCCCCAGCCCACCTTCTGAAAGAAGCTGGAGTTCCTCTTCACCGCCCCTCTCTGATCATCAGCAGTCACCATGAACCCTTTTACTTGGGTCACTCCGATTGGAGTGGGTTCATAATTGAGGGACAGCTTTCCTTCCGGGTGGCGGTTCCTCACCAGGACAGTGTACCCCACCGCAATGTCCGGTGGTTTGAGCCGATGTCTGGCATTTTCTCCCTCATTGTGTGCTAATTGACCCTCTGATGTCCTTGGTCATCGATGATGTCTGATGGTCGACCTTCCGCCTCAGGAATGAGCCCTCGTGGGCACCTGTTGAAGAGGGCTTAAGCTGGGGGCACCCCCGTGGACTGGTGGTTCGGTATTCTCTGAGGAACTGATACAGGGTCGTTTTCAGTTCTCCTGCCTGTCCCTGAGCTATCCTGAACACTTTGTTGAGCGTTCGCATGAAGCGCTCAGCCGCTCCATTCGCCCTCGGCCATCCAGGTGTTATCTTCCTGTGTGTGATGCCACAGTCTGTCATGAACTCTGCAAAATTCCCTCCCTGAAATGGCGGTCCATTGTCCGAGCAAATTACTTGTGGGAACCCATGGGGGGTGAACACCTTTTCCATCACTTGGATGATCTTTTCACAGAATGTCGACTCCACCAGCTCTACCTCTGGATATCTTGACCACTGGTCGATCATTAGAAGAAAATACATTCCTCTCCCTGTCTACCCGAAGTCTACATGTAAGGTGTCGCAGGGGGTGTCACTCCTCTCCATGGATTATATGCATAGCTCCCGGTTTACCGGGGCGGCTCCTGGGCACCATACACATCTGCTGATGAACGCGTCCACCCTTGTCTCGAGGCCAGGAAACCACACTTAGGGTGTAGTCTCGCCTTTGTTTTTGCTGTGCCCTGGTCGCCACAGTGTGCCAATTCCACCACCCTTTCTATCAGTGCCCTCAGAACCACTATCTGGTGGCCCCGCAGTAGTAGTCCATCTCCGGTCACCGAGAGTTCATGTCGGACTCACCACAGCTGTTTCAGTTCTCGTTGAGTCTCCCGGCTTCTGCAAGTACTACTGGATAGTACTGACCTCCATTCACTGTTGATTATGGCCTCTTGAATCAGTCGGAAACATTTGTCCTCTCTCGAGGCCTCAGCCACCTCCTACAGGGTCAGTGCTACAGGCTTTGCTGTGTCTACCACCACACAGACATGTCCGTCACTGTCCACCATTGTTGTCGCTTCTTGATCACTGCCACTCCTGGGATGTTGCGACAAGTAATCCGCTGGATTGTGGGTACCTGGCCTGTAGTGCAGTCTGACTCTGTATTCCATTAGGGCTAACATCCACTGCTATATCCTGGGAGGTGGTTTGGTTGAGGATCCCACCAGGATGATTTGATATGATATGGCATTTATAACACGCCTATACACAAGTTTTTCAAGGCGTGAAAATCAATGGCTTGTGATCGTTGATTACAGTGACAGGCTTGCCAAGGATGTAGATGCGGAAGTGCTGACAACCCCACAGTACTGCCAGTACTCCCTCTCAATCTGCGAGAACCTTTGATCCGTGGAGGTAAGTGCCTTGCTGGCATAGGCAATGGGTTTTATTTGCCTTTGAGCATTAGGCTGGAGGGGTACCAGCCCTAGTCCGACCAGACTGGCATCCACAATCATTTTGGACTCCTTTCCTGGATCAAAGATGCCATTGTTTCTTCCCCGTAAGCGATTTCTTGATGGCGTCTAAGGCTTTTTGTGTAGCTTCTGACCATGCCCAGGTGGTGTCTTTCCTGGTCAGGGTCCGGAGATGTTCTGAGAGGGTTGCCAAATTCGGAATGAATATCCCGCAATAGGTCATCATGCTGAGGAAGCTCCTAACCTTTGAGATGTTTTCTGAAGGTCTCGCCTCCTGGATGTCCCTGACATTTTGTGGATCCAGGGAGATCCCATTGGCATGAAAGATGAAGCCAAATAACTCGATGCTGTCTTTAAGGAATTCACCCTTTTCGTGGTGCAGCATCAAAAATAGACTCCTAATCCTCTCCAGTGTCTTCTCCAAGCGAGTCATGTGTTCAGTTTCCAATGTCGCATAGACCAAAATGTCATCGCTCAAGTTTATAACACCCTCCAGGACGGCCAGAGCACCCCGATGACATTTTGAAAGACCTCGGCTGCTGGGAAGACCCCGAAGCTCAATCGCTTATATTGATACAACCCATGGTGAGTCGTGAAGGTCATTATGTAGCGCAAGTCCGGGTGCATTTCTAACTGGTGGTATCCAGACCGCAGGTCAAGTTTGCGGAATACCTTTGCCCCTTGCAGTTCCCCCACCATGTCATCCAGAGTGTATGTGATATGTCTCTCCCAGTTGATGGCGAGGTTGCGTAGCCTCATATCCATGCAGATGCGAACGGACCCGGGTTGCTTTGGTGGCTGCCACGATGGGGGACACCCACGAGGTTGGGCCTTCTCCTCTTTCAATAATATCTAAGTCAACTAAGTTCTGCAGTTCTTTCTCCACTTGTTCCCTCAGGTGGAATTGTATGCGCCGATGTTTTAGCACCGTTAGGCGCACAGTTTCGTCAATTTGTAACTTGATTGGCTCACCTTTGAGCTTCCCGACTCCTTGAAAGATGTCAGCGAACTTCTCCAATATGTCGTTGATATCCTCTGCGTACACTGTAAGTGCAAAATGTACGGTCACCAGTGCGTCTGATGCAGCACAGCTTAGAAGCGAGTGTGTACTAATGTCTGTTACAAAGAAATTCACTCGGATGACATTGACTGCATGGGCCACCGGAGCCACAAACGTGCCTGCAAGGGGCAGTGGTTGGGTCCCACCAAACGAAAATATCTTGGTGCGTGCTTTTGCCAACACTGGAGGCCCAGGCAGCGCCTCATAGTGGCGGGTTGCTAGTACACACACAGATGTGCCCGTGTTTAACAGCACCAGAGTCAATGTTCCGCACATCACTACAGTGCACGTGGATATGTCTTCTTTTCTTTTTGACAGATTATCTTCGTCTTCCTCCTCTTCTGCTATTTCCAGGCCGTGCATTTCCTGCTCCACCATGGCCACTTATCTTTGTCGCCGAGGCAGGTCATTGGTCATCCTGCTCGGCCCTCTGGGAATGGGGACTGGAGCGGCCTCCTGTCACATTCTCGCAAAGTGATTTGCTGCCCCACAGCTCCAACACATTCTTCCCTTTGCCGGACAGCCACCTGCATGTGGGAGATCGTAGACACATTTGGGGCATGGTTGTGGTGCCTCGGCTCTCCTTGGGGGCCATCTGGGTTTTGAAGGGCTGACGTTCGATGGTCACCCAATCGCACAAACATCATCCCCTTTTAGTGACTTCACTGCAGCATCCATCTTGGTGGCATGGCTGTCTGCAAGTTTGTAGGACCAACCCATCTCAAGAATGCAAGCGAGCAACAGCCCCGGCTCTGCATAGATTTCCTGAGCAGCACCCTTGTAGCAGCTGATTGTGGATCATGCCCGCCTCATTTTCCCAGTGGCACGTGCTTGCTAATTGACGAAGCCTCCCACAGAACTGATCAAGGGACTCATCTTCCCGCTGCTTCTTGCTGCACATGACGTATCTTTCAAAGTCCTGATTCGCAGGCGGAATAAAATGCTCATTAAGGCAGTCTTTCAGAGCCTGGTACGAGTCATTGCTGGGAGTAAGGGACTTGAAAATGCAATGCACCTCAGACCCAGCAGCATATTTGAGCGTCGCGATATTCGCTTCATCGACCATCTGTCCAGTTGCTTTAAAGTACATATTGAGTTTTTCCACCCACACCAGCCATCTGGGCCCCAGCTTCGAGGGGGTACCTGATGTGTCAAATTCAGGCATTTGGGGCCAATGTTCCTTGCTGATGGGCGTACTCCTACCTTGTGGGGCCCCTCCTGCAACTTGGGCGTCATTGTCAACGTTGCTCATGGTGACAGATCACACAGGCACCTTTCACTCCCGTGAAGGCCGCAATCTGCATCTCCTGCTGGACCACCGTGGCATCGCCACCGCACAGGCACCCTTACAAGGGCTGCAGTGTGGACCTTTTGGTGCACTTCGTTGGTGGGTGGTCCTGTCTCTAGTCCTCACCTCAGGACAATAAGTAGGATGGAATTCTTTTTTTTGCCCACCGTACCTGAAAGGAGATGCGGGACACAGGTCTATACTCATCGGGCTCCCGGCGCGCACTCCCTTCACTTGGGTACGCCCACTTTATTGTGGCAGCGCACGCGCAATGGCTAACGCTGCCGTCATGCTCACGTGACACCATCACACTTGTAAACGTAGCTGCCCATCTTTTCAACGCTGCTTTACATAATATCATGTGTTGTCTTAAAACCTTCTCTGTAAAGTATTTTATAAAATGAGATGAGATGAAGTAAACTAAAAGCCACCTTAAAAGTGAATGCATAACCTGATATTTGGATAAATGATACATCCATTATTGAAAGCTGCAGTTCTTATTAAAATGCACTCATACTTATGTTACCGTGGCTGGAATCAGACATCTTTTTGCCTGAAATCAGACAGCATTTTATTTTAATGAAACCAGCAATGATAATTATTTAAAGCATGATGCTGTTATTAGTCTAATGCCTATTTATTTTTGCAAGCGTTCAGGGCAACATAGGTCTGAAACTCTCGTACACAACTAGGTATTCAGTGCAAGATCATTCATTCATGCACTCATTGAAGTGAAATTATATTTCCATCTATTATTTCTAGGGGCTTGAAGGGTCATGGCTTGGTTAAAAGAAAGGTAACATTAATATACAGGAGGCAGCATTTTCTTAGCAAGGAAGCGCCTTAGCACAGAGGGGGGGTGGGAATGTGAAAAAGAACGCTATTTGATAGAGTTATACGAGACAGAGGTTACACTCACAAGCTCAATTTAGAAACTGCAATACACAAGAACCAAACACTGTATTTATGTTAAACTGCTTATGGCTACATCACAGACACTGGCAGGTGCTAGACCTAGAAACTGGAAGAAAAGATAAGACACAGAGAAAAACGAAGAGAAATTGGGAGCAACCTACAGCTGCTGGGTATTACAATACAGTGTGCCAAAAAATGCTAAGCAGGTGAAAACAAAATTTCCTGGTTTGAGTTTGTAAAAGGTATCAACATTTGTTTCAGCATTTCCCAAAGTGGGTGACCCGCAGCTAGCTAGTGACAATATCTGTGCCTGACTCATACTCTAAGGCAAGGGGGCACAATTCCTTGCTGCTAGGAGAAGTCAAGAAGCACTCCAGGTGCTATAACCCTGAGAATGAAGTCAAGAAGCATGTTGGGTGCTATTACCCTGAGACTGAAGTCAAGAAGCGTGTTGGGTGCTTTTACTCTGAGACTGAAGTCAAGAAGCGTGCGTGGTGCTATAAGCTTTAGACTGTGAAATAAGACAAGAAATGAGTTAGGCACTATTATCCTGAAACAAGTTGCGCCTGGATACCTGCTATCTCTGAGTCTGTGTATTAGGAAATTATATATAATAGTAGCATTCCCTTTGTAGGCCTAGACGTCACACTGAGTTAAAACTATCCTGACACATTTTAGTAACTGTACCATAGAGCAACAATAATGTTATTCTATTGTTTTGTATAGATCCTAAATTACAGGGGGATGGAGAGTGATTCATTCTGTCTGTTCTGTGGCTCATTTGTCACACCAGACTCTGATGTTGTTTCTTTTGTTTCAAAGTCATATCCCAGACATTTGGCAATACCAATGGAGTGGTGCCCCTGTTTCTTTTACTCATCACAGATATCGCCAACTTTGTGCCATTATTTCACCTCCTGGTGGATTTGTAGTAGGCAATTATTGATGCTGTTAAGATGAGCTTTTTCTTTTTCCCTTTTGCTGATGAACGTGGAACTGTTTATTGTCATGGTAAAACTGGAATTGTATCAGATGGAGCGATATGATCTTTGCCAGTAGATGCATATCAATGTTCAACAACAATGGTGAATGAAATGAACTCGGGTTGTGAAGCTCACTTAGATAATATATCAGATATCCCTACTAATTTCTCCAAATGTCCACTGAGGATAATTGCACTGTGGAGAGGTTGAATAATTCCGGTTTGATCAAGTTCCTTGGGAAGGTTTCCTCTAACATCAACCAGGAAGGATTCTGTGTCCCCGAGGTTTCTGAAGCCAGGCTGTTGGTCATGAAAGATGATGTGCCGTGCCACGTAATGTTGTAGTGACATCAGCTTCAAAGACCTTGATTGAGAATGGGAGGAGGAGATCAGGCAATTATTTGCTTATCAACTGAATTGGGCCCACTGTGAGAGTTGTTAAAAGGGGAATTATTTATTTATTGTATGATTTAGCACAAGCATGAGAATACACAAATTACAATAGATTAAAAACAGAAATTCAAAATTGATTAGAATACATTTCAATAAAAAAAGAACTAGTATAACAAATGCTTTCCATGTAAAAATAGAGAAGATAGAAACTGCATAGCAGCAATGCAACAGGGGTGAATTATGATATGTTTTGAGTTTTCCCTCATGTTAGGGAGTTGTTTAGCAGATGCAGCATGTTTGTGCCAAGAGTGCCAAAGTTCTCTTTGTGCAATGCTGACAGACAGGGTTCAACTATGAGGTTATATGATTTTATTCTATGGGAGACCTGCATTATTTGGGTGAGGTTGGCCATCATCCCTACCTCCTGACCCTCATGTCAGCCCACTTTGAATACTGAAAATTCTTATACTGTATTGTGTACATTAGTTCCCAGTGCAGACCACTGGAAATCTGGCAGCCAATCAGGATCCAGGCAGTTAAAGATTCTTCTGCCAGTCAGGATTCCAGCTTTCTACCCAGTACTCCAAGCTCTCTGCTCCCCCACCCCTCATTCTCTCCCGGCCCCCCTCCTGCATTTAACTTCTGACTGCAATGCTGCCTATATGTTCTCACCTGGCAGCCCGGGGTATCTGCTCTGGTCCTCTGTCCTCTACAGCCCTGTCTCCATACTGTATAAATTAAGAAAGGACTTCACTTCCTCATCAGTCGGGGGAGCAAGGACAAAGGCGGATGTCCCAGGCTCCGCAGCATCAATCTCAACCATCCCCGGGTGCTTATGGCATTATTGCCAATGCCTGCAGGGCAAAACTGCCTCTATGTGACCCTCAGCCCACCTTATGTGCTCTTGCTTCACGCCGGCCCATAAAACAGGCTCATGGTCACATAAGAGACCATATTGTCTGACAACGCAGGCAATAAATCTCCACTTCACATTAAAAAATGGGTGGATTAGTTGTGGGGTAATTACCATTCACAGTAAATATTCAAAAATCCCCATGGAGTCCTACTGACTGACACTGTTTTACCACCACTCGATTTCTCAAATGGAATTTACAAGGGACCACCAAAGTTCTTTTTTGGAAATTGTAAAAACTGCTAAATAAAGCCGCATGGGGCAGGACTGGGTCAGCAGGCTACCGTGGTGGGAGGGAGAGGTTTCTTACTCACCCTCCCAAATCAAGGGTGTGATAACTCTGTCTGGGGTCTAGCTGAGGTGCTCCTCCCCGAGGTGCAACAGTTGAGGAGAGAGTCACTGGAGCTCCAGGGTGAGCCAGCTGCGCTGACACTGCTTTGTACAACAAATACGGCTTTGCACAACAAATATAGAGAGGCAAGTGGATGGTTCTGGTGGCTAACTTGGGTGCGGATAGCCCATAAACGCTGTTAACATAATTTAGTTGCACAGCACATAACGAGTTACTACAACTGTTTGCCAGCACAGTTCATTTGCTCTACTTGCACACGTGAGTTGAGAGATGACTAGGAAGGAGAAAAAGTGTTTTTTCTCTCCAATGTCTCAATGCCCTCGGAGCTTCAGTCGCTATCAGCTATGGTGGGGGTGAGGGAGAGCATGCTGGGGCGCTGCAAGTGAAACCTGGGGAAGGAATTCTTCGGGACCTTAGACTAAGCTTTATGAACATCAGCAGCAAGATGGATGCAATCACATGCAAACTATACCAAATGGATGCTAAACCTTGAGAAGCTAACAACTAGGTGAGATAAAGTGCCACACAGGTGACATGGAAGATGGGCATAATCAAACAGTTTCAGCCATTCAAATGCTACAGTGCAAGCTGCACAGACTTATAGTGAAGATTGAAGACTTGGAAGGACAATGAAGCAGGAAGAACCTGCAAGTAATGAGGCTGCCTGCAAAGACACAGATTGGCTCATCCTTTGAGCTTTTTATGAAGACATTCTTGACTCATCTCCTTCTGGATCCTCTGTTCTTTAAGCAATATGTGATTGAGAGGGCTCACTGTACCTTAGGGCACAGGCTACCACCATGTACTTATCAGAGACCTGGAGGGATCAGATTATTGAACTACAGAGATCAATACCTTGACCTTAAGGCTGCAAGGGAATGCAGGATCCGAATGCAGGTTGCTAAAATATACATTTTTCAGTCCTGTGGTTCAAGCAGCGAGGAAATCCTTTCTGGAGATGTAGAGGATGCTGAGACAAAAGGGCTATAAATATGCAATATTGATCTCGTCCAAGTTGAAAATTATGCACCATCATCATACATCTTTCTCAAATTCTGAAGGGGTGGGACAGTTTACTGAGAAATTACACCCACAGTAAAGTGGACCCTGAGACATTCTGACCAAAGCAAAAGTGACAGGGTGAGGCTCTCCTGGCACTGAGACATGCTCAGCCCTGATGAATAACAAGGGAAGGGTATAAAGCTTCATGGTGTCTTATGTCTTTGGGTGAGGATATGCAGTCACTAGAGGTGTAGGTGAGGACTAGGATGTGGTACTAGTTACTTGAGCTTAACTGGATTAAAGTTCTGAGGTTAGGAGTATGTGGGAAGCATGTGGGTGAAAGATGCTTCATGGATCTTTGAAGTGTGGGGGTGTAGTAGTAAGGAATAATTCTTTGATTGGTTTTTTGTTGGTTTCTCATAGAAGAGAATAGGGGGGAAAGATCTGGGAGGATGAATTGGAAGGGTGAAGACACAACAAGTAACTATGCTCTTCTGGAATGTAAATGGGCTGGGGCTTAAATTAAAAAAAGGTGTTCCTTAGTAGATACATCCAAGAATCGGTTATCCTCCAGGAAACTCATCTACTGGCAGAGAACTGCTATTTTTTTAGGACTGGACATGTACGACCAGGCTTATCAAGTGGGGTAAAGGAAAGGTTTGAGAAGTGTAGTAATCATGATTGTGAAATCCTCTCCTGCTAATGTCGACAATGTCCACTCAGACAGGTCCAGGAGATGCATATTGGTTGGAAGTGAAATGGGGATATCGCAAATATTGTTGTTGAATGTTTATTCTCTGCCATTTTTCTCCAATGCTATCCTGGAGGGACTACAGCAGCTGGTGTTAGAATATGCCATGGGTCCCCTTATTATTGAGGGGCCTTTGATGAAGGGGTGCACAGGCAGCAGCATAGCGCCCCCCCCCCTTAGGATAGGCTAGCATGCTGACAGGCCAACCTGTGGATAGTGCAAGCCTTTCTTTAATTATTTCAACATCATTATCATCACACATCCCTTTTGTGGGTACTTTAACTTTATCAATACCACAGAACAAGTCTGAAGGATGTGATCATCACCATTATCAAACACCATCTCTGTGGGAACAGTAACATCATTTTTATTATAGATCATCTCTGTGGGGACTTAAGCATCACCACTATCACACAACATCTCTGTTAGAACTCTCACATCATTATCATCACAAATCATCTCTGTGGAGACATTGAGACCATTGTGATGAAGCCAGGGAATTTGTCCCAACTCCACAAGGGGCAACCACCCTCATTGGGACTAGGGATTTGAGCCAGCTAAGCCGAACACCCCACAAGGGACAGGGCAAGTGGGATCCCATTGAGCCCCCCTTAGAGGACAAGCCATCCCTTATCAAGGATATTTGTTATCCTCCTTTGTCCCAGGCAGCCAATGTCTTTATGGGTTATATGGTGCTTACATAAAACAGTGTACCTGCTGAGGATGCCTGTGTGGTTTCCGATCCTGTACTGTTTCCAATGTTGTCTGAAACCTCAAACCAATGTGATGTTTCCTCTTCACACAGGGAGGAACAAAACGTCCCCACGATTATGACACAGGGCGGTGGAAGAGCAGTAGATATTCAACTGACTGCAGAACCATGGAGAGGAGGGCCTCTCCCCCTTCGATGTGGACTCAAGAAGAAGTCCTATGCAGATGTCGCAAAACGCAGAGGAGAGTGAAAGCATGAAGAACGCTACAACCTGGAAGGAGCCCGGTAGCTGGAAATGCTCGGGCCCATCGCCATGAAGAGGAAATACGACTGCACGCCAAGAGGGATTCCAGTGCTTACTGGAACCGATGCCGAAGTCCCTTACTGAACTGATGGGATAAACCGATGCCTGCAGAACCACGCAAAAAACCAAAAGACATCAAGAAAACTGCGCTGCCACCTCAGCTGACAAGATTGCCTTCACTGTAGGACTCTGCAACAAAAAAACAGGCACGCGGAATATCCAAGAAGCAAGTGGAGGACCGACAGGCCCGGTCAAACCCCAAGATGGGGCTGAGGGAATGAGCAGCCCAAGAGAGGCTGAGTCACTGAAGAGCCAAAGATTGGCTGAGAGACTGAAGAGCCCAAGAGGGGCTAAACAACTCAGAAACCCAAGAGGGGCTGAGAGGCTGGATGGCCCAAAATGGGCTAATGCTTTATCATAATAAAGGACCCAAGCAAGGCTGAGAGACTGAGAAGCCCCAGAGGGGCTGAGAGACTGAATAACCCAAGAGGGTTTGAACAACTGAAGAGCCCGAGCAGGGCTGATCAACTAAGGATCCTAAGAGGGACTGAGAGATCAAATAGACCAAGAGGGGCTGAGAGACTGAGGAGCTCAAGAGCGACAGAGCAACTGAGGAGTTCAAGAGTGCATAAATTAACTGAGAAGCCCAGGACGGGCTGAGAGACTGAGGAGCCACGAAGGGCTAACAACTGAAAAGCTCAAGTGGGGCTGGGAGGCCAAAAGGGGCTAAAAGAGGAGATACCTCAAGAAGGGTTTGTGAAACCCAGGACCCTAAAGTGGGGTGAGAGACCGTCAGGCCTAGAGTGGGCCACCATCAAACCAACCCCAAACAGGGCTGTGAAACCCGAGATCCCAGGGAGGGCTAGGAACGTAAAGGGTTCTGAAATGAGCCAGAAGAGGCTCAGTCATGCAAAGACATTAACAGGAGATGTCTTGCATACCGTAATGGAACTGTGTAGGGAGCAAGGAAAACTAGAGACCGTTCCTATTCTCTTATACATCAGCAGGAAGCCTTTAAAAATTGTAATGCCTTTTTTCCAATTTGCCAAGATGGTGAAGACCCCAGAGACCCTTGCTGGAGATCAACAGGGATTCTTGCTAAGGGCATGCAGCCCTACCTACTCCAGAGTGCAATGGGGGTCAGAAACCAGCCCAGGACTTATCATTTGGGAAGATGGCCCTGGGAAACCTTTTTTGTGTTCATGCTAGGTGTTTTTCTTTTTAGTGGTATGGACTAGGATCTCACTAGCTTAGGTTTCTAGACAGCAGACAGACTTTATGTTGTACAACATCCTTTTTTGGGCTTTTCTTTCTCTTAGCATAAGGACTGGAAGCGTAAAGTGAGTATAGTGTTTTGACACACACAACAAATTATCACTTTGCAATGCACTAGGAGTGTTCTGTCTCTTAATTCTGACTTACCACTGTATCATAATTTCTATATGAGGTTAATATCAACATAAGGCACTATGGGCCTCATTACGAGTGTGCCAGTTCGGTAATAATGGTGCGGTAACTCTACCCGCACTGTTGTTACCGGACAGGCATACTACGAGTCTGCGGGTGGGTGCTGTGTTGCCCACCAGGGGCAGACATGGCGGGTGGAAAGGCACCCGCCCTCAGACTTTCACGGAAGCACTGGCACTGTTGCACACTGTGACGGTGCTTTGTGCCCCCCATTCCCATTGAGTCTTATGGGACTCAAATGGGAATTCCGGCACTTGACTTCACGGACCGCCAGGGCTGTAATGCTCCAGTGTTTCCGTGAAATCAGGTGCCGGAATTGCAAATTTGCAATTCCGGTGGCAACCTACCGGTTTTACCGGCACGGTTACCGCCAGACTTGTAATGAGGCCCTAGGGGAACGGTAACATCAATATCACCATACAACATTATTAGCACACATCATTTGTGTGGGGACTGTAGAATTATTTAGTGTGTTTTTGGAGTGCAGCACCACTGCATGGGATCAATGTATTGCTATAATGCGGTACAGCAAGCCATGTGTTGCCAGTGTAACATATGGACATGCAAATGAAGACAGGTTACACTTTGTAAAAGCACATCATTTTTAATGGTGTAACATATGGACATGTAAATGAAGAAAGGTTACACAGGTCAAAAACAAACCATTTTCTCATTTAAAAGCACACCATTTTTTTATTTCTTTTCTCACCTGAAATGCCTCTATTGCAGGAGACACATTAGATAATTAATGAACTAATATAATTAACAAGTACTAACACGATTTTAACTTCTTAATATTGTAATGTGTTCTCCATGTGCAAAATGAGCCAGGCTGAGGCTCACTTTAAACATGCATTCAGATTTTTTTCTCTATTTTTCTCTGTGCTTTTCACAGTCCTTGCTCAGGAAACAAAACTCGAATAAGCAGGAAATCAATTTTGTTACAGTTGCTTACTGTAAAAGTGAGCTATTGTTTGAAGAAGGAGGGTATGACATGATGGATTTTATTGGACAGGCGTCATGTTAGGGGCTGTAACAGAGGTTTCTTCGTGCACCTCGGGGAGGAAGAAAGGCAGTGTCCATTTTGCATTTCGGTGAGGTCTTGGCTGGAGTGGCTCTGGGGTTGCCTGGCTGAGAGGTGTCGTTCCAGTGCACTATTGACCTTCACAGGCTGGGGATTCTAGTCGATTAGCACCGGCTTGAGAATAGAAGATTGCGGATTGGAACTGCATGTTCTCCTGCATGTTCTCGCTGGGGTGCTCTAAAAGAAAGCCCTGAGCCATTTAAAGAAAGCGACCAGCCCAGAGATTTCGCGTGCTGAACAGCTACAAATTGCTGGTAATTATCTTATACAAAGTGAGAGTGCAGTGTGTGAATGAAATCTATTTCAGGCATGCAGAGTAGTGATAGCTTCTATTGAAGAATCACTGTATTTAAATGCTACACTCTAATGTTGCCATCTAAATGCAAGTCCACTGATGCATTGTTTTCTTTATTGTTGCAAAGAATCTAATGAAATGCCATGTATGTTGCAATTGTTTCTCTTATGTTTATTTTAGAAAAGACTGCCTCGCAAAGCTGGTAATGTATGATTTTTTAAATGAAACTGATGTATATCACAACCTGTGTAAAGGCTTCTTTTTTCTTCTGTTTTTCTCTGGTGCAGTTAGCCCATATCACATGATAAAAGGCGAGGTTATTAGGTAATATATGCCAAGCATCCTATGTGGAAAAAGTGATGTTATGAGTAATTATAAATAGCTGTGTGCGTGGTTCCACTCAGTGTATATGTGTGTGTGGCTTCTGAGTGGAACACAATCCGATAGTCTGCTGGGCGTACATGAATCAGCAGAGAGAGAGGCCTCTGGAAATAGTTTCACTAATGTAAATAAATTAGTGATAATACCACATGTTATTGTGAATACTTTATGGAAGCATAGCTCACTGGTGTAGATAAATCAGTGATAACAGTCGTAAGTGGCACTCCATATGAAACTGTGGTGTTATTGAATAGAGATCACAAGAACAGTCTAAACAAAAGAAAGGGGTTTTGTATGTTGGGGCCACAAATAAAACAAAGAAATTATGCTCATCACTATACCACAACGAAATGTATACCAACCAAATGTGTCTGTGTACTGAAATAATGCATAGCCACTATACCACTGTAATACCAAACCCAATCTAAATACAAGGAGTGGTTATTACTAAACTATTTTTGTTTTTGGTGGTAAGAAAATACAGCTAGGTCCCAAATCTACACAAAATACCCAACATATTTATGGTGCGTTTGAGGCCGGAAAAGTGATCATAGAGCACCTGCTGGGCGTGGCAAGTGTGTCTCACACTGCCATCAGTACATTAAAGGGAACCCATTTCATAATAGCAGTGTGTCACTAAAAACGAATTTCAGAATGTCTCAAAGGGAAACCACATTCTCAGACCTAGTCAATACTTAGAGGCAAAGTTATTTGCACATGGGACGTGATCATCGAATAGTACCTCAGAATGGCATGACCTCATTCATGGTGAGGTTCAGAAAGAAAAACTAGACAATATTTTTGCAGAAGGCAGCATAATTGTCTGCCTTCTAAGGTTATTAAATGCAGCCGATAAAAATTCAGAGAAAGACTGTTTGATACGGCTATGCGCCAAAATCTGGTTTATTTTGAATAGGTCCCTGCAAATGCAAGAAAATGACACCCAGCTAATTAACAGGTTAAAGACTGACTTAGATAGGGCAAGTAAGAAAGAGGAAATGTTAAGAGCAGAATTGGATGTATGCCAAAAAGACATGCAGTTAAAATGCAGAGATTTTGATGTTCAATTGTCCAAAAGCAAGAAACAGTTTGAGGACAGTGAACAAGAATTGGTACACTTAAAAGCATTTGTGTACCACATTAGACAAGATAAAGATGATACAGATTTTACAAAAAGAACATTATGAAAAAGAAAGTGACCTCCAAAGTGCGGTACAAGAAATGGTTAAAATGCTTCAAGAAAGAGACAAGAGAAATAAAGAATTTAATGAATGCCAAATGCAAATGTGTGACATGCAGGAGGTAATTAAAAAAATGAGTGATGAAAACAACTATTTGCAAAACGAAGCAGACAGGCTCCTTAAAAAGTGTAAGGACTTAGAACAGCAAATGTGCATACCCAGGTCCCAGGAGAGGCGGCAAGGTACCACATTCAATGGAGTTGTGGTGAATTCTATTTCTACCCAAAGGGCTAGTGCCCCAGTGACTGGGCCGGTGACTGAACTTGGTTGCAGCGCCCTTGGGGGATTTGATACTCCCATTGGGGGCCGCCACCAATCCCATACACCTGGAACCAGGGTTAAGTCACCAAGTAGCGCAATTCCATGCATTGCAACAAGTAGCCCCATAAAGATAATGAAATCCATTAAAGCCCTGATCAAACCATTTAAAAAAGGAGGGGAATGCTGCATAGAGGATCACTTAGAAGCAGTTCATGACATTTTTAAAGCCCTCCAGATACCTAAGGAACAGTACAGACAGTATTTTCATTTAACTTTAGATGCCCCGACAGCCAGTATTATAAGAGGAGTGAATGAGCAGCAGAATATGACATGGGCAGAGTTCGAAAAAGAGATTAGGCATCATTTTTCTCCTTTCCAGTCATTGCAGGAGGCAAAGAAAGTCGCTTACACAATCACTGCTGTGCCTAATACATCCCCTAGCCAGTTTTTACAAGACTTAAAAAGAGCATTTTCTCGCTTTGATGTATCTTTTGACCCCAATTCCAATGAGTTTAAAACTGCCTACTTCTATGGGCTACAGAAAGACATCATATCCCAATTGGTCCGTGAATTTGACCGTGACAAGTCCCTGGAATGGATTGTACACCAAAGCACAAAACTATATGAGGTACTCTATTGTCAGGGTAGAGAAAGTGATAAAATGAAAGATACTAGACAGAAATCTAAAGAACCCTCAGCAACAGTGATGGAAATCAGGTCAGCCAAAATGTCCCTTGAGTCTGCTCAAAGTCCAAGAAAAAATAATTTGGCACCTAAACAGAGGGGTAATCAACAAAGGTCATCACACCCTGCACCAATGTTCCAATCACATTATCCTAGTAATAGGGAGAGCTACATCAGCCCCAGGTACTTAGGAGATAGGCCCCGGGCAGGCTATCGACGTGATAAGTCAGGTATGAATAATAACCAGAGACAACATTAGGATCAAAGAAATGATGGTCTTTATCAGACATTGGGGACACAAAGCAGATTCGATCCCATACCATGATATATGGTAATCAGTATAGACCCCGATATGTGGATCGATTTGCTGATAATGGGAATCAACACAGGGGCCAGTACCCACAACCTGAGAGACAGGACATGAGGCAGAACATGAACTACACTTCACGTCAGTACAATGATTCCCCACCAGGGGACTACAACCAAAGGATGGGTGCACCCCGCTCCCCTCCGCAAATGAATCAAGAGTTCAGGAACCATCCCAATAGAAATCATTCTCCTGAAAGCTATCAGAATAGATCCAATCAGGGAGAAAACAACCAATATCGGTCTAGGCCACAGACAGAGGATTCTAGAGAGATGGAAAGATTCCAGTGCCTCGAGGCCCAAGTGAAAATGTTAGCTGAGCAAATAGGAAAGCTCTGCACAGCACAAAAACAGTCATCAAAGGAGGGGGCAGAAGGCCATAGCAATGACCGGGGGGCTTCTGAAAGGTGACTAAGTACTTATGATACCTGCAGCACCAAAAAGACAGTTTGCTCTGATGTAATTTTGCATAATGACTCTGAGATGCCTAATGATTTAAAAGTGAAAATACCAGTACGTGAACATGTAACAGAAAATGCAAATACTTCTAAAAGAGAGGTACGGTTTAACCTAGAACTAAATCAAACATTGGCGATCTGTACAAATGAAATAGGAAAACCTGAAAATCCAAAAGAACAAAGAGACAGGTTTAAGAAAAATGACTCATGCATGGGGAATACCAGTGAACCGGGAGTAAGTGGCGATGTTATAACTCCTTCCCTGGGCAATCAAAACAATGACCAAACACAGGCAGGAAAAAGAAATGCTCAAAAGGAGGGTACAGGTCACTCACCTGAAGAATTCTTTGAACCACATATTTTTGAAGAGGTTAAAAGGGCTGGTACCATACTGAATAATCACAAATGCACAGAATTAGACAATGACAAATTGCCAAGTGATGTTGTTGCACATGTTCAGTTGGAGGGTTGTAGTGTGACCTCTGATGATACCTGGATGGATGGGCGAACGGTGGCCACACTCCAAAAACCTCTGAACATGGGGAAATGAATAATGTCTCTCACACAGGAATGAGCAAAAAGGAGGGAAAATGTCCTTCCATTTAGCAATGTGCTTAGACAAAAGTGAAAAAGGCCTGAGAAAGGTGAGTCCTGAAATCAGTAAGAATTTGCATTTCTTATGTGTGTTAGAAGAGGTTGACGACAGGTATTATGCTCCCATCATTGTGGAAGAAAAATGCCATACATTTGCAATGATTGACAATGGCGCACAGGCCACAATTCTGTCTAAAGAATTAGTAAAGAGTATCAATGAAGAGAGATCCCCGCAGAATCAGATCACAGTGAAGGAAAATCAAGGTCCAGTGCATAATTTTAACGGGGAGGAGGTGCCTATTATAGGCGTCAACGAGGTTGACATAAAGATAGGTAAACACAGAATAAAACAGGAGGTATTGGTCACATCCATTTGTGAAATACCATTTCTGATGGGAACAGATTGCCGAAAAAGATTGTCACCTCTAATAGATGGGGTGAATGGAGTACTGTGGTCCTTAACTAAAAAACCATTGAGACGTAAGAAACTAAAATCACAAAACAGCAATGTAAATGAATATCACACCGATGCAAAAACAAATGATGCAGTGGAGGTTAATCTCCAGAATAGTTGCATACCTAGCGTCACTGTTATATTAATGTGTCAAGACAAAATGCAGAGTGAAAATGAAAAATTAGCTGTACAAATATACTTAGACCCAAGGAAAGAATGGCAAACTGCCATAGATGAGCACACCTTACGTTTTTATTTAAAAGAGAAGACATGTAAACAGAATACCACATTACACCTCTTGCTGAAATACACATGGAAGATGAACAACCATGGGTTCATGTTGGGATAAATAACTATTCTAAAACAATAAAAGCCACTTTAGCGCTTGAATAGGAAAGGAGCTTCATTAATGAGAAATTGTTTCAAAAAATAATGGAAAGGGAGGAGATCCCGAAATTTAGGATTAAAAACCAGTATGTCTCTGGTTTGGACTTGTCCAGACTTTGAAAACCGAATTGCAGGCAGATGCATGCTGAAAATTAGCATTGGACAAAAAACAATTTACCATAATGTTTGGATAGTGAGTGGAACACAAAATGACTTTTACATGGGCAATGACATCATGCACAGAATGTGTATGGTGTTAGATTTCCTTAATCAAAAGATATGGTCACGCATAGGTGGGCAGGCACCTGAATTTGAAGACAAAAGAAGGGCTTATCATTGCACACAGCTGGTCCCTTATGCAATTGAATTACAAATGAGGAAAGATACTATTATCCCTGCATTCACAAAGTAGTTTGCAGTAACACTGAAATGCAAAAATGGACAGCAGATGAAAGATTCTGATGCTTTTGTGTGTCTGAATGAATCCATAAAACACTAAGGCCTGGATTATGAATACATTCCATTGGTAGATGTGGGTGAAGGGTCTGTAAAAATTATGGTGAATAATAAAGGTTGTCAGGATATTCGTTTAGAGGAAAACTCCCCAGTAGGAATGGCCATACAAAAATCACATTACACAGCAGATCTAAATAACATGGTGATTGGAAATATCCCTGAAAAGTATGTAGATGCTAAGGGTGAATTGGCAGAATACCTGGACTCTCAGCCCAAAGGGATATTTAAAATTAATTCTGTGTACCCTTATGATTCAAGCGAGACAGTGTGCTGTCATCAAGAGGATTGCATAACATTTAACTTAAATGAAAATGAAATAGAAAATCAGCCCATTGAAGTGGAAGCTGATATGCCAAAACATTTAAAAGTGGCAGCTTTACAAAGAGACACAGCCACACAATTAGAGGAAAGTGCAGATATTCCCATGCCAGAACATTTTCCAGAATTCTCCAAAATGGTAGAGGAGCAGATTTTATCAGCGGATGCATGTGACAACGATGAGGATAGAAATGAACTGAGGAAGATATTTATGGAGTTTAAAGATTTATTTGCAAAAGATGCTTATGATTGCGGTCTGATTTACATGTGGCCACATTACCGGAAGGGTGTAACAGAAGTCCAATATTTGCGCACCAGTATAGACTACCATTGGCGTGTTTAGAGTCATTGGCAGAGATTATTAAAAATTTGGAGTCGCAGGGAATCATCAGGCCCATTCATAGCACATCTAATACACCTATTTTAGGTGTGTTAAACCCAAATGGTCAATGGCGACTGTGTGCAGATTTGAGGGAGTTAAATAAAAGAGTGCCAGTATCCAGATGGCCACTGCCATTCATTGATCAGTGATTAGCTCAGATACATGGTTCAAAAGTATTTACCACATTAGATCTCACCTCTGGGTATTGGTGCGTACCATTGGCGGAGGAGATACAGAATTTATTTTCGTTTTTATTTGATAAGACTCAATATGCATGGGTTAGAACTCCATTTGGGTACGTCAATAGTGGGAGTGAATTTGGCATATTTTTGAGAAAAGCTATGCCTGATGCAGCAGAAAGGGAACCATAGTTTATGTGGATGATGTGCTGATAAAAAATTAAAGCTTGATGTGCTTGGCCAATTGCAGAAAGCAGGCGCCAAAGTGTCTTTACAAAAAGCACAATGGTGCAAGAAAAAAGGGAACTTTCTAGGCCATGAAGTGACTGAACATGGACTAAATCCACAAAAGAAAAAAATAGAGGTTATACAAAAACTAAAAGACCCTAAAAATGTGAAAGGGGTAAAAAGTTTATTAGGAATGACAGGTCATAACAGAAAGTTCATTGAAAATTATGCTGAAATCACTCAACTATTGACTAAACTGCTTAAACTGAATACACCCTGGAAATGGGAAAAAGAGCAGTCTGAGGCAGTGGCTAAATTAAAGGAATGTCTTGTAAAGGCACCATGTTTAGCATATCCCATAAAGGACAGGGATTTCTTTATAGAAATAGGTTTCTCTGAACATTGTATGTCAGCAGTGTTATCACAAAAACATGATTTGAATCACAAAACCATTGCCTATGCAAGTAAGGCGTTTTCCCAAGTTGAAATGAAATTCAATGAATGTGAAAAGGCTCTATTAACTACTGTGTGGGCGCTACAACATTTCCGCCCCATTGTTCAGGGAGAAAAGGTGATTATTGAGACAAATCATCAACCTTTGCAGTTTTTAGAGAGTAAATGAATTAGGTCAGGTAATCTAGCACAATCCAGAATCACTTCATGGACGCTGGCATTACAAGGCTTTCCTGTAGAAGTGAGATATGGCCAAAATAAAAGAAGCCCAATTGCTCAAGGATCAGCAGATTTACATGACTGTGCAGCTGAACAAGTATCAAACGAAATGGAAGTGGAACCTAATTTGCAGGAATGTGAACACTCACCACACAAAGCTTTTGATGAAAAAACATGCAAGGACTTGCTAACTGTATATGTTGATGGTTCTGCTTTTCACATTGAAAATGACAGTAATAAACAATTAGTGTCAGGAATAAGAAATGTTTGGTTGAAATGTGAAGGTGTCCCTAGTATAGGGATGAGAATTGGAACTAGGAGCAGTCAAGTAGCGGAATTGGCAGCCATTTATAAAGCAATTGCTACTGCGGTTTGAAGTGGGAGAATGGGAGAAAAGACTCCCCCCAATCTCCTCGCGCCCCTGGCCTAGAGGATCGCGACCCAGACACCCGCCACGAGATGAATTTGCCTATCTACCAGACGACCAAATACCCTGGTACAGGAACATACGGATGTGCCCATCAGCCTGCCCACCAGCCTGCCCTGCTCAAGCCGACACCTGCGGCATGGATGAACTCGACTAAACCCTTCAACAGTAAATAAACACATGACGACCTAGCCAACTGTCAGAACACCCGTGCAACCATGCACACTGTACACCCCCACACAAATCCACACGAAGAACATACTCAGTGCTATGACGTAGGTGACGGACACACCCACTGACGCGCACCTTTATTATTTTTCACATAGGTTTTTTGAAAATGCAGAAACGCAAGACGCACAAAGCACTCATCTAAATGCTTGCAGACGCTTCTCCTAACCCCTGCATTGTGATGAAAATACGACGTAGACATGGTCCCGCCTATGAAGCAATGTGATACCGCAACTTAAAGTGCAGTGCATTAAACATCCCCACCTATGCACCAGGCCCAAGTAGGCCGCAAGCAAGAGTCTCCACGAACACTGAACGAGCGAGAGTACAATTGCTGACCCTGCAGAACGCGCCCAGCGAGAACTGACAGCCAAGGGAGCGATGTTGCAACTCGCATGCCACCAGCCAACGCCAAGGTCACACCTGCAAGCTAAGCCAGACACACAGTGGAAAATACAACATTAAATGTGCAGAATTCTGCCTCAACCACGGTCTCTCCTCACGTGACCAAGCCAAACCTGACAGGGTGCCAGACCCAGGAGGGAGAAGTCGCCTGGGTCCCACGTTTGAGACACAGGCTGCAACAATGAAATGACCCAATGGACACCTACAGCGATGGGAATGGTCTGCTCTCAGGCATATGAGCAAATTCACGCATTGTCTGCACAAACACATAATTACTTATTGTTGCAAATGACAGGTACACCAGGAGCTGGGAACAACGATGGTCCCAGACTGGGGGGCTCGCGAGTGGACCAATCAGAACATGAGGCACTCATCACTGACGCCATTAACATTAGCCAATCATTAGGGGTCTTCGTGTAACAATTTTCATGTATCTAATAGAAGGGACAACCCAAGTATACCACCTGACTGACCCTTAACCACTAACAGCGTTCTCTATACGTGTGCTATACTAACCCTACCACTCGAAGGACCAATCCAGAGTGGCGATAGGTTTTTTGCTAACTTTCCCAGGTGACGCAAGTAGCGCGTCATACTGAGGCAAAAAGGGGCCTGCGAGCCCCACGAATTTCGAGAGTCTGGACGGACGCGTACGATCCTAGACCCATCCCTGCCGTTATTCAATAAACAGCAGTAACACCTTGCTTCTTGTGTGTGTCTCATACTCATTTTTGGGATACGCGGGAGGAGTTGGGGCCTCTCAGCCCGGAGGTCCGCGGAAGGACCAGCCGACCCCGGGAGAAACCCCCGACAAGTCAGAGGCACTGCTGAGATCTGTTTAAGATCTGCTTTTGATTTTATTTTTCCGAGTGCTCTCATTGCGAGGAGGCTCGGTGGCGCGGCCCCCTCTGCCGCTGCCCCCTTTTTAAGGACTATAGGACCATCGCGGAACTGCGAGAAGACCGAACAGCGCAATCCGGATAGTGGCCCTCGGGAGCCGGTTGAGAAGTATCCCGCCCGCGGTTGGCGAGTGTCCAGACGTGGTCCAAACGAGGGAAGGTGGCGAGCCGCTTGGAGGGGTGCACACAGTCGAGCGGCCCCGCATCAAGAGAACTTGGTGAGTATGCCACACCCAACAAGCAATGTGAAATTGTGAGGGAGGGGGGAGGAGTAGAATACGGGAGGTGGGAGGTGTTACCAAGGTGCGTGGCGAAGATTTGATAAATTAGTGTTGACGGTGAAGTGAATGGTAGCTGGACAAGTGCGAGAGCAGTCCGCTATGCTACGAAGAAGGGTGGCCGGAGCACGAAAACATCACGTGCGGCCGCTCGTAGACAATGATTGGCCTAGGTCGCGATCACCTGTAAGGGTGTATGTGTGTGTGTGTGTGGTTTCCTACGAATTGGCGATTATTGGTCAATGAGTAGATGAGGATCCCTATTGATCGAGCAGAGAAACTCGATAGATAGATGACGTTTTCCGGTAGGCGGTAGCTAGCTGGTTGCCTAATACGGAAGATAATTGGCTGGTTAAGCCCTCCTGTTGAGGGGCGTATCACACGCGAGGCGACGCAGCGTGCGCAGTCTGATTATATTGTTAGATACCTTGTTCCAGGCGTGACAAGAGGACAGCTGTAGGGTTAACGGGGATAGATAGCAAACTTATTTCGAACTTTTAAAACATGAAAAGAACTTACCGGTAGTTTTGGAAGCGGTCGGTGACGTCACCAGTTGGGCTTTCATAGGATACCTCGAGCACAAGGCGTTGTTGAAGAGTGGTGGGGAAGGGAATAGTGGTAAGGGAGTGGACACGGAGGTAAACGATAACAATTATATCGGGGCAAGGTGGAAAGAGGGACGTGACCGCGCACGGAGAACGGTGGCCACGACGAGTGAGGAAAGAGGAGGGCTGAAATAAAGTGGGACGGCTGTATAAGCACGTCACACAGGGCACGCAGCCGCAGGGGGCTACGTGCGCCTCGGCCGTAGAAGGGCCGTTACGGTGTTAGGTGAAAGAAGAAAAGACAGAAAAGAAAATATAATTGCAAATGCTATATTTTATTATTTTCTTTTAGCGGAGGATCGCAAGTCCCCAAAATTACGGGGCCAGGTAAAACATCTGAAATTGTATATTGTTCATTAATTAGCAAGATAACCGCTACCATATCAAGGGAGGATAACAACACAGTGCTACTATGTCATACGGGACAGGATCGGGAGGGTGGGGGAACACCCTCACTACCCCGCTACAGCATATATGTAAAACACTGTCACCACATAGGGAGAAACTGATTAAATACAGCATAGAATGGACACAGGGGACGGACAATAAAATGACGACACTCTGGCCGCCTAATGGCAGTTTCGACCCATATGTCCAACACTCACTATTGACCCATCTACATAACACATACAAGGGCAAGAAATTGACACACCATGTGGAGGTGTTTAACTTATGGAGGATGTTCCAGGGGTCCCGACCAGGACCGAACGGAATGTTCACTGTGGGGGAAACAAAGGAGGGGAAGAAGGTTAAGGAGGAAGAACAGAACGAGTAAAAAGAGAGTGAAAACACACAGTGCACGGGGAAAGGACAAGAGGGAGGAGAAAAGAGTAGCAACGCAGATGAAAAAGAAATAAAAAAGGAACAGGGCGACGACATGCCCATAGCGAAAGTAGTGAAAAAGGAGGAAGGGGGCTTATATCCTATAACGGAACTACGAGAAATAGTGAGAGAACAATTAAGGGCGGCTGAGGGGTATTCGAACCCAGCATACAGCCCACCACCATATACAGCTACAGGTGACTACACGGGAGGAGAGGCGATAAGTACGGTAGGGTCAACTTATACGAAGATGCCCGCAAGGGAGGGGAAGACTAGCGGAGAACAAATTGCAGCCATAGGACACGACGAATGGGTAGCTCCACAGGTGTTATTAAAATTGCGAGGTTCATTAACAGGAGAAGAGAAGGAGGTAGTAAAGAAAATGAACGAGGACAATGACAGTAAGAGCGAGATGAAAGGGGAAGGGGGAAAAGAAAGGAGGAAGAGCTGATACAAGAAGAAGAAGAGATTTTGGAGGAACGATTAGCGGAGTTAAGGAATGAGCAAAATGCCCTGATCAAACAGCTTGAGAGGGAGGAAAGAGAGAGAAGACGAGAAAGGAAAGAAAGTAAGAATGAGTTGGAAAGAATGAGGGAACGAACAGAAGAACGAAAGAGGGAAGCCGAAAGGGTGAAGGCAGCAGCAGAAAGGGTATCTCGAGCAGCACAGCACGACAAAAGAAGGGAGGAAGAAGAGAAGGAAAAGGAAATGGAAATATGGAAGAGGAGAATACTATCAGAAACGACAAAGAAATACGAAGAAGGGAGGATGATAGAAAGCATATTAGAACGGGAAAGAGAGAGATGGGACAGGAGGAGAGAGGAGGAAAGGCTATTAGAAAAGATGAGTAGTGAAGTAATGGAGGAATTAAAAAAGAAAAGAGAGGAAATGGGTGGAGAGATAGTAGAGAAAAAAGAAGGGGAAAGAGAAGATAGGAGGGGGAGAGTGAAATAAGGAAATATGTACGCAGGAACACAGAAGTAGCAACAACATCAGCGCAACAGGGAGCAATTGGTAAAGAGGAAACGGGAGGAACGGATTTAATAGATTTAAAAACAGTGACGATTAGGGGGAAAAGACGGATTGGGGGTTGTCACTCCTGGATGAGTTTTGCAGCGAGGAAGAAGAAGGAATGGAGAGAGAGGGAAGAAATAGGGAAAGGGAAAGCTTAGATAAATTATATATCACCCGGACTAACAGGGAATCACCATGGGCCTGCAGAAGGAAGGAAGAACTGGGGGGAAGTCAGGGGGAAGAGCAGGGAATGGCGGGAAGGCACACACGTGCAGCTACACCCTCATCATCCCGTCCAACATGCTCCACCACCCCGCACTCATCACGTGCAACATGCCCACCTACACCTGCACACGCCCCTCACGAACACACACCCTACGCTGGCAGGCTTAGAGATCTCCCAGGACGCAGGCAGGAAGAACGAGTACACACGCCCACATCAAATACAGGAAAAGATAAAAGAAGGGGAAAAGATGGAGGGGAAACATCTAAGAGCAGGGGAAATATGAATATGACAGATGATGTAGACGACACGGAAGAAGAGGAGGGGTATACGGACTCGACTCGGGAACCCGGGGGGTCAGATAGGACACAACCTAATGCCACTTCTGGAGAGAGGAGGGGTTAGACCACAATACGTCCCTTGGAAGCATGCAGACAAGGAAAATATAAAGTGCAGGCTCCCATCACTAAGTGGAGGTGCGGGGAAATGGATATATAAGATGGAAAAACACACCGCAGGACAGAAACTGGCAGTGGGAGACGTGAAGGGCCTACTAATATCAATATTGGGGGATGCAGCAGATGACATCTGGAAGAGAGCGGCTTCCCCGGGGTCACAATAAGAAACACATCACACGACGGGGCGCCATTCGCAAACTGCAGACATGCATTATGGCAAGCACTGAGGGTACAGTACCCAGACACCTCAGACATAGGAGCAATTACATCACGCAAGATACGTGAGAACGAAGATCCTGTTGATTATATCCAGGAAATTCAAGAGAAGTGGCGTATGGAAACTAGAGAGCAATGGGACAAGACACCAGCAATATTTTATCATATACTAATACAAGGGCTCCCGGAGGCAGTGCAGAAACAATTGAAGAAAGTAGTGGGGATGGAAGCAAAGGCTTGGCCGGAAATACAACTGACGATAGTACTTCATTGTAGGACATGGCAAGAAAAGATGAAACAAAAGGAAGAGGATAGGAAAGCGGAAGAGGCTAAATTAGTGCAGAAAAAACTTACTAAGTACATGATGGAAGGTGCACTAATAACTACACCTACAACAATGACACCAAACCCCACGCAAGTAGTGGCCGCACAAGATCCCTCCCAAATACAATCACCACAGATTATACCACAACAGCTGCCACCACCCCCACCATACACGACTAGCATGGGAGGAGGATACTCAACACCAGGAGTTGGATATTATAATTACAACAGGGGAAGGGGAGGAATGATGAGGGGGAGGGGATACGGCTATAACACGCAACAGCAGGGGGGAGGATTTAGAAGCTTCTACCCCACTGGGCAACCAGTATACCAGGACAATTCAGGAAGTTTCCCATGGCAGACCAGAGAACCACCTGTATGTTGGATCTGTGGATTGTTAGGACACATGTCACGTACATGTAGAATGAGACCCGGCACATCAGCATGGGGAGAACAAGGACAAAAAGGGCCTACGAGGGAACAGCAAGATCACCAACAACAACAGGCACTGCAACAGGGAGGTACGCAGCAACAGCTAGTAGCACAACAACAGCCACAGACATATTCACAACCGCAGCAACAGGTAGCGATATCACAACAACACCAAGTGCAACAAGTACAGCAGCCCACTCAAATTCAGGACCATAAGGTAACCTCCACCAATACACAGCCACAGCAAACACAACTGGGAAGGGTGACTGTCCTGGGACACAACCCTTACACAGGAAGTGGTCAATCATTATACCCACAATAGGACAGCCCACAGACGACCTTGGTGTGTCCCATCCTGTCGGTAACACCTAATAGTGCGGAGGAACCACGCATAGAGGTAACGATAGGTGACAAAAAGTTATCATTCCTTGTTGACACTGGGGCAACCCGGTCTTGCATAAGGCAAGGTAAATTTAAGATGTCAGGTGAGGCCATGAACACCCAAGGATTCTCTGGGGCTAGGGGGTTGGTTCCCTTTACTGATAACATCCCCTTATCTATAGGGGACTATGACATGTCCGTCCCGCTTTTATATTCAAGGGACTCGCCAGTAAACATACTTGGGAGAGACATAATGAGCAGGTTGAATATGACAATCTCCTTCACAGAGGACGGCATAATTTGTTCGACACCTGGAATAAACATGCTCACTGCACGGCAAATTATGCAAGCATACTGTGGGCAGACAGTGACTAGGGCTGAGCCAGTAGATGGCGAACTGTTCCAGTACGGAACAGACATGGCATTCGCATGGATGCCAGGAATAGAAGGGAAGATCTGGAGGAGGCCAGCAGCCTATCTGTTCAGACCTGAAATGCCAGCCAATGAACCAGAAGGAAAGGTGATTTCAGTGAGCATCCAGAGCATCATAGCGACTGCTGATTACATCGCAGTACATGCCCAAGACTGGGAAGGAAGAGCATGGAGGGCAGTGATAGCGCTAGCTGAAGGATGCAGGCTGACCCAGATGTCAGATGAGGAGCTCTTTTCAGAAGACAAGGAAGAGGGTGAAATGGTATTTATGATGAGTGTAGATATATGGCTAAGAGTGACATACAAGCAAGTGGCACAGAAAATTGCAATGGCACTTGAAGCACCCGCATCTACCCCAGTTCCTTTTTTCAAGGAAGATATGGCAAAAGTTCCAACATCCCTGTGGACCACAAGTCCCTATGACGTGGGTTGCATAAAGAGTATCGGGGGAGTAAGAATAAAACTGAAAAAGGGTGAAATACTCCCTAGAGTGAAGCAATATCCACTATCAAAAGAGGCAGATGAGGTCATATATGAAACAATAACAGCCCTTATAAATAATGGCATACTGGTACCATCAGAATCACCATGTAACACGGCCGTGTATTCAGTGCGCAAAGCTAAAGGAGGGTCTTGGCGTTTCATCCAGGACCTCAGGCCCTTGAACAACATTGTAGAATCAGAATACCCCATAGCAGCAAACCCAGCCACCATATTATGTGGAATTCCAGCAGAGGCTTCACAATTTACAGTGTTTGACCTCAAGAATGCCTTTTTCTCAATACCCCTGCATCCAGATTCACAAGATCTGACGAGCTTCACGTACAGAAACACAAAATGGAAACACACCAGGTTACCACAAGGGTACTGCGAGTCACCCTCAATTTTCAACAGAGTAATACAGATGGACTTGGGAAACATTGAATTGGAAAGTACGGTGTTGCAATATGTTGACGACATAATAATTTGCAGCACAAGCGAATAAAGGTGCAGGGAGGACTCACTGAAAATGCTGACAATATTGGCTGAAAAGGGGTACACGGTAGACAAGGAAAAGTTACAGTACTGTCAGGAACAGGTATTATACATTGGTCAACTGATATCCCAACACGGAAGAAAGATTGCACCACAAAGAGCACAGGCTATATCAAACACGCCATTTCCACAAACAGTGAGGGAGCTGCAGCAGTTCTTGGGATTGTGCAACTACTGCAGAGCATGGGTTTTTGATTACAGCTCATACATAGGACCCCTACTTCAAGCATTAAGAGAAGCAAACAAAGGGGAGAAAAAATTGGGGTGGACAATGGAAATGAAGGAAGCATTTGACGAATTGAAACACGCAATATCAACTGCTCCGGTACTGGCCACCCCAGATTATGAACGACAGTTCTTTATCTTTTCACATTGCGACTCAACAGTAATGAAAGAAGTGTTGGCTCAAAAAACAAGTATGGGATACAAGCCAATAGCATTTTACAGCAGCCACTTGGACCCTGTTATGTTAGGTCACTTCCCTTGTGAACAAGGCCTTGCCGCAGCTGCCTTTGCGGTAGAGAAATCATCATCTATTACAATGGGGTGCCCGACCACACTATTTGTGGAGCATGCTCTATTTGCAATATTAAACAAGCCTAAGTCCACACTAATCACGCAGAGAGCGTCAGGTTATGAGATTATATTATCTAGACCAGAACTATCTATTGTTAGATGCAGTACAGTTAATCCTGCAAGGTTTATAGCGGAAGTTATTGAAGAAGGTGACTATGCTCATGATTGTACCCAGACTACTGAAATGTACTCATGTACTAGAAAAGTCAAGGAGGATGCGCTAAATGGAGGAGAGCTCTTGTTCATTGATGGGTCATCGACAATAGACCAGAGTGATGGGATAAGGAGAACCGGGGCAGCAGTTGTAAAAATGACAGAAGAATTGGTGTGTGTCCCGGTGAAATGTGTACAGTTACCACAGCATTATTCTGCTCAAGCGGCATAATTGGTTGCACTGATCTTGGCGTTGAAGGAAAGCTTTGACAAAAGAGTTACTATATATTCTGAGAGCGCATATGTCACGTCAACTGTCCACTCGGGATTGACAAAATGGCGGAGAAGGGGGTTTAGGAGAGCTGACGGCACCCCAGTGCAACATGCTCCCTTATTAGCTGAATTAATTGAAGTTATAAATAATCCTCAGGAACTAGCTTTGGTTAAATGTCCCGCACACACTAATGGAGAAGATCATATCTCAAAAGGGAATGAAGCAGCAGACGCACATGCTAAGTATGCTGCGTATTTTGGTGAAATATGGAACCCCCCAGAGTCAGAGAGAGGGAGAGGGAGGGGGATAGCTAAAGAGATGTTGATGAAAGAAGGGTACACCCATCTCCCAGCCACGCAGATAATAGAATTACAAGCGGCCGCACCAATGGCAGAAAAGGAGATATGGGTAAAAAGAGGATGTACAATGTCACCAACTGACGCACTATGGCGTCAGGGTAACACTGGAAAAATGGTTATGCCGTTGGCACTATTGGACACCGCCCTGAGCCAGCTCCATCACCCAGCCCATACAGGGAAGGAAGTTATTGCGGCACGAATTAGGGAAAATTGGTTCTGCCCCGAGTTAAATTCTCATGTAAAAAAAAATTTCAGCAATTGCCTTACATGTCAACAGTGTACGGCCGGTCACACGCTGCAAGTGATAAAAGGTACTATACCCCGGCCAGAGGGACCCTTCCTGCACATTCATATTGATTACGTTGATATGATCAATGTATGTCAAGGAAATAGGTATATGATTGTAGTAGTATGCCCATTCTCCAGGTGGATTGAGGCAGGACCCTGCTCACAAGCGGATGCTTTCAGAGCAGCTAAATTTCTAGTGAGGGAGGTTTTCCCCAGGTGGGGAGTGTGCAAAGTACTGCGGTCAGATAACGGCCCGCACTTCGCTAATGAAATGTTTCAGCACATCACGTCCTTACTGAACATCAAGCATAAATTTGCGTGTGCATATCACCCGCAGGCCAACGGTATATGTGAGCGCCTGAATGGCCTATTGAAGGAGGCAATCGCAAAGAAACAGCAAACAACAAAGAAGAGTTGATTGTATTGCCTTCCGCTAGCTCTGTTTGAGCTAAGGAACAGACCAGGGTCTGACCACCACCTCACTCCTCACGAGGTGGTGACCGGACGTCAAATGCGCCTTCCTCGAATGCCAACATCAAGAGCATTCACAGACTATGAAAACACTGCAACTGTTCTTGGTGATGAAATGTACCAATATGTGTCTTCTTTGATTACTAGTGTAGCGTTTGTGTCTCAACAGCTCGAGCGCACGCGGGGCGGGTCTAAGAGTTACCAGCAAGAAGATGCCGACAAAGAATTGGAAAAGGAAAGACTGTGCAAAATTGCTAAAGGTGACCACATGCTACTCCGCAACTTCAATAGAAGGTGGAACAGCCCACGCTTCACTGGTCCCCACTTGGTAGAGGAGGTATCTACGAGAGCAGTGAAGTTGCAGGATAAGCGTGCTTGGAATCACCTACACGACGTGAAGATCTGCAAACTCCAGACCCGCCCTAGCGTTACCGACAGGGCCATTGGAAGAACAGCGACAGCATCACCTACGGAGAAGGAGACGTCTACCACAGCTGACGACTTTAGTGTCACTATACCTTATCATCCCCCAGAGTCCCCAGAGACAAGTACTAAAATAGACACTGGTGATTTGCACACCGCCCATCCCATGGTCACAAGATCAAAGAGTAAACAGACTTCCGCCAGTTGAGCGCCCCAAACCCACTGCCCACGATCGCCCTGCCCACTACAGCCACCACCCAATTGAAGGACATTGTTTTGCACACATACACATGTAAACACATGTATGTTTTCTTTTTCTTTCTCGCACATGCAGGTGCCGTGTGTAATTGTATTGTTAAGAAAGTAGGTAACTAACAGCGTACATTGCCCAGGAGTAGATGTTACCCACAGACGATAACTACCCAGAAGCTCTATCACACCAATTTGTATATCACATAAAAAGGCCAAAGTACCTAAAAAGAAGGAGGGTACGTGTTTACTACACCGCATTTATCTTGGCCATAGAACAATCAATGCCCCATCTTCACCAGCACTTACCTGCTCTGAGAGATAGATCGCCTAGATTGGCGTGGGAACAGCTCTTCGCCTGGGCACTGAACGACTACCTGATAGGGAGGGCTTGATAACGACAACTAACAATAATAACAAGCGTATTGAGAATTTTCAGACGGGCAACTTTAACGTCGCAAGAATAAGCTGCCGGACTGCAGCAAGGTAAGAGCAAATGCCGGTGAGACTAGCTTTGGCTGCCTCTGTATGGCAGAAAAGTTATGCTATCAATATTATGGCTGCACCCAAACCTAACGTACCCCCACCCACGGCTGCAACAGGTGTTACGTCAGGTGGTACTAGCAACCCTCCACATAAGGGAAGCAGAGTTAAACGCAGCACATACTCAGATAATAAAGGTATTGATAATTACATAACAGATTCCGCACACGTCTCAAACAACATGTGGTACCAGCACATGACCCAAATAGGTAAGCAGACAACAGAAGACAGCTATGTCTGCTCATTGATCCCATACGCTGTGAGCGCTTCTCGAACATTCGTCGCCACAGAAATAGAAGAGAAGACGGCACGATGTATAATATATCTGGCACTATTCCAAACGAGAGGGCGATTTCAAGGAACAGTGGTGAGACTAGTGTGGAAAACACGAGACACATATCCATACGAAAACAACTAACTCAAGTCATATTTGAGTTACCACAAGAGCAGTTTGCATGCTGAAGCGTTCAGATACATGACAAGTGGTTCTGAAAAGGGAGAAACGAAGAAAGTAACACTACAATACCTACCATGTGACTGGTATGCCACTGAAGCTCCTGGTACACAAGGCTGTTGGGAAAGACCACTGGTAACAATAACAGGGAAGGTATACATGGACAATAAATGGGACATAGGAGTGGTTGGCAGCAACATGGTAACAAGAGAAAATATTACCACCATAGATGGACACAATAACAGATGTTGGACGATATGGGGCAAGTACTTACCCATGCTAACATGGATGGAGAAGGATGAAGACCCAATGAGCATACTGCCGCTGACTGCACCCAAGCTATGCTACCAACACAGAGGAGATGTGGAAGTGGGCTACAACACCAACTGTGCAAGCGTGTTAGAGTTACCAGAGGGGGGATCAGGAACAGCAGTATTAATGGACCACTACTCGGCCTGCGGAAATAAGGCATATCACACCCTGCCCCCGCTGTGGAATGGTATATGCACAATGGTACACATTAATGTACCATCATTAGTGGTGCCCCAAAAACATGTGAACATGGCAAACTTCCCCAAAATGGATGAAGGAAACAAGAGGAAGAAGAGATCAGTACAATCTCAGAGGGGGTCAGATAATGACAACAACAACAATAATGTCCTGAACAGGGAAAAGAGACAAGGAGAGCCTCTGACAGGAAACTACCTGTGGGGAAGGTCGGAAACAGCACTCACTTCAATCCCACCAGAACACAGATTATTCAGCAGAGCAGCAATGTTTTTCTCGTCAATAATACACCCTGGACTACAAGCGTATGCAAACGCTAAATGGCTCCAGATAACGCGATGGGAGCTGATGATGACAATTAATTCAACAGTAAATGGATTCAATGCAATAAAAGAGGAACTACGAGCGGTGAGGATGGTAGCACTACAGAACAGATATGTATTAGATCTCCTTACAGCAATGGAGGGAGGAGTTTGCGCAAAGATAGGACAATCATGCCGCACATTTATTACGGCTAACGGTGCCGACAATGGTACACTCACCGAAGCAGTATCACAACTGGCCCAGATGCACTCCAAAATGATGGAAGAAAGTAAAGGAGTGAAGAGGGATGACAGCTGGTTTGCATTGTTATGGTCATGGATGCCATCATGGCTGGCGGACGGGCTGAAGATTATAGTTGGATGTATAATACTAGCTGGGGCTGCATTGATTATAATAAGGTTCTGGAAAGCCCGGAAAGCACGCACTACAGACGAAATGATCGAAATGGTTGGTATGCACCCCTTGATGCCAACTGATGATGACCAGCACACAGACAAAATAATAAAGGAAAGAGAAAAACTGCGCACACAGATCATCACCAACCATCTGGACCCGCCATCCGTGAAGCTCGAAAACCCAAGAAACCCGAGGAGCTACATCTGGAAATGGGTATACTGCACACTGGGAGGAAGTTGTGTGTATATGTATTGGTCATTTGAGGACCATGTAAACCACTATGGACACCTGGGAGGAGTAACTAAAATATGGAGAGTAAGAGGAGATAAGGAAAAGGATATGTTTGTGGTCGACAAGTCGACCAGAGGGGGGACTGAAGTGGGAGAATGGGAGAAAAGACTCCCCCCAATCTCCTCGCGCCCCTGGCCTAGAGGATCGCGACCCAGACACCCGCTACGAGATGAATTTGCCTATCTACCAGACGACCAAATACCCTGGTACAGGAACATACGGATGTGCCCATCAGCCTGCCCACCAGCCTGCCCTGCTCAAGCCGACACCTGCGGCATGGATGAACTTGACTAAACCCTTCAACAGTAAATAAACACATCGTTAGAGATGCCATGACGACCTAGCCAACTGTCAGAACACCCGTGCAACCATGCACACTCTACACCCCCACACCAATCCACACGAAGAACATACTCAGTGCTATGACGTAGGTGACGGACACACCCACTGACGCGCACCTTTATTATTTTTCACATAGGTTTTTCGAAAATGCAGAAACGCAAGACGCACAAAGCACTCATCTAAATGCTTGCAGACGCTTCTCCTAACCCCTGCATTGTGATGAAAATACGACGTAGACATGGTCCCGCCTATGAAGCAATGTGATACTGCAACTTAAAGTGCCGTGCATTAAACATCCCCACCTATGCACCAGGCCCATGTAGGCCGCAAGCAAGAGTCTCCACGAACATTGAACGAGCAAGAGTACGATTGCTGACCCTGCAGACCGCGCCCAGCGAGAACTGACAGCCAAGGGAGCGATGTTGCAACTCGCATGCCACCAGCCAACGCCAAGGTCACACCTGCAAGCTAAGCCAGACACACAGTGGAAAATACAACATTAAATGTGCAGAATTCTGCCTCAACCACGGTCTCTCCTCACGTGACCAAGCCAAACCTGACAGGGTGCCAGACCCAGGAGGGAGAAGTCACCTGGGTCCCACGTTTGAGACACAGGCTGCAACAATGAAATGACCCAATGGACACCTACAGCGATGGGAATGGTCTGCTCTCAGGCATATGAGCAAAGTCACGCATTGTCTGCACAAACACATAATTACATATTGTTGCAAATGACAGATACACCACGAGCTGGGAACAACGATGGTCCCAGACTGGGGGGCTCGCGAGTGGACCAATCAGAACATGGGGCACTCATCACTGACGCCATTAACATTAGCCAATCATTAGGGGTCTTCGTGTAACAATTTTCATGTATCTAATAGAAGGGACAATCCAAGTATATCACCTGACTGACCCTTAACCACTAACAGCGTTCTCTATACGTGTGCTATACTAACCCTACCACTCGAGGGACCAATCCAGAGTGGCGATCGGTTTTTTGCTAACTTTCCCAGGTGACGCAAGTAGCGTGTCATACTGAGGCAAAAAGGGGCCTGTGAGCCCCACGAATTTCGAGAGTCTGGACGGACGCGTACAATCATAGACCCATCCCTGCCGTTATTCAATAAACAGCAGTAACACCTTGCTTCTTGTGTGTGTCTCATACTCATTTTTGGGATACGCGGCAGGAGTTGGGGCCTCCCAGCCCGGAGGTCCGTGGAAGGACCAGCCGACCCCGGGAGAAACCCCACAGGTTGATAATAAATTCAGTGAAATTGTCCTGGTGACTGATTCTGACTATGCAGGAAATAGTTTTGTGGAGTATTTACCTGGCTGGAAAGCGAGAGGCATGACTACATACAACAAGAAACCACTTAAACATGGAAAAATGATACAAGCCATAGACAAAATGGTGTCAGAAAATGATTTAACAATATACTGGAGAAAAATTTGTGGGCATTTAAAAACACCAGGAGAGGATAAGGAGGGGAATGATGAGGCAGATCACCTGGCTAAAATTGGGGCTGTGATGGGAGAATTGCTACCTATTGAACATTTACTTGGTGAAATACAAATTGATGCAGTAACACGTTCTAAAGCACCAAAGGAGGTAGATCAACCAGTAGCCCAATGGAGTTATGATACACCAGACCGAGATCTGATTGAGGCACACAAGGATGATCTAATTTTGGGAATATATTATAATCATTTGATAAATCCTGAACAAAACCCTTTAACAGAAAATGATTGTATAGGAAAAGAAGAGTTGAGGGTGCTATTAAAGAATAAAAAACGAATTAGACAACAGGATGGACTCATGATTAGAGAGTCCATAGCAGGACAGATACAGTGGGTGGTACCCCTTTCATTCAGAGGGCTAATGCTACACCATGCACATGATGCAATAACTGCAGGCCACATAGGTCCACAAAAAACATTGGAAATACTAAAGGATTATGCGTACTGGCCACATATGTCCCAAGATGTGGAATTATATACTAGAGGATGTCTAGTATGCGCCCAATTTAAACCTGCTTCACCAATGCATAGAGCTCCATTAATGAAAAGAGGCCTAACTCTTCCATGGTCAGATTTGCAAATAGACTATGTAGGGCCTGTAAAGAGGTCGAGCAGGGGGAACCGTTATATTTTAATTGTGGTGTGTTTGCTATCAAAATGGATTGAGTGTATTCCTGTACCAGATTGTAGTGCGCAAACGGCAGCCACATTACTGGTGAATCATGTGTTTTCAAGGTTTGGTTTGCCACAAAGAATAGAATCAGACAGAGGAAGTCATTTCACAAGTGCTCTAATGAGTAAGATATGGCAAATACTGGGTGTGAAAAGAAAAGTACATATTGCATATCGGGCGGCTTCTTCGGGTGGAGTTGAACGCAGTAATAGGTCTGTTGTGGACATATTAAAGACATTCGTGGCAGAAGCAGGTTCCAGCTGGGATTTACGTTTACCTTTGTTTTTGATGGCAATCAGATCAACTCCTGCCAAAGCAACAGGTATTAGCCCTCATGAGGTTGTAACAGGTAGGAAAATGGTGTTACCACAATACCTGCTATACAGAACACATGAGCAGACACTTGTGAGTGCATTCACAGTTCATGAAAACATTGATGAACTGAGGAAGCATTTACAACATGCATTTGCTTTTGTACAGAGAAATCTAGAAAGAGCTGCTGACAGTGCAAAGTCATATTATGATAAAAAGACATCAGTAAAGGAATATTGTGTGGGCGATCAGGTGTATAAATTTCATTTTGGAAAAGGTAAACAGAAACATTCTAAATTTCTAGCAGCCTGGCAGAGGCCATTTCAAATTATAGATAAGGTCTCTCCTGTGGTTCATAAAATTTTGAAGACTGAAGGTGAAACAGCAATAGAACAGTTTGTTCATGTGAATCAAATTAAACCATGCCACCCCAGACATGAGATTAAACAACTTGAGCGTGTAGAAACAGATAAAGTCCATTGAACATAAAAAGGTAAGGTAAATGGGTCTAGTCAGAAAGCAGCGGCAGAGAAGTTAAATAAAGATGGTTGATTATAATGGAACATAAACTCTGTGATATATGTATATATATATTTTTAAAAAATGGAAGCTGAAATTAATGGAATTGGTTTGCAAAATGAAAATGTATTAAATATTGAATGTTGTTTTATGTATGTTTGTTTTCTCTTTAACCTGTGCTTAATTTCAGAAGGTGAGAGAAAAAGGGTGAAATGTTTTACAAAGCATGTTTTATTTTTGGCAAAAGGGTGAAGTTAGTATTGTGCTATGTACTTAATTTGTTTATTTTCTATTTGATTTAGAATATTAACATACATTTAGTCGGAGGTTCCGGGACCGGAGGCCACGGGAGATGATGGGGTCCTGGAGTCCCCTGGATGAAGATCAAATGATGCCTGCCTCCGGGTGGAGATGAAGACAAAATAACCAGAATGCCAAAGAAGAGGTGACTTCTATGGAAAAAGGATCCAAGAGTGCCAAGATGAAAGAGCACCCGAATGAACCAAATGATGTGACATCGCCGGTCGGGACATATTAGAGGCAGACAAGTGTCCTGGAGTATGGAGTTCCAAGTATTTATTGTTTTAATTAATTATTTTAATCTGTCATGTTAATTATTTATTTTAACTATTTGTTTTATTTTACTGTTTTGTGATTAACTTCAAGTATAAAATTAAAACACTGGACTATGGACACTTCCATTGGGAAGAAATATGTAAAATATTTGATAAGAACTGATGGACTCAGAGAGGAATTTTGATATTATGATGATTGAACAGTGATTTTTCAATTTTCATTTTTCACATGTGAATATTGATTTTGTTGGATTACCACATTTTAAAAGAAGAAAGGGGGCAAGTGGGATTTTTTCCGATTGTGGCTTGGACCATGGCCAAATTCTCAGAAAAAGGAGGGGATATGTAGGATTATTTAGTGTGTTTTTGGAGTGCAGCGCCACTGCATGGTATCAATAAATTGCTATAATGCGGTACAGCAAGCCATGTGTTGCCAGTGTAACATATGGACATGCAAATTAAGACAGGTTACACATTGTAAAAGCACATCATTTTTAATGGTGTAACATATGGACATGTAAATGAAGACAGGCTACACAGGTCAAAAACAAACCATTTTCTCATTTAAAAGCACACCATTTTTTTTTCTTTTCTCACCTGAAATGCCTCTATTGAAGGAGACACATTAGATAATTAATGAACTAATATAATTAACAAGTACTAACACGATTTTAACTTCTTAATATTGTAATGTGTTCTCCATGTGCAAAATGAGGCAGAGTGAGGCTCACTTTAAACGTGCATTTTGATTTTTTTTCTCTCTTTTTCTCCGCTTTTCACGGTTCTTGCTCAGGAAACAAAACTTGAATAAGCAGGAAATCAATTTTGTTACAGTTGCTTACTGTAAAAGTGAGCTATTGTTTGAAGAAGGAGGGTATGATATGATGGATTTTTATTGGACAGGCGTCACATTAGGGGCTGTAACAGAGGTTTCTTGGTGCACCTCGGGGAGGAAGAAAGGCAGTGTCCATTTTGCATAGCTTCGGTGAGGACTTGGCTGGAGTGGCTGTGGGGTTGCCTGGCTGAGAGGCGTCGTTCCAGTGCACTGTTGACCATCCCAGGCTGGGGATTCTAGTCGATTAGCACCGGCTTGAGAATAGAAGATTGCAGATTGAAACTGCATGTTCTCCTGCATGTTCTCGCTGGGGTGCTCTAAAAGAAAGCCCTGAGCCATTTAAAGAAAGCGACCAGCCCAGAGATTTTGCGTGCTGAACAGCTACAAATTTCTGGTAATTATCTTATACAAAGTGAGAGTGCGGTGTGTGAATGAAATCTATTTCAGGCAGGCAGCGTAGCGATAGCTTCTATTGAAGAATCACTGTATTTAAATGCTACACTCTAATGTTGCCATCTAAATGCAAGCCCACTGATGCATTGTTTTCTTTATTGTTGCAAAGAATCTAATGAAATGCCATATATGTTGCAATTGTTTCTCTTATGTTTATTTTAGAAAAGACTGCCTCGCAAAGCTGGTAATGTATGATTTTTTAAATGAAACTGATGTAAATCACAACCTGTGTAACGGCTTCTTTTTGCTTCTGTTTTTCTCTGGTGCAGTTAGCTCATATCACATGATAAAAGGGGAGGTTATTAGGTAATATATGCCAAGCATCCTATGTGGAAAAAGTGATGTTATGAGTAATTATATATAGCTGTGTGCGTGGTTCCACTCAGTGTATATGTATGTGTGGCTTCTGAGTGGAACACAATCCGATAGTCTGCTGGGCGTACATGAATCAGCAGAGAGAGAGGCCTCTGGAAATAGTTTCACTAATGTAAACAAATTAGTGATAATACCACATGTTATTGTGAATATTTTATGGAAGCATAGCTCACTGGTGTAGATAAATCAGTGATAACATTCGTAAGTGGCACTCCATATGAAAATGTGGTGTTATTGAATAATGTAGAAGCCTGAGGTCTCTAGAGATCACAAGAACATTCTAAACAAAAGAAAGGGGTTTTGTATGTTGGGGCCACAAATAAAACAAAGAAATTATGCTCATCACTATACCACAACGAAATGTATACCAACCAAATGTATATGTGTACTGAAATAATGCATAGCCACTATACCACTGTAATACCAAACCCAATCTAAATACAAGGAGTGGTTATTACTAAACTATTTTTGTTTTTGGCAGTACGAAAATACTGCTAGGTCCCAAATCTACACAAAATACTCAACAGGACTGTTACATAATTATCACACAACATCTCTGTGGGGATTGCAATATCATCATTATCACAATCATTGCTGTGCAGGCTTCAACATCAGTATCATCAAAGAATGTGTCTGATGGATTTGAACATAACCATTATCACACATCATACATGGGAGGGTGTTAGCACTATCAATATCATCTAATTGGGGGTATTCACATCATTTCTATCATATGCCATCTCTGTTGGGACCTTAACATAACCACCCTGTGAGCACCCATACGTAATTACTATCATACACCATCTGCATGGGTACTGAAATGTTATCATAATCTCTACTTGAACTTTAACATCAGCAACATAAACATTACAGACCATGTCTATGGGGACTTTAGCACTGGTACTGCCATAAATCATCTCTGTGGGGTCTATAAGGTAATCATTATCAGACATTATCTTTGTGGGTACTTTAAAATGATTAGAACAAGCTTCCTACATAAGTACGTAAACATTAATACTATGACACACCATCTTCTTGGGAACCTTACATCATTATTATCACAAACCATCTTGATAGGAACTGTAACATTACCACACATCTCTGTGTGGGGATTTCAACATAATTGTTAACACCATCGCTGTTAGGACTTCAACACCATCAAGATAAAATGGTAAATTAAGAAGAAAAGTAATATCAGTCTTGTTGCATATATTTATATTTAGTGGAAGTACACAGGCCAATGAATTTTGAATATTTGTATGAATCAAAATGACCATATTTCACTTAGCTAGTTATGTGTAACTTCACTTTGTGATTTTACTTCATTTTATAATTGGTGCAATGGAATATCTTTTTAGCACTTTCGTGTGTTGCTTCCTGACAAACCTTTGAAATCTCTATCATCACATAGTATCCATGCCAAAGGCAGTAAATAAAACTACTCTTTGCCACATGGTTAGAGCCATTAACATCAATACCACAAACAATCTCTGTGTGACCTTTAACATAATTACCATAACACACTATGTAGAAAATATAACTCCTGGTTCAACACACATATCAATTTAGACAAAGCACAACTTTCTTCAAGCAAATGCTGTGCGGAAGATGTGGCCTAATTGTTTGGTGGAGAGAGGCATAATCAATTTTCTTATTTATTTACTCAGAATCACTGAAACTTGAATTCTAACAAAGTGTCCTCTCACTTCTGTCATTAGACACCACTTCTCCCGGAACACAGAAATCATCATAATATCTGACATAATCTCTGTGGGAACTGTAACATATTCCCAAAATATCGATACAACGAAATATGGAAATTCATGTTGTGATCTTAAAACACCATTTTTAACATGATTTTGTCATTACCATAATCACAAACGATTCATGTCAGGAGTTGATTGCCCTTATCATCAGACATCATCTTTGTGGGGAATTCAACATCCTGAACAGCGCACACCATTTCTGAGAGCATTTTAATATCATTTTGATCACATTCCATTTCTCTAGGAGACTTCTGCATCACCATTACCACACACCATATCTGTGAAGGTGTTAACCCAATCAATATCAAATACCATCTCTGGGGACATTCTAATAATTTATATCCAGGTCATCTTTGTGGCAGACTTTAACATCACCCCTTTCTAATCCATTTATGCGATCACTTCTGCAACATTATTATTGCACACCTTTTATGTAAGGACTTCAACATCATTATTATTTCAACCTTCCTTCACTTGCCCTATCATAAATGCATTCACTTTGCATGCTGCCACCACATGCTGCCACCACACCTCAGATAGAAACTTGAGCAGACTTCAAGTCATGTAAAATAATGCCCTCAGAGCCGTAGTGAACATTCTGAAAAGAGATCAAATCTCACAAGCCAGGCGCTTGATCCACTGGCTCCCCGTCAAAGGACGGATCACTTTCAAGACACTAGCCATAACTCAAAAGTGCATGGCGCTGACAGCCCCCACATACCTGTCTGCGGAGTGAGAGCCACCTCCACCAGACATAAGAGAACGCGTCACACCAACCACTTGTCTATCCCAACTATAAAAAGGGTCAAAGCAGGCAGTGCCAGCTTCCCTCATATTTGCTCCTAAGCTTTGGAATGCCCTACCCAATACCTTCAGAGCACAGAGCTCACACATCTCCTTTCGGAAAACGCTGAAATCTATGCTCTTTAACTAACTCACCCTACTCCACTTAAATCATCGACCCTAGTTTCACCCCCTACGGACTCGTACCTTCTTGCACTGTTCAAACTTCTGCACTTAAGAATCCCCCTGCCCCCACCTCGTTATATCTTTGTCATTTGCCATCATTGCCACATCCCTCTGTCTCCCCACTCCCAGCACCGTTAAGACCGACCCTCATCACCCTACCCCACACTATCCCACAATGCCCCTTAGTAACCCATACCTCAATGACCCTGCCCTATGGCTCCAACACTTTGCCACTAAACCTACACCCAATCAACCTTGCACACTCCAAGTCAGGAATCTTAGACTTGGATCCAGACTGCCTCGTGCCCCTCGTGCCCCCTGCACTCAGCACACACATGCTACCACTACTACACAGAAGTTACCACCATCCCACAGCGCCATCTCCACCAAAGAACTCAAGGGTGCCCTCATTAATGCCAGCTCTATTACAGCCCACGCGTTGGACATCTCCGACCTCATCACCACTCATAACCTCGATTTTGTGGCCATCACCGAAACCTGGTTACATGCAGCCTCTGGCCCACTTCTTGCCCTCGCTATCCCCAGCGGCTGCTCTATCATTAGAGCTGACTGACAGACAACATCCAAGGGAGGTGGAGTCGCATTAATACATAGAAATAACATCACACTTAGAATCATCCCCAACACTGAGCTCAGTTCTGCAGAATCCCTCTCCGTGAAACTCACCTTATCACCAACTAACACTGCAACTCTCCACCTTATCTATAGACCTCCAGGACCACTTGGCTCCTTCATAAATGAGATCACGGCCATTCTGACGGTCAACACTAAACCCAACTCTCAGGTATTGCTTCTAGGTGACCTTAACCTTGGCCTACTTGACACTAAGGATCACTTGGCCTTTGAGGTCGCTACCACACTAGCTAATTTAGGATTTCAACAGCGGATCAACGAACCTACCCATATTAAGGGCAGAACGCTTGACTGGATTACTGACCTTAATTGCAACACCACCATAAGCTCCAACCACGCTTGTGCCTGGTCCGACCATCACATCATCATCTTCCACTTACCAGCGACCAACCCTCACACCACTCCACAGATAGCTCCAGCCATCCCCACAAGGAGTATAAAAGACATCACCAGGGATAAACTACTCCCACTTATCCTTCCTATCCTGAATAAATGTGTGTCCCAACATAACGACCCCACAGTCTTAGTAGACATCTTCATTCAAACACTGCTTAAAGCCATTGATAACATAGCACCGCTTAAACTACGAAAAGCCAAACAACAAGCCCATTTGAACTCCTGGTTCACCCCGCAGTTAAGAGCCTTACGCAAAGAAAAACGCAAGGCTGAATCACTCTGGAAGAGCCACCCATGGGACTCTAACAAAGAACACCTCATCATCACCACCCACAATTACAAGGAAGCGATTTTTCAATCCAAAAAGGAGACATACAACCAACGTATCATACAAGCGGAATCCAACACTAAGGAGCTATTTAAAATCCTTAAAGAATTGGAATCCCCCTCCCCCACTCCTGATACCTAAAGACAGTAATTGGTGTAACAACATCCAAAACGCTCTCCTCAACAAAATCACCACCCTGCAATCGAAAATTAACGCCAAACAAACTACCCTACTTACCAACCCCACCACTAAACTACCCCGACAGCTTCCTTTACTCACACCCCTTTTAGCTTCACCCCACTCACCATCCTCGAGGTCGAAAACATCATTCGCAATTTAAAACCCTCTAACTGCCAAGGTGACTCCTGCCCAGCACCTATCATTAAGGAAGTGGCACATGACCTCGCTCCTTTTATAACCACCTTCATCAACTCTTCATTCCTAACTGGAATGGTACCCAACAACTTGAAGGATGCTTGGGTTATCCCTCTCCTAAATAAAATGACTCTAGACCCCGAAACACCAAATAACTACAGACCCATTACCACCGTACCGTTCCTACTCAAAATACTTGATAGAGCAGCATACCTGCAGATTCAGAACTACTTAGAAACCAATAACCTCCTCGGCTCACGACAATCTGGCTTCAGGCCTAAGCATGGGACTGAAACAGCTCTTCTTGACCTCAAAACTCAAATAGAGGACCTCAAAGACAATGGTAAATTGGCCCTTCTACTACTACTGGACTTATCGGCTGCCTTCGATTTGGTCACTCACCAAATACTATGTCGGCACCTGAAGTCCGCTGCCCACTTCTCTGACAATGCATCCAACTGGATAAGGTCATTCCTCGACAATAGGCACATGAGAGTTTTCTCACCTACTACATCGGCCGACACTACACCACTCCCTTGTGGAGTCCTGCAAGCGTCCTGTGTCTCCCCTACTCTATACAATGTCTTCACCAAACCATTATTTGATGTGCTTGACTATCTGGCCGTCACCTACACGAATTACGCTGACGACACCCAAATACTCATACCCATCACTGGTGACTACATTGTTGACTCCAAAGCCCTTAATGACATTTACCTTGTCATACAAGCATGGATGGCCGAGCACGAGTTGTGCCTCAACAATGACAAGACTGAGCTTCTCATCTTAGGCACGCAACAGAGACTTAACAAACTGAGTCCCCTGTTCGGCTCCTTTAACATTGACGGTAATCTAATTAAAGTATCTAAAGATACCAAAACTCTGGGTATCTACCTGGACGCCTTCTTGACTCTCACCAGACAAACTAATGCAGTGGCCGCTACGTCTGCTTACACCTGCAAATTGATTTCAGCCTGTCGTCCATTCCTTACCGCCCAGAACTGCATTACCCTGGCCAGGACCTTGGTTATGTCCAAATTGAACTACTGCAATGCACTGTACCAAGGCACTAACCAGGGTAATCTCAACAAACTTCAGACTACCCAAAATAATGCCTTTGGAGCGGCTCTTAATATCCCCCGATCTGCTCACATCTCAGAAACCAGGAAGAACCTCAACTGGCTCTCAGTCGCCCAAAGGATCTCTCTGAAGCACTGGCCCTTACATACAAATGTTTTTTTTTTTCATTTATTTATTTAGAAAGTTTCACAAGTAGATAAACGATAAATCAGTCAGAACAAATAGTACAGTAAATGTGTCAACCACCAGGCCACCACATATCTAGCCTCGCGATTCACTCAACATATACCAGCGCGAGCACTTAGATCTGCACAATCCCAAGGTCTTGCGATCCCTAGATTCAAGCTGCAAACCGCTGGGGGTGCCAGCTTTCCTGTCTTGGCAGCCATGCTTTGGAACACCGTACCACTCACTATCAGAACCTTACCGTCATTTAACCTATTCAAACACAAAGCCAAGCTTTGGCTAGCTACATCTCACTAACAACCGCGCTTCTGACTCTGGACCCAGTTTTGCTTTGCTCCGGCATTACTGTTCTGCTTATTGCCTTGATTTGTAACGTCAATTGTATATTTTGTTTACAATCTGTTGGTACCATTGTGATGATATGTTATACCTGTAATGTTCTGCCAAGATATGCGCCCGGTTGCCCTTGGGCCTGGTCTGCGCTATACAAATAAACAAAATACAAATACAAATACAAATACAAATTTACTTGTGTTACCTCACTGCTAGCAGGTTCACTGTAACCACGAACCACAGTCAGACTGTCTCTTTGCGTCTCCTCTGCCCCCCCCACTGTTTTTATTTATGGAACTAAGTAAGGCTGCTTGTGCTTGTAACAGTGCCACAATGCCTCTGGGCTGCTTGTGTTCTATATAAATGTTAATTAAAATAAATACATTATTACTAAACAAAATTGGTTTGGGCACCTTAACATCATCAGAATCTGACCCCATCTCTTTGGAGACTGTTACATCATTAATATTACACACCATTTTTGTGCGGGTTTCAACCTCATTATCATCACACACTACCTCTGTTGTGAACTCCACATTTTAAGACAAAATTGAATCTCTGTGGGGACGTTATCATCTAGACAATACACCATCTGTGAGGGTACTTTAACGTCAACATCACATACTAGTCCACACACATATCTCTATGGAGACTTTAATATTATATTTTTCACATGCTATCTTTGAGGGGGGGTTAACATCACATTAATCACACAGCATATATTTGATGACTTTAACATCATTATAATCACATACCATCTTTGTGAGGACTGGAACATCTGTATCTTGGCACACAATCGCTATTGCCACTTCAACATCACAAACCACATCTATTTGGACTTTAAGTATAACAATCAGAAACCATTTCTTTTGGGGATTTCAGTATCAGTATTATCCTCCAACATCTATGTGGGTTATTTACAATCATCATCATTACACACTGACTCACTATCACATGCTATCTCCATGGGGCCTTTAACATAGTTGTTGTCACATACTATCCTTGTGAGGGAAGTTTACATCACCATTATCACAAAATATCTCGGTAAGGACCTTAAAATAATCAGTCACACACCATCGCTGTGTGATATCAATATAATATGAACATACACAATCTTTGTGGGGACATTCCATTTACCGTAATCATGTCCCCTCCCCATAAAGAAATTCACTTCCATATTATCACACACAGTCCCAATGAAGACAGTGACATCTTCATCATTAAACCAATCCTGAACATCTGTAACATGAGACAAGATCTCTTTTGGGACTTCAACATAATACATTATCTAATGGGGACTTTAATAGCATGATAATCACAGGCCATCTCTGTGAAAACTTCAAAGTCGGTTTTACCATATAACATCTCTGTGAATTCTTTATCATCACGCACCAGCTCCATCTGGGATTTAACATCATTATTAACGTATACTATCGTTGTGAGGGATTTTTACATCACCATTTTCACACACCGTCTCTATGAGGACTCTATGAGGATCTTTAAGAACACACCCTGACCCTATGAGTACTCAATAATATTAATAACACGCAAGCTTTTTGGGGACTTTCCATTTGCAATAATCATGCAATCAACCCATAGCATAATTATCTTCACCAATACCACACAAAGTCCTAAAATGGACTGTACCATCTTTATAAAGCCAATCCTCAAGAGGATATGTGCTTAAACCCATTATACTCACACACCACCTCTGTGAGGACTTCATTCTTATCACACACCATCTCTGTGGGGACATTAAATTAACTATCACACACCACCTCTGTGAGAACCTGAACATCTGTATCATGAAACAAAATCTCTATTGGGACTTCAGCACAATACACCATCAGTATGGGGACTTTAATATCCTGATAATCACAAGCCGTCTCTGTGGGGACTCCAACATTGGTATTACCATACAACAACTCTGCTGATTCTTCATCATCATCATCACACCATCGCCATCATTATTATCACAGACTATCGCAGTGAGGGACATTTGCATCATCAGTATTACACACCATTTCTATGAGGACTTAGCATCTTTATGAACACACACAAACCCTATAGATATTTCAAGAATCGTATAAACACACAATCTTTGTGGGGACATTCCACTTACAATAATCATGCACCATCCCCGTAGGGACATTTACTTCAATATTATCACAGTCTCAAAGTGGACTGTAACATCTTTCTAAAACCAATACTCAAGACAAGATATGTTTCAGTGGGAACGATGGTGACTGTTAAACAAAAAAAAAACTGAATACAAATCCATGCTCCCCCCTTGACCACCGTGTGTGATCCTCGGTTGATTGCGCCATCTTTCTGTTCCCCAGTTCTCTTTACAAACACATTTTGGAGTGTTAATAAAAGGGCTTAATGACAGAATTAAGAGCCTTTATGTGAATACCTTATGGGAGATACAATACCATCACTAGCAATCTTTTCTGCATCCCTGTGATATGGGCAAGTACTCATATATAGAAGTATAATTGTATAATGTACAAAGAGTAATGTGAAACAAATATTTAGGCATTTACATATGAATGCATTCGATTCCAAATAAGAATAATGAAATAAGTCCCCACAAGGATGGTAACACGTGTTCAAGTCCCCGCAATGATGGTACCGTGCACGTGATTAAAAATAAACATTTTTGCAAATTTGAAGCTGGATCCTGAATTATGAATTTTTTACTGAATATATTTCTGCTATTTGCATGTTTTTAAAACATTGGGAAAGGATTGTCCCCACAAGGTAGGTAAAATGTGTGTGTGTGTGTGTGTGTGCTAAATAATTTACCAGCCTGTATACTAGATGAGCAAATGTAAATTGTTAACCACATTTTCAAGTATCATCAATTTGATAAACATTCATGCAACATTCATCAGAGCTTGATTAATTTGATTCTTTCAAATTAAAGCAGGTTTATTTCAAACCTGTTGATAATTGTGTAAGGAATGTCTGTGTGATGTTCACAGAGCTTTATTCTATTTTTAGAAAATAAAAAACCAGAGGGCACAATGCATAAATCATGGACTCAGCAAAGGACCATTTATCCAAAATAATAGACAACTTGGACTCCCCTCACTTACAACAAGAGTAAACAGCAATAGAGAAAACGAAAGAAAAGGTACACAATGAAAGGAATCACCTACAAAAATTAAGGTAGATGGGCGCATAATCTCAAGGATTGAATGCATTATATTGCAGGCATCAAATGCAATGTTATTGCTTCAATGCCTACTCCCTGTTAACAAAACATCACCAGTGTAAATGGGTGTTGTGATGTAAACTCTGATGTTGTTCTCGAACCTGTGAGGTTTGAGAGCGAAGCCGCAGCGAGTAAGAGTTTGTGCTTCATGGGGAGCACCCCCCACCTGGGCGCTCTCATAATAAATATACCTATATTCAAATGCACATTTCTGGTGACATTGTAGGATTCATAATAATTGGCGACGAGGATGGGAGTGCCTCCAGAAGAGAGAAGACCACCACCTCATACCCCACAAACACAAAAGGGCGCCAAACCACGGGTGACACAACTGGGAAGCCGAACTAAGCTGAATCACAGCTATGAACAAGCTGCACTACAGAGGCCAGGTACTCATGAGGGACACTAAAGAGGTAGGCTGCTACAGACATTTATATAGAATTAAATTGGAGAGCGAGGACACTCACCAAGCAACATAAACTCTCCAAACATTTTTGGAACAAAACAAATGAGGTGCTTGAGAGATATCATTCTTTCTTCCGAAAGCGGAATAAGGGAGAATCAGTAGATACCTGCATCGCATTTTTAAGAGGACTAATGGCGACATGCAGGTTCACAGGCGTTGCAGAAGAATACTTAAGAGATCAATTAGTGCTTCACACTGCTGATTGCCACATTCAGCAAAGATTATGGCATGCTAAAGACCCCACACTGGACCAAGCAGTGGAGATCCCCAGAACAATGGAATTAGGAGACTGATGCATGAGGGCAGTAGAAAACAAACAAGATATGACAGAAATCAAGAGTGTGCAAGCAGAAAAAGATGATGATGGAGAAGATGCCATAGTAGCATTGATAAAGAAAATGTCTACGGTTACTGCCAAAATGCCTAGGAGAGAAAGAGATACATTTAATATAATGCAAGGAAGATGCTACAAATGCGGTCGGGGCTGACACCCAAAAGGTATTAGAGAATGCACAGCATATGCAGCAGAGTGTTTCAGGTGTGGACATTTTGGAAAAGTCTGCAGAAATAGCAGAGAAAGGGGAAGAATGGGTTCAAGTAGCAGAACATACAAAGAAAGTAACTGCCCCATTAATGCAAATATTAGAGCTTTGGAAGAAAGAGGGGGCCCAAGCAGTCTGTTATCTGTTTTAAACTGCAGAGAAGAACAGTATATACACATTTTTACAATTACCCCAGGAGGAAAGAGAGGTCCATGGGTGTGCATGTATATAAATAAGATACCTACGCAAGTGATGATGGACACAGGTTCACCATAGACAATAGTAGCTCTCATGACATTTACTAAAGAATTGGATGGGCGATATGAAGAGTTAAGGACAGTCAATATTGGGGCCACAGGGTACGGTAAGAGTCCCATCAACATCATTGGTTATGAATGGGTTCATGTCAACATTGACGGTCGAGAGACTTACTGTAAATTGTACGTGGTGGAAAATAAATCGTCAGTGGTAGAATGGGAAGAACAGGCAGCCCTCTGAATAAAAATACACCCAGGAGAGACGATTCCGATATTATGTGTGTCCAATGAAGATAATAATACCAATGAAGGTCTAGCAAAGAGGTTTCCTTTAGTATTCAATGAAAACGTTGGGATGCTCAAAGGATTCAAACAGAGTATCATTCTGAAGAGAGGTGCCAAGCGCATCGCACAGAAGGTGGCAAACATTCTGCTGGGAACAAGAGATGCTCTGCAGAAGGAGTTGACAAAACTGTATGAACAAAAGATTATAGAGCCATCGAGTGTTCTGAGTGGTTATCCCCGATTGTAATTGTACGCAAGCCAGATCATTCCATAAGAATGGGTGTCGACCTTCGAGATCTTAATGCCAACATTTTGATTGATAGGCACCCTCTACCAAATATAGAGGAGATGCTGACAACCATGAAGCCTGCCAAATATTTTACTTCACTCGACCTGTCACCAGCATACCATCAAGTGGTTCCGGATGATAGCTCAAGACATTTAACCTCATTTGTCACTCGCCTGTGGGCTTTCAGATATAGGAACATGCCTTTCAGCCCAGCATCTGCTGCTGCAGTTTTTTAGAGACTGATGCATCAACTATTCGGGGGCCTTGACGGTGTATACTACTTCCAGGACGATATTCTGATTGCAACCATGACGGAAGAAGAACATAATGCCAAGCTGTTAGGAGTTCTGCATGTTATACAAGAAAAAGGTCTCACACTTAAGATTGAAAAATGTGTGCTCAAATGGAGAGAGGTGACATATTTGGGACATGTCATGAATTCCAAAGGGATCAGTCAAAATAAATATCTGGTGGAAACAGTATCAAACATGCCTGCTGCTTCAAATAAAGACCAATTGTGCATTTTCCTGGGGCTAGCGGAGTACTATTCAACATGTGTACCACATTATACAGACAGAGCAAACCACATGAGAGAGCTCATGAAAAATTCAACAATGTTTGTGTGGTCTGAAGAGTGGCAAGATGAACAAAAAAACATTAAGAATAGCATAAACAGTGCACCAACACTAAGCATGTTGAACAGTACAGCCCCTAACATAATTACAGTTGATGCTAGTAATATTGTTCTGGGTGGAGTGTTGGAGCAAGTCCAGGAGAATGGCATAGTACTAATTACTTTTGCTTCGCATGTTCTGAAGGCAGCAGAACTTAACTACTCAACCATAGAAAAGGAAGCCCTCAGAGTGAGATTGATTCTGGAACATTTTAGAGGTCTAATATGGGCCCTCCCAATAACCCTCAACACTGACCACAAGCCGTTGATACATGTCTTAAATTCTACGAATCCACATTTAGTGTCTCGTAGGATTCACAGGTGGATCCTTGACATAATTCAATTTAATGTGAAGATTGTGTACACGTCTGGTAAAATGAACGTCATTGCAGATTGTTTCTCTAGATTGCCTTGGGATAATGGAGAACAGAATGAAGATTGCGTTGATGAGAAGGATATGGAATGCATTATTGCACAAATTGAACCAGGAATAGTGAAAGAAGAGTGGGCCTGAGCATTTGCAGAGGATCTGGAGCAATGATTACTGCGCCAAGCTGTACAGGAAGGATGGGAAAAGGGAGATCATGCTCTGAAAGAATAGGCACAAATTAAGAAAGAGATTGCAGAAGACGCAGTGTGTGTTTACAGGGGTGATCGGATAATTCCACCTGTTACATTAAGCAAAAAATCATGGATGTGGCACATGAACGCCATCTTGGTAGGAACCTTATGAAAAGAAGAGTGAGAAAATGTTATTGGTGACCAGGGATGTGGAACAAAATTGAAGAGTTGGTAAAGAATTGCCAGGCGTGTGCGGTAAGCAAGAGCAAGAAGATGATTGTTACACCATTACAACCTGTCAAGGTTCCAAACATGGTGTGGAAGAATCTGGCCAGAGACATTACAGGGCCTTTTGAGACATTGGATGTTCAAAAGATATATATAGTTGCATTGTTGGATTACACCTCAAAGTGGGTTGAATTGGGGAGTAATGGAGGGCACAATTACGACAGGAAAGATTTTGATATTTTTGGAAGATGTATTCAGTAGGGAAGGAGATCCCCATGAAATAATATCTGACAATAGGACCCAATTTATGTCAGAATCGATGCAAGTGATTTTAAAAGATAGAGCCATTGAACACAAAGTTACTACACTTTACCATCCCATGGCCAATGGATTAGTGGGGTGTATGAATGGATTTGTAAAGAATATAATACAATTGGCCATGGCCAATTCGTTACCATGGAGAGACACACTCAAGGAGGCATTAAATGCATATAGAATTACTCCTCATTCTACAATAGAAGAAGAACTGTTAATCAGGATGAGAGGGAAGGTAGCATCTAACAGGTTGAGGCCACCATGGTTACCAAAAAAAAACTGCAAACTAATAGGCATTGAAAGTATTATAAGGAGAGTGAAGGAGAAACAAAGGAAATACATAGAGTATTATGACCATAACAAGCATGTAAGGAAAAGTAAATAGTAAATTTAAGGAAGGAGATTGGGTGAGTGTAAAGGAACCTAGGAACATTTTTAAAAGGCTTGTCCAGATTCAGGAAGGCACAGAGAGTGATGAAAGCATCGGAGAAGTCAGTGAGTTTGGATGATGAAAAAAGGTGATCATGCGATGATGCATTTTCCAGAGAACTGAACAGACCAAGTGAGCTGCCACATGATTTTAAAAGTCAAGAGTGGATTCACAACCAAGGACTATACACATACACTGCAATGGAGAGGAGTGGTGGTGATTCAATCCCTGCAAAAAGGATGCTGTTGAGGAGCAGGAAAGTTGCTCCAAATTTCAACAGTGATTATGTTTATTACAAACTGTATCCCTGTCAGAAGGATGCTGCTGAAGAACAGGAGAGTTGCTCCTAATTGCAAGAGTGACTATGTTTATCACTAATTGTATCCTTTTTACCTGCATGGTTTATTTCAGTTTGGTCCCCTTTGTTCTTTTCCCCTTTCCTTTACCTGTTCACCCCTGGAGGGAAGATGTGATGTAAAATCTGACGTCATTCTCGAACCCGTGAGGTTCAAGAGCGACGCCAGAGCAAGTAAGAGTTTGTGCTTCATGGGGAGCACACCCACCTGGGGGCTCTAGTAATACATATACTTATATTCAAATGCGCAGTTCTGGTGACATTGTTGGATTCATAATAATGGGTTTGCCAATACAGCATATCCATTAAACACGTATAGATGATTGAACTAAACAAGGAATCAAGAAAAGATATGAAATCACTGGAGTGTGTTAATGGTCCAAAGTAAAGGTCACTGTTTTGAGGGCACGTCTTCTGCTTCAATAGGGTTTGCCTTGGTTTACATCCTTGCGTCCACACCTACAGAGCTATGTTTCTTATTAGCCACTAGTAGCTACAGGGAGACCTTGTTAACAGAAAATTGTAAAGTATCTGCACATCGAATGGCTTGTCCTCATGTCCATAAATATCACTGTTTGACCTTACAAAGTATACATGCTGCTGCCATTTTGAGTGAACTTTGTATTTTCATTGCCCCACGACTTAATCTTGAATTAATGCGTTGAAATGCTCTGCAGTCTGCATAAAAAAATAAAATAATGAACATAATGTCAGCAGAGATAAATGGAGCCTGTGTGACCTTGCAAGGTGGAGCCCTGTCTCCTACCAACCTAATGTGTTCACTAGCTGGTAATTGACATATGTCTAATGGCAGAAATGTCAGAATAAAATAATTATTCCATATAAAAAGGTCTTCAAAAATCGGTGGTCATACAATTTGCCAGGCTAAAAGGAAGAGTTGGCAAGCACTTTTGCATCCTGGAAAATTAGTCCCAGCAGGTGAACCATTACACGTTCTCAATGCTAAGTAAAATTACTGCAAGTCATTATCACACATGTCTTTCTACTTTATGCAAAATGATCTGCAGCCCGAAAATGCACTATCAACACAGCAGCATTTCTGAAGCTTTTAGTACTATTTTTAATTATTTTTGAAAGCATTGCATTTTGAATCATTTCACATGGATTTAAACATACATTCTGCAAATGTCGTCGCAGACATATTTCACGCATTTTATATCTTGGGAAACTGAATAAATCATATTCCGATCTAAAAGTGCTGCACAAAAACGTCTACGCTCGCGAATATCATTTGACAATTGTTATGAGGGATAACTTGTGCTCCTGTACTTGTAGTTTCTTAAAATATTCAATTTAGAAGCCTGCGTGTAATTGACTAAGATCTCATTACCTGTGTTTGTTTAAATTGGTTTAACTTGTTCGATTCAGTTATTAGTCACATTTAAATGTTATGATACATAGCAGAGAGCGTTATACAGTCTGAAAAAGACGCTTGGCACAGATCTGAGCCATGCTCAAGAGACACAACTTTGCACTTGCCGTGGAATTTGGGCCAGTGCTCTATTGTACAACGTGTTACAGTGCACCTAGGTAAGGCAGACTCTTGCTGTTGTGTGGGAGGGAGTTGGTGTGCTGGGTATGCAGTAACCCGTGCTTATGTGTGATGATGGATAGAGAGCCTTACTTAACCCCTCTTACTCAGAGGCCTTAATGGGGGGGGGTCATTCAACTGTAGTCACCTGTAGAAATTCCACTATATAATACATGGCAGGCTGCAATATCTGCGCGGGCATAATGTTCTTATTACAGGCTAGTTGTTACATCACACCTGACATGTAATAAGAAAATGACATCACAACCTCTCTGTTATCAGTCATTACGCTTCATTGTGACATCACAATGCCCGCTGCTGGAGCCAGCAGAGAGAATTCCAGTTGTCACTGCAGCATTTAATTAAAGCTGTGAAAAACTTTTCAAATTCCTTGCTTGCTAAATAGTTTTCTGTCCCTTTACAGCCATTTGTTGATAAGGAACTGTTTATGGTAAAATGCTTAATTTGTGCACTGCTGGAGTATAACACATGTGAGCAAGAAGCTGCATATTATTTACTTGTTTTGAAGCACAAAATGAAACCTTTTTCTGGATACGTTTTATTAAACTGCTTGAACTATTTTTTGTGCAACACATTAGGAGCTGCATTTTTGATTTTTTTTAAATCCTAACAGATTTTATATTGATTATATGGATCAGAAAATGGAAGATCTGTTCCATTATATTATGTAAGAGATGAGATATTTACGTTAATGACAGTGTGTAGCCATGCACTATGTTATATAGTGTGAATAGTTTCTCATGACACTTTGATGGAATCTTGATGCTACAAGCTGTTACATCAAGGAACATTATGATGTGGAATGAGAATGTTATGGTATGAACTGGAAAGTTGCTCCAAATTTCAACAGTGATTATGTTTATTACAAACTGTATCCCTGTCAGAAGGATGCTGCTGAAGAACAGGAGAGTTGCTCCTAATTGCAAGAGTGACTATGTTTATCACTAATTGTATCCTTTTTACCTGCATGGTTTATTTCAGTTTGGTCCCCTTTGTTCTTTTCCCCTTTCCTTTACCTGTTCACCCCTGGAGGGAAGATGTGATGTAAAATCTGACGTCATTCTCGAACCCGTGAGGTTCAAGAGCGACGCCAGAGCAAGTAAGAGTTTGTGCTTCATGGGGAGCACACCCACCTGGGGGCTCTAGTAATACATATACTTATATTCAAATGCGCAGTTCTGGTGACATTGTTGGATTCATAATAATGGGTTTGCCAATACAGCATATCCATTAAACACGTATAGATGATTGAACTAAACAAGGAATCAAGAAAAGATATGAAATCACTGGAGTGTGTTAATGGTCCAAAGTAAAGGTCACTGTTTTGAGGGCACGTCTTCTGCTTCAATAGGGTTTGCCTTGGTTTACATCCTTGCGTCCACACCTACAGAGCTATGTTTCTTATTAGCCACTAGTAGCTACAGGGAGACCTTGTTAACAGAAAATTGTAAAGTATCTGCACATCGAATGGCTTGTCCTCATGTCCATAAATATCACTGTTTGACCTTACAAAGTATACATGCTGCTGCCATTTTGAGTGAACTTTGTATTTTCATTGCCCCACGACTTAATCTTGAATTAATGCGTTGAAATGCTCTGCAGTCTGCATAAAAAAATAAAATAATGAACATAATGTCAGCAGAGATAAATGGAGCCTGTGTGACCTTGCAAGGTGGAGCCCTGTCTCCTACCAACCTAATGTGTTCACTAGCTGGTAATTGACATATGTCTAATGGCAGAAATGTCAGAATAAAATAATTATTCCATATAAAAAGGTCTTCAAAAATCGGTGGTCATACAATTTGCCAGGCTAAAAGGAAGAGTTGGCAAGCACTTTTGCATCCTGGAAAATTAGTCCCAGCAGGTGAACCATTACACGTTCTCAATGCTAAGTAAAATTACTGCAAGTCATTATCACACATGTCTTTCTACTTTATGCAAAATGATCTGCAGCCCGAAAATGCACTATCAACACAGCAGCATTTCTGAAGCTTTTAGTACTATTTTTAATTATTTTTGAAAGCATTGCATTTTGAATCATTTCACATGGATTTAAACATACATTCTGCAAATGTCGTCGCAGACATATTTCACGCATTTTATATCTTGGGAAACTGAATAAATCATATTCCGATCTAAAAGTGCTGCACAAAAACGTCTACGCTCGCGAATATCATTTGACAATTGTTATGAGGGATAACTTGTGCTCCTGTACTTGTAGTTTCTTAAAATATTCAATTTAGAAGCCTGCGTGTAATTGACTAAGATCTCATTACCTGTGTTTGTTTAAATTGGTTTAACTTGTTCGATTCAGTTATTAGTCACATTTAAATGTTATGATACATAGCAGAGAGCGTTATACAGTCTGAAAAAGACGCTTGGCACAGATCTGAGCCATGCTCAAGAGACACAACTTTGCACTTGCCGTGGAATTTGGGCCAGTGCTCTATTGTACAACGTGTTACAGTGCACCTAGGTAAGGCAGACTCTTGCTGTTGTGTGGGAGGGAGTTGGTGTGCTGGGTATGCAGTAACCCGTGCTTATGTGTGATGATGGATAGAGAGCCTTACTTAACCCCTCTTACTCAGAGGCCTTAATGGGGGGGGGTCATTCAACTGTAGTCACCTGTAGAAATTCCACTATATAATACATGGCAGGCTGCAATATCTGCGCGGGCATAATGTTCTTATTACAGGCTAGTTGTTACATCACACCTGACATGTAATAAGAAAATGACATCACAACCTCTCTGTTATCAGTCATTACGCTTCATTGTGACATCACAATGCCCGCTGCTGGAGCCAGCAGAGAGAATTCCAGTTGTCACTGCAGCATTTAATTAAAGCTGTGAAAAACTTTTCAAATTCCTTGCTTGCTAAATAGTTTTCTGTCCCTTTACAGCCATTTGTTGATAAGGAACTGTTTATGGTAAAATGCTTAATTTGTGCACTGCTGGAGTATAACACATGTGAGCAAGAAGCTGCATATTATTTACTTGTTTTGAAGCACAAAATGAAACCTTTTTCTGGATACGTTTTATTAAACTGCTTGAACTATTTTTTGTGCAACACATTAGGAGCTGCATTTTTGATTTTTTTTAAATCCTAACAGATTTTATATTGATTATATGGATCAGAAAATGGAAGATCTGTTCCATTATATTATGTAAGAGATGAGATATTTACGTTAATGACAGTGTGTAGCCATGCACTATGTTATATAGTGTGAATAGTTTCTCATGACACTTTGATGGAATCTTGATGCTACAAGCTGTTACATCAAGGAACATTATGATGTGGAATGAGAATGTTATGGTATGAACTGGAAAGCAGTTAGAGGCAGACCAAGTGATGGGGAAGACTGCAGCCCCTGAAGCTATTAACTGAATAATTACTGTTCACTTACCTTATGCGTATTGGCTTCATTATACTGGTGATGAGCTGCTCTCTGAGGCTGCAGTGAAGAGAGGCAGCAGTGTGGACCCACAGAGCGTGGTTTGCAGGTGCTCCTTGCCATTGCGCTTTTTCAGATTATGGCCCAGTGTTGTTCCTGAGCAGCGGCGGATATCCGGAGTGTGATTGGCTTCACAGATTTGGCTTATAGGACACGGCACTGTATGGTGAAAGAGTTAGTTTACAGTTTATACTGCAATAAAGGTATGTTTCACTCCATCCGCTAAGCAGAAGGTGCTATTCGGGGAATTTAACATTGCCTCCGTCCTTACTGTAGAGATGTTGCAAAGTTTCAGTGGGCCCCTTGAGGAGGGTTTAGGGACTTGAGAGGGGGCACGAGCGAGTGGCCCAAACACGTTGGATTGTATTTGTATTTGTATTTATTGTGTTTTATATAGTGCCTTTGTCCAAAGCGCTTTAAATAGAACAGTCAACAGTATATTGAATCAGAATGAAAAACAGCGTTCGTAAACAGTAACAGTCAATCTGTGTTCATAAACCGTAACGGTCAATTGGCATTCATTAGAGTAAATCAATCAATCAGTGTTCATAAACAGTATAAATCAGAGGATTGTAGCAGGTGGGATTTTAGAGAGGAACGGAAGAGAGGATAGGAAGTAATGGAGCAAAGAGACAGAAGCATGTTCCAGTGGAGAGGGGCTACAAGCTGTAACGAGTGAAAATGGGATTGGCCGCGGGGGAACAGCAAACATTAAATCTAAAGAAAGTAGCAGAGCAGATGGAACGAGATGGAGAGTAAAATGAAAGATGAGATGCAAGGTAGTCAGGAGCAAGTCTATAGAGACATTTGAACAATAAACAGAGAAAGTTGTATTTAAGCTGAGAATAGAAGGGCAACCAGCCAAGAGAGGCAAGGGAAGGAGAAATTGGGTCCTGGTAAGAGAGAAGACAGAGTGAGCAAATCGATGAATGATAGATGAATTTAAGAGGAGCAAGGTGTGAGTGGGGAAGACCAAAGAAAAGAACAGAACAATAAAATAGTCGGGAGAAGACTAGTGAAGAGATAAGGAGTTTTGTAGCGTGGAAAGTGAGAAAAGGGCAGACTTTGCAAACGTTGTAGAGATTAAATCGACAGGCGCGGGATGTAAGGGAGATATAGGGGAGAAAGGATTGATTGGAATCAAAGTAAATACCAGGATTGCAGGCAGTGTGAGAGATAGTGAGACAGGAGGGAGGAAAAGAAATGGAATGGGGGGGAGATTGCGACATAAGGGTGTATGTGGGAAAGAATAGGACTTCAGTCTTTCCGGCATTGAGAGTGAGGAAATGAGAGGTCATCCAAGATTTGATGGCAGAGAGGCAAGATGAGAGAGTTTGATGAATGTCAGGGGAGAAGGACAAGAAGGATAGAAAGAGTTGGGTATTATCAGCATAGAAATGGTGTGACACTCCAAAGGATGAGATAGTGGGGGCAAGGAAGGAGGTGTATAGGGAAAATAGAAAGGGACCAAGAACTGATCCTTCAGGAATGCCATGGACCAGAAGAACGTGAGGAGAAGTGTTACTGCCCCAAGAGACAGCAAAGGTACGGTTGGATAGGTAAGATGAAAACCACGACAGAACAGACCCCCGAAGACCAAGGGAGGAGAGAGAAACCAAGAGAAAAGAATGATCTACAGTGTGAAAGGTAGCGGACAGATCAAGTGAAATAAGAACAGGTGAGTGTTTGGAATAGTGAGCAGTGAGAAGAGAATTAAGCACGTAGGTAAGGACTGTTTCAGTGGAATAGTGGGGGTGAAAGCCAGACTGAGTCAGAGGATGGAGAGATAGACCAAACACGATTGATGAGATTTGTGAATAAAAGAGGCGCTCAAGGAGTTTGGAAAGAAGAAGGGGGTTAGCTGTAGGTTTCCTTAGGATAGGAATGATAATTGCATGTTTGAAGGCAGAAGGAGAGGTAGAGGTGGTGAGACAAATGTTAAAGAAAGAGTTAAGAAAGGTTACCAGAGGTGGGTAGACTTTAGGGATAAGTGAAGAGGGGATGGGGTCTATGGGGGCAGCTGTAGGGTGATCCTTGGTCAGGAGGAGAGCCACCTCAGAGTCCGTTATGGGAGGAAAGTTAGAGACAGTGCTGGAGAGGGAAGGAAAAGATAAGGGGAAGGAATTATAGGAAGGTGAAGATAGAATGTCCTGGCGTAGGGAGTGCACTTTAGAGGAGAATTTATTGGCAAGATCAGATGCTGATACGGATGAGTTGATAGACGGATCAGGAATATGAGGAGAGAAGTCAGGTTAGAGTATGGAAGAGACATCGAGGATTAGTGGATTGACTATGAAGAAGGTCAGAGAAGTAGGTACATTTGACAGACTTAATACAGTTGTCGTAGAGGACTTGATAAGAGAAACAGGTTGCGTGGTTAGTGGGAGAACAGTGTTTGTGCCTGCGCCTTTCAAGACAACGAAGGAGGCGGCGCATAGAAGAGAGATAAGGAGAGAGCCAGGGTTGGGCAGGTTTGCGAGTGGGCTGAAAGGAAGAAAGAGGGTAAAGTTGATCAAGGCTAGATGTAAAACGTGAAGAGAGAGAGGACTCAGATTCATCTGCAGATAGAGAAGAGAAGTGTGTGACAGATGGCAGAGAGTGTATACAGGTATCATGGAAAAGCGAGGAGTTGAAGTTGCGTAGATCACGCCTATAGAAAGTCTTAATGGAGGAGAGGGAGGGGGTGCTAGAGGGAGTAGGGGGGAGCAAGGTAGACAGAAAGAGTAGATATGGAGGATGCAGTAAATGATGAGGTAAAGATCAAGTCAAGGGTAGAACCAGAGGTGTGAGTGGGTGGAGTGGGAAGTGGAGAAAGTAAGTGTGGGTCAAGTATTGATAGGAAGGGGTATGTTAGATGAACAGAGAAAAGATGAAGATTAAAGTCTCTGAGCAAGACAAGAAGTGTAGGACTAGGTAGAATGTGACCAAGAAGGTGGTCAATGTCTTCGCAGAATGAACCAAGCGGGCCAGGTAGGCGGTAGATAATGAGAAGGGAAATAGCATGAGGAACAGTGAACATTTTATATATAAATTCAAATGAAGAATATTCTGGTAAGGGCACAGGTGATGGAGTAGATGAACATTTAGGACTGTAGATTAAGCCAACACTGCACCACGTGCATTGGCATGAGGGACATTGCAAAAGTGGCTTTCAGCAGTTTCAGTTATGCAGAGAAAATGAAGATGTAGGCGTAGAAAAAGGTCCAATACTGCCATGGTCTTATTGCATAGCGATCTTGCATTCCATAGACCAAGGTCGATGGCGGTGGAAGGGTCAGTAATTGTGGGTAGATGAGATTAGGGTTTCTGGGTGGAGTAGTGGAGCGATAATCAGTATGAGGGATGATAGGAGGGGAACGGGTAGGTATGGAGATGAGTAGCACCTTGAGGCTGGACCAGACCACGGTAGGTGAAATAAGTGATGATAGGAATGGGCAAGCAGGTTGTAGCATGCCCACAAGGTCTATAACCACAGACACGCCGCAGATTTGTCAGTCTTAGATCTTCCTGTAGATGCTCCTAGAGCATACCTAGAACATACCGGATTGGTTCGCACAACCATCTGCCCGGCATGAGCGCTGGACGTGCTGGTCAGAACAGAGCTTCGCTATGTTTGCATGATCATGCACGTGACTCCAGAGGAAATAAGCTGTGTGAGTTTGCCTGCATGCAAGGCCATCTTTGAAGTATATCTCATTTCCTTGATTACCAGAATACAGTGTATGAACAGCAAGTGTTATCGGTAATCATTACTTTCACGTCCTCCTCCTTGTCACAGTGGGTGTATGCACCCCATTTGAATTTGGAATACAACACATTGGTAAGGATAAGATTGGGGAACAGATAGTAATGGACAGTTAACTTAAGAATCCACATTAGTGACTGAAACAAAGTGGCAAAAAGATAGTGAACAATGATAGAATCAGTTGAATTGAACACTAACAGTGAAGAGTGAAACAACTTGAATTAAAAAGACAGTACAACACAGAGAGAATTGGGCAATATTTGTCACCACCCACCACAGTATTGGATTAAAGTATTGGATTAAAGTAGCAACAAGGCAAGCAAAAAAAGAAGAAAAAAAAGAAATCACAAAACTGTTGCAATAGGGAGTGGCATTAATCTGACATGGCTAAAATACATGGTCCTGCACTGTGTTTGTAAACATTTTATAGGACTATTTGATGTTCATGACTAAATACCTCTCTCTTTCGGTTCTTTAAAGACAAGGAAAGGCAGGGAGGTATCGCAAAAGGCACAGAAAAAGACAAAATAGAATTGAATACCACTGCAGTTGTCAACTTCTTTATTTTCTGTGTGTCAATATAGCCAACTTAAGACGGTAAAAGAGTGCTGTCTCTCTACCCAGCTACCAGGATCCCGAGGGAGAAGAGAACAAAATCAGACCCAGGACATGAGCTCAAGTGCATGCTGAATAAGAAGACTAAAGGAATAAGGAACTTGAGAGTAAAGAAGATATAAATCACATTGCACCACTTGAGGAACACTGATGCTGAACTTTGAGGCTGAACTTTCACTGGAACAATAAGAAAGGAGTTGGTGCTTTGACTTTACTTGACTGAAGTTGATTTAAGAGTTCTGATGCATATATCCCAAAGGAACAAAGTGGGAAGCCATATCTAGGCGCAGATTTAAGTTACAGTATGCAGAGGACCTTTTGAATACATCACCAACATAGTACTTCTGCTGCTGCTGAGGACTATTTTTCACAAGGACAGTCATCTATAACAGACTACTTTCTCTACTTTCCTATCTCCAAATTGTATTAGGACAAATTCTATTTATACTAGCACATCTAATGGAGATTATAAGAATGAAAAGTAAGGTACCAAAGTACATAATACTTTGATACTTTGAGATGTTGAAGTAGTGGATCACCAAATATTAAGGTGTACAGATGCCCAATTTCATTTGATACCTCACTGTGGCGACAGACCGCAATTACAAATAGAAGGGAAAGTATATTCCTAAGGAAGATGGGTTGATGGAATAATGGGATGCAGAGCAGAGGCAGTATGGAATGCACAAATAGAAGTGATAAAAACACAGACAGAGTGTGCTCTGAGGAATGGAAAGAAACTGCAAAATGCTTAACATGGGTGGAAGATGAAGCAGGACCAATACCCATAACCAAACTACAAGCACCAAAATTATGCTTTAGAAATAATGGTTCAGTAAAGCTTGGTGACAATGTAGGGTGCAAACGCATTATGGATTTCCCAGGTATGAAGTTTGAATAGAATAATGATCAGGCTTTGTGTGAACACCTCAAAGAGTTCAGGAAGATCAGGGAGGAATTGAGTGTAGAGGATAGTTTTTTTATGTAGAGGCCGGAGGATGTGCGTACCACTATGTATGCAGGAGATTGTGGTTGATTGGCACATAAGGTGCATACGGGAACATGCAGGACCAAATTCCTCATTAGAATGGACTTCTGGGGGCTGCGGATGGATGAGTTTATTGAGACACAGGGTCAAAGAGTGTGAGGAATGTAAGACCAGTGACAAGGTGTTAGAGGCGAGAGTCCCACCCATGGTGGTACCACAGATTCCCAGAGTTCCTTGGGAGAACATAGCCATAGATGTATTAGGGCCATCAAATGTTTGAGATGGCAGGGACTGCTATGTAGTTGTTGTCATAGATTTGCTCATGAAGTGGCGGAAAGTAAGCATGGTCAAAGAAATCACGTCCAGAAATGTAATTAAGTTTCTTGAAGTTATATTTTGGAGGGAAGGTTGGGCATCTGTTTTGGTGAGCGACAACAGTCTGCAGTTTGTGTTTCAGGAATTTCAAGGTTGGTTGGAGGAGAATGGGATTACCACTAGAGGATGGCTCTTTATCATCCACAGTGTAATGGATGTGTCAAACGTTTTAAAAGGACGTTCATGGATGGTATTCGTTTGTCAGTTTGTCAGTACAGAGTGGTGGAGATTGGCAGAGGGAGTTGTTGTGGAGAGTGTTTCTATATAGGAGTACACCCCATTCAGTTAATGGAGTTACACCATTTGAGCTAATGAGAGGACTTAAATCCAACATCTTGTTGGATCCATGTTGGATGGGACACTCAAAGATGGTTGATATTGATGGTAAATTGGTTTATGAGAGGACGAAGGTGGAGAAGTATCCAAGAGGTGGTATGATGATAAGCAAGGCTGCAAGCTCCAAGATTTCCGGAGAGGTGATGGTGTCAAAATCAAGCTTCCCAGATGGATCAGGAATGTTGATTCCAAATATTCTGGATTAAAGGCAGTGTTGAAGGATTATGGGAATGCTGTGCGTGTGAAGGAAGGTGAGGTGTGAACAAGGAGCAAGTTGTCAAACACAATTAATCACCCCCCTCAACCTTCCTCCCGTTCATAATGGTATTCTTGTTCATGGTTATCTTGTGTTACATTCCCTCAACCAAACCCTCTCCTCCTCCCAAAAGGTGTTTAGTTTGAAGGGAAGGGGGTGTGTTATATATTGTAAATAGTTTCTCATGACACCTTGATGGCATCTTGACAGCACAAGCTGTGACAACAAGGAACATTATGATGTGGAATGAGATGTTAGGTTATGAGCTGGAAGGAAGTTAGAGACAGGGGAAGTGATGGGGAAGACTGCAGCCCCTGAAGCTATTAACAGAATAAATACTGTTCATATACCTTTTATGTATTGGCTTCATTATACACTATGCTATATAAATAAATCCCAATGTAAAGGTTTGTTAGCGATACTTACAACTAATTATGACAATCAAAATTCACTTAAATGTATAGGTAAATAGTAATGTGGAAACAGAGCAAATATAATTCAATTTATACTCTGATTAATGTAAACATTATTATTAATTTATTATCACATATCTCTGAAGCAATCAATGTGTTTAATCAGTGCTGGGAATGAATAGTACAAATCTCCAAGGACTATCAAGAGGTCATCAGCATAGTCATCATTTTTTACATACTCCTCCATAGTTAACTCCAATGATCCTCTCATCATTCCTGAGTGCTGTGGCCAGTGATTCCACAGCTAGCCAAACAATAACAGTGATAGATGGCAACCTTGTAGAGTCTCCTTGTTCACCTTAATAATGTCTGAACAAAGCCCATTAGTCAAAACAGAAGCTGTTGGGTCAGTATACAACAATTTGATCAATTTTAAGAAGCCATTTCCAAAAATCCATTGTCTTCATTAACCCGATTTGATAACTCCAATCAATCCGGTCAAATTCTTTCTCTGCATCTAGAGAAAGAACCACTGCTCCCTACTCTAGTCCATTAGCCTCAGTAATCATCTGAATATGTTTCTGCATGTTTGTGGTGGTGTGTCTTCCCTTCACAAAACTTGTTTGATTCAGGTTCACAAACCTCAGCAGGATGTTCTCCAACTATCTCACCATAGTTTTCACCAAAATTGTATTATCAGTTTTAGACTAATAGACTAATAGGTCTGTAGTTTCCTGGAGATGTAAGAGACTAACCTTTATAATTGCAGTTAGGGACCAATGTACTTTAGTTAATTTAGGGAACGGCTTACCTTATGACAAACTAATTCTCGGATTACTTAATTAATTAATTAATGTATTTATTTTGGCATTTGTAGAGCGCACCTAGCCCTGAGGCAATTAGGCGCTGATATTCTTAGAAAGGTACATACATATTATCCATGAACAGTTGAAGTTACATTTTGTGGTACAATCGATGAAAGCTCTTATTTGTTAGTGTATAACTTGGCAATAATGGTAGGCTAAGTGCCTTTACATTTTGTGGTGCAACAGATGATAGAGCGTACATGTAGGGTGTCAATAAGCAGTACAGGTGGGCTATATGCATAAAGCTGGGGTGTTGTGGTGAGGCATATAACTACTGGGAGCTGATTAGCAGTTGGGTTAATTATGTTGCTCTTGAGTAAATAGTCGGGTTTTCAGAATTTTGCGTAAGGTCCAGAAAGATTTAAGATCTTAGTGAGGCTGGTACTGCGTTCCAGTATTTAGCAGCTATCACTGGGAAACGGTTGCCTCCTGCTTTCTGTAGTTTGTATTTGGGAATGATGAGTAAATGTGTGTAGGCAAGACGCATATGTCTGTTAGATTTGTTAATTACACATTTGTTGGATAGGTATTTAGGGGCTGTTTGGGTGATGCATTTGTGTGTCAGAGAAAGGGTTTTGAGAAGGATGTGGTCATGGAACGGCAACCAATGTTGAGTACGTCTTGCCTCACTAATATGATTATTTTTAGGGATATTGAGTGCTGCTCTTAGAGCATTATTTTGGATCACCTGTAGTTATTTTATGTTACGTTTGTTGGTCCTGGTGTAGAGGGCATTGCAGTAGTCAAGTCTGGATAAAATGAGAGCTCTGGCCAGGGTAGTGCAGCTGACTGGGGACAGGAAGGGTCTGCAAGCATTGATGAGCTTGCATATTGATGAGCTTGGATATGTAGGCAGCTGCAGGAGCAGTGGTATTGACTTGTCTTGTTAACGTCAGGGCAAATCAAGGTAGATGCCCAGGGCTTTCACTTCCTTAGATACTTTAATGGTGATGCTGTCTATCGTGAAGGATTTGTACGTATCATCAAGTTTATTTAGTCGGTGTTGTGAGCCAATGAGGAGAAGCTGTCTTTTCATCATTGGGACAGAGGCCGTGTTGGGCCATCCATGCCTGGATCATTTGGTAAATTTCATTTAGTGATTTAGTGTTGTGGTTGTAGGGGCCTGTTAGGGGTATGAGGATGTGGGTGTCATCCACATAGTTAGTGTAGGAGACACCAGATCATCAAGGAGGTCCAATAGTGGTTTTGTGAAGATGTTGTAAAGTGTGGGTAAGACGCAGGATCCTTGCGGCACTCTGCAGGAGACTGGGGCTGGCGGTGCTGCTGTGGTGGGTGAATAGACCCTCATGGTTCTATTGCTAAGGAAGAATTGTATCCAATGAATGGCATCAGTTGAGAAGTGGGCTGCTGAAACGAGGTGATTGCAGAGTATGTTGTGGTTGACTAAGTCGAAGGCTGCTAATAAGTCAAGTAGGAGGAGGAGTGGTAGATTGCTGTTGTCTTTGAATTCGTCCATTTGTATTTTTAGATCCAGAAAGTTTGTTTCAGTGCATGCCCTGGTCGGAAGCCTGATTGGCGGAGTCCTAGGAAGTTGTTGGTTTCTAGGTATTTTTGGATTTGCAGGTAGGCTACTCAATCCAGTATTTTGAGGAGGAATGGGACCATTGTTATGGGGCAGGAGTTAGTTGGAATGTTGGGGACTAGGGTAGGTTTCTTTAGTAGTGGGAGAACCCAGGCATCTTTGTAGTTGGTGGGGATGGTGTTTGTTCCAAAGGAGGCATTGATTAGTGTTGTGATAAAGGGGGTGAGTTGGGATTCACATTCTTTAATGAATGCAGCTGGGCATATGTCACCCTGACATTTAGATGGTTTGAGACTTGTGATGATATTCAATACGTAAGACTGGAGAAAAGTCGAAGTAAGAATTCAAATTCTGTGTTGAGTATATGGGGATCTGCATAGGTTGGCAGTGAGCGAGGTTCAACTTTTTAAATTAAATTTTTGATTGGAGCAAGGCAATTTTGCCAAGAAGAGCTTTTTGTATGTCTGTGCACCAGGCAGTGTCTTTGAGGCATGATTCTTGGGGAAGCACTGGTGACTAAAGCTCTCGTAGAATAGTAAATAATTCTTTGGTGCCAGAGTTGGCTTTGGTGATTCTATCATAAGTGGAGCTTTTAGTTAGTAGGATAGCCTTTTTGTAGTTCTTAGAGGCACAGGTGAAGATGTCGTTGTTCAGTTCAGTGGGTGATTTTTTCCAGTTGGGCTCTGCTGATCTCTTAGAGCAGCATAAAGTTTTGAGGTTGGGGGTATACCTGGAGTTAAGGTGCGCTTGATGTTTTTCTTTACATAGGCTTAGTGGTACTACCTTATCGATGGTGGCTAGGAGGGTTTGGTTGTAAAGCTCCACTATTGTGGATGGGTTGTTGCTAGTATTATTCTGGTAATCAGTGATGTGAAGCATTAGTGGTAGTAGTTTCTCTGGCGTTATGTTGCAAGAGTTTCTAGAAGGGGAGGTTAGGGCTTGAGTAGGTGGTGTATCTAGGGTCTTGTTTTTGGGTAAAGTGAATGAGATGAGGTGGTGGTCAGACCAGAGACATGGGGTGTTGGAGAGGGTCTCAATCGGACAATTATGGTCTGTCAGCCAGTTGAGTGTTCGACCTTTAATATGGGTAGGGCGAGTAATACGGTGGGTGAAGCCTAGCGCTTCCATCGTGTTGGCGATGGTGGAGATGTTGTCATCATTTGGGTCACTGAGGCTCCGGTTTAAATCACTCAGAATAATTTGGGAGGATGGCTTAGTGTTAGCTGATAGAAGTTGAGCCACATCTTCTTCGAAAGAGAGGACTGCGCCGGGGGTCTGTATATGAGGTGGATGGCCACAGTGCTGGAATGGGTTAAGGACAATTTAATGCATAGTAATTCCCCTGAGTGAAATGATTGGTTAGGGATTTCCCTTATGAGCAAATGGCTTTTGGCAATGATTGCAATTCCTCCTCCTTTGGCGCCCCGTCCATCCATTCTGAAGATAGTGCAGTTATCAGGGATGGCCAGGGATTCTGTGGGACCCTCTGGTGCATGGAGCCATGTTTCGGTGATGGCTAAGAAGACTAAGTTGTTTGTTGTGATGAGGTTAGAGATATCTAGAGCATGGGCTGGGAGTGACCTTGCATTGATGAGACTGCCTTTGAGTATGGAGGCTTCTGGTTTTTCGGTATCATCATATGTTAGAATGCTAGTCAGGGTTGCTGACATATGTGGGGTGGGGAGTTCTTGGTGGAGACAGGGGCACGGGTGTTGTTGGTACTGATGATGTAGAGAGTGGGGTCTGTCTGGTTTGGTTTGATGGATACTGATTCCAGGGTAAAGACCTTTGTGTTTCGACGGGTAACTATGGGATGTGGTAGGTGGACTCTCCTGTTAGTAGGGTAAGCCGTTCTAGAGTTGAGGTATGTTTTTTTCCAGGTTAATGAAGGAATAGGGGTTTGTGGAGGTGATGGGGCTCTAGCTGATTGCGGCGAGGGCCTGCATTTGCTTTTGGAGACTGTACATGGGTGGCCAAGGATGTTGGGAATGGGATTCAGTGTGGTACGTTGGTGGGTCAGAGGCTTGAGTGTGTAGTACTTGTATCTTGGTTCACTGGGAGCCATGGGGTCATAGGAAATGTCATGTGTATAGGCAGCAATACGAGATTGGGAGGGATGGTGTGTGACTCTGGTGGGTTAGTTGCCATACTTAGGGTTATAGTATGTTTAAGATTAGGGTTGTCCCATTGGCACAGTGTGGCCGAGCTAGTAGCAGGTATCAAGCTGTCTTGGTAATTCATGATAAGTCTCTGCATAGTTTAAAGTGCAGTGCTGCTTAGGAGCAGTGGCTAGAGATGGCTAGTTGATGGTGACAGTCGCCAGAACGGCATGCTAGGTGGAATGTTAGGTTATGGCATACAGTCTATGGTGCACGATTGGGTAAGGTCACTACCAGCTGTTGATATCTAGTCCTCAGCTAGGGTGCAGGACACTGACTGAGCTGAGAGACCGTTGTAACAGCATTTGGGGCCCCCTTCTATGATTCGTTCCGAGGCACTAGAGTGGAAGGATTTGGCACTTTATGGCAATATGCAGACACAATGCAATGTAAATTGGTAATAAATGACATAGGGACTGCGTGTAAGATTAGCAGTATAGGGCACCAAAATGGTGGACAGGGCACGTTCAGCAGCACATATGCACATCAAAGTGTAAGTTTCTAGTAGGCTATATGAAGGAATACATGCAAACATGGATACGTTTCAGAATATACAGCACCAAAATGGTGGGCAGGGCACATTTAACAGCGCATAGGGCACCTTTAACAACACATATGCACATTGAGGCATACGTTGCTAGTAGGTGGTATAATGGAATGCATGCACACATGGATACATTTCGCAGTATACGGCACCAAAATGGTGGGCAGGGCACATTTAACAGCTCATAGGGCACATTTAACATCGCATATGCGCATCAAGGTGTAAGTCATTGGTAGACAGTATAAAGGAATATATGCAGACATGGATACACTACGCAGCATGTGGCATCAAAATCAAAAATTGGTTTCAGCCAGTAGAGCTTGGTCTGGATGTGATGCAAAGGTAGCTATGTGATGTGGAATGTTAGAGTGTAGCAATAGGTGATCATTGAATAATGTTCTCGGGGACTTACTGTAGTAAGTCGGATCTGAGAGTGGCGTGAGACACTCGGCGAGGCAGGCAGTCTTTCCAGTCACGGACAGGCACAGACAGGGCCTTTGAAATGGGCCTACAACAGCAAGGGCCGGCTTCCGACTACATGCCAATGCTATTGTTGTTTAGTAGAAATGGAAGGCCAATCAGAACTGAGCAATGTCATGAATGGTGTGTCTTATACAGACACGAAGGCTGTGGCCATTTTGATAGTTGGAATTGCTTCTTTACTTAACATTAGATTCAAACAGAGCACAATTGATATAAATGCGTCTATGGTGTTCAGATCCGTGTTATGTGCATAAAAGCTGAGCTGCTGTAAAGTGGCAGCATGTTGCAGTGCTGGCGCTCCGATTACGATTTTGCAGTGAGGTAAATGATATTATGGCTCCTGGTATGTAGATGTCCCCTCGGGCCCACCAGACTTACTCGATGGGTGGCTGGGCCTGCACTGCTCCTGCAGCCAGTGACGCTGTGTAGATGATGTCGGCTCCTGCCCACACGGCTGGTCTGATGGGTGATCTGCAATTCAGCACAGACAGGGACTTTGAAACGGGCCTTCAACAACAGGGGCCGGCTTCCACCTACCGGCCAATGCTATCAGCGTTTAGTAGAAATGGAAGGCCAATCAGAAGGGAGCAATGGCATGAATGGTGTGTCTTATACAGACACAAAGGCTGCGGCCATTTTGAAAGTTGGACTTGCTTCTTTTCTGAACATTAGATTTGAACAGAGCATGATTGATATGAATACTACTATGGTGTTCAGATCCTCATTATGGGCATAAAAGCAGAGGCGCTGTGAAGTGGTAGCACGTTGCAGTACTGGCGCTCGGATTACGCTTTTGCAGTGAGGTAAAAGATGTTATGGCTACTTGTATGTAGATGTCCATACGGGGCCTGCCGGGCTTACTCGATGGGTGGCTGGGGCCGCACTGCTCCTGCAGCCGGTGATGCTGTGTAGATGGTGTAGATGGTGTAGACTGGGGAAATGGGGCAGGTACTGACAACCAGGTTCCTGATCCCTCAATGTCAGCACAGAAAGTTGTTATGAAAGGGCTACCTAACATTGATCGAACTTCTGAGACCAGAATTCCCTCTGCCAGAATTCAGTACAGCTGTCACTGACTCCTCTCAGCTAGGACCTTTTTACCTAGGATCCGCGTTTCTTGTGTAAATGGTGCTGCAAATCGGAAATTTTAGCATTCCTCGCAAGCCCCACCCACTCACACCTGAACCAGAATCCATCAAAAAGCCCAGCGCTCGCGCCATTGCGAAGCCTTGTGTGGAAGGGCTGTTTTGCGGCTGTTCCACTGACTTTTGTGAACACCCGTACTTGGAATATGTGTAATTGTGCGCCTATGTTATCTTGCACGTGCTTAGAGCACGGACCTGTGGTACATAACTTTGATTGAACTACTGAGACCAGAATTCCCTCTGCCAGCATTCAGCATTCAGCTGTCAATGACTCCTCCCAGCTAGGACCCTTTTACATAGGATCCGCGTTTCTTGTGTAAACGGCGCTGCAAATTGGAAATTTTTTGCATTCCTCGCAAGTCCCACCCACTCACTACTGACCCAGAATCCATCAAAAAGCCCAGCGCTCACACCATTGCGCGCACGCTGTTGTGAAGCCCTGTGTGGTAGGGCTGTTTTGCGGCTGTTCCACTGACTTTTGCGAACACCCGTACTTGGAATACCTGTAATTGTGCGCCTATGTCGTCTTGCACGTTCTTAGAGCACAGACCTGTTGTATGCTTTATTGCTTTTTTCTTGCAAATTAGATGTTTTCTAAAATGTCTAAGTTTGTTAAACTTGTAAAGGACGTTTAAAATATGAACGTTTTGGCTTTCACATGGGTAAAACGTCTTTTTTATTGCAGGTACATAACATTGATTGAACTACTGAGACCAGAATTCCCTCTGCCAGCATTCAGCTGTCACTGACTCCTCCCAACTAGGACCCTTTTACCTAGGATCCACGTTTCTTGTGTAAATGGTATGATTACATACTCATATTTTTCTGTGGCTATATTTATCCGTCCCCTTTGCTAGTTCATTAAGAGTTACACTTGTTTGTCCTAGGCGCTGCAAATCGGAAATTTTAGCATTCCTCGCAAGCCCCACCCACCCACCCACACCTGACCCGGAATCCATCAAAAAGCCCAGCACTCGCACCATTGCGTCCGAGCTGTTGTGAAGCTCTGTGTAGAAGGGCTGTTTTGCGGCTGTTGTGTGGTGGGTGTTGGTGAGGGTCTAAGTCTATTACCAATTATGTAATTCATGTATGCCTGAGTGCACACAATAGCTCTGCTAAAAGCTTGTACGCATTAGAGAGATCAGAGAGACTACCATTTGCATACTTCTGGCTGCATTGTATAAATCTCTTCCCTACTTCCGCTAATAATGGCTTCCAGCCTTAGAAGTGGGAAAGTATGCAAGGCAGTCGATAGGATGAATAAGGGTACGTAACCAGAGGCCTTTCAAGGCTCTGATACAACTATGTATGGAGTAGACATACATGCTCAAATTTGTGAGGTAGGCAATACCAACAACCTGCGCAGTCCCAGACAATATGGAGATGCACAATGAGGTAGACACTCACAAACCGTCTTCAGAGGACGTTCTTGTACATGCTCAGGTAAATGCTTCTTGTGCGAGCACGTGTGATTCATGGACATTTCCTCTTTAAAAGATGTACGGTGGTGAACGTTCTGTACAGCAGAGCTTCCTGAGCATGTGAGAAGAGTCTACTACAAAATGTCTCCCGCTTCCAACAGGGGACACTGTAAACCAAAATTTCACAGATGATTCTATGTTGGCCCTAATTATTATGGCTGAATTGAGTAAACAAGTCCGAATGTCATTAGGGCATTCGACTCCAGCCAATGGAAGACAAATTGGCATTGAAGACATTCACCTCTTTGGGGTAAGATCTACTGGCAGGAATATGCCATATACAGCCAAGGAGGGTGATAATGCCCACCCTCTACCACTACCTAGTGCATATTTTACTAATCCCTCTGCGGCTAATGACCTTCAAGAGTTTGAGATAACTCAAGAGCTTGCAGAAGGGGAAAGGCTGGTAGATACAAATCCGGTATCACTGCCACTACAAGAAGCTTCACAAATTGCTTTTATGGGAGCCTCTATTGCTCCCAATGAGTTTGAGATGGCAGAGCAGTCTTTCCCTGTACTATCGAGGATTTTAAATTTGCTTGATAAGGGCCACGAGTTTACCCATTTGCAAATAAGAGAATTGAAACAACTAAATATGAAAGGTCTTGCAAAAATCGGTAAAATAGAGGGGTTTCTTTTGGGGAAAATGAATCGCCCTTTAACTAAGGATAATAAAATAGTGCCCAGTGGAATTAGTATTGCAATATCCCAGAGCACCCAAACACTGCAAACCAATTTCCAGTCTAAAACTGTGCAAACAAACCTCTCTGAGAAACCATTTGCAGTATCATCGAGATAATATGCTAATGCTCTTAACAAAATCCTGATGATGAATAAAAGTACGCAAGCCGAATCACCTCCTCAGGAGAAATCCCCTACCGAAGAGATAAACAACAAATTGGAGGTGATGGAGAGCTTGATAATAACGCTAGTAAATAAGATTTCTCAAGCTTCAACTAGCTTTTCCAGGCATAGTTCGATGACAGGGACACTTCCTGGTACAGAGAAAATGGATAGCCTGTCTGCTTTAACCGATCTGATAGCACAGGATGAAGCTGTTTTTGCTGTGGCAGATGAAGCAAACATTTCACAACTTGAATGCTCCATAGATCATAGTGATAATACTGGGCATACCTCTGGCCCCTATATGTCTCGAAAACAAAAACGTACTTATATGAGAACAATTAAAAGAAATACTCGAATGAAATTGGAGGTGAAGGTACTTGCAAAAAAAAAAGAAAAACATTCTGCAAAGTAGCATTGGACAGAAGTCAACACTAGGTGCTTCCAGTGATACAAGTGGTAATTCATGGATTATTTGAGCCGAAAAAAAATGGGATTTGTGCGCCATTCTGCCCACAAATCCCTGTTTAACAAATGTCGGCGTAAATAATCCATGAATTACCCCCATAATATCAGAAGACCGGGTGTTAGACCTAGAACAACTGGATGATGAAAGCAAAAAAGTTCTCCAACTATCTGACATACCAACCTGAGCATCGACTGTGTTTACTAAATCAAATGGCCTGAAAAAAAAAACCAAAGCAAATAAAAATGCAAACATGGACTGTCTAAGAGAAACTATAGAGAAAGACACAGATATAACTAAGGTAGCAGGGGGCAAGGAGGTAACACAACTGGACAATCCATCCAGGCTGGATAGGGAATCCAAACCAACTAAGCAATCCCAACTTTCATCTTTCTACCCGATAAAACAACTTTCTCAAAACAAAAGTACAAGTACTCTCAAATCGAAGGCAGACATGAGCTGTAATTCTGAGGGAGTTCAATCTTTTGCTAGAGAGTTGGAGCCTGTGGCCTCTCTATCGCCCTGCTCTAACCAGGAACAGTGTGTTGACACTGAACAGAATGTCAACACCAAAGTAACAACTAACATCCCTTGCACCTTTGAGGGCTCTAGCAGTCAAGCTCACTCCATAGTTCAACCACATGACAGCCCAAAGCTGCCTGCCAATGAATCAAATCAGGAAATGATGCATATAATTGGCTGGCTAAGTGATGTGGATGTAAATGGAAAGAAAATAATCAATCGTCCTCAGTTACTTCAGACATTCAATGCCATCCCCTCATTAAGATCAGAGGACATCGATTGGATTGAGCTAATAGTAATAACAACAAAATGGTTTGCCAAACCCATTTGAACATAGTGACTAAGATGCTGTGGGAGCACTGTAAGGATTTTGAACAGCTTGGGTTTAAATTGTATCAGTTTGACTCCCTCGAGGCAGCTAAACGATTTCTACAATTTCAAAAACCTAACCTCATTGAAACCGAAGTAACTCCTCCTGTCAGTTTAGGACTCAAAGATACCGAAATATCATCTCTCTATCAACTAGCCAATCTTACGGCTACAATTAATTGATGGCTTTACCACATATGTATCGGCTGCAAGGCGTGGCTGTGGAGGCCGTCCTTATGGCGGCCTTGCTATTTGTTTTAACAACAAACTTGACATAATTTCAAGACTAGTCCTTGCCGCAGAAAACCTACTGGTTACGGAATTTCCCTTTAGAAATGGAATGCTTACTCCTTACATAGTGATTGCTATTTACTGGAATCCTTTAAAGCAATGTCTGGATGGGATTCTAGACCAGCTGAACTCAATCCTGGAGGATATCTATTCTCGACATGCACATTATAATATCATTTTAGGAGGTGATTTTAACACGCGCTGCCTTGGTAAACTCTCATATAAGAGACACGACATAATATCTGCCAATGAAATTCAGGTGCAAGAAAATACAGAGAGGTGGAGGGAATTCCTGGCGAGCTGGGATATACATTTCCAGGAATTCTCCCCCAATGCATTACCATATACTTGGCGGCGGGCGAATAGATATTCCAGGATTGACTATTTGGCAGTATCAAATTCTATATGCTCAATGGCTTGTCCTATTACTACCACAGATGTACACTTGAGAGACCATATTATAATCGGTACCATTATTACTGCCATCAAAACTATTTTACTGAATGATTCTGTTTTAAGATGTATAGAGACTGACCATCCATTTATATCTGTGAGATGGAATATTCGCTTATGCCAAAAGCTAAATAGCATGCTAAAAAAGGAACTTTATCTGTTAGGCAGTCTTTCTCTGGATATTGGTAGGCTTGAGGAGCAATACTCCAAAGCAACCACCACTATATTGCTCTGACTAATCAAAATCCACCCGGCAGTAAGCTCTAACAAAACTCCCTGCCGTAATTACGAGATCTATACCTTGAAATGTCTCAAAAACAAACAGATTCGGGAACTGAAGAAGTCTGGTTTGCCAATTAAAGGTTATTTGGCAGGCATAAAGAAAATGTGCAATTCTTACACTAATAAATGTCGTAACATAAAATTCAAGCTAAGAATGGCAGATAACCATAATATGGTTTCCTATTTTTGTACTAATAACAGGAGATCTATATGGGCAAAGTTGCACTTGGGTTACCCTACTTCGGCAGTTGGTCTTGAATCTCCTATCTGTGCTCCCACCTGGACTGCCTTTTTTTGTGGAGAAATACAAACTTCCTAGCAGATTACGAAACTTGCGTGCCCATTTTTCGTCCTTCCTGGGTCTCGTATATGTCCTTGGTCGCTGTTAGAGATTGAATGGGCAATCTCTAAAATAAAATATTCTAACGCCCCAGGCCCAGATGGGATATGAAGCACGGCCCTAGTTTTTGGGCCCATATATGTAAAATAAAATTTGATAGTATTTTTAATGCATGCAAGATACCACTGTCTTGGCATTTTGCTATTGTGGTGCCTATTTGGAAAAAAGGAGACCAGGAAGATCCAAGAAGCTATCGTGCAATTGCACTATTAGATGCGTCAGAAAAGATATTCTCAATCCTTCTTCTGCGACATCTTGAAGCCCATTTTAAACAAAATAAAATGTTATCTCGCTTTCAGGTGGGGTTTCGATATATGATGGGTACACCCTTGAATGCCACCATTATATAACATCTCCTAGCAAAGGTAAGAAATGGCGAATGTGGTGCAATTTACATGGCATCTGTAGATTTACCTGTGGCTTTCATTTCCGTAATTCATCATCTTTTATGGACAAAACTGGCCGATATGGGTTTTGATTCTACTATACTATATATGTTGTTTCTGCTACATGAAAATACTACTGTACAGATAAACAAATAGGGCGCCCTAACTGATGCAATAACCACTTACATTGGGGTTAGACAAGGCTGCAACTTGGCCGTGACACTGTTTAACGCATATTTGTGTGGTATGGCCTCGATATGGAATGAGAAATTAACATTCCGCGTCAGGCTTGGCAATCTCAAATTAGAATGGTTAGCATTTGTAGATCATATTTTACTTTTTTATTTAATCCATTCAGATTGCAACACAAACTGGAACTCTTTGTCTCTTATGCTTACCACCATAATTTGCAGGCAAATACAAAAAATCTAATATAATTATCTTTAATAATTCCATGAAGAAAATTGTACAATACAATGGAATCTTGGGGGAACAAGTATAGAACGGGTCCACGCAGTAAAATATCTAGCGTGCAATTTATGTAACATAGCGTCCATACAAATGTGGAAAAACATGACTAGGGATCAAACCTTTGTGCCCAAATGAAAATTATTTATGGTAGATATTGTGAATATTCTATGATTCCCATATTTGAATTCTATACATTAAAAGTTGAGGTGGTGATTCTCTATGGGCTAGACATGTGTTTGCAGAAAATTTGACCTTTTTTTAATCAGATGCAAGCACTAATTTGGAAATGCACACTCAGGCTTGCGAAAGCACTACCAAATGCTATTTTGCGACACGAATTAGGATTTGTATCACTAGCAGCAAGACTTAATTGGAGGAAACGTAATAACTTTTCTAAAATTCTAGACCCTCCTTCGAACTCATTTCATGAAAACTTAGCTGTCATGTTAGAGGCTAACACCCCATGCTCCATATAATGAAGAGATCTTGGGATTGTTGGAGCAAATCAATCTGACTACGGGTGATTTACGGGAACATCCAGTTTATCTGAAGTTAAAACTTTTGTGAAAATGGCTGGATAAGTACTATCAAGACTATTTCAAAGTATAATCAGTACACTGAAGTCGCATGTTTAACCACCAAACATATTCCTCGACAAAACTATCTAGTTCAGTTTGTGGGCAATATTGCCCGTGACTTGTACCTTCGGCACACAGATAATCACTGTCATAATAATGGAACATGTCGATTTTGTGGACATTCTTCACAATCGGAATCACTAAAACAGTTGACTGTGTACTGTACATACTTTGAGACATCTCGTATCCAATGTCTCGGTGATGTAAATATCAGCCCCACTGAGTTCGGGAGAGAAATGTTGTGGATCCGTTGTATGTGGGGATCAAATGTTACTTTGATGTTAGGTCTAATACGCTTTCTGAAAATACTTGATTTAGAACTTGAGAAAAAAAAAATAATACTTAGACATAAGGTTGTTAGATATGGCGAATTTAGATCAAATGCCTCTTTGACTGAAACTAAATACAACTAGATAAATAAATGTTAAAAACAAAAAATGGTGTAGGCTCCTGCCCACACGGCTGGTGTAATGAGTGAATTACCAAGTACTTCCAAAATGAATGAATTCCAAAGTACTTTGGATATATAATAGCTGGGGTGCAGAGGGCTGCAAATGAGTAGAGATTTAAGAACAGTTGTAAAAGATACGATCAAATCTAATTTCCCAAATTATCAAGGACATACCTGAGCATGTTCTTATTTTTTAAAATGCTTTATTGAATTACCAACAAAATCCCAAAACAAAAATAAAAAATGCAAGGGAAAGCACTGATAATTTGGAGAAAAAGCTCAAGAACAGCTAATCTTTTCCCCACATTGACCTATTGTTATTATCACCAACCACGTTACTCCTGACCCATTCAGTAAAATAAATCCAATAGACACAGCTGACGTATCATTATGCGTATCAAGTATGACACCCAAAGTCAGGTACAATGGGGGTCATTCCGAGGATGGAGGTAAGGGAAAAACTATGCCGGTAAAGGATTACCGGCATCGCTTATCGCTACGGGCTATTCCGACCTGCTAACCCGCTATTAGCGGCACAGTAAATAAAGGTGCCTCTAATAGCGGCATGGGCGCGGGCACGCGACCCTTCATGTCGGCAATACCGGCATGCTGTAAACTGGAGAACATCACAAGTCAGGCAGACGGCATCATGAAGGCACTAAAAGTGGATACCGGCATGCCGTAAATACTGGCATCGCGGACAAACCGTAAAATGCTATGTGCAGTGTTCTCAACTGCAACAGGTGCACACCATCAGCATAGGTGGAGGCAATGGAGTCTGGGCCTGTACAAAAGGAGCACACCAACACACCACACCCCTTTCCACACCAGGATTAATACAGTAGTCACATCAATACCTGAGCTGTAGGACATGCTTGCATTGCAACACCAGCAACAACACCAACAGCAACAGCAGGCACCACAGAGGAGACGCAGCAGAAGAGGAAGGGTTCGACAGGCCCAGCATGCCCCACCAGTGCAGGCAGCGTAACCATGCAGGCAGCCCCCAAACCCACACATCAGAGCCAGTCTTTTAAACCCAACCCCGGAGCAGAACCACACCCTGTACCGTCTGGCCCGGGACACCATCAACACCATTGTGGACATGATACACGACATTGTCAGCCTCATTGAAATACGCACCGCCATCCCCCCTCTACTGAAGGTAGTGTCGCTGCTCCACTTCCTTGCCACAGGCACCTACCAGCACACAGTGGGGCACATGCATGGCATATCACCAACCTTATTTACTTGCATCCTGAAGCAAGTGCTGAATGCCCTCCTCAAGCACACAACGGAATACATATTCCTACCACGGACTCCCCAGGAGATCCTTGAAACAAAATGTGGCCTCCATGCACTGGCAGGCATGCCAAATTGAATAGGTGCCCTTGACTGCACCCACATGGAGTTGGTGGCCCCGCATGCCATGGAGGTGGTGCACCGCAATCGCAAGAAATACCACTCCAACAAGGTGCAGTTGGCATGCAACGCCAGCAAGATCCTCACACATTGTTGTGCCCGATATCCCGGATCAACCACAGGAATGCTGCATGTCACAATGGGAAAAATCAGTGCTGAATACCTAACATTGCAGATCCTACTGCCAACGCTCCCCATCAGAAAATCCTACAGAATGCTACACATCACTAAATGGACCGTGACACAGCTGTATGCGTACACAATGCATGAGCAACAAGATGGCACAGCACATCGTGTATCATCTTGAAGATGCAACCCACACCATTATTCCATGGCACAGGACACATTGAGGGCATAAAATGGTGTGCATACAACCAGGGACATGTGCATGTGGCCAACGTTAATCTGCCGGCATGTGTGACTAGTACAGCTGTCCATCATGAATCGACTGACATACACCTTTTTATCTGTCTCCCATGCTGGTGACAGTGGCTATCCCTTGATGACGTGGATCCTCACCCCTGCCCGAAAAGCCACATAACAGGCACGAGGAGGACTACTATTGATCCCACGCCCGTACCCGTGTGGTCATTGAGCAGATCTCTGGCCTGTTGAGTGCATGGTTTCGCTGCCTTAGCCCTTCGGGTGGGGCACTCCTCTAGAGGCATGAGAAGGTGGCCAAAATGATCATGGCATGTGTCATGCTGCACGACATGTGTATCCGACGCAACGTGCCCCTGCCCCCTGAAATTGGACTGCAATCATCTGGTGATGATGAAGGGGATGAAGAAGAAGAGGCAGCACATCATTGCGGTGCCGATGCACAGGAGGGACATGCAGTGGGTCAGTCAGTGATTGCAAAATATTACTGACACACATGGCTGCAGAGGGTGACATGATAGTTTGACAGAGGGCACTGGGTGTGGGGGTACATGCACACTATGCACTGTATATGAATAAATGACACATGCGAAATGATGAATGTTCACACAGGCCTTGCTTTTGACACAACGGGTGTATTGAAATTAACTCCCCCACACACCCTCACCCCCCTCCCCATCGCCCCACAACACCCCCACACACCCTCACCCCCCTATGCCTCCCCCCACAACTCCCCCACACATGTCACAACAAGTCTCTAATGCCTTCATCAGGCTGGCCAGACTATTTTTTTGCACTCCCTGGACCTGGGTGACATGATAGTTTGACAGAGGGCACTGGGTGTGGGACTACATGCACACTATGCACTGTATATGAATAAATGACACATGCGAAATGATGAATGTTCACTCAGGCCTTGCTTTTGACACAAAGGGTGTATTGAAATTAACTCCCCCACACACCCTCACCCCCCTACCCATCCCCCCACAACACCCCCACACACCCTCACCCCCCTCTGCCTCCCCCCACAACTCCCCCACACATGTCACAACAAGTCTCTAATGCCTTCATTAGGCTGGCCAGACTATTTTTTTGCACTCCCTGGACCTGCTGGCGGCATGTCTGGCCGGCGCAGGGTGGGCAACGACCGACAGAGTGGGCTGGTCTGGGTAGAGCTTGATGAGGATGGTGTGGCCTCCTCCTTAAACTGGGTTGCCGGATGTACTGACTCAATGGCATCGGCAATGCGGCTGAGTACCTGCCGCAGGGCGGATACCTCCTCGCACAAGTGGCTAGTATTCTCTGCAAATATCTTGCCCATGGAGGCAGTGTTATCACTGATTATCTTGCCAAGAGATGCAATGTTCTCCTGCCACTCCTGCCTTGCCTGGGCATTGTCCTCCAGAAACTGTCGCACATGGGCAGTCAGCTGCTCATAACGCTGCGGCCCTGCGGGTGCACCTGTGAAGGTGGATGGTGCCTGGGTCTCATGTTCGACCTCATTGCTCTCCACTATGGGACTAATGGCCCCTTGAATTAACTCCCCCCCCCCAGAGTACTCCAGGGTGGTGGCATGGTCTGAACCAAGAGATGTGATTTGGGGGGTTGGCAGTGGACTCGGCGTGTGGGGCAGTTCAGAGGAATCGTCCTCTACGGGCACCCATTCATGTGCCTCCTCCTCAGCCTGGGGTGCTGTTGCTGCCACCTCCCCAGCCAAACTGGACTCTGCCGAGTGTTGAGCCTCAGCTGTTTTTTGTGGCTGTGCAACAGGTGTTGGCGCTTCCGCCTCAACGGCCCTTGGCAGCACGGTGCCCTGGCAACTTCAGGTGTTTCCATTGTTGGTGGACGGCGGGCCTTGGGTTGGCGCTTCGAGGTGGAAGGCCGGTTGGCCTCATCCCGGGCCCTCTTCCGGGGTGTGGTTTGCTGTGGGGGTGAGTCCTGGCATCGCCGTCATTGGTCTGAGCCTGTGGGGGTCGAAGAAAGGGACGGCATGAGTGATGGTTTGATAGGCATCATACATACGTTTGTACAATTGTGGCTAAAAGGCATTTGAGTTTGGATGATCATGTTGTTTCATACATAGGTGGGTGATGCAGGCATACGTCGGGGTCACTCATGTTGGGGAAGACGTATGGTATGGGACATGCATATTTGTTTGGGCCTGCATGCAGTGTGATTCATGCCATTTACATTTTGTGTGGTATGTGTCAGGTACGAAATTGTCTTGCTGCAGGAAACTGCATGTGTCTGTGATGTGTCTGACAACTTTGCTGGGAGTGTGTGTGTGTTGGGCCATGGCTTGCCTCTTTGGACAGACATATTGGTTGACTTTCATCAGACTCTGCATTACAGTGTTTTCTTAGGACACTCACCTCCATCCGACGATGTTGTAGCGCCACACTTCATGTCTCTGACACCTTCTATGCCCTCAATGCCAATCAGGCTGGCAGAGATGTCCTCCCATCGGGACAGCTTGATAGGGGAGCTGGCTCCTCCGCCTGTTGCCTGTTGGCAGAGACTATGTTCCGTACTCGCAGCCGCAAGTCGTCGCACCACTTCCTGCAGTCTTTTATGGTGCGTGGGGTGTTCCCAACTGCGCTCACTTTCTGCGCCACAAGTGCCCAGATCTCTTTTTTTTGCGAATGATGGTCTCCCTCTTCATGCTCTGGCCAAACACGATGTCAGCATGTTCCTGCAGGGTCCCAGATAGCATGTCCAGCTTGTCTTCATTGAAGCGCTCCTTGCGCTGGAGGGAGGCACCCTTCTTAATAGCCTTTGGCATTGTGGTGTGTTAGAGGATGAGTTTCCATGAACAGCAGTGTCCCACAGGTCCTGTGTGCTGAGGATAGCAATGGATTGTGTTTTTAAAGATGGCTGCCGTGCTCCTTCCCGTTCCTGTGCGATGACGCTACTTCCGGTTCCGCTTATTTGCGGTGACCGTTATTAGCAGTCACCACTAATAGTGGTGACCGCTTTTAGTGGTGGCCGCTAATGCTGCATTGGTTCATGCCGGTAGTGCAATCTGCACTATGCATGATGCCGCTAAGGGCCTTTTTTGTGCCTTTTACGGTATGGCGGTAATGCCCTTACCGGCATGGCGCAAAGCTCGTGCCAGCGAAGTCGTAATAGCCCTCTATTAGCGGGCTCTTGACTACACGGACAAGCTATTTGTGCCATGCCGGTTAGCTCAGTTACTTACCTCCAACCTCGGAATGACCGCCATTGACACAGTAGTCATTGCTGTTCAACCTGGTGTATTTGTACATCAGTTCTGGGAAAAGAATGCTGAATGGAACTTTCCCAGTGTCGATCAATCCGTTTTATCGGCCTCCTTAAACCAGGTCTTCTAAAAATGAATACGAAATTAATTCCACATGCAACATTAATGTCAGCCAGTAATTCAACATGTATAGTTTGCTGCGGTAATTCTGATGACTTTATCTGCAATCAAATGCCTCAGTGAACGTGGGCTGGGGCATTTCAGAGTTTTCAATCAACTCACCAATCTAGTGCCATCCTTGCTGTGACAACAACCTGTTAAAACTTTGGTTCCATCTTATAGTACCTGGCAGAGATGAGGCACCTAGGTTTTACCCCGTCTTCCCTTGGTACTCAGTCTGCTTACACAGGCTGGAGGTGGCAAATTGTCAATTACCAAGTAAATCCATACAATGGGCTTGTATTGTTGTCTGAGACAGGATGTATGTTTTTCGTTATCTTCAGTTCTTTTTGATGTACTGTGAAAACTGTTTGTAGTGGCAGTGATTCCTGTGTTACTGCCACAAGCTGAAGTCTTGCACTAGTACTATGTGATGAAAGAGCCTACACACATTCATTTTCAAGGGTCTGTAGCAATTGCGACCCCGACAAAAATGCCTTGCAGGCTTTGCTTAAGGGATGGAACAAAATACGCCTCTAGTTTGTCATTGTGTGTGTTGCAGTAAATTGGAAGTGATATTATGTTGTGCTATGTTATTTGATATTTGTACAATGCCTTCTGGCATTATTATGGCTTTGAGGTGTGGTGGGGTGGAAGCCCATTCCAAAGACCATTATCTAGACAAGTATGAAAATAAAAAGAGCATTACATTGCAACCAAATAGTTTATGTATTTATTTATTCATTTACAGGTTGAACAATGCTTTTTGATCACAAAAGAGCATACAATAGATAAGAAATTAGATTTGACGGGAAGCAGTGAGCTTCTTACAATGGGATGAGTGTGAGGGATACAAAATAGTAATGATAATTATGTGAATATTCAATTACTAGCAGAGATTAAGTTTAAAACATTATTCAATCATGCAGAACACTGTGTTCAGATGCAGAGATGACTGCTATGTCAGTGATTATGTGATAGCTGGACCAGATTTTTCATAGGGCTTATCTGTATTATATGGGCTGCAGCACAAGAGATGGAAATGGCTTTATAAACAGTCTGTCAAACCCTAAAGCAACTGTCTACAGTTGAGGGCTCTGCTATACTTCACATGCAGAACACATGCACTCTGAATAATATTCAGTTACATGCAAAGGATTTCCACAATTGTCAGTTATGTTTAAGATACACAATCCTGCCACCCCCTACTCCATTCCTACTGCCAACATTACCACATCTAGCCCTAGCCAAAATCTTACAGTGGTCCTCGGCCTTACATGCCACCAGACAATGCTCTCCTGTGCCCTGGCACTGCATCCCTCCCCCTCATCGACACACAATCCCCAAAACCACACCTTTCTCTCCTGCCTCGTCCTAGCACCACCACCACACATCTCTACCAACAGCCACGTTCCTAAGATGCCATCAATTAAGATACGCTTTCCTCATCCATACCTTGACTATTTGCCAACCTAGACATTAGCCACTCAGCCAAGTTGCCCATAACTAATTCGGCTCATCCTACATCTACAGCTTGCTCAACTGGCTCCACAGCCAGTAACCTCTTGACTAAGTTGCCTTGCCCTACACCTGAAGTATGGTCATCTAGCACAGTAAGCACCTTAGCCACTGTAGTATCACCCACTCTGCCTGGCATCACACACGGCTGCTGAACAAGAGGAAACCACTCTCTGAAGCACATTGTACCACACACACAGAATTGGAGAATGACTTGTCTCTTTTAGTCGTGCAAGGGAGCCCTCAGATTACACAAGCTCCAAGTCAGAGCGGCACACCTGCCAACACTGACACTTGATCTCTCCCTCCCTGTATTAGGTGATTCCAGATTTAGCTTATCGGACTTGCCGTTCCGATAGTACAGCAAGAAGGAATGCTCGCTTTGACATCCGTGCAGAGCCTGCTGACCGCAGGTTCGAATCCCGGCAAGGCCAAACTCATCCTTTCATCCTTCCGAGGTCGATAAATGAGCACCACACACCGTGGGTAATAATAAGCAGCGCTCAGATTTCTGAGGGTTTGTAGCGCTATATAAATGCTAAATTATTATTATTTTTATTTTAGCTCCCACATTGCTCCCCCCTATACTACTAACCAATTAGGTCCACCACCGTCCTGATCTCACTGCCCCTTGGTTGCCAGTTAAATAGGCGTTAGCACTTAACCATGCCTTGCTAAACGTATGTTCACTGGGAGCACATGCCATTGAGGTCTATGAAATCATACTCGACCACCACCTTTACATCTTGGCTATCACAGAATCATGGCTTCACAGAGCCTCAGGCCCGCTATAATCCCCTCCAGCTACACTATCATTAGAGCAGATTGTGTACACACCCCAGGAGGTGATGTCGCTCTCATCGCTAAAACATGCCTACAGATCAGACCTATCCACATTCAGCCCATTCCGGCTATGAAATACTGCTACTCAAATTCACTACCAACCCCCAGTTCACCTTCAACTTGGTCCTCCTGTACTGTCAGCCAAATTCCATTAGTAGACTGGACTTAGATATTCTTCTCCTGATCACCCCATTCATTAAACTTATGATTAAATTCATCATTCTGGGTGATTTCAGTCTCGGTGTCAATGACCCGGCCGACCCCAAAGAGGCCACGCTCGCTCAAGCACTAAGAGGCATGAACTTCCCACAGCTGATCTCCTCCCCCAGCCATGCTAATAGGCACACCTTAGACTGGATCCTCTCTACCAGTGCCACCATTGACATTTCATCTGTAAGTACGGTACATTTTTCCTACCACTCCCTCATTGAGTTTGGGCTCTTCCTCTTCAAACCCTCTACCAGATCTGCGCCACCATAAAGGCCAATTCTGGACCTTAATACCCATAAGCTTATGCATGAGATACTAAAGACCACCCTGCAGACCATGCTCACCACACATACTATGCATAGTAATATGAGCCCACAAGTCCTAGCCAACTACTACCATTGTAGCCTCCTGCATATTATTGATCATCAATCTCTGATTAAAGCTTACATAGCGAAATTTCACAAACTTACCAATTGCTGATTCTCAGAAGAACTGGGCACCGTATGCAGGAACAAAAGAGCCATTCAGCATCTCTGCAGGAAATACCTGACCCCACCTAACCATGACACACTCTCCAAAGCAACAAAACCTTAAAAGAAAGCTGTTGTCATACATAAAGCAAACTTATAAGTTGCCAGAATCTTTAAAGCTGGATCTATTTCAATTTCAATTTCTTTATTTGTAAAGCGCGCCTTGCCCTCGAGGCATCTGGGTGCATATTTTGTGGTTACAGCAAGTATATAAATGGCAGCATTGTACATCATATAATGAACGTAAAGTCTCTGTTTACAATAATTTACAAGAATATTATAAAGATTTACAGTATTACAGGCACATCATATGTAGGCAAAGAGAGCAGTGTGAAAATGGGACAGGAAGCGGAGCTAGTTGTCACAGTTCAGGAGCCATATTTTAGTATTGCGTTTGAAGGCGTGTGGGGAGGGTTTGGTCCTGATTGTAAGAGGTAAAGTGTTTCAGAGTTTGGTTGCTAGAACAGGGAAGCTACAGCCTCCCACTTTCGGTAGCTTAAATTTAGGGAGGGACAGGCAGTTGGCTTGTGCAGATCTCTGTGGTCGAGTGGAGGTGCGAGGTGCAAAACGATTGGAGAGATATGTTGGAGCTTAGTTGAGTAAGCACTTGTGGGTGTGTGACAATGTTTTGAGGGAGATTCTTTGGGTTACTGAGAGCCAGCCTATGTTGCGTCTGGTGGCTGAGATGTGATTGTTTCTAGGGATGTTAAGGGCAGCTCTGATGGCGTTGTTCTGAGTGACCTGCATCTTGTTTAGGTTCTTGTGTCTAGTACCCAGGTAAAGTGCATTGCAATAGTCGATCTTGGACATAATAAGGGTTCTGGCTAGGATGATGCAGTTGGCCGTGGAGAGGAAGGGGCGACATGCGGTAATCAGTTTGCACGTGTGTGCAGAGGCAGAAGAGACTGAGTTAGTTTGTCTGGTGAGTGACAGAATGGAGTCAAGGTAGATCCCCAGGGTTTTGGTGTCTTTGGAAACCTTGATGATATTGCCATCAATGATAAAGGACTTGAAGGCAAGATCCAGTTTGCTGAGATGGTAGTGTGAGCCGAGGATGAGGAGCTCCATCTTATCGTCGTTAAAGCATAGCTCATGTTGGGCCATCCAGGCTTGTATGACCAGGTAAACATTCTTCAGTGATTTAGTGTCAGCCAAGTAGTCACCAGTGATAGGGATGAGTATCTGGGTGTCATCAGCATAATTTGTGTAGGTGACGCCCAGATAATCAAGAATATCAAAGAGAGGTTTGGTGAACACATTGTAGAGTGTTGGGGAAATGCAGGAGCCCTGTGGCACACAGCAGGGGACAGGAGAGGGTTCAGAAGTAGCTGAAGTGGAGAAGACTTGCATGGATCTGTTGGAGGATCCAGGAGGTGGCAGCATCTGAGAAATTGGCGGTTGAGGAGAGGTGCTGACAAAGGATGCGGTGGTTGACAAGATCGAAGGCTGCGGATAGGGCTAATAGTAGCAACAGTGCACGTTTCCCTTTGTCTTTGAGGTCTTCGATTTGAGTTTTCAAATCAATAAGGGCTGTTTCTGTCACATGCCTGGGTCTGAAACCTGATTGCCTGAGGCCGAGGAGTTTATTGGATTCGAGGTATTCTTGAATCTGAAGGTAAGCTACCCGATCAAGGATTTTGAGCAGGAAGGGGACTGTGGTAATGGGCCTGTAGTTGGTGGGTATATTTGGGTCGAGAGTGGGTTTTTCTAAGTAGAGGTATGACCCAAGCATCATTTAGATTGTTGGGGACAATGCATGTTTTAAAGGATGTGTTGATGAAGGTGGTGATGAAGGGGGCTAGTTCGTGAGCCGCATCCTTGATGGTTGAGGCAGGACATAGGTCACCTTGGCAGTTGTTTGGCTTGAGCTTGTTGATGATGTTTTCAACTTCAGATGTGCTGAGAGCTGTGAAGCTGAATGGTTTAGGACTAGAGCCGGAAGGGGTAATTCGGGTGGGAGTGGGTTGAGTGTCAGTTTGGAGACATGATTTTTTGGTGTTAATTTTGGCTTGGAGCGTGGTGATTTTGCCCACTAGCGCATTTTGAATGTTGGTACACCAGGTGCTATCTTTGAAGCAGGAATCTGGGGGTGTTGCGGAAGATTCAAGTTCCTTGAGGATCCTGAAGAGCTCTTTAGTGTTGGATTTTGCTTCCATGTTGTGGCCGTTATATGTACCTTTCTTTGCCTGGAATATGGCTTCTTTGTAGTTCTTTGTAGTTAAGGGAAGTGATGGTTAGGTGGTCTTTGTTGGTGTCAAATGGATGACTTTTCCAGCGGGATTCAGTTGAGCGTTTGGTTTTGCGGAGTTCTCTTAGGTGAGGGGTGAACCAAGAGTAAAGGTGGGCTCGGGGCTTGTGTCTCCTCAATTTGAGGGGGGCAATGGCGTTTAGGGCTTTGAGCATGGATTGATTGTAAGCATCGACTAGTGTTGTGGGATCTGTGCATGTGGTGGCAATTTTGTTTAAGAGCGGCAGGATGAGAGGGAGTAATTTGTCCTTAGTGATGTCTCTTTTGTTTCTGGTCTGAGTGGCTGGGGCAGGTTCTTGTTTGGGGCGGGGGTCCGTGGTTTTGGATTTCGAATAGGATTGTGTGATGGTCTGACCATGCGCAAGGGGTTATTGATGCAGCAGTTAGTTTCCGCTATCCAGTCGAGGGTTCGCCCTTTGGAATGGGTGGGTTCGGTGATGAGATGGGTGAAACCTTGGTCAGTTAATGATTTAGCCAGATCTAGCGCTGGGTGGTCATTAGGGTTTTGGTATCCAAGGTTGAAGTCGCCAAGTAGTATGATTTGTGATTTGGCTTTGACTTTATCAGCTATGATGGACATGATGTCATCAGGGAAGGAGGATGAGGATCTGGGTGGTCAATATATGAGGTGGAGTGTGGCAGTTTGATTAGGGGATATGGGAAGTTTGACCATGAGGAGTTCTGCGGATGGGATTTGTTGGTTGTTAATGGTTCTGATGCCTAGTGACATTTTATGGATGAATGCGACACCGCCTCCTTTGGATTGGTTGGTGTTGCGGTTGCATCTGATGATAGTGTAACTGGCAGGAATGGCAAGCGTGAGTAGAGGTCCTGAGGCGCTATGTAGCCAGGTCTCGTGTTGTAATCAAGTCAGCTATGTCTAGGGCGTGCTCCGGGAGTGACCTGGCATTAATCAGGGCACCTTTGATGAGAGGGGCTTTGGGAGGATTGTGTGGTGTGGGTGGATGTGGGATGCTGTTGCTGTGGGGAGATTGTGTAGATAGGGTGTTTTGGTGGGGGTGAGATAGGCACTAGGGGCACGACTGTGGTGTGGGAATCTTGAGCCCAGTCTTGCATTCCTGATGGTCAATGAGCAATCTAAATTGGGTGTAGGTCTGGTGGTGAAGTATTCCAGCCATAGTGCGGGTGAGTTCAAGTAGGGATTATGTGGGGGCGGGGGATGAGATGGTGTGTTGGTGGGGTGTGCCATAGCGATTGAAGGCGTCGTACAAAGTGAGTGTTGGGAGGGTGGGCTGCATACGCTGAATATGGCTAAAGTGGTGAGTAGTAGAAGAGGTGGCCTGTAGTGTTATGTGGTAGGGGGAGCAGGCACATAGTGAATGGCAGGCTGGCTTTGGCTGTATTCTCTGGCACTTTTTGGGTGCAGGTGGGTAGCAGGTAGGTTTAAGTTGGGAACAGTGGCTACCAATGCTAGGTATGAGCGCAGCGGGCAGCCGGAGTTTGGGGTGGGACAAAACAATGGCTAACTGAGGGCAAATCAATGGTTAGATTCAGCACAATGTCTAGAAGGGTTCAGTAATAATGTTCACTGGCATGGGCTCTGGCTCATCTAGATTCGAATTACCACAAGCATCACAAAATCACAGTTGGACACAGTACTCATTGAGCATAGGGGCTCTGACTCATCTAGATTCGAATTTCCACAAGCATCACAAAATCACAGTTGGATACAGTACTGAGCAGAGCATAGGGGCTCTGACTCATCTAGATTCGAATTTCCACAGGCATCACAAAATCACAGTTGGACAGAGTGCTTGCATAGCATGACACACATGATTAAATTTGAAGCTTTGTGTTGAACGGTCAGTAGGTTCCAGGTGGTGTGGCTATTTATGCAGTGATGGAAGCTTAGGCAGGGATGATAGAATTGTTTTGGGTGTGCTGCGGTAATGGTGAGGGACCATTGGCAGCAGTACATGCGGTAGTGTGTGCTCACACGGTTATAGTGTGGGCAGTGACGTTATGATTGGGTTTATGCAGATTTGGACGAATGACATCATAACGTTGCAGATGTGTGCAGGAGATATGGCGGGAAGGGTTCAAAGACACAAAGTAGTTGTACAGGGCCGGATATGGGGTATACAGAAGTCACTATATGGAGGTGGGGCGTAGGCTATGATATTTAGCAATTGTTACCTCTATCGGTGCACAGGGGTATCAGTCTCATGGCGCACAGGCAGGGAGCCTGGCCCTGGGCTCTAGTCAGCTCGGGACAGTCTTAGTGTTGGCCTTGCCCTCAGGGCCTTCCCAGGAGGGGCCGGCTCACACCTGCTGGCGTCCGATAGGCTTAGATATTCAGCAGAAGTCTGTCCTCTGGTGAGGAAGCTAAGCTAAGCAGATCAATCAATCAGCACGGGCTGCCATCTTAGAATGACTACCGCCTCGTGTGTTGTAATGGTGTTGTGGAGGATGCTGTAGGCAAATCAGGTTGGCACAGCTTATGTGCAGCACAGGTGCATTATTAATAAATGCACAGAATTACTGACGAAAATGCCCTGGGCTACCGCGCCTAATGCGCTAAGAATAGCCAAATTAAATTTGCTGCATTAGAATAGGTAGCAATGATCAGCATACCTCAGGAATGGACTCCACTTCGGGGTGGATGCTACTACCGACTGCTCCTGCAGTGGTAGGGAGCTCCTGCTCCTGCTCCAGATGGGCTGCTAGTGGATCTAACACCAAAAACCATTCTCCATCTTGAGAGAGCTGGAAAATCATATCCCCATGATGGCCCGACCTGGACTGACAAGGCATGGTGCTCCACCATCCAAGCCACTCTCTCCAACAAAATTGACCAATTATGCATGAAAATCTTGAATAAAAAACACCACTTGCTGCCAAACCCCCCTCACTCGCCGAACCAAGGTGTCCATCAGTGGACACCCACCCACCCCTGCTTTTCACTTTCACCAAAGTCACACAAGAGAAGGTGCTAGAAACCATCCTATCTTTGAAACCCTCTACCTGCAAGGGTGATAACTGCCGGAACACATAGTCAAGCTGTGTGCACCCACTCTGACTCCCATTATCACAGATTTCGTGAATGCATTCTTCTTAACCAGTGAAGTCCCCACCAGTATAAAATTCAGCGTGGTCCACCCCACTTCTCAAGAAACCATCACTCAATCCGACCATTCCTACCAACTATAACCCATCACCACGGTCCCTTTCCTACTCAAAATTCTAGACCGGCTGGCCTACTCCCGAGTTCAACCATTCCTAGTACAGTACCACCTGCTAGGAGCTAGACAATCTGGCTACTGCCAACAACATAGCACTGAAACACCCCTACTTGACCTAAAAATCCAAATTTGACTCAGGTAACCTAGCTATACTTCTGCTTCTAGATCTCTCTGCAGTGTTTGACCTTGTAGACCATGACATCCTCTGCCAGCACCTCACCTCGCACTTCCATTTTTCTTCTGAGGCCACAACCTGGATTAAATCTTTCCTCAGTGACTGCACCTCTAAGGTGTTCATTGGAGAGGTGGCCACTGATCCTATCTTGGTGCCCCTCTGTGTCCCCGAAGGGTCCTGTCCCTCACCTACCCTCTATAAAACCTACACCAAGCCTCTATTCGACCTGCTGGACTCCCTCAGAATCATCTACACCAATTTCACAGATGACACACACATCTGTGACTCTGTTACTCTAAACAGAACCTACAGTATCTTAATGACGACAAAACAGAGCTGCTCATTGTAGGCTCACCTTACTGGCTCAAAAGCCCTAAAACAGCCTTCTCCACTTTCTGCATTGATGGCTCTGACTTAACGGTCATTAAGCATGTCAAAACCCCAGGTGTACCCCTAGAAGCAAAAACTATCAATGCTCTAGTGTCAGCCATGGTCGACACCTCAGTCTCATCTGGACAAAGCCCTCTCAGGACAAGGCTATGGTGTTGTGCGACACAGGAGTGCAGGAGACGCGCCCGTCGATACCTAATACATTGTGTCTACGTCCATGCATCCAAACCTTTAGGAACCGAGGATCAGACCCTCTGCGGCTAGCCCTTGCAGGACAAAGACCGCGGTGTTGTGTGACGTAGGTGTTTGACGTTGAAGAGGTAGCGGAACAGAGTACATTAGTGGCTGAAAGCTAAGAAAGGTGCGGGAAGGGGCAGCAGCCACTCCTGCTCTCTGCCAAACTTCACGGACATAACATACTCTGTTGCTGCACAACCCTAGGCTCTCCCCTCCAGCAGATAGCCGTACTTTGTGTTTTGTGTCCTTTCGCTAGGTCCCCTCATTGCGGATACTATTGTACTGTGACCTGTGTCCTTTAGGCTCTCTCCCACTCACTAGGTCCCCCCAACTGTGGTTACTGTTGATCTGTGTCCCTTAGGCTCTCTCCCACTCTCTAGCCCCCCCCTTACTGTGGGTACTGTATAACTATGATATGTGTCCTTTTAGGCTCTTTCCCACTCTCTAGATCCCCCTCTAACTGTGGTTACTGTAGTACTGTGATTTGTGTCCCTCAGGCTCTCTCCCACTCTCTATCCCCCTTTACTGTGGTTACCTTTGTACTGCTATTTGTGTCCTTTAAGCTCTCTCTCACTCCCTAGGACCACAATCCACTGGGGGTACATTTGTACTGTTTAGTGTACCTGTCTGTCCCTTCTGTGTGTTCCCTACTGTGTGATTCCCCCCTCTGTGCATCCTGCATTGCGCAGCAGTGGGATGTGTGTCTGTCTCTCTCTCTTTCACTCCCTCCTCCTCCTACTTCCTCCTTGCACCCTCTATAGTGCTTTGCTTTCCATCTCCACTATCTTCTGTATCTCTTATCCTATCCCTCTCACTAAGTCGGAAAGGAAGAGGTTCAAGGGGGATATCCTGGTCTCCAACCCAGGTCTCCCTATTGCTGATACCTAGATCATTACTTCCTCCAGACAGACTCTTACCAACATTCTCTTTGTCGTCCCCTCTCCAGGCCTATGGAACTCGCATATGGCCTCTGTTCTCTCTCCTTTTTCCTCCTCTCCCATTAATGGTGGGAGGTCCTCTTGGCCTCCTTGCACTCCTCCAAGACCATCATTAATTTCAATCTCCTCAATAGGCTTCTCCCGCATCTTACAATTTTCCTTCATTCTCCTGCTACTCCTACCAGCACCTCTCTGGCTCATCCACCTCCTCCATCTGCCACTTCTCTGGCACCCTCCTCATTTGCTCTAACTACTTTGCCATCTTCTACTACCTCCTCTGCCTGCTCTCGGGCACCTCTACCAATGCCCTCAGATCGTACCTCAAGCCTGTAGCCCTCCACTGAAGTCTTTCAAATGTAGAAACCTGCTCAACGTCGTTACTCTCAACTCTCACTCCTCTGAGATCTGCCACCACCTTCAAGAACTTTAACTGGATGTCCTTGCTCTCAGCATGACATGGTTCACGGACAGCTCTGTCATGAGTTTTGACACTCTCCTGCCTGATGGGTACAAGTTCCTCTCCAAACCCAGCACCAACTGTCCCAGAGGTGTAGTAGTTCTGATCTTTCCGAGTGGGTCCCTGCTTCAGTCATTCCTATGCATGCCTCTTCCTTTGAATGTCTGGTCTGCAGGCTCACTATCTCTCCTGGCCTCTCTCTGACTGTGGCCACCATTTATAGGCCATCTGGCCAGGTCACCCTCTTCCTCTCAGAGTGGGCTGACCTCTCATCTTCTCTCCTTGTCTCTGCCACTTAACCTCAACATCCACTGGGATGCTTCTAATCCCTCCTTGGGGCTCTTTGGAAACCTCTCTGACACTCTCTCTTTCCATTCTACCCTCTGGTCTGACACACTCTGCTGGACACACCTTGGACGTTCTCATCTCCTCAGACATCCCACTCTTGAACCATCTCACCACTCCTCTATCCTGGACTGACAACTTTCTGCTCTCCTCTCACCTAAAGGTCTCTGTCCCCCAAGCAAAGCCCACCCCAGGACTGCCACCTACCTTCTCGGTCATTCAGCCCATGAAGCATGTGTCAATGGAAGGCTCTGCTTCTACTTTCTCTGCTCCTCCTACGCCTGTGGCTGACTCACACTCTGACACAGCCCTCTCAAACCTGCCTTTTACTATCTCCAACACTCTGGATGTCCTTGTCCCTGTCATGAGAATCATTCTGAAGCCTACCTCCAAGTGCAACTCTGGGTATGACTCCGACCTTGCCACCCCGAAACGCAGGTTTAGGGTGTCTGGGAGGAAGTGGAGGGCATTGGGCGCATCCTCTGACAAACTAACCTGCCGCATGCTCCGAAGGCAATACAAACTCTCTATCCTGTCCTAGAAGAGAGCCCACATCCAAGCATGCATCTCTGTAGCCTCTTACAACACAGCCAAACTCTTTAAAATCTGGAAGGAACTGGCCAATCCTTGTGCAGTCTCCACCTCTCCTATTCCCTCCCAGCCCCTCTGTACAGCTCAGGCTTCTCACTTCACCACTAAAACTCAGGACATCTGGTCCTCTCTTTCCTCTTCCTTTCCCTCTACCTCTCTCAGTCCCCTTCTCGCCGCCTCATCCTCTCATCCTCCTTTCTCCTCTTTCTCTCCAACCACACCTGACGATGTGTTTCTAGACAAATCCAATTTATGAAAGTTTTGTCCAAACAGGTGCTACCCTGCTCCTCCAGAACCATCAAGGACCACATTGACACCCTTGCTCCAGCCTTCGCCGATTTCTGCAATCACTCTTTTGCCATTGGAACGTTCCCCTCTGCCTCAAGCACTCCCTTGTGCACCCGTTCCTAAAAAAGCATTCTGCTGATCCTAGCTCTCTGGAAAATTGCCGCCAAATCTTTATCACTCCTTTCCTGTGCAAGCTCATGGAAAAGCTGCCCATCCCCCAGCTTACTCTCCACACTGAATCTGTAGGTTGTCTCCATGACCATCAGTCTGGCTTCAGAGCAGCCTGAGGCACGGAAACTGCTCTCTTAAATACCTGTGAAGATCTGCTCACTAATCTTAATTCTAGCCTTCCTTCTGTACTCATCCTCTTTGACCTTTTCTCTGCTTTCGACACTATCAAACATGCCATCCTGATCAATCGACTCCATGAGAACCTGGGCATCACGGATCATACCCTTACGTGGTTGGCCTCCTTCCTCCTAGACCGACCCTCCAAGGTCCAACTTGAGTCCTTTCTCTCAACCACATTTCTCTTCACATGTGGTGTTCCCACAGAGCTCTACCCTCTCATTCTGGCTCTTCAATGTCTACTTGGCCCATTTGGCCCACCTTATTTATACCCTCTCCTGTAACTTCCAGTGTTATGCAGATGACACACAGCTCTCTTTCAGGCTTCCCTCTGCCTCCTCTCCTCTCTCGCTCATTCCTGACTGTCAATCCGCGATTCAGGAGTGGTGGGCCTGCAAAGATGTGTGCCTTAATGCCATTAAGACGGAGGTCCTTTTCTTTGGGACCCTTGCTTCCACTTTGTCTCTCTCACTCTGCCCGCCCTCTCTGGGCCCTCTTCCTTCGCAATTCCTGTGAGGCAAAAAACCTTGGTGTAAACTTTGAGTCCACTCTCTCTTTCTCCCCTCAAATCACAGACCTTGCCAAGAAGGTCCAGTGCCAGCTGCACCTCCTCAGAGGTATTCTTCCTTTTCTCACTTTCCCCCAGAAGCTCACTGTCTCCAGAGCCCTTGTTCTCTCTAGACTGGACTACTGCAACAGCCTCTTTCTCAATCTGCCTTCCTTTACTCTCCACCCTCTGCAACTAATCCAGAACAGGACTGAGAGACTTGTCCTTGGCCTCAAGCGCAGGGACCGTATTTATCCATCCTTGAAATCTCTCCATTGGCTCCCAGTTGCTGCAAGTATCAAGTTCAAGACCCTTTGCATCGTTCAAAAGGCTTTCTGGGGCCAGGGCCACACTACATCCAAATCTCTCTTCCAAAATACCTTCCTTCTTGAGCCCTTCGCTCAACTGCCTCCAACTCTCTGTGGGCTAGACGCTTCTCCAGGCAGAAAGTTAGGGGTATATCTCCCTCCTCAGCAGGTGTCTCCCTCTGGAATAGGCTCCCTGCCCTTCTCAAACTTAAGCCGGGCCACTTGAAGTTCGGAAAGCAGCTCAAGACCTTCCTCTTCACCTCTGTTTTCTCTCTCCCCTGCTGACCTACCTGTCTGCTGCGCTGACTGGTTCACGGGCTACTCTGAGTCTCACTGGCTACCAGGCTCCTACACGACCAGTAGCCCCTGCACTGCCTACAGGCCTAGCGTGCACTTGGGGGCTGTAACTGGAACCCTACAGTCCCCTGGCTCCTTGCATTTACCCAGAGACGTGCTGCCCTGGCTGCACTTACTCAGAGAAAAGCACCCCTGATTGCACTTCCACCTTCACTCCCCCTGGCACTTCTCCTCCCCCTCTCCCCTGCACTTTGCGCTATCGCACTTGCGTGATCTGAATGACACAAGGCCTAGTAAGATTGTGCGTTTTGTCCTCCCTCTGTCTTCCCACCCTTGTCTTGTCATGCCTAGAAACACTTGTGTACAGGCAGGTTATAAATAACTTATATCATATCATATCTCCCTGAGCAGGCAATTCCTATCCTCGAGCAACTGCCTTAGGCTTGGTAGTGCTCTCATCATCAGCAAACTGGACTCCTCATGGGCACATCAGCAGCTAACCTGGCCAAACTCCAGCTACTACAGAATAAAGTATAAGAAGGGTAAAGCGAATATAGTGCCTGTGTGCCACCCTGTATCAGATAGATGGGCTAACTGTGAATAGAAATACCTTGCCGTGAAACGTGGCAAACATACAAGCCACTGACTGGGAACCTATGGGTAAACATCTGCTGTATGATACTGCTTCAGGATGTTTCACACAACAATCCTACACCATATTCAATGTCCTTAAGCACAATATCTCTCCATTGCACACTGGGCACGCCTAAATGGCAGCCACACTCAATGCACACCATAGCATTGCTACCAGCTCTTAGACTATGGACATAATTCACAAAGATGTACCCTCTAATAATGATTTGTCACACTAGGACTTACCACAATAAAACACTGCATGACCCAACGCCACTAGACACATTTATTAAAGGTCAGTAAAAATATATAGACGGGCCATTCCTATGCTTCTCTCTCAGTTTTTTCTCATCTCCCCCACTAATTTCCTCCTCCATATCTTCATAGATGACATTGGGGGTCATTACGAGTTTGGAGGTAGCCATGGCACTATTAGCACCATAGCTACCTCCAAACCCGGGTCCGGTATCACTGAATGGGGACTTACCAGGACATTCCAACCTATGCAGACCCGGTAAGTCCCCATTCAGTAAACCATTCCCCATTCCCATTTGAGCCCCCATAGGGCTCAATGGGAATGGGGAAGGCACTAATAACAGGCCCGCAAATTGCGGGCGCGTTATTAGCTCCAAAGTCCCTTAACAGGTCCCACAAAGAACGGCTGGTCAGACCAGCTGTTCCTGATGGGACCCGCTAAGGGACCTCGGAATATGGCGGTAGGGGCTTAACGGCACCGCCATACTTAACGGTGCAATGAAGTCCCTACCGCCAATCTCGTAATGACCCCCATTGTAACCCAAATGAATGTTAATGATTTCATGAATGCATGTCTTGATTGCAATGATATGTACTAAACATGTTTAAAAAACGTCATGATTGCACGCTTGAAGTGTTATGATATGTGCCAAACCGGTAATGTGTAACCTGATATAACAAATGCAACATATAAACAGAAACAATATCTATTAATGGCAAAACAAATGTATGTACACACTATCTAATATATCATGCAATGCCTTCACAAAGCCCGATAAAGTATAAAACATAAAAATGTACCACCCCCAGGTCTACGTTGGCTGTAAATAGGACTGTCTCACAGCACCTATTATTCAATTTCGAACCTAGAATAAATATCTAATCAACATTTATTTGAACCGTATTTTGGTCTTATTTTCTAGCACAGCAATTTAGCTAACTCTTTTCACTACAGAATAAAAGCCTGTGCGCCGTTCTTGGCCTACGCAGATCAGACCACATCAGCGCAACCAGGCAAGAGGTTCATTGGCTACCCATTTAAGCCCATATCAACTTCCAAACCTTAACTATTGCACACCTCTGCATTTACAAAGAGGCGCCCCACTACTTTAAAAGCAGCATTGTTTCAAAACAACATGGCACTCACTAAGATCTGCCACCAGTACCACACTACTCATTCCTCATTACAAAAAGAGGAGAGCAGGAGGTGTCAGCTTCTATGTCACAGCGCCCCCCCACCCCTTTGGAACTCCTTGCCACTGCACATCAGAAATTAGCATTCCTACATAACCTTCCAAAAACTAACAGGAGTTACTTTTGACTCACCAGGAAATTGGAGCAATATAAACAAATATATCTGATATTAACTGTGTAGGTTTTGTTATGTGAATAGAAGAGAATAAAGGGACATGAGGCACATATAAAGAATATTGGCTAATGTATAATGGACGAAAAGTTGAGTGTGCATCTTGTGCACACATTACATTTGCTGCACACTATGTACCAGCTCATGGTACTGTGAGAAACATGAAGGTGTCTCACTTGCTAGTACCCAGGGATCTGTCATCCAGGTGGCCAAGGCACGGCCATCGCTATTGGATCCAGTTCCTGCGGGTGGCCCAAGGTGGGCAGATTGGCTATAACGAAGGGTCTTCAGGGAGTGGAAGTGGGACACCTGATGGCGAGACGAGGTATCCCCTAAAAAGCAGAGCATGAGAGCACACTCTGAGGGAGTCAAGGCACATAAGGAAGCAGCAGTTCCACGATGGCAGTTTAACATGTGGCAAAAGACGACAAAACAGAAGGGGATTGCATGGAGGGAAGTGCCCTTTTACCTTTTTGGTGATGAACCCTTACTTTCATTAAACCTCGAGAATAGACATCGTAAGACCAGGAAACCAGGCTGAAAAATCCTGCATTGTGTGTCAGAAGTTCCCAGGGCTCTACCTCATCAATAATCAAAGCGGGGAAAATAGCATGCTTCTGTGGTATTGTCCTTGGGTTCTACATCAAAGCAACATCAGTGAAATCAACACAACCAGTGAGTTGGGGAGGCTGATACCAGACTGGTCTGTGTTGAAACCAAGATTGCAAGCAGCAACATTGTCCGGTGAATACTGAAGAAAACAGTGTATAAAGCGCATGTGATAACCAACGCAAGTAAAATTGGACAACAGATGAGTGATTGAACTTTGAAACCAAGATACGATACCTTAGACAGAGTGGTCCGCACCGCTTTCATGCTCATTCAAAGGTCTCCATAAATTAGCCAACTGAGAGGTGGCAAAAGCGAAAGAGTGACAGTGATTGTGACTCAAAGTGGTCCTGCAATGGGTCAAGCAAAATCCTGTGTACAATCGAAAGTCTTCGATGTTAATAGAGTAAAGAAAGTTGATGACACAGTAGATAAAGTTGGTCCAAGCCTGAATGAGGGCAATCAGCTGAGAGCTTTTGTTTATAGCAAGTTTGTTGTTAAAGTAAATTAAAATTGGTCCAATCCCGACATAGGGAGAGTGATTGAACATTGTGTTGAAAGGGATATGAGCCTGGCGGAGGAGGAATCAAGGTGAACCATGAATCACCCAAGAAATTAGATACATGAACATCCTACGAGCATTGTTTTAAAGAGGACCTAGCCCGTCTTAGGGGGATCCGAGGTGAATAGTGAACCACCTGAGAAATTGACGGCGTGTGAACTCCTGAGAGGAAAATAATGTATTGTTTGTCACATCAGGCCCTCTGAAAGAAGAGACTTTGATAGGCAAAGAGACTTGGGCATGGACGGCCTTGATGCTAGAGAAGCCAGAGACTGTTCTAAGCTCGAATGTGTCGCCTTGTCCCGTGCTGAAAACATGGGGATGGGAGGCCAATGGCCTGAATATCCAGACATATCATTTCTTGGACACATCTTTCATTTACATAACACTGTTTCCCACACTATTTGTAATTAGAGGTAAGGATTGCCAATAGGTTTTTGTTTAGTATAGGCCCTTTTATTTTTACAAGACACTACTAGGACTGTGTTATTATTATTTGATGGTTGTAGCTTGCTCCCATCTTTAGAGTTAGGATTAGATAGGTGTTTTTCAAACCTTTTCTTTTTAAAGTTCAATGAACACCCTTGAACTGTGCTCACTTGTGAGGTAGCTCCTGCCTAATGGTTAATGCCTGATACCCAGGAGTTGCCTTTTGCTCCTGGTCGAACGAATCCTAATTTCAATCGCTGTAAAATGCATATCCTCTAGTCTGAACCGTGGGGTTATTGTAGTAGAAATTTTTTATATTTGATAAAAAGGTTAAGGCAGTAACACAGCCATGTGTAGAGAAAAATAGTGCCTCGTCCTCCATTGCATCACTTATCTCCAAGATTACTGGTGCACTAGAGAAAAAGCCCTACACATCCATTTCCTGCCAACAGGAGTACTCTGTGCCTGACCTTGGGCTAGTGGGATTATTAGTGAAGTGGTATGCTCCTGCTGGGACCCTGCAATCCTCTAGGACCACCAAAAGCTCAATGCCTTGATTTGGGTATGTAAAAGAGATCCTGTTATAATTAAAATAAGGCAGGAGTTTGCCATTTCCTCTGTTCCTTACACTTAGTGCATGTTTTTAACTGAACCTAACAAAGGTTATAACTTAGATAATGGTTAGGCATTTGTGAGGCACTGACATCATATGATTGAAACTTGCACTGTTTTCCCACTTTTGCCATGTAATGGCCATGGCCACTATGGCAGTGCTTAGGAAATGTCTATTCCTTGGTTTATAGCTACTTCTTCTGTCATGTAGAAACTTCAAAGTTTGTGTTGTATGGGACCTGTCACTGTTATTTTTAAGCAGTCTTCTATGATTGAATTCCTAAATTGTGCATGTAAATGGGTTCCTGTTGTAATTAGAATAAAACAGATGTGTACCCTTGCACCTGTTCCTTGTACTTAAGTCCTGTTAACAACCATTTTGGCTTTTGTGTAGGCATTATGTAATGTAATGTAAGTGGTCTGGCACTGAAATTTGGGGTTAGACAAATGGTAATAGGTTATAGGCAGCCGAGACCAGATTCTTGAAGAAATCCCTATGGCTGCCCAAAAGCACTTCCAATGGGCGACCACTAGGGAGCACGGGACAAGATGGCTGCTTGATCATGCAGCTCCCGCTCCCTCCAGCAGTACCGTGAGGAGATAGAGCTTCCGTACTTGGGGAAGAAACTGAACAAGTGCACCAGTGAATAGTACAATGTACAGCGCCTAATCAGACCCGAGCACGGTGTCGAGGGTCCACGGAAAAGGGGAGAAAGCAGCAGTGTGGCCCACAACGGAGACCGTGGAAGAGTAGCTACTACGAACTTGAAGGAGAGTGGAGTGGGCAAGCTCTTCCCCCTCCCCCGATGAGAAGTGGAGAGAGCAGCAGCGCTCTGGGCAGAGAACGGTGGACACCAGGGTGCTCCCTCCCTGCGCTGCTGCACAGTACCCATGACCCGGACACCTGAGACTGCACACACAGGTTTTCCGAGGAATGCAGGGGCTCGCCTGGCTGAGTCTGTCAAATCTAGAGGCGCACGCAGAAAAATCTGCCGAGGAGAGGTGAGAGGAGGCGACTTGCAAGCAGGAGAGGACATTGTGCCCCGCAGAGGAGATACACCAACGACTGCGGAGGGGGCGAACAGGCTGCAAGCACAAACGGAGTAGCAGCGCTGATGATCACTCGGAAGCCAGGTAACCTAAGGCCAGCAAAGACACAGCGTTCAGGGCCTGCGCGCTGCACCACTCAGTGGAGGCTGGGAAAGGTGGTGAGGAGCTCCAGGAGAGTCGTGAGAGAGAGACCCTGAAATGCTTCCCAAGGAAAGGAAGAAGCTGGGAAGGGTAATGCGGAAGGGTGGGGACAACGGACCATACAGCCCCCCTCCTTAACTCCGAAAACCCTGGGGAACCGCTGCTAATCAGGGTCTGGGGGTGAAGGGAAGCTAAAAGGAATCACCCCGACCCAGACCCGCCAGAATTGGGGCTAAGGAGCACGCAGTGTGGGATCTCCACACCGGCGAGCCACTACGGAAGATTAAATGTCGCAACAGGCTTGAAACCAGGAAGAAGACTGAGGAGACACGCTAATGCTGAGACACCCAGTGAAGAGACAGGCTAACATAGACACCTCTGGGAGGTAATAGAAGCTGGTGACACAGGGGGAAAGCCGGCTGCAAGCCTTGACCCCATTCAGGGGAGGGAGGCACACATAAGTGCAGTGATATAGGAACCTAGGATAAAGACTGGGTCAGCAGGCTCCTGGAACAAGTGTAGAGCATTGAAACTCGCTCTGCATGGGTAACTAGGTAACACACAAGGCCCACCCACAGGAGAAAGACTGCTACAGGCCTGGTCCTAACTGCCAATTCCAGGGAACACAAGGACACACCACAGTTGGAGGAAGTTAGTGCTGTGTGCAAAAGATAAACAAGCCTGTGGTACAGACGATAGCTGATTACAAAAGGTGCAGAGAGAGTTGAGAAGCCGAAAGGCATTAAAAGGGAGAGCAGACCCGGTGCAAACCCACACAAGAAAAGAGACAGGGTATGCCTTGGGAAACCCAGCAACGAGAGGGGAACGGAGACATCTCCTGGAGGGCACAGGTAAATGGAGGAAGGCAGTTCCGACAGCGCAAATGGCAACAGGGATTTAACTCTTCACGTTCTCCACCAAGGAGGACATTGGACACATCCTGACAGAAAAAAAGGCCCTTACAGGGTACATACAGGCGTCATTGGCATTCTTGATGGGCAAAGTTACCACAGTGGAAGGAAAAATTGAGGGGCTTGAAAACAACCAGCTAAACGCTGACATGGTGGAAATGCGGCTTGTCGACAGGATGATGGAATTAGATCTCAAGGAAGATGAGATGAGATTCAAAATCGATGATCTAGAAAATAGCGGGGGTTTCAACAACATAAGTTTGTTGGGCCTAAAGAGTCGGCCAGGGAGACACCACGCCAAGTCGAGGGAAAAGTGCATGCACTAATACATCAGCTCTTTCAATCAGAAGGGGCAAGATGGCACAATTTAGGAGAGCACACAGAGGAGGTCGACCATACGGGAATGGCCCCTGCTCCATAGTGGCCAGATTTCTAAGTTATAAGGACAGAACGGAGGTCCTAAACAAGGCGAAGCAACAATGAGAGATAGAATTTGCGGACTCCAAAGTCTCCATATATCAAGATCTATCAAACCTCAGACTTGCGTGAAGGAGAGGGTGCAGACCACTCACAACTTGACTGTGGGAGATGGGGCTTCATTATAGATGGGGTTACCCCTTCTCGCTGGAGTTTGAAGCAGAAGGAATGGAATATAGGCTGACATTGGTAGAGGAGGTGGAACAGGCATTGAGACACCTCACATCGGACACAGAACCTCGGCCAAGAGACCCACATGGCCCTCAAAACCCCTCCACGAACAGGGCACGAGCTGGGTCTGCACTGGGCCCACAAAGGAGGAGGAGAGGACTGACAGGGCAGAGTTTATGAGACTTAATGGACCCTCACCACGAAAAGTGTCAGCATCACAAGAACAGCAAACGGAACAAGTGATTGGAGATGGATAGGTGCACCGCTATGCACCAGACGAAGAAGACCGGGTAGATGCTTGGAAGGAAACAGAGAACTACTGGAGGGAGAGGATGCCAACCCCTCTTAAGTGGCCCCCGGTGAGAATGGGGGCATCACTCAAGTTGACGTTCAAAACTTTCAGTTGAGGGTTTTGTTAGTTATATTGTTAAGTAAACAGTTGGGTGGGGTTTCTAGCTCCATACTGGCGTCCAATGTGTACTTAGAATGCACTCCTCGGATGAAGAGTAACACAAGACCCAAGGGGGCATTAACAATGTGTCAAAACGTGATAAGTGCAGAAGGGTACACCAGTGATGGGGAGAGGTGAAGTTACCAGTGTTCTGAAGGTTGGCACACTTTAATGTAAAGGGGCTGAACTCCCCCACTAAGAGGTCCCTAGTCATAAGGCAATTCTGGAAAGCCTCCCTGGATGTTCTATTCCTGGAGGAAACATGGTTGATACAGGGAGAAGAGCAGGCGCTGAGAGGAGGGATAGTACAGGTCCACTGAGCATCGGGCGGCACCAAAAAAGGAGTACTGGTATAGTACTCCATAGGCACTACTGGGTTCAGAATTGCGTACCTACTGGCTTAATGGAGGGAAGACTGCTAATGCTCAAAGGCACATTGGAGAGAGATAGGTTATTACTGGCAGCAGTAAATATCCTGAACCAGGGACTAGAGAGGTTCCTAAGGGAAGCGTTGGATAAAATACAGGAGCAGGTGGCAGATTTATATATCATTGGAGGAGACCTTAATTCTTGGGCAAATGAAACCTTGGATAGGAAAGCTAAGGAAGGGAGTACAGACTGGGGCACAGATAAATGGGGGCACCTGGGGCTGGCACTGTAGTGACAAGGCTTACTAGATGTATAGAGGCTGAAGCACCAGAGGGAGGAAGAGTACACATACTTCTCAACACCACACAAAAGATGAACAATAATTGATTACCTTCTTATAAACAAGGACCAGGGCTCAAGGATTATTGATAGTAGTATTAGACCCGTAGGGTGGACCAACCATGACATGGTGACATTGACCCTGGACATTGAGGGGCTCCAAAGATCTAGAAGCTCATGGCGATGAAATGACTCACTCTGAATGACCTTGTTTTCTCTGACCACCTGGCCAAAGAGATAACTGAATATTTTGAGTTCAACAACACTGGGGAAGTGAGTGTGGAGACGTTCTGAAATGCGGGCAAGGCCACCTGGAGGGGTTTGTTGATGGGTCAGTGGGCGAGGAAAAAGAGGGAGAGAGGCCTGGTGGAAGACAAACAGCGTAAAGAAATAGTAGAACTGGAAGGGAGGATGCATGCCACGAACGATGGGGTAGAGGAACTAAGGGAGCAGGTAATAGCCAAAAGAGTGGAGCTAAAGGCACTGGGTATGGGAGAAACCCTATGGAAACTGAGATACCTGAAGCAAAAGTAATACATGAAGGGCGACAAGGCTGAAGCACTTCTTGCAGCCAGACTCAGAGCCAAGAGAGCGGAACGGTGGGTAACTAGACTGGGAGGCCCGGGGGAGGGGAAGGGAGAACAGCAGGACCCGAATGATATAGCTGAGAGATTTGCTGAATTTTATGAAACACTATACGCAACCGAAGATCAGGGCTCAGAGAAGGAGGTAGAGGAACTCTTAAGGGGGATACACATGACCAAATTCACACGCCCAGAAAGAGAGCACTTGGAGAGCCCGACCACAGCCTAGGAGGTCCAAGAAGCAATATCACACCTCCCGAATGGGAAGGTTCTAGGGGAGGATGGCTAATCCATAGGGTTTTACAAGAAATATGCAGGAATCTTGACACAACACATTTCAAAGCTCTTCAATCACATCCTGGATACTGGAAAAACAAACACAACATTTAGTAAAGCCTTAATGTTGGTTATTCCAAAGGAGGGAAGAGACCTGACCCGCTGCTCCTCATATCTCCCAATCTCACTCTTAAATGTAGATGAGAAGCTATTTACGAGAATCTTAGCGATGAGATTTGAAGGAAAAGTTACCCCGCATAATACACCCCGACCAAATGGGCTTCAGAGCAGGCAGACAAGGCCTGATGCAATTAGGAAGACACTGGACCTAATGGAACATATTGGGGGGCGGAGACCAAGCACTGTGAAGCTTAGATGCGGAGACCAAGCACTGTTAAGCTTAGATGCCGAGAAGGCCTTTGATAGGGTGGAATTGGGCTTTCTCTTTGCAATTCTGTGCAAAATAGGGGTAGGGAACAGAATGTGCAGGGCAATTAGGGCAATTTACTCGAACCAACAGCCAGTGTTGTGGTCAATGTGACCAGATCGAGGGATTTCTATTTGAGGAGAAGAACTAGGCAGGGATGCCCCCTATCGCCCCTGCTCTTTGCCGTGGCGATGAAGCCCCTGGGTTAAAGGATTAGGAAAGATGAACTGATAAAGGGGATTGAAGTGGGGGAGTAGAAGCACAAAATAAGCATGTATGCAGATGATATTCTTTTGTACCTATCAGACACAAGGGAGTAAGTGCAGAGGGTGCTCAAAGTCATAGGGGACTATGGAAAGGTGTTGGGCTTTAAGGTAAATGTTGATAAATCCACCCTCCTCCCCCTGAGTGAGGGCATGGAGGAACATCTTAGGAGATGGTCCAACTTCAGGATAAAGGTGGAAAAGGATAGTATGCAGTACCTAGGGGTGCGAATACCAAGGGACCTAGACAAACTGTATGAGCGCAATTTCCCCCCACTCTTGCACAAGCTTGCCGAACACCAAGAGAAATGGTCAAAACTAACTATCTCCTGGCTTGGATGGCTAAATGCATTAAAAGTGTACTTCTCCCTTGAATGTTATATTTATACCAGGCGCTCCCGATTGAGATTCCGGAGCTGCACTTTGCAGAACTGAGAGAGAAAATGTTAAAATTCCTGCAGCAGGGGAAAAAGAAGAGGGTAGCCTACACACTATTGGTCCAGCCCAGAGAGAAAGGAGGGGTGGGACTGCCAGAGATGCAAACGTACTATAAGGAAGCCCAATTCAGAGCCCTGGTTTCACACCTGCGCATGGACAACGACAAACCGTGGGTGGAGATAGAGAATTTTCTCTTCCGACCGGTCACATTGGGGCAATGGCTCTGGGCTCTGCTCAAAGCGATTCCAAGTAGAGCCCAAACACATAGAATCTTGGGCCTGTTGTGGAGGCTATGGAGATTCAGAGAAGAGATGGAGGGGGTTACGACATGGCCGTCACCACTGAGCAATATGTGGGCCCCCCCATACAGGACAAGATACCAGACCATGGGAGGTTCCAAGACTGGTTTGAGGCGGGATTGGAGAGAGTGGGACGGGTCCTAAAGAAGGACAAATTTATAGGCGTAGCAGACTTGCAAACAGCCCTTGGGATAGGGAACATCTCAGTCTTTAGGTATCTACAGTTAAAGGGACTACTGATGGCAGAGGCATGGAGAAGGGAACTCCAGAGGGATTTGACACATAGGGAAAGGGTGTTGGACACAGCAAGGGGCACTAGGGGTCTCATTTCGAGAATGTACCAAGCGCTGCTGGAAGCCAAAGGGGAGGAAGGGACCGCTGTCAAGATAAAATGGGAAAGAGACTTGGGGAGGGAAATGGACGCGGACCATTGGAGGAAGCTATGTCTAAATGCCTACCGCACGTCAGTGACCTGTCAATATAAGCAACATGGGCTCAAGCTACTGTATAGATGGCAGCGGGACCCGGCGAGATTGGGGAACATTTTTCCAGGGGCAGACCCCGACTGCTGGAGGAAATGGAGACAAATAGCCGATTACTCTCATATGTGGTGGAGTTGCGAAAAGATACAACAGTTTTGGAAGGAGGTGCTAGGGTGGATAAAGGGCTTAGAGGGAATAGAAAGAGGTATGGACCCCCTACTGGTCTTATTTGGGTTGGAATCGTCTGAAGATGAGTGGATGAGACTCCATGCCTGGCAGGAGGATGAAAGAGAGAGAGACTCCCAAACGAGACAGAATGGGCAGTGAAAACGCTGGACCTGTACGGGATTGAGGAACTGACTAGGCAAATACATAATCGAGGCCCGATAAAAGCCATGGAATGGGCACACTTCTTGGCAAAATACAACCCTGAAAACCCGCAGGAGATAGAGATGAGAGGTGGAAGGGGGCCCAGGAGGGCTGAGGGAGGGAGGAAGAGCCTGTCACACCACCCCTATGGATGACACGTGCGAGTTGGAGGGCCTGAGTGGAACTGAAATAATGAATATAACTTTTCTGTTGCCACCAAGACCCAGATATTATAGCATCTACCCACAAGGACTGGACTTCATGACCCAGAATGATTTACGATTTGATTTACGATGTAATTGCCTTGGAGCCTTCTGAGAACAGTTGGGGTTAGGGGAGGCAGGAGGGGGTTGTACAGGTTGGGCGGGAAGGGGGGAATATACAGAAAATTGCTTCGTGTTTTTTTTTTTACGGTATGGTCATATCTGCAGAAATACTGTGTGGAATTGTAATTGCATAATACACCAGTAAAAACGGATTTTTTTTTTTAAAGCACTTCCAATATAGCCCTTCATATAGTTCATATAGAATTAGCATAGCCTCATATAGAAGATACATTGGCAAACGGACCCATATATTATTGGATATGAACATGGTTTATGCCGGAGCTATCGAAATATAGGGACGCTCTAACTGATGTCATTTTGTGGCCAGGTGGGAGCAACATCCAATGCTGCACTTACATCAGGACGGAAATGAACGCTCTCAATCTGAACCACTTTTGGTGGAATCATGACATCATGAATTGCCAGACAGAATCTTTGATCCAGCAAGGTTATCGTGCAAGGGCACCGCTAGCCATCTCTAATAATTTAATGTCCACGACCTAAGCACGTGAATATCAGAGATGCAAACCATTGCTAGAGAAGGAAGATTACCTGGATAAAATAAATGTACCTCTGACGAGAAGTCTCTATGTAACACATAGCCGCAGCATATTGACTCTCAATTCATTATTGTTTTCAAGGTGGGCAGGAGTACAGAAGACCTGCCCAGCCTGTATATCGGACAGAGAATCAGTTGAGCACTTTTGGTTTCTTTGCCCTCTTTACTGCACAATTAGGAAAAGGTTTCTTAGGCTGATCTTTCTGAAGTAAACCAGCCAACGTCTCTATGAGGCCTTACTTATACCCAAGAGTACATCTGATGACCTTGTGGTCTTTGCATTTTCATGTTACATCGGGCAGGCATGGCAACTCAGGAACACATTTGTGGGTCAGTTGTAAGTGGCAGTACTATTACACAAGGATCAGATTGAATATAGGATTACACATTTACTTTGCATTTTGTTTTTTTTATGCAGTTTGAGACTACAAATATCTAGCACACATTTAATGAGCTTCATACCTGGTTAATGTTTTATATGCTTTTAGCACTTTTATCGCACAATCATGTTGCAGTTGTGGAACTTGTGGTGTTGATGGGTACAGGTCGGAAGGGCCCGGTTCCTGTGTGCCAATCTGTTTTGTATGGGTTTGACAGAGAAACCTGGGAGTATGTTATCCAGAGGGAAGAGCGCAAAATCTGCTTTGGGTCTGATTTGACATTGGTCTGGGATAGTGCAACAGGGCTAAATAAAGAGGCGAGCTTAGCCGTGGCTTGGTTAGTATTGCTTTTCTCACGGCTAGGCCTATGGTGGCTGTCTCTGAGGGATTTGTGTGTATAGTGTAAGGTGGTAAGAGATCTTAGAGGGGAGACAGTCAGGTGAATGAGAGTATAGGCTCTTCAGGACAGAACAACCTGCAACACTTCACTCCCACCACTAGCCTCTTACATATAGGTCCCATTTCTCTAGCGCACCCTGCCATTGTCAATCCTTCTCTCTCTCTCTCTCTCTCTTTGTCTCTCTGTCTTTCTGTCTCTCTCTCATATTGATGTATTGTATCCTATGTGCAACAAAAAAATCATTTGCGAGTCGGCAAATAAGGCCGAAGAAGCAATCTGTAAACTCCAGTCAATTACCATAAGCGGAAGCTAAGGGTGATGGGATGCAGTAACCTTTGATTCAGCTTGAATGTTGATGCTGCAACACAAACAAAAAAAACAAACACAATGAGACCAGCTTACCTTTCCCTGACTTCAGTGACTTTGACAGATATGCTTGCTCTACCCCTGGTGAATATCATAGAGGAAATGAAGCTTGTTTTCTGATGGAGAATTTTGGAAATTATGAATTGGTGAGATCTCTTCCTCCTCCTCTTGTGCTAGAGGGGAAGTGGCCTGAACCTCCTCGTCTTGAATCCCCTTCTCCATCACCCGTTCTAGCTGCAACACCTCAAAAATACATCCTCACCATCCAAATCATCTGATGAGTAGAGTGGATTGACTCCTGAATGGCAGCTGCAGTAACTGGTGTTAACCATCCTCTCACAGCAAACTTGCTTGTGTCCAATCCCCTGTGGCTTCTTTTATTTATAAGAAAGGTGACTAAAACTCCTTCCTTGATACATTTTGGGCATTCAAGAAGAAGAATTTGTTGGACCTCTATTGGGAGGCAGGCTCTGTTCCCTAACTATTATCAAGGAACGTTTGGGAGACTGCAGTTGGACCAAGGCCTGCACACTACCAACTGCACCGGTACCCAGACTCCTCACAGGAGGTGAAGGACATCTGCAGGTGCCATCAAACCTCCTTGGGCTGGGAGTGGAGAGGAAACAGGCTCACTTTGTTACAGAGCTCCGTGATTGGGAATGGCAGTGCCAGAGAGATCAAAGCAGCTGGATTACTACTGTGATTTGGCAATTTTAACTATTCTGGAGCATGGGGCAGCTATTTTCAAGACGTTGAACCATCTGGGACCCACACTACTGTCTTTGGCACGCTTATCAAACCTTAAAACTGAATTTTTCTTCAATTAACCAGTTTGCCATATCACCAGCAAGGTTCACTGCCATTATTATAATATTTTTTTTATTTTATTTTATTTCATACAGTTTAGTTAAACTTTTGAAATAACTAAATCAACAACTACAAAATTACTGTTTCCATAAAACCTCGTATAACATTACAAAAGTATCATTTATAAAATAACAGTATTAAAATAAAAGGAGAACGAAACACAGCGAATCGAACATTGGACTATCAGTGTAGATTCTCAATAAGTTCTCAGGAGGCACTCTTCTCCGTTTCCAGCTTCATTTGTAACTTTTCTAGAAACCTTGTGAGAGAGCAAGAGTTAGTTTTTTGCAGTCGCTGTTATGCATTTGAGACCAGCAGTCTTCACTAGTGTAGGTCGTGCATTCGTCCATTGCTTTCCCCAGGAAGAGCGTTCTCATATTTCTTAGGGAGGGATTAGGTGTTTTAGGTTCTCCTCATTTTGGTTACAAAATCGACAGCTTGTGTTTTCAGATCGAATTAATCTTCGTTGGATCAAGATTTCCTTGGTTTCAAATAAATTCAGTCTGAATTTTAAGTATAACCTTCTCATGTGCTTGCATGGCCAGATAACCATATATTTGGCAATTGTGTTGACTCCTTTCGCTTTGATCGATGCATTGGCCATACATTTGTGTCTTGATCTTTTTTCTGCCGTCTCAATCCAGTCAATCTGGAGCAGTTTTTTTTTTACTGCATTCAGGTTGCCCCATTAGGTTTTTTCATCTGTGAGCAGTTGTGCCAAGATCACTTTATATTGTTGTTTCCATGTAGTTATTGCTGTCTTGCCTTCTTGTGGTATTTTTGGCTCCACTATGGCTTCAAAAGGTGCAGGTTCTGCTTCCACTTGGGTCTTCCTATATAGGGCTAGTTTGTTCCACATTATTCTTGTGTTTAGTGAGGTTAACCCCACCTCGTAGAGCACACAAGCAGTTGGGAAGCTCAGAGGTATTTGTAGAATTTGTTTCCGAAATTTACTTTCGCACCTAGTCCAGATCTCGGACGAGCATCCAAACATACTTTCGGCTCCAAAGGTCAAAATTGGGGAAACCTTACTCTTGTAAAATTTTCTTATCGGAACATATTAATATTTTCCATATTTTTTGTGGAGGATCAAGCTTTGCGTTGTTAACTGTTTGCAGTTGCTAGCGATTTTCTTCATCATAGGTTCGTCATTGATGGATGAATTAACGAGCGTTCTTAGGTATCTTGTGTGTGATACTTTGGTCAGAGCTTCGATCCCCAATGTCCACCGCTGGTTCTTTGTCATTGGATGGGCACCTTTTCTATTTTCAAGTATGAGTATCTCTGATTTGGATACGGTGATCGCGAGACCTAATTCTTCAATGAACTGCTTCAAGGCGTTTAGGTTCCTTTGCAGACCGATAGGTGTTAGGTCCAAGATGACCATGTCGTCGGCGTAAAGGATCCAGCTGATATGGTTTCCATTAAGTTTCGGAGGGCAAGACACAACTTCCCCAAGTCTGGTTTTCTACTTCTGAGATGTAAAAGTTGAAGAGGGTCGCTCCCAGAGGGCATCCTTGCTTTACACCTCATTCTAGTTTTGTCCACAGAATTTCACAGTTGACTCCATCGAATGCATTGGCTAGGTCTATGCCAGGTAGATTTTTTTTGCCTGATTTAATGGCATCTATTTTCAGCAGATTCAGGCTCAATAGATTTAAGCTGCAACCCACGCCTTTGATGAAACCTGTCTGTCATTTGTCAAAGATCTTATTTATCTTTATCCAGTGTGATAGCTGTTTTAGTAGTAGACTGGCGAATACTTTCCCGATCACAATCCAATTGGCTATGGGCCGGTAATTCGCTGGATTTGAGCGGTCACCTTTTTTGAAGATTCGGACTATAATACCCAGTTTCCATGTAGTTGGAAAACGACCCTCTTTCTTTATATTTTTGAAGAGTGTATTGCAGAATTCTGACCATTCTTTGATGTTATTTTTAAGGATGGCATTTGAGAGCCTGTCAGGGCCAGCCGCTCTTGAAGAGCTCAGATTTTGTATGATGTTCCGAATGTCCTCTTGTTCAAAGACTGGATCCCATGGTAGGCTTATATTCAAATTTGGTGAGATATTGTTTTTCTTTTTTTTTAAAAGATTGCCGTAATGATTCATCCATTGATCTTCAGTTACCATGTTTACTAGCCTTGCTTTTTGTGGGTTCTCCCACTCATTTACTTTGTTTTTATTCAGTGCTGTTAGCATAGTTTTAGCATCTCTTTGTTCTAAAAGCCCACAATGAGCTTTAATCGAATTATTGTAGGTGTTCTTGATTTTTTCTTATTTCATGTTTTTGGTCAGGCATCTCTTTCGTCGCAAATTCTCTTATGTCCGAATTTAAGGCTCTTTTTTTCTGCACAACCTGAGGGTCAAAGTTGTGTCTTTGGAATGTCGGTTTGCTATGGACATTTTCTTTTTATTTTATACACCTCCAACAGTGCTTGATATTCGATTGGGTCATAGTCATTGCTCCCCACTTTCGGTTTTATCATTTCAGCCAATATCGGGATATTGCTGTATCTTAGACGTAGCCGATTGCCTCCTGGTTCCATCGCTAGCTGCATCTTCCGCTGGTCTAAAGGCTGCTGGAAATTCAGCCCCCATTCCATTGTTATCACATCATGATCACTTTGAGGTGATTTTGTAACATATAGGGCTTTAATTTCATGTGAGATCTTTTCGGAAACAAATAAATAGTCTACTATCGATTCTTGTTCTCCTCTTTCCCAATTTACTTTCGGCGGAATATCTCCCTTTACTGTGCCATTCATCATATATAGGTGGCGCGCAGACATTTCCTCTAGCCATATTGTACTTTTTCTACTCTCCTTCTCTTTCTGGTCTTTCTTAGAATTAGATTTGCCCAACAACTTCATGTTGAAATTGACACATAAGACAATTTGTGCATTGGGGTTGTTGTCGATGGTGTCTAAAAGTTCCTTTTCGAACTTTAGATGCTCCACTGCGGTGGTGTTCCAGTAAACATTTAGGACATGCACTGTGTGTATTTTTCAATTTGACATTTCTTTGGCTTCTAGATTTGCATATTGAATGTGAGACGAGATATTATTTACACAAGGCATTTGGTCTAGCCATGTCTCTTGTAGACAAATTATGTCTGCTGATTGGAGGGCTTTTGGAAACGAGTTTACTAAATGAGAAAAGCCTCTTGTATTCCAAGTTGCCCATATTGTGCTATTCGCTTTGGTTTGGCATTAGCTTTCAGAGGTATCATTGATCGCCTTAGCCACCCAGCTCCAACAATTTGGTTCATCATCTGTGGTATCCCCCTTTTTTGTTTTGTTGCTTGCTGGCTTGTCCAACCTTAAATTTCCTACTGTGATTTTTATTTTTTTCCATTTTGCACCTTCCAGTGTGTCCCACGTTAGCTGTGAAGGGACTTTTATATTTTCCACTCTTTGCTTTCGTTGATCCTTCATTGCTGGTTTCTCCAAGGCTTTGATTTTTGTTAATTCTTTTGGGTTTTGGGTTGGCGTTCTTGATTTGGGATTTCCAATTGTTTCCGGGTTCCCTAATGCATTGTCGACCTCATAGACCTGGAAGCCAGCCTCTATCAACTGTCTCTCGCACACCATCACTGCTTCAGCTAATTTGTGATCTTTGATGTGTAGCAAGGCACTTTTTTAATTTGAGTCTTCCAAAATTTCAACGCGTTCGATATAGGCGCTTTTGGTTGTTCTCAATAGAGGAATGATTTTAAACAGCTGTAATATTAGGTTTCTATTTATGGCCAAGTCACCTCTTTTGAGCTCCATTCGTTCAATCCGAATCCTATACGCAGACAATGTAATATGTTTAAATCCAAATTTGGGTTAGGATTCTTTGGTTCAACTCTCTGTGAGTTGATTTGTTCTCGGACTGGCGGCGTAGATATGTTACTACGCAGTATTTGTTCGACATCTGTTCCACCCTGGTAGGCGGACTGATTTTGGAGACTTTGTTTTCGTTTTTCTTCGATGGTTTGGAAGACTTTTGTCTGGACCTCATTTCTCACATTGCCTGAGTCGTCGTTTGTAGTTTTTTTTTTTTTTCGGGATCGGCGACCAAGTTATCACCCGCTTTACCTGTGGCCTTTAGGGCTTCAATGCTTGTCAGCTGGTTTTTCCTTTTTGTTTCCTGCTGTTTCTTTGACAAATCATCATTTGCTGTTTCACAGTTATTACAGGTCACATTCAGTGCTTTTATGTTTCTGAAGAAATTGGCCGAATTTCTGGCATTTTTGTTTTTTGGCATTGCAATATTTTTAGATTTCTTTTGTATTTGCCCTGTTTCTGGTCAGTGTCTTTTTTTTGTCTTTTGCTGAGTTTTACTTGAGGCTTGCGGTTTGCCAAATATGTCAAACCATTCAGCTTCTTTCGGTTCTGGGGCACTTACACTCGGGATGGATTTAGATAGAGTATTTTGTATGTCATCAGTCGCTTTACTCGTGGCATCTTCAGGGATCCCTCTCGGCGGCTCAACCGACATTTCAGTGGTGGCCGATGATTTGGTAAGATTTATGATCCGGGGCGGGACTGACGCCTCAATTCTCATTGTTTCACTCGCATGAGTCACTGCCGGATCTTTGGCATTCTCTTCCATGATTTTCATTACGCATGATACTGAGTTAGCCATTCCCTTCCCTTTGCCCATGTGCATCAACATTGCCTGTTTCATGTTAGTTGAATTATTTTCTTTCGCCCTTAAGGTTGCGGAAGGGTTTGTATCAATCCTGTCTTGTTCCATTTGTTATGCCGGGGATGTCAGTGATCGCTTCACATTCGAAATTTGGTCTACATCCTTATTGGTTTTCCCATCTTGTCCCTTGTGTAGTAGGCATAGGGCCTATCTAGTGACCTCAGCTAGCAGTCGTTTGTCTTCTGAGTTGTTCTTCAGTGCGTCTTTTAGGACTGCTAGAGAGATATCGTTGCCTCGTCTTGTTACTGTGATTTGCGTCATCATATCCGCCATGTCAGTTTCCAGTTTCACCATTTTGGAGTTTAAGAGTTCTATTAGAGTTGATGAATCCCGGTAGTTCTCATGGAGTTTTCGTATACCTTTGTTACTGGTGCCACTGCAATTGTGGTTGAAGACATTAGTATTGGGCGCAAAACACTGATGACCTTTTCCACTATTTCCACTGTATACTGTTGTGTGCCATGCGCTTTAGCCCTATGGGGTTGTGGTTCATGATGTATCTGGTTTCTTGTATCTGGTGAGTTGTATTCCTCTTCTGAGGATGAGGAGGTCGAATCTACTATCGCTTGATGTTGTAATGCTCCTAGTGCCACTCTAGGGGCAATACGAGGATTTGTCGACAATGGTTTGTAATGGCTCTTAAATCGCTTTTTGGAGCCGTGTGCTTCGGTTTCAGAGCTTAAAACTTGCCTGATCCTTTTTTGAGAGCTCATTATTTCATCATTTCTTGTTTCAAAGCTTGGTGTATTCTCCTCCAGAGTCACAAGATATTTCAGCGCTTTGTCTTTGTGATTCTGAATTACTGACGCTTTAGGAATGAGAGCGTTTGGCTTCATATTACTGTTTTTTTTTGTTGTTGCATTAGTTAGCTTGCTATTCAACCTTGTCTTGATCTGCAATTGTTAGAGAATTACGCCGTCCATTAGGCTGTTTCGACTTGATGGAGTCCTGCATATTCAGGGAATTCAACGATTCCCATCCCTCTTCGTAGCTCCTATCCTCGTCCTCGCTTAGGTTAGTTGTGGAGGCTGTCAGATTAGCGTGGTTCTGGACTTGAGCTGTCAGATTAGCGTGGATCTGGACATGAGCTACCTGTAGGCTGTTATTTATCAGGCATTTATTTGCCATCCTAGGTGCATCAGGACTTTTTTTTGGTCTTTGTTTAGTGATGTCAGTCACCGATTTCCAAGCTATTATTTAACGGGGGCGATAGCAATTTGCACCGGGGCGTCCATCATGTCTCTGTACTTTTCGCTTCCCGTGGCTCGCTGTCCGTTTTGCAACGGGACATCTACATTGTTCGCCGAACACCACTGCTCCCCTCCTTCTCTTCAGTGGCTCTTTCTAACATACTTGCTGGGGGAGTTGCCGTCAACTCCCCTGCAGTCCATTCATTGCAGGAGGGTGAGCCTTCGTCCGCGAGCCAGCTAGAGTTCTCCCTCAGCTGATGTACTCCTGCTCACCCGGGCCCCTCCCCTCCGCAGCCACACATGCTTTCCCAAGCCTCGGCGGACTCCAGCTGTTTTCCACGGCCGCGGCCCTCTCTGTGGCCCTCCCCCCTGCAGCCGCCCGTGGCTCCACAGGCTACCGTGGCACGCTAAAGTTGCTCTCGTCTTTGACTCTCCTCTCCGCTGCCACCCGTGGCTCCACAGGCTTTGGCGGCGTTCGGCCTCAGCTTGCGATGATCTTCCCGTGCCACCTGCAGCCCTGGTAAGATCATTTCTCCAGAAGTCACTGAAGCTGAAGCTGTGATGTTGGATGTGGAGGGGGATGAGAAGGGGGACGAGGAGGGAGGGCTAATGAGCTCAATCTCAGGGCCATGTGTGAGTTATTTCGCCACCCCACTTCCACATCTATTGTCACAGCCCCCCCTCTCCCCCATTTCACCTACTTGGTGAAAGGTGATTCCACTCACGCAGATGGGCGCGGGATTGTCTCTTGGACTCTCCATTTCTCTGTCTGTTGGTGTTGCAGCGGGGGGGTCTTCTTTTGAATCTTCTAAGGTCCGCTGGGTGCCCGGCTCCTGGGGCTGTTTACCAAGGATTGATAAAGATTTTAGGGACCGTTTGACTTGAGCACGGGTTGCGGGGAAGCCCGTTCTTGAGCTCATCCCGGGCTCACCGGCGACTCCCTGCGGCCCCCCAGGATACACAGGCAACACACTCCTGCCGCACTCCGCAGCGCTCTGCGTAGGGTAGGGGGTTATGTAGGATAGCTCCACCATAGGAAATGGAGGTAGAAAAAACACTGCTTCAGGTCACTGGAACAGCACTCCTCACAGGCAACACACACCTGCCATTATGGCTCGAACAAGAAGCTAACCACTTTGGAAGTCTTTGAACCACCACGTCTTCAAAGAGCACCTCCAACTGGAAGCATCGTTTCACCAGTCAACTTGACCCAGTGGTACCCATCACCTTGAACTGGCTCAACCATCAAACTTAAATCGGTGGACTCTTCGAATTGCACTGTTCTGACACCACATTGAACCACACATATCTTCACATTGAGCCCGATTCGACGCCCACTCACTGCTTCAATCACAGTGAACGCATTTGAACCCAGTTCAACCCGCAAGCACAGTTCCGATAAACCCAGCTCGACAATATAGAGCTACCCCGCTGCGAGTAAACTACCTTAGAGATGCTCAGAACCCAGGTCCACTTTTGGGATTCTATTGACTGTTAAGCCACCCATTTGCAACTTTTCTTAAAGACATATCCTTTGCAAGTGACAGTGTTGCAATGTCTTGCTCTTCATCTCTTCTGCAGTACTCAGAATACCTTCAGATCAATGTTCGGCATTTTCTGTGTTCTTTTCTCAATGGTGGGTTTTTACCTTGGGTTTTTACTATCAATTATTTGCATATTGGTGTGTTTAATTAAAGTATACATATATTTATGGAACCTTGATTGGATATTCCTTTATTTTGGAGCCTTGTTTTGATGTTTGGGTTACTACACAGTAGTGTGAGGGCTGAGTAGGTGGTTTAGCCACTAGTCATATTTGTACTTCCACAGAGTAGTAGACATTTCGTCACACCTACAACCACATAGTGAGGCTTCAAATCCATAACCGTTGTTCTCATATCCATGTTAAGAAAGGGAATTGTGTATGTGGATTTCATCTGTCCTGTAGAAGAGTTTACTCTGACGATGGAGCCTGGAAATAACCCAGGAGAGTTTGGGGATTCTCCACTCAATGTTTTTTTTTTTTACCTAATGAGTTGAAAAGTTGATTTATTTACAGCAGGTATTATAAAAAAAAAAGATAAAATGTCATGCAATTTGGAATTGGTTCTCTAAGATAACACATGCAAACAAATCTAATAGATGTCAAGCCACTAAAATAATACTCTAATGTGGCTTCTGCAAGACAATATGACTGCACAGCCAATGTAAGCACATGTTCATGATACTTGGCCCTACAATATATATATGCCCGTATTGCCACTTTTATTATTGTACCTGAAACATATGCCAGCATTGTCCTTTAAACCATGCTTTCATGATGCTAGTGCCCAAATTTATTTTCGCATTCACACTCTAGTACACTGTAATGATGGTAGTACCTGAAATATAGGATGGCTTCCTTTCCACTCCCAACTTAAATTTCACTTCCTTTGTCTTGTCTTTAAAGCTCTTCATGACCTTGCCCCTCCGTATCTCTCTTCTCTCCTCTCATTCTATACCCCCTCTTGCTCCCTTCGTTCTGCTGATCTCTTCTTACTTTCTGTTCCCCACCACCCTGTGCCTCTTCTTGATTCTGCTTCTTTCAGCTTCTTGCCCCCTTAGACTGGAACTCCCTTCCGCTCTCTACCCACTCCTCCCCCACCTATTCCTCCTTCTGCTCCTCATTGAAAGAATTTCTTCTTCACTCCCCTCCCTGATACCTTCCCCCTCTCTCCATCCCCTCCCTTCTTCTAATATCCTCTCACAGTTCTCCTTATCTTTATCTTCTCCCGTCTCTCCTGTGATCTCCTCTTTTGTTGCTCACTTCACTCATTACTCTCTCCTTCTCTTTCCTTCCCTACCGCCCTCCTCTCCTCTCCTTTCTTACTTGCAAATTGTTCTAAATGCTGATTTTATGGTTTGATTCATGTATACTGTTTTGCTTCTACTGTTCCATTTTTTATGTGTTTCTTGTTGTTAACTCTAAAGCGCCTTGGATTAAGGCGCTATATAAAACAATCAAATACAAATACAGATATGTCAATATTGTCAGTATAAACACTTTTATGATGCCTGTGCCTACAATAAATGCCAGCACTGCCACAAATTAGAATGCCAGACAGGTCAGGCTTACCAAGGCAAACCAGTGCACATGCACTCACACACACGCACTTACTCAACAATAGATATGCACTTACACCTTACACACGGTTTTACTTTACTGGTCTGCCTGCTCAGTATAGTTACACTAGCCTCCGTTCCACCTTCATCAGCAGGCTTATAGGGCAATAGGCCAAAGCCAGAACCAAAAATTCAGAGTGCTAGTCTAGGACAGTGTTTGGGTTAAAGTGGGTCAGTTGTGACTAGTAGTTCGGACCAGTGTTATTGAATGAATATTCTTTAAAATCCACAATTTGCATCATATTTGATCAAAACTCTCCCCCTTGGGTACTACTCAAACAGTCTTTCACAAAATGAATCAATTGCCATTTGCAACCATAGTCCACTTTTTCATTGGTACCCAGACAGTTTTATGCCCAAGCCCGACCCTGTCCATCAGACGCACAGAGATTACATTGCAAACCATGAAGGACCCAAGAAACCTCTGATCACAAAGTTTCAGATCCCTGGGCATACAAACACTGCACACGACTAGATTAAACTAACGAGAGACAGTAGCAAAGAAGAATCGGGCATAGCTGGCCAGCCATCTCTCGTTTGCCCTGATTTGCACTCAATAGGTGACATTACATTAGTATTATTACCTGAATCCATTAATGATTTCCAAATGATATGTCTTATTCACGGAAGGTTGGAAATACGTGTTTAACATTCATTTTGCAATTGAATACAGGACAGGATTGTATCGCACTTGTTTTGCAGAATTTAGGAATGTCTATAATTTAGGTCATAGGACTATCTATTGGAATATAAGAACAGTATTGGACCTGTTTCCTTCTATACCCAGGTACAATACAAATTCCAGAAAGATGTGGCTGTGAATTAGCAAAATAGGCCAAATGATCAGACTAGGACTGATCATGAGGCCAGAAGAAAGCAGAGAGAAGAACATTAAAGGCAGTGGGAACACACTAACCTGCATATCATTAATTAAATCTTCATTTTCTTCACACGGACAGGGATTTAATGTCATGACAGAATATTTAAATTCATTTCCACTTGTTCAATCTGTTTAGACTAATGCTGTTATATTGTATTTAAAAACAATACCGTGTAAAATCAAATAAATGAATAGAATACTTGTATACTAAACGTGACTGTTTTCCTGCATCTTCTAATCACATAGATAAAATGTATTTTCTAAGTGATCCAAAAAAATAACACTGAAACTCAATTTACATGGCGAAACATGCAGCTGAAAGCATAAGTGGAAATTACTCACTTTTCATGCATACCCAATTTTCAGCATCCCAGGTGTTTCAGACCAAATGTGCCTTTAGACCAAGACATCTAGCACAGACACTGGTGATGGATCATGGTAGCTGCTGTCCAAAATATCTGGCTTGCCACAAATGGAGTTCCCATTAGATTGGGAGAAAAGGGCAGAACCTTGCGATCATCTCCCACTCTCCGCATGTAAGAATACATGGATGTGGCAGCAGTCTGACCATCAGAAAAGACACACCATCACCCCTCACTACCTTTTCTCCCTCCTTCATAAAGCACACCTCCTTCCAACGTATGACCTACCCTGACCACTACATCCATCTTCCCCATCTACCACCAAACCACTGTTTCTCTGAACTTGACCTCCTACTTGAACCTCGCCCACCTGATATCCAAGACATGTGAAAGGGTGGTCTGCTATAACTGGACTTCTCAATCTCTGGCCAATCTGGCCAATTAATAACCTTCTTTCTAATACCCACAGAAACTCCTTAGATTCCCATTGTTCTATCCTAAAAATGAAAATCCCGTGCTCTCTCTCTATTTGCCCCTGTCTCTGACTACTCACTTATCCACTTTGCCCTTTTGGATGCACACGTCACTTCCCTTCCCTCTAACATCACCAAGAGAAAATTCAAGCCAGGTTCAATGACCCCAGCACCCCCACGTGCCCATGCCTCTCCCATGCATAGCCCTCCCTGGCTTCCCAGCTAGGTGTGCACTTTATAAACCTCACAAGTATATACATTGCATATTTTGACCATGTCAAGACTTCCTACCAAGCTCTCTCACCCGAGTTGCTCAATCTACTAAATGTCTTCAGTACAATACCCCTATTGCCACCATTTCAATATACTTCATCCTCTCACTCACCCACCCTCTATCATGGATCTCTCCAGCCATCCACCATCTGAGGACATCCATGTACCATCACCTACACCGGTGCTGCATATATCTCTCCCATGCACTTCTTACTCTCTAGAAAGTTTGCCTTCATGCCCTCATTACAACTCTTAAAAAACCTGGCAATCCACACATCTAATATGTTCACTCTGCTTGCACCCTGGCAAGATATTCAAACCCATGCACAGCATGCTTTCCCTATTTAGAAAATTGCTCCTTATTCTCATTTCCCACTTGTTGATTTATAGGTTGGTGTCAGAAGTCATCTGAGCTATGATTTGGGAGCTGATATTAAATGGGTGTCATAAGAAACGTGTATGTGGAATGACAGGAGGTGGCCTTCACATTCTTTGAGAGTACCTGAGTTTGTTATTACATCTGAGGGAGGACCTAAAATTGTGTTATCCAGATGTGATATTTGTGAAGATATATTGCCTAGTCGAGGCGAATTCAGAGCTTCAGCAACGTAGTAGGGCTTTACCGGGCAAACCCACGGTCCAGGAGTTGTAGTAATCGCCTCTTCTAAGTTATTCTTCGGATTGCTTTGTCCAGTGGTAGACTCTGCCTTCCAAGCAAAAAGCCTCACCTTTTATGCAGGTTTCTCCAATTCATTTGCAGCCTAGCTGGAGACACGTTGGAGACAGAGGTGGGCTTCAAAAGTGAATCCCGCCAAAAGAAATATGAACAAAGGGACCAAACCTGGTTTGGCGCACAGAGTAAAACTCAAGAACAAACTTTCCAACAAGAAATGGCAAAAAAAGAAGACAGGGCCATTTTGACAAAATGGGCACCCATGGGTGCTTTACTGCAGCTGCAATTGCAGCCCGTCACAGAAACAAACAATGGTAGGAAAAAGTAAACCAGCTATTAATTGTAGAAAGGGTAACATAAGAATGTTACATGAGAAATAAGACAAAGGGGATACTAAGTAACCCCTCCAGCACCCTATGGTAAGATAGTGTGTGCTGGGTCTAGAAAGTTACAAAATGTAAGTAAAGTCAAGTTCACTTCACCGCTCTTGGAAACAGTAGTTTCACCAAGAGAAGGTATTTAAACCTTTGGGAAATTGAAGAGACTTCCCTGTGCCACTGCACTGAAGGTGCTGTGTGTCACAATGTAAAGATGATGCCTATGGAGGTTGTCAGACTCCAAAGTCAAAAGAAACACTGAGTTCAAATCGCAGAAACATACATGAAAGAGTGGGAAAAAGGGCTCACTCTCTCCAGGTTAGAAATTAAAAGTCCTAAAGTCCAGTAAAATAAGCTGGGGCTCTCTAAGGTGGAAGGGAATTAGCACATTTCTGAGAATTCTCCCCAGCATCTTAAGGTTAGACTTTTGAGATGGAGGCAGTATTGACACGTCGTTTATTTCTTCTTACAAGAAAGCAATGTTTTACAGTCCCATGACATATAATCTTTACCTGGGGATTACGTAATGTATTGTATTACAGTTAGAAACATTGTATTTAGGGAGCACTTTGCAATGTAAAAAACTTTAAATGCAGACCATCAAAGCAAACTGCATTACATTTAAATGTTTACATTTTGTATACAATAAAGTGTTTACCAAATAAATTGTGCATGCCTAATTTTCCACATGGCAATATGTAAACAAACCAAAAAAGGCTTGCAAAAGGCTTGCAAAAAGTGTATTCGTATTGAACATGACCATCATGTATTAGTGACCCCTGATTTGAGGTGTTACACCTCCCTCTTTCTACTGACAACTTTGCCTTATACGTCTTGAAAAATCAACTAAGTGACTCCATGGCTATCTGTCTATCTCTCACACAACCTGCATCGTTGATTAGACCTTTCAGTCACCCCCTTATTCTTCTCTTTCCCACTTCTCTCTCTGCTTCCCCACTAAACACACACCTCTCTACTCAGTCAATCCATCTTGTGCTTCCATTGATCCCTTTGCATCCCAAATAATCAACAGTGATCAGAGCACCAGTATTGCATGGCCAGTTGCAGGGACAATACTTGAGTTGGGGTGGGGTGATCCCGACCATAGGGTCTTTGTGCCCCCATGCCATCATTGCAGATCTGCCCTGCAAACAGAAGTAAAAGCAGGGGAGGCAGGGGAGCAGGCCTGCCCGCCAGCATCAAGCCGAGAGATGTGCACAGACCCTGGAACTCTCTCCCTGCTGACTGCAGAATGCATAGAGGGGCTGGTGATTGGTTCGGCCATCATGGAGAAATCCAATGAAGGAAGTTAGGGTGACCAGATTTCCAAAACGAAAAACTGGGACGACCAACAACATAAAAGAGGGACTACCACATCGAGGCCAACAATTACCGCCCCTCCACCAACACGCCCCCACAACCACCACCCAATCATATTTCCAGCACTTCTCCTTTTTATAAACTGTACATGATCTCATTTGTGCAGTTTTGTCTGTGAATCTTGGCATGTTAATTCAAAACAAGCATTTGCTATAACTGATATTACATGGCTTGCTGTACAGTCATTTCCGAGCCAGTCTCTGTAGCACAGTTAGTAAGTGTTGTGACTTGCACCTGAAAGGTTAGTGGTTCGAGCCAATCCTCCAGCTCCAACATTCTGAACGTGTTGTGAAAAATAATTACAATTTTAATTACCATAGTCACCGAACCATGCAAACCCCGGATGGGGTTTCTAAAATGAAAAACCCCGGAATGGAGGGCCATTTCCCCAGAATGTCCTGGGAAAACCAGGACGTCTGGTCACCCTAAGGAACTGGTCTAAGCAGAGTTGAGCTCAGACTGGTCTTAGGCACCTTGTGCATGAACACAGCACCTCTTCACTGGGACATGAAGGTTTCGCCAATCAATCTGGGCCAAGCCACCTGACCCACAATAAGGAACTCCGGGAAGAGAGCTTGCTCACACCAGAGTCATAGGCACTAATATATGATGTGCAATGTTATTAGTGATCTTATTGCTAGAAAAGATATTGGTCCCTGGGGCACAGAAGCGTCCTGTGCGGTGGGGTTGGAGTAGTTATATTGCATGTGCAAACTGAAGATGGCCCATGAGAGTAATGCCAAACACGAAGGTGATCTGTGATTGGCTCTTCTACTCCAGTCTGGCTACATAGCCTCAGTATGGGCTCTAAAGGATGGCCCAGGGCAGGAGGTGGGGGGTACTTGCAACAGTCCTTCTGCCCTTTGAAACTGTATTGTCATGGCCAAGAGAACGTCTTTTTTTAATTCTCAGGGGTATGCTCGTTGTATGCTTCATAAAGGGAGCCATTGGACATGAAGGTTGGGTCACTAATGCTTACACGAAGATCCATCTGAACAATTGTAACACTTGCAACTATGAAACAATATATATGGAAGCAGTCACAGAGAGGGGTGACCTCTTATATGATATACAGTCTTTTTACAAATATCGACTAGAAATTCAGTTAATTCAATCAATAAAATCAATTTTATTGTGTAATACACATTTTATAAAATAAACACAATCTTCAAAATGAATTCTTCCAAACAAAATATTTTCAAACAATTTTCAAAATGCACAATTAATTCTAAAATAAAACCTAGACTCACCTAACAAACTCTACTGAACAGGACTGCGAGACTTGTCCTTGGCCTCAAGCCCAAGGACGTATCTCTCCAGGACTGAAATCTCTACACTGGCTCCCAGTGTGTGCGAGGATTAAGTTCAAAACCCTCTGCATAGTCCACAAGGCCTTCTGGGGCCTTGGGCCAAAATACCTTCAACTCTCTCTTCCTAAATATCTTCCTTCTCAAGCTCTTCGCTCATCAACCTCCAACTACCTCAGGGTCAGCCGCTTCTCCAAGCAACGAGCTGGGGGTAGATCTCTCTCCGCAGCAGGGGCCTCCCTCTGGAACAGCTTTCCTGCCTCCCTGAAACTTGAGGAGAACCATCTCTGGTTCCGGAAGCACCTCAAAACCTTCCTCTTTGCCTCCGCTTTCTCTCCCTCTCTCCCCTGCTAAAATCACTGAACCTGCACCGAATCTGCTACTGGGCCACTCACCGATCTTGGACCTTGGCCAAGCCTCTCTTCCCTGCACTGCCTACCTGCACTACGGGACTGTCTCTGTATCCCACAGCCCCTTCTCCCGGCACTTACCTTGCACTTGCCACCAGCTGGCCCTATTGGTTATCATGTATTCTACTAACCACGCATTGCACTTTCCTTGCACTTGCCACCAGCTGGCCCTATTAATTATCTTGTATTCTACTAACCATGTACAGCACTTTCCCCCTCTCCCCTTCCCCTTGCACTTTTCCCAGTCCCCTCTCCCCTTGCACTTGCGCGGTCTGAATGACACCTGGCCTAGTAGGATTGTTGTCTGTCTCCCTTTGTTCCCTCCGCCTCGTCGCGCCTTGAAACACTTGTGTATAGGCGCGTTACAAATGCCATATCATATATCATATCATACTACCACTCATTCATACTCATTCTCCAGTCCATTCATACTATCCATCTTTTTTCTCTAACGCTCTTTGGTTAGATGTGAAAGTTTGTCTGTTGTAATTTTTTGGGTTCAGGTCTGTTGTCCAATCAACCCATCTGTGTAGATGTTAATCTCACAGATTCCAAATGTCTACATGTGTTTCGGTTGTTCCCTCGACCCAAATTCGGGTCCTCTTCATATAGCAACCTTCTTCAGGATGAACCGGCAGCAGACCTTCTATGTGCTGTCTTTCAAGGTAGGTTGAACCTGGGTCCCTATAAAACAATCAAACAACACTCTACCTTTTTTGGCACCCCTCTCATTATTTCATGATATAATTAATATCCGCACTGACTTCTCATTAGTCATAGTCTGACTCACCTGCACTTATAAATCGGCGCAGGTGACTCAGATATTGGCCTCAATCCATATTGATGCATGGGTTTGTTATTTACAAAATATCCACTACAAAAGCAGAGATTAAACTAGCTAAACGATTATGCACAAATGTTCTAGAACAGATGGTGCTTGATCAATAGATACTTATAACATGAGAATGAGTATAAATCTGTGGTAGTAGAGTTTGTTAGGTGAGTCTAGGTTTTCATTTAGAATTAATTGTGCTTTTTGAAAATTGTTTAAAAATATTTTGTTTGGAAGAATTCATTTTGGAGATTGTGTTTATTTTATAAAACGTGTCTGACACAATACAATTGATTTTATTGATTGAATTAACTGAATTTCTAGTCGATATTTGTAAAAAGACTATATATTAGGAAAATAGGTCACCCCTGTCTATGACTGGTTCCATGTATATTGTTTCACTGTTTAAAGCCTGAGGGGCCAGTTGTGATATCAGGCATACCCATTTTTTTTTAACACTTGTAACTATGTAGTTGCCATGTATGCTGTCATCAGATATTTCGCTGTCATGGTGGCATCACTGGGGCAATATGAACCTATGATTAGGCGTTAATGTACTACTGCTCAGTGGCAGGTTAGCACAACCTTTTCTGTACTAGCTGATGTTTTTGTGCTGCTTGCAGTTCAATGTTCGAATGGTATGGTTGAGTTGTAAACAGAGATCCCTCTTTGGGGCTAAAAGAACATAGACGTTTTGCACTTTTTCATTGCTGGAGTACACTCCCTGAATGGTCACCTTTGTACACATGGTACTGGTAAAGAACTAAGGAAAGTATCCCACTCCTGTACATTACATTATTTTCCTTTTCAACAGGACTGGTACATGGTTGGCAAGGAGGGTTCCCATTTATTGTGTGGGGAGAGGTGCCATTCACCATTCCAGAATAATTACTCTACACATAACACCCATGATCGCCATGTACAGGTACTGGGCAGACAGGAAGAATTCTTCTACACCAACATTTTTAGCTCTTCTTGTCATGCAAATTAAACTTTCCGCTGAATTCTTCTTGATGTAGATATTTCTCGTGACACAGTATTCTTAATTCTCCTCTTTCTTCACTTGGTGTTTTGGGCACTGCTCTGTAGTGCTTCCCTTCTTATCTTTCCTAATATTCATAAGTTGTTTCATAGGCTGACAATTTGTCTTCCTCCCATCTGCTTCACTACATTCTTGCTTAAGGCTCAGTCGTTTGGCCTCTTCTTTTTTATTACCATACTTTCCCACCCTCTGATATCGTTCAGTTTTGTGTGTTTCCCTGTAATGTCTGTTGTGGGATGTATTGACCCACTTTGCTATACTATGCAGCATCACTCTGCTATTTATGGTGCAAGAAATAGCAACAATGGCGGCAAAACTCTTGTGCGTGCCAAAACCTCCAAAGCCGTGTTTTCCAACACACAAAAGATGGCTGCACAACCTGCCACCCACGGTGCATCTGTGGTGGAATAGAGCACACACTGCAGAAAAAGTGCCAGTGGGCTCCATGACAAGCAAACATAGAGTACAGAGGGAGAAGCAATGCTTTGCAAATGAAACTCAAAAATGTGCCTGTAAATTATATTTATTTTGCTGTGAAAACTCCAAAAGGCCTGTACATAATATTGTTTCAACACTCAAAATCTTGCTTGGCACTAAAATTCATTTAATCTAATGAAGCACTGTGAATGTACAAAGTCCTAAAATGTGAAGAGCAAAACATTTTCTCAGAAAAACTGGATTGCCTGTAAATGAAAGCCCCTGTCAAAATCTGTGTGCAGCACACTGAGCTACCTGTGAATGACAGCCCTGTCAGATGGGCTCTCCTGGCGAATCTTCAAAGTTATCTAAACTAAAAGTCTGCCGGATTAGCAAACAAAAAAGGATTGGTGCTAAGAGGAATACAGATCTCAGTTGTTTTTGATTCCACAGGTTTACAGCTAAGGATGTAATTTATCTATGTCATTTGATGCAACAAGTTTTGCTTCTGCTGGATTTTAAGTCAAGAAATTAAGAATAGATGAGCTTGGCCGGGCCAGCAAGAAGTGGAAAAACAGGTTTTCCCCAAGGGGAGGGAAATCCTCTCAGCAGATACTCACTGACATATAATAATATGGGTTAGGCCAGACTTTTGTCTACAACCAAGGAATGAGCAATGGCAGATCCTCCAGGCCAGGAAATGGACGTGTGAAAGGTTGTATACTGCTCCTTGAAGGAATTTCCCAAAGGAGGGGGTTACACCTTGAGCTCCAGGGAGAGACAAAAGGCGGACCCTTGCTGCTAAGAATAAACAATTAATATTTTTTAGAGACTCATAACTTGTTATCCAAAGTGGTGAAAAATATAAAAAGGACAGATTTGTTAGTCTAATTTTTGGCTTTACGTTTCAAGAGGTGGTGGAATTGTGTAACATATTCTGGACAGGAATGGCAATATATGTGTTTTTTTGTGAACTGTATTAATGCTAGAATTGTTACACTTTACACACACATCCCTATGGTAAACATATATATTTGTGGAAATTTGCAGAAAGGTTGGAAATTGTGTTCATGGCGAAATGGACAAAATTCTGCAGAAAGGTGAAACAAGGTTTCACAGCTGCGGGATTTTGATGAACGGATACTACATAAAATGTGGAATCTTTGTGTGTGGTTTTTTATAGAGGTTACCAATGTATAAATATGTATTTAGGAGAAAATTCGATTTTGATACTAGTAGCTAGGGGAGGTTTCTAAGGACTGTAAAAGCCAAACCATAAATGTGACATCATCCGTCCTTGATCCAATCACTCAGATGCAAGGCGAAGATGAGGCCCTGATCCAATGCAGTTCACAGGGGCAAGCTTAGTTAAGCTGGCCTATACACCCATTTCTGTGATGTCATTTGAAAGGATAAATAGAGACAACTGACAACACATAAAGACTGACTGCCTCACTCACTCTTCTGATTCCAGCGAAGCACTTTGTTCCAGAATTCAACATCCAGCCTTTAACATCCTTCCAGATCCAGATGCCAAGAATCTTGCCAAGCAGTAGCTGAACCATTTTCAGCAAGGCCTCAATCCTCAAACTTATTCTTACAACCCAGTGAAGCGCTGTGGTGTGAGAAAGCATCCTGAATTAGCATCCTGAAACTATCTGGCTTGCTACCATAAGGGTTGCCTGATGAACTTGCTATCCCGCTGATTTGAAATATCCAGAAACAAGAAGGGCAGATCCTGTGCAGTTCCGGCGACCGGGCTAGCTGATCCAGTCCCGCGCCTGATGTGCTGTCCCTCCTTGATAGACCCAATCCATTGATCAGAACTGTGATGGTCAAAAATCTTAAATCCCAGTGGATTGTGCGTATTAATAGGATGCTAGAGAACTATTGTATACCTTGCATTATCTTGTTCCATTCTAACCTTTGAACTATCCCTACTTTCATAACCAGTAACAGTGTCAAAATCTTTAGTGCTATCTTATTCTGTCTAGTTGCTAAAGCACCATTTTCATAGTCATCTTATTTGTGTAACTCTGATCCATAAATCCCACTTTGAGTCTTTGGACTGGTGCCGCTGGGTAAGGTGATGGGGATCTGTTACTAAAGTCATGAATCAGTTTCAGAGCTTACTTTGTCCCGACTTGGTTGCCTAGCCTAAATGCTCTAGCCTTAAGTAAAATCATAAGCCATATTTTCTGATTCCAAACTGAAGTCCTTGTTCAAATTTGTGTCTTTATTCTCGAAAAACACCTCTCACTAAAACCTCTATAACTCCCTCAATAGAAGCGAAATTTCAACGCGATTGACCCGTTATATGAAAAATCGCATAAGGAAAAGTTTGCTGCGAATTTACATTTTGAAGAGTTTTACATGTGTGAATTAGCTTTATATTATTTCCCACTTTGACTTTGAGATTTCAAATGTTTTCTTTTTGATTAAATCATTGCTTGTTTGCGCTTGCATCTGTCTAAAGCGGCTCCTGTAGAATTGTATAATAATGTAAGCATTTTTTACCACATTTGGTGTTTTTGCTCAGCCAATTTCAAAGCCAATTCTGACAGTTGAAAAGTCAAATCCGTTTTTCTCTTGTGTTTAAGGGGGGAAGTGGGAGTGTTATTCTGTATGATCTGTGTTATTCCTGAGTACCTGCTCTCTCCTCACATCTATTTAAATTGCCTATTGGTGGGTTGAGGGGTGTTGCAGGGGGAACCTCTAACCATAGCGCTATCTGTTCCAAACCAACCCAAAAGTATTCTTTTCTGTGCTGCATTCTTTTTGTGTTCATTACTTGATTCCCAGTGCATTAAAGATATTATTCAGTGTTCTGTCACCCCATGGGTGATTGTAGTTACCTATTAAAATATATTGTGATTTAAATTCTAAATAATTAAATAAATGTGCACCTTGGCAAACTAGCCTGATTCCTGGTTCAGTGTGAATGAAGGAGAAGGGTGTGATATGAGTGGTATATCGTTCAGAATATTGGACTGATAGATAAAAATAAATAAGGGTTTCTTTTGCGCGCTACATGCTGGGCGAGACTTGGGTGTGTGCCAGATTGAAATCACTTACACTGTGTTCTCTTCCTTTCCCAACTGCCTACTTGTATCCATTTTATTTTGTATTTTATTAAATGTATGTATTCATTTGTAACGCGCCAAGGTTCCACAGGCATTAATGCACACATAAAAAAAGACAAAAAACAAACATAAATAACATCTGAAGAACTCTCCAGAGCCAAAGGCAAATTCATAAACCAGAAACTGAAACCAGCAGAGAGATGTAGTCTACTGTTTCTTAGCTGTTAAACCATGGATGCTTTTCTCACTCTTCATCGTAATCCTTCCAAAACTGAGATTCTCTTTTTTCCAGACCCTTCTCGTCATTATCCATTTCTTTCTACCCCTGTCTTCTTTTGTTCATAACTTAGGGGTTATCTTTGACTCTTCTCTCTGTGTTTCTTTCTGTTACTCTTGCTCAGTCCTGTCCTTTCCAGCTTTAGAACATTTACAAAATGTGTCAACTTCTTACTTTCTCGGCTGCCACAAATCTCATTTTTGACATGTGTGTTTACCCATCTTGACACCTGTTCTTCTCTTTTTGTTGATTTACATTTCTGTGTGCTTACCCCACAACAATTTGATTTTAATGTTGTTATCCCTTTACATTGTGTAATTCCAATTCGCTCGTCTAGAGTTCCTTCCTGAGCCCTGCTTCAGTGGATCCATTTTCCAGTTTATATTCAATTTTCTGCTCTGTTCCTTGCCCCCCCGCCACCCACTGTGCAGTTGCACTTTTGTTCTTTTGCTCTCTTGACTCCTAAACCTTGGAATGCTCTCCCTCTTTTTGTATGTACTGCATTGACTACTTTTCATTCCTCTCTTAAAACTCATCTCTTAAGTTCCTCCTGGAAGAAATCTATTCCTATGATGGATCTCCTGTGTATACTTCCATTCTTGTGCATCAGTTTTGTTACATTTTTGCACAGTGCTTTGGCAGAAATTCTATTGAAATTCAAATACATTAAAATTAACTATATAAGTTGCTCATTTACTCTTGTTCACATAATCACATTTCAGCACAGGAAACCTGGACAAATAAGGCTAGATCTTGACTCGGGTCCTCTTTTTGGGCTAGATGACTCCACCATGCACTTTAAGATTCCAGAAGACATACTCAGTGGTGCTCCCTGCAGTGTCTTTGATTCTCTGGCTCTAACACTTGCCCCTCGTCCCTACCGCACTAGAGGTTATAACCTAGATCTCAATTTAGATATGGGGATGGACATTTACACTGCACTCCCTACCAATGGTCTGGTCCAACCATCGGTTCGCTGTATTTCTTCTTGCCATAGGTCGCCAATGGATTCTCCCCCTTTGCCCAGTCCTCTCAAGTGGAGTTTATCAGCATATACCACTGCACAAAACATGCAAATATATACATGAACACATTCACTATCTTCAGCATTCCCCACAGTTTGAAAGGTAGGAACGATCCCAAAAGGACTTGACCAAGAGATAGTTGTTTTGCTTTTGGGGTGTTCAGGAGGTGCCAGACCCAGACACAGACCCTTGTGGTGGGAGAAGGGAGGAACACTTTTCCGGACTAGAACAATCTGATCCTGGCAGCATGTGAACTCAAGCTGTCAAGTTTGAAAACACACTATATACCATGGGCTGTGGACAGCACATGAACCATTATTTCTTAAAGCTTACAGATCCCAAAGAAAAATGGGAGTTAGCTAAGCCAGAGCACTGGTTCCTCAGTGCTGAAGCAGTTGGAAAATGGGAACATGACTAGTCTGTTTACAGGAGGATTTGCTATGCAAGCATCATTCATGAACCTTTGCAAATCAGGAACACCTGTGAGTATCACAGGATGCCTTCAGATTCCAATCCTTTAATGCACGATGATAACTCTTCGATCATAAGTGACTGAATTTGTGATTTTTCACTCGGAAATGACCACATTATGTAGTTATCAACCTGATACATTGGTTTGCTCTTTTCCAACTTTTTATTTTACTGTACAGTGGATATAGGAATGTGTAATACAAATAAAAATACACTTCTCTACAGGTATGATGATGATGGTGTTTCTGTGGATTACCAAGACCTAAAATGTAACATTTTAAAAATATATATGCCATGTTTTATCAAACACATGAGGAACACATATAAATCACTCAAATCCCAGAGTGATTCCAGGGTGAAGTGTCACCAAACTTTGCATTGATTCCGGCTGATAACATCTCCCAAGAGGAGAATTCAGGTAGGGCTGTCTGTCTCCTCCCAACAGGGTCTTAACAATTAATGTAAAACACATATCTGTATTGTATTCAAAAGAATCATTCTCCACTGCCCTCCGGAGTTATCCCCAGACTCTATATTTCGCCTTTTTGAAACCATACTAACTATACATTTGTAAAATAAAACAAATGCGTAACACAAATCTATTTTTATAAAAGTGACATTTTTTGGGTGGCTGGGTTTGTGGCAAAGCATTGTTCCTTATACAATTGCACACTGCTTCACCAATCTGCACCACATTTTGCATAGTTACCTGTTAGAACCCTCCACATTATACTGGCTACATGACATTTGGACACCCCAACCGTTCCCTGGATTTCAGCGCAAGTGAACATTTGTTTGTGGGCTTGTGGTTTGGTGAAGCGTTGTTCCTTATACAATTCCACACTGTTTCACCATTCTGCACCACATTTTCATAGTTAGCCGTTAGCACCCTCTGGGCACAACTGACTACATGACATATGTACACCCCAAACCTTTCCCCGTATTTCAGCACAAGTCAAAATTCATTTGTGGGTTTGTGGCTTGGTGAAGCGTTGTTCCTTATACAGTTCCACACTGTTTCACCAATCTGCACCAAATTTTGCATAGTTACCTGTTAGGACCCTTCAAACATTACTGGCTTCATGACATTTGGGCACCCCATCCCTTTCCCTGGATTTCAGCACCTTCACACATGAGAGGTTGCCTGAAATCGGCGAAACATCAATGGGGTTGTAGCAGGACCGGTCTCAACATGAGGAACAAAACTCAAGGTCCCTATGGGACCTTGAAAACCTAATTTCAAGGCCCTAGGATGCACAGTTTCCAAAATATTTGCACCACAATGCACCACAATGAGGCACACCAGGCCAGGGTGAGGCGACAGGTGAGGAGAGAGCACGGAAGGTCCCAGTACGCAGCAGCACACCAACTCTCGCCTGCCCCAACGTCTGCTCTGAGGTATGTCTACCAGCCACACGCGCCCATTCTTAGTGCAGTTTTCCTCAGGGTGCAAGCCACATCAAGCGATAGGAAAATGGGAACAGCGACCTTCAGGATAATTGATTTTCATCAATTGATTATATTGTTGTCATGTCTGTCTACAGAACCAGTTCGGAAAACGGGTATTAGTTGCTAGTTAAAAATAAAACAATGTCATAAGTATAACTTTTATGACATTTCTTTTCAGAATGGTTAAAAGAAAAGTGAATTGCAATTAGAGGAAAGAACAGAGTAGGATTGTTCAGTTTAGGCTTAGACTCAGGGTTATAGCACAATGAGAAGGCGGGGTTTTTATTTTTTGCAAACAATACCAATTTCGTGAATTAAAAATAATACATGATTCCCTTTGTACCATGGGTCAAGAACTGTTTTAGGAAATGTCAAAACATGCTCCACGGCCATGATGTTCTCCAAGAAAGGGCCAGCTAATCAGAGGAGCATTCTCCTTAAAATGTTCTTTTTTAAAGAAACTCTACCACCCAACCTGCTCTATAAATAGTATTTGTTCTATGTTGCCGTCAGGTCACAGAGGCTTCTAAAAAGGTATTATCAAGAGGCGATCTACTTTGCAGTACTTGCTTTACAATCAACCCACTCGCCCCCTGGCAGGGGTGCATTTTATTCGAGAGACACACAAGTGCTCACGGTTCATTTTCTGGGAAGCTCCTCCTGGACTATCAGTGACCTTCCTGTCGAAGGCTCATTTGATTAACCTCAGGTCACAAGGAGCTTCCTAGAGTGGACGTTTAGCAGTGATGCTCCTTGATAGCACCACTTGATGTCAGCCATCATAATGATAACATGCAAGCACGCACGCACGTGACCTTCAAAGAAGCCAGAAACAATGTTATGAATTGTATGTAGCTTCAGTGAATGATGTAAAAAAGGCATGTCCCAGCTAGGCTTTCATTTCCAATGCTTACGATTTATTTCACTGCAAAAATGAGTCAAACCTGATTCCTTCATAAAGCAATCCATCTACCAGCCCAATTCACACCTCATCTGCCTCGAAGCCTCACTCCCTCATCGCATTGTTGGCGCAGATGGAGCATTTCGGGTCTGATGTATTCCTCTATTTATTTATGTATGTTTCTACTTCCCTGAAGTAAATGGCCTGCTCAGCTGGAGGCCAAGCGATCGAAGGTTCCTGGGAGGTGAGGCATGGATTTATTGTGTGATGAGGCGTCCTATGTATGATGTGCACACAATTCTCTGCAGTAAACATTCTATGTTGAGAATGAGTATCTATTTTTGGCGCCGTGTGTTGCGACTGTGCTATTAATCTCTTACCTCCACGCGCACTATAAATCCCCAGTTAGCAACTGAGCTCCAGAATGGATTCACGGCTCATTGAGTCTGGCACTTGCCAATATCTTGCCGCATGGTGGTTTGTGTCAGCTGGAAGCTGTGCATTTTGCAGAGAAAAGTTGTACTCCGACGTGCACATTACTATGGGTGCCAAGAACAGAATCTTCAGTTCAGAGGATTGCATCCAACACAATCCTCAGGCAATTGAATTCATTATGGCCTGAATGAAAGGGGAAGAGAGGCCGATCCAATACCATAAAGCAAGTCTAAGTAATGGAACATGCACCATGCTTTTTCTTATTATAGCAATGCTTTTCTTTTTGTGCAGCACTTGCTGCTGCTTCCTGCGCTTGCCTTTTTTATCATAGCAATACCAGTCTTATAGTAAAGGACTTGCGACTAGATTTTTTTCAGCTGCGTAAAGTGTATTCACATCAGAAGGATGAAGGATTGAAACAGCCCTGCTAAGGATCAAACCTGTGGCCTGTAACTGAACACAAGTCAGAGCTCCGTGCAGTGATTTAAAAAGGAACAAATGTACACGGATTCCAACCGGGTTGGGTGTTGTGAATGGCGAGGTGGGGGTGAGTTTGGGGGTTGAGTCATGGCATGCACATGATAGGCTTATAAAATGTTAACAATAAAACACGAAAATAAGACTGTTTCATAGTTATTGCTTGAAAGAGAACCAATCTTCTAATTAAACAACCTGGCAAAATAAAAATTGTTATAGTAAAGTGTATATTACATTTGCTGGCCCGAGAGACAGGCGGTTCTCTTCCTTTCACCCTCGGTCCTGGAACTCTCTTCTGCTGGATCTTTGATGGATTGAGTCACTGACTATCTTCAGGAAGCAATTAAAAACCTATCTCTTTATGTAATCTGTACTTCCAACTTTGAGAGCCTCATGTGACAGCCCGTGTTGTTTATGCGAATTGCTATCATAGAATCAGCGGCTAGACCCTACGGGGTATACACGTTACAAATGTAAATCAAATCAAAATCAACTCTCCTCTCTTTACATGAAAAACAATGAGTACATTTTGGGGTGAGCCTAAAGAGTACCTCCTTGAGGTGCACTCGGGTTGCTCGCTGAAGCAGAAGGTTCACAATCAACTGTTCTCAGTAAAGTCAAAGGGGTGATTTTTTACATTATTCGTCAACAGTAAGCAATACTCTGTGTTGAGGGTACACCTATGTAATTAACTGTCTATTTTAGACCATTAAGAATATGTGTGTCCGTTCCTAGTTGAGTGAAAAATATTTTGCTTGGAGTAAAGTGTAGTGGTTTTTATACTGCAAATAGGTCATTCACAATGTGATGTAATTTCCATGTGTCATTCGTGTCGCTTGATGTAATTTGCAAGTCCTCTCAGATCTGGTAAACCTAGTAATTGTACTCCTAAATCAATTTCAATACAACAAACACAAGATTTAAAATAGAAACTGTGCAGTTTAAGTGCTAGTGACAAACTACTTGCAGCATAATGAGCGACAATGGAGGGGATACTGTTGACTGGTAATGACAAGTTGATAAATTACACACAGGTTTTGCAGTCCGTGTATCATGTTGACACCATAATGTCCCATGTCCTATTTTTTAATTGTTGCCTCCTTCTGGTCCTGTCAAATTTAACTCTCAGCTATTTATAATTTTAGAAATTGCACCAGTGTAACAATAAACTAAGAAGAAGATTCAGAGAAGCTGTTTTGGTGTCAGTGTGACGGGTGGGAGGCCATGCGTGGCCACATTGCAGTGTTGCGCGCTGCTGGAGCATTAGTTAGGGGAGTTAGTTAGACCACCATGTGGTGGAATCCTGAGAAACATGCCACTCATCTGGAGTGTTGGGAATGTAAAAAGGTGACCTTGGATATGCTGCTTGTTCTTGCATTGCTGCGTGTTCCCACAGCCAGGTGTGCAGATGCGCCCGATGCTTAATCTCTGTGCACTGTGGCATATCATTGCTTTTGATGCTGAACACATATTTTCTGTGGCTGGAATATCTCAGGTGGAGTTTAAGAGTAAGAGCCCTAGTCTCATGTTGGCTTGTGGGCTGGTTGCCACAGACATGTGTCTGGCCTAAGACCATGCTAACAGTCTTCCCTCCCATTGCCTGGTTGCATTGGTGCCATCACCTTTCCTTCTGGCGATTATCAGGGGCCTGTGGTGACTGCTTCTCTGATGGAACTCCTTTTCCATGGTTTTATCACTCTAATGGTATCACCAGTCTGACCAGCTTCAGTAGCGTGATGGCACCTGGTGGACTTCAGCAATTTAATCAAAATGCAATCCATCCCTTGTTGCGTTGTTCTCCCATTTTTGACTTCATATCACTTCAATTGCATTCTTCTGGCACATGTATATCATACAATGCGGAATGAGCTCTCACTTCAAGAAAGAGCCTGGTCTAAAGATCAGGATAATCAGGTATTACATCCACTTTTTCATTTCATTTCATGTACTTGTGCTGCATGCCTACATGTATAAGGCCAACCATATACTTTTTGCTGAAAAAATAGTGCTATCATTTTAAATGTGACAATAATTCAGTTAAAACATTTGGATCCATGATACATAAGAAATCTGTGCATAGGTTTCTTCGAAACACATATATTTATTTATATATATATATTCAGTGAAAAAACTTTGTTAAAGGGACGTTATGGTTAAGTTGCGCTGATAAAAACTATGACATTCAGTGAAAAAACTTTGTCAAAGGGACATTATGGTTCCAAGTAAAACCAAAAAACCCTTGAAATTCTCCAGTTATGGTAAGCTAAGCAACCATGACTCGCGCCACCACCGTGCAATGCTAAGACTAATACCCAGGACAAAATCCCTGCTCCACAATCCTCACCAACCAAATCACAGTTTTTGATCCTGCCTTCAAATTACACTTTGTCTTAGATTCATCATCAGAATATGTGTTTTCCCCGTGACTGCTACCACATAAAAAATGTCTATCCCTCGTTACAGGAGGGACCCCCTTCTCTCTTCTCCCACTCCACACCCCTTAACTATGACCTCTTCTCCCCATGCATCAATCCTTTTTGTCTACCCTCGAATGGCAGTAACACAACACATAGCCCCTTTAGCTGCTTCACAAAGCACCTCTGCCCCTCTATCTACCCAGCATCCCTATTCACCTGCTCTGCTACTGTGCTAAACTCTGCTCTGTGAACCAAGCTAGATCAGAATGGTAAACTGATCCTGACCTGCATTTCCAACATTACGGTGTATTGCGATGCACCCCGCTTTCTTCTTTGAGTAACCCTTCATTCCTCATTCCAAATTAATATACTAATGATGCAATGAGTTGGGAATCATCATATAAGGGCAAATCACACTCATCTTTTCCAACCCTTCTTGACCCACAACACTGGTAAAAGTCCCTCACTCACTCTCTCCTTACTAGCTACAAGGCTACTCTCAGGAATCTGACTACTGCACTTAGCACTATGAAGTCCCACTGTTTCACTAAAGTCATGTCTTTCTCTGCCATCCATAAGATAGGCCCTGAATTCCTCCAAAATGAACCCACACGCTACTACCTTACTCAAATTCTGAGATCAGGTTCAGCACACCTCCTGTTAGTGCCCCCTTTCAAGTTCTACAGACTAGGAGGAACCTCCTTCTCTGCCCTTGAACCCACCTTCTGGAACTCCATCACCCTCACTCTTCATCTCACAGAGGATCACCTGGCTTTCAGGGAGGACCTCAAAACCTGGCTGTCTGGCTGTTCCCTACTTCACCCTTCACACACACCAGCACCGACCAGAAGTCAGACCCCCTCCTCTCCACAACCCCTCTCGCCTGTCTTCCACGCACTTACCTTGTCTTGTCTCTCATTTATCTTCTGAGATCTGCCCCCAAACGCTTACCTCTGACCCACCCGCCAAATCCCCCGACCGAGACATGCAGCCAGGGCTCGGTGCCCAGAGGAATCAAGTGGGCTTCCAGTAACTTGCACTTGGTAAGAATTCTGGGCTTCTGAGGGTGGCCAATGTGTTGGGCTTAAATGAACCTTTAGGTCAAGCAATTGGATCAATGTGGAGGAGGATAATTAGTTGCATTTGAATAATCATTTGGAGTTTGGCAATGTATCACAATGTAATGCACCCGGGCATGGGCTATGTATCACTATAAAATCCACACAGAGGGTGAGTATTTATTGCACTTAGATCGTATGTGACATTAAGCTCTGCCCTTTGTATCTAGATGGAAACCAGGGGGTAGACAAAGTAGCTAACCCATTTATTCCTTTTGCACTCTGCACCTTTGGAATTTAGCCGAAGGCACAGCCTCACTCCCACACACATCTGCTCTCATATGCAACTCAAACACTGTTGTACAACACCTGAGCCATAAGAATGCAACTACTTTTCATGACTCAAAATTTGAACTGTAGCTGCACACATAACTGTCTATCCTCTTGCACACACCCTCCTGCTTAGCTCCTACTATACCTCTTTTTACCCATCAACATGCCATTCAGACATGGTATTGGCCTCCCTCTCATAACTTGAATGGCCGAGATGCACACACGCATAATAGCATTTCTCAATTTTCCCATACTTTGGACTTTGGTCCCTCCGAGGACATTCAACCACCAGCACCATGGGACCATAATTATGGTGAAAGCTGCTATACAAATGACAATTTGATGGACGAATGAATGATTGAATGTTCCCAAAATGGTATGGTCTCTTCCCCTTCCATCACTCAGCCTCACCTTCCCTCTTCACCTATGACTTTGCTGTCAACATTTTCTCAAAATATTCTACAATTCATGATGTCCCCACCACACTCCCTTCCCGCTCCCACTTTCTTCTCAATTCCTCTCAGCTCTCCCGTACCCTTCCTTCTCTCCTTTTCTCCACTCTCACCTATGGAATAATGTCAATTTATCAGTGCTGTTATCCCATCCTGTGCTTTACTTGACCTATTGCATCATAACTAATTAAATGAATAGCTCCTCTTACTGCCAGTATCGAACCTGCTCACAAACCACTACTATTCTACCCATCCCGAAAAACGGTAACATGTCTCCGCCACATATTAGAGGTCCTTGAATGAGTGGTATTCACTAGGTTTCTCACTAGCTTGACTCCACCAATTACTCTGAACCCCTCCAATCTTGATTCCAAATCCATCAGTCTGTAATTGTCCCAGCTCACATGTAAAACTCCATTTTTATTCCTCACTACTCGCAGTGGCCGAGCAAGGGGAAGTAAGGCCCACTCTCCGTCCGGAGCGTGCAGAGCCTTTGCTACATAAACACACACAGTCACTGTGTCGTGCAGTGCCTGTTCTGACAGTCAAGCAGTGAGCCCACGTTGTTGATCCTAAATTAATGGCATGCCATAAAACTATTAAACTCACAAACTTTATCCACCATCATGAACATACTTCACTGTGTTCAAGCAGGACTGGCTTTCCTGCATTGCCTCACGGCTCGCTGTGTTTCCCAGCAGCAGCTTATTTCTAAATTTCTGCAGTGCTTAGTACATCACACAAATGTTTGCCTGAAAGTGAAAGAAATATGTCCGGTCCAGACAGACATACATACAGCTAGAGCCTCTGCTCACGCACAATTATTATATTGTGCCAGGTTTTCATTAAAGCATATAAGAAAGATTTTTGGAGCGGGAGGTTGTACTTTTGCTGTTTTGGGCTTAGACTAAAGCTTGGAAGACCAAATGTGTCCCAACTAGAATTCACTCATTTTTCTCAGAGTTTTGTCTGTGCCGGGGGCCGATCCGCAACCCTGATTGAAGTTGTTCAGTTCAATCCACTAGGCTCCACCACCCTACCCCCTTTCTCTTGCCTGCTAGCCTGGAAATGATTCCCTCCCTTCTATTTGAAAAACGGATGGGACGGTATCATTATCATGCAGGTGAGAGTTGATACCAGCCTGGAGGTGGAGGGACTGCACACCCAGATGTGCTGTTCCACATGCATTGCCTGAAGGCTGCAGCTATCCTGATGTTCATTGTTGCTTGCTCGTGTAATGAAAATTGCTCTATGGTGGGTTATGACTGACACTCTGCTTCTGCCTCTGCTCATCATGCATTGCCTGCAGGGCAGGCTGCAGCCGGCTGCCAGCAAGGCCTGAATGCTCTACGGCATGCACCTCAATGACCTTGTGCTCGTGCAATGAAATTTGACACTCTATCTGCACTCTCCAGTTTAGATACCCCCATTCATGCTGGCTTTACCTAGGCCTGACTATCCGCAAGGCCCATGACCGATGCAGCCAGGGTTGCCAGGCAGGCACTTTTGCTACAAATGTAGCAATGCGACCAACCCAGAAACAAACAAGTACCTTTGGGACCAGAGAGGAGCAGTCCACGTGCACACAGGAGTTGACTCAGGATGCCCACTGTAATTGAGCCCTGCCGCCTTTCACAGACAGCCGCTGCTGTGCTACTGACCAGCCACAGCCCAGCGCTCTCTGGACCAAGTCTGATATATGACTGTGTGCCCATTGGCAGCTCCCTGCCTGGCCTGCAGCCCGCCCACTGATGGACCCGCCCACCCAGCATCGATCTAACGGAATCTGAGGATAGTGTCTAACAAAGTAAGTTTTGTGTGATGTGTGTGCATTGCACTATGCAGACTGTGGCACAGTGCTGCAGCAGCTGCCTGCTGCTGGAGTGGCTACTGTCAGGTGTCCGGCGGTTGTCATGGCACGGGGAGGACTGTATGTGCACAGTGCACTGCCGCCAGGGCCCGCAGAGCCCTGCCTGGACTGGCTCAAGCTGGCCTGGCACCCATGCCATGCATGCCATCATGTACAATTCTTTTAAACTAAACAAAGCGTGCACATCGTTGTCTCCAGTTGTATTATGCCTTCTCTAATATGTAATGGACTGGATTATGTAGTATTGTTTTCGGGTTCAGTGTTTCAGCTTCCTGGATGTTTTATACATTGTTCTGCACAGTGACATCAGCTCTTGCACTCACCAGAGATGTACTCTGAGAGCCAACAGCCAAGTGCCCTCCCTTCCAATCTAGTCTATATTTGTTATGCCACCACAATTGAAATGCCCTCTACTTCTCTCCTTTCCCAGCACAGATCCGTAGGGTCAGGGTGTACTGCTGATTGATATTTACTGTAGGTACCTCTTGCCTTCATTGCCAGCAGCAGCAGCACGTTGCAGGGTCTCAAAACGCTTAGGCGCTGGCGTCCACCATCCTTTATAACAAATATAAATGATACAATAATGGGCCTCATTTCAGTGTGTGGGGGGCACTGGGCACAGGGATTCTTAACGCTGACTACAGCAAATAACTTTAAAGTGCTGCGTAGTAAGAGTAAGCATGGAAAGCACTCTCTTCAAGCATAGGAAATGGCTAAGGAACTTGGTGGGCTGCGTTGTCTGTTTCTGCAACAAGTCCCTCCGTCAGTTGCTCCGCGCTCCCTTCAAAATGTGTGCCCAGGCTCTTTCTCCTGCCGTCCCGGTGGTTGATGGCGGCCTTGCATCAGTTGGAAAAATGGGATCCCTAGGATGGCTTGAATCTCTCAATTGGATTCTTTCATAATGCAGCGACAGCCAATTGCAAGCTTCATTTACTAAATCAGTGCACCCTTTTCAACTTGTCTATTGGCTTGGGGGTTGGTAATGGTAGTTACCCGACCCCTCTGACCCGACTGGCGTGGCACTCCCCTGAGGAGCACTTCGGCGCCACCCCCGGGCATCAAAACCTGGCTGTGACACTGACTACTCTACATTCTTTTTGATCTAGCTTCAGCCTTCAACACTGTAGTGAGCTCCCTCTCCTCTCTATCCTCTCTGACTGAAAGAAAACAGGACAAAGCTCTCGCTTTGGATTAAGGTGCTACATAAATAACACATCATTGTCATTATCATCATTATCTAGATTGATTCTTCCCTCTATGTTGTAAAGGGAGCTGCAGAGACACACCCCATCGGACGGCTAAAGTGCTGAGTTGATCACCTCTCTTCATAAATCCAGAGTCTGTGAAGTTTGAAGTTCAAGTAGTTTATTTAGGTATTGAAGGTACAGCCCCATTCAGTGTTTACTTTCCAAGAGCCCATGCCCAAATCCTGCTGACTGAACCTCTCAGTCTCAATGTTCCCAGTTCACATATTTGCATTTCAAGCTACACCATATCTAACACATGAAATATGGAGGGAATCGAAAAGTGTATGGCAGTAACACACAGAGAAATGAAAATGCAGGAAGGATTGCAGGAAAAGATTTGAGGTGCATCACTTCAAGTGAGAAATGAATGAAGCAGCGAGTCTTCTTTTTCTCCTTCCTTCTCTGTGAATCTGGAATCACCTTTTGTTTACCTTCAACACCCTTCTAGGACTCACATCCAAGGTGTGGACGTGATGCACAAGAACAAACATGTATTTGGCTTTTCTTCCATCTGTTTTTCTTTGAATACCTCTATCAGCAATGTCGTGTATGCACAACCTTCCCAGCCACTTCTTGCACAACTACATGTTGGCTTTGAACCTGTGCAAGACTTAAACACAGGAGTGGCATGTATAGCCATGAAGAACTTTCACTGTGCTGTGCTCACATAAATCCTAATAGTATCAATTAGCATTAGAATACATTTCTTAAAGCTCTCACTACATTGGAGGAGAGATCTCACTGTCATAGTCTGAATAAGCCAATGCACTTCCACAAACTCCAAAAAAATAATCAGAACACTTAAGGAGTTTGATTATCAGTACTTATTTTCCTTGGAAACTCTTCTCACCAGAAAACAGATTGCAACATCTGAATGATATCCTTGCTATGTATGTCTCCTAGCAGAAACATATCAGGCCATGTAGAATGCAAATCCATGAAAATTGCAAGATAGGTATTGCAAATTTTAGGTGTACTAAACAAATCCAGAGATACCTCATTCCATGGTAAGATTGTTGATGTTGAAAAAATCATGGGATATTCCTTCATGACTAACGCCTTGTCACTATCTTTGCATGCTTCACATTCCACTATCATCTCTTCAATCATGCAGCCCATAAGAGACCACCAGCAATTTTGTCTAATTAGAGCCTTTGTTTTCAAATGCTCTTCATGCCCAAATATTTATGAGTAATCTCAACCCATCCAAAATCTATAATCTTTCTCCTATTAACGTCCTTCCATCTTTGCAAACTAGTTCAAACTTGACCCTTCACTTCATTGTCCCTTTGCCACTCAAAGGTCAACCTATACTGACATACTCTGTGACCCGAGGGTAAACAGAATCCTTGTCACAACATTTTGTGCACTCGTCTTCCTTAATATTTGTTCTCATGTCAAACTCTTCTTCCCCAAACAAGAGAAAGAAGATTCGACCAAGGAATCCTCCCGGCCCTTCCACACTTTCAAATGTTTGGACAAAAGTCCACTACACAAGTTAGTGAAAAGGTATACTAATGAATTAATACATTCAATTATGTTTAGGTAAAGAACAAGATCTTGCGAAAGGATTGTTTTTATAAATCAAATATATAATTCAATATCGACAAAAAGTTACTTTACAAAAAAGAAGACAATGTAGCATCTAGCGTACATAAAAGAGTGGTAAAATGAAAATGGAGTCCATTAAGTTTCGGCTTCGGCAACGCATTTCGAGGTAAGTTTCCTCTTCTTCAAATGGCCAACATGGACTCTTAGAAAGAAAAGGGAGAAACAATAGTATATAGTAATGTACATAAAATGCTATATACAGTAATGTAGTTTGATCATACAGTTTAACATAAATTAGATATCAACACAACTTAGCAGTTTCTCGTTATTATACTGATGACTCATCTGTTGAATCTCAGGTATTATACTGAATCATGGTTGAAGGCTACAGCCCAATATTAGCATAATGTAATCTGGTAGTAATAGAGTATATTCATTTGCCCATGATGTTGGTAAGTCGGTGCCTGAACAAGTTAAGAGACAGTATGTTCACATGAAATGAAATGTGAATAGAAAGAAGAAGTACTAGGCAAAAGGGATTAATGTCGCCACAATTTGCGCTACTATATGAGAACCGCAGTCTGAATCTCAAGTTTACCTAGTTGCAATTTAAAGAAAAGAATAAGGAATAGAAAGAATAGTGATAGAAAATATCCATAATTACCATATGTGCTGCGAACTAGACGTTGTGGTCTGTGCACGCATAACGTAGAATATCTAAATAGAACAGTTACAGCCAGGTAAAGGGATAAAGGTCCAGAAATGGTCACATAAATAATTCCATGTGCCAACTCCAGGCTGAGGAAGTAAATATAAATCAGTTAAACAGCTAGATTAGCGAGTAATAGATTTCTTAAAACTACATCTCTATTTTCAAACGAACCTAATTAATATCCAAAGATAAATATAGGGTATACAAGCCGTAAAGAATTCCAGATACGTAAATCTGTATCTACGTAAGCACTTGCGGAGTCACAGTGAATAGAAACTTCAATCCCATCTAGAAGATATAAAAGTAATGAATCACTGAAGAGTGGTAATGCCATGTGAAAAATAAAAAAATAGGAGAGGTGAGGAAGTACTTACATATCAAAAAATACACAGAGCGCGCCACGTTCAACGTGTGAAAAGCGACGTCCCCAGGAGAGCATCATCTGTAACTATATCTGGCATACTGTAATGGTAGATCTGAGCCCAAAAGATCTAGAATAGATACATAAAGTAAAGGCAGGCGTCTGATAGTTTGTAGAGGGTCCCTAGGCTAATACATAACATTCCAAGCCGAGACGTACCTTCAACTCAAGCGAGCGTGAAGTGGGATATCGGTGTTGAATGTTCACGTCCGCGCTGGTTGTCAAGGAGACCGCCGGCACCATTTCGTCAACAGTTTTATAGTACCGGAGTACTAATAATAAACAAAGGACTAAGGATGTCTATGTACAGTCACCGCTATATTGGTGGAATAAATGGAGAGTGACTTGCTTGCCATCACTAAAATATGTATCTGTACACATAGGTGTGCACCATTGTCTATATTATAAATTCTTCTTCCCCAACCATTTTATCATCACATTCAGCCTTCTCCAGTTCACTCAACCGTGTTACTGGAACTCTTGTGATGCCTCTGTCTTCTCTATAATTCCTTCCTAATCCATCCACTTCCTGTGTTGTTTTCCTCTCGGCTATTTTTGCTGCTTGCATTTTTATCATGGTGTTTTCACTGCAGTCGTTTTTGATGCGTTTTTAAAATATTAACGTTTTGTGTACTTAGGGTAGGTTATTAGAGGGAGTTGGGGGGCAGGTTGAGGTGGTGGGAGTGGGTTAGAGAACGGAATAAAGGGGAAAACCCCATAAAATAAAGAAAAACACGCTGAAAACAGCTGCAGTGAAAACACCACAGCGGAAATGCCAACGGCAATAATAGCTGCAAGGAAAACACAGGAAACCACTCCATCCACTGTATTTCTGCAGTTATTTCCTCCATGACAGCTAAAACTGCCCTGCTCCAGTTTTAAGCTTTATTTTTTGTCAAAAATGTACTAAGTGTATTACTCTGACTTCACATAATTCTGGAAGTACATTTTGGATATCTCCTTATGTCTGGACAGAGGTTTGTCACTCTAACAACGAAATATTATCCTTGGTGTTGGGATGTGTAGTTATTACCTGCTTACCTTGGTCTTTCAAGCTAAGAAAGTTTCCTCTCTTGTCTGTCATATACACCATGCTGATTGCCTTAATTTCTTTAAACCATATCTCTGCTTCATGCTCGCTACGGCATTTGTGGAGACCTCAGCACATGCATTGGTTTGTCCATTTAACTCTGTCATGGCTAATAATATGAAGATGCTTGTCCAGAAATGTTGATGTGCCAGGGGAGTAATCGGCACGACTATCTAACCATAAGCTTTGCTGCTATACCATTTATTATTTAATATTTATTATAATTGGAAAATGTGGCTTTGTTTTTTTCTTCTCCAATCTTTCTTCACTGGCCATAATTACTTCCTCTTTTGGGTCATACTAATCATCATACGATAACCTAGCCCTAACTACTTCATTGAAACCTTTGTGCCCCACATTGACTCAGCCGGGCACTGATGTGCCACCTGTTCCCACTTATTCTTCAAATTATTTTCAGTGTATAGCACACTTTGTCTTTGAAAACATGCCTGGTATTCCATATGGAAAATATCTACATGCATTACCGGGCCTCCATACAAGGAAGAGAAAAGCAAGTGGTGGAACGTATTGACAGAAATAGAAATGGAGATTAAGAGATGGAAAGGAGAGAAGAATAAAGCTGACAAGGTAGCACTCGTGCAGAATGAATGGATGGGAGTACAGCTATTACTCAAGCTAGATGGAAAGAGCATTGCGGAAGTAAGGCAAAGAGAAGATTGGGACGAAGAGGATAGAAAAGATCCGCAGCGGGAGAAGAGATTGAAAGAAGACAAGCATAAAAGGAAAAGCAGGGAGCAACGAGAATAGATGACCCAGGAAGTGCAAGAGAAAAAAGAGGAATGGGCAGAAGAGCAACAAAATATGACAATATAGTGGGATAAAAGAGATAAAAGAGAAAGGAAGAGAGACAGCATTAGACAGAGACAAGGACACAAAGGGAACTAGATGAAGAATTAGAACAAAAGAGGAGACTGGCGGAACTCTATATTAGCCTTATCCGCAAAGAACCAGTAGGGCCAAGCCCAGCAATACGATGGCACAGAATAGAAGAGTTCCTTCCAATAAAGGGAGCAACGTCAGGGGCATCTAAAGTGGCATCAGAAGAAGAAAACTTAGATATGGAAAGTGTCGGAGACAGAATCGATAAAGCCTATCAACAATTAAAGGAAGGTAGCAAATATGGAAGAAGAGGGAAGGGGAACCAATCTCTAGTATTTCAATCACGAAGCAAAGGAGAAAATCCATTTAGTCTAGAGGACAAAGCTTTGTCCCTAAGTAGACTAAACTTAAGGACGAAGGACGAAGGGGATGAAAGTCACACTACTTGGGGACTAGACATATCAGACGAAGAAAGAGAATCCTTCCTTGGGGAATAGGGAGGGAGAGTGTGTGTCCCTGAGGGAAGCGGCAGGAAGACAAGGAAGTAAGATGGCTGGATCTAGAGCAACCTAAGGATAGAACACCAAATCCTATAGCATATCCAGAGCGTCCCCGGGGACGATCGTATAGTGAGAAGGGAGAGTCACCACCATATGTGAGCAGGTTAAGGTTGCTGCTAGCAAGGAAATGGTCCCTGCCATAGATAGGTAGATGATGGGAGGCGACTGCGGATTAGGGTTTACGCAGTTTCCCGTATTAGAAAAAGGTGGAGCAAGACTGCAGTATATTACATGGCTGCAGATGGATGAGGATAATTTAAGGTGCAAGCTCCCGAGTTTGACTTTGGGTGCTGGGAAATAGATATACAAATTGGAAAAAATGAAAGGAGGAAACACATTGTCCAAAGGGGACATTAAGGGTCTCTTGGCAGCTATTCTCGGGTAGAGAACTGATGACATATGGAGGAGAGCAGGCAATTCAAGTGTGACAGCACAAAACAAAGCACACAAAGGTGCGCCCTTCAATAATTATAGAGCAGACATTTGAAGGGCTCTAAGGGTGCAGTAGCCTAATACATCAGCTATGGGTGCAATCATGACATGTAAGATGAAGGAAGATGAAGACCCTATTGCTTACATTCAGGACATTTAAGAGTGATGGCAACTTGAAACGCGCAAGCCGTGGGAAAACAACGTTTTTTTTTACTACGTTTTATGTCAGGGGTTGCACGAGCGAGTACAGAGACAAATTAAGGAATAAGTGGGAATGGAAGCAAAACCATGGGTGAAATACAGCTGAAAATAATACACCACTGTCAGTTGCTGCAAGAGAAAAATAAGAAGAAAGATGAGAATAGGAAAATTGAGGAAGCCAAGTTAATTCTGAAGAAACTGTCAAAATTTGCCATAGAAGGGGCAGTATTGACTAGCAGAGTAGGACTGGGAATGCAGGAAGCAGTGGGTGCATAGCAGGTGACTAATCAGCACCGGGTGGACCAAGGTGGTTATGGGTTTGTACCAAGAGGCAGAGAAATGGGATATAGAGGAAGAGGTGGATTCCAAAATAATCAAGGTGGGTTTCAAAATGCACAGAATGAGAATCAGAACACACAAGGAGGATTTAACCAAGGGGCATTAGTGAGGTGGCCTCCCCCAATATGTTGGGCTTGTGGGATGACAGGGCACATTGCATGTGTATTCAAGAGCCAAGGGTATGTACAGAATGGCCAATTTGTAAGAGGGGGCAGCTTACCCTCCATCATACAGCACACAAACTAGGGAAGGATTTGCCTAAAATCAGACAGTGTATCAAACACAAACACTGCGAGTGCAGCAGGTACAGCAACCACAGCAAGTCCAAATAAATCCACCACAAGGACACACGCAACAAGCCCCCATGCACACACAGCAGTATGCAAACACGGAACAATTACTGACAGCTAGGATAGGAGGTGCCACTGTGGTGGGGTGAAATCCTTTTACAGGAACAGGGATATGCATATACCCACAATAGGACAGCTCACAGGGTAACTTGATTCGGTAGTATATGTGACACCAGACCCTCAAGAGGAACCAAGGGTGGATGTGACGATAGGAGGCAAATCTTTTTCTTTTCTAGTAGATACTGGGGCTACTCGTTCATGTATCCGAGAGGGAAAATATCCAATGTATGGAATTGACATGAATGCTCAAGGGTTCTCTCGAGCTACGAGTCGAGTTCCTTTTACTGATGAATTACAAGGGCCTATAGGAGAGGGTGACATTTCTGTTCCATTGTTGTATTCACAACAGACTCCAGTTAACATTTTGTGAAGAGATTTGGAAACAAAACTTAACATGACTATTTCATTTACTGATGAAGGAATGGTGTGTTCCACTCCAGGAATACACTATTCAAATGTGGGCAAATTTATACTGGTGTATACAGGGCAAGTGGCTCTGAAAAGCGTTCCAGTAGAGCTACAGATTTTTCTTTATTGCATCCTATTGACATGGCTACCTGACACATTTTTGTTTAAACCACAGATACCTATGGACGAAGAGGTGGGGCAGACAATGCCCATAGATTTAGAAGCAGCCATAGTACGAAGGGAAATGGCAATGCTCGAAGGAACGGATGATGAGGTTAGACCATGGAGAACAGTAATAGCTCTTGAAGAAGGGTTTAGGTTGACTGACATTACTGATGATGACATGTTTAGAGAAGACCCAATAGATGATGAAGTAGTGTTCTTTATGACTATCACATATTGGATTAGAATAGAGAAAAGGGAAATCCCACAGCGAATGACAATAATGTGGTAGCATCCAGCATTTTTTTAGGAGGACTTGGAAAAGGTGCTAAGTGTCCTGTGGAGCATAGGCCCTTATGACGTTTGACTGTGAAGGGAATAGGGGAAGTCAAAATAAAACTCAAGCCAGGGGCGATTTTAACTTGAGTAAAACAATACCCCATGTCTCGAGAGGCCGATGCGGGTATTTTTAAGACCATTTCAGCATTGATGAAATAAGGTATTCTGGTGCCATCAGAATCATCATGCAATACCGCAGTGTATCCTATCAAAAAATCAACCGAAGGGGGGGGGAGATTTATACAAGACATGACACTGATTAACCAGATTGTAAAGGAAGAGTTTCCTTTAGTTGATTTGAAAAATGTGTTTTTCTCAATCCCATTACATAAGGACTCACTAGACTTGACTTCCTTTATGTTCCGCCAAACTTGATTGAAACACAATAGGCTGCCTCAAGGGTACTTTGAGTCTCCATGAATCTTTAACAGAGTCCTACAGATGGAATTAGGCAATATTCATTTTAAGAGTGCATTGATACAGTACGTAGAAGACATTTTAATTTGTAGCACTACAGACGATGAGTGCAGAAAAGACTCGATTCAGTTGATGAATATTTTAGCAGATAAAGGATATAAGGTAGACAAGGAGAAACTACAATGTTGTCAGGAAGAGGTGTTATACATAGGACAATTGATTTCACATGAGGGAATAAAGGCGACATCTGAAAGGGCTGAAGCAATTATGAAAACCTCAAAACCAAACACAGTAAAACAGATGCACCAATTTTTAGGCCTATGCAATTATGTTAGAGCCTGGGTGTCTGGCTACAGTATTTATATGAATTCCCTTTTGCATGCATTAAAGAAGGCACAAGTGAACAAAGTAAAAATAGAATGGACTGAGGAAATGGAGGAAGGGCTTGCAAAGTTGAAGAAAGCAATTTGTACAGCCCCCGTTTTGGGAATCCCCAATTATGCTGAGGATTTTTACTTATTCTCACACATGAATGCGACAGTCATGACGGCAATGCTTACACTGAGGAATGCATTGGGATACACACCTTTAGCATATTACAGTGGGATCCTAGACCCAGTCATGAAAGGACACTTTCCTTGTGAACAGTCATTAGCTGCCACCGCGTTCACAATTGAGAAGTCTACACATATTGTCATGGGCTGCTCTATGACTATCTTCGTGGAGCATGCTCTGTTTGCTATTTTAGAGAACCCTAAGGGTACATTGACATCCCAAAGAGCTTCAGCCTATGAAGTAATGATTTTGATCCCAGCTATCAAAATTGTCACATGCAAAATAGTGAATCCTTCCTCATTTGTAGCTGAGCCAATAGCAGAGGGCAATCAAGTGCATGACTGTGCCAACTATGTTGAATTGTATGATGATATACCCTGTGTAAAAGAAAATGCTTTGTCAGGACGGGGGTCTCTCTTTATTGATGGTTCTTCGAAAATTGATCAAACTAGTGCAGAAAGGCATTCTGACGCAGCTGTAGTGAAGGATAGATTGAAGGGAGAATTTGAAGTTGTTGCAATTGCAAGGCTACTGTCTCACTTTTCAGCGTAAGGAGCAGAATTGGTAGTGCTTACTGTCAGGCTCGAGAAACATGAAGGACAGAAAGTGGTGGTGTACAGTGACTCTGCCTACATGATGTCAACCGTACATGCAGGGTTAGCACAATGGAAAAGGAGGGGCTGCCTCTATGCGGACGGTACTCCAGTGCTGCACGCAACCTTATTGTACGGGCTTATTAAGTCACTAGAACTCCCAGTGGCTATAGCGATCATTAAATGCTCCACTAACACTAAGCAAGCAGATTTTATTTCTTGTGGGAACGAAGCTGCAGACGTAGAAGCCAAAAGGGTTGCATACTCTTTGGAAATTCCGAGTTTTGATACTCCAAGTGTAAGGGAGAAAGTAGTCATGATTATGGTAATGCAAAAGGGGTTTAATAGATTATCAATGACACAATTAATGGACATTCAAGGAAGTGCACCGCAGGAAGAGCAGGAATTATGGAAGTGCAGGGGATGCTCACTATCCCCCACAGAAGCAATATGGTAACAGCATAGCACTGGAAAGCTGGTGATGCCAGTAGCATTGTTAAAAATAGCGCTTGAACAGCAGCATTACCCCATGCATGTAAATAGAGAGAGACTTGCTGCAACAATTTTGGAAGACTGGTTCATTCCAAATGTGTTCGAACATGTTGCATTCTTCATAGTGAATTGCATCGTGTGTCAAAGGTTTACTGATGGGCATACACTAAGAACAATTAGAGGACTAATACCTTGACCTTTCAGCAATTACATATTTATTATGTTGACATGCTGCAAGTATGGAATGGATATAGGTATCTGATAGTGGTGGTGTGTCCCTTCACTAGGTGGATCGAGGCAGTTTCGTGTACAAACCCTGATGCCACTTGCACAGAAAAGATTTTAGTATGTAAAGTCTTTCCAAGATGAGATGTTTGTGAAGTTCTGAGATCCGACAATGGGCCACATTTTGTTAAAGAGCTATTTGAGCAAATAGGGCTTCTATTAAATATTAAGCATACGTTTTCTTCTGCTTATCATCTGCAAGTGAACGGGATGTGTGAGAGACTTAATGTCCTCCTTAAGGAAAGATTTGCTGAAATAAAATTAACTTTGAAAAGGGATGGCTATATTTCCTACCCTTAGCTTTATATTCCCTTGGGAATCAGCCTGGTTCAGACCATCACTTCACCCCCACTAATTTGTTACAGGGAGGTGAATAAGAATGCCTCTTATACCTCCATTGAGGAGTGGAAGTGATGCCCAGAGTACCGGTAAACTTTTAGGTGATGAATTGCATGAATACTTGTCATATACGACCTCTAACATCTCTCTCATTTCAGATCAACTTAAGCACCAGACGGTCTAGGAACACAGATAAGACATTCCAGCAACCGGACCAAGTGAACCTTTATCAGCAAATAAACTGTTTATTGGTGACAATATTTTGATAGGAAATTTTACCTGCAAGTGGCATGAATCATGTTTTCATGGCCCCTTTCTTGTTCAAAATATAACCCCCCCAGCAGTAAAAGTCCGAGGCAGACAAACTTGGCTCCATTTAGGTGACACAAAACCATATAACGGACAGACCGCCCCTCCTACTGTTAACGATTCAGAAGCAAGAAAAGAAGAAAAATGTCAGCGTGTGCAGACTCGATCGATGATGAAGAAGAAGGACAATAAAAATGTAGATTGTGCATTTGGACTAAGGCCCACGCGAACACTCCTTTTAGATATTATAGCAGGAGTGCCAACCCTCGCTGAGAGCCTTAGAAATCTTGAAAATGAAGTTTAGATATCATATTGATGTGTCAAAATTATGCTTAAACAACAGTTTATAATAAGGAACTGGAAACGAGATCAACATTCAGATTCACTTCTCATTGAGTTTATATCTGTTTGGTTAACTGTATGGTTCTTACTGACAAGGATGGGCATCGGCTTGTGTTTGCTGTTTTTGTATTTATCCTTCAAGCTTATCCTGCTCTTGTCAGAAGAAACGTTGATATTCACACTTTTTTACAGGATCCTAAAAATGGCCCTGAGATTAGGAGGCTGCTCATTGCAATCATTGAAGAAGTACTGCAATTGCCAGAATAAAGTAATTTGATTCATTTTATTAAAAGGACGAGAAATGTGGAATCTGGCACAGTTTTAGAGGAAGAACTACAAGTACCAAGATTTCACAAAAGGTGGATGTCAGTAGTTTGGTGCATGATACATGCCTGCAAGATTAAACTCTTTGACTTCCTATCTCTCTTTGTTTCCAGTCTCTACTATACAAGTAGTCCCACTGAGGTAGAGGCCACTATGATTTCACCCACTGAGGTTGAAGCTCCTATATTTCTCCCTAAGCAGAGAACTCTTTTTGATATACTCCATGATTATTATGCAAGCTCTGAATGTGTTGTAGTGAGACATAAAAGAAATGCAGAGGAATATAGCAATGGGATGAATACCTATTTAGACAACGCAGCACACTTGGGTCATAACATGCAGCATCAACACATGAAAAGTGCGGGGGAGAGAACGTCTAAGGAGAGTTGTTACGTTTGCGCTCTCATACCTTATGCCATGAATACAGTGCAAACTTTAATTTCAAGAGAAATTCCAGAACCCCATGCCAGATACCTTGTTCATTTTGCAGCATGCATGACCAGAGGACAATTCCAGCGAAATTGCACACTATGCGGTAGAGATCGAAATGGTCGTTTCCATTCCATTTCAGGATGATTATATCAAGACCACACAGATGGAAAAGGAACCTACATGGAAGAGCAAGTTTCTTACATATCCACTGACAGGACAGGACGAGGTAGTCATTGCAGAAATGAAGAGACTGAACTGCCCTGATAAATGCAGAAGTAGCTGGATGGCCTGTGTAGAGGTGGAGTCAAGTACCCCCACTCAAAGCTGAGCCCCCATGTTGCCTATATGTTGGGAGCCAGAGTGTGAGCCATGTGCAGTCCTAGTGAAAAGAATCCTGGAAGTGAGGTACCCATTGAGGAAGCCATATATGTACTCGCGACAATATGATGGTCATTTGAATGAAATCCCAGAGAAAGTGTGAAAACTAGCAAGAAAGAAGATTGGTGACGTCAAGCGAAGCAGAGCTGATGCATTCAGAAAAGAGGCTGAAGATCATAAACAGTCTATTAGATCTAAGGAGGAGGTGTAAAAGATGAGCAACATTTCGGGCGTGAGAGGAAGATGCTCATGATACAGAAACAATGAAGAAAATGCAAAGTCAGTTTACAATTGTACATATACAGTAATGCAAGCAGACAAAGTATTCTTAAGGCTGGCTACATAGTAAATAGATTGAGGCAATGTGCCAACATATATTCATAGGAATGTATAGACTATGGATGTTCCACAACACACTTTAGCAGAGTCTGGACCCTTGAAGAGAAAGACTTTTTCAGTGTGGCACAGTTGGAAAACGACGTAATGACAGAGGTGAATTCAAGAAAGGCTTTCTAGGCCCAGCACCAGGAAGTCAAGGCCACTGTGTGCTTGGATGTTCATGCAATAGTAACAAAACATGTGAAAAAAACAAACTCCTGTCTGAGGTGAGGAGCAAGAACATTGAGGATGTCAGAGGTCCATCATTTAATAGAATTTCAAATACAGAAAAGCTCTAAAACATGGTCTCCAGTCACATGGTCAGATGAAAATAGATACTGAGTTGAGCTGCATCGAAACCAAGAGACAGAGTATGCTGCCTATACTCCCTTTTATTCTCAGGCACAGAGAACCTTTCCAAGGCTATGTTCAAAGGCTAATTGAGTGGCAAACGGCAATAGTGATGATAGATGGCAGGCTAATTAGGTGGGAGGCTGTGGTTATGACCAGCCCACCAGCACCTGGGTGCCAGCCTGCGTGCTGCTAGCTTGTGTGGAATATTACAGAGGGATACAAGGGTGCCAACCAACCAATTGTAAAGGGCCATGTAATAGAGAGCCCTATAGTTTATATAACCAATAGAACATTGTGTATTTGATGACATTTGTAGTGATTTGCACTAGAGGATGTTAGAGACCCAAATACTTTCCCGAACAAGTATGGAACGTATTCCTAGATATTCCCTTTAAGCCTATAACTTTCCCAAGTAGGGTTCTTTAGTTTGCCATGTGGATTGACGTCAATGATGACACATTTTTGCTATATAGCCTGCATTTTTTATGAAACTCGCAGATTGAGAAGATTGAGCGGATGTTCGTTATACTCCCTGTTTTAGACAATTGACCAACTTCGTGAGTCAGTCTGATTATTGATGTTTGAGGATTTTCTGCATCCCCACCCACCTCAAAGTATTGCTACCTCATCTTAAATGGCCTAGTGTAGGGTAAGGGGTTCACCTGGATACTGGGAACACATTTAAGACTTATTTTATGGACTAGTAAAATCCAAGAATGAATGGAAAGAGGGACTGATGTCCTGTACAGCTCACTTACTGAAGGCAGAATATGTACAAGAAGTACAGAGAGTGAACGATGGATGTTTGAAATCATGGGCCAAGCATGCCAAACTACTAACGTGGGTCGAAGATGAATTGGGTTCAATGATTGCAATCCACTGGAAAATGCAACGTTATGCTTTAAAAGGGAAGGAAAGAATCATATGGGGAATAACAAAGGCTGCAAGACTATCGTTGCCATTTCTAGAATGGAAGCAGTGACAGCAGTTGTAATGGATCGATATTGGGCTTGTGGGTTTATGGCCTACATGAAGCTGCCCAATGATTGGGGAGCGACATGTTCCCTGGTGATCATCCATGTTCCAGCATTAGTGATCTCTCAGAGTGACCTGAACATTGGAGAATTTCTGAAAGTAGATGCCCATTTAAGAAGAAGATTGCTTGAATTTCTCAATCGAACAAAGAGAGAGAACTATTTCTCTGCTAAATCAGTAGACGCATATGACGCCATTCCATATGAGCATAGACTGTTCAGCAAGACTGCCTCAATTTTCACAGATATCTTCATGCAGCCTTTGTCCATGGGGCCTGTGATACCATGTACAAAATGGAGTCTGGTTGTAGTACAAAATGGAGTCTGGGATCAGCCTTCTGGCCTTCCCTTCTGGCCACAGGCGCAAGGGTGGCTGGTGGACAAATCATAATCTGCAAGTGGGTTGGAATGGAGTGGAGGGGGTCTTGAAGACATTTCCTCCCATATATTCCCCTTTCATTACTTAAGTAACAAATATTGTAACTCATCCAGCCTTTTACGTTCCTCTTCCTCAACCACTGTCTCATCCCATGCAGATGTTCCCTTTCGTGGCATCCATGCCCTGCACATGGCTCTGAGGCTCTCCCCTGCCCTGGCATACTCATCTGGTGTGCACGTCATGTAGATACATCCCCCATCTCCCTCCAGATCCACCCATACCTCATTGTACCAAGCTAACTCCCGGGGCTCTTTTATTGGGGTGTGATATAATCTGTCTACAATGTACCCATCATTGTATATAGCTGTCAACCTGTATTTTGGTCCTGAGTCATCCACTGTTTGTACTTATGCCTCTTGTATCATCTGCACCACTCCTTTTGCGTTGCCCACTGTCACCATCATCATTGCGCTGTTGGGTACTGCATCTGCGCAGCACCTTAGACCTAATTGGCACACACAAAAAACCAAGAGCAGAAAATGATGGTGTGTACTAGTAGTTTGACTGCCATCCCAAGCTAGGAAGGAACAATGAAAAAAGTTCAGCGAACCAGGTAGTGGGCTGCACCCCTCCTTCCTCTTTCATCCGCTCGCCAAGGTTATGCACGGCTGCTATTACATGGGACAAAGTTCCATTGTCCGCATCTGAAGAGGGTACGAAAGTGCAACATACGCTCCTGATGTTTCAGCAAACACCTCCATCCATGGCTGTCAACAGGTCTATGACATAACAGAGAAGAGAGTGGGCACCACCATGTATTCAAAAATGTTCAGAATATTCAAGTAACAATCAAATATTTCAAAAAAGAATATACATCCAATTGAAAAGGAGCTGGCTGTGACAAGTCTGGAGACACCCGGACTTATAATTGCAAAACATGCTGGAGACCAAGTAATAATACTGGGTCACACAACCGCTCTCATATGGGGCCCAAGATGGGCACGTATTTATATCTAATTCACGAAAATATGTTCAAGTATCCATAATATACCATACTTCTTAGAGAAAGGAAGATGAGTCTTTCTGATTCATATCAAAAATGATTTATCCATAGTAGTTCAAACAAAAAGCTATCACTAATAATCATTAGTGAGGAAGCAGTTGCCACAATCCACATGTATTAGACTAAAAAAGCCAATGCATTTCGGAAATTATTTCCTTCATCAGGGCGAGTCTAATTATATAAGTCCAGCAAGCAAGTATATAACATAACAAATGCAAGTATGTGACATAAATTCATATAATGGTGACAATTCAAACGAAACATACATTAAAAAAAATTAATGAAAGGAAACATACCAATCAGTAGATGTTACATCATGGGTAAATATCAATAGCAAAAAAGAAAAAAGAAAAAAGAAAAAGAAAAATGCTGTAAGTGGTTCATAATGTAAATAAATGAAACCAAAGAATATTAGGTGTGGATTTACCTCATTGGTGTAGTCAGTGGTGAAAAACAGAACGTCCTGGGTTCATGCCCACTCAGCAGTGGGTTGTAAATGACATTATGCACAAAGGCATGGAGAAAATCCACTCGTGCTTACAAGGAAACCAATCTGAGGATCATAAAAGATCCAATTAGATACTGTGTTTTACACTCATACTTGGTCAAAGAGAAGGATTGTAATCAGATTCTTACCTTGTAATACACAGAGAGAAACAATCCTCCACTTTGCAGCTGCAGGGCAGTGACACAGACTGCAGTGTGAAGCCGTTGTCTAGGCAACGGTTCTTTTGTTTAGCATGTGACCACCTCGTTTCTGTGAGATCCAGGTGGTCACAATTAATGATGTAAAATCGGCCATGGCCCACAAAAATGACAAACCAAATATTTATGGGGCATCATCAATAGGTGCCCATAATTGTGATGATAAAATCCGAAAAAAATTTAACATTAGAATAATGAAGATAGAAAAAATACTGTCACAGGTCCTGTGGCTGTCTGGTCACAAATACTCCTGTAAATTCGGCCAGGGCCCCCAAAAATAAAAAATGAAGTATTTATAGGGCATCACAAATGGGTGCCCATAATTGTAATAACTAATTCCCAAATTAAAAAAATTATGAAAAAACAAAGTAGTAGTGATGGATTTATGCAGGTGGTCACAAATAATGATGTAAAATAGGCCAGGGCCCACAAAGATGTCAAACCAAGTATTTATGGGGCATCATAAATAGGTGCCCATAACTGTGATGATAAAATCCGAAAAAAAATGAAACATTAGAATAATGAAGATAGAAAAAATACTGTCACAGTTCCTATGGCTATCTGGTCACGAATACTGTTGTAAAGTCGGCCAGGGCCCACAAAAATTAAAAATGAAGTATTTATGGGGCATCACCAATGGGTGCCCTTAATTGTAATGACAAAATTCCAAATAAATATATGAAGTAACAAAGTAGTAAAGATAGAAAACATACTGTCACAGGTCTTTAAGCTGTCTGGACAGCAAGACATAAGGAAATTAAGCTAAGGTAATAGTAAGACTATTCAAACGTAGATGAGCAGTTGAAGTACAGTCACAGTGCGTAAGGTGTCGCCCAGGGGCGGCACCTTGGGTCCCAGACATACGTCCGGGACATGCACTAGGGCTGTTACTAGAATGCTCCAAACATGATTAGACAAAAGGCAACATATGCCAGACAATAATTAAGAAAATAAAGCAAAAAAGGCTACATGAGGTAGAGTGATTTGAACAAGTTAAGCTCAACGGCTGTCAACATGTGGAAATGTAAAAAAACAGTATCCAAATGTTCAGAACATCTTTCACAAATTACTCTGAGCATCATATAGAGTAGCCAATGCAATCAAAAAGTATTAATTAGAGCACAGGGCAAAGAGACCCCTATGTATGAAAACATGTTAAAGTATACAACTCAACCACAGAAAGAACAGTAGAAACAATAAAGTCACAAGAGGAACAGTAGAGACCCTTATGTGTGAAAACATGGCAAAGCATACACCTTTAACACAGGCAAAACAGTAGTATCACAATCAAATATAACAGTGGTAATTGATCTCCTCATTCAGACCGCACGGGACCAGACTACAGAGTTTGTCAATCCAAAATGTCTCTCTGCGATTGAGGCGCAGACCTAAATCTTCATGAGGATTATTTCTTGTGAGTACCTCCAGAATCAGAAACTTAATCTGTGAAAGATTGTGATTGTTCAAGGCCCAGTGGCGAGCTACAGCCGAATTAGGGTTGGAATTATGGATACATGACCGGTGTTCGTTCCATCTGATTTTGGCTGCTCTGGTTGACTGGCCGACATAGTATTTTCCGCAAGGACATTTAATGCCATATATGATGTTGGCAGTGTCGCATGTGCCAAATGTCTTGAGGATGATCTTCTTACCTGTGCGTGGATGGAAGATTACATTGCCTTTAATGATGGAATTGCAATTGATGCAGTGTAGGCAGGGCAACGTACCAGTGCGTTGTGTGATAATTGTTTTCAATGGAGGTCTTGTATGTACAAGTTCGTCCCTGAGATTCCTACTCCTCTGGTATGCAAACACAGGTAATTCAGAAAACAAGTTTTGTACTCTTATGTCGTTTTTGAAAATGTTCCAGTGTTTCTTAATTGTTTGTTTGATTTTATTGCTCTGGGTAGAGAATTTTGATACATATACTGGTGATTTAAGGTCCCTTGTTGGTTTCTTAGGAGTGGATAGTAAGGTTTTACGGTCAAGACTGTTGACCCTTTCAACTGCAGAATCCAGTTCTTCTTGATGGTAACCTCTTGCAAGAAATTTCTCTTTCATAGCCAGTTGCTGTGAAATACAATCCTCGGGGTCACTTACAATCTTTTTGACTCGAAGAAGTTGACTAAATGGCAGGTTCCTTAGTAAGCTAGGCTGATGGAAACTAAGGCGGTGTAACAGATTATTGCGATCAGTTGGCTTCCGGAAAAGGGTGGTACTATAACCATTGTCTTTCCTTATTATTTGTACATCTAGAAACGTAATCTTGTCCCGTGATGATTCCCTAGTGAATTGAACTTGTTGGTCAATGTTATTAAGGTGCTCAAAGAAGTCATCAAATGCTGTATCTGTGCCTGTCCAAATGCCAAAAATGTAATCTATGTATCGAGTCCACATATAGATATCCTTCTTCCATTCCGGTTTGTTCAAAATGTGGTCCAACTCGAATTTGTACATAAAGCAGTTGGCGTAAGTCGGCGCCATAGTTGCGCCCATGGATGTACCAGAGACTTGAAGGAAAAACTGGTTATGGTATTGAAAATAAGAATTTTCAGCAATAAATTGCAGAAGGGTTAGAATAAATTCCTTTTGGGCTCGAACATCCGGTGATTGAAGTAAAAGCCATTCTACTGCTTCAATTCCAAGGTCGTGTGGTATAGAAGTGTATAGACTTTTGACATCTATAGTAAACATCAGATGATCCTGTTGGAAAGTAATATTGTTAAGCTTCTGTAAAAAATGAGTTGTGTCTCGAGTATAAGTAGGGGTTTCTTGAATTAGGGGTTGTAGGAAAAAATCAATGTAAACACCAAGTGGCTGGTTTATACTGTCCATTCCTGCGACAATGGGTCTGCCAGGGGGTTTGATAGGGTCCTTATGAATCTTTGGCAGAGTGTAGAAATTCAGAATTCTCTGATGTTCATTGAGCAGGAACTTATGTGTATGTTCATTTACCCAATTTAGTTCGAGTGCTTTGTCCAGCAGAATAACTAAGTTCTGTTTGATTGAGATAGTTGGATCATGATCTAGAGTGGCATATGTGGTCTGATCTTGAAGTTGTCTACTGCACTCAGAATCATAGTCTGTAGTGTTAAGGATGACAAGGGCACCTCCTTTGTCTGCAGGGCGAATAGTGATTTTGGTGTCGCTGTAGAGATCTCTAATAAGTCTCATTTCGTGAGGTTTCAAGTTCTTGTGTGGCGGGGTTCGATAATTGATCCGTTCAAGATCTCGAGTGACCAGTTTTTGAAAAATATCGATAGAGGGGACACTGATGGGAGGTATGAACCCACTTTTAGCCCTAAACTCTTGGAAATCAGGCATGTTGGGAGGTTTATCGTATGTTTCCAATTCTTCAAAGAACACTTTCAATTTAAGCTTCCTTACAAATTTATAGAGTTCGATCTTACTGTTGAACAATGTTGTACTATAGGTCGGAACAAAACTGAGACCTTTTTGTAATGTGTCTTCTTCCTGTTTAGTAAGAGTTCTGTCTGAGATATTAATCACTAAGTTTTCCTTAATTGTAGACGTGTTTGAGGTTTGGGTCTTAGGCTTCCTCCTCCCCCTGCGGGTTCTTTTGGCCGTGCGCCTAAAAAAACAGCGGTGGATGTTTGTGCTGAGGAGCTCGCTGTGTGGTTGAGGTTGTCAAGTGCTTGTTCAATTGGTGTTTCTGAATCTCTCTGTACTTCTGAGTCTGAACTAGAGGTGTTATCAGATGATTGTTTGTCGGATGGGTATTTATAGAGCTTTTTTGGTGCTACTGGGCCATATTTCTCCATCCATGTGTACACTTCATCATTAATATAATCGTATGTTTCGCGCTTAAATTTCTTAACTTTCTTTTGTTCAAGCTCAGTTTTGTATTCTTCAAGTTTTGTATTAATATCCAGAAGAATTGAATCGTATTCCTCTTTACCCAATGTAGCCACTAGTTCCTTTTCAATCTCTTGAATTTCTGTACCCAAAGTAACCAAGTTTTTTGCGAGTTCCTGGATGGTAAGTAGGATCAGGTCTAATGAACATTTGTTTAGGATAGCCTCCCACTTGCAAACGAATTCCTTGCTTTCTTTACAAAGGGTTGGGCGTAATTGTACTCGGAGTCCCCTTGGAATTCGCTGGTTTTTAAAGTAGCGCCCCAGAGTGATTGCATGAAGCTTCCTATTTATTTCTTTGCGTACCAGATACTCTAGTTGTTTTATCCGCTTTGCTGGATCTTTTGGTGTTGTCCCATGTGCACCTATTGTCGTCTCACTAATAAGTTCGAGGATCGCGGTTGCTTCCTCTGAAGAGAACCCTAAGGTCTCAACACATTTAGATGAAAGGCCTTCTATGTCTTCAAATGACATATTGGTGTAGTAAATCTTTGAGTGAAAAGTTTTTTGGAGTAAAAATGGTGTGCCTCCACTGTTTTGTGTCTCGCAAAGAGGGAAAAAAGGAAAAAACAGAGAAGAGAGTGGGCACCACCATGTATTCAAAAATGTTCAGAATATTCAAGTAAAAATCAAATATTTCAAAAAAGAATATACATCCAATTGAAAAGGAGCTGGCTGTGACAAGTCTGGAGACACCCGGATTTATAATTGCAACACACGCTGGAGACCAAGTAATAATACTGGGTCACATATTGGTATGTTTCCTTTCATTCATTTTTTTCAATGTATGTTTCGTTTGAATTGTCACCATTATATGAATTTATGTCACATACTTGCATTTGTTATGTTATATACTTGCTTGCTGGACTTATATAATTAGACTCGCCCTGATGAAGGAAATAATTTCCGAAATGCATTGGCTTTTTTAGTCTAATACATGTGGATTGTGGCAACTGCTTCCTCACTAAGGATTATTAGTGATAGCTTTTTGTTTGAACTACTATGGATAAATCATTTTTGATATGAATCAGAAAGACTCATCTTCCTTTCTCTAAGAAGTATGGTATATTATGGATACTTGAACATATTGTCGTGAATTAGATATAAATACGTGCCCATCTTGGGCCCCATATGAGAGCGGTTGTGTGACCCAGTATTATTACTTGGTCTCCAGCGTGTGTTGCAATTATAAGTCCGGGTGTCTCCAGACTTGTCACAGCCAGCTCCTTTTCAATTGGATGTATATTCTTTTTTGAAATATTTGATTGTTACTTGAATATTCTGAACATTTTTGAATACATGGTGGTGCCCACTCTCTTCTCTGTTTTTTCCTTTTTTCCCTCTTTGCGAGACACAAAACAGTGGAGGCACACCATTTTAACTCCAAAAAACTTTTCACTCAAAGATTTACTACACCAATATGTCATTTGAAGACATAGAAGGCCTTTCATCTAAATGTGCTGAGACCTTAGGGTTCTCTTCAGAGGAAGCAACCGCGATCCTCGAACTTATTAGTGAGACGACAATAGGTGCACATGGGACAACACCAAAAGATCCAGCAAAGCGGATAAAACAACTAGAGTATCTGGTACGCAAAGAAATAAATAGGAAGCTTCATGCAATTACTCTGAGGCGCTACTTTAAAAACCAGCGAATTCCAAGGGGACTCCGAGTACAATTACGCCCGACCCTTTGTAAAGAAAGCAAGGAATTTGTTCGCAAGTGGGAGGCTATCCTAAACAAATGTTCATTAGACCTGATCCTACTTACCATCCAGGAACTCGCAAAAACTTGGTTACTTTGGGTACAGAAATTCAAGAGATTGAAAAGGAACTAGTGGCTACATTGGGTAAAGAGGAATACGATTCAATTCTTCTGGATATTAATACAAAACTTGAAGAATACAAAACTGAGCTTGAACAAAAGAAAGTTAAGAAATTTAAGCACGACACATACGATTATATTAATGATGAAGTGTACACATGGATGGAGAAATATGGCCCAGTAGCACCAAAAAAGCTCTATAAATACGCATCCGACAAACAATCATCTGATAACACCTCTAGTTCAGACTCAGAAGTACAGAGAGATTCAGAAACACCAATTGAACAAGCACTTGACAACCTCAACCACACAGCGAGCTCCTCAGCACAAACATCCACCGCTGTTTTTTTAGGCGCACGGCCAAAAGAACCCGCAGGGGGAGGAGGAAGCCTAAGACCCAAACCTCAAACACGTCTACAATTAAGGAAAACTTAGTGATTAATATCTCAGACAGAACTCTTACTAAACAGGAAGAAGACACATTACAAAAAGGTCTCAGTTTTGTTCCGACCTATAGTACAACATTGTTCAACAGTAAGATCGAACTCTATAAATTTGTAAGGAAGCTTAAATTGAAAGTGTTCTTTGAAGAATTGGAAACATACGATAAACCTCCCAACATGCCTGATTTCCAAGAGTTTAGGGCTAAAAGTGGGTTCATACCTCCCATCAGTGTCCCCTCTATCGATATTTTTCAAAAACTGGTCACTCGAGATCTTGAACGGATCAATTATCGAACCCCGCCACACAAGAACTTGAAACCTCACGAAATGAGACTTATTAGAGATCTCTACAGCGACACCAAAATCACTATTCGCCCTGCAGACAAAGGAGGTGCCCTTGTCATCCTTAACACTACAGACTATGATTCTGAGTGCAGTAGACAACTTCAAGATCAGACCACATATGCCACTCTAGATCATGATCCAACTATCTCAATCAAACAGAATTTAGTTATTCTGCTGGACAAAGCACTCGAACTAAATTGGGTAAATGAACATACACATAAGTTCCTGCTCAATGAACATCCGAGAATTCCGAATTTCTACACTCTGCCAAAGATTCATAAGGACCCTATCAAACCCCCTGGCAGACCCATTGTCGCAGGAATGGACAGTATAAACCAGCCACTTGGTGTTTACATTGATTTTTTCCTACAACCCCTAATTCAAGAAACCCCTACTTATACTCGAGACACAACTCATTTTTTACAGAAGCTTAACAATATTACTTTCCAACAGGATCATCTGATGTTTACTATAGATGTCAAAAGTCTATACACTTCTATACCACACGACCTTGGAATTGAAGCAGTCGAATGGCTTTTACTTCAATCACCGGATGTTCGAGCCCAAAAGGAATTTATTCTAACCCTTCTGCAATTTATTGCTGAAAATTCTTATTTTCAATACCATAACCAGTTTTTCCTTCAAGTCTCTGGTACATCCATGGGCGCAACTATGGTGCCGACTTACGCCAACTGATTTATGTACAAATTCGAGTCGGACCACATTTTGAACAAACCGGAATGGAAGAAGGATATCTACATGTGGACTCGATACATAGATGACATTTTTGGCATTTGGACAGGCACAGATACAGCATTTGATTTCTTTGAGCACCTTAATAACATTGACCAGCGAGTTCAATTCACTAGGGAATCATCACGGGACAAGATTACGTTTTTTAGATGTACAAATAATAAAGAAAGACAATGGTTATAGTAACACCCTTTTCCGGAAGCCAACTGATCGCAATAATCTGTTACACCGCCTTAGTTTCCATCAGCCTAGCTTACTAAGGAACCTGCCATTTAGTCAACTTCTTCGAGTCAAAAAGATTGTAAGTGACCCCGAGGATTGTATTTCACAGCAACTGGCTATGAAAGAGAAATTTCTTGCAAGAGGTTACCATCAAGAAGAACTGGATTCTGCAGTTGCAAGGGTCAACAGTCTTGACCGTAAAACCTTACTATCCACTCCTAAGAAACCAACAAGGGACCTTAAATCACCAGTATATATATCAAAATTCTCTACCCAGAGCAATAAAATCAAACAAACAATTAAGAAACACTGGAACATTTTCAGAAACGACATAAGAGTACAAAATTTGTTTTCTGAATTACCTGTGTTTGCATACCAGAGGAGTAGGAATCTCAGGGACGAACTTGTACATACAAGACCTCCATTGAAAAAATTTATCACACAACGCACTGGTACGTTTCCCTGCCTACACTGCATCAATTGCAATTCCGTCATTAAAGGCAATGTAATCTTCCATCCACGCACAGGTAAGAAGATCATCCTCAAGACATTTGGCACATGCGACACTGCCAACATCATATATGGCATTAAATGTCCTTGCGGAAAATACTATGTCGGCCAGTCAACTAGAGCAGCCAAAATCAGATGGAACGAACACCGGTCATGTATCCGTAATTCCAACCCTAATTCGGCTGTAGCTCGCCACTGGGCCTTGAACAATCACAATCTTTCACAGATTAAGTTTCTGATTCTGGAGGTACTCACAAGAAATAATCCTCATGAAGATTTAGGTCTGCGCCTCAATCGCAGAGAGACATTTTGGATTGATAAACTCTGTAGTCTGGTCCCGAGTGGTCTGAATGAGGAGATCAATTACCACTGTTATATTTGATTGTGATACTACTGTTTTGCCTGTGTTAAAGGTGTATGCTTTGCCATGTTTTCACACATAAGGGTCTCTCCTGTTCCTCTTGTGACTTTACTGTTTCTACTGTTCTTTCTGTGCTTGAGTTGTATACTTTAACATGTTTTCATACATAGGGGTCTCTTTGCCCTGTGCTCTAATTATTACTTTTTGATTGCATTGGCTACTCTATATGATGCTCAGAGTAATTTGTGAAAGATGTTCTGAACATTTGGATACTGTTTTTTTACATTTCCACATGTTGACAGCCGTTGAGCTTAACTTGTTCGAATCACTCTACCTCATGTAGCCTTTTTTGCTTTATTTTCTTAATTATTGTCTGGCATATGTTGCCTTTTGTCTAATCATGTTTGGAGCATTCTAGTAACAGCCCTAGTGCATGTCCCGGACGTATGTCTGGGACCCAAGGTGCCGCCCCTGGGCAACACCTTACGCACTGTGACTGTACTTTAACTGCTCATCTACGTTTGAATAGTCTTACTATTACCTGAGCTTAATTTCGTTATGTCTTGCTGTCCAGACAGCTTTAAGACCTGTGACAGTATTTTTTCTTTCTTTACTACTTTGTTACTTCATATATTTATTTGGAATTTTGTCATTACAATTATGGGCACCCATTGGTGATGCCCCATAAATACTTCATTTTTAATTTTTGTGGGCCCTGGCCGACTTTACAACATTATTCGTGACCAGATAGCCATAGGACCTGTGACAGTATTTTTCTATCTTCATTATTCTAATGTTTCATTTTGTTTCGGATTTTATCATCACAGTTATGGGCACCTATTTATGATGCCCCATAAATACTTGGTTTGACATCTTTGTGGGCCCTGGCCTATTTTACATCATTATTTGTGACCACCTGCATAAATCCATCACTACTACTTTGTTTTTTCATAATTTTTTTAATTTGGGAATTAGTTATTACAATTATGGGCACCCATTTGTGATGCCCTATAAATACCTAATTTTTTTATTTTTGGGGGCCCTGGCCGAATTTACAGCAGTATTTGTGACCAGACAGCCACAGGACCTGTGACAGTATTTTTTCTATCTTCATTATTCTAATGTTTAATTTTTTTCGGATTTTATCATCACAATTATGGGCACCTATTGATGATGCCCTATAAATATTTGGTTTGTCATTTTAGTGGGCCCTGGCCGATTTTACATCATTAATTGTGACCACCTGGATCTCACAGAAAAAAGGTGGTCACATGCTAAACAAAAGAACCGTTGCCTAGACAACGGCTTCACACTGCAGTCTGTGTCACTGCCCTGCAGCTGCACAGTGGAGGATTGTTTCTCTCTGTGTATTACAAGGTAAGAATCTGATTACAATCCTTCTCTTTGACCAAGTATGAGTGTAAAACACAGTATCTAATTGGATCTTTTATGATCCTCAGATTGGTTTCCTTGTAAGCACGAGTGGATTTTCTCCATGCCTTTGTGCATAATGTCATTTACAACCCACTGCTGAGTGGGCATGAACGCAGGACGTTCTGTTTTTCACCACTGACCACACCAATGAGGTAAATCCACACCTAATATTCTTTGGTTTCATTTATTTACCTTATAAACCACTTACAGCATTTTTCTTTTTCTTTTTTCTTTTTTCTTTTTTCTTTTTTGCTATTGATATTTACCCATGATGTAACATCTACTGACTGGTATGTTTCCTTTCATTCATTTTTTTCAATGTATGTTTCGTTTGAATTGTCACCATTATATGAATTTATGTCACATACTTGCATTTGTTATGTTATATACTTGCTTGCTGGACTTATATAATTAGACTCGCCCTGATGAAGGAAATAATTTCCGAAATGCATTGGCTTTTTTAGTCTAATACATGTGGATTGTGGCAACTGCTTCCTCACTAAGGATTATTAGTGATAGCTTTTTGTTTGAACTACTATGGATAAATCATTTTTGATATGAATCAGAAAGACTCATCTTCCTTTCTCTAAGAAGTATGGTATGTCGTGGATACTTGAACATATTGTCGTGAATTAGATATAAATACGTGCCCATCTTGGGCCCCATATGAGAGCGGTTGTGTGACCCACTTGGTCTCCAGCGTGTGTAACAAGTCTATGACATACCTGTTCTACATCGTCATCAACTGCAGGGCCCTTCATTCCACTTTGATCACGTTAAACCCCTCTTCTGTGTCGTTCACCAATTGGATCAGTTCCCAACGGGTAATTTTAAGCCATTTTGCGTTGGTCCATGCTTGGATGCTGGGAATGAGGTAAGCAAAGAATGTCTCAGTGGAATTAAACAAACAAAATCAATCTGGAATCTGCGCCAAAAGTTCAGAAGATGCCTTGGAGATGTAGTTTGATGATCTCTTTCTTCATGAGACTGTACTCTGCATGCTCTCTTCATATATGGCATAGATAGGAGCTTCTCTAGTTGGCTGCACAGATTCTGGATTGTTGGCAGGTGGCAGCTTTTTCTTCCCTTGGGTATTACTTTCAGGTATCACCATCAGAGCAGAATACAGTGTTGCCAGAGAGCACGTGCCTGTACATGACTGTGGAAGGTGCAGGTACGCCTGTTTGCCGCAAACCCAGTAATTGTCCATTAGTGCAGCAGCTCCTTTCTTCATGTCTGGAATCATGAGCGTTTTGTTACAGTTCTTGTTCATGCCCATATTTACTTTTCCCTCTCCATGGAAACAAAGTTCATAAGGTATTTCTTTCTGCAGTTTGAATGGCTTTTCAAGGGCCGTTACCCACGTAAGTTTTGAGGTGTGTTCATTCCATATCGGGGTGCATGGTCTTTGGATCCATTGTAGTTTTTCTTCTGCAAGTGGATGGTACCTGTTCATCTTGACATTTATTGTCCACATATAATGTTCCTTTGATCACTAAAAATGGTTCTTTCAGACATATCACTCCTTTTGGTTTCGAGTAACAAGCCTTTTCATTTTCCAGCATTTCAAAGGAGACGTTGTGTGCTTGAAAAGTGTTTTTAATTCTGCATAATTCAAGATGAAGGAGGCATTGTGCATCTTCAATAGGCGACTCTTGCGGTAACAGTACTTTAGGAGTGCCAGAGGCATGGGGTATTAGAGAGAACACATAACAGCTCTAATCAGTTGTTTGCTTTGCAGTATAGCTCATGTCTGCGTACTATTTATTGCATTGGTGTGGGTGTTGCGGATCCTATATCTTGTCTAATCCCAGCCCGTGGTATTCATCGTACTTTCTCTGTCCCACCTCCCTTTTCCATCTCTTGCTGTCCCTTGTGTGTCCCCGAGTTTTCTTTTCAACCTGCTGCATTAAGGGTACCCCACCTGCCCCCCCCCCCTTTTCCCACTCATTATATAGGGCCATGAACCTTTCGGCAGTTTCATTATCATTATCCACCATGCGCTTGAGCACCTCGTATCGCTCTGTTGTGTCAGGTTCAAGTGATACAGTTGGATCGGAATCATCATTTAACCAGGGAAATTCAGAGGGGTCTGGGTCATTCATTTCAAATACGTTGAACTCAGAGTCATTATATTGGGCAGTGGGGCGCACTGTTATAATAGTGCTGGCTGTACCGATGATGAGATGTGTCCCCTTCTTTACCATGCTTGTTCCATTTCCCCCCCTCATTTAGATCTATAGATATAAATGCCATGGCTCAGTATACTACCAAACCAAACAACATTGAAAAGAGTATTACTGCGCAGAAGAACAAACCACACTCATAGCTATATCTTCTTAAGTTAAAATTAACATTTCCATTTCTATCTACTCTAACATTGTTGACATCGGGGCCCCACTCCTCACATATACCATCTCCCCTGGCATGAGCTGACCTGTTGGGCTATCAGTGGCTGGTGTTACAGTGTAATTTGCCCCATCCTGTATGAATGAGGGCGCAAGCTGTTTTGCAATCATACGCACTGCTTTTGTAGGTTTTGTAAAATGCTCATGAAATTATTCCCCTAGTACTGTTGCACTCCTGTGTGCAACAGTCCTGCTACCATCAATACTGCGAGCATGGCAGGATTTATGAATATGGGTATGTAACCACCACTACCCTTAGACATGACCTTGCGCCGTCATTATAACAAGCACTGTGCATAACAGAAACATGTGGGTATACTACACCTCCCAGCATCCTTGGGGCCAAATTAATAGTCACAGCGCGTCTCATAGAACAGACAAAAGGTATGAACAGTTAACATTACGGAGACACTGGAACATAAAAATGTTGACACCTCAATCGTGTTCCAACTCGAACCATAGGCATGACTTTGCGCCGCCATATCACTGTGCAAAACAGATACGTGAATGTATACTACACTTCCCAGCATCCTTGGGGCTAAAATGGTAATCACAGCGTATCTCATTGAATAAATAGATATAAGGCATGAATAGTCAACAACACGGAGACGCAGGAACACATAAAAAGTGTGACATCCATTTGTGATCCATCTCGAACCATAACGTCATGAATTAGAAATAACATTTGTGTTTTAAAAAAACATAGGAACTGGGTCACATGAGCGCGACAATGCCATAAAAACAAAGAGCAATTCAAGATGGTACCTTTCACGAACTGGCAAACAAGACGCGGTGTGCAAAAGAAATTAAGGTGAGCAATGAGACCAGAGGCCACAAAGTAGAGATAATGCACAAGTGTTTATAGTTGGGCCAAACAAAGATATAGCGTAGTTCACTACCCAGGAACCACGAGTCACGCTAACAAATTGACTAATGAGTAGAATTGAACATGTAGCTCTGGCGGTTTACCAGCTTTGAACGCGTGACCTTTAAAATGTGCACAAGAGCATATGTGCAGATACATCTAGCTCTTAACGTGTGAGCTTGTAAATGTACATAAGAGCAGATGTGTAGATACACACACCTGAATAGCCCAGCACGCACCCAAAATTCGATAAGATTGACACTGGAAACACACTTTTTAGAGTGGGCACCAGACAGATACAGGTTATCGAAATGCATGTCCACAACCAAAGGCTAAAACTGAAGGATCACACACTAGGAAGAGCGGGCCCTATATTTATACAGGCTATTGAGATGCATGCCCATCATCCTAGGTGATTACCTAAGGGACCCTGTGTTTCTGTCCAGAGGAGTACTATTTCAAGGGCAGAGGAACTGATCCTATGCCTGCTACTGTGCAAGACCCATCAGTGAAGACAGGAGAATAAGTTGCGTTGTTGTGCCTTGTTGCAGTGCACTTCCCCCATAGGGGTAGAAAATTAGAGTACGAGAAAACAAGATACCAGCATTGATAATTAATTTATCCACAAATTCCAGTACGGAACACACATAGTTGAGCACAAGATCCACTCACCATAGAACAGGCAGCAATAAGAAAAGACTGCCATACACAGGTAAGAAAATACTTACCTTAAGAATGTGTGGACAGACAAACCCACATACTGCATAGCAGCAACCTGTTTAGAAGCAACCATAGACTGATGACAGTTCCACTTGTCTTCTTGTCGTTATATCCTATAGGATTCAGGGATCCATTTATTAAGCCCATTGGACACCCGAAGATATCCTCATAACCTTCACAAAATTGAAGATTACATATAGAATACCACATTCAGAAGTATTCATCCTGAAGAAAGCGGCCACTAACTAAATCCTGCTGAAACCGGTTGACCTACTCCTAAGTAGTGCTGGACTGATTATCCATCCTCCGATACCCCATATAAATAAATGTAGGGGGCTTGTTTGAAGCAATTATAATCGCTAATTCTATCTAACTCAATGTTAGGCAAACAGAAATACATTATTTTTAACATCCCTTGACTACTGATCATAGAGAAAGCGTTTTGTGTGATAAGACATACGCGTTGGAGGTGGCAATATTAAAGACTGAGACCGACCCCCACCACGTATGCACTTACTTTTAGAAATTAGGAAAGTAGTGAGAGAGGATAGGGAGAGGACCTCTACACCCCATTTGTAGTTGGCACACCAGCACTCACTAGGGCTGGCGGCGACTGTGCATGAGGTTACTTACCTACAGGGCTAATTAGTTATCGCTAAAGATCCAGCTTGAGGAATAACTTTTTAATAAATATCCTTCTGTCATTTTTGTGATACAACAGTTAAGGTATAGACCGGAGGTGACCAGCTTTCGACTCTAATTTGTTGTTACTTTGCACTCCTCTTTGCATCAGACTGTCTTCGTAGTGGGGAGTGTGATGTGTGCATGCGTCAGCCTGTCACTATCTCATGAGGGGACAAATAGTGGTCTTTGCTGGGCTGGTTTCTTAACTCAAAGAGGGCCAGCGGTAAACAGTATACCCAGTTTTTTTCATCGTGTAACAAAGCTTTGATAGTCGGCTTTTTAGGATGCTGTTTATTTTCTCTACAATGCCATTCAATTGCAGGTGATAAATCGTGCACAATTTGTGGGTTATTCCTAACATTGCTGTCACTTCTTTGAACAGATTGTTGACGAAATGTGTTCCGTTGTCGGAATGTATCACATCGCATATTCCCCAGCGGGGAAATACCTCTCGCACCAGGAACTTGGCTGCTCATTTTGCAAAAGGGTGGGCGCAAGGACCCACCTCTACCCACCTTGAAAAGGGACACGCTACCACTATCATGTATCGGTATCCATTGCATCATTCACCCATGTCAGCGTAATCTATGTGTAACTCTTGAAATGGTCCTATTTGCTTTGGCAGTGTTCCTCGTAGTGTTCTTAGTGTCATCCCTGAATTGTATATTTGACAAGTAGTACATTACATTGCCATTTTCGTTATTTGCTCTTGCAAACTTGGAACAAACCAGTTTTCCTGAATCTTCGCTGCTAAATGTTGTTTGGCATTGTGAGCTGGAAAATGAAGTTGTTGGAAAGCTATTTCTAGGAGTTTCTGAGGCATTACTACTTTGCCTGTGTTGTTTTGCCGCCAGAGATGATCTGTGGATGACTGGCTACATCCTCTTATTTCCCATAACGCCTTTTCCTCGGCTGGCGCTTCTTGTTCTAACTCTAATATTTGTGAAATTGGTACAGAGTTGTATCCTTCACTTTGTTTGTCCTATACATGTTTTTGTAAGATGTACTCACCTGTAGTTTCTTTAACTAGGTATGACGCTTCTTTGGTGGCAGCGTCCGCCGCCACGTTCCCTAATGAGATGACATCATTATTGTTGGTATGGGCCTGGCATTTTACTAATGCCACAACCGTCGGTTCTTTTAGTGCTTCTATTAGCTCTACCAACAATTCGGCGTGTTTCACTGGGGATCCATCTGCTCTCCGAAATCCCCTCCTTCCCCAGCGAGCCAACCCTCTATGTGCTGTTGTGATCATGTATGCAGAGTCAGTGTATATTGTCACTGTACATCCCTTTGCCGTGGGTAATGCATCAATTAGTGCTACTAGTTCTGCTGTCTGTGCTGAAAAATAGGTGAGCAACCTTTTCTGCACTATTACTTCATACTCATCTTCCTCTAGACGTACCACGGCCACCCCCACATGTTTTTCTCCTGTTTCAGAATTAATTGATGCTGACCCATCTATAAAGTATACTTCTCCTTCAGTTAATGCGTCCTCACTGGCTATGGGTGTGCCATCATCTTCCCCTCTGTATGTGGCACAATCGTGTGTTTGCATGTCTTCCACTGTGCATGCTTCTATGAAGAAAGTGGCTAGGTTCACTGTTTTACATCTCACTATGTGTCTATTTGTGCTTCAGAGTATTATCTCGTATGCTGTGGCTCTCTGTGTAGTCAGTGCGCTTTTGGACCTTTCTAATATTACAAAAAGTCAATGCTCCATGTAAAATGTCACAGAGCATACCATCACAGTTGTTGCACTCATTTCAATGGCGAACGCTGTGGCTGCGAGAGTTTGTACGCAAGCAAAGTCTCCTTACATCACTGCGTCTAGTGTACCACTGTAGAACGCCAGCAGCTTGTAACCAATGATGTGTTTTGTGTGAATACTCCTGTCATTAGTATCCCGTTGCAATGTGAAAATAAATAAAATTCACGCTCATGGTCTGGATTTGCTAGGACGGGTGCTGTTGATATCAGTTCTTTCATTGTGTTGAAGGCAGTATGCATGTCTTGTGTCAATTGTATTGTTATACTCTCTCTCTGTGCTTCCTTGAGTCCTTGCAGGAGTGGTTTTATGTACCCTGCATATTCTGAGATCCATGCACGGCAGTAATTACACATGCCGAGAAATGTCTGCATCTCCTTCAATGTCCTAGGTTCATTCACAGCTTGCACTGCAGCTACCCTGTCGGGATTATTCTTTTGCCGTCCTTAGATATTAGCTGATCCAAATACAACACCTCTGTTAGACAGTATTGTAATTTTTCCTTGTCCACCTTGTAGCCTTTGTGTGCCAAAAGTGATAATAGTGTCACAGAATCTTGCCTGCATTCGTCCTCATTCTTTCCACAAATCAAGAGATCATCTACGTACTGAATGATTTTACTCTTTGTGTCAATGTTTCCAAGATCTTCATGTAAGATCCTGTTGAATATGCTTGGGCTCCCGCAGTACCCCTGGGGCAACCTATAATGCTCATATCTCTTTCCTCCCAGAGTAAATGCTGTCAAATATTGTGATTCAGGATCTAGTGGCACTGAGAAGAATGCATTCTTCAAGTTCACTACTGTGAAACATGAAGCATGTTTGGGTATGCTGCACAAAATGGATGCTGGATTTGGGACAAGTGGGACTTCTTTTTGTATGACATCATTGAGGTCCTGTCATGACCACTGCTTCCAAGGAGTCAGGACCAACCCAACACCCTTGGAAGCAGGCTCATAACATATACCATCGGCGCCAGCCAGTCCCAATGGGGACCTTTTGGACCCTGTCCTGGCACCGGTGGTGCCAGGCTCATAAAATGGACCAGTCCCGGCACAGGAAGCGCCGGGCTCATAACAAGTGTGAAAGTGCTTGGGTGGACCTACCTGCAGCAGACCATGCTGCTTACTTACCAGCAGAATGATGTTTCATTCTCTTCTGGCAGGGACTACTTTTTCTTCTGGGTGGGGCAGGCACCACTCCCTGGATCATTGATGCTGGAATCCTTCTGGAAGCAGGAACTCTTTTTTCCTGGGCGAGGCTGAGGAAGGAGACACCTAAGCACTCCTGTGGGCTATTTAAACCACACCCGATTGGTGCAACGTGCTTCGCGTTATTCTGCATCTGCAGCAGGACGCTCACCGTGTCAGCTCCAGGGAATCTTCAGCTCCGGATCCTGTGAATAAGAAAATTACCTGCTGGAACCAATCTGCAGTCTTCAGCAACTCCTGCAAAAACAAAAGGCACAGGTTAGGCAAAAGCTAGGTTGGCGCTTCAACTTACCCGATCCATCGGCAGCATCCAAGGCGTTTTTTCTGCATTTCTCGTCCGGCATCGGGCCTGCAAAGACAAAGAACATTGGTTAGTAACGCTTAGTTGCAAAACGACTTACCTGCATTACGCTCGCCTCAACTCTGCTCACGCCGCATTCCATCACCTGTAAAGACAAAAAGAGACATTAAGGTGCATTCTACAGCCCTAGAGCAGCCTTTCTTCTTACGTGCCATCCTATTCTCCATCTTCTTGCTTTATTCCTTGCCACGAACCGGGAGGGCATCTTCTTTGGCATCGGCAGCAACTGAAAAGGAAAAAGACATAGACATTATAAGAGAGCAATCTAAAAAGAACTTTAATACTTACAAGTCACGCTCGTGCAGCAAACGGCGGCATCGCTCTCAAATCACCCTCTGCAATCAAGAGGCTGAACTCGAATCCAGTGAAGTAACTGGACCCAGCGCCCCTGCACAAGACGCAGGATGGAGAGCCCGGCATTCACCTATTTAAGGTGAGCGCGACTACAACCCAGTACCACGGGGAGAGAGGGAGAGAGGGGCTTGGAACTTCTCCCAGCCTTCCAGCCACTAATACCTAGATTTTCTACTTGCAGACACCTCACCCTTTGGGTCAAATTTTCAGTGAAGAAGGGGCCTAATCCGGGAGCCAAACGAATCCTACGCCTAACGCTGAAGACGGTTTCACCGCCCAGTCAAGACCCGCGCCTCCGAGGGAATCAGGTGAGCGTTACAGAACGCGAAGCCTTACCACATATTTCCCGCCCAGGCGCAATGGAAACTTCAGACACAGACCAATTGGCCAAGTTACTTGGGGAGTTGAGGGCAGAAGTACACGCAGCACGCCAGGAAACGAATGCCTTAAGGAGAGAGTTAGTGGTCTCTAAGGAACGAACAGACGACTTGGCTAGACAATTGCTGCAAGCCCAAGCGGGACAAACTCCTCTGCCTACTCCTAGTGGGGGTCATGCTTCAACGACTTCTACCAATCCGGTGCACATTAACCTACCAGGAAATGTACCTTTGGCTCCGCCCGAGCGCTTTTCAGGTGATCCGAAAAGATTTGCTGTGTTCATCAATCAGTGTCACTTGCATTTTTTATGCAGACCCGCCGCTTTCCCAACGGACCAGGCTAAGGTGGCCTTCGTGCTCTCATATCTTAGTGGCAGCGCCGCAGATTGGTCTATTCCTTTAGTGACTCGAGATGACCCTGTTCTTCATAACTTCCAGGATTTCCAAGCTAGTATGGAAAAATTGTTTGCAAGACACTCGCAGGGACAGGCCCTGGACAATGAACTTCTTTCACTACGACAGGGCAATCAAGATCTTCTGGCCTACATTGCATCGTTCAACAGATTAGTGGTTGAAACCGGATGGCCTGAGGACAAGAGAATCACCCTTTTCTACAGAGGCCTGCGTGGAGAACTTAAAGACGTTCTGGCTCAGGTGGTGAATCCTCCACAAGACTGTTCCGAATACATCGACCTGGTGGTTCAATTGGATCATAGAATACAGAATCGGAAGGCCGATCGTTCCAGATTTGAAACTCGAGTTTTTTCTAGACCACAGAGTTCAGCTAAAGGAAATGATACCGTGGAACCCATGCAGATTGGGGTTGTGAAAGGACCTCTAACCCAAAAGGAAAGGGAAAGAAGAAGGCAATTGCAATTGTGCCTTTATTGCGGAAACTCTGGACACTTTCTTCGAGATTGCCCAGTGAAACCAAGGAAGAAGATAGTAGGAGCTTCTGATAAAGGTGCCGAAGGTTCTGAGTCGGAAAACGACCTCGCCCGACAAGTGTAGAGGTCCGCTTGCCGAGCGTTAAAACCAGTTCTTTGACCTCGCATTTCATCATGCCCATGGTCCTCGTGAGTCCAGAACAACCTAATCGTATGCATGCCCTTAAAGCATACATTGATAGTGGCGTAATCGGCAATTACGTGGACTGTGAATTGGCCGCCAGGATGAATCTATCTCTTTGTCCTAAGACGGTGAAAGACGTCATCACCACCGTGGATGGTACGGAAATAGCTTCCGGACCAGTAACTCACACCACCATGGAAGTGACATTGATAAGCCAAGATGGACATCAAGAGAAGATCGTGTTTGACGTGATCAAGGCTCCGCAGTTTCAAGTTATCCTGGGAATCCCTTGGTTGGAGAAGCACAATCCTCAAATTGATTGGCGAGCAAGGACAATCCGGTTTCCAGAATGCGCTCCTACCTGTTATCCTCAGCCCCTTACTAAGCTGGCAGCAACTACTTTTGAGAATCCTCAACTGCCTCCAGAATACCGGGAATTTCAAGATGTCTTTCAGAAAGATCAAGCTAATTCTCTGCCTCCTCACAGATCCTACGACTGCCAGATAGACTTTATTCCGGGATCCACTCCTCCGTGCAGTCGAATTTATGCCCTCACAGAACCTGAAAATCTTCACCTGAGGCAGTACCTGGCTAATGGATTTATCCGTCCTTCGAAGTCCCCAGCCTCCTCAGCTCTGTTCTTCGTTCCAAAAAAAGAGGGAGACCTAAGAACATGTATAGATTATCGTGCCCTACACCAGATTACGATTAAGAACAGGTATCCGTTACCATTGATCCCTGAACTTCTTGACCAAGTTAAAAGTGCCTGTATCTACACAAAGCTGGACCTCAGAGGAGCTTACCATTTGGTGCGAATAAAAGAGGGCGATTAATGGAAGACGGCCTTTCGTACTAAATATGGACTGTTCGAGTACAAAGTAATGCCCTTTGGATTATGCAACGCACCGGCTGCCTTTCAGTATTTTATGAATGACGTCCTCAGAGAGCTCATTGACGTGTGTGTAGTTGTCTATATAGATGACATTCTGGTCTACTCGTCCTCTGAGGCGGAACATCGAAAACATGTCACAGCAGTACTGGAGAGGCTCCGTAAACACAGACTTTTTGCAAAGCTGGAGAAATGCGTTTTTCATGTCACTGAGGTCGAATTTTTAGGATTTATTTTGTCACCTAATGGAGTCCAGATGGACTCAAGGAAAGTGGACGCTATCATTAAGTGGCCCTCACCAACGTCTGTGAAAGGTGTTCAAAGCATGTTGGGCTTCGCCAACTTTTATCGTAGGTTCATTCCAGATTTCTCTCGAGTAGTCCAACCCATTACAGCCCTCCTTAGAAAAAATAAACATTTCAAGTGGTCGACAGAGGCTGAACAAGTTTTTTAAGAACTAAAAACAAAATTCACCTCGGCTCCGGTTTTAAAACATCCTCGTCCGGAACTCCCCTATATCGTTGAGACCGATGCTTCCAGTCTCGCAATGGGAGCAGTGCTTTCGCAAAGAGACCCAGAGACAAACCAGTTACACCCAGTGGCATTTTGGTCCCGCAAACTTTCGGCTCCCGAAATCAACTCTACCATTACAGATAAGGAACTTTTGGCTATTAAGTCCGCCTTTAAAGCCTGGCGGCATTATCTCCTGGGAGCCCGACACACAGTCACCGTCATTACGGATCATCGTAATTTACAGTACCTTAAATCAGCCAAAGCTCAATCCTCTAGACAACTTCGCTGGGCACTATTTTTCGCCGAATTCGACTTTGTGATAACTTACCGACCTGGCAACAAGAATGGTAAAGCTGATGCCCTCTCCCGAATTGGAGTAGATGAACTCACGACCAATCCTGAACCCGTGCCCATAATTCCGGAACAGAGAATCCTGGGTTTGGTTAATGCACAATCCATTGAAGACATTGAAGTTACAGTTAAAAAACTTCTGACTCCAGCAGAGGTGCAAGACTGGCAACTCAAGGGAAAAGACTTCACTACGGATAAGAACTTACTATACTTTCGAGGAAGGTTATATCTACCTGGTACCGATGTACAAAAAAAGGTGATCTCATGTTACCATGACTCCTTAATGGAAGGACATCCAGGTATTGCCAAAACGTCAGAAAAGATAAAAAGGCATTTTTGGTGGCCGTCTTGGAGAAAGGACATTAAGGATTTCATAAATTCCTGTGGTGTGTGCGCCCAAAGCAAAAGCCAGAAGGAGAAACCAGCAGGCCTCTTACAACCCCTAGACATTCCTCCACACCCGTGGCATACTCTCTCCATGGACTTCATCACGGATTTACCACCATGCTCCGGATTTAATACAATTTTAGTAATTGTAGACCTATTCTCGAAAATGGCTCATTTTATCCCATTAAAAGGGTTACCCACAGCTTCAATTCTGGCCCGAGAGTTCCTCGAAAACATCGTTCGGTTGCACGGCTTTCCTTCAGTTTTAATCTCAGACAGAGGAAGTCAATTTATTTCCCACTTCTGGCGGAGTTGTTGTCGCCTAGCCCAAATTGATGTAAGACTTTCAACCAGCCATCATCCCCAGACCGACGGGCAGACCGAGAGGACCAACCAAACCCTGGAACAATATTTGCGCTGCATGTTACAACAATCGGAGAGTACTTGGAAAGACATTCTCTGGATTGCGGAGTACGCTTATAATAATTCAGTCCATGCTGGAACCGGAAAGACTCCTTTTTTTCGTTTATATGGAATCCACCCCCGCACCTCAAATCTTGATCCACCTCAGACTCTTGGGACCCCAGCTGTAGATCATCTGCATTCTACAATCACTCAAGCCTTTAAAGAGGCCACGTCTCACCTTAAGCGAGCCAAGGAACAATACAACAAGTGTGCAGACCTACGTCGAAAGGAGGCCCCTCAATATCTTGTGGGAGATCAAGTCTGGCTATCAACCAAACATTTACCTCTCAAAGGACTGCGTACTTTCAATCCACGATACCTGGGACCTTACCCAATCACTGCCATAATAAATCCAGTGGCAGTTAAATTGGGTCTACCTGCCCATATGAAAATACATCCAGTTTTCCACGTTTCTCTACTGAAGCCCATGCAACCTGGAACCCGTTTGACGAAATCTCCAGACCCTATTCTTGTGGACGGAGAACTGGAATTCGAAATACAAGACATCCTAGACTCCAAGATTTCCAAATCAAAACTATACTATCTGATTGACTGGAAAGGTTATGGCCCTCAGGAAAGATCTTGGGAACCGTCGGAACATGTTCATGCACCCCGTCTGGTTAAGAAGTTTCATCGAACTTTTCCTGATAAACCGAAACCCCCGGGGAAGACGAATTTGGGAGGGGCCTTGAGGGGGGGTGCTGTCATGACCACTGCTTCCAAGGAGTCAGGACCAACCCAACACTATTGGAAGCAGGCTCATAACATATACCATCGGCGCCAGCCAGTCCCAATGGGGACCTTTTGGACCCTGTCCTGGCACCGGTGGTGCCAGGCTCATAAAATGGACCAGTCCCGGCACAGGAAGCGCCGGGCTCATAACAAGTGTGAAAGTGCTTGGGTGGACCTACCTGCAGCAGACCATGCTGCTTACTTACCAGCAGAATGATGTTTCATTCTCTTCTGGCAGGGACTACTTTTTCTTCTGAGTGGGGCAGGCACCACTCCCTGGATCATTGATGCTGGAATCCTTCTGGAAGCAGGAACTCTTTTTTCCTGGGCGAGGCTGAGGAAGGAGACACCTAAGCACTCCTGTGGGCTATTTAAACCACACCCGATTGGTGCAACGTGCTTCGCGTTATTCTGCATCTGCAGCAGGACGCTCACCGTGTCAGCTCCAGGGAATCTTCAGCTCCGGATCCTGTGAATAAGAAAATTACCTGCTGGAACCAATCTGCAGTCTTCAGCAACTCCTGCAAAAACAAAAGGCACAGGTTAGGCAAAAGCTAGGTTGGCGCTTCAACTTACCCGATCCATCGGCAGCATCCAAGGCGTTTTTTCTGCATTTCTCGTCCGGCATCGGGCCTGCAAAGACAAAGAACATTGGTTACTAACGCTTAGTTGCAAAACGACTTACCTGCATTACGCTCGCCTCAACTCTGCTCGCGCCGCATTCCATCACCTGTAAAGACAAAAAGAGACATTAAGGTGCATTCTACAGCCCTAGAGCAGCCTTTCTTCTTACGTGCCATCCTATTCTCCATCTTCTTTCTTTATTCCTTGCCACGAACCGGGAGGGCATCTTCTTTGGCATCGGCAGCAACTGAAAAGGAAAAAGACATAGACATTATAAGAGAGCAATCTAAAAAGAACTTTAATACTTACAAGTCACGCTCGTGCAGCAAACGGCGGCATCGCTCTCAAATCACCCTCTGCAATCAAGAGGCTGAACTCGAATCCAGTGAAGTAACTGGACCCAGCGCCCCTGCACAAGACGCAGGATGGAGAGCCCGGCATTCACCTATTTAAGGTGAGCGCGACTACAACCCAGTACCACGGGGAGAGAGGGAGAGAGGGGCTTGGAACTTCTCCCAGCCTTCCAGCCACTAATAACTAGATTTTCTACTTGCAGACACCTCACCCTTTGGGTCAAATTTTCAGTGAAGAAGGGGCCTAATCCGGGAGCCAAACGAATCCTACGCCTAACGCTGAAGACGGTTTCACCGCCCAGTCAAGACCCGCGCCTCCGAGGGAATCAGGTGAGCGTTACAGAACGCGAAGCCTTACCACATATTTCCCGCCCAGGCGCAATGGAAACTTCAGACACAGACCAATTGGCCCAGTTACTTGGGGAGTTGAGGGCAGAAGTACACGCAGCACGCCAGGAAACGAATGCCTTAAGGAGAGAGTTAGTGGTCTCTAAGGAACGAACAGACGACTTGGCTAGACAATTGCTGCAAGCCCAAGCGGGACAAACTCCTCTGCCTACTCCTAGTGGGGGTCATGCTTCAACGACTTCTACCAATCCGGTGCACATTAACCTACCAGGAAATGTACCTTTGGCTCCGCCCGAGCGCTTTTCAGGTGATCCGAAAAGATTTGCTGTGTTCATCAATCAGTGTCACTTGCATTTTTTATGCAGACCCGCCGCTTTCCCAACGGACCAGGCTAAGGTGGCCTTCGTGCTCTCATATCTTAGTGGCAGCGCCGCAGATTGGTCTATTCCTTTAGTGACTCGAGATGACCCTGTTCTTCATAACTTCCAGGATTTCCAAGCTAGTATGGAAAAATTGTTTGCAAGACACTCGCAGGGACAGGCCCTGGACAATGAACTTCTTTCACTACGACAGGGCAATCAAGATCTTCTGGCCTACATTGCATCGTTCAACAGATTAGTGGTTGAAACCGGATGGCCTGAGGACAAGAGAATCACCCTTTTCTACAGAGGCCTGCGTGGAGAACTTAAAGACGTTCTGGCTCAGGTGGTGAATCCTCCACAAGACTGTTCCGAATACATCGACCTGGTGGTTCAATTGGATCATAGAATACAGAATCGGAAGGCCGATCGTTCCAGATTTGAAACTCGAGTTTTTTCTAGACCACAGAGTTCAGCTAATGGAAATGATACCGTGGAACCCATGCAGATTGGGTTTGTGAAAGGACCTCTAACCCAAAAGGAAAGGGAAAGAAGAAGGCAATTGCAATTGTGCCTTTATTGCGGAAACTCTGGACACTTTCTTCGAGATTGCCCAGTGAAACCAAGGAAGAAGATAGTAGGAGCTTCTGATAAAGGTGCCGAAGGTTCTGAGTCGGAAAACGACCTCGCCCGACAAGTGTAGAGGTCCGCTTGCCGAGCGTTAAAACCAGTTCTTTGACCTCGCATTTCATCATGCCCATGGTCCTCGTGAGTCCAGAACAACCTAATCGTATGCATGCCCTTAAAGCATACATTGATAGTGGCGCAATCGGCAATTACGTGGACTGTGAATTGGCCGCCAGGATGAATCTATCTCTTTGTCCTAAGACGGTGAAAGACGTCATCACCACCGTGGATGGTACGGAAATAGCTTCCGGACCAGTAACTCACACCACCATGGAAGTGACATTGATAAGCCAAGATGGACATCAAGAGAAGATCGTGTTTGACGTGATCAAGGCTCCGCAGTTTCAAGTTATCCTGGGAATCCCTTGGTTGGAGAAGCACAATCCTCAAATTGATTGGCGAGCAAGGACAATCCGGTTTCCAGAATGCGCTCCTACCTGTTATCCTCAGCCCCTTACTAAGCTGGCAGCAACTACTTTTGAGAATCCTCAACTGCCTCCAGAATACCGGGAATTTCAAGATGTCTTTCAGAAAGATCAAGCTAATTCTCTGCCTCCTCACAGATCCTACGACTGCCAGATAGACTTGATTCCGGGATCCACTCCTCCGTGCAGTCGAATTTATGCCCTCACAGAACCTGAAAATCTTCACCTGAGGCAGTACCTGGCTAATGGATTTATCCGTCCTTCGAAGTCCCCAGCCTCCTCAGCTCTGTTCTTCGTTCCAAAAAAAGAGGGAGACCTAAGAACATGTATAGATTATCGTGCCCTACACCAGATTACGATTAAGAACAGGTATCCGTTACCATTGATCCCTGAACTTCTTGACCAAGTTAAAAGTGCCTGTATCTACACAAAGCTGGACCTCAGAGGAGCTTACCATTTGGTGCGAATAAAAGAGGGCGATGAATGGAAGACGGCCTTTCGTACTAAATATGGACTGTTCGAGTACCAAGTAATGCCCTTTGGATTATGCAACGCACCGGCTGCCTTTCAGTATTTTATGAATGACGTCCTCAGAGAGCTCATTGACGTGTGTGTAGTTGTCTATATAGATGACATTCCGGTCTACTCGTCCTCTGAGGCGGAACATCGAAAACATGTCACAGCAGTACTGGAGAGGCTCCGTAAACACAGACTTTTTGCAAAGCTGGAGAAATGCGTTTTTCATGTCACTGAGGTCGAATTTTTAGGATTTATTTTGTCACCTAATGGAGTCCAGATGGACTCAAGGAAAGTGGACGCTATCATTAAGTGGCCCTCACCAACGTCTGTGAAAGGTGTTCAAAGCATGTTGGGCTTCGCCAACTTTTATCGTAGGTTCATTCCAGATTTCTCTCGAGTAGTCCAATCCATTACAGCCCTCCTTAGAAAAAATAAACGTTTCAAGTGGTCGACAGAGGCTGAACAAGTTTTTTAAGAACTAAAAACAAAATTCACCTCGGCTCCAGTTTTAAAACATCCTCGTCCGGAACTCCCCTATATCATTGAGACCGATGCTTCCAGTCTCGCAATGGGAGCAGTGCTTTCGCAAAGAGACCCAGAGACAAACCAGTTACACCCAGTGGCATTTTGGTCCCGCAAACTTTCGGCTCCCGAAATCAACTCTACCATTACAGATAAGGAACTTTTGGCTATTAAGTCCGCCTTTAAAGCCTGGCAGCATTATCTCCTGGGAGCCCGACACACAGTCACCGTCATTACGGATCATCGTAATTTACAGTACCTTAAATCAGCCAAAGCTCAATCCTCTAGACAACTTCGCTGGGCACTATTTTTCGCCGAATTCGACTTTGTGATAACTTACTGACCTGGCAACAAGAATGGTAAAGCTGATGCCCTCTCCCGAATTGGAGTAGATGAACTCACGACCAATCCTGAACCCGTGCCCATAATTCCGGAACAGAGAATCCTGGGTTTGGTTAATGCACAATCCATTGAAGACATTGAAGTTACAGTTAAAAAACTTCTGACTCCAGCAGAGGTGCAAGACTGGCAACTCAAGGGAAAAGACTTCACTACGGATAAGAACTTACTATACTTTCGAGGGAGGTTATATCTACCTGGTACCGATGTACAAAAAAAGGTGATCTCATGTTACCATGACTCCTTAATGGAAGGACATCCAGGTATTGCCAAAACGTCAGAAAAGATAAAAAGGCATTTTTGGTGGCCGTCTTGGAGAAAGGACATTAAGGATTTCATAAATTCCTGTGGTGTGTGCGCCCAAAGCAAAAGCCAGAAGGAGAAACCAGAAGGCCTCTTACAACCCCTAGACATTCCTCCACACCCGTGGCATACTCTCTCCATGGACTTCATCACGGATTTACCACCATGCTCCGGATTTAATACAATTTTAGTAATTGTAGACCTATTCTCGAAAATGGCTCATTTTATCCCATTAAAAGGGTTACCCACAGCTTCAATTCTGGCCCGAGAGTTCCTCGAAAACATCGTTCGGTTGCACGGCTTTCCTTCAGTTTTAATCTCAGACAGAGGAAGTCAATTTATTTCCCACTTCTGGCGGAGTTGTTGTCGCCTAGCCCAAATTGATGTAAGACTTTCAACCAGCCATCATCCCCAGACCGACGGGCAGACCGAGAGGACCAACCAAACCCTGGAACAATATTTGCGCTGCATGTTACAACAATCGGAGAGTACTTGGAAAGACATTCTCTGGATTGCGGAGTACGCTTATAATAATTCAGTCCATGCTGGAACCGGAAAGACTCCTTTTTTTCTTTTATACGGAATCCACCCCCGCATCTCAAATCTTGATCCACCTCAGACTCTTGGGACCCCAGCTGTAGATCATCTGCATTCTACAATCACTCAAGCCTTTAAAGAGGCCACGTCTCACCTTAAGCGAGCCAAGGAACAATACAAGAAGTGTGCAGACCTACGTCGAAAGGAGGCCCCTCAATATCTTGTGGGAGATCAAGTCTGGCTATCAACCAAACATTTACCTCTCAAAGGACTGCGTACTTTCAATCCACGATACCTGGGACCTTACCCAATCACTGCCATAATAAATCCAGTGGCAGTTAAATTGGGTCTACCTGCCCATATGAAAATACATCCAGTTTTCCACGTTTCTCTACTGAAGCCCATGCAACCTGGAACCCGTTTGACGAAATCTCCAGACCCTATTCTTGTGGACGGAGAACTGGAATTCGAAATACAAGACATCCTAGACTCCAAGATTTCCAAATCAAAACTATACTATCTGATTGACTGGAAAGGTTATGGCCCTCAGGAAAGATCTTGGGAACCGTCGGAACATGTTCATGCACCCCGTCTGGTTAAGAAGTTTCATCGAACTTTTCCTGATAAACCGAAACCCCCGGGGAAGACGAATTTGGGAGGGGCCTTGAGGGGGGGTGCTGTCATGACCACTGCTTCCAAGGAGTCAGGACCAACCCAACACTATTGGAAGCAGGCTCATAACATATACCATCGGCGCCAGCCAGTCCCAATGGGGACCTTTTGGACCCTGTCCTGGCACCGGTGGTGCCAGGCTCATAAAATGGACCAGTCCCGGCACAGGAAGCGCCGGGCTCATAACAAGTGTGAAAGTGCTTGGGTGGACCTACCTGCAGCAGACCATGCTGCTTACTTACCAGCAGAATGATGTTTCATTCTCTTCTGGCAGGGACTACTTTTTCTTCTGGGTGGGGCAGGCACCACTCCCTGGATCATTGATGCTGGAATCCTTCTGGAAGCAGGAACTCTTTTTTCCTGGGCGAGGCTGAGGAAGGAGACACCTAAGCACTCCTGTGGGCTATTTAAACCACACCCGATTGGTGCAACGTGCTTCGCGTTATTCTGCATCTGCAGCAGGACGCTCACCGTGTCAGCTCCAGGGAATCTTCAGCTCCGGATCCTGTGAATAAGAAAATTACCTGCTGGAACCAATCTGCAGTCTTCAGCAACTCCTGCAAAAACAAAAGGCACAGGTTAGGCAAAAGCTAGGTTGGCGCTTCAACTTACCCGATCCATCGGCAGCATCCAAGGCGTTTTTTCTGCATTTCTCGTCCGGCATCGGGCCTGCAAAGACAAAGAACATTGGTTACTAACGCTTAGTTGCAAAACGACTTACCTGCATTACGCTCGCCTCAACTCTGCTCACGCCGCATTCCATCACCTGTAAAGACAAAAAGAGACATTAAGGTGCATTCTACAGCCCTAGAGCAGCCTTTCTTCTTACGTGCCATCCTATTCTCCATCTTCTTGCTTTATTCCTTGCCACGAACCTGGAGGGCATCTTCTTTGGCATCGGCAGCAACTGAAAAGGAAAAAAGACATAGACATTATAAGAGAGCAATCTAAAAAGAACTTTAATACTTACAAGTCACGCTCGTGCAGCAAACGGCGGCATCGCTCTCAAATCACCCTCTGCAATCAAGAGGCTGAACTCGAATCCAGTGAAGTAACTGGACCCAGCGCCCCTGCACAAGACGCAGGATGGAGAGCCCGGCATTCACCTATTTAAGGTGAGCGCGACTACAACCCAGTACCACGGGGAGAGAGGGAGAGAGGGGCTTGGAACTTCTCCCAGCCTTCCAGCCACTAATACCTAGATTTTCTACTTGCAGACACCTCACCCTTCGGGTCAAATTTTCAGTGAAGAAGGGGCCTAATCCGGGAGCCAAAAGAATCCTACGCCTAACGCTGAAGACGGTTTCACCGCCCAGTCAAGACCCGCGCCTCCGAGGGAATCAGGTGAGCGTTACAGGTCCGTAGGTCTGTATCATCGTCCATGCCCCTCCCTTTGCTTTCTTAATGTGGTATATACAAGTGTTACATGGTGAATTTGAGGGCATTATAATCCCTTGTTGTAATAAGGCAGGTATAGTTTCTTTTATCCCTTCTTCTGCTTCTCATGACAGGGGGTACTGTTTCACCCGGGGCAGCAATGCCCCCTGGTTTGAGTTTTATTTTCACTGGGTTCACCTCACACAACAACCCTACATCATGTGGGCCTGTTGTCCACATTTTCTTTGGCACAAGTTGAATGTCATCATTGAAAAACATGGGTGGTGCGTCCTCCACTGCCATGAGTTGGACTGACTCTTGTCTCATCTGGATCATTATATCACAGGGAATTGCTATCACCATTACTATTTCTCCGTCACTGTCTGAGTTAGTGAACAGTTCCTCATCAGATAAATCTTGCAGGGGTGAATTGGCATTGATACACAACACTGTTCACCCTTCACATCCATGTATGTCTACTCCAATTACAGCTATTCTCTGTGTGGACACCTGCACTCCATGCAAATCTAGGGACATCACTTTTCCTGGTATTTTCTCAGGGCGTGCTACAGGGCGGAACACAAGTTCTGTTGGCACTCTCCATTCCTGGCATTTTAGTTCAGGTACCACTCATGCCAGCTTGCAGCGAGCCCGAGACTTAAATACCAGGTATGTCCCTTTTTTCTACTTGGGCACATAGCACATACCCTTTTTCTTATGAATTATCGTAACGGGCGCATACATATCGCTTCCCTTATAGGACGATTACAGACCTGAAACTATCAGCCAGCCGCAATTACGTGCTGGCCCACACCTTAATGATCAAGTGCAAAACCAACCAGCACCCTACATGTTCTTTGATTTTTGCAGCAACCCACAGCTGACTACCAGAAGAGTAAACTAATTAGCATCTCTTGCCATCCATGAGTTACATTAACTACAGATCCTAACAGATCTGCACCCCCCAAGGTCAGTCCCGTGTCTTCCTTGTCCTTGATTTTAGAGTGGTGTACCACATTCACGGAAAATATTATGTCTTGTTTTTAAAATAAAAGTTTTAAACTTTTCACTTAGACACTAATGCAGTCCCCCTGTTTCTATTTTTAGGGAGACCTACCCCAGGCCCTAGATGAAGGCTTCTAGCCGAAACGTCCCTTTGACCAGTACCTCGACACTTTGCCTGGTCTCAACATCTTTCCTGATCCATATCTAGACGTCGACCACCTGTTAGGTCACCCTCCAGCCTGGATACACATAACCCAAAGCTTTTCCATTTTTTGCTTTTGTTTTGGTTGATATGTATGTCATGTATGTTTTACATTCTAATCACTAGTCACTTTAGGTGGTGGTTACAAATTTGTTTTGCCAAAAAACAGCTGTTTGAGGAAATATTAAGAATCAATTGTTTTGCAAACTTTGTTGTTGTGATTGAACCTCTAGCAGCTCGCAACTGTGCTTTTTAACAATAACCCTTTTCTTAACGAATACTGATGCATGACTAATAAATGCAGACAAGAGCAAAATAAATCTAAAAAGCTGACAGCTCAATATCAAAAAATGCATGATTAATAAATGCATTCAGCAGCAAAATAAATTCAAAAAGCTGACAGCCCAATATCTATCTGTGTCTGAAATTCCTTCCGGTGCATTTTTCACATTTAAAGTGAGTATGTACTTATCTTGACATAATAAAAATAGCTCAGGTCTACTTTAGCACAATAGTAGTCCCCAGAAAACGCTACACGTCAGAACAGACCCCCTTTTGTTGACCAAGTATTTCTAGCCCATTGTTCTGACTAAGTTGGGCTATCCCTTCAGTTACCACCACTCATGCTAGTGACTTTATCCCTTGAATGAACATGTCTGGGTCAACCGGTATTCCACGCACCTCTGGTGCCGTGGTTCGTGTATGTATTACTAGCGTTGCTCACAATGGGTAGATCCCAGGGGTTTAGCACACTATCCCTCTTTCTGTAAAAGAAATGGTCATATTGAGCTTGTTAAGGAGGTCCCTCCCCAGCAAATTTATTGGTGATTCTTTTAATACAATAGGGGTGCTCGTACTGTTTTTCCCACCACTGTTACATCTAATTCTTCTGTGTATGGAACCTCGACCATCGCCTGTCACGACCCATATAAAAAAAAACCCTGGCCACCCCATGTGCCAGGAGGGGCCTTGGATCGGGTCTCAAACAAACTCAGGCATCCTTTGCTGAAGCCCTCTTGGGGCCAGTCCTGGCGCTGTTGGCGCCAGGCTCATACTTCATGAGGACTTGTGTTTTGGGACTACTTTATTCCAGTGCCAGCCAACATGGAGGCACCCACATAGCTTGGTCCCCTTGGAACCAAGCTATGTGGTATAGTGTTTTGGGTGTGGTAGCCTAGGAACTACATTACCTGGACTACTTTTATGAAGCTATTTAAACCACAACCCACTTGAAGGACACGCTTCGCGTTACTTTGCAATCCTGCAACGTGACGCTCATCTTGTTCAGCTGTACCTGCGAACCTCGGAAGAACAGCATCTGAAAAACAAAAGGACATCGTTAATAGCAGCAGCTTACCTGTGATTCCATCGCTAGTTGCCCTCCGCTCTTGCAAACAGCATCCAAGGATCAGCGAACCTCCCGGACCGATGGGTCTGCAAAAAAGAGAGAAACAGGACATTAGGCATTTACATTCGTGCCGGAAGCTTACCTCACGAGTTGCCCATCGACCAGCATCGCCTTGAGACTTCTTGCTCCGGGTGAGCACCGCAATCTATGGGGAACAAAAAGACAACAGGTTAGCAAAGGCAAGGCATCATAGCGCTGCACATAGCGCCTACTTACCGCATCAAGGTGCTCTCGATGCACCATCACCTACCGGCGAGTCCCAACTCAGCCAATGTTCCACAGCGAACTTCCGTGCACCTAAGGAAAGAGAAAAGACATTACTTAAACCAAAGAAAGGCATACAAGTATAACAGTAATAAGACCTACCTGAAAGACTCAAAAGGGCCGGCATCAGTGAAGTAACTAGATCGCACTCGCCCACAAAGGACAACACGCCCCTGCCAAGAAGGCAGGACGGAGAGCACGCCAAAACCCATAACAAGGCAGAACTTCTCCGCTGACCATACCTGGGAGCGGCTGAGAAGAATACCAGAGTCCCCAAAGCTGGGTGGCGTACCCGTGGATACCAGGTGAGCGTAACAACGCCCCAGAGAACCCCTGTGTCTCCATTTTGAGATTAGATAGTGAAAACCTGCCTTCCCGTAGACATGATTTTTCTGCTCCCGAATCTACCTTAAAAATGAACTGTTTGTTTCCTATCTCTGCCCCCACCAGTGGTTCCTCTGCTGCATTAAGGGTTGTTGATGGTACAGGACACGTAAGTGCTCTCTGTGGGCCGTCCTATGCTGGATATCTTGTGTTTCCTTCATTATCATAAACATTACCTGACACCACTGCCACTCCTCCAAAGGGTGTGGGGGCACCATTTGCCATTGGGACAAAGGGGTTACCTCGAACATGGGCCATGTGTTCACATGATTGTAGGTGTTGTTCATTCTGTGGGGGTGCTCAGTGAGCGTCTATGTACCTCTGATCAGGTTGCTCCTCCCTCCTTCCACCACCCATTTTCAGCCCATATGGGCTTCCCAGGTGGGGGTGACCATACTCTGTTCATTTTGGTAATTGTTCATGGGACGGCTTCGACACTCCCTTGAGAAATGTCCCCACCTCCCACAGTTTCATCAATTCCTGGGTCCCCCTCTGGGTCCCTGTCACCCATACCCTCTGTACCCATATCTACATCCTCAAGATCCTCTGTACCCACCTCTTCCTCCGTGGGCGCTCCTTCCTTGCCATTATGACACTCCATATTGTTCTTCACCGTTCCACTGCTCTTGTCCATTCCCTGCCCAGTTTGCTGCCATTCTGGCTTGTATTGCTACGGACCCTTCCTCCTCCTCTCGTTCTCTATCTGTGGGCAGGGCGGCTACTGCTGCTGTGACCTTCACTAGTTTCGTCTGATTTAATTTAGCTTTGTCTGTACTATCTCTCTTTCTCTTCCTTTGATTCGCTTGCAATGATGTACTATTATGCTCTGTATTTGTGGCCTCCCTTAGCTGTTTTATCAAGCGCCTTCTGAACTTCTTTGGGGAGGCCTCATTTTATTATGAAATAAAATAGGGAGGTGGATTGGTCCCATGCCGTGCCTGTCTCTGCCCTCCACATCTCCTGCACCCGTAAAATGAAGGCCATTGCATCCTCCTCCACTCCCATTGTGCACTGTATTACAGACTGTAAATCTGGTGTGTCGGGGAAAGTGCCTCTTAGTGCATGCCATACCCTCGCCCTTACTGTGTTGAAGGATGCCCCATCATGGCGGTTGCATTCTAATGTTATTCTGGGAAAACCTGCTTTCGCCCAAACCCTGTCTGCTTGGTCACCTACTGCAGACACCAATAAACTCTTGACATCACCTATTGCCAGGGGAACTCCAGCAGTATTTTTCTAAAATGTGTAGATCCATTTATTCGCCCCGCCTGAAAGTGGGGGCAACAATTTCCATAAATTTGCCTTATCCATTTGGGCGTGGGGGATATAATTAGGTTATCCCTCTCCCCTGTGTATCAGTGGCAATTTCAGCTTGCTTTTTGCTGCCTTCCCGGCACTTACCTTTGTTCCCTTTCTGCTCAATATTGCCATTTGCCCCATTCTGTTTCTCAACCTCCCATTCCACTCTTCTTCCATTGCCCTTCCCAATGGTGGTGCCCCACCTGCTGTGATTCCAAGTCTTCTTTCCTCTTGTTCTTGCTCTTCTTTGTAGCACCAAAATTCCTTCTCTCTGATTGATGTCATGCCCCCCCTTTCGCCTCCCCCTCGTTTGCTTCCTGACTTACCTCTATCATTCTCAGAGGTGTGTCATTTATCCAGAACAGGATCTCCCCTTTCTTCCATCCTTCTTCATAAACCCACATTTGAAGCACATAAAATCACAGAAAATAAAAAAAGAAACATTTTTTGTGGGCATCCTTCAATATGTGGTATTATCATATAGAAATGGACTCTGTATGCTCCACGTTTTTGAATATTTAAATTCCCTCAATCAACATGGGATCAGCCTCTCTCTATATATCTTCCCTGATTTTTTGGATGTGGCACTTTATCATTTGCTGATCTCTGATGTGGTCATGATCAGCAAATACAAATTGGCCCTGCATACCCAAATGATACAGAGCTGAAACAATGTCTTCAATGCTATTGCCAGCTCTATGTTTTCTGATAGCAAACTTATAATGCACCAGGATTTATCTTATTTGTTGATATTGTCCTTCTCCAATGTGGCCTCAGATGCTTTGTTCAGAAGCAGTCAGAGTGCCACCACCTTCCCTTCAATTGGTCCATGAAGTCTTCTGATCCAGACAATTGAATGATTGTGAATCTTTGCTATTTGTCCTGTTGGTCTGGACATGTACAGCCAATACATATTCTAGGAATCCTTTTTCCCAGTCCTTCCATTTCAACGGTGAGTTCCCAGGATGTTGTTAGGATAATGTCTGATCTCACAACTGTCAATGACCACCCCTTCAGATCAGTTGTTGTGTACGGATGTAGGGTTGGGTATCTCCGTTAGACTTAATAATCTGATGGTAGGTGATGAGAGGGTAGAAAGAAACTGTATGTATATGAAGCTGAAAGTATATGGCAATATGTGTAGCATGGCTGTGTTGTCAGGGCTTGGAGCAGGAAGTCAAACACAACTGGACAGGGGTGGGTTTGGATTCCAAAACACTGTCTTTCAGACTAGCGGAAGAGGTTGTGGTGAGTGCACAGGAAGAGGGGGGCATGCTCTTGCTTGCTGTGTGGTTTGCTGTCTGGGTCTCCCTGATACGCCTCTGGCTGCTGGAGTTCTCTGGCTCACTGTGGCTTCCATTGTGGTGGTCCATTTGGAGTGCCGGTGCAGCGTTTCTCCTCTTGGCATCTGGGGGCTGGATGCTGTCTGACCCTTGCTCCTCTGCCTGTGCTGGTGTCCCTCTTAAATTGATTTTTTGGCTGGCTAGAACACAGAAGTAGAGCTTGGTGAATGGAGAGCCTACCCAAAGGTATTTATGTTTCCAGGCAAGTAGCATGTCGCTCTGGATATGCCCTAGTGCTGTTTAGCTGCTTGGCACAACGCTGCAAAGTGCATAATAGATCATGTCACGTTATGTGACGTGAGGCGTTTTTGTTCCCCTATTATCGCCAAGTGAATTTGCAAAGTGTTTTCTTCATCCCAATATCTGGGCTGGCGTGTCACACAGCAATGTATTTTAAAAAAGAGACATAAAATGGCCACTTCAAGGTCACATCAAACAAGGTTGAATTCTGCATTCTCTGCTGCCCCTGTGAGGGTGAGAGCGAGAGACTATGCACGTAATATGACTTATAGGGAAATCAAGTCTTGTACTCAACCCAAATATCACTGATTTATTGTCATGGGAGAGTCACTCACGTGGTCTTTGGGATTTCGGGGAAGCTGAACCGCCATTTTAAGAGCCTATTACGCCATCTTCACCCTAATAATCAAGAGTAGGTCAGCTTTCTGAAGTCTTGGAGAAGAGTTCAAGGAGAAGACTGCAGCTAAGAGGAATGAGAGAGGGTGACAGGGAGGAACGGCTACAGAAGAGCCAGACCCAATTTGGTACAGTGGGGTACAAAGGTTTGGAGGCAGCTCCTGTTCTTACAACTCACATCCAGCTTCAATCCCTGACAACTCTCTATGCACAGTAGTATTTCAATAGTATCTCACAAGCAGATTTCGATTCCATCCCCAGAACTTGGACTGATCAAACTTTCAGGAAAGCAAACATGAAGCAAACAAGGAAAGCAAATATGAAGCATCCGATTTATGGTGAAGAAGTTGCCAGTTTGGTGGAACAAATGGGTGAATCATTAGTGGGAAGTGCTCTTTTCTCACTCTCTTTCCTCTCGCCTTTTCTTGTTTTATAAATCCATGTTTATTGTCTCAAACCTTTATATTCTCCTCCTTCTTCTTTTCTTTCAAATCCTTTTATTGTAAATTGTATTCGTTGTAGAGAGTCATGCTAGGTAGTGTTATTTTGCTTGCATCGCTCGTATATTGTTTTAATGTTATTCTGTCCGTTTATACATGTGTTCTTCTTTTATCTTGTTGTTAAAGGTTTTTGTGACCACATACAAATAAAAATAAAAAAGTGGGAAGTACTACGACAGGGGTCCCAAATATTGTAACACGAACAGAGAATATATCATTGCCTTCAATGCCTTATCACAGACTATGCTGTGTGGTGATAAACCATCTCAGAGACGACTGGCCCTGAATGGAAAGCCTCATTTTATTGGCAACTCATAAGGGAGCATATCATGAGCAAACTCAGACAATCAAACCATCTCATCAGACGTCAGAAGCACAAATGTGGCGAGAGGACAAATAGGAGATAAAAGGCAGGGTGAACGTGTACCTCCATATCTGTCCACATGGCTAGAATCATCTCTAGTTATGGTAAGTAATTCATGTGGACCTGTACAGCCTCTGTTACGCATAGCCAGATATGCAAGTTGGAAACAAAGAACTGTCACGCCAAGGGATCTCCATTAAGGAAAATCTCAAATGCTGGTGATCGTCAATAGCAAATTAAGAGGACTAATTGAGAACAAATTTATCACCAATGTGGAGAAGCCAGCAATCTTCCCCATGTTCTGTCCTTCTGTATTAGCCTGGAAAATGCACCATCTAATCTGAGAATTGTGGTCATACATAGTATATGCAGGCGCTTAGCGGAGACTAGGGCAGCATTACCTAATATACAATGTCAGTCACCAAGCCAACATATTTCTAAATATGGAAGCCATTCAATGACTTTGTCACATATGCTGCTAAACTGCCATGCTCTTCCTGTACTAGTTCTAGTACCTCTTTCCACAGTCTCCCTGGGCTTAGAGGTGTTGTAGTGTGTACCTCTCTCCTCTATGGAAAATAATGTCAATAAAACAGGGACACAATGACCATTGTATCTTTCCATGTTTTTTCTGTTCCTATACCACGATTGTTTTTGTGTTTGTGCTCATGTTTTTAAGTTCGGTTGTTTGTAACTCGGATGCAACAAGGGCCTTTTCGGCCAAAGCGCTTTCAATAACAATTTCAAACTTCAAACGTCTTGTGGGATCCAACATTAGATCTATGAAAATGAAAAGCATAATGCACAGTGGTGGCGGGTGGATTTCTGAGTCAATCAGTCCAAGAGATTAGTAAAAGCATGCCTAGTGAGTAGTCCTGAGACCACTTAGGAAGGTTCATCCAGAGACATTTTCAATAATGGTTGATGGAAATGGTGCGTTTGTAGAGCAGACATTTCAGGATGAAATCGAATAAAAAGCCATTGCATTTTAAACACATTTAAAACACATCTATAGTTAAGATGTTAGATTAGCAGCTGGCATTTAATTAATGATGGTAGATTCATAATTGTTTCAGATATTGAGCAGGTTTCAGAACTACATCCTTTTAGTGATATGTTCCAGACTACAGTGATGTTTTATAGGATTTTTTTCATATCATTGTACGCAGAATAGTTGCACCTCGCTTTATAAATATTTTTCAATGGTTCCATATTGTTATAGGGTGGATGCAGAAATTAGTACAATTCAGCATTGTCTTAAAAGAAAGTAGCCGTTTTATGGTAAGGTGACTGTGTATATTGTGTTGGTTCACATCACAAGCAAAACAGCAGGAATTACTCACATACGGGCGGGCACTGCTAAGTGCATACAAAAAATAACACATTTAAATACAAGGGGGCAATACAAATGTGTAAATGCACATGGCTGCTGTCAAAAAAAAATGTACAGAAAACCAACGTTTCGCTGTTCAGCAAAGTAATGGTTAAAAACTGTGAAAAAGAGCCAATATTTTAAAAGGTATCGTTATCAAACTGCAATTCCTATGTTTCCTAACAGTTTTCAGTAGTTCGAATAAACATGGTAAAGATACTACAAGTCACATGCAATGAATTGACTGTGCATAGGAACATTAAGTGCTTATTTGTGCATATGACCTTTTTAAAAATCGAAAATTAGATCTATTTGGAAGCAGCATATATCCGAATACTGAGTTCACATGGTAACCTAGGAACTGGGAAAAGTAGCCATATCTATTGTGTTGGTTGCTCACACGTCGATGCATTGCTCATCTTTCTTTTAAATCCCATCCTTTCAGGCTGTTCGGTTTTAAGTCTGGTTCTGCTCCCAAGCGGTCTGCAGAGGATCCTCTGGTGACAGTGTCTTTCTCTCAAGTTATGGAAACGGAATCCACAGCTGTTGAGGAATCTGACCTTGGTTCTTTACTTTGAAATCTGCACTGTCCATGTGGAGGTTCTGATGAAGGAGCTTCAAAGGCCTCCTCGGGCGTCTTCTGTATGACACCCCCGGTTTAGAGAGAGAGCTTTTTCTTTTCTCAGTAATCTGTGAGAGCAGTGCTTAAACAGTGCATCACTGAGCATAATGTTATCCTTTTTCACGGAAACAGTTTTAGGGTCATTTAAAACAAATGCAAATTTCATGGAGGGATCCACTAAAGTAAGCACGCATGTGGTGTTGTGTCCCCTACATGCAATATTAAGCATGCGAGGTGGATTGGGAAACTGAAGAGTACCGCAAAACCTACTTAACTCTTTGGTTTTACTCTCCATCTTGCAAAGAATAAACTCATTCCACAGGGCGTATACTAATGGATTCCCGTGGAATCCACCTGCTCTTTAGCTCGGTGCTCATTCCAGATGGATTCCATAGCATTCCATTTGTTTAATGCATGTATGAAAATCTCATGCAAGTGTAACATGATGTGCTCTTACAAGACGGCGGAGAAAAGCAAGGCAGAGCTTTAATGCTTCCTTTTCCTACACTGCCCATTACAAAATGACCCCCTTGATGTTTTGCTTCACTGTAAAGTTCTCAGGCGAGTTGGAGCTTAAATGTAGCTCACAGTATGGCACACACCACAGTGGTGCCATCTTGTTGCATATGTTACTGCCGGTAGGCTGACTCTTCCTTTTCTGTTGCTGTGCATTCCTCAGTGATTGAACATAAGAGGGTAAGTGTGCATGATTGAATGCCACCATTTTATATCATCAGTAAGGGGATGCCGCCAGGGACCTTATTTCACCAAAATGCCAGTGGTAGCGGAAGTGACATCACATGACCTTTGACCTTCGATGACATCACAGGAAGTGATGTAATTTGACAGTGCCACACATTGGCATCACAGGAAGTGGTGGCACACGTCCTCTCACCACTTGACAAAAGAGGAGTTGCATCAAATAGCATTTTCCCTCAGTACACGAAGAATAATATGGTTATAATATCACTGTAACATGATATACATTTCATACAAGAATGCATCACCATATGTAGTGTTAATATCCGTGTGTATACGCCCAAATGACTGTGAATGTAAGCATCCGTCCAACAGAACAACCTGGACTATTGTACATCACTTAGACTAAACTGTAAACAGAAAGAGCATCTCGAAGCGGCCTAAGCCCCATGGTGCAGACAGCCAGTGCCTGCAAAGTGTCTGGCCACAGACTGGAAACATCAACTGACCCCAGCCCCCAAGTTCAACCAGAAAACCAGATGGTCTGGAGGGTCAACCAGAGATGTGCCCATGGTTATGAGTGATTTGAAACCATCCAACCATCACCTTTCTGTTTTGCTTATTTGGTAAGTAACCCACAGTTTTCCTGTTAAATGGGAGATAGAGGGGAAGTATGTGTTGCAGGTCACAGACGTACCCTTACACCTAAAGGCACTTAGCTGCCCTCGTACATCAAAACAACCCAATACATATGTGGATAAACCCCGAGGTCAGTTTCAGCACACAGGTGGGATGAACTCTTAAACCCAATGGCTATTACACTCCCAGAGATCCTTTTGGGTACCCACAAATCCCTTGTGGGTTCATCAAAAACTGTCCTGCAGGGAAACTGTACTAGCTTTATACCTAGAAACCCTCTGTGGTGTGGTACCATGTGAAAGAGCCCTTACACTTTGAAGCGCTTTAATTGTGTGGGGGCACTGATGGGTACTAAAACTGCTTTTGGGAACATACTGAAACCCTCAATTGGTACATCCTGAAAGCACATGGCGTGCACCCCTAAGGACCTATGTGTAAATTCTCTAAGAAGGCAAGTACTAGCCACCCTGAGCCTTATTTACTGCAGAGGGTGGTCCAATTCTCTGCAAACCATTACTTGATCAAAATACCACGTCGCTGTCCAGACGGTTACATGCGTTATGGAGATGGTGAGCGGAGGCGCAATGTATCGATATCATGGTGGCGCTGGGAACCAATATCTCTACCTATCTGTATATATACCCTTGTATTTAATACCTGTATGTGATTATTGACATTGTTGTAACCAAGCTTTGCATATTCATGTAACTGCTGCGCCCTGTTACCTTAGGGTATGTTGAGCATTATAAATAATAAAACAAACAAACAAACAACAAACAATATCATGGAGGAACTTGGCACTGGCATCACAAATGCATTAGGCACCTGCATCCTCTGGAGAAGAGGGATGCCTACGTCACAATCATTACTCTGTGTAGGCAGCACCCGTTTGTGCTGAAAGAGTATGCAGGAAAAACACCCCAGGGAGTAGCACCCGTAGCACCCACTGGTTTCTGCAAGGGTGCCCCGGAATAACCTCAGGATGGCTGGCCTGGATAACTGGCGTCTGCCTGGAACCTGCATGAAAACAGTAAGCTGTTCTAGTGTCTCTCTGGCTCACGATCCCTGGCCCTGCCTGACCACTTCCCAGACTCTGCTCTCAGTCCAGAGGCATGAAGCACCAGCACAATCTCTTCTGCAACTAGCAACACCCAGTAAAGTTGTCCAGTGCCACACCTTCAAGATCAACGGACTGGTTCCCCAACCTGCTGCCACTCAACGCAGCTCCCAACTCTCACAGCTGCAACTCAACCACAGCTATAAGTCCACTGCAGCTCTCAACCTGAATGCAACCAATGGCAGCTCCGAACTCGCTGCTACTCACACTTTATTCCCTGCGACAGGCAGCTCACTGCAACTGTCACCACACAGCGGTTCACAACTCACCACTGCTCACTACGGCCTTCAATTTACATCAGCTGATCTCAATTTTCCAGTAATGCACTGTGTTCCACTCATTCACCACAGACGAATCCCGGGCTCGCTTTTAGTTCATGGTAGCTTAGTGCAATGTACAACTAATCTCACGTTCAAAAATGACTGCCGGTTGGTGCTCACAGGGTCTCAACATGGGGCCCTCGCCTCACAAGATTGAGCGTGTAACCCGTTGCACCTTTCTGCCGTTCACTGCATACAACTCACAGTTTGCTTTCATTTCACAATAACTAACAAAACGATGCACCATGCGACTTATTACTGCAATCGGAAATCCGAAATCAGGTGAAATAAAAATGCATCACAAAGTTCAACTCACCACCTCACACTTTATTCCAACTCACTGCAATTAAACCGAGTCCACAATTAAATTGACTGTAATTTACAAGTCTTCATCACAGCTGCAGGAAACACACTGCAGCTCAGTTCACCTTGCAACCAGAACATTCCATACAGCTAGCCAAGCCCCATTAATGCAAATCCCAGAATGCACCACACAAACGTAGTGACAGCCATAGCCAAGGGCAGAGTCTTATCTCGGATGTCGGTTGCAGTGGTTATATTTTTTTGTTTATCTGCCTTTGCCTGTATTTGACGGCTCAGATTTGACAGCTCAGGCACCGTCATCGAACTCTGACCTCTCTAAAAAGAAATCTGTGTGCATTGCTCCCGTCTACGCATGATTTACTATGTTTCCATAACGCATGAAAATCACGATGTTAAAAATGCGGTGCGTCGTAAATGCGCCAGGATAATTCTAGTTAGAGAACACAAAGACGCATGGTAGATCCGAGAGGGAGGGTGTGGCCTGGGGAAAGGCCAGATCGCACAACGCACAAAATGGGGTGCGGTGGGCTGGGCAGGGCTAACAGGGCAGGCCACACCACACCTGACTGACCTTTGGCCCAGCCAGCCAGGTGCAACCATGAGGCGGGCCAAAGGCTGGTGACGCGTTCAGGGCTGGCCCTGCTGCATGTGTCAGTCCTTGGCCCTATGGCCCAGCCGCATCATTGTTGGGCTGCATGCAGCATGGACGGACCACCACCTCACCCCCTCGCTACTTACCTTGTTTAAATTGAGGCACAGGGATCAGGCTGCTGCTCACACATGACAACGAGCCCAAGCAAGTGAATAAAATGTAGAGCAACTGCGGCGGCCTGTGCTTGTCTAGTTTTAGCCATGCCCCCCAGCAATCTGTTTGGAGGATTGCTGGGGGCATAAACCAAACAGCAGGGGTTGCAAACTAACCAGTAGGGGTCACTGTTGCGACCCCTAGCATCACCTAAATAAAGTCCCTGGGTGCTACTGCTGCGGGCATGATCTCTGAATTCTTAATTTGTCTGCAGGTCACAGTTACAGGTATCACCTAAGCTTCAGGGAAGCTCACCTTCTCTGCCCTTACTCAGCATTGAGTAGGGTCCCCTTCACTGTTCAGAAATCACTGTCAGGGTTGTATGACCTTATCAACTCTCAATTCATAACTCATGAGTCAGGTAAGTTTGGAACTCATATATTTAATCATAAACTGCATGTCTGAGCCTAACCTTTGCCCCAAAGGCCACCTAAATGCCCATCTAGGATTGTGGCATGTTTTGCAGTAGTGAATAGTGCTGTATCGGAAGCAATGCTCTAGACAGAATTGTGTCTCAGAGTTTAAGGGCAAGGGAAACTACTATCCCAGAGCAACTGACAGGCTTACTATTGGACAGTAATACTGTCATGGATCTATTCTCTGGGTGAATCTATCTATCAATGATTATTACTCTTGTGTATATGATAAACATTAGATCCTATCAATAGTGTCCCTTAAAAAGTTTTATAACTAACACAACCACTATTTGCGCTTGCCAAATAATGTCTTTTATACTCATAACTAGAAATGCATTGGTCATATTTTCAATTTCCTGTGTGGCATTTATTTATATGCATTCTCTGGTAGAGATACTATATGAGCATATAAAATAGATCAGTCAAGCAATATATAGTTATGTAGTGTGATTGATACCACACACCAGTGCCACTTCCATGGGCTCCAGACCATTTAGTTCTGAATATTACCAATAAAGTAGTTGAGTAGATACCCAGCATTACATTCTTAAATTTGCTTAAAACTACCAACAATCAGTCAACAATGTGTGTAGTATGGCATGATGGAGTGAGGAGTCAGAGACAGCAGTGGCATTTCAGTTTTATTTTTATTTAAAGAACAAAGAAAACACCTACCTTTTCCTAGTTCTAGAGGGTCGTCCCTACCTAACCAAGGAATAACTGCAGTGTTCGTCATCATGGTGTAGGTACAAATAAATATTTGTCCTCTGTCCAAAAATCTCTTCGACTGTAGCCCTAGTACTAAACAATAGAAAGAAACCTAAATAGTACCATGAGAATGACCCCTTTCTCCTGGCTCTGTAGGGTTCAGACCTGGGGTGAAGGTTCAAGAGTCTTTGTTTCAGTTCAGTTCTTCGCATTGAAGAGAAAATGCCAGGAGAACGACTCCCTTTGCATGGCTCCACAACTTTAACCTTCTCTTGATAGACATTTACAACCTTTAGCTTCTGATTCAACAAATGCAACCCAGGACAATGACTCCCTTCTCCTGGTTCTTTGACTCAAAGTGCAATTCAATCTGTTTCTCACAATAGTTCTTATGAACCCTTCTAGTTCGTTCCAGGCTTCTCTGAGGGCTCTCTTGTGAAATGTAATTTGACCCAATCTACCTAAAAGAGGGTTAATGCATGAGGTTCCATTACTAGAAGCTTCCCCTCGTTTTGCTAAACAGCCTTGAATGTGTCTGAAAAAAGACAATTTATACATTCTTGTTATAGGTGTATGATTTATACACACCAAGTGCCTAGTGATTTAAGTACTATAGCGTCTTGCATAGAGAGGTATACTCTGAACGCGCTATACTCTGGAAAGAACATTACACGTTTACAATATAAGCTGGGCCTTTTGAAAAATGTTCTTTATTCTAAATGTCCATGTTTCACTGCAGTGTTAGAAATGTGCAGAGTACGGCCCAGTTGTCAGTAACAGGAAAACAATGAATTTATTCCTTCCAAATAGGGATTTCTATGGTAGCTCACAAGGAGAACAATGTGACCTAGCCTTGGGACTCTGCACAAGAGAAATGAGTGAGGGGGTGATAAAATGTACCCTCCAAAATCACTCATAGAAATGTCTTCAGGGAGATGATACAGAACATTCCCTGTGGGCGTCTCTAGCTGATAATGCAAACAGAGCTTGTGTCAGCTGATTTGACATCAGTGAGAGATTCATGCAACAAAACTATACATTAGGTGAACAATTATTGGGATTAGGGGCGTGGCAGATTTGGACGAGGCAGGGCGTCAGAACCTCTGCCACATAGGTTTGCATTGTGAATTGAGAGCTGTCCATCATCGCCCATCAGAAATAGAGCTTTGGGAGACTTCTTTGAAAAGGGTAAAAAACTGTCCATCAGTCCCATCAGGAGACTGGCAAGCAAGAATACATGAGGAAGACTTTCCTGATCAGGAGAGGCAGCCATAAGGACTCTGTCATCCTTGACAATACTACCAGGGGGTGTTCTTGCTACACGGACAGGGAGCACTCATTGAGTGCTGGGTATTAGAGGCTCTTGAATTGATTAATGGTTCATACAATGTATTTCCTGGAAATATATACTAGCATTTAAAAGTTGCACTAGATGCACTGATTGTTATTTGCATTAGATTCATTTTGCATTTTTGACCTGTATTTCTGGATAGCACTTGTCTGAAACAGAGTGGTTCTTCCAATTTTCATTGTGGATGCTTTGGTTTGATTAGTAAATGTGGTTGCTTACATATTGAATGTGTTTGCATTAACCTGCATTGTTTATTTGCTGAACAGTTTTGAAATAGAGTGCAATGCACACTCCTGATTTTCATTGATGATGCTTTTATTTTCATTAGGTTCACTAGTAAATGCAACTGCCTTATGAGACATGCAATTTAATTCTTATTGTAAATTTGTTTGCTGAGACAAGGGAGATCATTCCAGAGACTTTCTTCATAATTCCTATTCTCAATGCAATTACTGAGACGAGGGAGATCACTCTCGAGGCTTTCTTCACAATTCTTATTATCAATGCAATTACTGACACAAAGGAGATCATTCCTGAGGCTTTCTTCACAATTATTATCACTGCAATACTGAGATGAGGGAGATCACTCCTGAGTCTTGCTTCACACACCCCTACCAGGTCTCCCATAACTCCCGTAGCTCCTGTTACCTTTACTTTGGTCGGACCATGTCACTGGTTCTTCCTGGGGTGTCAGGCTTCTGCGTTCGCAGTGAACAATTATTTGGCTTTGATCTTCTCATTCCACGGTCACGCTGTGTCTCTAAAGGAATTATGGGCGGTAGTATTGGCGTAGTTGTAGGACTCCTCAGTCCACCTCCTTGCGGTCACACCACTGTCTCCCAGATTCCAGCTTCCAGTTCGGCTTGCGTTCGCTTGGCCATAGAAGGACTCTGCATCCTCTCAGCATTGTGTTGCTCCTGCAACATCCTGTCTTCTTTCTAGGTTTGAATTTCCCAGGCTGACCAGGCTTTGTACCTGCTGTTCTATTTACTGGTCCTTCTTTGTGTTTTACCTTGTTGGGCTGGGATTTACGCAGCAGAGTGCCATAGTCCGTGGACTGCCTTAATTGCACTCCTCTTGCCTCCCTAGAGTCACCTCGTCCCAGTATCTTCTGCATGACTCTGTGAAAGTTCTTCCTCTTCTCAGTACCTTGGTAGTACAAATCCTGTTTACACCGAGTGTTCACATGGATGGTGTCTAATTTTATAGGAAGAAGAGAAGGAGTATCACAATAGTACATAGTAGTACTGTCAGCCTGAACCTCGACAGATCTTAAGGGTTTCATAGTTTTTAGGGAAGGAGGATTATGGAGTTCCATCATTGAACGGGGGTCCATGTCCCCATAAGGGGAGTCGCTCCCTGTGAGGTCCTCCTGGTTTTTACCACCCCTACAGTACATTCAGGTAGCGGCCACACCTTCGTAGCCTCACAGGGAAGGGCTCCCCCTGGGGAAAAGTGATGAGAGCCCATGAATCATCACATTAGCCATTGTGGCCCTGTAAGACCTAAAATCATACTCACAATTGTGATGATGTGGATTGGCAAGCCAGTGAACAGGTGAGGTTATAGAGACAAACCTTAAAGCAATGGCAAAATGTCCATGACTTCAATGGTTAGGTAAATAAGAATAACCTTAAAGCAATCAACAGCCATGGAAAAGTAATAAATATGTGGCAAATAATTATATAGATCTGCATCTCCATGAACACAAATTATCTGTTATAAAGACTGTGGCGGAAGCACTTTAGGACTGATTAGGTCAGCCCAGATGGCCATCCGCTTACTGCCTGAATCCAAAATGGCTCTTTTGGGTATTCCCTGGACAGTTATGGGTAGGTGGAACTTCCGGTTGGCTTTCCCAGCATTATAGACCTGTTCAATACAATTATTGGGCAAGATGCAATGGTACGTTTTTCAGTCATGCATGGACAGGTGGAAGGAATAGAGACTGGACTCCCCCAACTCCCATCCTCGTCTCTGTGGCAGGACTGGCTCTGGTAAAAACCCTGCCAGGCCTCCCACCCCCAATCTCTCTTGACGGTCAGGTTGCTGAGTCTGTCACAATGTGTGTGTTTCTTTTTTCCCAACTGCAACACTTTTTTGCTGCAATACAGTTAACAGCCCTACCATGGAGTTGCAGTTAATGCATGTTTGTGCTACATTTAATACTTTGGGGACTATTTCATGCTGAACATATGAATTACACTCAATACGTGGTCTATACGTTTGATTAGGTTTTTTTGCCCTGTGCTATAAATGAAGCAAAGCAAATATGTCATGCTGTGTCCACAAAGTGTATGCCATTCTCAATTTAGAACCATTCTGGGTGGAATGGAGTACTAAAGAGGGATGATGTAAGGGGGCTTTGTGGGATTTTTGGGCATTTAAAGTTTTCCTCTATTATAATTCAGGCAAGTATATGGAGAACCAAAGACAAAAAGAGAGGGTGCATGTTGTTTCTTGGGAGACGTAGATGACACTTTGATCTACACAGACCATTGAACAGTATCCAGCTTTGTGGGCGGTGGGCCAGTCTTTTCTTGCCTGACTCCTTTTCATACACCCTTGATGCTGAAGGTTGGTGCTAAAATAAATAAACACGCCGGATTTTAATGTCATGAAAACTGAGAAGTCACAAGAACACAAAACACAGTATTGAACATTCACATCAAATTCTTGCAAGCTCCATGTTGAAGAAACATGACAGATGGTCTGCTATTTAATTCTGTGGTGTAATAGAGAGATATGGTGTACATCAGAACTGTTAACAGAAGAGTAGATGTAGTTATGAATTTTAACACATGATGCATTGATAAAACATCATTTCTCTGGAGAAGGTAATGTGAGGTCAAGGGAGAATTGTCATATAAATGTTTAGTTGCAGAAAAACATAGGCAGAGATAAAAGCTCATTTAAAAGGAACACATTGTTTCAGGCTGCACAGTCCATTAAAGATCAGCATGGAGCATGGTGTGTTGGATCCACACAAAATACCTTCAATGGATTGCTAGAATACTGCTGTAGGAGTAGTGTAGGGGACACTTAAGGAGGTGAAGGTGTGCTGCCAGAAAGGATGGAGGAGAGCACTGACAACGGCAGCCTCCTAAAGGTGGGTGCAGATAAATCGCCAATCTTTGCCTACTCTCGGGAGCTGGGCTCAAAATTGTTTTTTTACAGTGACTCTGGGGAAAGAGTATGGGGAAAGAGTATGCAGTGTTTCACCACAGTCCTTAGCACAGGTGCTCTGTAACTTTCACTGTATATCGTAGAACCTTCTATAGAACTGGTGCCACAGCTACTTACTGTAGGCCACGGGTATTTCAACCAACCAATTTTCTTCATGCAGACTCACATTAATGGAGCGCTGCGCTTATTGCTGTCTGATTTATTTTTAAACCTGCTTGTAATGCACGACACGAAACATCAAATCGATTCAATGATATAATTAATGTATTCTTATGTATTTTAATTAATGCTTTTTTGCATGTTGTGAACAAATTGATTAGTGTCTAATTAAATCATATGTTAGAGAGAATGGCAGAAGAGGAGTGCACTTGGTGATGCTCTTTTTAGACTAAAAAAATTATTAATTTAATAATTGAATTATTGATAGTGCAAATCTGCAAGCACTATCCAGTCGAGGGACTTATGTAAACCTAAAAGGGCTTCATAACGAGTGTGGACTTCAGGTAACAAAAGTGGGTTTCATGTACTTTCCTTGCTCCAAACAATTCTTAGTTTTTTCACAAGTTGCAGTTTAAACTGCAATTTACTGGTCACTGACAAGTAAAGTCAAATGCGTTTCATGTGAATGTCTGTCATTCAAGGCGGTCACATGGATGCTGCCCCCCTCTCGTAGTCACAATAAAAGGGCCTATCATTTAAAACCAACTTGCTCGAGTCTCTTTTACCGCACCCCCAATACATTTCGGGAAAGCTCAACAGAACCAAATGCATCAATATCCAAGTCATTCGGGTAAGTGGCAAAACATGTATGGCCTGCGACAAAGAATATTTCTGAATTATCCCAGAAAACTCCTTGGCCCTCACGCGTTTTTTCTGGTAGTTATTAAACTCGTACAATAGTTTTCTTTCCACTAAAGAAATACTACATGTATTTTCTAAAATACTTGTAAAACCTAACATGTGAAACATCATAATACCGTTTACATTATAAGCTTGCCTTTTGTGTGTATTGATGTTTCCTATCAGTAACACAGAGCTTCATAGACAGTGATAGTTCCTAACCCCCAGAAAATACCTTACAATTCTAATGTTTTAAAAGTGTCATAATAGAATTTCTGGCAAAATGCTCATGAAATATTGCCATATGTTCATATTTTACAAGAAACTGAATTTCCCCTTTCTCTACAAGAAAGCATTGCAATCGCTATTGATTTGAGCAATATAGTAATGTCGGGCCTTTGCACTGCACTGCGGAGATTTGCACTTCATGCTTGAACTGGCTTTCATGATAAATATATTGAGAAACATAGGGCATCGATTCATTCGCCTTTCCAGTGCTGTGCGTAATTGTCTTCCTGAAAGGTGAGGGGGCACAGTGTGCAGGTTTTCTAGAGATACGTGCAGCCAATTTCCCACCAGTGCCTGAATGAAATTGATAGCAATGCTTGTGTTTTAGTCTTGATGGAACAGCATGGAGAAAACAGGAACCCCATATCATTCCAACAGCAATTTCAAGTGTGAGCTCATTCGCAAGCCTTCACCATCTCAATGTGACCGTAAATTCTTCGCAGGAGAATGTGGCCCCAGCAAATAGTGTTATTGTTCTTAGCTAGAAATTATTGAAATCATGGCATATTTCAACATATGTGGCCTCATTACGAGTAGGGCGGTAAGGGATACTGGGCACGATGAAAGGAGACCGGTGCTGGTAATCCGTTACCGCCCTACTACGAGTTCCCTTAGCAGGTCCCTCCTTTAACGCTTGGTCTAACCAGGCGTTATGGACGGGACCCATTAAGGGAAATCAGAGCCAATGACGGTACTGCAAATTGTGGTACCGTTATTGGCTACTTCCCCATTCCCATTGAGCCCTATGGGGGCTCAAATGGGAATGAGCAATGGATTTTTCAATGGGGACTTACCGGTCCCGCAATGGTCGGACTACACCGGTAAGTCCCCATTGAACGAGACCGGTGCCGGTACCGTTATTGGAGTCAGCCATGGCGCAAATAGCACCATGACTACCTCCAATCTCGGAATGAGGCCCATGGTGTACGTGGTTATCATTCATTGAATGAAAGGGACAGACAGATAAGCATTCCTTGGTTGTATGTCCAAAACAAGTCAGAATGTATCATCATCTTCATTGCATACCTGCCAACTGACCCCATATCACTAATGGTTAGTTGACAGCCTGTCATAGGTCTGTCATGTTTTTTTGAGCCAACAATCGCTTGATTCTGGAATAGGGCAGCATAAGTTTAATCACTTTTTATCATTATTGGACTTGAAATTCCAGCATGCAAAATGCTGGTTGCTAACACACAATGCAAATGGCTACATGAGTCCTTCTTGGCATGGGTCCTTTTTTCCAAGAATGAATATCGGACATAATTAACAGTTAACTGGGAATATTTCACTGTAGTGGATGCGAGGTTCAATGTACACCAGCCTTTTGGCACCTGACTGTAATAGAAGTATGGTTAACACAGATTCGCACCATGGGAGGTGACTGTAGCCAATAAAAATGATCAGAATTCCGTGCTATATTCACATGGTAAACCCGTCATCCGTGCCCTTTCATTTATGTCAGGTGCTTCCCTTTCCCCCTTCCCATTGAGCCACCGAGGGGCATATCGCCATTAACACCCGTGTAGATCACTGCACGGGTGCTAATGTTTTTCTTCTCTTTAGAAATAATGAAAGATAAAGTTAACTTTTCCTCACCGACCTATGCCGCGCTGCCTTCCGCCAGGCAGTCCTGTCTTCAATGTTGATGACGTCCGACATCAATATTGAAGACGGACTTTCTGGTCTGAAGGCAGCGCAGTGTTGCCCACGAAGAAAAAGTATGTTTTTCATTCATTATTTCCAAATAAAAGAAAACCATTAGCACCTGTGCAGTGATCTTCACGGTTGCTAATGGCGATATGCCTTTTGGTGGCTGGGTAATCCCTTTGGGTAATGGCGTGACACCCTCATTAGGAGAACCTTGCCCCGCTCAGGAGCTGTAACTTGGGCAGCGGACCATTACCCAGAGGGTGGGCCCGCTACCTCGGGGCATATCGCCTCAGTAGAGAATATTATGCCAACATTCTCCACTGATACATGCCTTATGGCTTAGTGCATATAAGCTGTTCAATAGAGACAGTATTGGCACTTGGGCAGAGTAGCACACAGGTCCCCAGGGGGCAAACACATACTGGATCTGGAAACTCCCAGATAAAACACTGCTCAATGAACAATAAACAGATCACTGTAATGAACAACCCATTGTAAAGGAAGAGCCAAATAACCCTACCAGAAGCTCTGCCCCCATGTTGCCTATATGGTGGGAACCGGAAATTGCGACACGTGCAGTACCAGTGAGGATGCCTATACTGCAAAGAATCCTTGAGACAAGATATCCATTGAGAAAACCCTACATGCATTCACAAGGAAATAATGGTCTTCTGGACAGAGTCCCGGAAGAAGCATGAAAATGAATGAGAAAGAAGACTGGTGACATCATGAAAAGCAGAACTGTCGCATCTAGAAAAAGAGACAAATGAAAGAGGAACATAAGCATTCTATAAGATCTGAAGGGGAGATGTCGAAGTTAAGCAACATTTTGAGTTTGAAAATTAAGATGTTCGTGTGAAGAAACCCTGAAGAAAATGCAAAAGTCATTTTACACTTGTACCGATGCTGGTGATGCGCCAATGTATATTGTATATACATAGGAATATATAGAATCTGGATGTTCCACAGTGGACCTTAGCAAAACCTGAACCCCGTTAATGGAAAAAGGCTTGAGTGTGGCGCAGATGGAAAATAGCTGATGGCGAAGGAGAATTCAAGAAAGGTTGGCTGGCCCAGCACCAAGAGTTGAGGTCACCGTGAGCCTGGTTGTCTGTCAAGAAACTACATGAACATGAGAAAGAAACAAACTTCTGTTTGAGGTGGAATGGAAAAACACTGAAAGTGTCAAGAGTTCATCATTTAATAGTATTATATGCAACAAAGAGCTCGAAAACGTGGTCTCTAGTCACATGGTCAGATCGAAATAGACTTTGGGTCGAGCTACACCAAAACCAGTAGATAAGACCTTCCCTTTTATTCTCAGGCACAGTGAGCTTCTACAAGGCCAAGTTCAAAGCCTATCTGAATGACAGACCGCAGGAGTGATGATAAATGTTGGGCTAATTGGGTGGGGAGGCATTACCAGGCCAACCCTCTGAGCACCTGGGGTAACCAGCTTGTGTGCTGCTAGCAAGTTGAATATTCCAGAAGGGTACAAGTGTGGCAACCAACTATAAAAGGCCACGTATCAAAGAGACCTATAGTTTGTGTAACCAATAGAATGCCGGATATTAGTATGACACAGAAGATGACTTGCCCTTGGGATGGGTTTAGTTGTCCACCTGATCTTAGAGACCCAATCACAACCCCCGTCAGTAGGGAATGTATACCTAGATGTTCCCGTTAAGCCTATCACATCCCCAAGTAGGTCTTCTTTTTTTTTGATAAAACATTTTATTGTATTTTATGACATAAACAAGGCAGCCACCAAACCGGCGGCCGAGAACAACAAAACAGCAGCGAAAGGGGACAACAAAAAATTAAAAGCGCCTCAGGACAGCACCTTCAGTCATGAGTCCACATAGCGTTATTAATATCTCTCATCACCTTGGGTCACGATCTTCCCGTCCCTCCCTCCATCCATTCATGCAGAAACCACCACTGTCCCTGGATGTCAATGCCCAGTTTCTTCCCACTTCCCCCATATTTTAGATGCCTTATTCGGGCATCCTCTTGCGCCATAGACACGGGGTTCCATCATGGCACATGAGTACATGTCAAGTATCCATTGTTCCAGTGTCAAGGGGTCAGGCACTCCCCATTTTTGTGCAATATTGCGTTTCACCAGGGCCATTGAATTGTTCAATGGCAATTTTTCCCATTTATTCGAGTCAGACATATCCGGGACACCCAGAATTAGGACCCTGGGATCTAGTTCAATAGGACAAGTAAATGCCCTGGACAATTCCGTACAGCATGCATTCCAGTAGGCACGGATCCGGGGGCATGACCAGAGCATATGGTAAAAGGTGCCTTCCTCCTCTCCTCAGCGGAGACAGTTCGGACTTGTTGCCCTCTTCCAGCCATGTAAAATAGTTTGAGGGTAGTACACCCTATGCAGGATTTTGAGTTGCACTAATCTAAGTCTGGAGGAGATGGCTACCTCCCGCGGGTACATTAGGACCTGGATCCAGTCCTCAGGGTCTATTTCCCCCACATCCCTTTCCCATTGGTCTTTAATCCCGAGAGCTCGGGGGTTGCAAAGGAAGTGATAGCGTTGTAAAGAGTGGACGTACATTTGCTGGGAATATACGCAGGCAGCATATTGCGTTCTATCAGACTGTAATTGGGGACTGTGTCACCCGAGGGTATATGGGTTCGGAGGGCATGGGTTAATTGTGTAAATCGATATCGTTTGGTGCTGGGCAGCTGAAATCTACACTGCACGTCTTCAAATGAGGTTAGTTTCCCATCCTTAAGGATATCTTCAACCCTCACAATTCCCGCTCTCACCCAGCACGGCCATGGTTCGAGTTTCTCAATTTCCTTCAGATTGCTGTTTTGCCATAAAGGTTGTGCTGCTGTTATTTTGTTCCCCACCCAACAAACACATGTACCTGTCTCCAGATAGTGGCGGTGTGAGCCATGGTTGTAAGCGGGCCTTCCCAGAGAATGGTATAGCGCCTGCAGTGGGTCCGTACCCCGCATGGGTTCCACTTCTGCCCTAATGTGAGGTAGCGCCCGGTCCCCGTGGAGTAGGTCGTTGACCACCAAAAGTTGTGAGGCCCAGTAGTAGGTTTGGAGACGGGGTACGCCAATCCCACCCTCCCAGACTGACCTCTGCAAGGTACTTAATGCAATACGTGTATGACCTCCACCCCAGATGAGTTCCCTGAGGAGGGTTTCTATACGATTGAATGCAGGGGCGGGAATCGTAAGCGGGGCATTCTGCAAAACATAAAGAAATCTTGGTAATGACATCATTTTAAAGAGTGTGGCTCTCCCCATGAGGGTCAGAGGAAGAAGACCAGTGGTGAACGTCGTTGACCAGCCTTTCCATGATCGGCTGGAGGTTGTGCATGACATACTAAGTAAGGTCCGGTGTTACCAAGATCCCCAGGTATTTAAAGCCCTGCTGTTCAAGCCGGTATGGACAATTTGGTAGCTCGGCCTGTTCCCCTCCTTTCACCGGAAACAGTACCGGAAACAGTACGGATTTCTTCCAGTTAATTTTCAACCCGCTGAATTCCCCATAAGTGACAAGTATTTGAATTACTATGGGGCAGCTCCGAGCTGGGTCAGCCAGGTAAAGTAGTAGATCGTCCGCGTAGAGAGATATGCGATCCTCATGTCCCTCGGGCCAATTAAATACCGTCCATGCCCCGCTCTGACCAAGCCACAGTGCTAGCGGTTCAATGGTGAGGGCGAAGAGGAGGGGGGAAAGTGGAAAGCCCTGTCGCATGCCTGTACCTAAGGGAAAGGCTTGGGAAGTCCACCCGTTCATTCTAACTTCTGCCCGGATGTTTGTATAAAGCAATTTTACCCAGCCTAGGAAGCCTTCTCCAAATCCCATACGGGTCATGATTTCCCAGAGGCTATCCCAACGGATAGAATCAAACGCCTCTTCAAATTCAATTGCCAAAAAGGCCAATGAGGTATCGAGGATGGGGGCCCGTTCTAACATCAAGTGGAGTCGGCTTATATTCATCCGGGTTGATTTATGAGGCATAAAGCCACCCTGGTCTGGATGTATGAGTGTATCCGCTACCAGTTGGAGTCAGTTAGCCAGGAGCTTGGCCAGGACCTTGGCTTCACCATTAATTAATGAGATCGGCCTATAAGAGGCACATTGATGTTGGGGTTTATCTGGTTTGGGGATAACCACTATGATAGCCTTACATAGGTTGTCCGGGAGGGAGCTCCGCTCTAGCGTGGCGAGCAGCATCTGATGCAGAGGACGTGCTATATTATTACCCCCCAATTTCTGCCAGGTTTCTATCGGGAACCCGTTTGGGCCCGGGGTTTTCCCCGGCTGCAACTGTCCAAGAGCTTCTTCCAACTCGGCCTCAGAAAGATCGGAGTCCAGCATCTCCCGTTGCTGCACCGATAGAGTGGGGAGCACCACACCATCAAGGAGGGTCTGGTCCAGCGGTAGATCTCGGGCCCGGTATAGTTCAGCATAGAATTGGGCAAAGGCATCTGCTATTTCAGTGTCTGACTGACAGGTCTCGCCCTGCAGGGTAATGATCTCACGGACCAAGCGCCGGCCCTCGTCCCTCCTCTCCAGCCAAGCCAGCATCTTCCTGGCTTTATCCCCCAGCTCATATATCCTAGCTCTAGATTCCCAATGGGCCTGTTTGGCGCTGTCTAACAGAAGGTTTCGGAGGCGTTCACTGGCCCGTTGGACTCTGTGAGGTGGGGCCCAGGGTGTGTTCATTCTCTCGGTGGGCTACCTCCGCTTCTGCCTCAACTATTTTCCGGAGCCTCTCCATTCTTCTATTTGCTGTCCAGAAGATTATCTCTCCCCGCAGCACGGTTGTAGGCCTCCCACAACACTATTGGGTCATTGTTACCGGTATCATTAATTTCGAAGTACTCATTTGAGACTTCCGTAAGGTGGTCCACCAAATCCGGGCAACCCAGATAGTAAGAATTAAATCACCACGTTTTAGGGGGGGTTGCTCCTTGCAGCCGCAGCTCCACCAGGAGAGGCGAGTCGTCTGAAACCCCCCGAGGGAGCAAGTGTGCCAAGAGTATTCTAAAGAGTCTATGTGCGGAACAAATAGATAATCAAGCCTGGAAAGGAAACCATGGGCCCCGGAATGGAACGAGAAACCTCGGATTCCCGGATGCAATTCCCGCCATACATCACCAAGACCCAGGGCGGACACAAAGATGGACAGCTTCGTGGGGAGGTTCGGGTTGCGTTGTCTAAGATGGGAGTGATCTAGGGTGTTACACATGACATCATTGAAATCGCTCCCCAGAGACCATTTGTCCGGCTGGTGCCTACCCATCAAAGAGGTCAGGTCATCGAGGAGTTCCTGACCTAACCCAGGCGGGGATTAGATTGAGACAAATCCAAATGTTTCCCCCCAGAGTGTCCCAAACGCCATCACATAACGCCCACAGGGGTCCTGCTCTAGTGTCTGCAAGACAAACGGGACCCGTTTATGTATAAGAATGAGGGTGCCCCTAGATCTCATGGTATGTCCTGCATGGAAAGCGGTCCTCTAATTGGTACGCAGAAAGAATTTACAGTGTGCCCCCGCAAGGTGTGTTTCATAGAGTAAGGCCACATCGGGGGAGTGTCTGGAGAGTAGCTGCTTGATCGGACGTCTCTTGATCGTGGAGCCCATCCCATTCACATTCCAGATGAGGACCCTAAGGGAGCTGGGGCGCGTAGACATGGATGGATGAGATTGGTCAAAGGGCATCTGGTAGCAGTATCAGAGGGGTAGGCAAGCTGCCCGCAGGGGCGCAGCCTCGGTGTATACGGTGTGTGACCGTACGGTGCAAGAGAGACAGAGATTGGGGTCTGAGGCGCTGTCTGTGTGTGGTGCGGTCCCAATCGGTCAGGAACTTCACCATCCCTTGAAAATTACCAGGGCGGTTCTGTCCTGAAATAACGAAAAAAAACTTCCCCAACTAACTCCTCCCTCCCCCTCCCTATACTCCACCCCAACTTGAAGTACCTGTTGATCCAACATTGCTGACAATCAAAGAAGGTAGAGTGTCAGCCTTAACAGCCCTTATCAAAGTTCAACTAGAAAAATTCGGGGGGGAGTGGTGTGGTGGAGATTTCCCCCTTCTCAAACCCCCAAATGGGAGGGTAGTAGTCCCCCGCTTACCGCAATGTAAATATATGAAATCGCCTTTGGTGGCCCCATGACTCAGTTACTTCGGCGACCCCATATTGGGTGCCCGCCGACCAGCGGGCGGAGCCCTCAGCAGGGTTCAGGGCGGAGGCCCATCACCTCCATCTTCCGGCGGATCCAGCAATGGTGGGCGAACCGGCCTGGGGCGCTGCTCCGGCGGCGGTCTGGGGTTTCTATTTCAGTTGCCTCGGGGTGCGGACCAGTCCCCTTCAATGTGCTGTTCCGCCCAACGCCATGCCTCCTCGGGATCATCGAAGTGGACCATCGTGCCTTTGTGATAAATGTTTAATTGTGCAGGGAATAAGAGGCCATACTTGACTCCCAATGCTTGCAGTTGTTTCTTAAGCTTCCCAAAGGACTGTCTCGCCTTCTGTATTTCCCTGGTGTAGTCGGAGAAAAAGGCCAGTCTGGATCCATTGAATGTGGTCGTGCCCTTGGTTCTTGCAAGTTGTAAAAGTGGATCCCGATCTCGGTAGTTTAAGAACCTCGCGATCACTGTGCATGGGGGAGTGCCGGGCAGTGGTCTACCCGCGGGCATTCGATGTGCTCTCTCTCGATAAAGAAGAATTTTGAGAAGGATTGCAAGTCGAATAGGTCCGCTAATAGTTGTTCCAGAAAGAGTTCCATGCAGGGCCCTTCCTCCTTCTCCGGGATACCAAGGATTCGGACGTTATTACGTCTGGACCTCCCTTCGCCCTCCTCCACTCTGGCCTCTAGCGTCTTGACCGTAGCCGAGACTCCACAGAGTTGTTGTTGCACAGTGTGTAGCCCATCATGTGTCATTACAATCCGCTGTTCTGCCTCTCCACTGCGCGCGGACAGTTTCTGGAGGTCGTGTCTAAGGAGGGAGACATCAAGGCTTATGCGGTCTATCTTCTGCTCCATAGATGAGCGGGAGTCTGCAATGGCAGCCATGACATCTTTAAGTGAAAGCGTCTGTTCGACCTCCATCTCCTCAGAGTGCTGCGGGTGGGAATCCGACTGTTGTGACGAGGGCACAGTGTACTGTTCAATGCTATTCTTCATGTTGGGCTTCTTCGCCTTTTCTTTGCCCATGGTCGCTCCTTGGTTCAGAAGCTGTGGCTTGATTACAATGTTCCTGTCAAGGGCTTTGGCAGTGTCCGCTGATATTGACCACGTCCCGGCCGTGCCGTGGCAGAGCTGCAAAGCTGACTTATTATGACCACAGTGCCAGGCCTAATACCTTTCTTTATTTATTCGTGTGTTTCTCCCCCGGTCTGCTGGGAGGGCCGGGATGCTGCTCACTCGCAGCGGCACAGCCTCGTCAGCAGCCGCGCTCCGATCCCACAGGAGTCGCCCGCAGCCAGGGCCAGGATCCAGATCTTGGCCCCCCCGGGCACCACTCGCAGGGCCGTGCAGAGCCGCGGGTAGCCCCTCCTTATTTCGGGAGAGACAGCGGCTCCCTCCGGCACCGACAACTGCACGGCAGGGCTGGTGTATCAGGCGCAATCGCCTCTCCAGCGTCCAGACTGGGTAGCGGACCCTCTGTTTCACGGGTCTCGCGGCCGGCACCACTGCCTCCCGCCGCCGCTCACCAAGCCGTATTGCCAAGGATCCTTTGGTAGCACAGGAGGGACCCCCGCTAGTCAGACGGATGCGGCAGACGTGGTCAGTCTCTATGCAGAGCACCAAGGTGGTCGCTGTCTGTGCTGCCCCTTCGCCTCCAACCTCCGCACCAGAGCCGCTTCTCCAGCCCCCGCCGGCGCTGCCTCACAGTCATGGCCGAGGGCGCGAAAGTCCGTTGGTGGCCATCTTGCCCGCAAGGCCCCTTTCACCTCACCAATTTCAAAGTGCGAGTATTCTGCACAGCAGATGTCCACAGCTCACCAGTTTCACCCAGACATGCCACAGAAGGTCCTCTTTCACGTGGTGTCTTTTGGAGCCACTAGCGATCACATTAACAGGCAGTATCTTCAGGATGTTTAGCGTGGCAGCGGGAGCCGAAGGGACTCACGTCTGCATCTCGTCGCAGTTGAAGTAGGTTTTCTTAGTTTGCCACATAGTATGACGTCAATGATGACACATTTTTAGTATAGGAATGTTGTTTTTTATAAAATGATTTGAGATCGTACTGTGCGACGTCTGTTGATGTCCATTGTAACTCCCTGTTTTAGATAATTGTTAATAAAACAGTACTAAGTTTTGCCATCTTCCTGAGTCGGTTTGATTGTTGATGTATGAGTAAGTTCTGCATCCCCATCCATCTCTAAGTATTGCTACCGCGTCTTAAAGGGCCCCAGGTCCAGGGGTTCACCATAAACATGTATTACCATAACAAAAGAGAGGGTTACTAACTCTGCAAGGAAGTATGGCCCAATGTGTTAATAAACATGAGAAGAGCATACAAGGAAATACACCAATATATGAGTTTGCTCTGAACAATCCTTTTCCTTTCCTGCAAAGTGCACTCTCAGCTCCCAAGAGTTAGGCCTCTTGGAACCCTTCAAATGTTGGCTTTAACTTTCTCCTGAAACATGAGAAGCATGTGAAATTACCTTTGTAGAAAGGAGTGGAGTGTGCAAGTGTACAGAAGATGTAGCTTTCCGGTTTCCACAGTGGTGCATAGATCTCACACACTGGCAGATTGTAAACAGTTTTGGACAAAAGAATAAACAGCAGAACTGGAGGTGGAAGGATGTCGGATGGACAGCGTGTCTCCTGCAGTCGAAATTAAAATACAGTCTGCATATGCATACAGAGTGGCCACTGACACAGGTTGCTTGAGGGATATTCCCTCACAGCTTTAAGCATAACTTCCATCCAGGAGGTGAAGGTGGCAGCATGAGCTCAGAAATAATTGCCTACTTTCCAAGTCGGTCCTCTGTATGATGCTGTGTGTAACAATGTCCTTCACAGCTAGAAATGATGTTCTTTTTTATTAGTGAAAGTTCGCCAGTTGTTCAGACTCAGGTATTTCTGGGCAAAACATCTATCACAGAATCCAGGCAGTATTCATTTGTTAGCACCTGCATACCTCTGCTACTTCATGCCGGCCGGAGCTTTGCAGGTTTCTTCAACTCCATCACCAACAGACAGCACCATGCACCCATTCAAGCAGGGAAAGGAATCAGCACTGTATCCTCCAACTAAATGGAAAAGAATGATCAAGTATTTTCCCACAGAGAAGGCAGACAGCCAGCAGTTGTAATCTGTTTCAAAACCTGCCCATTGTCAGTGACCCTCACCACAGCATTCTTACCTTTTGTGTTGCATGAAAAGACCCCTCTGCTTTCGGGGGGGTTCAGCTAACATGAAACAGTGGTCCAATGCAGTGATCTGGCATTTGAACAAACAGGACTGGGAGTAGCTCACATATGCTACTCTGCACGGATACCCAGAGATGCCTATCATTTTGGTTTGATCAGCTGCAGTTACACATGTCTGGATTTCAAAAAATGAGAGTTTGCAGCACATGCTTTTTGCTCACTGTACCCTTCACAGATGTGAAATATCCATTTGCATATCAGTCTTTGTACCGCCCAAATGGGCAGTCCAGCACCGAAATGCTATGGCAATTCCTCTGTACACGTGTATGGGGTTGCTGTTGGTACTCTTGTTCAGAGAGGAATTGCCATAGCATTTGCTATGCAAATGGTTATTTCCCATCTCTGAAAGGTACAGTGAGCAAAAAGCATGTGCTGCAAACTGTCATCTCAGAACAGGTTATCATGCCATGTTCTTTCTGGAGAGGAGTGCCTGCTACCTTTTTTGAAATATTTGCGAGGAACATGGGGGTGGTCACCCTAAATTACCTGGGGGCAACCAGACGTGGACTCCCTGCTCACTGTGCTCAGAGAGGCACAGCTTCACCTCACTGATGAGGCCCAACAAGGCTGAAACACGTGTATGGGGTTGCTGTTGGTACTCTTGTTCAGAGAGGAATTGCCATAGCATTTCGGTGCTGGACTGCCCATGTGGGCGGGACAAAGATTGATATGCAAATGGATATTTCCCATCTGTGAAAGGTACAGTGAGCAAAAAGCGTGTGCTGCAAACTCTCATCTCAGAATAGGTTATCATGCCATGTTCTTTCTGGAGTGGAGCGCCTGCTACCTTTTTTGAAATAGTTACATATGTCGGGCTGCTTCTTGTCAGGATGCTAACATGCAATCTGTGGATCAGACACTATGGCCATGAACTATTGCAGGAAGGATGGCCAAGGATCTGTGATGGTGAAGCTGTACTTTTCATACACTTAGTCAACAGATAACACTGTTGATAAACGATATAACCAACCTAAATTCTCTGCTACTAAAGAACCTGAAGAACCAATAATATTGCCATCAATCCCACTGGCTGCAACTGAGGGCAGAGTGACAAGGTTTGCCAATAGCGACATAGTTTACAGTATCATCTGAATGTGAGATGCCTGTGATGAATGGTATAACTATAGAGGATTTGGTAGCTCCTCGCTTCCTGTATGTGTCATAGTACCAAAGCAAACTGGGGAAGGCAGTCAAATAAACATAGGGCTTCATTGTTCTTTTTATAATTATTATTATTATGGTATTTATTGAGTATGAACCTAGCTTCACGAAGCAATGGAGTGCTTTACAGAGGAACACAACAATACAGATACATACCGGAGCGCTTTACAGAAGTATACAGTATAGATGCATAATGGAGCGCTTTTCAGAGGTAACAACAGAAGAGATAAACAGCGAAGGTAGGATACAGAGGGGCATAGAGGGGATGTGGGGAGTAGAGGGGCGGATGGTGCCTAGCGAGTCAGGTGGCACGAGGGGTGACATGATGGCCTATGTGTTGAGGAGGAGAGACTCCTTAAAGAGTTGGTGTACAGGAGCAGGCGGCCACATTTTTCCTAACTCCTTCCCCCTCACCTTCATCGTATTGGAATAGTAGGAGAAGAGCCTTATATGGGACTCCATGTATTGTTGCTATACCGCATTGAGTGTACGAGAGATGATATGTACTCAGACAACCCTGTCGAATGTATCCTCACACTGAAAGAGTGTAAGGATATTGTGTGGATGGATGTCATTACGCACCGTTAGAAATCATGGAGCGCTTACTGAAATCTGATGAGGGTAGTGTGATGTCATGAAGAAGATCTGCAATGATATACTGAAACAATATGAAAATACTTATTTTATTGAGTGACAATGTAACTGAAGCAACAAGAGAAACCTGCACAACATAAAAGAGTAATTATATATATAAAAGAAGATTGCTGACAATAAGTGTCAATATGCAATATCGCACGGTAGAGAAGACATACAGAAGCTTGCTATAGAGGAAATTATAACGTGGCTAGGATGGCCATAATTGGAAAATGGACTCCGGCTCGTATTAAGATTCAATCCAGCTACCTCAGAGACAGACCAAGGTTGCACAGTCAGGAGATGCTGGAAAACAGCGTTGTGTGCAAATCAAAGAGGAGTCTATGTTGGTCTGGGATCAATGATGCTATTTTTGAGAAATAGCTGCAAAGCACAAAGGGAGCCAGATGGATAAACCCTGTGCGCCATACATATTTCTCTTAGATTAAAGAAGAAGAAAACATTTGCAAGAGGCAAGTATTGGATAATTAAAAGTTTACAAAGTCTAAACAAGATAGACTGAGCAAGTCTCTCTAGGCCAAGATGGGCAATGACACCTATAATAAATGAATCAGATAGCAGTAAATAAGAGGTCAAAATTGACACATGTGTGGTTTCTTGACATGTGATTCAGAAGTCGAAAACAAGGGCTATTCATTAACCTGTGGATGAAGATAGTGATGTGCTTACACACTCTTGATTGTCCCAAAACAGAGAGTAGGTTACAAGGTCAACTACAAACGGGAAACTTTGGCTCATGTTCAGACTGATGAGAGATGATGGACTAGTTGGGAAAGTGGGGAGTAATCTGACGTGACTCAAACATGTGGGTTTCATTAAACTTACTGCTGCTAGCCGAGCTGAAAGTCCAAGGTTTGGTGGGAATGCCACCAAATGTGTGGGTTTATGGGGCAACCTGCTATACAAAGTTGCATAGACCAATCCACTGCCATTTTGTCTGATAGAATCAGTATTATATATATTTAAAGATAGTTTGAAGCATACCTTACAGATAAGAGGTAGCCAATGGTATACTAACCCCTATGTATTATATAAGCAGATATGTTCCCCTAACCTATCCCTCCCATCAATAGGTTTTACAGTTTGCCATGTAGGATGACATCAGATATGACCCATATTGGGGGATAAAACCTCTGTGTAATCAAGTTTGTGTGTGAGTTTGCAAGCATCAGTCCGATGTCTGCCAGTTTGCCCTGCTTTATTAAATTTGAGAATAAAGTAGTACTTTGCCATATTCATTGAGTCTGTCCGGTTATTTGGTCTAAGATATTTAATAGTAATTCCATCTAGCAGAAGAAATGTTTGAAGGTGCTAGAACATATTTGGGTAGCAGTGCGGATGGTTCAGGTCTAATCAACCTATGCCCAGATGCAGACCTCCGGACGCTCGACTCTTCCCGCCATTAGCCCGAAGACAGTAGCGGAAATTGGCTTTGCTGTGGAAATTGGCTTTCAAAAACACGTGTAAGAAGATACGGTTGACAGGTTCCTCTTTTCCGAATTCATGTCCAGCCCCCGCAGGTGCCCTGTGGATGGAAAGCAAACTGGTAATTTGAGGGAGAGTCGATGCTGAGGGACTCAAGCTGAGCCACGGACGTAATTAGAACATTGAAAGTGGCAAAATAGGGGGAGGGACTGTGTTGTAAATACATTACGCAGCCATGGTAGTGGCTGTGTAGTTATGGTTAAGTTGCTAATCCCATAGGAAGAGCACTTTTTTTCGGTGGCTTATAACTTCGCTCTCCCTAGACGAATCATCACCAAACTTTGCAAAAAAAGTATATGGGCCACTCTGAATTTTTTGCAAAGTTTGGTGAGGTTTGGTCCAGGGGGGCAAAGCTATACGGGGGGGTCCCAAATTTTCTTTTTTTCAGTTAGACTGAATGGGGAAACAACTTTGTGCATGCCTACAGCCCAAACCGCTGGACGGATGTTCACCAAATTTATGGCAGGAGCTGCGGCTTGGTCCCGAAAGCGTGCTTTTGTAAATTTGGTGAAAATCCGTCCAGTAGTTTTTTAAAAAACAATCAAAAAGTAGGTCACAAAAAATGAGTGATATCTATGTCCGCTCCGCGGACACACTTCCCTGTACGCTCTGCGGAAAGGACACTGATTGGCTAATCGGCTCGCGTCATGTCCATGGACATGTGGCGTGTTCGCTGATTGTAAGGTGAAGAGCGTGAAATGTGTCAGATTGTTCCGATGCGCCCGCCATCTTGGATCCACCGACAGCGTGGCGTGGAACAGAGGCGAAATGCAGTTTTGGGGAGTGTTTTGATGTGCAAGAGTGCTTGGGGAGGTTTGGGGAGTAAGAGATGGGTCAAATACTGTATTTGTTTAGGTGGCAGTTGCTCCTGATGTATTCGCCATGCCCGCACTGTTCGTGATGTCCGTAATTAGTCAAAATGAGGGGTGTCCTAAGGACAGTATTCCCTTCCGTGCTGTCTGCAGGCAAGTTGAAACTGTTCTAAGGACACGTGCGGTGTCCGCGGACATAAACATTGCCCATATGGCACAGTTAAAATGTTTGATTCTATGGGTGTGATATACTGCGGTGGTTGTGGCCAGGGCCTAGAGTCTTGGGTGCATGGCCCCAAAACCGAAGTTATAAGCACTGAAGTTATAAGCCACCATGGGTGTGACATGCTGCAGTGGTTGTGGCCAGGGCCTAGAGTCTTGGGTGCATGGCCAAAGGCCATGCACCCAAACCGAAGTTATATGCACTGAAGTTATAAGATACCATGGGTGGCTTATAACTTTGCTCTCCCTGGATGAATCCTCACTAAACTTTGTAAAAAGTGTGATATGGGTGGGCCCATATAGACAGATAAAATGTTTGATTCTATGGGTGTGATCTATGGGTGTGATATACTGCGGTGGTTGTGGCCAGGGCCTAGAGTCTTGGGTGCATGGCCCCAAAACCGAAGTTATAAGCACTGAAGTTATAAGCCACCATGGGTGTGACATGCTGCAGTGGTTGTGGCCAGGGCCTAGAGTCTTGGGTGCATGGCCAAAGGCCATGCACCCAAACCGAAGTTATATGCACTGAAGTTATAAGATACCATGGGTGGCTTATAACTTTGCTCTCCCTGGATGAATCCTCACTAAACTTTGTAAAAAGTGTGATATGGGTGGGCCCATATAGACAGATAAAATGTTTGATTCTATGGGTGTGATCTATGGGTGTGATATGCTGCGGTGGTTGTGGCCAGGGCCTAGAGTCTTGGGTGCATGGCCAAAGGCCATGCACCCAAGATCGAAGTTATAAGCACTGAAGTCATAAGCCACCATGGGTGTGATATGCTGCGGTGGTTGTGGCCAGGGCCCAGAGTTTGTGTACTGTTTGATTTGCAGAGTTTGTATGTGAAGTTTTGGCTACGACATGTCATTAAGATGGTAGAGTTTGGTAACAAGCAATGCAGTATAACATATCCATGGAGGTAAACATTTTGTATTGTGGTGTATGGTTAGATGTTTGCTTCAATGGTTCTGTTATGCAGCAGTATTTATGAGTTCTATTAGAATGTACTTACTGCTTGATTTTCTGAGATTGGATATATTTTTTTCATGAGTTGGGTAACTTTAGCACTTATTCTTTTTCAATTTCTGTGATAAATGAAAAAAGCATGTTAGTGTATGTATTTTATAAAGACTTATTACATTGCATAATAGACATTTCAGCTTTTTTTTCGACGCTCATATTTAGTAGTTTACAAACCAGTATTCTGTGCAATTTGCTCAGTTTCTGTGTTTGTATTTCAAATCATTGGGTCTGTGGGAAAAAAAAATCCATGTCGGATTAAAAAAACCCTTTTTTTGTTATGCTACAGTCTATTTGTTTGTTTGTTTTCAGTGTTCACTTGTTGTTTCTGGCTGACGTTCTATCTGTTGGCTTGTTGCAGACTTTTGGAGCGGTTAGATACCTGTTGGCGTATTCTAACTGTCACATCCATAGAATCGAATATATATCACATATTTGCAAATCTACAGTTTGTTTACTGTTTGATTTGTATAGTTTGTATGTGAAGTTTTGGCTACGTCATGTCATTAAGATTGTAGAGTTTGGTAACAAGCACTGCAGTATAACATATTCATGGAAGTAAACATTTTGTATTGTGGTGTATGGTTAGATGTTTGCTTCAATGGTTATGTTATGCAGCAGTATTTATGCCTTCTATTAGAATATACTTCCTGTTTGATTTTTTGAGATTGGATATATTTTTTTCATGAGTTGCGTAACTGGAGCACATATTCTTTTTCAATTTCTGTGATAAAAGAAAAGAGCATGTTAGTGTATGTATTTTATAAAGACTTATTACATTACATAATAGACATTTCAGCTTTTTTTCTACCCTCATATTTAGTAGTTTACAAACCAGTGTACTGTGCAGTTTGCTCAGTTTCTGTGTTTGTTTTTCAAATAATTGGGACTGTGGGAAAAAAAAAATGTCGGATTAAAAAAAAACTTTTTTTGTTATGCTACAGTCTGTTTGTTTGTTTGTTTTCAGTGTTCACTTCTTGTTTCTGGCTAATGTTCTATCTCTTGACTTGTTGCAGATTTTTGGAGCAGTTAGATACCTGTTGGCATATTCTAACTGTCTATTTTTTGTTATAATTTAGTGGCATTGATTTATCTGTTTGGTTGTTGCAAAATCTTGGGGCAGTTAGATACCTGTTGGCGTATTCTAACTGTTTATTTCTTGTTATAATTTAGTGGTATTCATTTATCTGTTTGGTTGTTATAGAATCCTGGGGCAGTTAGATACCTGTTGGCATATTCTAACAGTTTACAGTTTTTTAATTGAAGTTTTGTTAATGTTTAAGTACAGATTAGTTATTACATTTTGGTTTTAAGAAGATTAAATAAGCGTTTGTAAGATTTGCTGGTAATCTCTGCTTTAGAGTAATGGTACTATCATTACATTCAAACCATCCACATTTCTTTTTTATATATGCAGTGTAGTGACCTGCATTGGTTGTGGCTCCTGTGTGGTAGATTATACCTATTGTTGTGAAGGTTTTCTTACCAAGTGATACTTGACCATTTGTGAATCCAGTCAGCTTGCAGTTGCTTTTGGTACAATCTGCATTGTAACGTAGAAGCATTAGTATTACGTATTTACTATGTGTTTGTATTAGTAAGGTGGAGCGATTATCTGAATTGCAGGTAGTACATAATCTACCATGGTTTGCATTTTGTACAAGTTGCTGAAATGGAACAGATTCACAATTAGGTATGGCACATACACAAAGCGCTCATTAAAGATTTGTTTCTGTGCCACATTGTTGCAGAGAGTGCATGTATGTTTCCACATGTATGAAATCTGAAGATTTCATTTATAGATATGTTTTTGTTTTCTAGTACTTGTAGTAAGTACATTAGAAATTCCTGTGGATCTTCTTGTGAGTTTATAGTGAATTTCACCATTCCCGCACAGTAGTCCAATTCTTGTCTTATTCCATGAACTCTATACGTGTTGTCAGGATTGTTTGTTGCGTTTCTATGAAGGACTAACATTTGGTCTGTACTGTGTAAGTAAATGTTGTCAACAATTGGTGGCAATTGAAATAGAATATTCATTGCTACTTTTGCGTAGCAATTTACAACAGTTATATTTGAAAATTTGAATGGACCAGATAGTTCTATGTCCAAGTCATTTTTTTGGAGTGTGTGTTGCTTCTTTGAAGAAGTACCTGAGTTACTTTGAGTAATAGGTGCTTCTTTGGTTGTGGTAATTGATGAAGTATTAGCTTCTTTTACTCTCTTTGTGTCATGATGCCCGCTCCCGGGGAGCCGGTTCAAGCCCTGCGTTCCCGAAAGCGGACATCCAGTCCCCAAGGAAAGACCCAGCAACCCCATATAGGGGCCCTTTGGACAGTGTCCTGGCGCCTATGGTGCCAGGCTCATAAAAGACACCAGTCCTGGCGCCATAGGCGCCAGGCTCATTATGGGAGTGCTTGGGTGCACTTACCTGATGCAGACCATGCTGCAGGATCCCGGCCTCCTTGAGGCCTGAAAGGAACTACTTTACCTGTGGGACTAATTTACCATCCGGGCGTGGTCGGGGAAGGATACATACCTGATTGGAGGAAGGATACATACCTGGAACTTCTTCCAAGGCTATTTAAACCCCACCCGAACAGCCACACGTGCTTTGCGTTGTTCTGCATCTAGCAGCTGGACGCTCACCGTGTCTGCTCCTGCATCCTGACTTCTGCCACGCCTGCCAGCATCCTGGATCACCTGCAAAGGAAGAGAAGAAGAGAACAGAAGAAGGAAAAGTCCTTACCTGCTAAATACCGCATCCCGGAGACATCTCGCCGACAATCTTGAAAAGGAAGACTTTTATTTAAAAGCTCATCGCGTCGATCGCTGCAGCGCCGCATTCCACTCACCTTTACAGGGCGCCTCCATGTTCAGCAGCGATCATCCGGATTCGCAGTCACGCCCCAGCGCCTAGGGAGAAAAAGGCAAGAACAAAAGGTGAGAGAGAAGGGAATAAGGAAAGCTAAATCTCCATGTTGAGACTTACCTGTTGATTCATTCCCTCTTCATTTCGGGTCCGCGCCGCATCCTGGCATTTCCGGACCCCGGTCCCTAAGGGGAAAAAAGGAAATCAGCGTTAATGAGCGAATGAAAAGACATTACCAAAAAACACTCATTAAAGACTTACCTGATTTCTACAAGGATTTCACCTCTCATCTCGGGTCGGTGCCTGTTCCCCGGCATTCCGTACCCCGGCCCCTATGGGGAAAAAGACACTAGCATTAGTACATTAATGCATGGACACAAGGGGAATCTCTTATCAAAAAAACTTACCTGGAAGCCTAGCAAGTTTGGTTCTCACCAATCCGAAAATCCAGTGAAGTAACTGGATACCAACGCGCCCCTGCATCAGAAGCAGGATGGAGAGCTCGTCCTTCCAGACCCTAAGGTGAGACGCTACGGGGAATCACAGAAGGGTTTCGAGGAGGGTGAGAGGGGAAAGTGGGAGGCCGATTGCATTACCCCGCAGACAGTTAATCCCCTATTTTCGCCTACAGAAGGATACTTCTGCGAGCCAGACAAGCCAGATTTGGGGGCCCGGTCCAGTCCGTCTTCCGAACCCTGCGCATCACCTTAGAAGAGGTCACAGCAGCGCGAACCAGGCCAGCACCTCCGTGGGAGTCAGGTGAGCGTTACAGAACGCGAAGTCTTCCTACAAATTCCCACCCAGGCACTATGGAAAGTTCTGAGACTGATCAGTTGGCCCAATTAATGGGGGAATTACGGGCCAAAGTACATGCCGCTCGTCAAGAGACTAATGCCCTCAGGAGGGAATAAATAATATCAAAGGAAAGAACTGATGACCTGGCCAGACAGCTTTTGCAAGGTCAAGCTGGGCAAACTCCTCTACCCGATTCCGGAGGGAACCCCGCTCCTGTGGTTTCCAGTAACCCTGTGCAGATTAATCTACCCGGAAACATGCCGCTGGCCCCACCCGAACGCTTTGCTGGGGACCCCAAACGATTCGCCGTATTCATGAATCAGTGTCTTTTGCACTTCCTATGCAGACCTGGGGCCTTCCCTAATGATCAGACCAAGGTAGCCTTTGTTTTGTCATATCTCAGCGGCTGCGCTGCCGATTGGTCAGTTCCACTGGTTACTCAAGATGACCCAATTCTCCGTGATTTTCAAAGGTTTCAAGCCAGCATGGAAAGGTTACTTGCTCGACAATCTCAGGGGCAGGCTCTGGATGACGAACTTCTATCCCTGCGACAGGGCAATCAGGACCTCCTATCCTATATTGCAACCTTTAATAGACTAATTGTGGAAACGGGATGGCCAGAGGATAAAAGAGTCACGTTGTTTTATCGAGGCCTACGCGGAGAACTTAAAGATGCCCAAGTTGTAAATCCGCCCCAAGAATGCACAGAGTATATAGACTTAGTGGTCCAATTGGATCACAGACTTCAAAACAGAAAAGCTGATCGGTCCAGGTTTGAGACCCGGGTGTTGGTCAAGACCCATGCTAATCCCAAGGGAGTTGATGTCTCTGAGCCTATGCAAATTGGAGGGGTTAAAGGACCCTTAACTCAAAAGGAACGTAAAAAGGAGGCGGCAGTTAAAATTATGTATTTATTGTGGGAATTCTGGACACTTTCTACGAGATTGCCCGGCAAAACCGCCCCGAAAGGCGGTAGGAGCCGCTGATAAAAACCATGAAGACTCTGTTTCGGGAAACGACTCCGCCCGACAAGCGTAGGGGTCCACTTGCCGAGCTTGAAAACTAACTCTCAGACCTCGCATTTCATTGTGCCAATGGTTCTCGTAGATCCAGAACAGCCTAAGCGGTTGCATGCAATAAAGGCATACATCGATAGTGGGGCTATTGGAAACTATGTGGATCGTGAATTGGTCTCTAGGATTAACCTCCCTCTCCGTCCTAAAACCAGCAAAGATGTCATCACCACAGTTGATGGAACTGAAATTGCCTCTGGACCGGTAACACATTCCACTACTGAGGTGACTCTTATTGGTCCCGACGGCCATCGGGAGGGTGTTGTGTTTGATGTAATCAAGGCTCCACAGTTTCAGGTTATTCGTGGAATCCCTTGGTTAGAGACACATAATCCTCAAATTGATTGGCGAGCTAAGAGAATAACCTTCCCGGATTGTACACAAACCTGCTACCCAGAAAACCTGAAGATTAATCTAGCATCTGTAACCTCTGCCTCCATGCAACTACTTCCGGAATACCAAGACTTTCAGGACTTCTTCCAAAAGGAACAGGCCAACACGTTACCTCCTCACAGATCGTACGATTGCCAAATCGATCTGGTGCCCGGTGCACAACCCCCTTGTAGCAGGATTTATGCCCTTACCGAATCTGAGAACCTGCAGTTGAGACAATATTTGGATCAATACCTAGCTAATGGTTTTATTCGCCCGTCAAAGTCCCCAGCATCCTCGGCTTTGTTCTTCGTGCCCAAAAAAGAAGGCGACCTTAGAACTTGTATCGATTACCGCGCATTGAACTTCCTCTGCCACTGATCCCTGAACTCCTTGACCAGGTGAAGGACGCTTGCATATACACCAAGTTAGATCTCCGGGGGGCTTATCATCTGGTACGAGTTAAAGAAGGCGGCGAATGGAAAACTGCCTTCCGTACTAAATACGGATTATTCGAGTACCAGGTGATGCCTTTCTGATTGTGTAACGCGCCGGCTGCCTTCCAATACTTCATGAATGATGTCCTTCGGGAACTCATCGATGTTTCTGTTGTCGTATATATCGATGACATTCTGGTGTACTCCTCTTCGGAATCTGATCACAGAAAACACGTCAGGGCAGTACTTGAAAAACTGCGCCAACACAAACTATTTGCTAAATTGGAGAAATGTGTTTTCCATACCACAGAAGTCGAGTTTCTAGGTTTCATCCTGACACCCAAAGGAGTCCGAATGGACTCAAGAAAAGTGGATGCCATCCACAAATGGCCATCACCTAGCTCTGTAAAAGGGGTTCAAAGTATGCTCGGCTTTGCCAATTTCTATCGCAGGTTTATCCCGGAATTTTCACGCGTGGTACAACCCATTACTGCACTCTTGAGGAAAAATAAATGTTTTGAATGGTCTGAAGAAGCCAAGAAGGCCATTCAGGATTTAAAAGCTAAGTTTACCTCCGCACCTATATTGAAACACCCGCGTCCAGATCTCCCTTATGTCGACGAGACTGACGCATCCAGTCTAGCCATGGGAGCTGTCCTGTCCCAAAGAGATCCCGAAACCAACCAACTGCATCCCGTAGCATTTTGGTCCAGAAAATTCTCGACACCCGAGGTTAATTATGCAATTCCTGACAAAGAACTGTTAGCCATTAAGTCCGCTTTTAAAGCCTGGTGGCATTATCTGCTTGGCGCTCGACATACCATCACAGTGATCACTGGTCACCGGAATTTACAGTATTTGAAAACCGCCAAGGCTCAGTCATCACGGCAGCTCCGATGGGCTTTGTTTTTCGCTGAATTTGATTTCGTGATTACCTATCGACCTGGCTGCAAGAATGGCAAAGCAGACGCCTTATCCCGAATTGGAATGGGAGAATCTGATACAAACTCAGAACCAGTACCAATAATTCCTGAACAGAGGATTCTAGGCATGACTTCGTTACAGACGCTAGAAGACATTCAAGCCAGAGTGAAACAACTCCTGGACACTACAACCTTACAGGATTGGATACAAAAGGGATCAGACTTTACCATAGATAATGGTTTACCTTATTTCTGAGGACGCTTATTCCTGCCACATAAGGAATTACACGAACTAGTTATTTCCGGTTATCATGATACATTAATAGAGGGACACCCCGGTATTGCCAAGACAGAGGAAAAGGTGAAACGACAATTTTGGTGGCCCTCTTGGCGAAAAGATGTTAAATCTTTTGTGATGTCCTGCGGTGTTTGCGCCCAAAATAAAAGTCAAAAGAAAAGACCAGCCGGTCTCCTTCAACCTCATGACATACCGCCAGCACCCTGGCACACCCTATCAATGGATTTTATTACGGACCTGCCTCCTTGTTCGGGGTACAATACTATTCTGGTAATTGTGGATTTGTTTTCCAAAATGGCCCACTTTATTCCTTTGAAAGGTTTACCTTCAGCTTCTGTCCTAGCCAAAGAATTCCTCGAAAATATTGTTCGGCTACATGGATTCCCATCTATACTAATCTCTGACCGGGGAAGCCAATTTATTTCCCACTTCTGGCGCAAATTTTGTCAAATGGCGCAGATCGACGTAAGATTATCCACCAGTCACCACCCTCAGACCGATGGTCAGACCGAGAGGACAAATCAGACCCTTGAGCAGTACTTACGGTGTATGTTACAGCAATCTGAAAGCAACTGGAAAGACATTCTTTGGATAGCCGAATACGCATATAATAATTCGGTACACTCTGGAACTGGCCACAGTCCTTTTCATACTTTGTTTGGGCATCACCCTTGAACCTCAAACCTTGACTCACCTCAGAACCTCGGAATGCCTGCAGTAGAACATCTGCATTCTACAATTACCCAAGCCTTCAAAGAGGCAACTATGCATTTACAACAAGCCAAGAGAAAATACAAGGAGAATGCTGATCTACATCGGAGTGAAGCACTAGGTATCAGATTGGGGATCAAGTGTGGTTAGCTACCAGACATTTACCACTCAAAGGGCCTCGAACTTTTAACCCAAAATATCTGGGACCTTATTCTATTACGGCAATAATTAACCCAGTGGCTGTTAAACTTGATTTACCAGCTAGTATGCGAATTCACCCTGTTTTTCATGTGTCACTTCTGAAACCAGTGGTACCCGGAACCCGACTACTCAAACCTCCAGAACCTATTCTAATAGATGGGGAGCCCGAATTCGAAGTGAAGAACATATTAGACTCAAAAATGTTTAGGTCAAAACTGTTCTACCTAATTGATTGGAAGGGGTACGGACCTCAGGAGAGGTCGTGGGAACCCAGCGACCATGTGCATGCACCTCGATTAGTCAGAAAATTCCACCGACTCTTCCCAGACAAACCAAAACCCCCGGAGGGAACAACCTTGGGAGGGACTTGGGGGGGAGTGCTGTCATGATACCCGCTCCCGGGGAGCCGGTTCAAGCCCTGCGTCCCCGAAAGCGGACATCCAGTCCTCAAGGAAAGACCCAGCAACCCCATATAGGGGCCCTTTGGACAGTGTCCTGGCGCCTATGGTGCCAGGCTCATAAAAGACATCAGTCCTGGCGCCATAGGCGCCAGGCTCATTATGGGAGTGCTTGGGTGCACTTACCTGATGCAGACCATGCTGCAGGATCCCGGCCTCCTTGAGCCCTGAAAGGAACTACTTTACCTGTGGGATTAATTTACCATCCGGGCATGGTCAGGGAAGGATACATACCTGATTGGAGGAAGGATACATACCTGGAACTTCTTCCAAGGCTATTTAAACCCCACCTGAACAGCCACACGTGCTTTGCGTTGTTCTGCATCTAGCAGCTAGACGTTCACCGTGTCTGCTCCTGCATCCTGACTTCTGCCACGCCTGCCAGCATCCTGGATCACCTGCAAAGGAAGAGAAGAAGAGAACAGAAGAAGGAAAAGTCCTTACCTGCTAAGTCCGCATCCCAGAGACATCTCGCCGACAATCCTGAAAAGGAAGACTTTTATTTAAAAGCTCATTGCGTCGATCGCTGCAGCGCCGCATTCCACTCACCTTTACAGGGCACCTCCATGTTCAGCAGCGATCATCCGGATTCGCAGTCACGCCCCAGCGCCTAGGGAGAAAAAGGCAAGAACAAAAGGTGAGAGAGAGAAGGGAATAAGGAAAGCTAAATCTCCATGTTAAGACTTACCTGTTGATTCATTCCCTCTTCATTTCGGGTCCGCACCGCATCCTGGCATTTCCGGACCCCGGCCCCTAAGGGGAAAAAAGGACATCAGCGTTAATGAGCGAATGAAAATACATTACCAAAAAACGCTCATTAAAGACTTACCTGATTTCTACAAGGATTTCACCTCTCATCTCGGGTCGGTGCCTGTTCCCCGGCATTCCGTACCCCAGCCCCTATGGGGAAAAAGACACTAGCATTAGTACATTAATGTATGGACACAAGGGGAACCTCTTATCAAAAAAACTTACCTGGAAGCCTAGCAAGTTTGGTTCTCACCAATCCGAAAATCCAGTGAATTAACTGGATACCAACGCGCCCCTGCATCAGAAGCAGGATGGAGAGCTCGTCCTTCCAGACCCTAAGGTGAGACGCTACGGGGAATCACAGAAGGGTTTCGAGGAGGGTGAGAGGGGAAAGTGGGAGGCCGATTGCATTACCCCGCAGACAATTAATCCCCTATTTTCGCCTACAGAAGGATACTTCTGCGAGCCAGACAAGCCAGATTTGGGGGCCCGGTCCAGTCCGTCTTCCGAACCCTGCGCATCACCTTAGAAGAGGTCACATCAGCGCGAACCAGGCCAGCGCCTCCGTGGGAGTCAGGTGAGCGTTACACTTTGGAGGATTTGCAGTGAGATCCTGTTGCATTTCTGTTTGAATTAGTTTTCTTTTACAATGTTTTCCTTTTTGTGGAACAGGATATGTTTTTAGATGGGGTTGTATAGTGAACGTAGTCTATTGTATTCTAAAATGCAAGGAATATCAGCGTTTACTTTACTTGCATTAAAGTTGATTAGAAATAGACCGTCAAGTGTACGTAAGCGTGATAGTGCTATGTAGCTTATGCCTTCTTTAAAGACTGTGTTCCCAATATCTATCAATGCTTTGTCTAGGGTAAGACCTTGTGATTTGTGAATGGTGACTGCGTATGCTAGAGTTAGAGAAAATTGTTCTCTGCGTACCTACATGTATTTGAAAAGAAGGAATCGATCTGTTGGGCGTCCGATCCTTTTTACTTCTGAAAGTTTGTCAAAGAGAATATTGACAAACTGACTGTTGTTGTCACGTGGGTATGTTTGAAAGCCAACAACTGTACCCAGTGCTTCATTAACTAGTCCTTGCTCCACGTTAAGGTTACGTTTAAGCATTACTCTACAGTTTAAGGATAATTTTAATGTTTTCTCCAAACCAGCTGTGTTGGAGATAGAATTTTCTAAGGTACTTAGGGCCTCGTTACACGGTAGGCGGTAAGGGTTTACCGGTACCGGTATTTTACCGGTACCGGTAAACCCTTACCGCCTTACTATGAGGTCCCTTTGCGGGTTGGTACATTAACGCCTGCTCTTAGCAGGCGTTAAAAAACAAACCCACAAAGGGACCGGGGTGCTAATTACAGTAGCGCAATTTGCGGTACCGTAATTAGCGCCTTCCCCATTCCCATTATGCCCTATGGGGCCAAAATGGGAATGGTGAAGGGCAATGGAGGAAGGAGGAATTACCGCCTTCCCGACCTTGGAATAGTGCGGTAATTCCCCTTTCCTCCAAGGCGGTACCGGTAAATTACCGGCATGAACCATGGTGCTAATAGCGCCATGGTTTACCACCTACCGTGTAATGAGGCCCTTAGTCTTGTTGTGGCTTGTTGACACATGGGTAGTGTCATACCATGTACGTCCAGTTTGTCTGTAGAGCAAATTTCAATTATTAATTGCATTTCTTTTTTCAACATTGTTTCATTGAATTTGGAACAGCTTGCAAGAGTTGGCATTAAGGACATACAATTGACATTTTGGTGTGCTAATTGTTCCATAACATCAGTAGCACATGAGTTATCGCCATAAAGTGAATGGATGTGGCAGGTTTTTTAATATTGCTTGTGCTTCTTGAGAAAGTACACCAACTCTAATACTTTTAAAAATGTTGGCATAAGTGAGGTCTGCAGATTGGCGCATGTTTTCTGTTAATTCTCTATATTGGAAATGTTGCCAAAGGTTGACATTTCCTATGCTGCCAACAGTTTTACGGCAGAGTTTGAGTCCTAAGGTTGTAAAATTAGGTTCATCTTTCACTGTTGTCAATTGAAGAAGATCTCCGAAAATAATAATGTGTTTTCCTCCAAAGAGCTCTTCGTAGTTTGTTTTAAGTACATCTTGCAATCTGAGGTGAATCAAAGCCAACATTAGGTTGGAGACCATGCTTACTTCATCTATTAGTAGCATTTCCATTTGTTTTAACACTCTGCATAGTTCCATTGCAGCTTCTGTAGAAACTTTGTAATATTCTAATTTGTTTTGGTGTTCTACTGGAAGCAGTAGTAATCGGTGTAAAGTGACACTGCCTATGTTGTAGGCAGCTAAACCTGTGGGGGCAGTTACAACAGCTGACAGTTTGTTGTTTGTCAATTGTTGAAGGAACTTGCTGATGATTTTGAATAAGAATGTTTTGCCTGAACCAGCTTCACCACTGAAGTATAGTAGTATAGGTTTGTAATTTTGGCAGGTACATTCTTTATTTTCATGTTGTACACCATGTGCAATTTCTTTTGTTACTTCTTGAAAAATAGTACGCTGCTCTTTGTTCAGTTTTGATTGTAGTACAGTTAGGTCTTCTGTATCATAGTGACACATGGTGTTCTCTACTCCATTCATAGCTACTTCTGCCTCATTTGCTATTAGTGGCTGTCCCAGTAGTTCTTGACTTCCTGTTACAGAAGGTTGACTACTGTCGGGAGTGTCCTTATCTAGTTGGGCCTGGAGTTCTTCTTTGTGTTGCTGTTCATTGTGCTACATTATTTTGTACTGCGTATGTAAGTTTATGTCAGTGATAGTGCTTTCATTTGCTTTGAAAGCGTCTTCATATGAGTCATAGTGTTCTACTATCTCTTCTTCTTTTCTCCATGGTTTAAAAGATTGTAGCAGGGACATGTAATATTGTTCTTTATGTTGAGGAGATTTTAATGACAATTTGATATGATTAATTAAGCTTAGTTTGGTAAGTTTCACTAAGCTGCCTTCACAATCTGTCACTCTATATCTACATTTTTTCATCGGGTTTTATATTATTTCTGTATGTGAAGTTTTGGGCTATGTGGTATAGACACATGGTTTCCAAAGTGGCACTCCTGTTTGGGTAGTATGTGTCTAGTAAATAGTTTTTCAAAATGTCTTAGCTGTTGGGATCATTTTTAGCTATTGTTTCTATGTTGTCGTATGATTTGAGAACTCTTTTTCTAGATTTAGCAGGACCAAGATTTAGCCGTACTATATTTTCAGATTTTCTATAGAAAGCAGTACCAGTTAAAAGATATGCAGCTTCATAGGAGCCATATTCTCTATGAGAGAGCATTTTTATGCCTAAGCTGTACAATTTCTGAGATAGTGTTTTGCCCGATGATAGGTAATTCCAGAGGTCTTGAAGCTCTGTTTTTTCTGTTTTTGTTAAGTAGGCTGTAACATATCCTGCAACTGCAGTGGAATTGTCTGCAATGTACTGCACATCTATGTTTGCATTCCATAATAGGGCAATGATTGCATTGTAATCATTGATATATTTTGCATCTTCTGTTGTTTTTATGTAATACATGTTCTTAGGTGATTTGCATTTGGTGTAGTATTTCCCTTTTGTTTTTGTATTTGCAACAACAATATTTGCCACATTTGTGTCTTTGAAATTGTACAATTTGTGCATGAAGATCACTATTTGTTGCTTCCGATGGAATTTCACAAGTGACATATTTTTCAATAAACTGTAAAACAGTGGCATCACTGTCATGACCAAATTTAGGAGCATCTTTAATCCATAAAAGCATGTGGATATGTGGTGTTCCTCTGGCTTGGTATTCTTTTCTCCAAAAGAAGTGTTGCACTTCTACGAGGGGAGGAACAGTTTTATTACAAATAAAGTGTAGCATAGCAATGAAACGGTGATGGAAATATCTTGAAACATTAACAGGATCTAGAGAGCAAAGTTGTCCAGGTGTTAGAATATCTATGCTTGTTTTGTTTTTGTTTTATATGCGTGGGAAATCATGTAAATCTTCCCATGCATATTCTGCACAACTTAATGTAACAAACCAAGTGGGTGGGCCAAGGTTTCTTATCATACAACGTACATCTCTGTGACGTTGGAGCCAGTACTCTTTTGTACCATGCATGTATGCTAACAGATTTGTAATGCGTGATTGTAAAACCTCATATTTTTCTTGCACTTTTTGTATTAATTGCGTAGCTGACATATTTTGAAAGTGGTTTCCTGTGACATATTTTGAAAGTGGATTTTAATGTGTATGCAACTCAGTAAATTAGAGTTGCTAGTTCACTTTCAAAGAGTAGGTGGAATATGTATTCCACATTTTGTCTAAATCTGGGATCTTCAGAATACATTCGTAATGAGCGGAATTCTGATGCTGTTATCTGAGTGGGTCTCTCATCATATCTTCCTCCTTTGCCAGTAGGAAAGAGTAGAGGAAAAGCATGTGCTTCTATACTTTTTCCCATATGCTGATTGGTGATCCTTTGGTTTGTTGCATTTTGTATGTTTCTAGTTCATCATCTATGGTGTCATTAGAGTGCAATGGATGAATTGTGTAATGGTCTAAAATATTGGATACTGTAGCAGGATCTAAAAGTTCAAATTTACCAGTTTCTGGTGAATCTTGAATTATTTCAGTTGTTTCCCTTACGTTTTCTTCAATATTTATTTATTTGTAGTATTCATTATTGTCTTTTATATATTGCAAGGCTTGTCTAACTTTATGTAAGTCTATGAGTTGTTGCCAAATTTATTTGTCTTTTGTAGGTACACCATTTACTAAGACAATTTAAGATTGCTCTATTGTACGTTGCACTCCCAGGGTGTGCACATTTTCTTTCAGATCTAATGGTAAATAAACTACTTTACCACAAATGCCTTTCACCAATTCAGAGGGAGGTAATTTTGCTGTTTTTGGTTGAAGGCGTATTATTGCTTGAAATGGGTGCACTGTTTGAATTATGATGCTCTCATATAAATTGAGTTGTTGCAGGGGTTTTGGTAGTGGGAATAATTCCAAGTCATTTGTGATAGCACGTGAAGGAGTTTGGTTGTTGTCAAGTTTTGTAGTGCAGTAACTGCAAAGTATTAAGGGGTCAGTTATTTCGTATTTGTTTTCTGGTATAAGGTAGAGAGCTAATTCAAACCATTTGGAATCTTCATTGTCTTCTATTTTGTATGTTATGTCTACAGTTTTTTTGTTACTTTGATAAAAAATTCTGCGGGAAAACACACACACATGGTTTGTACTTCAGTGGATGTACTTTTAAATTTTAGTATTTCTTTTTTGTATGTGTGTAGTCGAAGGTTGCCATGTGTAGAATTGTTGCTAGTCTGTTGTAAAGCTATTGCATTTTGTAAGTGGTTTTCACTTCCAAAATATTTTCTTTGGATATGTTCGATTTCTTCAAGTAGGTCTTTGGGTGTACCATGTAGAAGATTGTTATTTAAATTGGCTAGTGCTAAAGCAAGACTTTTACAGTTTATAGACTAGATTTCTTATAGTTGAATGATGTGTTGATATCATTTTGATATGATGGAAGGTGCTTTTGCAAATAGGTCCTGAAATGCAGGCTAATGAATGTCCTTGTAGTCCTGAGTATTTGCGCACTGGACAGTTATCCATATTTTGCAGCACTTTCAATTTAATTTTGTGTTTGCCTTTCACATACTGATTGAGGAACTGGCATAAAGATTTGAAAGATTTTTTGGGAATGTTAGACATTGACGTGCATGGCCATTTGTATACTGGACGTTCTGGTTCAGTCGAATGGAGAGGTAATTCTGGGTTTTCTGGGAATATTTTTGTAAGCAGTATTTCTTGTTCCATTATGGTATTATACATTTTTTCATAACTGTGTTTGTTTGGTTTTGTTTGTATGCTTCTTCATTAAAATATGGTTCTGTGCTCGTGGTGTGACTCCATTCACCTCCAAAGATATTTAAGGAGTTATTTTTGTTGACATTGCGTTTATTGAGAACTTTTTTTTGTAATTTAGTAGTTCGTTTTGTTAGTGCTTTCATTCTGTTTAACACTAAAATGAATACCTTTCTTTTGAGAAGGATTGCACTGTCTATCAAAGCTTCTAAGATTAATTTTCTACGGTAGGTCTGAAGAGTTGTGCATGATTTGTCTCCTGTTTTTTATAAGATTCTTAAGGACTCTGTGATGGAAAGTTTTTGCTAAAAACTTTTTTTGGTATGGTTACTTGCTAGTATATCAAGATTTATAGGAGCAGTTTTAGCAGTAGTGGTAGCCAAATTCTTGTTAATCATTTTCTGTTTCGTTTTACATTTTGATAGAGGAGGCAAAGTTTCTGTACTGGAAGCTTGTTTTGTTTCGTTAAATGACTGTATTAGCTGTTTTGTTAGAACTTTTTGTACAAACTCGGGTAGAGATGGATGCTTATTTTGGACACTTTTATTTTAATTTGCTCTATTTCTGCATTGCTTTTTACAGACTTGCTTTTGGGTAGGCATTCTTTGGGATCTGTTGAAAAAAAAAGAAGGTATGGGTTGGGTCGTTCTCCAATGTATGTGTGCTGTGTGCATGAGTGTCTGTGTATGATGGGAAAGATGTATGTGGTGGTGTTTGATTGTGCATTGGGCAGCTACAATTAGTTGGGAAGGCTATTCTTCGATTTGTGTGTTAATAAACTGCGGTTCAGATGAGAGTAGAAAATGAGCTAGTGGTGAGGAGAAGCATTAATAGTAAACCTAATGGTATGAAATTAAAACAGTTCTTTGTTTTGTAATACTAACATTCTAGGGGATGAGTATGTTATTTGTGTTCCAAAAAAATAGGGATTTGTGTGCCATTCTGCCTGCTAATCCCTGTTTAATAAACGGGGATTTGTGGGCAGAATGGTTCAGAAATCTCAGGGGTTTTTTTGGTGCACAAATTACATGAATTAACCACACAGTGTGTTTGAGGAACAGTAAGAATAATAAGGTAGTATTGTACTTAAATTTTTTTGTGGAATGAGAAGGTTTCTTCGGATATATGGTTTGTAGATCAGATGCTGCTGATTTTCAGAAGAGTGGTCTTCACTGCAATTGTAAAAGAAAGAAGTTAGTCATTTTGTGTCTTTATAGCACTGATGTTAATTTAGACGTTGATTTTTATGTTTTTGTAGAAGTATTCTTGTTTGATATCTGAACATAGTGTATGCATGCATTTCATTTGACTATGTGCAGCCTTTATATTTTATTTACAATATGTTAGTTCAACATGCTTTGCAAATGAGTAGAATTTTAAGTGTATGAAATTCACTTGTTTTTTTAAAGCTGTGTTGTAGATAGCAGACAGGTTTGGAAGTGACAGTTGATTATAGTAGATGGAAACAATTTCAATAACTTCATTTTATAGGCAGACATGCCAACAATCGGGAGCCCCTGAGAGGGATATTTCACCAAAGCAATGGGGAACATTTATTTTTCCCATAGGATTGCATTGGGATTAGCATTAATTTAGGCGGGAGACAGTAAAAAATAGTGTGATTTTTCAATGAAAAATCGTGAGTCTCGCACCTAAATCGGGAGGGTTGGCATGTATGTATAGGTTATGCAGGTTTAGTGCCATTACTCTGTTCATATGGATTCATAAGAGTTGTACGTGTACTGTGAATAAAATATGCATACCTGTAGTTTGTATTCATGCATGTGGATATGCATGCAGCTGCAAGTAGAAATCTTGGAGACTTGTAGAGTAGTTTTTGTAGTAGGTGCTTTCCAATGATATGAGACTTGTACTCAGAGTGATCAACCGTACATTTGAAGTCCAGAACTCTGATGATGGAGTTAGATGTAGAGGTCTTGGATGTGATTGGTGGATGGTTGTGTGACTGCTTAGCTGTATCCAATGAGGGAATGGCACCGAGAGTGATGTGGAAAGGGTAGAAGGGCTGGCTAAGAGTTACGCGCCGCACGGACACCGCGGCTGTCCGCGGATAGGGCTTGCGACATCCAGGGTTTTCCAGCAAATCAAGCATGGAAAGGGGACTGTAGGCATCAGCCAATCAGATGTTGACGTTGTGGGTTTGTGTAGAAAGAGACTGTCTGTAGTGAAGATGGCAGAGGTGGAGAAATTCAGGGTGTTGCTGCTTGGAGATATGCTTGTACATGCTTTACAGCAGTATGCTCAATGCAGGCATGTGGCACAATTTCGATATTAAAGGAGTGGAGGTGGTGTGGAAGGCTGTGCCTGATTGCAATGTACAGCTAATTCAACACGTTTGTGTAGATATGGGCAGGATGAACAGTCCCCATCTGGTAGTTTTGCACTAGGGTGCTTTCCATTTGGGCCACGTCAGTGCCCCAACTTTGTTGGCAGATTTGGAACAGTTGGTTCAAGCAGTAATGAACGTCCTTCCAAATGCGAAAGTAATTTTTTCTGGATTACTACCTAGGGCAATATGGGACAATAGTTCTGTTTTTTGTCCTCAGCAAAACATTGCTAGGTGTACAATCAACCGAGGCATGTGTGCTTTCATGCTTAGAGCTGGTATATTTTTCTGTATTAATGAGAATATTGATTCGAGTAATGCTGTTTATTTTGAAGAAGGTGGCATTTCCTTCTCTATTTTGGGAAATGCCATGCTGTTTTGGAATGTAAGGGTTGCTTTGGAGAAGGTTATGTGAAGGTTTTAGTAGTGAAGTAAGAAGAAAACTGCCCAAAAGAATACAAAATAACAGGTGTCTGTCAGGCATCTGCAAAAGAAACAAAAAAAAGGCTCTTTTCAGAGCCAACCTCAAAGGGGAAATGGGGCACACTATTTAAATTTCCATTCACCATGCTCAGATTTTCGATATGTCCGTGGACATGGCAGTAGTCCGTGGACAGTGCGTATTACATACAGGGATTCTGTGGTGGAGAGGCATGCAAATGAGAATGAGTGGAGCTAGGGATTGGTTAGTAAGGTTTACTGTGTGTGTTGCGTAAGGAGAGATTTTGTCACAACGTCTTTTTCCTGAGAGAAGAACAGATATCTATGGTTGTGTGTTTCCAAAAACAGATCATCTGGATTTTGGGAGACTCATGGATACATTGGTTGGAGATGCATGCAGAAAGTTGTGGAGTAGCTGCAGTTCTTGCATTCCCTCATGTGGAAGTGTACTGGCATTGAGTGCGTGGAATGAAGTGGCTGGACTTGGTACCTCTCTGTGCTACTTTAGAGACAGAGCATCACCCAGACATAATTATAATTCATTGTGGAGGGAACAGTTTAGGACATGTGTCTGGAATTTCTTTGCAATTTGCAATGAAAGAAGGACTTGGGAAGGTCATGGACATGTTTCCAAATTCCCAAGTAATTTTTTCTTGTATTGCGCAAAGACAAAAGTTGCTGCGTTCTTCTTCATTTGGTCCACAAATGGAGAAAGCGAGGCACAATGTCAATAAGGCTGTTTGTGCCTTTCTAAGAGATGTTGGCATGTCCTCTTTTCACAATGAAAATATTATCTTTCGTAGCACATACATTTTTCACAGAGATGGAGTCCATCTTACATATGGTGGCAATCAGATTTTTCTGAGAAATGTACAAAATGCATTGCAACCTTTTTTGGAATTACAGTCATCTATTTTGCAGTAGATGTTGACGATTTCAAGTTTTTCAAACACACAAAAACACCACCAAAAGAGCCACAACTTCCTCCCAGAGAAAAGTGCATTGGTTTTGCTAGGGCAGCACTCTAAAATGTTATATGTCCTAGGACTGTCCGCGGACTTCCAAAAAATGCACAGGGTCCGGCACTGTTTATTTGACACTTCTATTTTTAAACTGTGAAAAGCGGCTCTGAAAAGAGCCTTTTTTTTGGATTTTTGTTCTTTTATATTTTTTGGGGGGTTTTTACACACGACACACTAGGAGAGGAGGGGAAAGGAGGGTAAGGAAGGGACACCAACAAGGGGGATAAGAAAGGGCAGGTGGAGAGAGGAAGATGTAAGGTGGGCCTTACTTAGGTAGGTAGCATATCTTCTGGTGCTCCGTGACTGTAGTCTCGAAAGCACTTCGAAGACTCTCCCCCCTGCAGAGTACTGTGCCGTGGTACATATACAATATTATGATCCACAACATCGTGAATGGCCTGTGAGGCAGCTGGAGGGATGCGCTCTCCCACAGGAGTGTCTCTTGTGGTGAGAGGAGCGGAAACAGAGGATGTGGTAGAGGAACTCAACCTACTACATTGATTACAAGGTACAACCTTGCGAATGTCCGCAATGTGGAATGACGTTACGTGTGGCTTCGTGGATGTTGTACTAAAGCTGTACGAACCACGTTTAAGATGGAGTAAAAATAAAATGATGTACATTTATTAAAGATAGTAAAAGAAGGCATATGCAGAAAAAGTCCACACATGTGGGGTCATAAATATGTCAGTGTATGTTGTGTTTAAATTAATAGATATAAAACATTTGTAAAAAAAATAAGGTGATTATCAGATTTTTCAATCAGGAGGGGAAAAATCAAAGGAAACTAATAAATAAATGAAGAGACTCTTAACATGTCAATGATAAAGCAATAAGATACTAAAAGTTGACAGAAAGTGTAAATGAAGGAACTAAATGATCATTGTTGCATAGATTTTAAAAGCGGATAAAATATTTTGATTTTTGGATAAATAAGTAGCAATTGATGGTGCCTGCTCAAATTGACCAGTGTGGTATATTTGATAAAATAAAGAAAATAATACAAGTATAATTATAGTATAGATGGTTGAGATTGACTCCTCTCTTACACTTACGCAGGACATTGCCAAGATACACCGCTAAGATAAGGAAATATCATCCGGAATGGGTATGAGGCACGACTAATAAGACATTCATACCGTGGCCTCAAGAGGGTTTGTTGTCAAAAACAGTATTGCAACATATGATAACATATATGCTTGCCACATATAAGGGAAAGAAATTGCAGAAAAGGTTGGCTGTTTTAGAGTTATGGAAAATGTATCAGAGTGAGAAAGAAGATCCAGCCGAGAAGGAGTGGATGCTTAATCAGCATAAATGGGAGGATGAAACGCCTTTGGCTACCCTTTCCCCACCTGGAAACAAGAGCATAGAAACAGCGCAGAAGGAATTTTATCCTTTAAAGGAATTGAAAGCAGAAGCGTGGTATGTTAATCCGACATGCAATCCCCGAGCCTATAAAAGTGAGGATAACACGGAAGAGGGAACATGCAGAGAACGTAAATATACCTCGACACGCAATGAAATTAAACAGCGTGATGAGAGAAAGGATAGACAGGATAGACCGATGGAGATAGAGGAAAAAGCAAGGAAGCAGAAAGAAATAAAAAATACAGCTAAGGGAATAACAATAGTTCAGTACAAATAGGTGGGAGTACACACATTACCTAAGCTGGACGATAAGGGCATTGATGGAGTTCGAGAAAGAAAAGAGTGGGAAAAGAAGGAAAAATAATAACAGAGAGCATATAAAAAAGAGAAAGAAAGAAGGGAAGAATGAAGAAGGTATGAGGCAAGGAAAGAAAAGGAGAGACTAGAAGAGAAGAGATGAGAGGAGGTAGAAGTGCAAAGAATGAAAGTATGTATGTTGCAAAGAAGGCAAGAGGAAGATGCATTAAGGGAGATGAGGAAGAGAAAGGGAGAAATGAACAGAAGAAGCGGTGTAGAGGAAGAGTCAAGTACCCCCACCAGAAGCTTCGCCCCTATGCTGCCTATATGTGGGGAGCTGGAAATTGCAACACTTTCTGGTTAAGGTGGCATATAGCCAGATATGAGAACATCTTAACAAGCACCCCATCTTGAACACGCACCATTCCGGTTTCAGGCAGAGCTTTGGCACTGAGACCTCACTTCTTGACTTAACGTCAAAACTCTTAGATCGCCTAGACAAAAGCTCCCTCCGCCTATTAGTATCGCTTGAGCAGTTGGCAGCGTTCAACTTGGTCGACCATTCTATACTGATATATAGAATGTCCGAGATAGCTAATTTTTCACCTTTGGCAGTCTCATTGACTATGTCCTTCCTGGAGAACAGACAGGACAGAGTATGCTCAGACACAGCAGAGGCCTCTCCTATCCCGGTTCTTTTTGGGGTACCACAGGGGGCGAGCACATCCCCTTCTATGTAAAATCTATTTATGGCGCTGTTCTTCTCGAATCTAGAGGCAGAGGGGATTATGTTTTCAAATTACGCAGACGACACGCAATGTGTCGTTCCGCTCTCAGGTTGTCATTCACGAGATGAAGCAGAGATAAACAAAGTATTAATATAATTGAAACCTGGATGCTCAATAACAATTTAACACTTAATAAAAGAAAAACTGAACTTACGATTATAGGAAGCTCAGTTGCCCTCAGCAAGTTGGACAATAAATGTCTATCCTTCAGGCTTGGGTCATTCCATATTATTCCTGTCCCAAAACTCAATATCCTAGGGGTGACACTAGATCAGTCACTGTCTATGAGGGATCATGTCACTTGCGTTATCTTGGCTGCTGCATACTATGTTAAACTGCTTCATCACCTCAGAACGCTCATCACACAGGCAAGCGCAGAAACAATTGCCATTGCCATTATTGAGGCAAAGATAGATTACTGTGGCAGTCTATTAGCAGGTCTTAGTAAGAGAGACACCTATAGATTACAGATCATGCAGAACAGGGCTGTCAGAGTAGTGCTGGGGCTGACCCACAGAGATCATGTTACAGAGGCGAGGCGCTCACTTCCCTGGCTTCCCGTTGAAGCAAGTATTAAGTATAGAATCCTAACAATCACTTTCAAATGCAGACATGGCAACATGCCTTCCTATCTTCAGGATGTCATTAACAAATAAATGTATGGTAGAGAGCTGAGATCCTCCAGTCAGAACCTAAAGATAACCCCCAGGAGCAGAACCTCGAAGGCCGAGAAAGGTGCCTTCTATTTGGCGGCTGCTAAACTCTGGAATCAGCTCCCTCCCTCACTAAGACTCCAAAGCTTCCTGCAGGTTTTTAAGAAAGATCTGAAAACGTTCCTCCTTACCTAAATCCAAGACCCCTCAGCCAGCAATCCATTCTGAGAGCATCTATTACGATGCTATACTTGTTGTGTAATTTGTTCTGTCTCAATTGTCCGCATCTTTATGCCCCAGGGTCCACAGTGCACAATATAAATATTGTAAAGTAAAGTAAAAGTAAGGATGCCTGTAACACAGCAAATCATGGAAACAAGGTATCCATTGAGAAAACCCTACCTACATGCACAAAGACATAGGGCCTCATTACAAGTGTTCCGGTCCGGTAACAACAGTGCCGGTAAGCCTGCTGGCACTGTTGTTGCCGACCGACACACCACAAGTCTGCGAGCGGCTGCCGTCCTGTCCACCATGCCTGACCTGGTGGGCGGGACAGAACCCACTCGCAGACTGTCACGGAAGCACCGGCACAGTTATTAACAGTGTCAGTGCTTCTGTCATCCCCATTCCCATTTGAGTCCTATGGGACTCAAATGGGAATGGGGAATTACATTTTTCTGGCGCCTAACTTCCAGGAATCCTGGGGTCGTAATCCTGCAGTGTTTCCGTGGAGCCAGGCGCTGGAAAAAATATCACAACTCTGGTGGAAGCCTGCCAGTTTTACCAGCGCAGCTACTGCCGGAGTTGTAATGAGGCCCGTAGTGTCCTTTTGGATAAAGGGCCAGAGGAAGTGTGCATTTGAACAAGAAAGAAGATTGGTGACATTATGCGGTGCAGAAGATGATGCACTTAGAAAAGATGCACGAGGCAGAAGAATATAGACATTCTGTAAGCTCTGAAGAGAATATGGTAAAGATGAACAACATTTCAGGCTCAAGATGAAGATGCTCATGCTACAGAAGCGCTGAAGAATATGTAAATCAGTTTAAACTTGTATAGACGCAGTAACAAAAGTAGACAACGTGATCTTAAGTCTAGCTACGGAGTGAATAGTTTTGCGTGCAATGCGCCAATGTGTAATACATAGGAGTGATATTAGATATTAGAACCTAGATTTTCCACAGTGCACCATTAAGCAAGGCTGAAACCCCATGATTGGAAAGAGTTTTTCAGTGTGGCATAGTTGGAAAATTACTGATGATGAAAGAGAAATTCAAGAAAGGCTTGGCTGGCCCAGCACCAAGAAGACAAGGCCACTGTGTCCCTGGCTGTCCATCCATTAGTTACAACGTGAGAAAGAAACAACTTCTGTTTGAGGTGAAATGGAAAAACACTGAAGGCATCAAGAGTTCATCATTTAATATAATTAAATGCTGCAAAAGGCTTTAAAATGCGGTCTCCCAGTCACATGGTCAGATCAAAATAGACATTGGGTCGAGCTACACCAAAACCAAGAAGATACTCCCTTTTATTTCTCAGGCGCAAACAGCCTCTACAAGGCCAAGTTCCAAGCCTAACTGACTGGCAGACTGCAAGAGTGATGATAGATGTGGGGCTAATTGGAAGAGGAGGCAATATCACGCCGACCTTCCATGCACCTGGTATGGTAGCCTGCGTGCTGCTAGCGTGTGGAATATTCCATAAGGGTACAAAGGTGCCAAACCAATGGTAGGGGCCACGGATCAGAGAGCCCTATAGTTCGTATAACTAAGGAAGTGTCGAGTATTAGTATGACACAAAAGATGATTTGCACTTGGGATGGGCTTAGTTGCCCACCTGGCAGTAGAAACCCATTCATTTCTCCTGTGAGTATGGAACGTATACTTAGATGTTCCCTATAATCCTATCACATCCCGAAGTAGGTTTTTGTAGTTTGCCACGTAGTGTGACATCACTTATGATGAGTTTATGTCACTTATGATGAGTTTTTACTTTATAACTGTGTTTTTTTCATGTAACACGCTGAGATAAATCGAGTGAACGTCCATTGATGTCCGGTGTAACTGCCTGTTTTAGACAATTGCAAATAAAACAGCACCCAGTTTTACCAACTTCCTGAGTCAATTTGATTATTGATGTTTGAGTAACTTCTGCATCCCCATCCATCTCAAAGTATTACTACCTCATATTAAAGGGCCCAAGTCACTGGGTTCACGTGGTAGCAGAGAGAGGATGGTTCGAGGTCTGTTGACCTAGTCGGCTTTTAAGGGTCTCAGAAATATCAGATGTCCTAGACCATTTAGCTGGAGGAACGTGAAGCTCCCTGTAGAAAGCGGCCAGTAGTAAAAACTTGCAAGTCACTAAAAGATAGGTGGGATGGGTCCCTCTTTCACGTAATTCCCCTCCTGGTTTCTACAGGCAGCTGAGCATACCAAAGGCTTCAGAGGCCAGTTAAGGAGGAGACAATCCCGAGGGTCAGGAGCTGGAAGGTGAATGGTGAATAGATTGAGAAAGCTGGCAAAGCATAACTGTGTATTAAAGGGGGAAAGTGGTAATGGGGAAAGAGTAACGGAGGGTTGGTTGGGTATGTGAGGAGCGATCCATAAAAGATAAGCCCAGAAATTCTACGTCAAAGATGTCTAGAAGGGGTTGTTTTGAAATCTGTAACCGATATACAGTAGACAAACAGATAGATCTGTGAAAGAAACAATTAATACTCCAATCTGAGTCACTGGGTCTCATTATGACCCTGGCGGTAGCTGTGTCGGTAAATACTGGCACAGTTGCTGCTGGAGTCACGAATTTTCCGGCACTCGGCAATGGGCAATTACCGGGGAATTACAGCCCCACCGAACCCGGTAATTGTCCATTGCCGGGTGCCGGTGATTTTTACTCCCCATTCCCATTTGAGTCCCATTGGACTCAATGGGAATGGGGAGGTTGGATGCACCGGCACCATTCATGAATGGTGCCGGTGCATCAGTCGAGTTCTGCTTGCGGGTGTCGTTCTGCCCGCCAGGATAGAACTGGCAGGCTGTAAGGCTCCCGCAAGCAGAACTCATAGTTCGCCGGTCCGGTAACAAAGGTATTGGCAAGCTTACCTGTACTGCTGTTACCAGACCAGCAACTTTGTAAGAGGCCCATTATTAATGGCGAGTAGCCATGAGTAGCATTGGCGGAAGTATATATGGGCTGGCCAGTCTGTCAGTCTGTCTGTATATCGTATGTATTATATGTGAAAAATAAATGATGAAATGTCGAAGAGCGACAACCTATAGATTGTGGTAAAAGACTGAGAACAGATTATGTATTTCTTTAGTTGACAAAGGTGTTAAGTGGATAGGTAGACTGAAGTAAAGTGAGATATAGGGGATTGGGGCTGCGACGACTGGTGCACGCTCATATTGTATTATTGTATAGAAGAGGAAGAGCAGAATTTGAGAGAGAAAAGAATGCAAATATGCAGAGATGATGAGGTGCGTAGGGCAAATGAGAGGAGATATGCAAAAAGACAGGAGGAAGAGAGGGTCAGAGACAAAGCAAAGAACCGAAAGGCATTTGATGAGGAGATGGAAAGAAAGAGAAGACAGAGAGCATACGACATTGATCGCTTTGAAAAAGAGCTAAGAAGGCCAAATCCAGTAGTATCATGGGAGGACAAAGAGGAGTTCTTCCCATCGCAAGAACCGATGCCAGGGCTCCCCAGGGTAAATCTAGAGGAGGATTTTGAGATAGGACAGATACGAGATAAAATGTACAAGGTTAATCAACAGATGAGGACAAAAGGTGAATCAAAAAATAAAGGGAAAGATGATCAATTTCAGAGTTCCTCGTTAGAAGGTAAAGAGAAAAGCTCATTTACATTTGAGGACACAGAGCTTTGTCTTAGGATGGGCTGACTCTAAACAGAGACGAGAAAGAGGACAGCCACACGAGTTGGGGATAATACATGTCAGACAAAGACAGGGAAACCTTGCGTGGGGAGGAGGGAGCTTGTGCATTTGGTTCTGAGGGATGTTTTCCAACAGATAAAGAGGTTAGATGGTCGGATTTGGACCTACCTAAACCAAGGACGCCAGAGCTTGTGACGCGGTCTGGTCGACCTAAAGGGCCATCCCATAGTGTAAGAGGGGACTTGCCACTATACGATCCCATAGTGTAAGAGGGACTCACCATCATAGGTGAACAGACTAAGGTCACTGCAAGGAAGAAGGCAATCGGGAACCATGGTCCCTACTATGGATCGGCAGACGATGGAAACCGATTGCCATTTTGGGGTTTCGGAGTTTCCCTTGTTAGAGGCCCCAAATGGACAAGGATAATTTAAGGTGCAAACTCCTGAGTTTAACTTTGGGTGCCGGAAAATGGATCTATGAATTAGAAAAAAACGACAGGAGGAAACACGTTAGCTATAGGGGACATTAAGGGTCTTCTAGCAGCTATCCTTGGGGAGAGGGCTGATGACATTTGAAGGAGAGCAGGGAACGCAAGCGTCACAGCACAGAACACAGTGCACAATGGTGCACCATTCAATAATTGTAGAGCGGCGGTCTGGAACGTGCTCCGAGTACAGTATCCTGATACGTTCGGATATGGGAGCAATAATGGCACGTAAGATGCAGGAAGGGGAAGATCTGCTTGCTTACATTCAACATTTCCAAGAGCAGTGGTCTTTGGAACTCGATAGCTCAAGAAGCTGATGAGTATGGAGGCAAAACCATGGTCAGAAATACAGTTGACCATCACGCATCATTGCCGATTGTTGCTAGAGAAAAATTGAAAGAAAGAGGATGCTAGGAAGCACAAGGAAGCTAAATTAGTACAGAAGAAGTTGTCAAAGTATGCAATCGAAGGTGCAATGCTGACTAGTGGAGAAGGGCCAGGATCACAGCAAGTATCAGGTATGCCGAAGGTGAATAACCAACAGCAGTTTGATCAGGGAGGGAATGGATTTATATCGAGAGGCAGGGGAGGCTTTCGTGGAAGAGGAGGCTTTCAAAATAATCAAGGAAACCTTCAAAGTAATCAAGGAAGTTTTTAGAATAACCAAAGGGGTAATCAAGGAATGCAGGATGGGTAGGTTAGAAGATTCCCTCCTGTATGTTGTATATGTGAAATGACAGGGCAAATTGCGAGAACATGAGGGAGCCATGGGTATTTATAGAACTGGCAATTCTCCAAAGGGGGGGGGAACAGCTTATCCTCCATCATATAGCCCACAAAGTAGGGATGGGTTTGCCCAAGATCAGACAGTGTATCAAGCACAGGTACCGCCAGCACAGAAGGCTTTGCAAGCACAGCAAGCACCATTGAATCTGCCTCAAGGGCAATCACAGCACGCACCCATGCATATACATCAGAGCACAAACACAGGACAGGTGTTGACTCCTAGGATAGGGGGTGTCACTGTCAAGGGTGGGAATTATTTCACGGGTACGGGAATAAGTATGTACCCACAATAGGACAGCTCACTGGGTGTCCTGATGTGTTCAGTACTATCTGTGATGCCTAATCCTCAAGAGGAATCAAGGGTTGACATCACGATAGTAGTCAAATCCTTTTCTATTTTAGTAGACACTGGAGCGACTCACCCATGTATACTGGAGGGAAAGTTTTCATTGTCGGGTAATGCCATGAATGCTCAAGGGTTCTCAGGAGCTACTAGTAGAGTTTCTTTTACTGAAAAATTGGCAGTCTCTATAGGAGAATGTGACATGTCTGTTCCACTATTGTATTCGAAACAGAAGCCAGTTAATATACTGGGCAGAGATCTAATGACGAAGCTAAATATGACAATATCCTTCACTGATGAAGGAATACATTATTTAAACGTGGGCAAAATCATCATGGCATTTACAGGACAAACAGCTATGTGAGGAGTGCCCCTCGAGCCAGAAGACTTTCACTATGGGGTACGCATTTCATTAACATGGTTACCCGGTTTAGTGGGCAAGGTAATGAGAATACCTGATGAATTCTTATTGAGGCCACAGATTCCCATGGACAAATAGGGGGGACATATGTTTCCCTTAGAGTTACAGGCAGCTGTATTGTGAGAGGAGTTGGCCATGCTCAAAGGATTTGATGATGATGGCAGACCATGGAGAACAGTGATTGCTATTGGGGAAGGATACCGTTTGACTGACATCACTGATGAGGATATGTTTAGAGATGACTTGTCAGGTGACAAAGTAGTGTTTGAGATGAGCATTACATTTTGGATCAGGACAGAGAGGAAAGAGATCCCACAGAAGATGGTGATTGTGCAGCAGTGTCCCTAATTTTTTGATGAGTATATGGAGAAAGTGCCGACTTCTTTATGGACTATGGGCCCCTATGACGTAGGCCTGTTGAAGGGGGTGGGAGAACTCAAGATTAAGCTGAAGCCTGGAGCAATTTTACCTTTCGCAAGACAGCACCCCACGTCTCAAGAGGCAGATGAGGGAATTTTTATGATTACACCGGCCATGGTGGATCAAGGCATATTAGTGACGTCAGGGGGGTCATGGCATTTAATTCAAGACATGAGGCCAATTAACCAGATTGTACAGGCAGAGTTTTCTCTAGTTCCATGTATCGCAGTTGAGACACAATATTTCACAGTGATTGACCTGAAAAATGTGTTTTTCTCAATCTCGTTGCATAAAGACTCCCAAGATCTTACGTCATTTACGTTCCGTCAGACTAAGATGAAAAGCACACATCTTCCCAAGGGATACTACGAGTCTCCATCGATTTTCAGTAGGGTCCTGCAGATGGACCTGAGCAATATTGATTTGCCAAGTGTCGTGATTGTATTGATTGATTGATTGATTGTTTATTTGTATAGTGCCTATACACAATGTGTTTCAAAGCGCTTCAAGGAGGCAGGGAACATGGGAAAATACAGTTACATTCTTACAGGTCCTTGAAACAAATCAGAATGTGAGAATAACTATAATATCATAACAGATAGTACAAGTGCATGGAACAATAAGGGGGAGGAAAAAAGGAGACAATACTAGCAGTAACATTACTATGTCTGACGGCAATTGTTGTTGTGCAAGAGTGACGAGAGGAGGGGGAGTAGAGGGTGCGGGGGGGAGGGGAGAGAAGGGAGAGGAGAGGAACAAAACAAGTGACTATCTTAACCCCTTAAGTGCCAAGGACGAGGTATCTCATCCTTGGGATTACTTCCCTGTTGCCAAGGACGCAATACCTCGTCCTTGGCATTTAAGGGGTTAATGAAACAGAAAACATTAGAAGGCATTGAATGGTGAAATACCAAAATCACCAAAAAAGGCCTTGGCACTGGGGGGGAAAACCCTGATCAGCACTATCTGATCAGCGAATGATCAGATAGTGCTGGGAGGGAGAAGGAGGAGAAGGACAAGGGGGAAAAGGGGGAGGGACAGATAAGTTACTCTCAAAGGTCAGGGACAAAAGAGTAAGTGCTAAGATAAATGAAAGGTGAAGGGGGGAAGAGGAGGGCAAGAAAGCTGCCAGAAGGACTAGGGGGAGAGAAGGGGCAGACAGATGGGCACAGGGGCAAGTGTGGGCATAAAGATGAACAAGGGGTCAAGAGGGGGCACAAGGGAGGACAAGGGGCCTGTGGGGGCATACGTGAGGACAAAGGGGCCAGTGGGGGCACATTGGAAGACAAGAGGGCCAGTGGGGGCACACGGGAGGACAAGGGGGACAGTGTGGGCACATGGGAGGACAAGGGGGCCAGTGGGGGCACACAGGAGGACAAGGGGGTCAGTGGGGGCACATGGGAAGACAAGGGGGCCTTTGGAGGCACAATGGAGGACAAGGCTGTTAGTGGGGGCATACAGGAGGACAAGGGGGCCAGTGGAGGCAAACAGATGACCATGGGGGCCCGAGGGAAAAACAGGAGGACAAGGGGGCCAGTGGGGGCACAAGGGAGGACAAGGGGGCCAGTGGGGGCACACAGATGAACACAGTGGCAAGAGCAGGCACATGAGAGGACAAGGGGGCCAGTGGGGGCACAAGGGAGGACAAGGGGGCAAGAGGGGGCACAAGGGAGGACACGGGGGCCAGTGGGAGCACAAGCGAGGACAAGGGGCCAGAGGGGGCACCAGGGAGGACAAAGGGGCAAGAGGTGGCACAAGGGAGGACAAGGGGGCATTGGGGGCACATAGGAGGACAAGGGGGCCAGTGGGGCCACAAGGGAGGACAAGAGGGCCAGTGGGGGCACACGTGAGGACAAGGGGGAAAGTGGAGGCACACAGATGAATACAGGTGCAAGAGGGGGCACAAGGCAGGACAATGAGGCCATGGGGGGCACAAGGGAGGACATGGAGGCCAGTGGGGGCACACACAAGGACAAGGGGGCCAGTGGGAGCATACAGATGAACTCGGGGACAAGAGGGGGCACCCGGGAGGACAAGGGGGCCAGTGGGGGCACAAGGGGGGCAAGAGGGGGCACAAGGGAAGACAAGGGGGCCAGTGGGGGCACAAGTAAGGAGAAGGTGATCAAAGGGGGCATAAGGGAGGACAAGAGGTCAAGAGGGGCCACAAGGGAAGACAAGGGGGCCAGTGGGGGCACACAGGAGGACAAGGGGGCCGAAGGGGCACACAGGAGGACAAGGGGGGGCAGTGGGGGCACACGGGAGGACAAGGGGCCAGAGGGGTCACACGGGAGGACAAGGGGGCCAATGGGGGCACACAGATGAACCCAGGGCCAAGAGGGGCACAAGGGAGGACAAGGGAGGACAGTGGGGGCACACAAGGGGACAAGATGGCCAGTGGGGGCACAGGGGAGGACAAGGGGGCCAGTGGGGGCACACTGGAGGACAAGGGGGTCAGTGGGGGCACACGGGAGGACAAGGGGGCCAGTGGGGGCACACAGGAGGACAAGGGGCCAGAGGGATCACACGGGAGGACAAGGGGGACAATAGGGGCACACAGATGAACACAGGTCCAAGATGGGCACACAGGAGGACAAAGGAGGACAGTGGGGTCACACAAGAGGACAAGACGGCCAGTGGGGGCACAGGGGAGGACAAGGGGGCCAGTGGGGGCACACTGGAGGGCAAGGGCATCACTGGGGGCACACGGGAGGACAAGGGGGCCAGTGGGGGCACACGGGAGGACAAGGGGCCAGAGGGGTCACACAGGAGGACAAGGGGGCCAATGGGGGCACACAGATGAACACAGGGGTGAGAGGGGGTATATGGGAGGACAAAGCAGCCAGAATGGCACACAAGAGGACAAGATGGCCAGTGGGGGCACAGGGGAGGACAAGGGGGCCAGCGGGGGCACACTGGAGGGCAAGGGGGTCAGTGGGGGCACACGGGAGGACAAGGGGGCCAGTGGGGGCACACAGGAGGACAAGGGGGCCAGTGGGGGCACACTGGAAGACAAGGGGGCCAGTGGGGGCACACAAGAGGACAAGGGGGCCAGTGGGGGCCCACTGATGAACAAAGGAGTAAGAGGGGGCACAAGGGAGGACAGGGGGGGCACATGGGAAGACAAGGGGGACAGTGGGGGCACATGTGAGGACAAGGGGGCCAGTAGGGGCACACAGATTAACACGTGGTAAGAGGAGGCACCAGGGAGGACAAGGGGGCTAGTGGGGGCACACCGGAGGACAAGGGGGTCAGTGGGGGCATACAGGAAGACAAGTGGGCCAGTGGGTGCACACAGCAGGACAAGGGGGCCAGTGGGGGCACACAGATGTACATGGGGGCTAGAGGGGACACACGGGAGGATAAGGGGCCAGTGGGGACACACTGGAGGACAATGGGGGGCAGTAGGGGCACAAGGGAGGACAAGTGGGCCAGTGGGGGCACACACGAGGACAAGAGGGACAGTGGGGGCACAAAGATGAACACGAGGCTAGAGGGGGAACACAGGATGATAAAGGGGCCAGTGGGGGCACAAGGGAGGACAAGGGGGCAAGAGGGGGCACAAGGGAGGGCAAAAGGGCCAGTGGGGGTACAAGGGAGGACAAGGGGGCCAGAAGGGGCATAAGGGAGGACAAGGGGACAAGGGGGGAACAAGGGAGGACACGGGGGCCAGTGGGGGCACACAGGATGACAGGGGGGCCAGTGGGGGCAAAAGGGATGACAAGGGGGCCAGTGGGCAACATGTGAGTACAAGGGGGCCAGTGGGGGCACACAGATGAACACGGAGTGAGAGGGTGTACAAGGGAGGACAAGGGAGCCAGTGGAGTCTCAAAGGAGGACAAGGAGGCCAGTGAGGGCACACAGATGAACATGGGGCAAGAGGGGGCAAGGGAGGAAAAGGGGGCCAGTGGGGAATACAGGATGACAAGGGGGCCAGTGGGGGCATGTGGGAGGACAAGGGGGCCAGTGGGGGCACATGGGAGGACAAGGGGGCCAGTGGGGGCACACGGGAGGACAAGTTGGCCAGTGGGGGCACACGGGAGGACAAGGAGCCATAGGGGGCACACAGACGAACATGGGGGCCAGAGGGGGACCACGGGCGACTAAGGGGGTCAGTGGGTGCACATTGGAGGACAAGGGGGTCTGTAAGGGCACAACAATGGACAAGGAGGCCAGTGGGGGCAAACGGGAGGACAAGGAGGCCAGTTGGGGCACACATGAGGACAAGGGGGCCAGTGGGAGCACTCAGATGAACAAGGGGCCAGTGGGGGCACACAGAAGGACACGGGGGCCAGTGGGGGCACAATGGAGGACAAGGGGGCAAGACGGGGCACAAGGGAGGGCAAGGGGGTCAGTGGGGGCACACTGGAGGGCGAGGCGGTCAGTGGGGGCACACGGGAGGACAAGGGGGCCAGTGGGGGCACACAGATGACCACAGGGCCAAGAGGGGCACACAGGAGGACAAGGGAGTACAGTGGGGGCACACAAGAGGACAAGATGGCCAGTGGGGGCACAGGGGAGGACAAGGGGGCCAGTGGGGGCACACTGGCGGGCAAGGGGGTCAGTGGGGGCACACGGGAGGACAAGCGGGCCAGTGGGGGCACACGGGAGGACAAGGGTCCAGAGGGGTCACACGGGAGGACAAGGGGGGCAATGGGGGCACACAGATGAACACAGGGGTGAGAGGGGGCATACGGGAGGACAAAGCCACCAGTTGGGGCACACAAGAGGACAAGATGGCCAGTGGGAGTACAGGGGAGGAAAAGGGGGCCAGCGGGGGCACACTGGAGGGCAAGGGGGTAAGTGGGGGCACACGGGAGGACAAGGGGGCCAGTGGGGGCACACAGGAGGACACAGGGGCCAGTGGGGGCACACGGGAATACAAGGATCCAGTGGGGGCACACAGGAGGACAAGGGGGCCAGTGGGGGCCCACTGATGAACAGAAGAGCAAGAGGAGGCACAAGGGAGGACAGGGGAGCCAGGGGGCACATGGGAGGACAATGGGGCCAGTGGGGGCACATGTGAGGACAGGGGGGCCAGTAGGGGCACACAGATTATCACATGCTAAGAGGGGGCACCAGGGAGGACAAGGGGGCTAGTGGGGGCACACCGGAGGACAAGGGGGCCAGTGAGGGCATACAGGAAGACAAGTGGGCCAGTGGGTGCACACAGCAGGACAAGGGGGCCAGTGGGGGCACACAGATGTACATGGGGGTTAGAGGGGGCACACGGGAGGATAAGGGGCCAGTGGGGACACACTGGAGGACAATGGGGGGCAGTAGGGGCACAAGGGAGGACAAGGGGGCCAGTGGGGGCACACACGAGGACAAGAGGGACAGTGGGGGCACAAAGATGAACACAAGGCTAGAGGGGGAACACAGGATGATAAAGGGGCCAGTGGGGGCCTAAGGGAGGACAAGGGGGCAAGAGGAGGCACAAGGGAGGACAAAGGGGCCGTTGGGGGTACAAGGGAGGACAAGGGGGCCAGAAGAAGCATAAGGGAGGACAAGGGGGCAAGGGGGGGCACAAGGGAGGACAAGGGGGCCAGTGGGGGCACACAGGATGACAGGGGGGCCAGTGGGGGCAAACGGGATGACAAGGGGGCCAGTGGGCAAAATGTGAGGATAGGGGGCCAGTGGGGGCACACAGATGAACACAGAGTGAGAGGGTGTACAAGGGAGGACAAGGGAGCCAGTGGGGGCTCAAAGGAGGACAAGGAGGCCAGTGAGGGCAAACAGATGAACATGGGGCAAGAGGGGGCAAGGGAGTAAAAGGAGGCCAGTGGGGAATACAGGATGACAAGGGGGCCAGTGGGGGCATGTGGGAGGACAAGGGGGCCAGTGGGGGCACACGGGGGACAAGTTGGCCTGGCCAGTCGGAGCACACGGGAGGACAAGGAGCCAGAGGGGGCACACAGACGAACATGGGGGCCAGAGGGGGAACATGGGAGGTTAAGGGGGGCAGTGGGTGCACACTGGAGGACAAGGGGGGCTGTAGGGGCACAACAATGGACAAGGAAGCCAGTGGGGCAAAAGGGAGGAAAAGGAGCAAGAAGGGGCACAAGGGAGGACAAGGGAGCCAGTGGGGGCACAAGGGCGGACAAGGGGGCCAGAAGGGCCACAAGGGAGCACAAGGGGGCAAGAGGGGGCACACAGGAGGACAAGGGAGTACAGTGGGGGCACATAGATGAACACAGGGGTGAGAGGGGGCATACGGGAGGACAAAGCCGCCAGTGGTGGCACACAAGAGAACAAGATGGTCAGTGGGGGTACAGGGGAGGACAAGGGGGCCAGCGGGGGCACACTGGAGGGCAAGGGGGGCAGTGGGGGCACACAGGAATACAAGGGGGCCAGCGGGGGCACACAGGTGGACAAGGGGGCCAGTGGGGGCCCACTGATGAACAGAGGAGCAAGAGGGGGCACAAGGGAGGACAGGGGAGCCAGGGGGGCACATGGGAGGACAAGGGGGCCAGTGGGGGCACATGTGAGGACAGGGGGGCCAGTAGGGGCACACAGATTAACACGCGGTAAGAGGGGGCACCAGGGAGGACAAGGGGGCTAGTGGGGGCACACCGGAGGACAAGGGGGCCAGTGAGGGCATACAGGAAGACAAGTGGGCCAGTGGGTGCACACAGCAGGACAAGGGGGCCAGTGCGGGCACACAGATGTACATGGGGGCTAGAGGGGGCACACGGGAGGATAAGGGGCCAGTAGGGATACACTGGAGGACAATGGGGGGCAGTAGGGGCACAAGGGAGGACACGGGGGCCAGTGGGGGCACACACGAGGACAAGAGGGACAGTGGGGGCACAAAGATGAACACGAGGCTAGAGGGGGAACACAGGATGATAAAGGGGCCAGTGGGGGCACAAGGGAGGAAAAGAGGGCAAGAGGGGGCACAAGTGAGGGCAAAGGGGCCAGTGGGGGTACAAGGGAGGACAAGGGGGCCAGAAGGGGCATAAGGGAGGACAAGGGGACAAGGGGGGGCACAAGGGAGGACAAGGGGGCCAGTGGGGGCACACAGGATGACAGGGGGGCCAGTGGGGGCAAAAGGGATGACAAGGGGGCCAGTGGGCAACATGTGAGGACAAGGGGGCCAGTGGGGGCACACAGATGAACACGGAGTGAGAGGGTGTACAAGGGAGGACAAGGGAGCCAGTGGAGGCTCAAAGGAGGACAAGGAGGCCAGTGGGCACACAGGTGAACATGGGGCAAGAGGGGGCTAGGGAGGAAAAGGGGGCCAGTGGGGAATACAGGATGACAAGGGGGCCAGTGGGGGCATGTGGGAGGACAAGGGGGCCAGTGGGGGAACACGGGAGGACAAGGGGGCCAGTGGGGGCACACGGGAGGACAAGTTGGCCAGTGGGGGCACACGGGAGGACAAGGAGCCAGAGGGGGCACACAGACGAACATGGGGGCCAGAAGGGGAACACGGGGGGTTAAGGGGGGCAGTGGGTGCACACTGGAGGACAAGGGGGGCTGTAGGGACACAACAATGGACAAGGAGGCCAGTGGGGGCAAAAGGGAAGACAAGGAGGCCAGTTGGGGCACACATGAGGACAAGGGGGCTTGTGGGAGCACTCAGATGAACAAGGGGCCAGTGGGGGCACACAGAAGGACACGGGGGCCAGTGGGGGCACAATGGAGGACAAGGGGGCAAGAGGGGGCACACGGGAGGGCAAGGGGGTCAGTGGGGGCACACTGGAGCGCAAGGGGGTCAGTGGGGGCACACGGGAGGACAAGGGGGCCAGTGGGGGCACATGGGAGGACAAGGGGGCCAGTGGGGGCACACAGATGACCACAGGGCCAAGAGGGGCACACAGGAGGACAAGGGAGTACAGTGGGGGCACACAAGAGGACAAGATGGCCAGTGGGGGCACAGGGGAGGACAAGGGGGCCAGTGGGGGCACACTGGTGGGCAAGGGGGTCAGTGGGGGCACACGGGAGGACAAGCGGGCCAGTGGGGGCACAAGGGAGGACAAGGATCCAGAGGGGTCACACGGGAGACAAGGGGGGCAATGGGGGCACACAGATGAACACAGGGGTGAGAGGGGGCATACGGGAGGACAAAGCCGCCAGTTGGGGCACACAAGAGAACAAGATGGTCAGTGGGGGTACAGGGGAGGACAAGGGGGCCAGCGGGGGCACTCTGGAGGGCAAGGGGGCCAGTGGGGGCACACAGGAATACAAGGGGGCCAGCGGGGGCACACAGGTGGACAAGGGGGCCAGTGGGGGCCCACTGATGAACAGAGGAGCAAGAGGGGGCACAAGGGAGCACAGGGGAGCCAGGGGGGCACATGGGAGGACAAGGGGGGCAGTGGGGGCACATGTGAGGACAGGGGGGCCAGTAGGGGCACACAGATTAACACGCGGTAAGAGGGGGCACCAGGGAGGACAAGGGGGCTAGTGAGGGCATACAGGAAGACAAGTGGGCCAGTGGGTGCACACAGCAGGACAAGGGGGCCAGTGCGGGCACACAGATGTACATGGGGGCTAGAGGGGGCACACGGGAGGAAAAGGGGCCAGTGGGGATACACTGGAGGACAATGGGGGGCAGTAGGGGCACAAGGGAGGACACGGGGGCCAGTGGGGGCACACACGAGGACAAGAGGGACAGTGAGGGCACAAAGATGAACACGAGGCTAGAGGGGGAACACGGGATGATAAAGGGGCCAGGGGGGGCACAAGGGAGGACAAGGGGGCAAGAGGGGGCACAAGTGAGGGCAAAGGGGCCAGTGGGGGTACAAGGGAGGACAAGGGGGCCAGAAGGGGCATAAGGGAGGACAAGGGGACAAGGGGGGGCACAAGGGAGGACAAGGGGGCCAGTGGGGGCACACACGATGACAGGGGGGCCAGTGGGGGCAAAAGGGATGACAAGGGGGCCAGTGGGCAACATGTGAGGACAAGGGGGCCAGTGGGGGCACACAGATGAACACGGAGTGAGAGGGTGTACAAGGGAGGACAAGGGAGCCAGTGGAGGCTCAAAGGAGGACAAGGAGGCCAGTGGGCACACAGATGAACATGGGGCAAGAGGGGGCTAGGGAGGAAAAGGGGGCCAGTGGGGAATACAGGATGACAAGGGGGCCAGTGGGGGCATGTGGGAGGACAAGGGGGCCAGTGGGGGCACACGGGAGGACAAGGGGGCCAGTGGGGGCACACGGGAGGACAAGTTGGCCAGTGGGGGCACACGGGAGGACAAGGAGCCAGAGGGGGCACACAGACGAACATGGGGGCCAGAGGGGGAACACGGGGGGTTAAGGGGGGCAGTGGGTGCACACTGGAGGACAAGGGGGGCTGTAGGGGCACAACAATGGACAAGGAAGCCAGTGGGGGCAAAAGGGAGGACAAGGAGGCCAGTTGGGGCACACATGAGGACAAGGGGGCCAGTGGGAGCACTCAGATGAACAAGGGGCCAGTGGGGGCACACAGAAGGACACGGGGGCCAGTGGGGCCACAATGGAGGACAAGGGGGCAAGAGGGGGCACACGGGAGGGCAAGGGGGTCAGTGGGGGCACACTGGAGGGCAAGGGGGTCAGTGGGTGCACACGGGAGGACAAGGGGGCCAGTGGGGGCACAGGGGAGGAAAAGGGGGCCAGCGGGGGCACACTGGAGGGCAAGGGGGTAAGTGGGGGCACACGGGAGGACAAGGGGGCCAGTGGGGGCACACAGGAGGACACAGGGGCCAGTGGGGGCACACGGGAATACAAGGATCCAGTGGGGGCACACAGGAGGACAAGGGGGCCAGTGGGGGCCCACTGATGAACAGAAGAGCAAGAGGAGGCACAAGGGAGGACAGGGGAGCCAGGGGGCACATGGGAGGACAATGGGGCCAGTGGGGGCACATGTGAGGACAGGGGGGCCAGTAGGGGCACACAGATTATCACATGCTAAGAGGGGGCACCAGGGAGGACAAGGGGGCTAGTGGGGGCACACCGGAGGACAAGGGGGCCAGTGAGGGCATACAGGAAGACAAGTGGGCCAGTGGGTGCACACAGCAGGACAAGGGGGCCAGTGGGGGCACACAGATGTACATGGGGGTTAGAGGGGGCACACGGGAGGATAAGGGGCCAGTGGGGACACACTGGAGGACAGTGGGGGGCAGTAGGGGCACAAGGGAGGACAAGGGGGCCAGTGGGGGCACACACGAGGACAAGAGGGACAGTGGGGGCACAAAGATGAACACAAGGCTAGAGGGGGAACACAGGATGATAAAGGGGCCAGTGGGGGCACAAGGGAGGACAAGGGGGCAAGAGGAGGCACAAGGGAGGACAAAGGGGCCGTTGGGGGTACAAGGGAGGACAAGGGGGCCAGAAGAAGCATAAGGGAGGACAAGGGGGCAAGGGGGGGCACAAGGGAGGACAAGGGGGCCAGTGGGGGCACACAGGATGACAGGGGGGCCAGTGGGGGCAAACGGGATGACAAGGGGGCCAGTGGGCAAAATGTGAGGATAGGGGGCCAGTGGGGGCACACAGATGAACACAGAGTGAGAGGGTGTACAAGGGAGGACAAGGGAGCCAGTGGGGGCAAACAGATGAACATGGGGCAAGAGGGGGCAAGGGAGTAAAAGGAGGCCAGTGGGGAATACAGGATGACAAGGGGGCCAGTGGGGGCATGTGGGAGGACAAGGGGGCCAGTGGGGGCACACGGGGGACAAGTTGGCCTGGCCAGTCGGAGCACACGGGAGGACAAGGAGCCAGAGGGGGCACACAGACGAACATGGGGGCCAGAGGGGGAACATGGGAGGTTAAGGGGGGCAGTGGGTGCACACTGGAGGACAAGGGGGGCTGTAGGGGCACAACAATGGACAAGGAAGCCAGTGGGGCAAAAGGGAGGAAAAGGAGCAAGAAGGGGCACAAGGGAGGACAAGGGAGCCAGTGGGGGCACAAGGGCGGACAAGGGGGCCAGAAGGGCCACAAGGGAGTACAAGGGGGCAAGAGGGGGCACACAGGAGGACAAGGGAGTACAGTGGGGGCACATAGATGAACACAGGGGTGAGAGGGGGCATACGGGAGGACAAAGCCGCCAGTGGTGGCACACAAGAGAACAAGATGGTCAGTGGGGGTACAGGGGAGGACAAGGGGGCCAGCGGGGGCACACTGGAGGGCAAGGGGGGCAGTGGGGGCACACAGGAATACAAGGGGGCCAGCGGGGGCACACAGGTGGACAAGGGGGCCAGTGGGGGCCCACTGATGAACAGAGGAGCAAGAGGGGGCACAAGGGAGGACAGGGGAGCCAGGGGGGCACATGGGAGGACAAGGGGGCCAGTGGGGGCACATGTGAGGACAGGGGGGCCAGTAGGGGCACACAGATTAACACGCGGTAAGAGGGGGCACCAGGGAGGACAAGGGGGCTAGTGGGGGCACACCGGAGGACAAGGGGGCCAGTGAGGGCATACAGGAAGACAAGTGGGCCAGTGGGTGCACACAGCAGGACAAGGGGGCCAGTGCGGGCACACAGATGTACATGGGGGCTAGAGGGGGCACACGGGAGGATAAGGGGCCAGTGGGGATACACTGGAGGACAATGGGGGGCAGTAGGGGCACAAGGGAGGACACGGGGGCCAGTGGGGGCACACACGAGGACAAGAGGGACAGTGGGGGCACAAAGATGAACACGAGGCTAGAGGGGGAACACAGGATGATAAAGGGGCCAGTGGGGGCACAAGGGAGGAAAAGAGGGCAAGAGGGGGCACAAGTGAGGGCAAAGGGGCCAGTGGGGGTACAAGGGAGGACAAGGGGGCCAGAAGGGGCATAAGGGAGGACAAGGGGACAAGGGGGGGCACAAGGGAGGACAAGGGGGCCAGTGGGGGCACACAGGATGACAGGGGGGCCAGTGGGGGCAAAAGGGATGACAAGGGGGCCAGTGGGCAACATGTGAGGACAAGGGGGCCAGTGGGGGCACACAGATGAACACGGAGTGAGAGGGTGTACAAGGGAGGACAAGGGAGCCAGTGGAGGCTCAAAGGAGGACAAGGAGGCCAGTGGGCACACAGGTGAACATGGGGCAAGAGGGGGCTAGGGAGGAAAAGGGGGCCAGTGGGGAATACAGGATGACAAGGGGGCCAGTGGGGGCATGTGGGAGGACAAGGGGGCCAGTGGGGGAACACGGGAGGACAAGGGGGCCAGTGGGGGCACACGGGAGGACAAGTTGGCCAGTGGGGGCACACGGGAGGACAAGGAGCCAGAGGGGGCACACAGACGAACATGGGGGCCAGAAGGGGAACACGGGGGGTTAAGGGGGGCAGTGGGTGCACACTGGAGGACAAGGGGGGCTGTAGGGACACAACAATGGACAAGGAGGCCAGTGGGGGCAAAAGGGAAGACAAGGAGGCCAGTTGGGGCACACATGAGGACAAGGGGGCTTGTGGGAGCACTCAGATGAACAAGGGGCCAGTGGGGGCACACAGAAGGACACGGGGGCCAGTGGGGGCACAATGGAGGACAAGGGGGCAAGAGGGGGCACACGGGAGGGCAAGGGGGTCAGTGGGGGCACACTGGAGCGCAAGGGGGTCAGTGGGGGCACACGGGAGGACAAGGGGGCCAGTGGGGGCACATGGGAGGACAAGGGGGCCAGTGGGGGCACACAGATGACCACAGGGCCAAGAGGGGCACACAGGAGGACAAGGGAGTACAGTGGGGGCACACAAGAGGACAAGATGGCCAGTGGGGGCACAGGGGAGGACAAGGGGGCCAGTGGGGGCACACTGGCGGGCAAGGGGGTCAGTGGGGGCACACGGGAGGACAAGCGGGCCAGTGGGGGCACAAGGGAGGACAAGGATCCAGAGGGGTCACACGGGAGACAAGGGGGGCAATGGGGGCACACAGATGAACACAGGGGTGAGAGGGGGCATACGGGAGGACAAAGCCGCCAGTTGGGGCACACAAGAGAACAAGATGGTCAGTGGGGGTACAGGGGAGGACAAGGGGGCCAGCGGGGGCACTCTGGAGGGCAAGGGGGCCAGTGGGGGCACACAGGAATACAAGGGGGCCAGCGGGGGCACACAGGTGGACAAGGGGGCCAGTGGGGGCCCACTGATGAACAGAGGAGCAAGAGGGGGCACAAGGGAGCACAGGGGAGCCAGGGGGGCACATGGGAGGACAAGGGGGGCAGTGGGGGCACATGTGAGGACAGGGGGGCCAGTAGGGGCACACAGATTAACACGCAGTAAGAGGGGGCACCAGGGAGGACAAGGGGGCTAGTGAGGGCATACAGGAAGACAAGTGGGCCAGTGGGTGCACACAGCAGGACAAGGGGGCCAGTGCGGGCACACAGATGTACATGGGGGCTAGAGGGGGCACACGGGAGGAAAAGGGGCCAGTGGGGATACACTGGAGGACAATGGGGGGCAGTAGGGGCACAAGGGAGGACACGGGGGCCAGTGGGGGCACACACGAGGACAAGAGGGACAGTGAGGGCACAAAGATGAACACGAGGCTAGAGGGGGAACACGGGATGATAAAGGGGCCAGGGGGGGCACAAGGGAGGACAAGGGGGCAAGAGGGGGCACAAGTGAGGGCAAAGGGGCCAGTGGGGGTACAAGGGAGGACAAGGGGGCCAGAAGGGGCATAAGGGAGGACAAGGGGACAAGGGGGGGCACAAGGGAGGACAAGGGGGCCAGTGGGGGCACACACGATGACAGGGGGGCCAGTGGGGGCAAAAGGGATGACAAGGGGGCCAGTGGGCAACATGTGAGGACAAGGGGGCCAGTGGGGGCACACAGATGAACACGGAGTGAGAGGGTGTACAAGGGAGGACAAGGGAGCCAGTGGAGGCTCAAAGGAGGACAAGGAGGCCAGTGGGCACACAGATGAACATGGGGCAAGAGGGGGCTAGGGAGGAAAAGGGGGCCAGTGGGGAATACAGGATGACAAGGGGGCCAGTGGGGGCATGTGGGAGGACAAGGGGGCCAGTGGGGGCACACGGGAGGACAAGGGGGCCAGTGGGGGCACACGGGAGGACAAGTTGGCCAGTGGGGGCACACGGGAGGACAAGGAGCCAGAGGGGGCACACAGACGAACATGGGGGCCAGAGGGGGAACACGGGGGGTTAAGGGGGGCAGTGGGTGCACACTGGAGGACAAGGGGGGCTGTAGGGGCACAACAATGGACAAGGAAGCCAGTGGGGGCAAAAGGGAGGACAAGGAGGCCAGTTGGGGCACACATGAGGACAAGGGGGCCAGTGGGAGCACTCAGATGAACAAGGGGCCAGTGGGGGCACACAGAAGGACACGGGGGCCAGTGGGGCCACAATGGAGGACAAGGGGGCAAGAGGGGGCACACGGGAGGGCAAGGGGGTCAGTGGGGGCACACTGGAGGGCAAGGGGTCAGTGGGTGCACACGGGAGGACAAGGGGGCCAGTGGGGGCACATGGGAGGACAAGGGGGCCAGTGGGGGCACACAGATGACCACAGGGCCAAGAGGGGCACACAGGAGGACAAGGGAGTACAGTGGGGGCACACAAGAGGACAAGATGGCCAGTGGGGGCACAGGGGAGGACAAGGGGGCCAGTGGGGGCACACTGGCGGGCAAGGGGGTCAGTGGGGGCACAAGGGAGGACAAGGGTCCAGAGGGGTCACACGGGAGGACAAGGGGGGCAATGGGGGCACACAGATGAACACAGGGGTGAGAGGGGGCATACGGGAGGACAAAGCCGCCAGTTGGTGCACACAAGAGAACAAGATGGTCAGTGGGGGTACAGGGGAGGACAAGGGGGCCAGCGGGGGCACACTGGAGGGCAAGGGGGCCAGTGGGGGCACACAGGAATACAAGGGGGCCAGCGGGGGCACACAGGTGGACAAGGGGGCCAGTGGGGGCCCACTGATGAACAGAGGAGCAAGAGGGGGCACAAGGGAGGACAGGGGAGCCAGGGGGCACATGGGAGGACAAGGGGGCCAGTGGGGGCACATGTGAGGACAGGGGGGCCAGTAGGGGCACACAGATTAACACGCAGTAAGAGGGGGCACCAGGGAGGACAAGGGGGCTAGTGGGGGCACACCGGAGGACAAGGGGGCCAGTGAGGGCATACAGGAAGACAAGTGGGCCAGTGGGTGCACACAGCAAGACAAGGGGGCCAGTGCAGGCACACAGATGTACATGGGGGCTAGAGGGGGTACACGGGAGGATAAGGGGCCAGTGGGGACACACTGGAGGACAATGGGGGGCAGTAGGGGCACAAGGGAGGACATGGGGGCCAGTGGGGGCACACACGGGGACAAGAGGGACAGTGGGGGCACAAAGATGAACACGAGGCTAGCGGGGGAACACAGGATGATAAAGGGGCCAGTGGGGGCACAAGGGAGGACAAGGGGGCAAGAGGGGGCACAAGTGAGGGCAAAGGGGCCAGTGGGGGTACAAGGGAGGACAAGGGGGCCAGAAGGGGCATAAGGGAGGACAAGGGGACAAGGGGGGGGCACAAGGGAGGACAAGGGGGCCAGTGGGGGCACACAGGATGACAGGGGGGCCAGTGGGGGCAAAAGGGATGACAAGGGGGCCAGTGGGCAACATGTGAGGACAAGGGGGCCAGTGGGGGCACACAGATGAACACGGAGTGAGAGGGTGTACAAGGGAGGACAAGGGAGCCAGTGGAGGCTCAAAGGAGGACAAGGAGGCCAGTGGGCACACAGATGAACATGGGGCAAGAGGGGGCTAGGGAGGAAAGGGGGCCAGTGGGGAATACAGGATGACAAGGGGGCCAGTGGGGGCATGTGGGAGGACAAGGGGGCCAGTGAGGGCACACGGGAGGACAAGGGGGCCAGTGGGGGCACACGGGAGGACAAGTTGGCCAGTGGGGGCACACCGGAGGACAAGGAGCCAGAGGAGGCACACAGACGAACATGGGGGCCAGAGGGGGAACACGGGGGGTTAAGGGGGGCAGTGGGTGCACACTGGAGGACAAGGGGGGCTGTAGGGGCACAACAATGGACAAGGAGGCCAGTGGGGGCAAAAGGGAGGACAAGGAGGCCAGTTGGGGCACACATGAGGACAAGGGGGCCAGTGGGAGCACTCAGATGAACAAGGGACCAGTGGGGGCACACAGAAGGACACGGGGGCCAGTGGGGGCACAATGGAGGACAAGGGGGCAAGAGGGGGCACACGGGAGGGCAAGGGGGTCAGTGGGGGCACACTGGAGGGCAAGGGCACACGGGAGGACAAGGGGGCCAGTGGGGGCACATGAGAGGACAAGGGGGCCAGTGGGGGCACACAGATGACCACAGGGCCAAGAGGGGCACACAGGAGGACAAGGGAGTACAGTGGGGGCACACAAGAGGACAAGATGGCCAGTGGGGGCACAGGGGAGGACAAGGGGGCCAGTGGGGGCACACTGGCGGGCAAGGGGGTCAGTGGGGGCACACGGGAGGACAAGCGGGCCAGTGGGGGCACAAGGGAGGACAAGGGTCCAGAGGGGTCACACGGGAGGACAAGGGGGGCAATGGGGGCACACAGATGAACACAGGGGTGAGAGGGGGCATACGGGAGGACAAAGCCGCCAGTTGGGGCACACAAGAGGACAAGATGGCCAGTGGGAGTACAGGGGAGGACAAGGGGGCCAGCGGGGGCACACTGGAGGGCAAGGGGGTAGGTGGGGGCACACAGGAGGACAAGGGGGCCAGTGGGGGCACACAGGAGGACACAGGGGCCAGTGGGGGCACACGGGAATACAAGGATCCAGTGGGGGCACACAGGAGGACAAGGGGGCCAGTGGGGGCCCACTGATGAACAGAGGAGCAAGAGGGGGCACAAGGGAGGACAGGGGAGCCAGGGGGGCACATGGGAGGACAAGGGGGCCAGTGGGGGCACATGTGAGGACAGGGGGGCCAGTAGGGGCACACAGATTAACACGCGCTAAGAGGGGGCACCAGGGAGGATAAGGGGGCTAGTGGGGGCATACAGGAAGACAAATGGGCCAGTGAGTGCACACAGCAGGACAAGGGGGCCAGTGGGGGCACACAGATGTACATGGGGGCTAGAGGGGGCACACGGGAGGATAAGGGGCCAGTGGGGACACACTGGAGGACAATGGGGGGCAGTAGGGGTACAAGGGAGGACAAGGGGGTCAGTGGGGGCACACACGAGGACAAGAGGGACAGTGGGGGCGCAAAGATGAACACGAGGCTAGAGGGGGAACACAGGATGATAAAGGGGCCAGTGGGGGCACAAGGGAGGACAAGGGGGCAAGAGGAGGCACAAGGGAGGACAAAGGGGTCGTTGGGGGTACAAGGGAGGACAAGGGGGCCAGAAGGGGCATAAGGGAGGACAAGGGAGCAAGGGGGGGCACAAGGGAGGACAAGGGGGCCAGTGGGGGCACACAGGATGACAGGGGGCCAGTGGGGGCAAAAGGGATGACAAGGAGGCCAGTGGGGGCAAAAGGGAGGACAAGGAGGCCAGTTGGGGCACACATGAGGACAAGGGGGCCAGTGGGAGCACTCAGATGAACAAGGGGCCAGTGGGGGCACACAGAAGGACACGGTGGCCAGTGGGGGCACAATGGAGGACAAGGGGGCAAAAGGGGGCACAAGGGAGGGCAAGGGGGTCAGTGGGGGCACACTGGAGGGCAAGTGGGTCAGTGGGGGCACACGGGAGGACAAGGGGGCCAGTAGGGGCACACAGATTAACATGCGCTAAGAGGGGGCACCAGGGAGGACAAGGGGGCTAGTGGGGGCATACAGGAAGACAAGTGGGCCAGTGGGTGCACACAGCAGGACAAGGGGGCCAGTGGGGACACACTTTAGGACAATGGGGGGCAGTAGGGGCACAAGGGAGGACAAGGGGGTCAGTGGGGGCACACACGAGGACAAGAGGGACAGTGGGGGCACAAAGATGAACACGAGGCTAGAGGGGGAACACAGGATGATAAAGGGGCCAGTGGGGGCACAAGGGAGGACAAGGGGGCAAGAGGAGGCACAAGGGAGGACAAAGGGGCCGTTGGGGGTACAAGGGAGGACAAGGGGGCCAGAAGGGGCATAAGGGAGGACAAGGGAGCAAGGGGGGGCACAATGGAGGACAAGGGGGCCGGTGGGGGCACACAGGATGACAGGGGGGCCAGTGGGGGAAAAAGGGATGACAAGGAGGCCAGTGGGGGCAAAAGGGAGGACAAGGAGCCCAGTTGGGGCACACATGAGGACAAGGGGGCCAGTGGGAGCACTCAGATGAACAAGGGGCCAGTGGGGGCACACAGAAGGACACGGGGGCCAGTGGGGGCACAAGGGAGGGCAAGGGGGTCAGTGGGGGCACACTGGAGGGCAAGTGGGTCAGTGGGGGCACATGGGAGGACAAGGGGGCCAGTGGGGGCACACGGGAGGACAAGGGGGCCAGTGGGGGCACACAGATGAACACAGGGCCAAGAGGGGCAGCCAGGAGGACAAGGGAGTACAGTGGGGGCACACAGATGAACACACGGGTGAGAGGGGGCATACGGGAGGACAAAGCCGCCAGTGGGGGCACACAAGAGGACAAGATGGTCAGTGGGGGTACAGGGGAGGACAAGGGGGCCAGCGGGGGCACACTGGAGGGCAAGGGGGTCAGTGGGTGCACACCGGAGGACAAGGGGCCAGTGGGGGCACACAGGAATACAAGGGGGCCAGTGGGGGCACACAGGAGGACAAGGGGGCCAGTGGGGGCCCACTGATGAACAGAGGAGCAAGAGGGGGCAGAAGGGAGGACAGGGGAGCCAGTGGAGGCTCAAAGGAGGACAAGGAGGCCAGTGAGGGCACACAGATGAACATGGGGCAAGAGGGGGCAAGGAAGGAAAAGGGGGCCAGTGGGGAATACAGGATGACAAGGGGGCCAGTGGGGGCATGTGGGAGGACAAGGGGGCCAGTGGGGGCACACGGGAGGACAAGGGGGCCAGTGGGGGCACACGGGAGGACAAGTTGGCCAGTGGGGGCACACGGGAGGACAAGGAGCCAAAGGGGGCACACAGACGAACATGGGGGCCAGAGGGGGAACACGGGCGGTTAAGGGGGTCAGTGGGTGCACACTGGAGGACAAGGGGGGCTGTAGGGGCACAACAATGGACAAGGAGGCCAGTGGGGGCAAAAGGGAGGACAAGGAGGCCAGTTGGGGCACACATGAGGACAAGGGGGCCAGTGGGAGCATTCAGATGAACAAGGGGCCAGTGGGAGCACACAGAAGGACACGGGGGCCAGTGGGGGCACAATGGAGGACAAGGGGGCAAGACGGGGCACAAGGGAGGGCAAGGGGGTCAGTGGGGGCACACTGGAGGGCAAGGGGGTCAGTGGGGGCATACGGGAGGACAAGGGGGCCAGTGGGGGAACACGGGAGGACAAGGGGGCCAGTGGGGGCACACAGATGACCACAGGGGCAAGAGGGGACACAGGAGGACAAGGGAGTACAGTGGGGGCACACAAGAGGACAAGATGGCCAGTGGGGGCACAGGGGAGGACAACGGGGCCAGTGGGGGCACACTGGCGGGCAAGGGGGTCAGTGGGGGCACACGGGAGGACAAGCGGGCCAGTGGGGGCACACGGGAGGACAAGGGTCCAGAGGGGTCACACGGGAGGACAAGGGGGGCAATGGGGGCACACAGATGAACACAGGGGTGAGAGGGGGCATACGGGAGGACAAAGCCGCCAGTTGGGGCACACAAGAGGACAAGATGGCCAGTGGGAGTACAGGGGAGGACAAGGGGGCCAGCGGGGGCACACTGGAGGGCAAGGGGGTAAGTGGGGGCACACGGGAGGACAATGGGGCCAGTGGGGGCACACAGGAGGACACAGGGGCCACTGGGGGCACACGGGAATACAAGGATCCAGTGAGGGCACACAGGAGGACAAGGGGGTCAGTGGGGGCCCACTGATGAACAGAGGAGCAAGAGGGGGCACAAGGGAGGACAGGGGAGCCAGGGGGGCACATGGGAGGACAAGGGGGCCAGTGGGGGCACATGTGAGGATAGGGGGGCCAGTAGGGGCACACAGATTAACATGCGCTAAGAGGGGGCACCAGGGAGGACAAGGGGGCTAGTGGGGGCACACCGGAGGACAAGGGGGCCAGTGAGGGCATACAGGAAGACAAGTGGGCCAGTGGGTGCACACAGCAGGACAAGGGGGCCAGTGGGGGCACACAGATGTACATGGGGGCTAGAGGGGGCACACAGGAGGATAAGGGGCCAGTGGGGACACACTGGAGGACAATGGGGGTCAGTAGGGGCACAAGGGAGGACAAGGGGGCCAGTGGGGGCACACACGAGGACAAGAGGGACAGTGGGGGCACAAAGATGAACACGAGGCTAGAGGGGGAACACAGGATGATAAAGGGGCCAGTGGGGGCACAAGGGAGGACAAGGGGGCAAGAGGAGGCACAAGGGAGGACAAAGGGGCCGTTGGGGGTACAAGGGAGGACAAGGGGGCCAGAAGGGGCATAAGGGAGGACAAGGGGGCAAGGGGGGGCACAAGAGAGGACAAGAGGGCCAGTGGGGGCACACAGGATGACAGGGGGGCCAGTGGGGGCAAAAGGGATGACAAGGGGGCCAGTGGGCAACATGTGAGGACAAGGGGGCCAGTGGGGGCACACAGATGAGCACAGAGTGAGAGGGTGTACAAGGGAGGACAAGGGAGCCAGTGGAGGCTCAAAGGAGGACAAGGAGGCCAGTGAGGGCAAACAGATGAACATGGGGCAAGAGGGGGCAAGGGAGGAAAAGGGGGCCAGTGGGGAATACAGGATGACAAGGGGGCCAGTGGGGGCATGTGGGAGGACAAGGGGGCCAGTGGGGGCACACGGGAGGACAAGGGGGCCAGTGGGGGCACACGGGAGGACAAGTTGGCTTGGCCAGTGGGGGCACACGGGAGGACAAGGAGCCAGAGGGGGCACACAGACGAACATAGGGGCCAGAGGGGGAACATGGGAGGTTAAGGGGGGCAGTGGGTGCACACTGGAGGACAAGGGGGGCTGTAGGGGCACAACAATGGACAGGGAAGCCAGTGGGGCAAAAGGGAGGACAAGGAGCAAGAAGGGGCACAAGGGAGGACAAGGGAGCCAGTGGGGGCACAAGGGCAGACAAGGGGGCCAGAAGGGGCACAAGGGAGTACAAGGGGGCAAGAGGGGGCACACAGGAGGACAAGGGAGTACAGTGGGGGCACACAGATGAACACAGGGGTGAGAGGGGGGATACGGGAGGACAAAGCCGCCAGTGGGGGCCCACAAGAGAACAAGATGGTCAGTGTGGGTACAGGGGAGGACAAGGGGGCAAGCGGGGGCACACTGGAGGGCAAGGGGGCCAGTGGGGGCACACAGGAATACAAGGGGGCCAGCGGGGGCACACAGGAGGACAAGGGGGCCAGTGGGGGCCCACTGATAAACAGAGGAGCAAGAGGGGCACAAGGGAGGACAGGGGAGCCAGGGGGCACATGGGAGGACAAGGGGGCCAGTGGGGGCACATGTGAGGACAGGGGGGCCAGTAGGGGCACACAGATTAACACGCGTTAAGAGGGGGCACCAGGGAGGACAAGGGGGCTAGTGGGGGCATACAGGAAGACAAGTGGGCCAGTGGGTGCACACAGATGAACACAGGGGTGAGAGGGGGCATACGGGAGGACAAAGCCGCCAGTTGGGGCACACAAGAGGACAAGATGGCCAGTGGGAGTACAGGGGAGGACAAGGGGGCCAGCGGGGGCACACTGGAGGGCAAGGGGGTAAGTGGGGGCACACGGGAGGACAAGGGGGCCAGTGGGGGCACACAGGAGGACACAGGGGCCAGTGGGGGCACACAGGAATACAAGGATCCAGTGGAGGCACACAGGAGGACAAGGGGGTCAGTGGGGGCCCACTGATGAACAGAGGAGCAAGAGGGGGCACAAGAGAGGACAGGGGAGCCAGGGGGGCACATGGGAGGACAAGGGGGCCAGTGGGGGCACATGTGAGGACAGGGGGGCCAGTAGGGCACACAGATTAACACGCGGTAAGAGGGGGCACCAGGGAGGACAAGGGGGCTAGTGGGGGCACACCGGAGGACAAGTGGGCCAGTGGGTGCACACAGCAGGACAAGGGGGCCAATGGGGGCACACAGATGTACATGGGGGCAAGAGGGGGCACACGGGAGGATAAGGGGCCAGTGGGGACACACTGGAGGACAATGGGGGGCAGTAGGGGCACAAGGGAGGACAAGGGGGCCAGTGGGGGCACACACGAGGACAAGAGGGACAGTGGGGGCACAAAAATGAACACGAGGCTAGAGGGGGAACACAGGATGATAAAGGGGCCAGTGGGGGCACAAGGGAGGACAAGGGGGCAAGAGGAGGCACAAGGGAGGACAAAGGGGCCGTTGGGGGTACAAGGGAGGACAAGGGGGCCAGAAGGGGCATAAGGGAGGACAAGGGGGCAAGGGGGGGCACAAGGGAGGACAAGAGGGCCAGTGGGGGCACACAGGATGACAGGGGGGCCAGTGGGGGCAAAAGGGATGACAAGGGGGCCAGTGGGCAACATGTGAGGACAAGGGGGCCAGTGGGGGCACACAGATGAGCACAGAGTGAGAGGGTGTACAAGGGAGGACAAGGGAGCCAGTGGAGGCTCAAAGGAGGACAAGGAGGCCAGTGAGGGCAAACAGATGAACATGGGGCAAGAGAGGGCAAGGGAGGAAAAGGGGGCCAGTGGGGAATACAGGATGACAGGGGGCCAGTGGGGGCATGTGGGAGGACAAGGGGCCAGTGGGGGCACACGGGAGGACAAGGGGGCCAGTGGGGGCACACGGGAGGACAAGTTGGCCTGGCCAGTGGGGCACACGGGAGGACAAGGAGCCAGAGGGGGCACACAGACGAACATGGGGGCCAGAGGGGGAACATGGGAGGTTAAGGGGGGCAGTGGGTGCACACTGGAGGACAAGGGGGGCTGTAGGGGCACAACAATGGACAAGGAAGCCAGTGGGGCAAAAGGGAGGACAAGGAGCAAGAAGGGGCACAAGGGAGGACAAGGGAGCCAGTGGGGGCACAAGGGCAGACAAGGGGGCCAGAAGGGGCGCAAGGGAGTACAAGGGGGCAAGAGGGGGCACACAGGAGGACAAGGGAGTACAGTGGGGGCACACAGATGAACACAGGGGTGAGAGGGGGCATACGGGAGGACAAAGCCGCCAGTGGGGGCACACAAGAGAACAAGATGGTCAGTGGGGGTACAGGGGAGGACAAGGGGGCAAGCGGGGGAACACTGGAGGGCAAGGGGGCCAGTGGTGGCACACAGGAATACAAGGGGGCCAGCGGGGGCACACAGGAGGACAAGGGGGCCAGTGGGGGCCCACTGATGAACAGAGGAGCAAGAGGGGGCACAAGGGAGGACAGGGGAGCCAGGGGGGCACATGGGAGGACAAGGGGGCCAGTGGGGGCACATGTGAGGACAGGGGGGCCAGTAGGGGCACACAGATTAACACGCGCTAAGAGGGGGTACCAGGGAGGACAAGGGGGCTAGTGGGGGCATACAGGAAGACAAGTGGGCCAGTGGGTGCACACAGATGAACACAGGGGTGAGAGGGGGCATACGGGAGGACAAAGCCGCCAGTTGGGGCACACAAGAGGACAAGATGGCCAGTGGGAGTACAGGGGAGGACAAGGGGGCCAGCGGGGGCACACTGGAGGGCAAGGGGGTAAGTGGGGGCACACGGGAGGACAAGGGAGCCAGGGGGGCACATGGGAGGACAAGGGGGCCAGTGGGGGCACATGTGAGGACAGGGGGGCCAGTAGGGGCACACAGATTAACACACGGTAAGAGGGGGCACCAGGGAGGACAAGGGGGCTAGTGGGGGCACACCGGAGGACAAGGGGGCCAGTGAGGGCATACAGGAAGACAAGTGGGCCAGTGGGTGCACACAGCAGGACAAGGGGGCCAGTGGGGGCACACAGATGTACATGGGGGCTAGAGGGGGCACACGGGAGGATAAGGGGCCAGTGGGGACACACTGGAGGACAATGGGGGGCAGTAGGGGCACAAGGGAGGACAAGGGGGCCAGTGGGGGCACACACGAGGACAAGAGGGACAGTGGGGGCACAAAGATGAACACGAGGCTAGAGGGGGAACACAGGATGATGAAGGGGCCAGTGGGGGCACAAGGGAGGACAAGGGGGCAAGAGGAGGCACAAGGGAGGACAAAGGGGCCGTTGGGGGTACAAGGGAGGACAAGGGGGCCAGAAGGGGCATAAGGGAGGACAAGGGGGCAAGGGGGGGCACAAGGGAGGACAAGAGGGCCAGTGGGGGCACACAGGATGACAGGGGGGCCAGTGGGGGCAAAAGGGATGACAAGGGGGCCAGTGGGCAACATGTGAGGACAAGGGGGCCAGTGGGGGCACACAGATGAGCACAGAGTGAGAGGGTGTACAAGGGAGGACAAGGGAGCCAGTGGAGGCTCAAAGGAGGACAAGGAGGCCAGTGAGGGCAAACAGATGAAGATGGGGCAAGAGGGGGCAAGGGAGGAAAAGGGGGCCAGTGGGGAATACTGGATGACAAGGGGGCCAGTGGGGGCATGTGGGAGGACAAGGGGGCCAGTGGGGGCACACGGAAGGACAAGGGGGCCAGTGGGGGCACACGGGAGGACAAGTTGGCCTGGCCAGTGGGGGTACACGGGAGGACAAGGAGCCAGAGGGGGCACACAGACGAACATGGGGGCCAGAGGGGGAACATGGGAGGTTAAGGGGGGCAGTGGGTGCACACTGGAGGACAAGGGGGGCTGTAGGGGCACAACAATGGACAAGGAAGCCAGTGGGGCAAAAGGGAGGACAAGGAGCAAGAAGGGGCACAAGGGAGGACAAGGGAGCCAGTGGGGGCACAAGGGCAGACAAGGGGGCCAGAAGGGGCACAAGGGAGTACAAGGGGGCAAGAGGGGGCACACAGGAGGACAACAGAGTACAGTGGGGGCACACAGATGAACACAGGGGTGAGAGGGGGCATACGGGAGGACAAAGCCGCCAGTGGGGGCACACAAGAGAACAAGATGGTCAGTGGGGGTACAGGGGAGGACACGGGGGCCAGCGGGGGCACACTGGAGGGCAAGGGGGCCAGTGGGGGCACACAGGAATACAAGGGGGCCAACGGGGGCACACAGGAGGACAAGGGGGCCAGTGGGGGCGCACTGATGAACAGAGGAGCAAGAGGGGGCACAAGGGAGGACAGGGGAGCCAGGGGGGCACATGGGAGGACAAGGGGGCCAGTGGGGGCACATGTGAGGACAATGGGGGGCAGTAGGGGCACACAGATCAACACGCGCTAAGAGGGGGCACCAGGGAGGACAAGTGGGCTAGTGGGGGCATACAGGAAGACAAGTGGGCCAGTGGGTGCACACAGCAGGACAAGGGGGCCAGTGGGGGCACACAGATGTACATGGGGGCTAGAGGGGGCACACGGGAGGATAAGGGGCCAGTGGGGACACACTGGAGGACAATGGGGGGCAGTAGGGGCACAAGGGAGGACAAGGGGGCCAGTGGGGGCACACACGAGGACAAGAGGGACAGTGGGGGCACAAAGATGAGCACGAGGCTAGAGGGGGAACACAGGATGATAAAGGGGCCAGTGGGGGCACAAGGGAGGACAAGGGGGCAAGAGGAGGCACAAGGGAGGACAAAGGGGCGGTTGGGGGTACAAGGGAGGACAAGGGGGCCAGAAGGGGCATAAGGGAGGACAAGGGGGCAAGGAGGGGCACAAGGGAGGACAAGGGGGCCAGTGGGGGCACACAGGATGACAGGGGGGCCAGTGGGGGCAAAAGGGATGACAAGGGGGCCAGTGGGCAACATGTGAGGACAAGGGGGCCAGTGGGGGCACACAGATGAACACAGAGTGAGAGGGTGTACAAGGGAGGACAAGGGAGCCAGTGGAGGCTCAAAGGAGGACAAGGAGGCCAGTGAGGGCAAACAGATGAACATGGGGCAAGAGGGGGCAAGGGAGGAAAAGGGGGCCAGTGGGGAATACAGGATGACAAGGGGGCCAGTGGGGCATGTGGGAGGACAAGGGGGCCAGTGGGGGCACACGGGAGGACAAGTTGGCCTGGCCAGTGGGGGCACACGGGAGGACAAGGAGCCAGAGGGGGCACAAAGACCAACATGGGGGCCAGAGGGGGAACATGGGAGGTTAAGGGGGGCAGTGGGTGCACACTGGAGGACAAGGGGGGCTGTAGGGGCACAACAATGGACAAGGAAGCCAGTGGGGCAAAAGGGAGGACAAGGAGCAAGAAGGGGCACAAGGGAGCCAGTGGGGGCACAAGGGCAGACAAGGGGGCCAGAAGGGGCACAAGGGAGTACAAGGGGGCAAGAGGGGGCACACAGGAGGACAAGGGAGTACAGTGGGGGCACACAGATGAACACAGGGGTGAGAGGGGGCATACCGGAGGACAAAGCCGCCAGTGGGGGCACACAAGAGGACAAGATGGTCAGTGGGGGTACAGGGGAGGACAAGGGGGCCAGCGGGGGCACACTGGAGGGCAAGGGGGTCAGTGGGGGCACACCGGAGGACAAGGGGGCCAGTGGGGGCACACAGGAGGACACGGGGGCCAGTGGGGGCACACAGGAATACAAGGGGGCCAGTGGGGGCCCACAGGAGGACGAGGGGGCCAGTGGGGGCCCACTGATGAACAGAGGAGCAAGAGGGGGCACAAGGGAGGACAGGGGAGCCAGGGGGGCACATGGGAGGACAAGGGGGCCAGTGGGGGCACATGTGAGGACAGGGGGGCCAGTAGGGGCACACAGATTAACACGCGGTAAGAGGGGGCACCAGGGAGGACAAGGGGGCTAGTGAGGGCACACCGGAGGACAAGGGGGCCAGTGAGGGCATACAGGAAGACAAGTGGGCCAGTGGGTGCACACAGCAGGACAAGGGGGCCAGTGTGGGCACACAGATGTACATGGGGGCTAGAAGGGGCACACGGGAGGATAAGGGGCCAGTGGGGACACACTGGAGGACAATGGGGGCAGTAGGGGCACAAGGGAGGACAAGGGGGCCAGTGGGGGCACACACGAGGACAAGAGGGACAGTGGGGGCACAAAGATGAACACGAGGCTAGAGGGGGAACACAGGATGATAAAGGGGCCAGTGGGGGCACAAGGGAGGACAAGGGGGCAAGAGGGTGCACAATGGAGGGCAAAAGGGCCAGTGGGGGTACAAGGGAGGACAAGGGGGCCAGAAGGGGCATAAGGGAGGACAAGGGGACAAGGGGGGGCACAAGGGAGGACAAGGGGGCCAGTGGGGGCACACAGGATGACAGGGGGCCAGTGGGGGCAAAAGGGATGACAAGGGGGCCAGTGGGCAACATGTGAGGACAAGGGGGCCAGTGGGGGCACACACATGAACACGGAGTGAGAGGGTGTACATGTCATGATCACTGCTTCCAAGGAGCTAGGACCAGCCCAACGTCCTTGGAAGCAGGCCCCTAACCTTCATCCTAGGCACCAGCCGGTCTCCACTGGGACCTTTTTGACCTTGTCCTGGCGCCGGTGGCACCAGGCTCATCAAAGTCACTGGTCCCGGCACTGGAAGCGCCGGGCTCATAATTTGTATGAAGATGCTTGGGTGGACTTACCTGCAGCAGACCATGCTGCTTACTTACCAGCCACATAGGAATCCTCTGTGAGCCGGGACTACTTTCTTACCTGGGTGGGGCAAGCTCCACTCCCTGGATACAACACTGGAACTCTTCTGGAACAGGGACTCTTTTCTTACTTAGGCGAGGCCGTGGAGGAAGACGCCTCATCACTCCAAGGCTATTTAAACCACACCCGATTGATGAAACGTGCTTCGCGTTATTCTGCATCTGCAGCAGAACGCTCACCGTGTCTGTTCCAGTTTTCTTCTTTCCGATCCTGAACCTGCAAGAACAAACGCTTACCATTCCTGTATCCAGCCATCAGTAGCACCTGCAAAGACAAGAAACAACAGGTTAGCACGGCAACCTCCACGCGCAGCGCTTTCCTCACCTGATCCATCGGCAGCTACCATCTCTTCATGCTGCTCCTCCGCCTGTGAAGACAAAAGCATAGTTATTCCGGTGTGGAATTACTTACCGGCACTCCGCGAATTCCGGTTTTCTTCAACGCTGTAATCCTGCACCTGAAAGACAAAAGAAGAGACATTAGACAGGTATTTTACTTACGCGCCATCGCGCCCCGCCACAATAGGGCGCCTGCAAATACTCCGGCGTTTCCAGCGTCTCTTCAACACCCGAACTCACAACTGCAAGGGAAAAGAGACAGTTAGAGAGCTTTTGAAAAGCAGGCAACCAGCATTTACTTACGCATTTCCAAGCGCTTCACTACAAGACTCTGGCTCGAACTTCGGCTTTCTTCACACCATCTTCTACCTCAAGAGCCCTGCAAGACAAATAGAAAAAGCATTATACAGAGCCCTGTTCCACATTAACGTGCCCACGCACCTAAAGACTGTAAGGACTTAAAAGGTGTCCGGAAACTCACCGTTCGTGCAGTTAACGACGGTAGCAATCCTCTGATGTCAAGAGGCCTACGTTTCACCCAGTGAAGGAACTGGCAATGGCACCCTGCACCAGACGCAGATGGAGAGTCCAGCATTCACCTATCTAAGGGGAGCACGTTGACCTTGGGGGCTCCACGGAAAAGCGAGGAAGGGAAAGGGAGAGAGATACCCGACAACCCCAGATCATTAACCCCATATTCTTTCACCTGCAGATATCTCACTCTTCGAGTTAGACACACAGTGCGAAGAGGCTCAGCCCCGGAAGCCAATCGAGTCCTGCACTTCACTTTTCGAGTCACAGACACCATCCTGCCAAGACCGGCGCCTCCGTGGGAATCAGGTGAGCGTTACAGAACGCGAAGCCCACCGCAAAACTCCTACCCAGGCGCAATGGAAACCTCGAATACTGATCAATTGGCCCAGTTGCTTGGGGAACTAAGAGCAGAAGTACATGCAGCTCGTCAGGAAACAAACGCTCTAAGAAGAGAGCTGAAAATATACAAGGAGTGAACAGATGACCTCGCTAGGCAATTGCTACAAATGAAGGCAGGACAAACACCTTTGCCCGCTCCAGGAGGAAATTATCTTTCAGCATCCTCCTCAAATCCAGTGCAAATCAATCTACCCGGTAATGTGCCCTTGGCTCCGCCCGAATGCTTTTCTGGTGACCCAAAGAGATTTGCAGTGTTCATTAACCAGTGCCGCCTACACTTCTTATGTAGACCAGCTGCCTTCCCAACAGATCAGGCCAAGGTGGATTTTGTGCGTTCTTATCTCAGTGGCAGTGCCGCAGATTGGTCGATCCCTTTAGTCACTCAGGATGATCCGGTTCTTCATGATTTCCAGGCCTTCCAGTCCAGCATGGAGAAACTGTTCGCAAGACATGCACAAGGGCAAGCCTTGGACAATGAACTCCTTTCGTTACGACAGGGTAATCAAGACCTCTTGACTTACATTGCCTCATTCAACAGACTTATAGTGGAAACTCAATGGCCTGAGGATAAAAGAATAACACTTTTCTACAGAGGCCTGCGTGGAGAGCTCAAGGATGTGTTAGCTCAAGTTGTGAATCCTCCACAAGAATGCTCAGACTATATTGACTTAGTTGTTCAATTGGACCACAGATTACAGAACAGAAAGGCTGATCGTTCCAAATTTGATACCCGAGTGTTTTCTAAACCGCAGACCTCTACTAGGGGAGCTGACACCGTGGAACCCATGCAAATAGGGGGCATGAAAGGACCTTTAACCCAAAAAGAGCGAGAAAGGAGAAGACAGCTGCAATTATGCCTCTATTGCGGAAACTCGGGGCACTTTCTTCGAGACTGTCCAGTGAAACCAGCTAAGAAGGCTGTAGGAGCCGCAGATACCTGTACCACAAATTCTGAGCAGGGAAACGACCTAGCCCGACAAGTGTAGAGGTCCTCTTGCCGAGCGTTAAAATCTGTTCCATGACCTCCCATTTCGTGGTGCCTATGGTCCTCATTAGCCCTGAACGTCCGGATCGTTTGCATGCAATTGAAGCTTACATTGACAGCGGAGCAATCGGTAATTATGTGGACCGTGAAATGGTATCAAGGATGAATCTACCTCTTGTCCCAAAGGCAGTAAAAGACGTCATTACTACAGTGGATGGCACGGAGATAGCCTCCGGACCAGTAAATCACGCCACCCAAGAAGTGACGTTAGTGAGCCAAAAGGGACACCGGGAGAAAATCGTGTTCGATGTGATCAAGGCCCCTCAGTTCCAAATCATTCTGGGAATTCCTTGGTTAGAGAAGCACAATCCTCAGATCGATTGGCGAGCAAAGACGGTTCAGTTTCCAGAATGTATCTCCACTTGTTATCCTCGGCCTGATGTTTCACTGGCGGCAATCTCTTCTGAGGTTCCCAAACTACCTCCCGGATACCAGGAATTCCAAGACGTCTTTCGGAAGGACCAAGCTAACACCCTGCCTCCTCATAGGTCTTACGACTGTCAAATAGATCTGATACCCGGAACAACTCCTCCTTGCAGTAGGATCTATGCCCTCACCGAGCCAGAGAATCTTCACCTCAGACAATATCTGGACCAATACCTAGCTAACGGATTTATCCGTCCTTCAAAATCTCCAGCTTCCTCGGCTTTGTTCTTCGTTCCGAAAAAGGAAGGAGACCTTAGGACTTGTATAGATTACCGCGCCCTGAATCAAATCACTGTTAAAAACAGATACCCGTTACCTTTGATCCCTGAACTCCTGGACCAAGTCAAAGACGCATGTATATATACAAAGTTGGATCTCAGAGGAGCCTACCACTTGGTACGAATAAAAGAGGGCGATGAATGGAAGACGGCCTTCCGCACCAAGTATGGGCTGTTTGAATATCAAGTTATGCCCTTTGGACTATGTAACGCTCCTGCCGCCTTCCAGTATTTTATGAATGATGTCCTTAGAGAACTCATAGATGTGTGTGTTGTTGTCTACATTGATGACATCCTCGTCTATTCATCATCTGAAGAGGAACATCAGAAACACGTTAAAGAGGTCCTCGAGAGATTACGTCAACATAACCTTTTTGCTAAGCTTGAAAAATGCGTTTTCAACGTAACTGAAGTTGAGTTCCTGGGATTCATATTGTCACCAAACGGAGTCCATATGGATTCAAAGAAAGTCGATGCAATCATCAAGTGGCCTTCACCAACCTCTGTAAAAGGAGTTCAAAGCATGTTGGGCTTCGCTAACTTTTACTGCAGGTTCATTCCTGAATTCTCTCGAATAGTCCAGCCCATCACTGCTCTATTAAAGAAAAACAAACGTTTTGAGTGGTCTACCGAGGCGGAACAAGCTTTTCAGGACTTAAAAGCTAAATTCATCTCTGCACCTGTTCTAAAACACCCTCGCCCAGAACTCCCCTACATCGTAGAAACAGATGCTTCTAGTCTTGCTATGGGGGCGGTTTTATCACAAAGAGATCCGGTCACACACCAATTACATCCTGTAGCCTTTTGGTCCCGCAAATTCTCGGCTCCCGAGGTCAACTATTCAATTACAGACAAGGAACTTTTAGCTATCAGATCAGCCTTTAAAGCCTGGCGGCATTATCTTTTGGGAGCCAGACACACAGTCACCGTAATGACAGATCACCGCAACTTACAATATCTGAAGACGGCCAAAGCTCAGTCTTCCAGGCAGCTCCGCTGGGCTCTGTTTTTGGCTGAGTTTGACTTTATAATTACTTATCGACCAGGCAGTAAAAACGGAAAAGCAGATGCCCTCTCCCGGATGGGAATAGATGAACACTTGACCAATCCTGAACCAATACCCATAATCCCAGAACAAAGGATTTTGGGCTTGGTCAGCGCTCAATCCTTTGAAGACATCGAGACTACAGTCAAATCACTCCTAACTCCGGCAGAATTACAGGACTGGCAATTCAAGGGGAAGGATTTCTCAGTGGACCAAGACCTACAATATTTCTGAGGACGATTGTACTTGCCCTGTGAGAAAATACAAAAACAGGTAATCTCCTGTTATCACGACTCATTAATGGAGGGTCACCCTGGCATCACCAAAACCATGGAAAAGGTCAAAAGACATTTCTGGTGGCCATCATGGAAGAAGGATATTAGAGACTTTGTAATCTCCTGCGGTGTGTGTGCTCAGAATAAAAGTCAGAAGGAGAAACCAGCCGGCCTCTTACACCCACTGGACGTCCCTCCCTGTCCATGGCATACCCTGTCCATGGATTTCATCACGGACTTACCTCCATGCTCAGGGTATAATACCATTTTAGTAGTCGTGGATCTATTCTCCAAGATGGCTCACTTCATTCCCCTGAAGGGCCTACCTTCAGCTTCAGTATTAGCCCGAGAATTCTTAGAAAACATCATTCGGTTACACGGTTTTCCCTCGGTTTTGGTCTCCGATAGGGGAAGTCAATTCATCTCCCACTTTTGGTGAACTTGCTGTCGCTTAGCCCAAATTGATGTGAGACTTTCAACCAGTCACCATCCCCAAACTGACGGACAAACTGAGAGGACAAATCAAACTCTGGAGCAATATTTACGTTGCATGCTCCAACAAACTGAAAACCCTTGGAAGGATATCCTTTGGATCGCTGAATACGCTTATAACAATTCGACCCATTCTGGAACCGGGAAGACTCCCTTCTTCCTATTATACGGAAACCATCCTAGGACCTCTAACCTGGATCCTCCCCAAGAATTCGAAACACCTGCTGTGGATCACTTGCACTCGGTGATCACTCGTACTTTTAAAGAAGCCACTGCTCATCTGCAAAGAGCTAAAGCTCTTTACAAGAAAGGAGCGGATCAGCACCGTAAAGAGGCCCCTCACTACGCAGTGGGAAATCAGGTCTGGTTATCCACTAAGCACCTGCCTCTAAAAGGACCCCGCACCTTCATCCCGAGATACTTAGGACCCTATCTCATCTCTGCCATAATTAATCCGGTGGCTGTCAAATTGGAATTGCCTGCGCATATGAAAATACATCCAGTATTCCATGTCTCCTTACTAAAACCAGTACAACCAGAAACCCGATTGACCAAACTCCCAGAACCTGTTCTAGTGGATGGAGAACTTGAGTTCGAAGTAAAGAACATCCTAGACTCCAAAATCTCCAAATCTAAATTATATTACCTGGTTGATTGGAAAGGATACGGCCCCCAGGAAAGGTCTTGGGAACCCTCAGAACATGTCCACGCACCTCGTCTGGTCAAGAAATTCCATCTGAATCACCCCGACAAGCCAAAACCCCCGTAGAAGACACGCTTAGGAGGGGCCTTGAGGGGGGCTGCTGTCATGATCACTGCTTCCAAGGAGCTAGGACCAGCCCAACGTCCTTGGAAGCAGGCCCCTAACCTTCATCCTAGGCACCAGCCGGTCTCCACTGGGACCTTTTGGACCTTGTCCTGGCGCCGGTGGCACCAGGCTCATCAAAGTCACTGGTCCCGGCACTGGAAGCGCCGGGCTCATAATTTGTATGAAGATGCTTGGGTGGACTTACCTGCAGCAGACCATGCTGCTTACTTACCAGCCACATAGGAATCCTCTGTGAGCCGGGAATACTTTCTTACCTGGGTGGGGCAAGCTCCACTCCCTGGATACAACACTGGAACTCTTCTGGAACAGGAACTCTTTTCTTACTTAGGCGAGGCCGTGGAGGAAGACCCCTCATCACTCCAAGGCTATTTAAACCACACCCGATTGATGAAACGTGCTTCGCGTTATTCTGCATCTGCAGCAGAACGCTCACCGTGTCTGTTCCAGTTTTCTTCTTTCCGATCCTGAACCTGCAAGAACAAACGCTTACCATTCCTGTATCCAGCCTTCAGTAGCACCTGCAAAGACAAGAAACAACAGGTTAGCACGGCAACCTCCACGCGCAGCGCTTTCCTCACCTGATCCATCGGCAGCTACCATCTCTTCAGGCTGCTCCTCCGTCTGTGAAGACAAAAGCATAATTATTCCGGTGTGGAATTACTTACCGGCACTCCGCGAATTCCGGTTTTCTTCAACGCTGCAATCCTGCACCTGAAAGACAAAAGAAGAGACATTAGACAGGTATTTTACTTACGCGCCATCGCGCCCCGCCACAATAGGGCGCCTGCAAATACTCCGGCGTTTCCAGCGTCTCTTCAACACCCGAACTCACAACTGCAAGGGAAAAGAGACAGTTAGAGAGCTTTTGAAAAGCAGGCAACCGGCATTTACTTACGCATTTCCAAGCGCTTCACTCCAAGACTCTGGCTCGAACTTCGGCTTTCTTTACATCATCTTCTACCTCAAGAGCCCTGCAAGACAAATAGGAAAAGCATTATACAGAGCCCTGTTCCACATTAACGTGCCCACGCACCTAAAGACTGTAAGGACTTAAAAGGTGTCCGGAAACTCACCGTTCGTGCAGTTAACGACGGTAGCAATCCTCTGATGTCAAGAGGCCTACGTTTCACCCAGTGAAGGAACTGGCAACGGCACCCTGCACCAGACGCAGATGGAGAGTCCAGCATTCACCTATCTAAGGTGAGCACGTTGACCTTGGGGGCACCACGGAAAAGCGAGGAAGGGAAAGGGAGAGAGATACCCGACAACCCCAGATCATTAACCCCATATTCTTTCACCTGCAGATATCTCACTCTTCGAGTTAGACACACAGTGCGAAGAGGCTCAGCCCTGGAAGCCAATCGAGTCCTGCACTTCACTTTTCGAGTCACAGACACCATCCTGCCAAGACCGCGCCTCCGTGGGAATCAGGTGAGCGTTACAGTACAAGGGAGGACAAGGGAGCCAGTGGAGGCTCAAAGGAGGACAAGGAGGCCAGTGAGGGCACACAGATGAACATGGGGCAAGAGGGGGCAAGGGAGGAAAAGGGGGCCAGTGGGGAATACAGTATGACAAGGGGGCCAGTGGGGGCATGTGGGAGGACAAGGGGGCCAGTGGGGGCACACGGGAGGACAAGGGGGCCAGTGGGGGCACACGGGAGGACAAGTTGGCCAGTGGGGGCACACGGGAGGACAAGGAGCCAGAGGGGGCACACAGACGAACATGGGGGCCAGAGGGGGAACACGGGAGGTTAAGGGGGGCAGTGGGTGCACACTGGAGGACAAGGGGGGCTGTAGGGGCACAACAATGGACAAGGAGGCCGTGGGGGCAAAAGGGAGGACAAGGAAGCCAGTTGGGGCACACATGAGGACAAGGGGGCCATTGGGAGCCCTCAGATGAACAAGGGGCCAGTGGGGGCACACAGAAGGACACGGGGGCCAGTGGGGGCACAATGGAGGACAAGGGGGCAAGAGGGGGCACAAGGGAGGGCAAGGGGGTCAGTGGGGGCACACTGGAGGGCAAGGGGGTCAGTGGGGGCACACGGGAGGACAAGGGGGCCAGTGGGTGCACACGGGAGGACAAGGGGGCCAGTGGGGGCACACAGATGACCACAGGGCCAAGAGGGGCACACAGGAGGACAAGGGAGTACAGTGGGGGCACACAAGAGGACAAGATGGCCAGTGGGGGCACAGGGGAGGACAAGGGGGCCAGTGGGGGCAGACTGGAGGGCAAGGGGGTCTTTGGGGGCACACGGGAGGACAAGCGGGCCAGTAGGGGCACACGGGAGGACAAGGGTCCAGAGGGGTCACACGGGAGGACAAGGGGGGCAATGGGGGCACACAGATGAACACAGGGGTGAGAGGGGGCACACAAGAGGACAAGAGGGCCAGTGGGAGTACAGGGGAGGACAAGGGGGCCAGTGGGGGCACACTGGAGGGCAAGGGGGTCAGTGGGGGCACACGGGAGGACAAGGGGGCCAGTGGGGGCACACAGGAGGACACAGGGGCCAGTGGGGGCACACGGGAATACAAGGATCCAGTGGGGGCACACAGGAGGACAAGGGGGCCAGTGGGGGCCCACTGATGAACAGAGGAGCAAAAGGGGGCACAAGGGAGGACAGGGGAGCCAGGGGGGAACATGGGATGACAAGGGGGCCAGTGGGGGCACATGTGAGGACAGGGGGGCCAGTAGGGGCACACAGATTAACACGCGGTAAGAGGGGGCACCAGGGAGGACAAGGGGGCTAGTGGGGGCACACCGGAGGACAAGGGGGCCCGTGAGGATATACAGGAAGACAAGTGGGCCAGTGGGTGCACACAGCAGGACAAGGGGGCCAGTGGGGGCACACAGATGTACATGGGGGCTAGAGGGGGCACACGGGAGGATAAGGGGCCAGTGGGGACACACTGGAGGACAATGGGGGGCAGTAGGGGCACAAGGGAGGACAAGGGGGCCAGTGGGGGCACACACGAGGACAAGAGGGACAGTGGGGGCACAAAGATGAACACGAGGCTAGAGGGGGAACACAGGATGATAAAGGGGCCAGTGGGGGCACAAGGGAGGACAAGGGGGCAAGAGGAGGCACAAGGGAGGACAAAGGGGCTGTTGGGGGTACAAGGGAGGACAAGGGGGCCAGAAGGGGCATAAGGGAGGACAAGGGGGTAAGGGGGGGCACAAGGGAGGACAAGGGGGCCAGTGGGGGCACACAGGATGACAGGGGGCCAGTGGGGGCAAAAGGGATGACAAGGGGGCCAGTGGGCAACATGTGAGGACAAGCGGGCCAGTGGGGGCACACAGATGAACACGGAGTGAGAGGGTGTAGAAGGGAGGACAAGGGAGCCAGTGGAGGCTCAAAGGAGGACAGTGAGGGCAAACAGATGAACATGGGGCAAGAGGGGGCAAGGGAGGAAAAGGGGGCCAGTGGGGAATACAGGATGACAAGGGGGCCAGTGGGGGCATGTGGGAGGACAAGGGGGCCAGTGGGGGCACACGGGAGGACAAGGGGGCCAGTGGGGGCACACGAGAGGGCAAGTTGGCCTGGCCAGTGGGGGCGCACGGGAGGACAAGGAGCCAGAGGGGGCACACAGACGAACATGGGGGCCAGAGGGGGAACACGGGAGGTTAAGGGGGCAGTGGGTGCACACTGGAGGACAAGGGGGCTGTAGGGGCACAACAATGGACAAGGAAGCCAGTGGGGCAAAAGGGAGGACAAGGAGGCCAGTTGGGGCACACATGAGGACAAGCGGGCCAGTGGGAGCACTCAGATGAACAAGGGGGCCAGTGGGGGCACACAGAAGGACACAGGGGCCAGTGGGGGCACAAGAGAGGACAAGGGGGCAAGAGGGGGCACAAGGGAGGACAAGGGGGTCAGTGGGGGCACACAGGATGACAGGGGGGCCAGTGGGGGCAAAAGGGATGAAAAGGGGGCCAGTGGGCAACATGTGAGGACAAGGGGGCCAGTGGGGACACACAGATTAACACGGAGTGAGAGGGTGTACACGGGAGGAAAAGGGAGCCAGTGGAGGCTCAAAGGAGGACAAGGAGGCCAGTGAGGGCACACAGATGAACATGGGGCAAGAGGGGGCAAGGGAAGAAAAGGGGGTCAGTGGGGGCACACTGGAGGGCAAGGGGGTCAGTGAGGGCACACGGGAGGACAAGGGGGCCAGTGGGGGCACACAGATGAACACAGGGCCAAGAGGGGCACACAGGAGGACAAGGGAGGACAGTGGGGGCACACAAGAGGACAAGATGGCCAGTGGGGGCACAGGGGAGGACAAGGGGGCCAGTGGGGGCACACTGGAGGGCAAGGGGGTCAGTGGGGGCACATGGGAGGAAAGGGGGCCAGTGGGGGCACACAGGAGGACAAGGGGCCAGAGGGGTCACACGGGAGGACAAGGGGGCCAATGGGGGCACACAGATGAACACAGGGGTGAGAGGGGGCATACGGCAGGACAAATCCACCAGTGGGGGCACACAAGAGGACAAGATGGCCAGTGGGGGTACAGGGGAGGACAAGGGGGCCAGCAGGGGCGCACTGGAGGGCAAGGGGGTCAGTCGGGGCACACGGGAGGACAAAGGGGCCAGTGGGGGCACACAGGAGGACACAGGGGCCATTGGGGCACACGGGAATACAAGGGGGCCAGTGGGGGCACACAGGAGGACAAGGGGCCAGTGGGGGCCCACTGATGAACAGAGGAGCAAGAGCGGGCACAAGGGAGGACAGGGGAGCCAGGGGGGCACATCGGAGGACAAGGGGGCCAGTGGGTGCACATGTGAGGACAGGGGGGCCAGTAGGGGCACACAGATTAACATGCGGTAAGAGGGGGCACCAGGGAGGACAAGGGGGCTAGTGGGGGCACACCGGAGGACAAGGGGGCCAGTGAGGGCATACAGAAAGACAAGTGGGCCAGTGGGTGCACACAGCAGGACAAGGGGGCCAGTGGGGGCACACAGATGTACATGGGGGCTAGATGGGGCACATGGGAGGATAAGGGGCCAGTGGGGACACACTGGAGGACAATGGGGGCAGTAGGGGCACAAGGGAGGACAAGGGGGCCAGTGGGGGCACACACGAGGACAAGAGGGACAGTGGGGGCACAAAGATGAACACGAGGCTAGAGGGGGAACACAGGATGATAAAGGGGCCAGTGGGGGCACAAGGGAGGACAAGGGGGCAAGAGGAGGCACAAGTGTATAGGCGCCTTGAAACACTTGTGTATAGGCGCGTTACAAATACCATATCATATCATATCATAAAGGGCTTGGTGGGGGTACAAGGGAGGACAAGGGGGCCAGAAGGGGCATAAGGGAGGACAAGGAGGCAAGGGGGGGCACAAGGGAGGACAAGGGGGCCAGTGGGGGCACACAGGATGACAGGGGGGCCAGTGGGGGCAAAAGGGATGACAAGGGGGCCAGTGGGCAACATGTGAGGACAAGGGGGCCAGTGGGGGCACACAGATGAACACGGAGTGAGAGGGTGTACAAGGGAGGACAAGGGAGCCAGTGGAGGCTCAATGGAGGACAAGGAGGCCAGTGAGGGCACACAGATGAACATGGGGCAAGAGGGGGCAAGGGAGGAAAAGGGGGCCAGTGGGGAATACAGGATGACAAGGGGGCCAGTGGGGGCATGTGGGAGGACAAGGGGGCCAGTGGGGGCACACGGGAGGACAAGGGGGCCAGTGGGGGCACACGGGAGGACAAGGTGGCCAGTGGGGGCACACGGGAGGACAAGGAGCCAGAGGGGGCACACAGACGAACATGGGGGCCAGAGGGGGAACACGGGAGGTTAAGGGGGGCAGTGGGTGCACACTGGAGGACAAGGGGGGCACAACAATGGACAAGGAGGCCAGTGGGGGCAAAAGGGAGGACAAGGAGGCCACTTGGGGCACACATGAGGACAAAGGGGCCAGTGGGAGCACTCAGATGAACGAGGGAGCCAGTGGGGGCACACAGAAGGACACGTCGGCCAGTGGGGGCACAAGGGAGGACAAGGGGGCAAGAGGGGGCACACAGGAGGACAAGGGGGCCAGTGGGGGCACACAGGAAGACAAGGGGCCAAAGGGGGCACACAGATGAACATGGAGGCCAGACGGGGCACACGGGAGGTTAAGGGGGCAGTGGGGGCACACTGGAGGACAAGGGGGCAGTAGGGGCACACAGATGAACATGGGGGCAAGAGGGGGCACACAGGATGACAAGGGGGCCAGTGGGGCACAAGGGAGGACAAGGAGCAAGAAGGGGCACAAGGGAGGACAAGGGGGCCTGTGGGGGCACAAGGGTGGACAAGGGTGCCAGAAGGGGCACAAGGGAGTACAAGGGGGCAAGAGGGGGCACACGGGAGGACAAGGGGGCCAGTGGGGGCACAAGGGAGGACAAGGGGGCCAGTGGGGGCACACAGGAAGACAAGGGGTCAAAGGGGGCACACAGATGAACATGGAGGCCAGACGGGGCACATGGGAGGTTAAGGGGCAGTGGGGGCACACTGGAGGGCAAGGGGGCCGTAGGGGCACACAGATGAACATGGGGGCAAGAGGGGGCACACAGGATGAAAAGGGGGACAGTGGGGCACAAGGGAGGACAAGGAGCAAGAAGGGGCTCAAGGGAGGACAAGGGGGCCAGGTGGGGCACAAGGGCGGACAAGGGGGCCAGAAGGGGCACAAGGGAGTACAAGGGGGCAAGAGGGGGCACAAGGGAGGACAAGGGGGGCAGTGGGGGCACAAGGGAGGACAAGGGGCAGAGTGGGGGACATGTAAGGACAAGGGGGCCAGTGGGGGCACACAGATGAACACGGGGCAAGAGGGTGTACAAGGGAGGACAAGGGGGACAATGGGGGGGTCAAGGGAGGACATGGAGACCAGTGAGGGCACACAGATGAACATGGGGCAAGAGGGGGCAATGGAGGAAAAGGGGGCCAGTGGTGCATACGGGATGGCAAGGGGGCCAGTGGGGGCACACGGCAGAACAAGGGGGCCAGTGGGAGCACATAGGAGGACAAGGGGGCCAGTGGGGCCACACAGGAGGACAAGGGGCCAGTGGGGGCACACGGGAGGACAACGGGCCAGAGGGGTCACACGGGAGGACAAGGGGGCCAATGGGGGCACACAGATGAACACAGGGCCAAGAGGGGCACACGGGAGGACAAGGGAGGACAGTGGGGGCACACGGGAGGACAAGGGGGCCAGTGGGAGCACATAGGAGGACAAGGGGGCCAGTGGGGCCACACAGGAGGACAAGGGGCCAGTGGGGGCACACGGGAGGACAAAGGGCCAGAGGGGTCACACAGGAGGACAAGGGGGCCAATGGGGGCACACAGATGAACACAGGGCCAAGAGGGGCACACGGGAGGACAAGGGAGGACAGTGGGGGCACACGGGATGACAAGGGGGCCAGTGGGGGCTTACGGGAGGACAAGGGGACAGTGGGGGCACAAGGGAGGACAAGGGGGCCAGTGGGAGCACACAGGAGGACAAGGGGGCAGTGGGGGCACACGAGAGGACAAGGGGGCCAGTGGGAGCACATGGGAGGACAAGGGGGCCAGTGAGGGCACATGGGAGGACAAGGGGGCCGATGGGAGTGCACGAGAGGACAAGGGGGCCAGTGGGGGCAGACAGGAGGACGAGGGGGCCAGTGGGGGCACACAGGAGGACAAGGGGGCCAGTGGGGGAACACAGATGAACACAGGGGCAAGAGGGGGCACAATATAGGACAAGGGGGCCAGTGGGGGCACACTGATGAACACGGGGCAGGAGGGGGCACAAGAGAGGACAAGGGGGTCAGTTGGGGCACACACAGGAGGACAAGGGGGGCCAGTGGAGGCACACGGGAGGACAAAGTGTGCCCCCACTGATTACTACCTCCATTATCTATTTATTTGTTTTTATTTACTATTTATATGTTCTCTTCTGCTCCGTACATTACACTCTCCCCCTTCCATGCACTTTTCCCCTTTCCCTTTTCCATGCACTTGCACGTTCTCAATGTCACTGGGCCTAGTAAGATTGTTTTTTGTTCTCCCCTGTTCCCCTTGTTGTGCTCTGAAACACTTGTGTACGAGTGCAAACAAATAACATATCATATCATATCAAATAGGCCAATGGGTGCACACAGGAGGACAAGGGGCCAGTGGGGGCACACAGGAGGACAAGGGGGGCAGTGGGGGCACACAGATGAACATGGGGACCAGAGGGGGCACATGGGAGGATAAGGGCCTGTGGGGGCACACTGGAGGACAAGGGGGCTAGTGGGGGCACACACAAGGACAAGAGTGCCAGTGGGGTCACACAGATGAACAGGGGGGCAAGATGGGGCACACAGGATGACAAGGGGGCCAGTGGGGGCACAAGGGAGAACAAGGGGCAAGAAGCGGTACAAGGGAGGACAAAGGGGTCAGTGAGGGCACAAGGGAGGACAAGAGGGCCAGAAGGGGCCCATGGGAGTACAAGGGGGCAAGAGGGGGCACAAGGGAACTAGGGGGCCAATGGGGGCACACTGGAGGACAAGGGGACCAGTGGGGCCACATAGGAGGACAAGGGGCCAGTGGGGGCACACGGGAGGACAAGGGGCCAGAGGGGTCACATGGGAAGACAAGGGGACCAATGGGGGCACACAGATCAACACAGGGCCAAGAGGGGGACACGGGAGGACAAGGGAGGACAGTGGGGGCACACAAGAGGACTAGATGGCCAGTGGGGGCACAGGGGAGGACAAGGGGGCCAGTGGGGGCACACTGGAGGACAAGGGGGCCAGTGGGGGCACACGGCAGGACAAGGGGACAGAAGGGTCACACAGGAGGAGAAGGGGGCCAATGGGGCACACAGATGAACACAGGGGTGAGAGGGGGCACACGGGAGGACAAAGCAGCCAGTGGTGGCACACAGGAGGACAAGATGGCCAGTGGAGGCACAGGGGAGGACAAGGGGGCCAGTGGGGGCACACTGGAGGGCAAGGGGGTCAGTGGGGGCATACGGGAGGACAAGGGGGCGAGTGGGGGCACACAGGAGGACAAGGGGGCCAGTGGGGGCACACAGGAAGACAAGGGGGCCAGTGGGGGCACACAGGAGGACAAGGGGGCCAGTGGGGGCACACAGGAGGACAAGGGGGGCACACCAATGAACATGGGGGCCAGAGGGGGCACATGGGAGGATAAGGGCCTGTGGGGGCACTCTGGAGGACAAGGGGGCTAGTGGGGGCACACACAAGGACAAGAGTGCAAGTGGGGTCACACAGATGAACAGGGGGGCCAGAGGGGGAACACGGGAGGTTAAGGGGGGCAGTGGGTGCACACTGGAGGACAAGGGGGGCTGTAGGGGCACAACAATGGACAAGGAGGCCAGTGGGGGCAAAAGGGAGGACAAGGAGGCCAGTTGGGGTACACATGAGGACAAGGGGGCCAGTGGGAGCACTCAGATGAACAAGGGGGCCAGTGGGGGCACACAGAAGGACACGGGGGCCAGTGGGGGCAAAAGGGAGGACAAGGGGGAGAGGGGGGGCACAAGGGAGGGCAAGGGGGTCAGTGGGGGCCCACTGGAGGGCAAGGGTGTCAGTGGGGGCACACGGGAGGACAAGGGGGCCAGTGGGGGCACACAGATGAACACAGGGCCAAGAGGGGCACACAGGAGGACACGGGGGCCAGTGGGGGCAAAAGGGAGGACAAGGGGGAGAGAGGGGGCACAAGGGAGGGCAAGGGGGTCAGTGGGGGCACACTGGAGGGCAAGGGGGTCAGTAGGGGCACACGAAAGGACAAGGGGGCCAGTGGGGGCACACAGGAGGACAAGGGGCCAGAGGGGTCACACAGGAGGACAAGGGGGCCAATGGAGGCACACAGATGAAAACAGGGGTGAGAGGGGCCATACGGGAGGACAAAGCCGCCAGTGGGGGCACACAAGAGGACAAGATGGCCAGTGGGGGCACAGGGGAGGACAAGGGGGCCAGCGGGGGCTGACTGGAGGGCAAGGGGGTCAGTGGAGGCACACGGGAGGACAAGGGGGCCAGTGGGGGCACACAGGAGGACACAGGGGCCAGTGGGGGCACACGGGAATACAAGGGGGCCAGTGGGGGCACACAGGAGGACAAGGGGGCCAGTGGGGGCACACAGGAGGACAAGGGGGGCACACAGATGAACATGAGGGCCAAGAGGGGGACACGGGAGGACAAGGGAGGACAGTGGGGCACACAAGAGGACCTGATGGCCAGTGGGGGCACAGGGGAGGACAAGGGGGCCAGTGGAGGCACACTGGAGGACAAGCGGGCCAGTGGGGGCACACAACAGGACAAGGGCCCAGAGGGGTCACACAGGAGGACAAGGGGGCCAATGGGGCACACAGATGAACACAGGGGTGAGAGGGGGCACACGGGAGGACAAAGCAGCCAGTGGTGGCACACAAGAGGACAAGATGGCCAGTGGAGGCACAGGGGAGGACAAGGGGGCCAGTGGGGGCACACTGGAGGGCAAGGGGGTCAGTGGGGGCATACGGGAGGACAAGGGGGCCAGTGGGGGCACATAGGAGGACAAGGGGGCCAGTGGGGGCACACAGGAAGACAAGGGGGCCAGTGGGGGCACACAGGAGGACAAGGGGGGCACACAGATGAACATGGGGGCTGGAAGGGGCAAGGGAGGAAAAGGGGGCCAGTGGGGAATACAGGATGACAAGGGGGCCAGTGGGGGCATGTGGGAGGACAAGGGGGCCAGTGGGGGCACACGGGAGGACAAGGGGGCCAGTGGGGGCACACGGGAGGACAAGTTGGCCAGTGGGGGCACACAGGAGGACAAGGAGCCAGAGGGGGCACACAGACGAACATTGGGGCCAGAGGGGGAACACGGGAGGTTAAGGGGGGCAGTGGGTGCACACTGGAGGACAAGGGGGGCTGTAGGGGCACAACAATGGACAAGGAGGCCAGTGGGGGCAAAAGGGAGGACAAGGAGGCCAGTTGGGGCACACATGAGGACAAGGGGGCCAGTGGGAGCACTCAGATGAACAAGGGGGCCAGTGGGGGCACACAGAAGGACACAGGGGCCAGTGGGGGCACAAGGGAGGACAAGGGAGCAAGAGGGGGCACAAGGGAGGGCAAGGGGGTCAGTGGGGGCACACGGTAGGACAAGGGGGCCAGTGGGGGCACACAGGAGGACAAGGGGGCCAGTGGGGGCACACAGGAAGACAAGGGGGCAGTAGGGGCACACAGATGAACATGGGGACAAGAGGGGGCACACAGGATGACAAGGGGGCCAGTGGGGCACAAGGGAGGACAAGGAGCAAGAAGGGGCACAAGGGAGGCAAGGGGGCCAGTGGGGGCACAAGGGCGGACAAGGGGGCCAGAAGGGGCACAAGGGAGTACAAGGGGGCAAGAGGGGGCACAAGGGAGGACAAGGGGGCCAGTGGGGGCACAAGGGAGGACATGGGGGCCAGTGGGGGACATGTGAGGACAAGGGGGCCAGTGGGGGCACACAGATGAACATGGGGCAAGAGGGTGTACAAGGGAGGACAAGGGGGACAATGGGGGGGTCAAGGGAAGACATGGAGGCCAGTGAGGGCACACAGATGAACATGGGGCAAGAGGGGGCAATGGAGGAAAAGGGGGCAAGTGGTGCATACGGGATGGCAAGGGGGCCAGTGGGGGCACACGGCAGGACAAGGGGGCCAGTGGGAGCACATAGGAGGACAAGGGGGCCAGTGGGGCCACACAGGAGGACAAGGGGCCAGTGGGGGCACACGGGAGGACAAAGGGCCAGAGGGGTCACACGGGAGGACAAGGGGGCCAATGGGGGCACACAGATGAACACAGGGCCAAGAGGGGCACACGGGAGGACAAGGGAGGACAGTGGGGGCACACAGGAGGACAAGGGGGCCAGTGGGGGCTCACGGGAGGACAAGGGGACAGTGGGGGCACAAGGGAGGACAAGGGGGCCAGTGGGAGCACACAGGAGGACAAGGGGGCCAGTGGGGACACACAAGAGGACAAGGGGGCCAGTGGGAGCACATGGGAGGACAAGGGGGCCAGTGAGGGCACATGGGAGGACAAGGGGGCCGATGGGGGTGCACGAGAGGACAAGGGGGCCAGTGGGGGCACACAGGAGGACGAGGGGGCCAGTGGGGGCACACAGGAGGACAAGGGGGGCAGTGGGGGCACACAGATGAACATGGGGGCCAGAGGGGGCACATGGGAGGATAAGGGCCTGTGGGGGCACACTGGAGGACAAGGGGGTTAGGGGGGGCACACACAAGGACAAGAGTGCCAGTGGGGTCACACAGATGAACAGGGGGGCAAGATGGGGCACACAGGATGACAAGGGGGCCAGTGGGGGCACAAGGGAGAACAAGGGGCAAGAGGCGGTACAAGGGAGGAAAAGGGGTCAGTGAGGGCCCATGGGAGGACAAGGGGGCAAGAGGGGGCACAAGGGAGGACTAGGGGGCCAGTGGGGGCACACTGGAGGACAAGGGGACCAGTGGGGCCACATAGGAGGACAAGGGGCCAGTGGGGGCACACGGGAGGACAAGGGGCCAGAGGGGTCACATGGGAGGACAAGGGGGCCAATGGGGGAACACAGATCAACACAGGGCCAAGAGGGGGACACGGGAGGACAAGGGAGGACAGTGGGGGCACACAAGAGGACTAGATGGCCAGTGGGGGCACAGGGGAGGACAAGGGGGCCAGTGGGGGCACACTGGAGGACAAGGGGGCCAGTGGGGGCACACGGCAGGACAAGGGGACAGAAGGGTCACACAGGAGGAGAAGGGGGCCAATGGGGCACACAGATGAACACAGGGGCGAGAGGGGGCACACGGGAGGACAAAGCAGCCAGTGGTGGCACACAGGAGGACAAGATGGCCAGTGGAGGCACAGGGGAGGACAAGGGGGCCAGTGGGGGCACACTGGAGGGCAAGGGGGTCAGTGGGGGCATACGGGAGGACAAGGGGGCCAGTGGGGGCACACAGGAGGACAAGGGGGCCAGTGGGGGCACACAGGAAGACAAGGGGGCCAGTGGGGGCACACAGGAGGACAAGGGGGCCAGTGGGGGCACACAGGAGGACAAGGGGGGCACACCGATGAACATGGGGGCCAGAGGGGGCACATGGGAGGATAAGGGCCTGTGGGGGCACTCTGGAGGACAAGGGGGCTAGTGGGGGCACACACAAGGACAAGAGTGCAAGTGGGGTCACACAGATGAACAGGGGGGCCAGAGGGGGAACACGGGAGGTTAAGGGGGGCAGTAGGTGCACACTGGAGGACAAGGGGGGCTGTAGGGGCACAACAATGGACAAGGAGGCCAGTGGGGGCAAAAGGGAGGACAAGGAGGCCAGTTGGGGCACACATGAGGACAAGGGGGGCAGTGGGAGCACTCAGATGAACAAGGGGGCCAGTGGGGGCACACAGAAGGACACGGGGGCCAGTGGGGGCAAAAGGGAGGACAAGGGGGAGAGGGGGGGCACAAGGGAGGGCAAGGGGGTCAGTGGGGGCACACCGGAGGGCAAGGGGGTCAGTGGGGGCACACGGGAGGACAAGGGGGCCAGTGGGGGCACACAGATGAACACAGGGCCAAGAGGGGCACACAGGAGGACACGGGGGCCAGTGGGGGCAAAAGGGAGGACAAGGGGGAGAGAGGGGGCACAAGGGAGGGCAAGGGGGTCAGTGGGGGCACACTGGAGGGCAAGGGGGTCAGTGGGGGCACACGAAAGGACAAGGGGGCCAGTGGGGGCACACAGGAGGACAAGGGGCCAGAGGGGTCACACAGGAGGACAAGGGGGCCAATGGGGGCACACAGATGAAAACAGGGGTGAGAGGGGCCATACGGGAGGACAAAGCCGCCAGTGGGGGCACACAAGAGGACAAGATGGCCAGTGGGGGCACAGGGGAGGACAAGGGGGCCAGCGGGGGCTGACTGGAGGGCAAGGGGGTCAGTGGGGGCACACGGGAGGACAAGGGGGCCAGTGGGGGCACACAGGAGGACACAGGGGCCAGTGGGGGCACACGGGAATACAAGGGGGCCAGTGGGGGCACACAGGAGGACAAGGGGGCCAGTGGGGGCACACAGGAGGACAAGGGGGTCACACAGATAAACATGAGGGCCAAGAGGGGGACACGGGAGGACAAGGGAGGACAGTGGGGCACACAAGAGGACCTGATGGCCAGTGGGGGCACAGGGGAGGACAAGGGGGCCGTGGAGGCACACTGGAGGACAAGGGGGCCAGTGGGGGCACACGACAGGACAAGGGGACAGAGGGGTCACACAGGAGGACAAGGGGGCCAATGGGGCACACAGATGAACACAGGGGTGAGAGGGGGCACACGGGAGGACAAAGCAGCCAGTGGTGGCACACAAGAGGACAAGATGGCCAGTGGAGGCACAGGGGAGGACAAGGGGGCCAGTGGCATACATGCCAACATTCTGTGACCAAAAATCTGTAGGAATCTTAAAGTTTCAAAAATAGTCAGTCGAGGAGGTAATGATAGGAATAGGGCGCGTCAGCAGCCCATTGTCATTGAATGAGCCCGCCGCCGCGGGTGCATTCAATGACAATGAGGCGCCTGCCACGCCTTCTGCCATCACGCCAGCTCGGGGGAGCCCTTGAAAGACTCACCAGAGTTGACGTGGTGGGGGGGCTAATGGCGCCTTTTGTGAAAGGCACTCGCGGCGGAGGGGCGCCTTTAGCCCACCGCCGTGGACGCCTTTTACATCAAAGGCCTGCATGCTGCGCCTTCTCCCGCTACGCCAGCTCGGGGAAGTCCTTGAAAGACTCCCCCGAGCTGGCGTGGTGGGGGGCTAATGGCGCCTTTGACCAAAAGGCACCCGCGGTGGAGGGGCGCTTTTAGCCCACCGCCGTGGGTGCCTTTGACATTAAAAGCCTGCATGCTGCGCCTTCTCCCGCTACGCCAGCTCGGGGAAGTCCTTGAAAAACTCCCCGAGTTGGCGTGGTGGGGGGCTAATGGCGCCTTTTGCCAAAGGCACCCGCGGCGGAAGGGTGCTTTTAGCCCACCGCCGTGGGTGCCTTTGACGTTAACAGCCTGCATGCCGCGCCTTCTCCCGCTACACCAGCTCGGGGAAGTCCTTGAAAGACTCCCCGAGTTGGCGTGGTGGGGGGCTAATGGCGCCTTTTGCCAAAGGCACCCGCGGCGGAAGGGCGCTTTTAGCCCACCGCCGTGGGTGCCTTTGACATTAAAAGCCTGCATGCTGCGCCTTCTCCCGCTACGCCAGCTCGGGGAAGTCCTTGAAAGACTCCCCGAGTTGGCGTGGTGGGGGGCTAATGGCGCCTTTTGTCAAAGGCACCCGCGGCGGAAGGGCGCTTTTAGCCCACCGCCGTGGGTGCCTTTGACATTAAAAGCCTGCATGCCGGGCATTCTCCCGGTGCGCCAGCTCGGGGGAGCCCTTGAAAGACTCCCCGAGCTGGCGTGGTCAAAAAAAAAAAATGTAAAAAAAAAATTTTTTTTTTTTTTTTTTTTTTTTTACAAAAAAAAATCGGTATTTCATGTCAAAAAATCGGTAGGCGGTAGGACTGCTTAAAAAGCGGTATCCTACCGCCTAAATCGGTAGGGTTGGCAAGTATGCAGTGGGGGCACACTGGAGGGCAAGGGGGTCAGTGGGGGCATACGGGAGGACAAGGGGGCCAGTGGGGGCACATAGGAGGACAAGGGGGCCAGTGGGGGCACACTGGAAGACAAGGGGGCCAGTGGGGGCACACAGGAGGACAAGGGGGGCACACAGATGAACATGGGGGCTGGAAGGGGCAAGGGAGGAAAAGGGGGCCAGTGGGGAATACAGGATGACAAGGGGGCCAGTGGGGGCATGTGGGAGGACAAGGGGGCCAGTGGGGGCACACGGGAGGACAAGGGGGCCAGTGGGGGCACACAGGAGGACAAGTTGGCCAGTGGGGGCACACAGGAGGACAAGGAGCCAGAGGGGGCACATAGACGAACATGGGGGCCAGAGGGGGAACACGGGAGGTTAAGGGGGGCAGTGGGTGCACACTGGAGGACAAGGGGGGCTGTAGGGGCACAACAATGGACAAGGAGGCCAGTGGGGCAAAAGGGAGGACAAGGAGGCCAGTTGGGGCACACATGAGGACAAGGGGGCCAGTGGGAGCACTCAGATGAACAAGGGGGCCAGTGGGGGCACACAGAAGGACACAGGGGCCAGTGGGGGCACAAGGGAGGACAAGGGGGCAAGAGGGGGCACAAGGGAGGGCAAGGGGGTCAGTGGGGGCACACGGTAGGACAAGGGGGCCAGTGGGGGCACACAGGAGGACGAGGGGGCCAGTGGGGGCACACAGGAGGACAAGGGGGGCAGAGGGGGCACACAGATGAACATGGGGGCCAGAGGGGGCACATGGGAGGATAAGGGCCTGTGGGGGCACACTGGAGGACAAGGGGGTTAGTGGGGGCACACACAAGGACAAGAGTGCCAGTGGGGTCACACAGATGAACAGGGGGGCAAGATGGGGCACACAGGATGACAAGGGGGCCAGTGGGGGCACAAGGGAGAACAAGGGGCAAGAGGCGGTACAAGGGAGGACAAAGGGGTCAGTGAGGGCACAAGGGAGGATAAGGGGGCCAGAAGGGGTACATGGGAGGACAAGGGGGCAAGAGGGGGCACAAGGGAGGACTAGGGGGCCGGTGGGGGCACACTGAGGACAAGGGGGCCAGTGGGGCCACACAGGAGGACAAGGGGGCCAGTGGGGGCACACGGGAGGACAAGGGGCCAGAGGGGTCACATGGGAGGACAAGGGGGCCAATAGGGCACACAGATGAACACAGGGCCAAGAGGGGGACACGGGAGGACAAGGGAGGCCAGTGGGGGCACACAAGAGGACAAGATGGCCAGTGGGGGCACAGGGGAGGACAAGGGGGCCAGTGGGGGCACACTGGAGGACAAGGGGGCCAGTGGGGGCACACGGCAGGACAAGGGGACAGAGGGGTCACACAGGAGGACAAGGGGGCCAATGGGGCACACAGATGAACACAGGGGTGAGAGGGGGGCACACGGGAGCACAAAGCAGCCAGTGGTGGCACACAGGAGGACAAGATGGCCCGTGGAGGCACAGGGGAGGACAAGGGGCCAGAGGGGTCACACGGGAGGACAAGGGGGCCAATGGGGGCACACAGATCAACACAGGGCCAAGAGGGGGACACGGGAGGACAAGGGAGGACAGTGGGGGCGCACAAGAGGACAAGATGGCCAGTGGGGGCACAGGGGAGGACAAGGGGGCCAGTGGGGGCACACTGGAGGACAAGGGGGCCAGTGGGGGCACATGGCAGGACAAGGGGACAGAAGGGTCACACAGGAGGGCAAGGGGGCCAATGGTGCACACAGATGAACACAGGGGTGAGAGGGGGCACACGGGAGGACAAAGCAGCCAGTGGTGGCACACAAGAGGACAAGATGGCCAGTGGAGGCACAGGGGAGGACAAGGGGGCCAGTGGGGGCACACCGGAGGGCAAGGGGGTCAGTGGGGGCATACGGGAGGACAAGGGGGCCAGTGGGGGCACACAGGAGGACAAGGGGGCCAGTGGGGGCACACAGGAAGACAAGGGGGCCAGTGGGGGCACACAGGAGGACAAGGGGGCCAGTGGGGGCACACAGGAGGACAAGGGGGGCACACAGATGAACATGGGGGCCAGAGGGGGCACATGGGAGGATAAGGGCCTGTGGGGGCACACTGGAGGACAAGGGGGCTAGTGGGGGCACACACAAGGACAAGAGTGCAAGTGGGGTCACACAGATGAACAGGGGGGCCAGAGGGGGAACACGGGAGGTTAAGGGGGGCAGTGGGTGCACACTGGAGGACAAGGGGGGCTGTAGGGGCACAACAATGGACAAGGAGGCCAGTGGGGGCAAAAGGGAGGACAAGGAGGCCAGTTGGGGCACACATGAGGACAAGGGGGCCAGTGGGAGCACTCAGATGAACAAGGGGGCCAGTGGGGGCACACAGAAGGGCACGGGGCCAGTGGGGGCAAAAGAGAGGACAAGGGGGCAAGAGGGGGCACAAGGGAGGGCAAGGGGGTCAGTGGGCGCACACTGGAGGGCAAGGGGGTCAGCGGGGGCACACCGGAGGACAAGGGGGCCAGTGGGGGCACACAGATGAACACAGGGCCAAGAGGGGCACACAGGAGGACAAGGGAGGACAGTGGGGGCACACAAGAGGACAAGATGGCCAGTGGGGGCACAGGGGAGGACAAGGGGGCCAGTGGGGGCACACTGGAGGGCAAGGGGGTCAGTGGGGGCACACGAAAGGACAAGGGGGCCAGTGGGGGCACACAGGAGGACAAGGGGCAAGAGGGGTCACACGGGAGGACAAGGGGGCCAATGGGGGCACACAGGCGGACACAGGGGCCAGTGGGGGCACACGGGAATACAAGGGGGCCAGTGGGGGCACACAGGAGGACAAGGGGGCCAGTGGGGGCACACAGGAGGACAAGGGGGGCACACAGATGAACATGAGGGCCAAGAGGGGGACACGGGAGGACAAGGGAGGACAGTGGGGGCACACAAGAGGACCTGATGGCCAGGGGGGCACAGGGGAGGACAAGGGGGCCAGTGGGGGCACACTGGAGGACAAGGGGGCCAGTGGGGGCACACGACAGGACAAGGGGACAGAGGGGTCACACAGGAGGACAAGGGGGCCAATGGGGCACACAGATGAACACAGGGGTGAGAGGGGACACATGGGAGGACAAAGCAGCCAGTGGTGGCACACAAGAGGACAAGATGGCCAGTGGAGGCACAGGGGAGGACAAGGGGGCCAGTGGGGGCACACTGGAGGGCAAGGGGGTCAGTGGGGGCATACGGGAGGACAAGGGGGCCAGTGGGGGCACATTGGAGGACAAGGGGGCCAGTGGGGGCACACGGGAAGACAAGGGGGCCAGTGGGGGCACACAGGAGGACAAGGGGGGCACACAGATGAACATGGGGGCTGGAAGGGGCAAGGGAGGAAAAGGGGGCCAGTGGGGAATACAGGATGACAAGGGGGCCAGTGGGGGCATGTGGGAGGACAAGGGGGCCAGTGGGGGCACACGGGAGGACAAGGGGGCCAGTGGGGGCACACTGGAGGACAGGTTGGCCAGTGGGGGCACACAGGAGGACAAGGAGCCAGAGGGGGCACACAGACGAACATGGGGGCCAGAGGGGGCACATGGGAGGATAAGGGCCTGTGGGGGCACACTGGAGGACAAGGGGGCTAGTGGGGGCACACACAAGGACAAGAGTGCAAGTGGGGTCACACAGATGAACAGGGGGGCCAGAGGGGGAACACGGGAGGTTAAGGGGGGCAGTGGGTGCACACTGGAGGACAAGGGGGGCTGTAGGGGCACAACAATGGACAAGGAGGCCAGTGGGGGCAAAAGGGAGGACAAGGAGGCCAGTTGGGGCACACATGAGGACAAGGGGGCCAGTGGGAGCACTCAGATGAACAAGGGGGCCAGTGGGGGCACACAGAAGGACACGGGGGCCAGTGGGGGCAAAAGAGAGGACAAGGGGCAAGAGGGGGCACAAGGGAGGGCAAGGGGGTCAGTGGGCGAACACTGGAGGGCAAGGGGGTCAATGGGGGCACACGGGAGGACAAGGGGGCCAGTGGGGGCGCACAGATGAACACAGGGCCAAGAGGGGCACACAGGAGGACAAGGGAGGACAGTGGGGGCACACAAGAGGACAAGATGGCCAGTGGGGGCACAGGGGAGGACAAGGGGGCCAGTGGGGGCACACTGGAAGGCACGGGGGTCAGTGGGGGCACACGAAAGGACAAGGGGGCCAGTGGGGGCACACAGGAGGACAAGGGGCAAGAGGGGTCACACAGGAGGACAAGGGGGCCAATGGGGGCACACAGGCGGACACAGGGGCCAGTGGGGGCACACGGGAATGCAAGGGGGCCAGTGGGGGCACACAGGAGGACAAGGGGGCCAGTGGGGGCACACAGGAGGACAAGGGGGGCACACAGAAGAACATGAGGGCCAAGATGGGGACACGGGAGGACAAGGGAGGACAGTGGGAGCACACAAGAGGACCTGATGGCCAGTGGGGACACAGGGGAGGACAAGGGGGCCAGTGGGGGCACACTGGAGGACAAGGGGACCAGTGGGGGCACACGACAGGACAAGGGGACAGAGGGGTCACACAGGAGGACAAGGGGGCCAATGGGGCACACAGATGAACACAGGGGTGAGAGGGGGCACACGGGAGGACAAAGCAGCCAGTGGTGGCACACAAGAGTACAAGATGGCCAGTGGAGGCACAGGGGAGGACAAGGGGGGCACACAGATGAACATGAGGGCCAAGATGGGGACACGGGAGGACAAGGGAGGATAGTGGGAGCACACAAGAGGACCTGATGGCCAGTGGGGACACAGGGGAGGACAAGGGGGCCAGTGGGGGCACACTGGAGGACAAGGGGGCCAGTGGGGGCACACGACAGGACAAGGGGACAGAGGGGTCACACAGGAGGACAAGGGGGCCAATGGGGCACACAGATGAACACAGGGGTGAGAGGGGGCACACGGGAGGACAAAGCAGCCAGTGGGAGCACTCAGATGAACAAGGGGGCCAGTGGGGGCACACAGAAGGACACGGGGGCCAGTGGGGGCACAAGGGAGGACAAGGGGGCAAGAGGGGGCACAAGGGAGGGCAATGGGGTCAGTGGGGGCACACGGTAGGACAAGGGGGCCAGTGGGGGCACACAGGAGGACAAGGGGGCCAGTGGGGGCACACAGGAAGACAAGGGGGCAGTAGGGGCACACAGATGAACATGGGGGCAAGAGGGGGCACACAGGATGACAAGGGGGCCAGTGGGGGCACAAGGGAGGACAAGGAGCAAGAAGGGGCACAAGGGAGGACAAGGGGGCCAGTGGGGGCACAAGGGCGGACAAGGGGGCCAGAAGGGGCACAAGGGAGTACAAGGGGGCAAGAGGGGGCACAAGGGAGGACAAGGGGGCCGGTGGGGGCACAAGGGAGGACATAGGGGCCAGTGGGGGACATGTGAGGACAAGGGGGCCAGTGGGGGCACACAGATGAACATGGGGCAAGAGGGTGTACAAGGGAGGACAAGGGGGACAATGGGGGGGTCAAGGGAGGACATGGAGGCCAGTGAGGGCACACAGATGAACATGGGGCAAGAGGGGGCAATGGAGGAAAAGGGGGCCAGTGGTGCATACGGGATGGCAAGGGGGCCAGTGGGGGCACACGGCAGGACAAAGGGGCCAGTGGGAGCACATAGGAGGACAAGGGGGCCAGTGGGGCCACACATGAGGACAAGGGGCCAGTGGGGGCACACGGGAGGACAAAGGGCCAGAGGGGTCACACGGGAGGACAAGGGGGCCAATGGGGGCACACAGATGAACACAGGGCCAAGAGGGGAACACGGGAGGACAAGGGAGGACAGTGGGGGCACACAGGAGGACAAGGGGGCCAGTGGGGGCTCACGGGAGTACAAGGGGACAGTGGGGGCACAAGGGAGGACAAGGGGGCCAGTGGGAGCACACAGGAAGACAAGGGGGCTAGTGGGGACACACAAGAGGACAAGGGGGCCAGTGGGAGCACATGGGAGGACAAGGGGGCCAGTGAGGGCACATGGGAGGACAAGGGGGCCGATGGGGGTGCACGAGAGGACAAGGGGGCCAGTGGGGGCACACAGGAGGACGAGGGGGCCAGTGGGGGCACACAGGAGGACAAGGGGGGCAGTGGGGGCACACAGACGAACATGGGGGCCAGAGGGGGCACATGGGAGGATAAGGGCCTGTGGGGGCACACTGGAGGACAAGGGGGTTAGTGGGGGCACACACAAGGACAAGAGTGCCAGTGGGGTCACACAGATGAACAGGTCGGCAAGATGGGGCACACAGGATGACAAGGGGGCCAGTGGGGGCACAAGGGAGAACAAGGGGCAAGAGGCGGTACAAGGGAGGACAAAGGGGTCAGTGAGGGCACAAGGGAGGACAAGGGGGCCAGAAGGGGCACACTGAGGACAAGGGGGCCAGTGGGGCCACACAGGAGGACAAGGGGGCCAGTGGGGGCACACGGGAGGACAAGGGGCCAGAGCGGTCACATGGGAGGACAAGGGGGCCAATAGGGCACACACATGAACACAGGGCCAAGAGAGGGACACGGGAGGACAAGGGAGGCCAGTGGGGGCACACAAGAGGACAAGATGGCCAGTGGGGGCACAGGGGAGGACAAGGGGGCCAGTGGGGGCACACTGGAGGACAAGGGGGTCAGTGGGGGCACACGGCAGGACAAGGGGACAGAGGGGTCACACAGGAGGACAAGGGGGCCAATGGGGCACACAGATGAACACAGGGGTGAGAGGGGGCACACGAAAGGACAAAGCAGCCAGTGGTGGCACACAAGAGGACAAGATGGCCTGTGGAGGCACAGGGGAGGACAAGGGGCCAGAGGGGTCACACAGGAGGACAAGGGGGCCAATGGGGGCAGACAGATCAACACAGGGCCAAGAGGGGGATACGGGAGGACAAGGGAGGACAGTGGGGGCACACAAGAGGACAAGATGGCCAGTGGGGGCACAGGGAGGACAAGGGGGCCAGTGGGGGAACACGGGAGGTTAAGGGGGGCAGTGGGTGCACACTGGAGGACAAGGGGGGCTGTAGGGGCACAACAATGGACAAGGTGGCCAGTGGGGGCAAAAGGGAGGACAAGGAGGCCAGTTGGGGCACACATGAAGACAAGGGGGCCAGTGGGAGCACTCAGATGAACAAGGGGGCCAGTGGGGCACACAGAAGGACACGGGGGCCAGTGGGGGCACAAGGGAGGACAAGGGGGCAAGAGGGGGCACAAGGGAGGGAAATGGGGTCAGTGGGGGCACACGGTAGGACAAGGGGGCCAGTGGGGGCACACAGGAGGACAAGGGGGCCAGTGGGGGCACACAGGAAGACAAGGGGGCAGTAGGGGCACACAGATGAACATGGGGGCAAGAGGGGGCACACAGGATGACAAGGGGGCCAGTGGGGGCACAAGGGAGGACAAGGAGCAAGAAGGGGCACAAGGGAGGACAAGGGGGCCAGTGGGGGCACAAGGGCGGACAAGGGGGCCAGAAGGGGCACAAGGGAGTACAAGGGGGCAAGAGGGGGCACAAGGGAGGACATGGGGGCCGGTGGGGGCACAAGGGAGGATATGGGGGCCAGTGGGGGACATGTGAGGACAAGGGGGCCAGTGGGGGCACACAGATGAACATGGGGCAAGAGGGTGTACAAGGGAGGACAAGGGGGACAATGGGGGGGGTCAAGGGAGGACATGGAGGCCAGTGAGGGCACACAGATGAACATGGGGCAAGAGGGGGCAATGGAGGAAAAGGGGGCCAGTGGTGCATACGGGATGGCAAGGGGGCCAGTGGGGGCACACGGCAGGACAAGGGGGCCAGTGGGAGCACATAGGAGGACAAGGGGGCCAGTGGGGCCACACAGGAGGACAAGGGGCCAGTGGGGGCACACGGGAGGACAAAGGGCCAGAGGGGTCACACGGGAGGACAAGGGGGCCAATGGGGGCACACAGATGAACACAGGGCCAAGAGGGGAACACGGGAGGACAAGGGAGGACAGTGGGGGCACACAGGAGGACAAGGGGGCCAGTGGGGGCTCACGGGAGTACAAGGGGACAGTGGGGGCACAAGGGAGGACAAGGGGGCCAGTGGGAGCACACAGGAAGACAAGGGGGCCTGTGGGGACACACAAGAGGACAAGGGGGCCAGTGGGAGCACATGGGAGGACAAGGGGGCCAGTGAGGGCACATGGGAGGACAAGGGGGCCGATGGGGGTGCACGAGAGGACAAGGGGGCCAGTGGGGGCACACAGGAGGACGAGGGGGCCAGTGGGGGCACACAGGAGGACAAGGGGGGCAGTGGGGTCACACAGACGAACATGGGGGCCAGAGGGGGCACATGGGAGGATAAGGGCCTGTGGGGGCACACTGGAGGACAAGGGGGTTAGTGGGGGCACACACAAGGACAAGAGTGCCAGTGGGGTCACACAGATGAACAGGTCGGCAAGATGGGGCACACAGGATGACAAGGGGGCCAGTGGGGGCACAAGGGAGAACAAGGGGCAAGAGGCGGTACAAGGGAGGACAAAGGGGTCAGTGAGGGCACAAGGGAGGACAAGGGGGCCAGAAGGGGCACACTGAGGACAAGGGGGCCAGTGGGGCCACACAGGAGGACAAGGGGGCCAGTGGGGGCACACGGGAGGACAAGGGGCCAGAGCGGTCACATGGGAGGACAAGGGGGCCAATAGGGCACACACATGAACACAGGGCCAAGAGAGGGACACAGGAGGACAAGGGAGGCCAGTGGGGGCACACAAGAGGACAAGATGGCCAGTGGGGGCATAGGGGAGGACAAGGGGGCCAGTGGGGGCACACTGGAGGACAAGGGGGTCAGTGGGGGCACACGGCAGGACAAGGGGACAGAGGGGTCACACAGGAGGACAAGGGGGCCAATGGGGCACACAGATGAACACAGGGGTGAGAGGGGGCACACGAAAGGACAAAGCAGCCAGTGGTGGCACACAAGAGGACAAGATGGCCTGTGGAGGCACAGGGGAGGACAAGGGGCCAGAGGGGTCACACAGGAGGACAAGGGGGCCAATGGGGGCAGACAGATCAACACAGGGCCAAGAGGGGGACACGGGAGGACAAGGGAGGACAGTGGGGGCACACAAGAGGACAAGATGGCCAGTGGGGGCACAGGGAGGACAAGGGGGCCAGTGGGGGCACACTGGAGGACAAGGGGGCCAGTGGGGGCACATGGCAGGACAAGGGGACAGAAGGGTCACATAGGAGGACAAGGGGGCCAATGGGGCACACAGATGAACACAGGGGTGAGAGGGGGCACACGGGAGGACAAAGCAGCCAGTGGTGGCACACAAGAGGACAAGATGGCCAGTGGAGGCACAGGGGAGGACAAGGGGGCCAGTGGGGGCACACTGGAGGGCAAGGGGGTCAGTGGTGGCATACGGGAGGACAAGGGGGCCAGTGGGGGCACACAGGAAGACAAGGGGGCCAGTGGGGGCACACAGGAGGACAAGGGGGGCACACAGATGAACATGGGGGCCAGAGGGGGCACATGGGAGGATAAGGGCCCGTGGGGGCACAATGGAGGACAAGGGGGCTAGTGGGGGCACACACAAGGACAAGAGTGCAAGTGGGGTCACACAGATGAACAGGGGGGCCAGAGGGGGAACACGGGAGGTTAAGGGGGGCAGTGGGTGCACACTGGAGGACAAGGGGGCTGTAGGGGCACAACAATGGACAAGGAGGCCAGTGGGGGCAAAAGGGAGGACAAGGAGGCCAGTTGGGGCACACATGAGGACAAGGGGGCCAGTGGGAACACTCAGATGAACAAGGGGGCCAGTGGGGGCACACAGAAGGACACGGGGGCCATAGGGGGCAAAAGGGAGGACAAGGGGGCAAGAGGGGGCACAAGGGAGGGCAAGGGGGTCAGTGGGGGCACACTGGAGGGCAAGGGGGTCAGTGGGGGCACACGGGAGGACAAGGGGGCCAGTGGGGGCACACAGATGAACACAGGGCCAAGAGGGGCACACAGGAGGACAAGGGAGGACAGTGGGGGCACACAAGAGGACAAGATGGCCAGTGGGGGCACAGGGGAGGACAAGGGGGCCAGTGGGGGCACACTGGAGGGCAAGGGGGTCAGTGGGGGCACACGAAAGGACAAGGGGGCCAGTGGGGGCACACAGGAGGACAAGGGGCAAGAGGGGTCACACGGGAGGACAAGGGGGCCAATGGGGGCACACAGATGAAAACAGGGGTGAGAGGGGCCATACGGGAGGACAAAGCCGCCAGTGGGGGCACACAAGAGGACAAGATGGCCAGTGGGGGTACAGGGGAGGACAAGGGGCCAGTGGGGGCTGACTGGAGGGCAAGGGGGTCAGTGGGGGCACACGGGAGGACAAGGGGGCCAGTGGGGGCACACAGGAGGACACAGGGGCCAGTGGGGGCACACGGGAATACAAGGGGACCAGTGGGGGTGCACAGGAGGACAAGGGGGCCTGTGGGGGCACACAGGAGGACAAGGGGGGCACACAGATGAACATGAGGGCCAAGAGGGGGACACGGGAGGACAAGGGAGGACAGTGGGGGCACACAAGAGGACCTGATGGCCAGTGGGGGCACAGGGGAGGACAAGGGGGCCAGTGGGGGCACACTGGAGGACAAGGGGGCCAGTGGGGGCACACGACAGGACAAGGGGACAGAGGAGTCACACAGGAGGACAAGGGGGCCAATGGGGCACACAGATGAACACAGGGGTGAGAGGGGGCACACGGGAGGTCAAATCAGCCAGTGGTGGCACACAAGAGGACAAGATGGCCAGTGGAGGCACAGGGGAGGACAAGGGGGCCAGTGGGGGCACACTGGAGGGCAAGGGGGTCAGTGGGTGCATACCGGAGGACAAGGGGGCCAGTGGGGGCACATAGGAGGACAAGGGGGCCAGTGGGGGCACACGGGAAGACAAGGGGGCCAGTGGGGGCACACATGAGGACAAGGGGGCACACAGATGAACATGGGGGCTGGAGGGGGCAAGGGAGGAAAAGGGGGCCAGTGGGGAATACAGGATGACAAGGGGGCCAGTGGGGGCATGTGGGAGGAAAAGGGGGCCAGTGGGGGCACACAGAAGGACAAGGGGGGCAGTGGGGGCACACAGGAGGACAAGTTGGCCAGTGGGGGCACACAGGAGGACAAGGAGCCAGAGGGGGCACACAGACGAACATGGGGTCCAGAGGGGGAACACGGGAGGTTAAGGGGGGCAGTGGGTGCACACTGGAGGACAAGGGGGGCTGTAGGGGCACAACAATGGACAAGGAGGCCAGTGGGGGCAAAAGGGAGGACAAGGGGCCAGTGGGGGCACACGGGAGGACAAAGGGCCAGAGGGGTCACACAGGAGGACAAGGGGGCCAATGGGGGCACAGAGATGAACACAGGGCCAAGAGGGGCACACGGGAGTACAAGGGAGGACAGTGGGGGCACACAGGAGGACAAGGGGTCCAGTGGGGGCTCACGGGAGGACAAGGGGACAGTGGGGGCACAAGGGAGGGCAAGGGGGCCAGTGGGAGCACACAGGAGGACAAGGGGGCCAATGGGGACACACAAGAGGACAAGGGGGCCAGTGGGAGCACATGGGAGGACAAGGGGGCCTTTGAGGGCACATAGGAGGACAAGGGGGCCGATGGGGGTGCACGGGAGGACAAGGGGGCCAGTGGGGGCACACAGGAGGACGAGGGGGCCAGTGGGGGCACACAGGAGGACAAGGGGGGCAGTGGGGCACACAGATGAACATGGGGGCCAGAGGGGGCACATGGGAGGATAAGGGCCTGTGGGGGCACACTGGAGGACAAGGGGGTTAGTGGGGGCACACACAAGGACAAGAGTGCCAGTGGGGTCACACAGATGAACAGGGGGGCAAGATGGGGCACACAGGATGACAAGGGGGCCAGTGGGGGCACAAGGGAGAACAAGGGGCAAGAGGCGGCACAAGGGAGGACAAAGGGGTCAGTGAGGGCACAAGGGAGGACAAGGGGGCCAGAAGGGGCACATGGGAGGACAAGGGGGCAAGAGGGGGCACAAGGGAGGACTAGGGGGCCAGTGGGGGCACACTGAGGACAAGGTGGCCAGTGGGGCCACACAGGAGGACAAGGGGGCCAGTGGGGGCACACGGGAGGACAAGGGGCCAGAGGGGTCACATGGGAGGACAAGGGGGCCAATTGGGCACACAGATGAACACAGGGCCAAGAGGGGGACACAGGAGGACAAGGGAGGACAGTGGGGGCACACAAGAGGACAAGATGGCCAGTGGAGGCACAGGGGAGGACAAGGGGGCCAGTGGGGGCACACTGGAGGACAAGGGGGGCAGTGGGGGCGCACGGCAGGACAAGGGGACAGAGGGGTCACACAGGAGGACAAGGGGGCCAATGGGGCACACAGATGAACACAGGGGTGAGAGGGGGCACACGGGAGGACAAAGCAGCCAGTGGTGGCACACAAGAGGACAAGATGGCCAGTGGAGGCACAGGGGAGGACAAGTGGGACAGTGGGGGCACACTGGAGGGCAAGGGGGCCAGTGGGGTAACACAGGAGGACAAGGGGGCCAGTGGGGGCACACAGGAGGACAAGGGGGCCAGTGGGGGCACACAGGAAGACAAGGGGGCCAGTGGGGGCACACAGGAGGACAGGGGGGCCAGTGGGGGCACACACAAGGACAAGAGTGCCAGTGGGGTCACACAGATGAACAGGGGGGCAAGATGGGGCACACAGATGAACATGGGGGCCAGAGGGGGCACATGTGAGGATAAGGGCCTGTGGGGGCATACTGGAGGACAAGGGGGCTAGTGCGGGCACACACAAGGACAAGAGTGCCAGTGGGGTCACACAGATGAACAGGGGGGCAAGATGGGGCACACAGGATGACAAGGGGGCCAGTGGGGGCACAAGGGAGAACAAGGGGCAAGAGGCGGTACAAGGGAGGACAAAGGGGTCAGTGAGGGCACAAGGGAGGTCAAGGGGGCCAGAAGGGGCACATGGGAGGACGAGGGGGCCAGTGGGGGCACACAGGAGGACAAGGGGGCCAGTGGGGGAACACAGATGAACACAGGGGCAAGAGGGGGCACAATATAGGACAAGGGGGCCAGTGGGGGCACACAGGAGGACAAGGGGTCCAGTGGGGGCACACTGATGAACAAGGGGCAGGAGGGGGCACAAGAGAGGACAAGGGGGTCAGTTGGGGCACACACAGGAAGACAAGGGGGGCCAGTGGAGGCACACGGGAGGACAAAGTGTGCCCCCACTGATTGCTACCTCCATTATCTATTTATTTCTATTTATTTACTATTTATCTGTTCTCTTCTGCTCCGTACATTACACTCTCACCCTTCCATGCACTTTTCCACTTTCCCTTTTCCAAGCACTTGCACGTTCTCAATGTCACTGGGCCTAGTAATATTGTTTTTTGTTCTCCCCTGTTCCCATCCCTTACCTTGTCGTGCTCTGAAACACTTGTGTACGAGTGCAAACTAATAACATATCATATCATATCATATCAAATAGGCCAATGGGTGCACACAGGAGGACAAGGGGGCCAGTGGGGGCACACAGGAGGACAAGGGGGGCAGTGGGGGCACACAGATGAACATGGGGGCCAGAGGGGGCACATGGGAGGATAAGGGCCTGTGGGGGCACACTGGAGGACAAGGGGGCTAGTGGGGGCACACACAAGGACAAGAGTGCCAGTGGGGTAACACAGATGAACAGGGGGGCAAGATGGGGCACACAGGATGACAAGGGGGCCAGTGGGGGCACAAGGGAGAACAAGGGGCAAGAGGCGGTACAAGGGAGGACAAAAGGGTCAGTGAGGGCACAAGGGAGGACAAGGGGGCCAGAAGGGGCACATGGGAGGACAAGGGGGCAAGAGGGGGCACAAGGGAGGACTAGGGGGCCAGCGGGGGCACACTGGAGGACAAGGGGGCCAGTGGGGCCACACAGGAGGACAAAGGGGCCAGTGGGGGCACACGGGAGGACAAGGGGCCAGAGGGGTCACACGGGAGGACAAGGGGGCCAATGGGGCACACAGATGAACACAGGGCCAAGAGGGGGATACGGGAGGACAAGGGAGGACAGTGGGGGCACACAAGAGGACAAGATGGCCAGTGGGGGCACAGGGGAGGACAAGGGGGCCAGTGGGGGCACACTGGAGGACAAGGGGGCCAGTGGGGGCACACGGCAGGACAAGGGGACAGAGGGGTCACACAGGAGGACAAGGGGGCCAATGGGGCACACAGATGAACACAGGGATGAGAGGGGGCACACGGGAGGACAAAGCAGCCAGTGGTGGCACACAAGAGGACAAGATGCCCAGTGGAGGCACAGGGGAGGACAAGGGGGCCAGTGGGGGCACACTGGAGGGCAAGGGGGTCAGTGGGTGCACACGGGAGGAAAAGGGGGTCAGTGGGGGTGCACAGGAGGACAAGGGGGCCAGTGGGGGCACACGAGAAGACAAGGGGGCCAGTGGGGGCACACAGGAGGACAAGGGGGCCAGTGGGGGCCCACTGATGAACACGGGAGGAAGAGGGGGCACAAGGGAGGACAGGGGGGAAGGAGGGGCACATGGGAGGAAAAGGGGACAGTAGGGGCACACAGATTAACACACGGTAAGAGGGGGTACCAGGGAGGACAAGGGGGCTAGTGGGGGCACACCGGAGGACAAGGGGGCCAGTGAGGGCATACAGGAAGACAAGTGGGCCAGCGGGTGCACACAGGAGGACAAGGGGGCCAGTGGGGGCACACAGATGTACATGGGGGCTAGATGGGGCACACGGGAGGATAAGGGGTCAATGGGGTCTCACTGGAAGACAATGGGGGGGCCGTAGGGGCACACGGGAGGACAAGGGGGCCAGTGGGGGCACACAGGTGGACAAGGAGGCCAGTAGGGGCACACTGGAGGACAAAGGGCCAGAGGGGTCACACGGGAGGACAAGGGGGCCAATGGGGGCACACAGATGAACACAGGGCCAAGAGGGGGACACGGGAGGACAAGGGAGGACAGTGGGGGCACACAAGAGGACAAGATGGCCAGTGGGGGCACAGGGGAGGACAAGGGGGCCAGTGGGGGCACACTGGAGGACAAGGGGGCCAGTGGGGGCACACGGCAGGACAAGGGGACAGAGGGGTCACACAGGAGGACAAGGGGGCCAATGGGGCACACAGATGAACACAGGGATGAGAGGGGGCACACGGGAGGACAAAGCAGCCAGTGGTGGCACACAAGAGGACAAGATGCCCAGTGGAGGCACAGGGGAGGACAAGGGGGCCAGTGGGGGCACACTGGAGGGCAAGGGGGTCAGTGGGTGCACACGGGAGGAAAAGGGGGCCAGTGGGGGTGCACAGGAGGACAAGGGGGCCAGTGGGGGCACACGGGAAGACAAGGGGGCCAGTGGGGGCCCACTGATGAACACAGGAGCAAAAGGGGGCACAAGGGAGGACAGGGGGGCAGGAGGTGCACATGGGAGGAAAAGGGGGACAGTAGGGGCACACAGATTAACACACGGTAAGAGGGGGTACCAGGGAGGACAAGGGGGCTAGTGGGGGCACACCGGAGGACAAGGGGGCCAGTGAGGGCATACAGGAAGACAAGTGGGCCAGCGGGTGCACACAGGAGGACAAGGGGGCCAGTGGGGGCACACAGATGTACATGGGGGCTAGATGGGGCACACGGGAGGATAAGGGGTCAATGGGGTCTCACTGGAGGACAATGGGGGGCAGTAGGGGCACACGGGAGGACAAGGGGGCCAGTGGGGGCACACGGGAGGACAAGGAGGCCAGTAGGGGCACACTGGAGGACAAGGGGGCCAGTGGGGGCACACGGGAGGACAAGGGGACAGAGGGGTCACACGGAAGGACAAGGGGGCCAATGGGGGCACACAGATGAACACTGGGGTGAGAGGGGCACACAGGAGGACAAAGCAGCCAGTGGGGGCACACAAGAGGACAAGATGGCCAGTGGAGGCACAGGGGAGGACAAGAGGGCCAGTGGGGGCACACTGGAGGGCAAAGGGGTCAGTGGGGGCACACGGGAGGACAAGGGGGCCAGTGGAGGCACACAGGAGGACAAGGAGGCCAGTGGGGGCACACAGGAAGACAAAGGGGCCAGATGGGGCACACAGGAGGACAAGGGGGCCAGTGGGGGCCCACTGATGAACACAGGAGCAAGAGGGGGCACAAGGGAGGACACGGGGGCCAAGGGGGGCACATGGGAGGACAAGGCGGCCAGTAGGGGCACAGAGATTAACACACGGTAAGAGGGGGCACCAGGGAGGAGAAGGGGGCTAGTGGGGGCACACCGGAGGACAAGGGGGCCAGTGGGGGCACACAGATGTACATGGGGCTAGAAGGGGCACACGGGAGGATAAGGGGTCAGTTGGGGCTCACTGGAGGACAATGGGGAGCAGTGAGGGCACACGGGAGGACAAGGGGACCAGTGGGGGCACACGGGAGGACAAGAAGCCAGAGGGGGCACACAGATGAACAGAGGAGCCAGAGGGGGAACACAGGAGGTTAAGGGGGGCAGTGGGGGCACACTGGAGGACACTGGGGGCTGTAGGGGCACAACGAAGGACAAGGAGTCCAGTGGGGGCCAAAGGGAGGACAAGGAGGCAAGTTGGGGCACACACAAGGACAAGGGGGCCAGTGGGAGCACTCAGATGGACAAGGGGGCCAGTGGGGGCACACAGGAGGACACAGGGGCCAGTGGGGGCACAAGAGAGGACAAGGGGGCAAGAGGGGGCACAAGGGAGGGCAAGAGGGTCAGTGGGGGCACACGGTAGGACAAGGGGGCCAGTGGGGGCACACAGGAGGACACGGGGCAAGAGGGTATACAAGGGAGGACAAGGGGGACAGTGGGGGGTCAAGGGAGGACATGGAAGCCAGTGAGGGCACACAGATGAACATTCGGCAAGAGGGGGCAAGGGAGGAAAAGGGGGCCAGTGGTGCATATGGGATGGCAAGGGGGCCAGTGGGGGCACACGGCAGGACAAGGGGGCCAGTGGGAGCACATAGGAGGACAAGGGGGCCAGTGGGGCCACACAGGAGGACAAGGGGGCCAGTGGGGGCACACGGGAGGACAAGGGGCCAGAGGGGGCACACGGGAGGACAAGGAGCCAGAGGGGGCACACAGATAAACATGGGGGCCAGAGGGGGAACACAGGAGGTTAAGGGGGGCAGTGGGGGCACACTGGAGGACAATGGTGGTTGTAGGGGCACAACGAAGGACAAGGAGGCCAGTGGGGGCAAAAGAGAGGACAAGGAGGCAAGTTGGGGCACACACAAGGACAAGGGGGCCAGTGGGAGCACTCAGATGAACAAGGGGGCCAGTGGGTGCACACAGGAGGACACAGGGGCCAGTGGGGGCACAAGAGAGGACAAGGGAGCAAGAGGGGGCACAAGGGAGGGCAAGGGGGTCAGTGGGGGCACACGGTAGGACAAGGGGGCCAGTGGGGGCACACAGGAGGACAAGGGGGCCAGTGGGGGCACACAGGAAGACAAGGGGCCAGAGGGGGCACACAGATGAACATGGAGGCCAGACGGGGAACACGTGAGGTTAAGGGGGCAGTGGGGGCACACTGGAGGACAAGGGGGCAGTAGGGGCACACAGATGAACATGGGGGCAAGAGGGGGCACACAGGATGACAAGGGAGCCAGTGGAGGCACAATAGAGGACAAGGGGGCACGAAGGGGTACAAGGGAGGACAAGGGGGCCAGTGGGTGGGGCACAAGGGAGGACAAGGGGGTCAGAAGGGGCACAAGGGAGTACAAGGGGACAAGAGAGGGCACAAGGGAGGGCAAGGGGGCCAGTGGGGGGCACAAGGGAGGACAAGGGGGCCAGTGGGGGACATGTGAGGACAAGGGGGCCAGTGGGGGCACACAGATGAACACGGGGCAAGAGGCTGTACAAGGGAGGACAAGGGGGACAGTGGGGGGGGTCAAGGGAGGACATGGAAGTCAGTGAGGGCACACAGATGAACATTCGGCAAGAGGGGGCAAGGGAGGAAAAGGGGGCCAGTGGTGCATACGGGATGGCAAGGGGGCCAGTGGGGGTACACGGCAGGACAAGGGGGGCAGTGGGAGCACATAGGAGGACAAGGGGGCCAGTGGGGCCACACGGGAGGACAAGGGGCCAGAGGGGTCACACGGGAGGACAAGGGGGCCAATGGGGCACACAGATGAACACAAGGCCAAGAGGTGCACACGGGAGGACAATGGAGGACAGTGGGGGCACACGGCAGGACAAGGGGGCCAGTGGGAGCACATAGGAGGACAAGGGGGTCAGTGGGGCCACACAGGAGGACAAGGGGGCCAGTGGGGGCACACGGGAGGACAAGGGGCCAGAGGGGTCACACGGGAGGACAAGGGGGCCAATGGGGGGACACAGATGAACACAAGGCCAAGAGGTGCACACGGGAGGACAAGGGAGGACAGTGGGGGCACACAGGAGGACAAAGGGGCCAGTGGGGGCTCACGGGAGGACAAGGGGACAGTGGGGGCACAAGGGAGGACAAGGGGGCCAGTGGGAGCATACATTAGGACAAGGGGGCCAGTGGGGGCACACAACAGGACAAGGGGGCGAGTGGGAGCACATGGGAGGACAAGGGGGTCAGTGAGGGCACATGGGAGGACAAGGGGGCCGATGGGGGTGCACGAGAGGACAAGGGGGCCAGTGAGGCACACAGGAGGACGAGGGGGCCAGTGGGGGCACACAGGAGGACAAGGGGGCCAGTGGGGGAACACAGATGAACACAGGGGCAAGAGGGGGCACAATGGAGGACAAGGGGGCCAGTGGGGGCACACAGGAGGACAAAGGGGCCAGTGGGGGCACACTGATGAACACGGGGCAGGAGGGGGCACAAGAGAGAGCAAGAGGGTCAGTTGGGGCACACACAGGAGGACAAGGGGGGCCAGTGGAGGCCCACAGGAGGACAAAGTGTGCCCCCACTGATTACTGCCTCCATTATCTAGTTATTTGTAATTATTTACTATTTATCTGTTCTCTTCTGCTCCGTACATTACACTCTCCCCCTTCCATGCACTTTTCCCCTTTCCCTTTTCCATGCACTTGCACGTTCTCAATGTCACTGGGCCTAGTAAGATTGTTTTTTGTTCTCCCCTTTTCCACTCCCTTGCCTTGTCGTGCTCTGAAACACTTGTGTACGAGTGCGAACAAATAAAATATCATATCATATCATATCAAAGAGGCCAATGGGTGCACACAAGAGGACCAGGGGGCCAGTGGGGGCACACAGGAGGACAAGGGGGCCAGTGGGGGCACACAGATGAACATGGGGGCCGGAGGGGGCACATGGAAGGATAAGGGCCTGTGGGGGCACACTGGAGGACAAGGGGGGCTGTAGGGGCACAAGGGAGGACAAGGGGGCTAGTGGGGGCACACACAAGTACAAGAGGGCCAGTGGGGGAACACAGATGAACAGGGGGGCAAGAGGGGGCACACAGGATGACAAGGGGGCCAGCGGGGGCACAAGGGAGAACAAGGGGCAAGAGGCGGTACAAGGGAGGACAAAGGGGTCAGTGAGGGCACAAGGGAGGACAAGGGGGCCAGAAGGGGCACATGGGAGGACAAGGGGGAAAGAGGGGGCACAAGGGAGGACTAGGGGGCCAGTGGGGGCACACGGCAGGACAAGGGGGCCAGTGGGGCCACACAGAAGGACAAGGGGGGCAGTGGGGGCACACGAAGGACAAGGGGCCAGAGGGGTCACACAGGAGGACAAGGGGGCCAATGGGGGCACAGAGATGAACACAGGGCCAAGAGGGGCACACGGAAGGACAAAGGAGGACAGTGGGGGCACACAAGAGGACAAGATGGCCAGTGGAGGCACAGGGGAGGACAAGGGGGCCAGTGGGGGCACACTGGAGGGCAAGGGGATCAGTGGGGGCACACAGGAGGAACACAGGAGGACAAGGAGGCCAGTGGGGGCACACAGGAAGACAAAGGGGCCAGTGGGGGCACACAGGAGGACAAGGGGGCTAGTGGGGGCCCACTGATGAACACGGGAGCAAGAGGGGGCACAAGGGAGGACACGGGGCCAAGGGGGGCACATGGGAGGACAAGGCGGCCAGTAGGGGCACAGAGATTAACACGCGGTAAGAGGGGGCACCAGGGAGGAGAAGGGGGCTAGTGGGGGCACACCGGAGGACAAGGGGGCCAGTGGGGGCACACAGATGTACATGGGGCTAGCGGGGGCACACGGGAGGATAAGTGGTCAGTTGGGTCTCACTGGAGGACAATGGGGGGCAGTGGGGGCACACGGGAGGACAAGGGGGCCAGTGGGGGCACACGGGAGGTTAAGGGGGGCATAGGGGCACACTGGAGGACAATGGGGGCTGTAGGGGCACAACGAAGGACAATGAGGCCAGTGGGGGCAAAAGGGAGGACAAGGAGGCTAGTTGGGGCACACACAAGGACAAGGGGGCCAGTGGGAGCACTCAGATGAACAAGGGGGCCAGTGGGGGCATACAGGAGGACACTTGGGCCAGTGGGGGCACAAGAGAGGACAAGGGGGCAAGAGGGGGCACAAGGGAGGGCAAGGGGGTCAGTGGGGGCACACAGTAGGACAAGGGGGCCAGTGGGGGCACACAGGAGGACAAGGGGGCCAGTGGGGGCACACAGGAAGACAAGGGGCCAGAGGGGGCACACAGATGAACATGGAGGCAAGACGGGGAACACGTGAGGTTAAGGGGGCAGTGGGGGCACACTGGAGGACAAGGGGGCAATAGGGGCACACAGATGAACATGGGGGCAAGAGGGGGCACACAGGATGAAAAGGGAGCCACTGGGGGCACAAGAGAGGACAAGGGGGCACGAAGGGGCCTAAGAGAGGACAAGGGGGCCAGTGGGTGGGGCACAAGGGAGGACAAGGGGGTCAGAAGGGGCACAAGGGAGTACAAGGGGACAAGAGGGGGCACAAGGGAGGGCAAGGGGGCCAGTGGGGGGCACAAGGGAGGACAAGGGGGCCAGTGGGGGACATGTGAGGACAAGGGGGCCAGTGGGGGCACACAGATGAACATGGGGCAAGAGGGTGTACAAGGGAGGACAAGGGGGACAGTGGGGGGTCAAGGGAGGACATGGAAGCCAGTGAGGGCACACAGATGAACATTCGGCAAGAGGGGGCAAGGGAGGAAAAGGGGGCCAGTGGTGCATACGGGATGGCAAGGGGGCCAGTGGGGGCACACAGCAGGACCAGGGGGCCGGTGGGAGCACATAGGAGGACAAGGGGGCCAGTGGGGCCACACAGGAGGACAAGGGGGCCAGTGGGGGCACACGAGAGGACAAGGGGCCAGAGGGGTCACACGGGAGGACAAGGGGGCCAATGGGGGCACACAGATGAACACAAGGCCAAGAGGTGCACACGGGAGGACAAGGGAGGACAGTGGGGGCACACGGCAGGACAAGGGGGCCAGTGGGAGCACATAGGAGGACAAGGGGGCCAGTGGGGCACACAGGAGGACAAGGGGGCCAGTGGGGGCACACGGGAGGACAAGGGGCCAGAGGGGTCACACGGGAGGACAAGGGGGCCAACGGGGGCACACAGATGAACACAAGGCCAAGAGGTGCACACAGGAGGATAAGGGAGGACAGTGGGGGCACACGGGAGGACAAAGGGGCCAGTGGGGGCTCACAGGAGGACAAGGGGACAGTGGGGGCACAAGGGAGGACAAGGGGGCCAGTGGGAGCACACATGAGGACAAGGGGGACAGTGGGGGCGAGTGGGAGCACATGGGAGGACAAGGGGGTCAGCGAGGGCACATGGGAGGACAAGGGGGCCGATGGGGGTGCACAAGAGGACAAGGGGGCCAGTGGGGGCACACAGGAGGACGAGGGGGCCAGTGGGGGGACACAGGAGAACAAGGGGGCAAGTGGGGGAACACAGATGAACACAGGGGCAAGAGGGGGCACAATGGAGGACAAGGGGGCCAGTGGGGGCACACAGGAGGACAAAGGGGCCAGTGGGGGCACACTGATGAACACGGGGCAGGAGGGGGCACAAGAGAGGATAAGAGGGTCAGTTGGGGCACACACAGGAGGACAAGGGGGGCCAGTGGAGGCACACAGGAGGACAAAGTGTGCCCCCACTGATTACTGCCTCCATTATCTATTTATTTGTATTTATTTACTATTTATCTGTTCTCTTCTGCTCCGTACATTACACTCTCCCCCTTCCATGCACTTTTCCCCTTTCCCTTTTCCATGCACTTGCACGTTCTCAATGTCACTGGGCCTAGTAAGATTGTTTTTTGTTCTCCCCTGTTCCACTCCCTTGCCTTGTCGTGCTCTGAAACACTTGTGTACGAGTGCGAACAAATAAAATATCATATCATATCATATCAAAGAGGCCAATGGGTGCACACAAGAGGACAAGGGGGCCAGTGGGGGCACACAGGAGGACAAGGGGGCCAGTGGGGGCACACAGATGAACATGGGGGCCAGAGGGGGCACATGGGAGGATAAGGGCCTGTGGGGGCACACTGGAGGACAAGGGGGGCTGTAGGGGCACAAGGGAGGACAAGATGCTAGTGGGGGCACACACAAGGACAAGAGAGCCAGTGGGGGAACACAGATTAACAGGGGGCAAGAGGGGGCACACAGGATCACAAGATGGCCAGCGGGGGCACAAGGGAGAACAAGGGGCAAGAGGCGGTACAAGGGAGGACAAAGGGGTCAGTGAGGGCACAAGGGAGGACAAGGGGGCCAGAAGGGGCACATGGGAGGACAAGGGGGAAACAGGGGGCGCAAGGGAGGACTATGGGGCCAGTGGGGGCACACGGGAGGACAAGGGGGCCAGTGGGGCCACACAGAAGGACAAGGGGGCCAGTGGGGGCACACAAAGGACAAGGGGCCAGAGGGGTCACACAGGAGGACAAGGGGGCCAATGGGGGCACGCAGATGAACACGGGGCCTAGAAGGGCACACGGGAGGACAAGGGAGGACAGTGGGGGCACACAAGAGGACAAGATGGCCAGCGGGGGCTCAGGGGAGGACAAGGGGGCCAGTGGGGGCACACTGGATGGCAAGGGGGCCAGTGGGGGCACACAGGAGGACAAGGGGACAGAGGGGTCACACGGGAGGACAAGGGGGCCAATGGGGGCACACAGATGAACACAGGGGTGAGAGGGGGCACACAGGAGGACAAAGCAGCCAGTGGGGGCACACAAGAGGACAAGATGGCCAGTGGAGGCACAGGGGAGGACAAGGGGGCCAGTGGGGGCACACTGGAGGGCAAGGGGGTCAGTGGGGGCAAATGGGAGGATAAGGGGGCCAGTGTGGACACACAGGAGGACAAAGGGGCCAGTGGGGGCACATGGGAAGACAAGGGGGCCAGTGGGGGCACACAGGAGGACAAGGGGGCAAGTGGGGGCCCACTGATGAACACAGAAGCAAGAGGGGGCACAAGGGAGGACAGGGGGGCAGAGGGGGCACATGGGAGGACAAGGGGACCAGTAGGGGCACACAGATTAACACGCGGTAAGAGGGGGCACCAGGGAGGACAAGGGGACTAGTGGGGGCACACCGGAGGACAAGGGGGCCAGTGAGGGCATACAGGAAGACAAGTGGGCCAGTGGGTGCACACAGGAGGACAAGGGGGCCAGTGGGGGCACACAGATGTACATGGGGGTTTGAGGGGGCACACGGAAGGATAAGGGGTCAGTGGGGGCACACTGGAGGACAATGGGGGGCAGTAGGGGCACAAGGGAGGACAAGGGGGCCAGTGGGGGCACACACGAGGACAAGAGGGACAGTGGCGGAACACAGATGAGCACGAGGCAAGAGGAGGAACACAGGATGATAAGGGGGCCAGTGGGGGCACAAGCGAGAACAAGGGAGAGAGATGGGGCACAAGGGAGGACAAAAGGGCAGGTGGGGGCATAAGGGAGAACAAGGGGGTGAGGAGGGGCGCAATTGAGGACAAGGGAGCCAGTGGGGGCACACAGATGAACACGGAGCGAGAGGGTATGCAAGGGAGGACAAGGGGGCCAGTGGGGGTTGCAAGGAGAACAAGGAGGCTAGTGAGGGCACACAGATGAACATGGGGGAAGAGGGGGCATGGGAGGAAAAGGGGGCCAGTGGGGCATACAGGATGACAAGGTGGCCAGTGGGGGCATGTGGGAGGATAAGGGGGCCAGTGGGGGCACACAGGAGGACAAGGGGGCCAGTGGGGGCACACGGGAGGACAAGGGGGTCAGTGGGGTCACAAGGGAGGACAAGGAGCCAGAGGGGGCACACAGATGAACATGGGGGCCAGAGGGGGAACATGGGAGGTTAAGGGGGCAGTGGGGGCACACTGGAGGACAAGGGGGGCTGTAGGGGCACAACGAAGGACAAGGAGGCCAGTGGGGGCAAAAGGGAGGACAAGGAGGCCAGTTGGGGCACTCATGAGGACAAGGGGGCCAGTGGGAGCACACAGATGAACAAGGGGGCCAGTGGGGGCACACAGGAGGACACGGGGACAGTGGGGGCACAAGGGAGGACAAGGGGGCAAGAGGGGGCACAAGGGAGGGCAAGGGGGTCAGTGGGGGCACACGGGAGGACAAGGGGGCCAGTGGGGGCACACAGGAAGACAAGGGGCCAGAGGGGGCACACAGATGAACATGGAGGCCAGACGGGGCACACGGGAGGTTAAGGGGGCAGTGGGGGCACACTGGAGGACAAGGGGGCACTAGGGGCACACAGATGAACATGGGGGCAAGAGGGGGCACACAGGATGACAAGGGGCCAGTGGGAGCACAAGGGAGGACAAGGGGGCAAGAAGGGGCACAAGGGAGGACAAGGGGGCCAGTGGGGGCACAAGGGAGGACGAGGGGGCCAGAAGGGGCACAAGGGAGTACAAGGGGGCAAGAGGGGGCACAAGGGAGAACAAGGGGGCCAGTGGGGGCACACGGGAGGAAAAGGGGGCCAGTGGGGCCACACAGGAGGACAAGGGGGCCAATGGGGGCACACGGGAGGACAAGGGGCCAGAGGGGTCACACGGGAAGACAAGGGGGCCAATGGGGGCACACAGATGAAAACAGGGCCAAGAGGGGCACAAGGGAGGACAAGGGAGGACAGTGGGGGCAAACAAGAGGACAAGATGGCCAGCAGGGCCACAGAGGAGGACAAGGGGGCCAGTGGGGGCACACTGGATGGCAAGGGGGCCAGTGGGGGCACATGAGAGGACAAGGGGACAGAGGGGTCACACGGGAGGACAAGGGCGCCATTGGGGGCACACAAGAGGACAAGATGGCCAGTGGAGGCACAGGGGAGGACAAGGGGGCCAGTGGGGGGACACGGGAGGGCAAGGGGGTCAGTGGGGGCACACGGGAGGACAAGGGGGCCAGTGTGGGCACACAGGAGGACAAGGGGGCCAGTGGGGGCACACGGGAAGACAAGGGGGCAGTGGGGGACACAGGAGGACAAGGAAGTCAGTGGGGGCACACTGATGAACACGGAAGCAAGAGGGGGCACAAGTGAGGACAGGGGGGCCAGGGGGGCCACATGGGAGGACAAGGGGGCCAGTAGGGGCACACAGATTAACACGCGGTAAGAGGGGGCACCAGGCAGGACAAGGGGGCTAGTGGGGGCACACTGGAGGACAAGGGGGCAGTGAGGGCATACAGGAAGACAAGTGGGCCAGTGGGTGCACGCAGGAGGACAAGGGGGCCAGTGGGGGCACACAGATGTACATGGGAGCTTGGGGGGGGTACGGGAGGATAAGGGGTCAGTGGGGGCACACTGGAGGACAATGGGGGGCAGTAGGGGCACAAGGGAGGACAAGGGGGCCAGAAGGGGCACAAGGGAGCACAAGGGGGCAAGAGGGGGCACAAGGGAGGACAAGGGGGCCAGTGGGGGCACAAGGGAGGACAAGGGGGCCAGTGGGGGACATGTGAGGACAAGGGGGCCAGTGGGGGACATGTGAGGATAAGGGGGCCAGTGGGGGATACAGATGAACACGGGGCAAGAGGGTGTACAAGGGAGGGCAAAGGGGACAGTGGGGTCAAGGGAGGACATGGAGGCCAGTGAGGGCACACAGATGAACATGGGGCATGAGGGGGCAAGGGAGGAAAAGGGGGCCAGTGGTGCATACGGGATGGCAAGGGGGCCAGTGGGGGCAGACAGCAGGACAAGGGGGCCAGAGGGGTCACACGGGAGGACAAGGGAGGACAGTGGGGGCACACGGGAGGACAAGATGTCCAGTGGAGGCACAGGGGAGGACAAGGGGTCCAGTGGGGGCACACTGGAGGGCAAGGGGGTCAGTGGGGGCACACGGGTGGAAAAGGGGGCCAGTGGGGGCACAGAGGAGGACAAGGGGGCCAGTGGGGGCACACGGGAAGACAAGGGGGCCAGTGGGGGCACACAGGAGGACAAGGGGCCAGTGGGGGCCCACTGATGAACACGGGAGCAAGAGGGGGCACAAGGGAGGACAGGGGGCAGGGGGGACACATGGGAGGAAAAGGGGGACAGTAGGGGCACACAGATTAACACATGGTAAGAGGGGGCACCAGGGAGGACAAGGGGGCTAGTGGGGGCACACCGGAGGACAAGGGGGCCAGTGAGGGCATACAGGAAGACAAGTGGGCCAGCGGGTGCACACAGGAGGACAAGGGGGCCAGTGGGGGCACACAGATGTACATGGGGGCTAGATGGGGCACACGGGAGGATAAGGGGTCAATGGGGTCTCACTGGAGGACAATGGGGGGCAGTAAGGGTACACGGGAGGACAAGGGGGCCAAGGGGGGCACATGGGAGGACAAGGCGGCCAGTAGGGGCACAGAGATTAACACGCGGTAAGAGGGGGCACCAGGGAGGAGAAGGGGGCTAGTGGGGGCACACCGGAGGACAAGGGGGCCAGTGGGGGCACACAGATGTACATGGGGCTAGAGGGGGCACACGGGAGGATAAGTGGTCAGTTGGGTCTCACTGGAGGACAATGGGGGGCAGTGGGGGCACACGGGAGGACAAGGGGGCCAGTGGGGGCACACGGGAGGTTAAGGGGGGCATAGGGGCACACTGGAGGACAATGGGGGCTGTAGGGGCACAACGAAGGACAATGAGGCCAGTGGGGGCAAAAGGGAGGACAAGGAGGCTAGTTGGGGCACACACAAGGACAAGGGGGCCAGTGGGAGCACTCAGATGAACAAGGGGGCCAGTGGGGGCATACAGGAGGACACTTGGGCCAGTGGGGGCACAAGAGAGGACAAGGGGGCAAGAGGGGGCACAAGGGAGGGCAAGGGGGTCAGTGGGGGCACACGGTAGGACAAGGGGGCCAGTGGGGGCACACAGGAGGACAAGGGGGCCAGTGGGGGCACACAGGAAGACAAGGGGCCAGAGGGGGCACACAGATGAACATGGAGGCAAGACGGGGAACACGTGAGGTTAAGGGGGCAGTGGGGGCACACTGGAGGACAAGGGGGCAATAGGGGCACACAGATGAACATGGGGGCAAGAGGGGGCACACAGGATGAAAAGCGAGCCACTGGGGGCACAAGAGAGGACAAGGGGGCACGAAGGGGCCTAAGAGAGGACAAGGGGGCCAGTGGGTGGGGCACAAGGGAGGACAAGGGGGTCAGAAGGGGCACAAGGGAGAACAAGGGGACAAGAGGGGGCACAAGGGAGGGCAAGGGGGCCAGTGGGGGGCACAAGGGAGGACAAGGGGGCCAGTGGGGGACATGTGAGGACAAGGGGGCCAGTGGGGGCACACAGATGAACATGGGGCAAGAGGGTGTACAAGGGAGGACAAGGGGGACAGTGGGGGGTCAAGGGAGGACATGGAAGCCAGTGAGGGCACACAGATGAACATTCGGCAAGAGGGGGCAAGGGAGGAAAAGGGGGCCAGTGGTGCATACGGGATGGCAAGGGGGCCAGTGGGGGCACACAGCAGGACAAGGGGGCCGGTGGGAGCACATAGGAGGACAAGGGGGCCAGTGGGGCCACACAGGAGGACAAGGGGGCCAGTGGGGTCACACGGGAGGACAAGGGGCCAGAGGGGTCACACGGGAGGACAAGGGGGCCAATGGGGGCACACAGATGAACACAAGGCCAAGAGGTGCACACGGGAGGACAAGGGAGGACAGTGGGGGCACACGGCAGGACAAGGGGGCCAGTGGGAGCACATAGGAGGACAAGGGGGCCAGTGGGGCACACAGGAGGACAAGGGGGCCAGTGGGGGCACACGGGAGGACAAGGGGCCAGAGGGGTCACACGGGAGGACAAGGGGGCCAATGGGGGCACACAGATGAACACAAGGCCAAGAGGTGCACACAGGAGGATAAGGGAGGACAGTGGGGGCACACGGGAGGACAAAGGGGCCAGTGGGGGCTCACAGGAGGACAAGGGGACAGTGGGGGCACAAGGGAGGACAAGGGGGCCAGTGGAAGCACACATGAGGACAAGGGGGCCAGTGGGGGCACACAAGAGGACAAGGGGGCGAGTGGGAGCACATGGGAGGACAAGGGGGTCAGTGAGGGCACATGGGAGGACAAGGGGGCCGATGGGGGTGCACAAGAGGACAAGGGGGCCAGTGGGGGCACACAGGAGGACGAGGGGGCCAGTGGGGGGACACAGGAGAACAAGGGGGCAAGTGGGGGAACACAGATGAACACAGGGGCAAGAGGGGGCACAATGGAGGACAAGGGGGCCAGTGGGGGCACACAGGAGGACAAAGGGGCCAGTGGGGGCACACTGATGAACACGGGGCAGGAGGGGGCACAAGAGAGGACCAGAGGGTCAGTTGGGGCACACACAGGAGGACAAGGGGGGCCAGTGGAGGCACACAGGAGGACAAAGTGTGCCCCCACTGATTACTGCCTCCATTATCTATTTATTTGTATTTATTTACTATTTATCTGTTCTCTTCTGCTCCGTACATTACACTCTCCCCCTTCCATGCACTTTTCCCCTTTCCCTTTTCCATGCACTTGCACGTTCTCAATGTCACTGGGCCTAGTAAAATTGTTTTTTGTTCTCCCCTGTTCCACTCCCTTGCCTTGTCGTGCTCTGAAACACTTGTGTACGAGTGCGAACAAATAAAATATCATATCATATCAAAGAGGCCAATGGGTGCACACAAGAGGACAAGGGGGCCAGTGGGGGCACACAGGAGGACAAGGGGGCCAGTGGGGGCACACAGATGAACATGGGGGCCAGAGGGGGCACATGGGAGGATAAGGGCCTGTGGGGGCACACTGGAGGACAAGGGGGGCTGTAGGGGCACAAGGGAGGACAAGATGCTAGTGGGGGCACACACAAGGACAAGAGAGCCAGTGGGGGAACACAGATTAACAGGGGGCAAGAGGGGGCACACAGGATCACAAGATGGCCAGCGGGGGCACAAGGGAGAACAAGGGGCAAGAGGCGGTACAAGGGAGGACAAAGGGGTCAGTGAGGGCACAAGGGAGGACAAGGGGGCCAGAAGGGGCACATGGGAGGACAAGGGGGAAACAGGGGGCGCAAGGGAGGACTATGGGGCCAGTGGGGGCACACGGGAGGACAAGGGGGCCAGTGGGGCCACACAGAAGGACAAGGGGGCCAGTGGGGGCACACAAAGGACAAGGGGCCAGAGGGGTCACACAGGAGGACAAGGGGGCCAATGGGGGCACACAGATGTACACGGGGCCAAGAAGGGCACACGGGAGGACAAGGGAGGACAGTGGGGGCACACAAGAGGACAAAATGGCCAGCGGGGGCACAGGGGAGGACAAGGGGGCCAGTGGGGGCACACTGGATGGCAAGGGGGCCAGTGGGGGCACACAGGAGGACAAGGGGACAGAGGGGTCACACGGGAGGACAAGGGGGCCAATGGGGGCACACAGATGAACACAGGGGTGAGAGGGGGCACACAGGAGGACAAAGCAGCCAGTGGGGGCACACAAGAGGACAAGATGGCCAGTGGAGGCACAGGGGAGGACAAGGGGGCCAGTGGGGGCACACTGGAGGGCAAGGGGGTCAGTGGGGGCAAATGGGAGGATAAGGGGGCCAGTGTGGACACACAGGAGGACAAAGGGGCCAGTGGGGGCACATGGGAAGAGAAGGGGGCCAGTGGGGGCACACAGGAGGACAAGGGGGCAAGTGGGGGCCCACTGATGAACACAGAAGCAAGAGGGGGCACAAGGGAGGACAGGGGGGCAGAGGGGGCACATGGGAGGACAAGGGGACCAGTAGGGGCACACAGATTAACACGCGGTAAGAGGGGGCACCAGGGAGGACAAGGGGACTAGTGGGGGCACACCGGAGGACAAGGGGGCCAGTGAGGGCATACAGGAAGACAAGTGGGCCAGTGGGTGCACACAGGAGGACAAGGGGGCCAGTGGGGGCACACAGATGTACATGGGGGTTTGAGGGGGCACACGGGAGGATAAGGGGTCAGTGGGGGCACACTGGAGGACAATGGGGGGCAGTAGGGGCACAAGGGAGGACAAGGGGGCCAGTGGGGGCACACACGAGGACAAGAGGGACAGTGGCGGAACACAGATGAGCACGAGGCAAGAGGAGGAACACAGGATGATAAGGGGGCCAGTGGGGGCACAAGCGAGAACAAGGGAGAGAGATGGGGCACAAGGGAGGACAAAAGGGCAGGTGGGGGCATAAGGGAGAACAAGGGGGTGAGGAGGGGCGCAATTGAGGACAAGGGAGCCAGTGGGGGCACACAGATGAACACGGAGCGAGAGGGTGTGCAAGGGAGGACAAGGGGGCCAGTGGGGGTTGCAAGGAGAACAAGGAGGCCAGTGAGGGCACACAGATGAACATGGGGGAAGAGGGGGCATGGGAGGAAAAGGGGGCCAGTGGGGCATACAGGATGACAAGGTGGCCAGTGTGGGCATGTGGGAGGATAAGGGGGCCAGTGGGGGCACACAGGAGGACAAGGGGGCCAGTGGGGGCACACGGGAGGACAAGGGGGTCAGTGGGGTCACAAGGGAGGACAAGGAGCCAGAGGGGGCACACAGATGAACATGGGGGCCAGAGGGGGAACATGGGAGGTTAAGGGGGGCAGTGGGGGCACACTGGAGGACAAGGGGGGCTGTAGGGGCACAACGAAGGACAAGGAGGCCAGTGGGGGCAAAAGGGATGACAAGGAGGCCAGTTGGGGCACTCATGAGGACAAGGGGGCCAGTGGGAGCACACAGATGAACAAGGGGGCCAGTGGGGGCACACAGGAGGACACAGGGACAGTGGGGGCACAAGGGAGGACAAGGGGGCAAGAGGGGGCACAAGGGAGGGCAAGGGGGTCAGTGGGGGCACACGGGAGGACAAGGGGGCCAGTGGGGGCACACAGGAAGACAAGGGGCCAGAGGGGGCACACAGATGAACATGGAGGCCAGACGGGGCACACGGGAGGTTAAGGGGGCAGTGGGGGCACACTGGAGGACAAGGGGGCACTAGGGGCACACAGATGAACATGGGGGCAAGAGGGGGCACACAGGATGACAAGGGGCCAGTGGGGGCACAAGGGAGGACAAGGGGGCAAGAAGGGGCACAAGGGAGGACAAGGGGGCCAGTGGGGGCACAAGGGAGGATGAGGGGGCCAGAAGGGGCACAAGGGAGTACAAGGGGGCAAGAGGGGGCACAAGGGAGAACAAGGGGGCCAGTGGGGGCACACGGGAGGAAAAGGGGGCCAGTGGGGCCACACAGGAGGACAAGGGGGCCAATGGGGGCACACGGGAGGACAAGGGGCCAGAGGGGTCACACGGGAAGACAAGGGGGCCAATTGGGGCACACAGATGAAAACAGGGCCAAGAGGGGCACAAGGGAGGACAAGGGAGGACAGTGGGGGCAAACAAGAGGACAAGATGGCCAGCAGGGCCACAGAGGAGGACAAGGGGGCCAGTGGGGGCACACTGGATGGCAAGGGGGCCAGTGGGGGCACATGAGAGGACAAGGGGACAGAGGGGTCACACGGGAGGACAAGGGCGCCATTGGGGGCACACAAGAGGACAAGATGGCCAGTGGAGGCACAGGGGAGGACAAGGGGGCCAGTGGGGGGACACGGGAGGGCAAGGGGGTCAGTGGGGGCACACGGGAGGACAAGGGGGCCAGTGTGGGCACACAGGAGGACAAGGGGGCCAGTGGGGGCACACGGGAAGACAAGGGGGCAGTGGGGGACACAGGAGGACAAGGAAGTCAGTGGGGGCACACTGATGAACACGGAAGCAAGAGGGGGCACAAGTGAGGACAGGGGGGCCAGGGGGGCCACATGGGAGGACAAGGGGGCCAGTAGGGGCACACAGATTAACACGCGGTAAGAGGGGGCACCAGGCAGGACAAGGGGGCTAGTGGGGGCACACTGGAGGACAAGGGGGCAGTGAGGGCATACAGGAAGACAAGTGGGCCAGTGGGTGCACGCAGGAGGACAAGGGGGCCAGTGGGGGCACACAGATGTACATGGGAGCTTGGGGGGGGTACGGGAGGATAAGGGGTCAGTGGGGGCACACTGGAGGACAATGGGGGGCAGTAGGGGCACAAGGGAGGACAAGGGGGCCAGAAGGGGCACAAGGGAGTACAAGGGGGCAAGAGGGGGCACAAGTGAGGACAAGGGGGCCAGTGGGGGCACAAGGGAGGACAAGGGGGCCAGTGGGGGACATGTGAGGACAAGGGGGCCAGTGGGGGACATGTGAGGATAAGGGGGCCAGTGGGGGGATACAGATGAACACGGGGCAAGAGGGTGTACAAGGGAGGGCAAGGGGGACAGTGGGGTCAAGGGAGGACATGGAGGCCAGTGAGGGCACACAGATGAACATGGGGCATGAGGGGGCAAGGGAGGAAAAGGGGGCCAGTGGTGCATACGGGATGGCAAGGGGGCCAGTGGGGGCAGACAGCAGGACAAGGGGGCCAGAGGGGTCACACGGGAGGACAAGGGAGGACAGTGGGGGCACACGGGAGGACAAGATGCCCAGTGGAGGCACAGGGGAGGACAAGGGGGCCAGTGGGGGCACACTGGAGGGCAAGGGGGTCAGTGGGGGCACACGGGAGGAAAAGGGGGCCAGTGGGGGCACACAGGAGGACAAGGGGGCCAGTGGGGGCACACGGGAAGACAAGGGGGCCAGTGGGGGCACACAGGAGGACAAGGGGCCAGTGGGGGCCCACTGATGAACACGGGAGTAAGAGGGGGCACAAGGGAGGACAGGGGGCAGGGGGGACACATGGGAGGAAAAGGGGGACAGTAGGGGCACACAGATTAACACACGGTAAGAGGGGGCACCAGGGAGGACAAGGGGGCTAGTGGGGGCATACCGGAGGACAAGGGGGCCAGTGAGGGCATACAGGAAGACAAGTGGGCCAGCGGGTGCACACAGACAAGGGGGCCAGTGGGGGCACACAGATGTACATGGGGGCTAGATGGGGCACACGGGAGGATAAGGGGTCAATGGGGTCTCACTGGAGGACAATGGGGGGCAGTAAGGGTACACGGGAGGACAAGGGGGCCAGTGGGGGCACACGGGAGGACAAGGAGGCCAGTAGGGGCACACTGGAGGACAAGGGGGCCAGTGGGGGCACACGGGAGGACAAGGGGACAGAGGTGTCACACGGGAGGACAAGGGGGCCAGTGGGGCCACACAGGAGGACAAGGGGGCCAGTGGGGGCACACGGGAGGACAAGGGGCCAGAGGGGTCACACGGGAAGACAAGGGGGCCAATGGGGGCACACAGATGAACAGAGGGCCAAGAGGGGCACAAGGGAGAACAAGGGAGGACAGTGGGGGCAAACAAGAGGACAAGATGGCCAGCAGGGCCACAGAGGAGGACAAGGGGGCCAGTGGGGGCACACTGGATGGCAAGGGGGCCAGTGGGGGCACATGGGAGGACAAGGGGACAGAGGGGTCACACGGGAGGACAAGTGGGCCAATGGGGGCACACAGATGAACACAGGGCCAAGAGGGGCACAAGGGAGGACAAGGGAGGACAGTGGGGGCAAACAAGAGGACAAGATGGTCAGCAGGGCCACAGAGGAGGACAAGGGGGCCAGTGGGGGCACACTGGATGGCAAGGGGGCCAGTGGGGGCACATGGGAGGACAAAGCAGCCAGTGGGGGCACACAAGAGGACAAGATGGCCAGTGGAGGCACAGGGGAGGACAAGGGGGCCAGTGGGGGGACACTGGAGGGCAAGGGGGTCAGTGGGGGCACACGGGAGGACAAGGGGGCCAGTGTGAGCACACAGGAGGACAAGGGGGCCAGTGGGGGCACACGGGAAGACAAGGGGGCAGTGGGGGACACAGGAGGACAAGGGAGCCAGTGGGGGCACACTGATGAACACGGAAGCAAGAGGGGGCACAAGTGAGGACAGGGGGGCCAGGGGGGCCACATGGGAGGACAAGGGGGCCAGTAGGGGCACACAGATTAACACGCGGTAAGAGGGGGCACCAGGCAGGACAAGGGGGCTAGTGGGGGCACACTGGAGGACAAGGGGGCAGTGAGGGCATACAGGAAGGCAAGTGGGCCAGTGGGTGCACACAGGAGGACAAGGGGGCCAGTGGGGGCACACAGATGTACATGGGGGCTTGGGGGGGATACGGGAGGATAAGGGGTCAGTGGGGGCACACTGGAGGACAATGGGGGGCAGTAGGGGCACAAGGGAGGACAAAGGGGCCAGTGGGGGCAAACATGAGGACAAGAGGGACAGTGGCGGCACACAGATGAGAACGATGCAAGAGGGGGAACACAGGATGATAAGGGGGCCAGTGGGGCACAAGCGAGAACAAGAGGGTAAGGGGGGCACAAGGAAGGACAAGGTGGCCAGTGGGGGCACACAAGATGACAGGGGGGCCAGTGGGGGCACAAGGGATGACAAGGGGGCCAGTGGCATCATGTGAGGACAAGGGGACCGGTGGGGGCACACAGATGAACACAGAGCGAGAGGGTGTACAAGGGAGGACAAGGGGGTCAGTGGGGGCACAAAGGAGGACAAGGGGGCCAGAAGGGGCACAAGGGAGTACAAGGGGGCAAGAGGGGGCACAAGGGAGGACAATGGGGCCAGTGGGGGCACAAGGGAGGACAAGGGGGCCAGTGGGGGACATGTGAGGACAAGGGGGCCAGTGGGGGACATGTGAGGATAAGGGGGCCAGTGGGGGGATACAGATGAACACGGGGCAAGAGGGTGTACAAGGGAGGTCAAGGGGGACAGTGGGGTCAAGGGAGGACATGGAGGCCAGTGAGGGCACACAGATGAACATGGGGCATGAGGGGGCAAGGGAGGAAAAGGGGGCCAGTGGTGCATACGGGATGGCAAGGGGCCAGTGGGGGCAGACAGCAGGACAAGGGGGCCAGTGGGAGCACACGGGAGGACAAGGGGCCAGAGGGGTCACACGGGAGGACAAGGGAGCACAGTGGGGGCACATGGGAGGACAAGATGCCCAGTGGAGGCACATGGGAGGACAAGGGGGCCAGTGGGGGCACACTGGAGGACAAGGGGGTCAGTGGGGGCACACGGGAGGAAAAGGGGGCCAGTGGGGGCACACAGGAGGACAAGGGGGCCAGTGGGGGCACACGGGAATACAAGGGGGCCAGTGGGGGCACACAGGAGGACAAGGGGCCAGTGGGGGCCCACTGATGAACACGGGAGCAAGAGGGGGCACAAGGGAGGACAGGGGGGCAGGGGGGACACATGGGAGGAAAAGGGGGACAGTAGGGGCACACAGATTAACACACGGTAAGAGGGGGCACCAGGGAGGACAAGGGGGCTACTGGGGGCACACCGGAGGACAAGGGGGCCAGTGAGGGCATACAGGAAGACAAGTGGGCCAGCGGGTGCACACAGGAGGACAAGGGGGCCAGTGGGGGCACACAGATGTACATGGGGGCTAGATGGGGCACACGGGAGGATAAGGGGTCAATGGGGTCTCACTGGAGGACAATGGGGGGCAGTAGGGGCACACGGGAGGACAAGGGGGCCAGTGGGGGCACACGGGAGGACAAGGAGGCCAGTAGGGGCGCACTGGAGGACAACGGGGCCAGTAGGGGCACACGGGAGGACAAGGGGACAGAGGTGTCACACGGGAGGACAAGGGGGCCAATGGGGGCACACAGATGAACACAGGGGTGAGAGGGGCACACGGGAGGACAAAGCAGCCAGTGGGGGCACACAAGAGGACAAGATGGCCAGTGGAGGCACAGGGGAGGACAAGGGGGCCAGTGGGGGCACACTGGAGGGCAAGGGGGTCAGTGGGGGCACATGGGAGGACAAGGGGGCCAGTGGAGGCACACAGGAGGACAAGGAGGCCAGTGGGGGCACACAGGAAGACAAAGGGGCCAGTGGGGGCACACAGGAGGACAAGGGGGCCAGTGGGGGCCCACTGATGAACACGAGAGCAAGAGGGGGCACAAGGGAGGACACAGGGGCCAAGGGGGGCACATGGGAGGACAAGGCAGCCAGTAGGGGCACAGAGATTAACACACGGTAAGAGGGGGCACCAGGGAGGAGAAGGGGGCTAGTGGGGGCACACCGGAGGACAAGGGGGCCAGTGGGGGCACACAGATGTACATGGGGCTAGAGGGGGCACACGGGAGGATAAGGGGTCAGTGTGGGCTCACTGGAGGAAAATGGGGGGCAGTGGGGGCACACGGGAGGACAAGGGGGCCAGTGGGGGCACACGGGAGGACAAGGAGCCAGAGGGGGCACACAGATGAACATGGGGGCCAGAGGGGGAACACAGGAGGTTAAGGGGGGCAGTGGGGGCACACTGGAGGACAATGGGCGCTGTAGGGGCACAACGAAGGACAAGGAGGCCAGTGGGGGCAAAAGGGAGGACAAGGAGGCAAGTTGGGGCACACACAAGGACAAGGGGGCCAGTGGGAGCACTCAGATGAACAAGGGGGCCAGTGGGGGCACACAGGAGGACACAGGGGCCAGTGGGGGCACAAGAGAGGACAAGGGGGCAAGAGGGGGCACAAGGGAGGGCAAGGGGGTCAGTGGGGGCACACGGTAGGACAATGGGGCCAGTGGGGGCAAACAAGAGGACAAGGGGGCCAGTGGGGGCACACAGGAAGACAAGGGGCCAGAGGGGGCACACAGATGAACATGGAGGCCAGACGGGGAACACGTGATGTTAAGGGGGCAGTGGGGGCACACTGGAGGACAAGGGAGCAGTAGGGGCACACAGATGAACATGGGGGCAGGAGGGGGCACACAGGATGACAAGGGAGCCAGTGGAGGCACAAGAGAGGAGAAGGGGGCACGAAGGGTCACAAGGGAGGACAAGGGGGCCAGTTGGTGGGGCACAAGGGAGGACAAGGGGGTCAGAAGGGGCACAAGGGAGTACAAGGGGACAAGAGGGGGCACAAGGGAGGGCAAGGGGGCGAGTGGGGGGCACAAGGGAGGACAAGGGGGCCAGTGGGGGCACACAGATGAACACGGGGCAAGAGGGTGTACAAGCGAGGACAAGGGGGACAGTGGGGGGTCAAGGGAGGACATGGAAGCCAGTGAGGGCACACAGATGAACGTTCGGCAAGAGGGAGCAAGGGAGGAAAAGGGGGCCAGTGGTGCATACGGGATGGGAAGGGGGCCAGTGGGGGCACACGGCAGGACAAGGGGGCCAGTGGGAGCACATAGGAGGACAAGGGGGCCAGTGGGGCCACACAGGAGGACAAGGGGGCCAGTGGGGGCACACGGGAGGACAAGTGGCCAGAGGGGTCACACGGGAGGACAAGGGGGCCAATGGGGGCACACAGATGAACACAAGGCCAAGAGGTGCACACGGGAGGACAAGGGTGGACAGTGGGGGCACACGGCAGGACAAGGGGGTCAGTGGGAGCACATAGGAGGACAAGGGGGCCAGTGGGCCACACAGGAGGACAAGGGGGCCAGTGGGGGCACACGGGAGGACAAGGGGCCAGAGGGGTCACACGGGAGGACAAGGGGGCCAATGGGGGCACACAGATGAACACAAGGCCAAGAGGTGCACACGGGAGGACAAGGGAGGACAGTGGGGGCACACGGGAGGACAAAGGGGCCAGTGGGGGCTCACGGGAGGACAAGGGGACAGTGGGGGCACAAGGGAGGACAAGGGGGCCAGTGGGAGCACACATGAGGACAAGGGGGCCAGTGGGGGCACACAAGAGGACAAGGGGGCCAGTGGGAGCACATGGGAGGACAAGGGGGTCAGTGAGGGCACACGGGAGGACAAGGAGGCCAGTAGGGGCGCACTGGAGGACAACGGGGCCAGTAGGGGCACACGGGAGGACAAGGGGACAGAGGTGTCACACGGGAGGACAAGGGGGCCAATGGGGGCACACAGATGAACACAGGGGTGAGAGGGGCACACGGGAGGACAAAGCAGCCAGTGGGGGCACACAAGAGAACAAGATGGCCAGTGGAGGCACAGGGGAGGACAAGGGGGCCAGTGGGGGCACACTGGAGGGCAAGGGGGTCAGTGGGGGCACATGGGAGGACAAGGGGGCCAGTGGAGGCACACAGGAGGACAAGGAGGCCAGTGGGGGCACACAGGAAGACAAAGGGGCCAGTGGGGGCACACAGGAGGACAAGGGGGCCAGTGGGGGCCCACTGATGAACACGAGAGCAAGAGGGGGCACAAGGGAGGACACAGGGGCCAAGGGGGGCACATGGGAGGACAAGGCAGCCAGTAGGGGCACAGAGATTAACACACGGTAAGAGGGGGCACCAGGGAGGAGAAGGGGGCTAGTGGGGGCACACCGGAGGACAAGGGGGCCAGTGGGGGCACACAGATGTACATGGGGCTAGAGGGGGCACACGGGAGGATAAGGGGTCAGTGTGGGCTCACTGGAGGAAAATGGGGGGCAGTGGGGGCACACGGGAGGACAAGGGGGCCAGTGGGGGCACACGGGAGGACAAGGAGCCAGAGGGGGCACACAGATGAACATGGGGGCCAGAGGGGGAACACAGGAGGTTAAGGGGGGCAGTGGGGGCACACTGGAGGACAATGGGCGCTGTAGGGTCACAACGAAGGACAAGGAGGCCAGTGGGGGCAAAAGGGAGGACAAGGAGGCAAGTTGGGGCACACACAAGGACAAGGGGGCCAGTGGGAGCACTCAGATGAACAAGGGGGCCAGTGGGGGCACACAGGAGGACACAGGGGCCAGTGGGGGCACAAGAGAGGACAAGGGGGCAAGAGGGGGCACAAGGGAGGGCAAGGGGGTCAGTGGGGGCACACGGTAGGACAAGGGGGCCAGTGGGGGCAAACAAGAGGACGAGGGGGCCAGTGGGGGCACACAGGAAGACAAGGGGCCAGAGGGGGCACACAGATGAACATGGAGGCCAGACGGGGAACACGTGATGTTAAGGGGGCAGTGGGGGCACACTGGAGGACAAGGGAGCAGTAGGGGCACACAGATGAACATGGGGGCAGGAGGGGGCACACAGGATGACAAGGGAGCCAGTGGAGGCACAAGAGAGGAGAAGGGGGCACGAAGGGTCACAAGGGAGGACAAGGGGGCCAGTTGGTGGGGCACAAGGGAGGACAAGGGGGTCAGAAGGGGCACAAGGGAGTACAAGGGGACAAGAGGGGGCACAAGGGAGGGCAAGGGGGCGAGTGGGGGGCACAAGGGAGGACAAGGGGGCCAGTGGGGGCACACAGATGAACACGGGGCAAGAGGGTGTACAAGCGAGGACAAGGGGGACAGTGGGGGGTCAAGGGAGGACATGGAAGCCAGTGAGGGCACACAGATGAACGTTCGGCAAGAGGGAGCAAGGGAGGAAAAGGGGGCCAGTGGTGCATACGGGATGGGAAGGGGGCCAGTGGGGGCACACGGCAGGACAAGGGGGCCAGTGGGAGCACATAGGAGGACAAGGGGGCCAGTGGGGCCACACAGGAGGACAAGGGGGCCAGTGGGGGCACACGGGAGGACAAGTGGCCAGAGGGGTCACACGGGAGGACAAGGGGGCCAATGGGGGCACACAGATGAACACAAGGCCAAGAGGTGCACACGGGAGGACAAGGGGGGACAGTGGGGGCACACGGCAGGACAAGGGGGTCAGTGGGAGCACATAGGAGGACAAGGGGGCCAGTGGGCCACACAGGAGGACAAGGGGGCCAGTGGGGGCACACGGGAGGACAAGGGGCCAGAGGGGTCACACGGGAGGACAAGGGGGCCAATGGGGGCACACAGATGAACACAAGGCCAAGAGGTGCACACGGGAGGACAAGGGAGGACAGTGGGGGCACACGGGAGGACAAAGGGGCCAGTGGGGGCTCACGGGAGGACAAGGGGACAGTGGGGGCACAAGGGAGGACAAGGGGGCCAGTGGGAGCACACATGAGGACAGGGGGGCCAGTGGGGGCACACAAGAGGACAAGGGGGCCAGTGGGAGCACATGGGAGGACAAGGGGGTCAGTGAGGGCACATGGGAGGACAAAGGGGCCAATGGGGGTGCACGAGAGGACAAGGGGGCCAGTGGGGGCACACAGGAGGACGAGGGGGCCAGTGGGGGCACACAGGAGGACAAGGGGGCCAGTGGGGGAGCACAGATAAACACAGGGGCAAGAGGGGCACAATGGAGGACAAGGGGGCCAGTGGGGGCACACAGGAGGACAAAGGGGCCAGTGGGGGCACACTGATGAACACGGGGCAGGAGGGGGCACAAGAGAGGGCAAGAGGGTCAGTTGAGGCACACACAGGAGGACAAGGGGGGCCAGTGGAGGCACACAGGAGGACAAAGTGTGCCCCCACTGATTACTGCCTCCATTATCTATTTATTTGTATTTATTTACTATTTATCTGTTCTCTTCTGCTCCGTACATTACACTCTCCCCCTTCCATGCACTTTTCCCCTTTCCCTTTTCCATGCACTTGCACGTTCTCAATGTCACTGGGCCTAGTAAGATTGTTTTTTGTTCTCCCCTGTTCCACTCCCTTGCCTTGTCGTGCTCTGAAACACTTGTGTACGAGTGCGAACAAATAAAATATCATATCATATCATATCAAAGAGGCCAATGGGTGCACACAAGAGGACAAGGGGGCCAGTGGGGGCACACAGATGAACATGGGGGCCAGAGGGGGCACATGGGAGGATAAGGGCCTGTGGGGGCACACTGGAGGACAAGGGGGGCTGTAGGGGCACAAGGGAGGACAAGGGGGCTAGTGGGGGCACACACAAGGACAAGAGGGCCAGTGGGGGAACACAGATGAACAGGGGGGCAAGAGGGGGCACACAGGATGACAAGGGGGCCAGCGGGGGCACAAGGGAGAACAAGGGGCAAGAGGCGGTACAAGGGAGGACAAAGGGGTCAGTGAGGGCACAAGGGAGGACAAGGGGGCCAGAAGGGGCACATGGGAGGACAAGGGGGAAAGAGGGGGCACAAGGGAGGACTAGGGGCCAGTGGGGGCACACGGGAGGACAAGGGGGCCAGTGGGGCCACACAGAAGGACAAGGGGGCCAGTGGGGGCACACGAAGGACAAGGGGCCAGAGGGGTCACACGGGAGGACAAGGGGGCCAATGGGGGCACACAGATGAACACAAGGCCAAGAGGTGCACACGGGAGGACAAGGGAGGACAGTGGGGGCACACGGCAGGACAAGGGGGCCAGTGGGAGCACATAGGAGGACAAGGGGGCCAGTGGGGCACACAGGAGGACAAGGGGGCCAGTGGGGGCACACGGGAGGACAAGGGGCCAGAGGGGTCACACAGGAGGACAAGGGGGCCAATGGGGGCACACAGATGAACACAAGGCCAAGAGGGGCACACGGGAGGACAAGGGAGGACAGTGGGGGCACACGGGAGGACAAAGGGGCCAGTGGGGCTCACGGGAGGACAACGGGACAGTGGGGGCACAAGGGAGGACAAAGGGGCCAATGGGGGCAAACAGATGAACCCAGGGGTGAGAGGGGGCAAACGGGAGGACAAAGCCGCCAATGGGGGCACACAAGAGGACAAGATGGCCAGTGGGGGTACAGGGGAGGACAAGGGGGCCAGCAGGGGGACACTGGAGGTCAAGGGGTTCAGTGGGGGCACACAGGAGTACAAGGGAGCCAGTGGGGGCACACAGGAGGACATGGGGGCCAGTGGGGGCACACGGGAATACAAGGGGGCCAGTGGGGGCACACAGGAGGACAAGGGGGCCAGTGGGGGCCCACTGATGAACAGAGGAGCAAGAGGGGGCACAAGGGAGGACAGGGGAGCCAGGGGGAACATGGGAGGACAAGGCGGCCAGTGGGGGCACATGTGAGGACAGGGGGGCCAGTGAGGGCATACAGGAAGACAAGTGGGCCAGTGGGTGCACACAGCAGGACAAGGGGGCCAGTGGGGGCACACAGATGTACATGGGGGCTAGAAGGGGCACACGGGCGGATAAGGGGCCAGTGGGGACACACTGGAGGACAATGGGGGGGCAGTAGGGGCACACGGGAGGACAAGGGGGCCAGTGGGGGCACACACGAGGACAAGAGGGACAGTGGGGGCGCAAAGATGAACACGAGGCTAGAGGGGGAACACAGGATGATAAAGGGGCCAGTGGGGGCACAAGGGAGGACAAGCGGGCAAGAGGAGGCACAAGGGAGGACAAAGGGGCCGGTGGGGGTACAAGGGAGGACAAGGGGGCCAGTGGGGGCACACGGGAGGACAAGTCAGCCAGTGGGGGCACACGGGAGGACAAGGAGCCAGTGAGGGCACACAGATGAACATGGGGCAAGAGGGGGCAAGGGAAGAAAAGGGGGCCAGTGGGGAATACAGGATGACAAGGGGGCCAGTGGGGGCATGTGGGAGGACAAGGGGGCCAGTGGGGGCACATGGGAGGACAAGGGGGCCAGTGGGGGCACACGGGAGGACAAGTCAGCCAGTGGGGGCACACGGGAGGACAAGGAGCCAGAGGGGGCACACAGACGAACATGGGGGCCAGAGGGGGAACACGGGAGGTTAAGGGGAGCAGTGGGTGCACACTGGAGGACAAGGGGGGCTGTAGGGGCACAACAATGGACATGGATGCCAGTGGGGGCAAAAGGGAGGCCAAGGAGGCCAGTTGGGGCACACGTGAGAACAAGGGGGGCAGTGGGAGCACTCAGATGAACAAGGGGGCCAGTGGGGGCACACAGAAGGACACAGGGGTCAGTGGGGGCACAAGGGAGGACAAGGGAGCAAGAGGGGGTACAAGGGAGGGAAAGGGGGTCAGTGGGGGCACACTGGAGGGCAAGGGGGTCAGTGGGGGCACACGGGAGGACAAGGGGGCCAGTGGGGGCACACAGATGAACACAGGGCCAAGAGGGGCACACAGGAGGACAAGGGAGGACAGTGGGGGCACACAAGAGGACAAGATGGCAAGTGGGGGCACAGGGGAGGACAAGGGGGCCAGTGGTGGCACACTGGAGGGCAAGGGGGGCAGTGGGGGCACACGGGAGGACAAGGGGGCCAATGGGGGCAAACAGATGAACACAGGGGTGAGAGGGGGCATACGGGAGGACAAAGCCGCCAATGGGGGCACACAAGAGGACAAGATGGCCAGTGGGGGTACAGGGGAGGACAAGGGGGCCAGCAGGGGGACACTGGAGGGCAAGGGGTTCAGTGGGGGCACACAGGAGTACAAGGGAGCCAGTGGGGGCACACAGGAGGACATGGGGGCCAGTGGGGGCACATGGGAATACAAGGGGGCCAGTGGGGGCACACAGGAGGACAAGGGGGCCAGTGGGGGCCCACTGATGAACAGAGGAGCAAGAGGGGGCACAAGGGAGGACAGGGGAGCCAGGGGGGCACATGGGAGGACAAGGGGGCCAGTGGGGGCACATGTGAGGACAGGGGGGCCAGTAGGGGCACACAGATTAACACGCAGTAAGAGGGGGCACCAGGGAGGACAAGGGGCTAGTGGGGGCACACCAGAGGACAAGGGGGCCAGTGAGGGGATACAGGAAGACAAGTGGGCCAGTGGGTGCACACAGCAGGACAAGGGGGCCAGTGGGGGCACACAGATGTACATGGGGGCTAGAAGGGGCACACCGGCGGATAAGGGGCCAGTGGGGACACACAGGAGGACAATGGGGGGCAGTAGGGGCACACGGGAGGACAAGGGGGCCAGTGGGGGCACACACGAGGACAAGAGGGACAGTGGGGGCGCAAAGATGAACACGAGGCTAGAGGGGGAACACAGGATGATAAAGGGGCCAGTGGGGGCACAAGGGAGGACAAGCGGGCAAGAGGAGGCACAAGGGAGGACAAAGGGGCCGGTGGGGGTACAAGGGAGGACAAGGGGGCCAGAAGGGGCATAAGGGAGGACAAGGGGGCAAGGAGGGGGCACAAGGGAGGACAAGGGGGCCAGTGGGGGCACACAGGATGACAGGGGGGCCAGTGGGGGCAAAAGGGATGACAAGGGGGCCAGTGGGCAACATGTGAGGACAAGGGGGCCAGTGGGGGCACACAGATGAACACAGAGTGAGAGGGTGTACAAGGGAGGACAAGGGAGCCAGTGGAGGCTCAAAGGAGGACAAGGAGGCCAGTGAGGGCACACAGATGAACATGGGGCAAGAGGGGGCAAGGGAAGAAAAGGGGGCCAGTGGGGAATACAGGATGACAAGGGGGCCAGTGGGGGCATGTGGGAGGACAAGGGGGCCAGTGGGGGCACATGGGAGGACAAGGGGGCCAGTGGGGGCACACGGGAGGACAAGTTGGCCAGTGGGGGCACTGGGGAGGACAAGGGGGCCAGTGGTGGCACACTGGAGGGCAAGGGGGGCAGTGGGGGCACACGGGAGGAAAGGGGGCCAGTGGGGGCACACGGGAGGACAAGGGGCCAGAGGGGTCACACGGGAGGACAAGGGGGCCAATGGGGGCACACAGATGAACACAGGGGTGAGAGGGGGCATACGGCAGGACAAAGCCGCTAGCGGGGACGCACTGGAGGGCAAGGGGGTCAGTGGGGGCACACTGGAGGACAAAGGGGCCAGTGGGGGCACACAGGAGGACACAGGGGCCAGTGGGGGCACACAGGAATACAAGGGGGCCAGTGGGGGCACACAGGAGGACAAGGGGGCCAGTGGGGGCCCACTGATGAACAGAGGAGCAAGAGGGGGCACAAGGGAGGACAGGGGAGCCAGGGGGGCACATCGGAGGACAAGGGTGCCAGTGGGGGCACATGTGAGGACAGGGGGGCCAGTAGGGGCACACAGATTAACACGCGGTAAGAGGGGGCACCAGGGATGACAAGGGGGCTAGTGGGGGCACACCGGAGGGCAAGGGGGCCAGTGAGGGCATACAGGAAGACAAGTGGGCCAGTGGGTGCATACAGCAGGACAAGGGGGCCAGTGGGGGCACACAGATGTACATCGGGGCTAGATGGGGCACATGGGGGGATAAGGGGACAGTGGGGACACACCGGAGGACAATGGGGGCAGTAGGGGCACAAGGGAGGACAAGGGGGTCAGTGGGGGCACACATGAGGACAAGAGGGACAGTGGGGGCACAAAGATGAACACGAGGCTAGAGGGGGAACACAGGATGATAAAGGGGCCAGTGGGGGCACAAGGGAGGACAAGGGGGCAAGAGGAGGCACAAGGGAGGACAAAGGGGCCGGTGGGGGTACAAGGGAGGACAAGGGGGCCAGAAGGGGCATAAGGGAGGACAAGGGGGCAAGGAGGGGGCACAAGGGAGGACAAGGGGGCCAGTGGGGGCACACAGGATGACAGGGGGGCCAGTGGGGGCAAAAGGGATGACAAGGGGGCCAGTGGGCAACATGTGAGGACAAGGGGGCCAGTGGGGGCACACAGATGAACACAGAGTGAGAGGGTGTACAAGGGAGGACAAGGGAGCCAGTGGAGGCTCAAAGGAGGACAAGGAGGCCAGTGAGGGCACACAGATGAACATGGGGCAAGAGGGGGCAAGGGAAGAAAAGGGGGCCAGTGGGGAATACAGGATGACAAGGGGGCCAGTGGGGGCATGTGGGAGGACAAGGGGGCCAGTGGGGGCACATGGGAGGACAAGGGGGCCAGTGGGGGCACACGGGAGGACAAGTTGGCCAGTGGGGGCACACGGGAGGACAAGGAGCCAGAGGGGGCACACAGACGAACATGGGGGCCAGAGGGGGAACACGGGAGGTTAAGGGGAGCAGTGGGTGCACACTGGAGGACAAGGGGGCTGTAGGGGCACAACAATGGACATGGATGCCAGTGGGGGCAAAAGGGAGGCCAAGGAGGCCAGTTGGGGCACACATGAGGACAAGGGGGGCAGTGGGAGCACTCAGATGAACAAGGGGGCCAGTGGGGGCACACAGAAGGACACGGGGGTCAGTGGGGGCACAAGGGAGGACAAGGGAGCAAGAGGGGGTACAAGGGAGGGCAAGGGGGTCAGTGGGGGCACACTGGAGGGCAAGGGGGTCAGTGGGGGCACACGGGAGGACAAGGGGGCCAGTGGGGGCACACAGATGAACACAGGGCCAAGAGGGGCACACAGGAGGACAAGGGAGGACAGTGGGGGCACACAAGAGGACAAGATGGCCAGTGGGGGCACTGGGGAGGACAAGGGGGCCAGTGGTGGCACACTGGAGGGCAAGGGGGGCAGTGGGGGCACACGGGAGGAAAGGGGGCCAGTGGGGGCACACGGGAGGACAAGGGGCCAGAGGGGTCACACGGGAGGACAAGGGGGCCAATGGGGGCACACAGATGAACACAGGGGTGAGAGGGGGCATACGGCAGGACAAAGCCGCTAGCGGGGGCGCACTGGAGGGCAAGGGGGTCAGTGGGGGCACACTGGAGGACAAAGGGGCCAGTGGGGGCACACAGGAGGACACAGGGGCCAGTGGGGGCACACAGGAATACAAGGGGGCCAGTGGGGGCACACAGGAGGACAAGGGGGCCAGTGGGGGCCCACTGATGAACAGAGGAGCAAGAGGGGGCACAAGGGAGGACAGGGGAGCCAGGGGGGCACATCGGAGGACAAGGGTGCCAGTGGGGGCACATGTGAGGACAGGGGGGCCAGTAGGGGCACACAGATTAACACGCGGTAAGAGGGGGCACCAGGGATGACAAGGGGGCTAGTGGGGGCACACCGGAGGGCAAGGGGGCCAGTGAGGGCATACAGGAAGACAAGTGGGCCAGTGGGTGCATACAGCAGGACAAGGGGGCCAGTGGGGGCACACAGATGTACATCGGGGCTAGATGGGGCACATGGGGGGATAAGGGGACAGTGGGGACACACCGGAGGACAATGGGGGCAGTAGGGGCACAAGGGAGGACAAGGGGGTCAGTGGGGGCACACATGAGGACAAGAGGGACAGTGGGGGCACAAAGATGAACACGAGGCTAGAGGGGGAACACAGGATGATAAAGGGGCCAGTGGGGGCACAAGGGAGGACAAGGGGGCAAGAGGAGGCACAAGGGAGGACAAAGGGGCCGGTGGGGGTACAAGGGAGGACAAGGGGGCCAGAAGGGGCATAAGGGAGGACAAGGGGGCAAGGGGGGGCACAAGGGAGGACAAGGGGGCCAGTGGGGGCACACAGGATGACAGGGGGGCCAGTGGGGGCAAAAGGGATGACAAGGGGGCCAGTGGGCAACATGTGAGGACAAGGGGGCCAGTGGGGGCACACAGATGAACACGGAGTGAGAGGGTGTACAAGGGAGGACAAGGGAGCCAGTGGAGGCTCAAAGGAGGACAAGGAGGCCAGTGAGGGCACACAGATGAACATGGGGCAAGAGGGGGCAAGGGAGGAAAAGGGGGCCAGTGGGGAATACAGGATGACAAGGGGGCCAGTGGGGGCATGTGGGAGGACAAGGGGGCCAGTGAGGGCACACGGGAGGACAAGGGGGCCAGTGGGGGCACACGGGAGGACAAGTTGGCCAGTGGGGGCACACGGGAGGACAAGGAGCCAGAGGGGGCACACAGATGAACATAGGGGACAGAGGGGGAACACGGGAGGTTAAGGGGGGCAGTGGGTGCACACTGGAGGACAAGGGGGGCTGTAGGGGCACAACAATGGACAAAGAGGCCAGTGGGGGCAAAAGGGAGGACAAGGAGGCCACTTGGGGCACACATGAGGACAAGGGGGCCAGTGGGAGCACTCAGATGAACAAGGGGGCCAGTGGGGGCACACAGAAGGACACGGGGCCAGTGAGGGCACAAGGGAGGGCAAGGGGGTCAGTGGGGGAACACGGTAGGACAAGGGGGTCAGTGGGGGCACACAGGAGGACAAGGGGGCCAGTGGGGGCACACAGGAAGACAAGGGGCCAAAGGGGGCACACAGATGAACATGGAGGCCAGATGGGGCACACGGGAGGTTAAGGGGGCAGTGGGGGCACACTGGACGACAAGGGGGCAGTAGGGGCACACAGATGAACATGGGGGCAAGGGGGGGCACACAGGATGACAAGGGGGCCAGTGGGGCACAAGGGAGGACAAGGAGCAAGAAGGGGCACAATGGAGGACAAGGGTGCCTGTGGGGGCACAAGGGTGGACAAGGGGGCCAGAAGGGGCACAAGGGAGTACAAGGGGGCAAGAGGGGGCACACAGGAGGACAAGTTGGCCAGTGGGGGCACAAGGGAGGACAAGGGGGCCAGTGGGGGACATGTGAGGACAAGGGGGCCAGTGGGGGACATGTGAGGACAAGGGGGCCAGTGGGGGCACACAGATGAACACGGGGCAAGAGGGTGTACAAGCGAGGACAAGGGGGATAATGGGGGGTCAAGGGAGGACATGGAGTCCAGTGAGGGCACACAGATGAACATGGGGCAAGAGGGGGCAATGGAGGAAAAGGGGGCCAGTGGTGCATACGGGATGGCAAGGGGGCCAGTGGGGGAACATGGCAGGACAAGGGGGCCAGTGGGAGCACATAGGAGGACAAGGGGGCCAGTGGGGCCACACAGGAGGACAAGGGGCCAGTGGGGGCACACGGGAGGACAAAGGGCCAGAGGGGTCACACGGGATTACAAGGGGGCCAATGGGGGCACACAGATGAACACAGGGCCAAGAGGGGCACACGGGAGGACAAGGGAGGACAGTGGGGGCACACGGGAGAACAAGGGGGCCAGTGGGGGCTCACGGGAGGACAAGGGGACAGTGGGGGCACAAGGGAGGACAAGGGGGCCAGTGGGAGCACACAGGAGGACAAGGGGGGCAGTGGGGGCACACGAGAGGACAAGGGGGCCAGTGGGAGCACATGGGAGGACAAGGGGGCCAGTGAGGGCACATGGGAGGACAAGGGGGCCGATGGGGGTGCACGAGAGGACAAGGGGTCCAGTGGGGGAACACAGATGAACACAGGGGCAAGAGAGGGCACAATATAGGACAAGGGGGCCAGTGGGGGCACACAGGAGGACAAGGGGGCCAGTGGGGGCACACTGATGAACACGGGGCAGGAGGGGGCACAAGAGAGGACAAGGGGGTCAGTTGGGGCACACACAGGAGGACAAGGGGGGCCAGTGGAGGCACACGGGAGGACAAAGTCTCCCCCAGTGATTACTACCTCCATTATCTATTTATTTGTATTTATTTACTATTTATCTGTTCTCTTCTGCTCCGTACATTACACTTTCCCCCTTCCATGCACTTTTCCCCTTTCCCTTTTCCATGCACTGGCACGTTCTCAATGTCACTGGGCCTAGTAAGATTGTTTTTTGTTCTCCCCTGTTCCCCTTGTCGTGCTCTGAAACACTTGTGTACGAGTGCGAACAAATAACATATCATATCATATCATATCAAATAGGCCAATGGGTGCACACAGGAGGACAAGGGAGCCAGTGGGGGCACACAGGAGGACAAGGGGGGCAGTGGGGTCACACAGATGAACATGGGGGCCAGAGGGGGCACATGGGAGGATAAGGGCCTGTGGGGGCACACTGGAGGACAAGGGGGCTAGTGGGGGCACACACAAGGATAAGAGTGCCAGTGGGGTCACACAGATGAACAGGGGGGCAAGATGGGGCACACAGGATGACAAGGGGGACAGTGGGGGCACAAGGGAGAACAAGGGGCAAGAGGCGGTACAAGGGAGGACAAAGGGGTCAGTGACGGCACAAGGGAGGACAAGGGGGCCAGAAGGGGCACATGGGAGGACAAGGGGGCAAGAGGGGCACAAGGGAGGACTAGGGGGCCAGTGGGGGCACACTGGAGGACAAGGGGGCCAGTGGGGCCACACAGGAGGACAAGGGGGCCAGTGAGGGCACACGGGAGGACAAGGGGCCAGAGGGGTCACACGGGAGGTCAAGGGGGCCAATGGGGGCACACAGATCAACACAGGGCCAAGAGGGGGACACGGGAGGACAAGGGAGGACAGCGGGGGCACACAAGAGGACAAGGTGGCCAGTGGGGGCACAGGGGAGAACAAAGGGGCCAGTGGGGGCACACTGGAGGACAAGGGGGCCAGTGGGGGCACACGGCAGGATAAGGGGACAGAGGGGTCACACAGGAGGACAAGGGGGCCAATGGGGCACACAGATGAACACAGGGGTGAGAGGGGGCACACGGGAGGACAAAGCAGCCAGTGGTGGCACACAAGAGGACAAGATGGCCAGTGGAGGCACAGGGGAGGACAAGGGGGCCAGTGGGGGCAGACTGGAGGGCAAGGGGGTCAGTGGGGGCATACGGGAGGACAAGGGGGCCAGTGGGGGCACACAGGAGGACAAGGGGGCCAGTGGGGGAACACTGGAAGACAAGGGGGCCAGTGGGGGCACACAGGAGGACAAGGGGGCCAGTGGGGGCACACAGGAGGACAAGGGGGGCATACAGATGAACATGGGGGCCAGAGGGGGCACATGGGAGGATAAGGGCCTGTGGGGGCACACTGGAGGACAAGGGGGCTAGTGGGGGCACACGGCAGGATAAGGGGACAGAGGGGTCACACAGGAGGACAAGGGGGCCAATGGGGCACACAGATGAACACAGGGGTGAGAGGGGGCACACGGGAGGACAAAGCAACCAGTGGTGGCACACAAGAGGACAAGATGGCCAGTGGAGGCACAGGGGAGGACAAGGGGGCCAGTGGGGGCACACTGGAGGGCAAGGGGGTCAGTGGGGGCATACGGGAGGACAAGGGGGCCAGTGGGGGCACACAGGAGGACAAGGGGGCCAGTGGGGGAACACTGGAAGACAAGGGGGCCAGTGGGGGCACACAGGAGGACAAGGGGGCCAGTGGGGGAACACGGGAGGTTAAGGGGGGCAGTGGGTGCACACTGGAGGACAAGGGGGGCTGTAGGGGCACAACAATGGACAAGGAGGCCAGTGGGGGCAAAAGGGAGGACAAGGAGGCCAGTTGGGGCAAACATGAGGACAAGGGGGCCAGTGGGAGCACTCAGATGAACAAGGGGGCCAGTGGGGGCACACAGAAGGACACGGGGGCCAGTGGGGCAAAAGGGAGGACAAGGGGGCAAGAGGGGGCACAAGGGAGGGCAAGGGGGTCAGTGGGGGCACACAGATGAAAACAGGGCCAAGAGGGGCACACAGGAGGACAAGGGAGGACAGTGGGGGCACACAAGAGGACAAGATGGCCAGTGGGGGCACAGAGGAGGACAAGGGGGCCAGTGGGGGCACACTGGAGGGCAAGGGGGTCAGTGGGGGCACACGAAAGGACAAGGGGGCCAGTGGGGGCACACAGGAGGACAAGGGGCCAGAGGGGTCACACGGGAGGACAATGGGGCCAATGGGGGCACACAGATGAAAACAGGGGTGATAGGGGGCATACGGGAGGACAAAGCCGCCAGTGGGGGCACACAAGAGAACAAGATGGCCAGTGGGGGTACAGGGGAGGACAAGGGGGCCAGCGGGGGCTGACTGGAGGGCAAGGGGGTCAGTGGGGGCACAAGGGAGGAGAAGGGGGCCAGTGGGGGCACACAGGAGGACACAGGGGCCAGTGGGGGCACACGGGAATACAAGGGGGCCAGTGGGATCACACAGGAGGACAAGGGGGCCAGTGGGGGCACACAGGAGGACAAGGGGGCCAGTGGGGGCACACTGATGAACACGGGGCAGGAGGGGGCACAAGAGAGGACAAGGGGGTCAGTTGGGGCACACACAGGAGGACAAGGGGGGCCAGTGGAGGCACACGGGAGGACAAAGTCTCCCCCACTGATTACTGCCTCCAATACCTATTTATTTGTATTTATTTACTATTTATCTGTTCTCTTCTGCTCCGTACATTACACTCTCCCCCTTCCATGCACTTTTCCCCTTTCCCTTTTCCATGCACTGGCACGTTCTCAATGTCACTGGGCCTAGTAAGATTGTTTTTTGTTCTCCCCTGTTCCCCTTGTCGTGCTCTGAAACACTTGTGTACGAGTGCGAACAAATAACATATCATATCATATCATATCAAATAGGCCAATGGGTGCACACAAGAGGACAAGGGGGCCAGTGGGGGCACACAGGAGGACAAGGGGGCCAGTGGGGGCACACAGATGAACACGGGGCAAGAGGGTGTACAAGCGAGGACAAGGGGGATAATGGGGGGTCAAGGGAGGACATGGAGGCCAGTGAGGGCACACAGATGAACATGGGGCAAGAGGGGGCAATGGAGGAAAAGGGGGCCAGTGGTGCATACGGGATGGCAAGGGGGCCAGTGGGGGAACATGGCAGGACAAGGGGGCCAGTGGGAGCACATAGGAGGACAAGGGGGCCAGTGGGGCCACACAGGAGGACAAGGGGCCAGTGGGGGCACACGGGAGGACAAAGGGCCAGAGGGGTCACATGGGATTACAAGGGGGCCAATGGGGGCACACAGATGAACACAGGGCCAAGAGGGGCACACGGGAGGACAAGGGAGGACAGTGGGGGCACACGGGAGAACAAGGGGGCCAGTGGGGGCTCACGGGAGGACAAGGGGACAGTGGGGGCACAAGGGAGGACAAGGGGGCCAGTGGGAGCACACAGGAGGACAAGGGGGGCAGTGGGGGCACACGAGAGGACAAGGGGGCCAGTGGGAGCACATGGGAGGACAAGGGGGCCAGTGAGGGCACATGGGAGGACAAGGGGGCCGATGGGGGTGCACGAGAGGACAAGGGGCCCAGTGGGGGAACACAGATGAACACAGGAGCAAGAGAGGGCACAATATAGGACAAGGGGGCCAGTGGGGGCACACAGGAGGACAAGGGGGCCAGTGGGGGCACACTGATGAACACGGGGCAGGAGGGGGCACAAGAGAGGACAAGGGGGTCAGTTGGGGCACACACAGGAGGACAAGGGGGGCCAGTGGAGGCACACGGGAGGACAAAGTCTCCCCCAGTGATTACTACCTCCATTATCTATTTATTTGTATTTATTTACTATTTATCTGTTCTCTTCTGCTCCGTACATTACACTTTCCCCCTTCCATGCACTTTTCCCCTTTCCCTTTTCCATGCACTGGCACGTTCTCAATGTCACTGGGCCTAGTAAGATTGTTTTTTGTTCTCCCCTGTTCCCCTTGTCGTGCTCTGAAACACTTGTGTACGAGTGCGAACAAATAACATATCATATCATATCATATCAAATAGGCCAATGGGTGCACACAGGAGGACAAGGGAGCCAGTGGGGGCACACAGGAGGACAAGGGGGGCAGTGGGGTCACACAGATGAACATGGGGGCCAGAGGGGGCACATGGGAGGATAAGGGCCTGTGGGGGCACACTGGAGGACAAGGGGGCTAGTGGGGGCACACACAAGGATAAGAGTGCCAGTGGGGTCACACAGATGAACAGGGGGGCAAGATGGGGCACACAGGATGACAAGGGGGACAGTGGGGGCACAAGGGAGAACAAGGGGCAAGAGGCGGTACAAGGGAGGACAAAGGGGTCAGTGACGGCACAAGGGAGGACAAGGGGGCCAGAAGGGGCACATGGGAGGACAAGGGGGCAAGAGGGGCACAAGGGAGGACTAGGGGGCCAGTGGGGGCACACTGGAGGACAAGGGGGCCAGTGGGGCCACACAGGAGGACAAGGGGGCCAGTGAGGGCACACGGGAGGACAAGGGGCCAGAGGGGTCACACGGGAGGTCAAGGGGGCCAATGGGGGCACACAGATGAACACAGGGCCAAGAGGGGGACACGGGAGGACAAGGGAGGACAGCGGGGGCACACAAGAGGACAAGGTGGCCAGTGGGGGCACAGGGGAGAACAAAGGGGCCAGTGGGGGCACACTGGAGGACAAGGGGGCCAGTGGGGGCACACGGCAGGATAAGGGGACAGAGTGGTCACACAGGAGGACAAGGGGGCCAATGGGGCACACAGATGAACACAGGGGTGAGAGGGGGCACACGGGAGGACAAAGCAGCCAGTGGTGGCACACAAGAGGACAAGATGGCCAGTGGAGGCACAGGGGAGGACAAGGGGGCCAGTGGGGGCACACTGGAGGGCAAGGGGGTCAGTGGGGGCATACGGGAGGACAAGGGGGCCAGTGGGGGCACACAGGAGGACAAGGGGGCCAGTGGGGGAACACTGGAAGACAAGGGGGCCAGTGGGGGCACACAGGAGGACAAGGGGGCCAGTGGGGGCACACAGGAGGACAAGGGGGGCATACAGATGAACATGGGGGCCAGAGGGGGCACATGGGAGGATAAGGGCCTGTGGGGGCACACTGGAGGACAAGGGGGCTAGTGGGGGCACACACAAGGACAAGAGTGCAAGTGGGGTCACACAGATGAACAGGGGGGCCAGAGGGGGAACACGGGAGGTTAAGGGGGGCAGTGGGTGCACACTGGAGGACAAGGGGGGCTGTAGGGGCACAACAATGGACAAGGAGGCCAGTGGGGGCAAAAGGGAGGACAAGGAGGCCAGTTGGGGCAAACATGAGGACAAGGGGGCCAGTGGGAGCACTCAGATGAACAAGGGGGCCAGTGGGGGCACACAGAAGGACACGGGGGCCAGTGGGGCAAAAGGGAGGACAAGGGGGCAAGAGGGGGCACAAGGGAGGGCAAGGGGGTCAGTGGGGGCACACAGATGAAAACAGGGCCAAGAGGGGCACACAGGAGGACAAGGGAGGACAGTGGGGGCACACAAGAGGACAAGATGGCCAGTGGGGGCACAGAGGAGGACAAGGGGGCCAGTGGGGGCACACTGGAGGGCAAGGGGGTCAGTGGGGGCACACGAAAGGACAAGGGGGCCAGTGGGGGCAAACAGGAGGACAAGGGGCCAGAGGGGTCACACGGGAGGACAATGGGGCCAATGGGGGCACACAGATGAAAACAGGGGTGATAGGGGGCATACGGGAGGACAAAGCCGCCAGTGGGGGCACACAAGAGAACAAGATGGCCAGTGGGGGTACAGGGGAGGACAAGGGGGCCAGCGGGGGCTGACTGGAGGGCAAGGGGGTCAGTGGGGGCACAAGGGAGGAGAAGGGGGCCAGTGGGGGCACACAGGAGGACACAGGGGCCAGTGGGGGCACACGGGAATACAAGGGGGCCAGTGGGATCACACAGGAGGACAAGGGGGCCAGTGGGGGCACACAGGAGGACAAGGGGGCCAGTGGGGGCACACTGATGAACACGGGGCAGGAGGGGGCACAAGAGAGGACAAGGGGGTCAGTTGGGGCACACACAGGAGGACAAGGGGGGCCAGTGGAGGCACACGGGAGGACAAAGTCTCCCCCACTGATTACTGCCTCCAATACCTATTTATTTGTATTTATTTACTATTTATCTGTTCTCTTCTGCTCCGTACATTACACTCTCCCCCTTCCATGCACTTTTCCCCTTTCCCTTTTCCATGCACTGGCACGTTCTCAATGTCACTGGGCCTAGTAAGATTGTTTTTTGTTCTCCCCTGTTCCCCTTGTCGTGCTCTGAAACACTTGTGTACGAGTGCGAACAAATAACATATCATATCATATCATATCAAATAGGCCAATGGGTGCACACAGGAGGACAAGGGGGCCAGTGGGGGCACACAGGAGGACAAGGGGGGCAGTGGGGGCACACAGATGAACATGGGGGCCAGAGGGGGCACATGGGAGGATAAGGGCCTGTGGGGGCACACTGGAGGACAAGGGGGCTAGTGGGGGCACACACAAGGATAAGAGTGCCAGTGGGGTCACACAGATGAACAGGGGGGCAAGATGGGGCACACAGGATGACAAGGGGGACAGTGGGGGCACAAGGGAGAACAAGGGGCAAGAGGCGGTACAAGGGAGGACAAAGGGGTCAGTGAGGGCACAAGGGAGGACAAGGGGGCCAGAAGGGGCACATGGGAGGACAAGGGGGCAAGAGGGGCACAAGGGAGGACTAGGGGGCCAGTGGGGGCACACTGGAGGACAAGGGGGCCAGTGGGGCCACACAGGAGGACAAGGGGGCCAGTGAGGGCACACGGGAGGACAAGGGGCCAGAGGGGTCACACGGGAGGTCAAGGGGGCCAATGGGGGCACACAGATTAACACAGGGCCAAGAGGGGGACAAGGGAGGACAAGGGAGGACAGCGGGGGCACACAAGAGGACAAGGTGGCCAGTGGGGCCACAGGGGAGAACAAAGGGGCCAGTGGGGGCACACTGGAGGACAAGGGGGCCAGTGGGGGCACACGGCAGGATAAGGGGACAGAGGGGTCACACAGGAGGACAAGGGGGCCAATGGGGCACACAGATGAACACAGGGGTGAGAGGGGGCACACGGGAGGACAAAGCAGCCAGTGGTGGCACACAAGAAGACAAGATGGCCAGTGGAGGCACAGGGGAGGACAAGGGGGCCAGTGGGGGCACACTGGAGGGCAAGGGGGTCAGTGGGGGCATACGGGAGGACAAGGGGGCCAGTGGGGGCACACAGGAGGACAAGGGGGCCAGTGGGGGAACACTGGAAGACAAGGGGGCCAGTGGGGGCAAGCAGGAGGACAAGGGGGCCAGTGGGGGCACACAGGAGGACAAGGGGGGCATACAGATGAACATGGGGGCCAGAGGGGGCACATGGGAGGATAAGGGCCTGTGGGGGCACACTGGAGGACAAGGGGGCTAGTGGGGGCACACACAAGGACAAGAGTGCAAGTGGGGTCACACAGATGAACAGGGGGGCCAGAGGGGGAACACGGGAGGTTAAGGGGGGCAGTGGGTGCACACTGGAGGACAAGGGGGGCTGTAGGGGCACAACAATGGACAAGGAGGCCAGTGGGGGCAAAAGGGAGGACAAGGAGGCCAGTTGGGGCAAACATGAGGACAAGGGGGCCAGTGGGAGCACTCAGATGAACAAGGGGGCCAGTGGGGGCACACAGAAGGACACGGGGGCCAGTGGGGCAAAAGGGAGGACAAGGGGGCAAGAGGGGGCACAAGGGAGGGCAAGGGGGTCAGTGGGGGCACACAGATGAAAACAGGGCCAAGAGGGGCACACAGGAGGACAAGGGAGGACAGTGGGGGCACACAAGAGGACAAGATGGCCAGTGGGGGCACAGGGGAGGACAAGGGGGCCAGTGGGGGCACACTGGAGGGCAAGGGGGTCAGTGGGGGCACACGAAAGGACAAGGGGGCCAGTGGGGGCACACAGGAGGACAAGGGGCCAGAGGGGTCACACGGGAGGACAATGGGGCCACACAGATGAAAACAGGGGTGATAGGGGGCATACGGGAGGACAAAGCCGCCAGTGGGGGCACACAAGAGAACAAGATGGCCAGTGGGGGTACAGGGGAGGACAAGGGGGCCAGCGGGGGCTGACTGGAGGGCAAGGGGGTCAGTGGGGGCACAAGGGAGGAGAAGGGGCCAGTGGGGGCACACAGGAGGACACAGGGGCCAGTGGGGGCACACGGGAATACAAGGGGGCCAGTGGGGGCACACAGGAGGACAAGGGGGCCAGTGGGGGCACACAGGAGGACAAGGGGGGCACACAGATGAACATGAGGGCCAATAGGGGGACACGGGAGGACAAGGGAGGACAGTGGGGGCACACAAGAGGACAAGATGGCCAGTGGGGGCACAGGGGAGGACAAGGGGGCCAGTGGGGGCACACTGGAGGACAAGGGGGCAAGTGGGGGCACACGGCAGGACAAGGGGACAGAGGGGTCACACAGGAGGACAAGGGGGCCAATGGGGCTCACAGATGAACACAGGGGTGAGGGGGGGCACACGGGAGGACAAAGCAGCCAGTGGTGGCACACAAGAGGACAAGATGGCCAGTGGAGGCACAGGGGAGGACAAGGGGGCCAGTGGGGGCACACTGGAGGGCAAGGGGGTCAGTGAGGGCATACGGGAGGACAAGGGGGCCAGTGGGGGCACACAGGAGGACAAGGGGGCCAGTGGGGGCACACAGGAAGACAAGGGGGCCAGTGGGGGCACATAGGAGGACAAGGGGGGCACACAGATGAACATGGGGGCCGGAGGGGGCACATGGGAGGATAAGGGCCTGTGGGGGCACACTGGAGGACAAGGGGGCTAGAGGGGGCACACACAAGGACAAGAGTGCAAGTGGGGTCACACAGATGAACAGGGGGGCCAGAGGGGGAACACGGGAGGTTAAGGGGGACAGTGGGTGCACACTGGAGGACAAGGGGGGCTGTAGGGGCACAACAATGGACAAGGAGGCCAGTGGGGGCAAAAAGGAGGACAAGGAGGCCAGTTGGGGCACACATGAGGACAAGGGGGCCAGTGGGAGCACTCAGATGAACAAGGGGGCCAGTGGGGGCACACAGAAGGACACAGGGGCCAGTGAGGGCAAAAGGGAGGACAAGGGGGCAAGAGGGGCCACAAGGGAGGGCAAGGGGGTCAGTGGGGGCACACTGGAGGACAAGGGGGCCAGTGGGGGCACACAGGAGGACAAGGGGCCAGAGGGGGCACACGGGAATACAAGGGGGCGAGTGGGGGCACACAGGAGGACAAGGGGGCCAGCCGGGGCTGACTTGAGGGCAAGGGGGTCAGTGGGGGCACACGGGAGGACAAGGGGGCCAGTGGGGGCACACGGGAGGACACAGGGGCCAGTGGGGGCACACGGGAATACAAGGGGGCCAGTGGGGGCACACAGGAGGACAAGGGGGCCAGTGGGGGCCCACTGATGAACAGAGGAGCAAGAGGGGGCACAAGGGAGGACAGGGGAGCCAGGGGGGCACATCGGAGGACAAGGGGGCCAGTGGGGGCACATGTGAGGACAGGGGGGCCAGTAGGGGCACACAGATTAACACGCGGTAAGAGGGGGCACCAAGGAGGACAAGGGGGGTAGTGGGGGCACACCGGAGGACAAGGGGGCCAGTGAGGGCATACAGGAAGACAAGTGGGCCAGTGGGTGCACACAGCAGGACAAGGGGGCCAGTGGGGGCACACAGATGTACATGGGGCTAGAGGGGGCACACGGGAGGATAAGGGGCCAGTGGGGACACACTGGAGGACAATGGGGGGCAGTAGGGGCACAAGGGAGGACAAGGGGGCCAGTGGGGGCACACACGAGGACAAAGGGGCCGGTGGGGGTACAAGGGAGGACAAGGGGGCCAGAAGGGGCATAAGGGAGGACAAGGGGGCAAGGGGGGGCACAAGGGAGGACAAGGGGGCCAGTGGGGGCACACAGAATGACAGGGGGGCCAGTGGGGGCAAAAGGGATGACAAGGGGGACAGTGGGATACATGTGAGGACAAGGTGGCCAGTGGGGGCACACAGATGAACACGGAGTGAGAGGGTGTACAAGGGAGGACAAGGGAGCCAGTGGAGGCTCAAAGGAGGACAAGGAGGCCAGTGAGGACACAGATGAACATGGGGCAAGAGGGGGCAAGGGAGGAAAAGGGGGCCAGTGGGGAATACAGGATGACAAGGGGGCCAGTGGGGGCATGTGGTAGGACAAGGGGGCCAGTGGGGGCACACGGGAGGACAAGGGGGCCAGTGGGGGCACACGGGAGGACAATTTGGCCAGTGGGGGCACACGGGAGGACAAGGAGCCAGAGGGGGCACACAGACGAACATAGGGGCCAGAGGGGGAACACAGAAGGACACGGGGGCCAGTGGGGGCACAAGGGAGGACAAGGGGGCCAGAGGGGGCACAAGGGAGGTTAAGGGGGCAGTGGGTGCACACTGGAGGACAAGGGGGGCTGTAGGGGCACAACAATGGACAAGGAGGCCAGTGTGGGCAAAAGGGAGGACAAGGAGGCCAGTTGGGCCACACATGAGTACAAGGGGGCCAGTGGGAGCACTCAGATGAACAAGGGGGCCAGTGGGGGCACACAGAAGGACACGGGGGCCAGTGGGGGCACAAGGGAGGACAAGGGGGCAAGAGGGGGCACAAGGGAGGGCAAGGGGGTCAGTGGGGGCACACGGTAGGACAAGGGGGCCAGTGGGGGCACACAGGAGGACAAGGGGGCCAGTGGGGGCACACAGGAAGACAAGGGGCCAAAGGGGGCACACAGATGAACATGGAGGCCAGACGGGGCACACGGGAGGTTAAGGGGGCAGAGGGGGCACACTGGAGGACAAGGGGGCAGTAGGGGCACACAGATGAACATGGGGGCAAGAGGGGGCACACAGGATGACAAGGGGGCCAGTGGGGCACAAGGGAGGACAAGGAGCAAGAAGGGGCACAAGGGAGGACAAGGGGGCCAGTGGGGGCACAAGGGCAGACAAGGGGGCCAGAAGCGGCACAAGGGAGTACAAGAGGGCAAGAGGGGGCCCAAGGGAGGACAAGGGGGCAAGTGGGGGCACAAGGGAGGACAAGGGGGCCAGTGGGGGACATGTGAGGACAAGGGGGCCAGTGGGGGACATGTGAGGACAAGGGGGCCAGTGGGGGCACACAGATGAACACGGGGCAAGAGGGTGTACAAGGGAGGACAAGGGGGACATGGGGGGGTCAAGGGAGGACATGGAGGCCAGTGAGGGCACACAGATGAACATGGGGCCAGTGGGGGCACACAGGAGGACACAGGGGCCAGTGGGGGCACACGGGAATACAAGGGGGCCAGTGGGGGCACACAGGAGGACAAGGGGGCCAGTGGGGGCCCACTGATGAACAGAGGAGCAAGAGGGGGCACAAGGGAGGACAGGGGAGCCAGGGGGGCACATCGGAGGACAAGGGGGCCAGTGGGGGCACATGTGAGGACAGGGGGGCCAGTAGGGGCACACAGATTAACACGCGGTAAGAGGGGGCACCAAGGAGGACAAGGGGGCTAGTGGGGGCACACCGGAGGACAAGGGGGCCAGTGAGGGCATACAGGAAGACAAGTGGGCCAGTGGGTGCACACAGCAGGACAAGGGGGCCAGTGGGGGCACACAGATGTACATGGGGGCTAGAGGGGGCACACGGGAGGATAAGGGGCCAGTTGGGACACACTGGAGGACAATGGGGGGCAGTAGGGGCACAAGGGAGGACAAGGGGGCCAGTGGGGGCACACACGAGGACAAAGGGGCCGGTGGGGGTACAAGGGAGGACAAGGGGGCCAGAAGGGGCATAAGGGAGGACAAGGGGGCAAGGGGGGCACAAGGGAGGACAAGGGGGCCAGTGGGGGCACACAGAATGACAGGGGGGCCAGTGGGGGCAAAAGGGATGACAAGGGGGCCAGTGGGATACATGTGAGGACAAGGGGGCCAGTGGGGGCACACAGATGAACACGGAGTGAGAGGGTGTACAAGGGAGGACAAGGGAGCCAGTGGAGGCTCAAAGGAGGACAAGGAGGCCAGTGAGGGCACACAGATGAACATGGGGCAAGAGGGGGCAAGGGAGGAAAAGGGGGCCAGTGGGGAATACAGGATGACAAGGGGGCCAGTGGGGGCATGTGGGAGGACAAGGGGACAAGCGGGGGCACACGGGAGGACAAGGGGGCCAGTGGGGGCACACGGGAGGACAAGTTGGCCAGTGGGGGCACACGGGAGGACAAGGAGCCAGAGGGGGCACACAGACGAACATGGGGGCCAGAGGGGGAACACAGAAGGACACGGGGGGCAGTGGGGGCACAAGGGAGGACAAGGGGGCAAGAGGGGGCACAAGGGAGGTTAAGGGGGCAGTGGGTGCACACTGGAGGACAAGGGGGGCTGTAGGGGCACAACAATGGACAAGGAGGCCAGTGGGGGCATAAGGGAGGAGAAGGAGGCCAGTTGGGGCACACATGAGGACAAGGGGGCCAGTGGGAGCACTCAGATGAACAAGGGGGCCAGTGGGGGCACACAGAAGGACACGGGGGCCAGTGGGGGCACAAGGGAGGACAAGGGGGCAAGAGGGGGCACAAGGGAGGGCAAGGGGGTCAGTGGGGGCACACGGTAGGACAAGGGGGCCAGTGGGGGCACACAGGAGGACAAGGGGGCCAGTGGGGGCACACAGGAAGACAAGGGGCCAAAGGGGGCACACAGATGAACATGGAGGCCAGACGCGGCACACGGGAGCTTAAGGGGGCAGAGGGGGCACACTGGAGGACAAGGGGGCAGTAGGGGCACACAGATGAACATGGGGGCAAGAGGGGGCACACAGGATGACAAGGGTGCCAGTGGGGCACAAGGGAGGACAAGGAGCAAGAAGGGGCACAAGGGAGGACAAGGGGGCCAGTGGGGGCACAAGGGCAGACAAGGGGGGCAGAAGGGGCACAAGGGAGTACAAGGGGGCAAGAGGGGGCACAAGGGAGGACAAGGGGGCAAGTGGGGGCACAAGGGAGGACAAGGGGGCCAGTGGGGGACATGTGAGGACAAGGGGGCCAGTGGGGGACATGTGAGGACAAGGGGGCCAGTGGGGGCACACAGATGAACACGGGGCAAGAGGGTGTACAAGGGAGGACAAGGGGGGCATGGGGGGGGTCAAGGGAGGACATGGAGGCCAGTGAGGGCACACAGATGAACATGGGGCAAGAGGGGGCAATGGAGGAAAAGGGGGCCAGTGGTGCATACGGGATGGCAAGGGGGCCAGTGGGGGCACACGGCAGGACAAGGGGGCCAGTGGGAGCACATAGGAGGACAAGGGGGCCAGTGGGGCCACACAGGTGGACAAGGGGCCAGTGGGAGCACACGGGAGGAGAAAGGGCCAGAGTGGTCACACGGGAGGACAAGGGGGCCAATGGGGGCACACAGATGAACACAGGGCCAAGAGGGGCACACGGGAGGACAAGGGAGGACAGTGGGGGCACACAGGAGGAAAAGAGGGCTGGTGGGGTCTCACGGGAGGACAAGGGGACAGTGGGGGCACAAGGGAGGACAAGGGGGCCAGTGGGAGCACACAGGAGGACAAGGGGGCCAGTGGGGGCACACAAGAGGACAAGGTGGCCAGTGGGAGCACATGGGAGGACAAGGGGGCCAGTGAGGGCACATGGGAGGACAAGGGGGCCGAAGGGGGTGCACGAGAGGACAAGGGGGCCAGTGGGGGCACACAGGAGGACGAGGAGGCCAGTGGGGGCACACAGGGGGACAAGGGGGCAGTAGGGGCACACAGATGAACATGGGGGCCAGAGGGGGCACATGGGAGGATAAGGGCCTGTGGGGGCACACTGGAGGACAAGGGGGTTAGTGGGGGCACACACAAGGACAAGAGTGCCAGTGGGGTCACACAGATGAACAGGGGGGCAAGATGGGGCACACAGGATGACAAGGGGGCCAGTGGGGGCACAAGGGAGAACAAGGGGCAAGAGGCGGCACAAGGGAGGACAAAGGGGTCAGTGAGGGCACAAGGGAGGACAAGGGGGCCAGAAGGGGCACATGGGAGGACAAGGGGGCAAGAGGGGGCACAAGGGAGGACTAGGGGGCCAGTGGGGGCACACTGAGGACAAGGGGGCCAGTGGGGCCACACAGGAGGACAAGGGGGCCAGTGGGGGCACACGGGAGGACAAGGGGCCAGAGGGGTCACACGGGAGGACAAGGGGGCCAATGGGGGCACACAGATGAACACAGGGCCAAGAGGGGGACACGGGAGGACAAGGGAGGACAGTGGGGGCACACAAGAGGACAAGATGGCCAGTGGGGGCACAGGGGAGGACAAGGGGGCCAGTGGGGGCACACTGGAGGACAAGGGGGCCAGTGGGGGCACACGGCAGGACAAGGGGACAGAGGGGTCACACAGGAGGACAAGGGGGCCAATGGGGCACACAGATGAACACAGCGGTGAGAGGGGGCACACGGGAGGACAAAGCAGCCAGTGGTGGCACACAAGAGGACAAGATGGCCAGTGGAGGCACAGGGGAGGACAAGGGGGACAGTGGGGGCACACTGGAGTGCAAGGAGGCCAGTGGGGGCACACAGGAGGACAAGGGGGCCAGTGGGGGCACACAGGAGGACAAGGGGGCCAGTGGGGGCACACAGGAAGACAAGGGGGGCAGTGGGGGCACACAGGAGGACAAGGGGGCCAGTGGGGGCACACAGGAGGACAAGGGGGGCAGTGGGGGCACACAGATGAACATGGGGGCCAGAGGGGGCACATGGGAGGATAAGGGCCTGTGGGGGCACACTGGAGGACAAGGGGGCTAGGGAGGGAAAACACAAGGACAAGAGTGCCAGTGGGGTCACACAGATGAACAGGGGGCAAGATGGGGCACACAGGATGACAAGGGGGCCAGTGGGGGCACAAGGGAGAACAATGGGCAAGAGGCGGTACAAGGGAGAACAAAGGGGTCAGTGAGGGCACAAGGGAGGACAAGGGGGCCAGAAGGGGCACATGGGAGGACGAGGGGGCCAGTGGGGGCACACAGGAGGACAAGGGGGCCAGTGGGGGAACACAGATGAACACAGGGGCAAGAGGGGGCACAATATAGGACAAGGGGGCCAGTGGGGGTACACAGGAGGACAAGGGGGCCAGTGGGGGCACACTGATGAACACAGGGCAGGAGGGGGCACAAGAGAGGACAAGGGGGTCAGTTGGGGCACACACAGGAGGACAAGGGGGGCCAGTGGAGGCACACGGGAGGACAAAGTGTGCCCCCACTGATTACTAACTCCATTATCTATTTATTTGTATTTATTTACTATTTATCTGTTCTCTTCTGCTCCGTACATTACACTCTTCCCCCTTCCATGCACTTTTCCCCTTTCCCTTTTCCATGCACTTGCACGTTCTCAATGTCACTGGGCCTAGTAAGATTGTTTTTTGTTCTCCCCTGTTCCCCTCCCTTACCTTGTCGTGCTCTGAAACACTTGTGTACGAGTGCAAACAAATAACATATCATATCATATCATATCAAAGAGGCCAATGGGTGCACACAGGAGGACAAGGGGGCCAGTGGGGGCACACAGGAGAACAAGGGGGGCAATGGGGGCACACAGATGAACATGGGGGCCAGAGGGGGCACATGGGAGGATAAGGGCCTGTGGGGGCACACTGGAGGACAAGGGGGCTAGTGGGGGCACACACAAGGACAAGAGTGCCAGTGGGGTAACACAGATGAACAGGGGGGCAAGATGGGGCACACAGGATGACAATGGGGGCAAGTGGGGGCACAAGGGAGAACAAGGGGCAAGAGGCGGTACAAGGGAGGACAAAGGGGTCAGTGAGGGCACAAGGGAGGACAACGGGGCCAGAAAAGGGCACATGGGAGGACAAGGGGGCATGAGGGGGCACAAGGAAGTACTAGGGGGCCAGTGGGGGCACACTGGAGGACAAGGGGGCCAGTGGGGCCACACAGGAGGACTAAGGGGCCAGTGGGGGCACACAGGAGGACAAGGGGCCAGAGGGGTCACACGGGAGGACAAGGGGGCCAATGGGGGCACACAGATGAACACAGGGCCAAGAGGGGGACACAGGAGGACAAGGGAGGACAGTGGGGGCATACAAGAGGACAAGATGGCCAGTGGGGGCACAGGGGAGGACAAGGGGGCCAGTGGGGGCACACTGGAGGACAAGGGGGCCAGTGGGGGCACACGGCAGGACAAGGGGACAGAGGGTTCACACAGGAGGACAAGGGGGCCAATGGGGCACACAGATGAACACAGGGATGAGAGGGGGCACACGGGAAGACAAAGCAGCCAGTGGTGGCACACAAGAGGACAAGATGCCCAGTGGAGGCACAGGGGAGGACAAGGGGGCCAGTGGGGGCACACTGGAGGGCAAGGGGGTCAGTGGGGGCACACGGGAGGAAAAGGGGGCCAGTGGGGGCACACAGGAGGACAAGGGGGCCAGTGGGGGCACACGGGAAGACAAGGGGGCCAGTGGGGGCACACAGGAGGACAAGGGGGCCAGTGGGGGCCCACTGATGAACACGGGAGCGAGAGGGGGCACAAGGGGGACAGGGGGCAGGGGGGGCACATGGGAGGAAAAGGGGGACAGTAGGGGCACACAGATAAACACATGGTAAGAGGGGGTACCAGGGAGGACAATGGGGCTAGTGGGGGCACACCGGAGGACAAGGGGGCCAGTGAGGGCATACAGATGAATACAGGGGCAAGAGGGGGCACAATATAGGACAAGGGGGCCAGTGGGGGCACACAGGAGGACAAGGGGGCCAGTAGGGGCACACTGATGAACACGGGGCAGGAGGGGGCACAAGAGAGGACAAGGGGGTCAGTTGGGGCACACACAGGAGGACAAGGGGGGCCAGTGGAGGCACACGGGAGGACAAAGTGTGCCCCCACTGACCTCCATTATCTATTTATTTGTATTTATTTACTATTTATCTGTTCTCTTCTGCTCCGTACATTACACTCTCCCCCTTCCATGCACTTTTCCCCTTTCCCTTTTCCATGCACTTGCACGTTCTCAATGTCACTGGGCCTAGTAAGATTGTTTTTTGTTCTCCCCTGTTCCCCTCCCTTACCTTGTCGTGCTCTGAAACACTTGTGTACGAGTGCAAACAAATAACATATCATATCATATCATATCAAATAGGCCAATGGGTGCACAGGAGGACAAGGGGGCCAGTGGGGGCACACAGGAGGACAAGGGGGACAGTGGGGGCACACAGATGAACATGGGGGCCAGAGGGGGCACATGGGAGGATAAGGGCCTGTGGGGGCACACTGGAGGACAAGGGGGCTAGTGGGGGCACACACAAGGACAAGAGTGCCAGTGGGGTAACACAGATGAACAGGGGGGCAAGATGGGGCACACAGGATGACAAGGGGGCCAGTGGGGGCACAAGGGAGAACAAGGGGCAAGAGGCGGTACAAGGGAGGACAAAGGGGTCAGTGAGGGCACAAGGGAGGACAAGGGGGCCAGAAGGGGCACATGGGAGGACAAGGGGGCAAGAGGGGGCACAAGGGAGGACTAGGGGGCCAGTGGGGGCACATGGGAGGACAAGGGGGCCAGTGAGGGCACATGGGAGGACAAGGGGGCCGAAGGGGGTGCACGAGAGGACAAGGGGGCCAGCGGGGGCACACAGGAGGACGAGGAGGCCAGTGGGGGCACACAGGGGGAAGAGAGGGGCAGTAGGGGCACACAGATGAACATGGGGGCCAGAGGGGGCACATGGGAGGATAAGGGCCTGTGGGGGCACACTGGAGGACAAGGGGGTTAGTGGGGGCACACACAAGGACAAGAGTGCCAGTGGGGTCACACAGATGAACAGGGGGGCAAGATGGGGCACACAGGATGACAAGGGGGCCAGTGGGGGCACAAGGGAGAACAAGGGGCAAGAGGCGGTACAAGGGAGGACAAAGGGGTCAGTGAGGGCACAAGGGAGGACAAGGGGGCCAGAAGGGGCACATGGGAGGACAAGGGGGCAAGAGGGGGCACAAGGGAGGACTAGGGGGCCAGTGGGGGCACACTGAGGACAAGGGGGCCAGTGGGGCCACACAGGAGGACAAGGGGGCCAGTGGGGGCACACGGGAGGACAAGGGGCCAGAGGGGTCACACGGGAGGACAAGGGGGCCAATGGGGGCACACAGATGAACACAGGGCCAAGAGGGGGACACGGGAGGACAAGGGAGGACAGTGGGGGCACACAAGAGGACAAGATGGCCAGTGGGGGCACAGGGGAGGACAAGGGGGCCAGTGGGGGCACACTGGAGGACAAGGGGGCCAGTGGGGGCACACGGCAGGACAAGGGGACAGAGGGGTCACACAGGAGGACAAGGGGGCCAATGGGGCACACAGATGAACACAGCGGTGAGAGGGGGCACACTGGAGGACAAAGCAGCCAGTGGTGGCACACAAGAGGACAAGATGGCCAGTGGAGGCACAGGGGAGGACAAGGGGGGCAGTGGGGGCACACTGGAGTGCAAGGAGGCCAGTGGGGGCACACAGGAGGACAAGGGGGCCAGTGGGGGCACACAGGAGGACAAGGGGGCCAGTGGGGGCACACAGGAAGACAAGGGGGCCAGTGGGGGCACACAGGAGGACAAGGGGGCCAGTGGGGGCACACAGGAGGACAAGGGGGGCAGTGGGGGCACACAGATGAACATGGGGGCCAGAGGGGGCACATGGGAGGATAAGGGCCTGTGGGGGCACACTGGAGGACAAGGGGGCTAGGGGGGGAAAACACAAGGACAAGAGTTCCAGTGGGGTCACACAGAGGAACAGGGGGGCAAGATGGGGCACACAGGATGACAAGGGGGCCAGTGGGGGCACAAGGGAGAACAATGGGCAAGAGGCGGTACAAGGGAGGACAAAGGGGTCAGTGAGGGCACAAGGGAGGACAAGGGGGCCAGAAGGGGCACATGGGAGGACGAGGGGGCCAGTGGGGGCACACAGGAGGACAAGGGGGCCAGTGGGGGAACACAGATGAACACAGGGGCAAGAGGGGGCACAATATAGGACAAGGGGGCCAATGGGGGTACACAGGAGGACAAGGGGGCCAGTGGGGGCACACTGATGAACACGGGGCAGGAGGGGGCACAAGAGAGGACAAGGGGGTCAGTTGGGGCACACACAGGAGGACAAGGGGGGGCAGTGGAGGCACACGGGAGGACAAAGTGTGCCCCCACTGATTACTAACTCCATTATCTATTTATTTGTATTTATTTACTATTTATCTGTTCTCTTCTGCTCCGTACATTACACTCTTCCCCCTTCCATGCACTTTTCCCCTTTCCCTTTTCCATGCACTTGCACGTTCTCAATGTCACTGGGCCTAGTAAGATTGTTTTTTGTTCTCCCCTGTTCCCCTCCCTTACCTTGTCGTGCTCTGAAACACTTGTGTACGAGTGTAAACAAATAACATATCATATCATATCATATCAAAGAGGCCAATGGGTGCACACAGGAGGACAAGGGGGCCAGTGGGGGCACACAGGAGAACAAGGGGGGCAATGGGGGCACACAGATGAACATGGGGGCCAGAGGGGGCACATGGGAGGATAAGGGCCTGTGAGGGCACACTGGAGGACAAGGGGGCTAGTGGGGGCACACACAAGGACAAGAGTGCCAGTGGGGTAACACAGATGAACAGGGGGGCAAGATGGGGCACACAGGATGACAATGGGGGCAAGTGGGGGCACAAGGGAGAACAAGGGGCAAGAGGCGGTACAAGGGAGGACAAAGGGGTCAGTGAGGGCACAAGGGAGGACAACGGGGCCAGAAGGGGCACATGGGAGGACAAGGGGGCAAGAGGGGGCACAAGGAAGGACTAGGGGGCCAGTGGGGCACACAGGAGGACTAAGGGGCCAGTGGGGGCACACGGGAGGACAAGGGGCCAGAGGGCTCACACGGGAGGACAAGGGGGCCAATGGGGGCACACAGATGAACACAGGGCCAAGAGGGGGACACAGGAGGACAAGGGAGGACAGTGGGGGCACACAAGAGGACAAGATGGCCAGTGGGGGCACAGGGGAGGACAAGGGGGCCAGTGGGGGCACACTGGAGGACAAGGGGGCCAGTGGGGGCACACGGCAGGACAAGGGGACAGAGGGTTCACACAGGAGGACAAGGGGGCCAATGGGGCACACAGATGAACACAGGGATGAGAGGGGGCACACGGGAAGACAAAGCAGCCAGTGGTGGCACACAAGAGAACAAGATGCCCAGTGGAGGCACAGGGGAGGACAAGGGGGCCAGTGGGGGCACACTGGAGGGCAAGGGGGTCAGTGGGGGCACACGGGAGGAAAAGGGGGCCAGTGGGGGCACACAGGAGGACAAGGGGGCCAGTGGGGGCACACGGGAAGACAAGGGGGCCAGTGGGGGCACACAGGAGGACAAGGAGGCCAGTGGGGGCCCACTGATGAACACGGGAGCGAGAGGGGGCACAAGGGAGGACAGGGGGCAGGGGGGGCACATGGGAGGAAAAGGGGGACAGTAGGGGCACACAGATAAACACATGGTAAGAGGGGGTACCAGGGAGGACAATGGGGCTAGTGGGGGCACACCGGAGGACAAGGGGGCCAGTGAGGGCATACAGATGAATACAGGGGCAAGAGGGGGCACAATATAGGACAAGGGGGCCAGTGGGGGCACACAGGAGGACAAGGGGGCCAGTGGGGGCACACTGATGAACACGGGGCAGGAGGGGGCACAAGAGAGGACAAGGGGGTCAGTTGGGGCACACACAGGAGGACAAGGGGGGCCAGTGGAGGCACACGGGAGGACAAAGTGTGCCCCCACTGATTACTACCTCCATTATCTATTTATTTGTATTTATTTACTATTTATCTGTTCTCTTCTGCTCCGTACATTACACTCTCCCCCTTCCATGCACTTTTCCCCTTTCCCTTTTCCATGCACTTGCACGTTCTCAATGTCACTGGGCCTAGTAAGATTGTTTTTTGTTCTCCCCTGTTCCCCTCCCTTACCTCGTCGTGCTCTGAAACACTTGTGTACGAGTGCAAACAAATAACATATCATATCATATCAAATAGGCCAATGGGTGCACAGGAGGACAAGGGGGCCAGTGGGGGCACACAGGAGGACAAGGGGGGCAGTGGGGGCACACAGATGAACATGGGGGCCAGAGGGGGCACATGGGAGGATAAGGGCCTGTGGGGGCACACTGGAGGACAAGGGGGCTAGTGGGGGCACACACAAGGACAAGAGTGCCAGTGGGGTAACACAGATGAACAGGGGGGCAAGATGGGGCACACAGGATGACAAGGGGGCCAGTGGGGGCACAAGGGAGAACAAGGGGCAAGAGGCGGTACAAGGGAGGACAAAGGGGTCAGTGAGGGCACAAGGGAGGACAAGGGGGCCAGAAGGGGCACATGGGAGGACAAGGGGGCAAGAGGGGGCACAAGGGAGGACTAGGGGGCCAGTGGGGGCACACTGGAGGACAAGGGGGCCAGTGGGGCCACACAGGAGGACAAAGGGGCCAGTGGGGGCACACGGGAGGACAAGGGGCCAGAGGGGTCACACGGGAGGACAAGGGGGCCAATGGGGGCACACAGATGAACACAGGGCCAAGAGGGGGACACGGGAGGACAAGGGAGGACAGTGGGGGCACACAAGAGGACAAGATGCCCAGTGGAGGCACAGGGGAGGACAAGGGGGCCAGTGGGGGTACACTGGAGGGCAAGGGGGTCAGTGGGGGCACACGGGAGGAAAAGGGGGCCAGTGGGGGCACACAGGAGGACAAGGGGGCCAGTGGGGGCACACGGGAAGACAAGGGGGCCAGTGGGGGCACACAGGAGGACAAGGGGGCCAGTGGGGGCCCACTGATGAACACGGGAGCAAGAGGGGGCACAAGGGAGGACAGGGGGGCAGGGGGGCACATGGGAGGAAAAGGGGGACAGTAGGGGCACACAGATTAACACACGGTAAGAGGGGGTACCAGGGAGGACAAGGGGGCTAGTGGGGGCACACAGGAGGACAAGGGGGCCAGTGAGGGCATACAGGAAGACAAGTGGGCCAGCGGGTGCACACAGGAGGACAAGGGGGCCAGTGGGGGCACACAGATGTAAATGGGGGCTACATGGGGCACACGGGAGGATAAGGGGTCAATGGGGTCTCACTGGAGGACAATGGGGGCAGTAGGGGCACACGGGAGGACAAGGGGGCCAGTGGGGGCACACTGGAGGACAAGGGTGCCAGTGGGGGCACACGGGAGGACAAGGGGACAGAGGGGTCACACGGAAGGACAAGGGGGCCAATGGGGGCACACAGATGAACACAGGGTTGAGAGGGGCACACAGGAGGACAAAGCAGCCAGTGGGGGCACACAAGAGGACAAGATGGCCAGTGGAGGCACAGGGGAGGACAAGAGGGCCAGTGGGGGCACACTGGAGGGCAAGGGGGTCAGTGGGGGCACACGGGAGGACAAGGGGGCCAGTGGAGGCACACAGGAGGACAAGGAGGCCAGTGGGGGCACACAGGAAGACAAAGGGGCCAGTGGGGGCACACAGGAGGACAAGGGGGCCAGTGGGGGCCCATTGATGAACTCGGGAGCAAGAGGAGGCACAAGGGAGGACACGGGGGCCAAGGGGGGCACATGGGAGAACAAGGTGGCCAGTAGGGGCACAGAGATTAACACACGGTAAGAGGGGGCACCAGGGAGGAGAAGGGGGCTAGTGGGGGCACACCGGAGGACAAGGGGGCCAGTGGGGGCACACAGATGTACATGGGGCTAGAGGGGGCACACGGGAGGATAAGGGGTCAGTTGGGGCTCACTGGAGGAAAATGGGGGCAGTGGGGGAACACGGGAGGACAAGGGGACCAGTGGGGGCACACGGGAGGACAAGGAGCCAGAGGGGGCAAACAGATGAACATGGGGGCCAGAGGGGGAACACGGGAGGTTAAGGGGGGCAGTGGGGGCACACTGGAGGACAATGGGGGCTGTAGGGGCACAACGAAGGAGAAGGAGGCCAGTGGGGGCAAAAGGGAGGACAAGGAGTCAAGTTGGGGCACACACAAGGACAAGGAGGCCAGTGGGAGCACTCAGATGAACAAGGGGGACAGTGGGGGCACACAGGAGGACACAGGGGCCAGTGGGGGCACAAGAGAGGACAAGGGGGCAAGAGGGGGCACAAGGGAGGGCAAGGGGGTCAGTGGGGGCACATGGTAGGACAAGGGGGCCAGTGCGGGCACACAGGAGGACAAGGGGGCCAGTGGGGGCACACAGGAAGACAAGGGGCCAGAGGGGGCACACAGATGAACATGGAGGCCAGACGGGGAACACGTGAGGTTAAGGGGGCAGTGGGGGCACACTGGAGGACAAGGGGGCAGTAGGGGCACACAGATGAATATAGGGGCAAGAGGGGGCACACAGGATGACAAGGGAGCCAGTGGAGGCACAAGAGAGGACAAGGGGGCACGAAGGGGCACAGGGGAGGACAAGGGGGCCAGTGGGTGGGGCACAAGGGAGGACAAGGGGGTCAGAAGCGGCACAAGGGAGTACAAGGGGACAAGAGGGGGCACAAGGGAGGGCAAGGGGGCCAGTGGGGGGCACAAGGGAGGACAAGGGGGCCAGTGGGGGACATGTGAGGACAAGGGGGCCAGTGGGGGCACACAGATGAACACGGGTCAAGAGGTTGTACAAGGGAGGACAAGGGGGACAGTGGGGGGTCAAGGGAGGACATGGAAGCCAGTGAGGGCACACAGATGAACATTCGGCAAGAGGGGGCAAGGGAGGAAAAGGGGGCCAGTGGTGCATACGGGATGGCAAGGGGCTAGTGGGGGCACACGGGAGGACAAGGGGGCCAGTGGAGGCACACAGGAGGACAAGGAGGCCAGTGGGGCCACACAGGAGGACAAGGGGGCCAGTGGGGGTACACAGGAGGACAAGGGGCCCAGTGGGGGCCCACTGATGAACACGGGAGCAAGAGGGGGCACAAGGGAGGACACGGGGCCAAGGGGGGGCACATGGGAGGACAAGGCGGCCAGTAGGGGCACAGAGATTAACACACAGTAAGAGGGGGCACCTGGGCGGAGAAGGGGGCTAGTGGGGGCACACCGGAGGACAAGGGGGCCAGTGGGGGCACACAGATGTACATGGGGCTAGAGGGGGCACACGGGAGGATAAGGGGTCAGTTGGGGCTCACTGGAGGACAATGGGGGGCAGTGGGGGCACACGGGAGGACAAGGGGACCAGTGGGGGCAAACGGGAGGACAAGGAGCCAGAGGGGGCAAACAGATGAACATGGGGGCCAGAGGGGGAACACAGGAGGTTAAGGGGGCAGTGGGGGCACAATGGAGGACAATGGGGGCTGTAGGGGCACAACGAAGGACAAGGAGGCCAGTGGGGGCAAAAGGGAGGACAAGGAGGCAAGTTGGGGCACACACAAGGACAAGGGGGCCAGTGGGAGCACTGAGATGAACAAGGGGGCCAGTGGGGGGCACACAGGAGGACACAGTGGCCAGTGGGGGCACAAGAGAGGACAAGGGGGCAAGAGGGGGCACAAGGGAGGGCAAGGGGGTCAGTGGGGGCACATGGTAGGACAAGGGGGCCAGTGGGGGCACACAGGAGGACAAGGGGGCCAGTGGGGGCACACAGAAAGACAAGGGGCCAGAGTGGGCACACAGATGAACATGGAGGCCAGACGGGGAACACGTGAGGTTAAGGGGGCAGTGGGGGCACACTGGAGGACAAGGGGGCAGTAGGGGCACACAGATGAATATGGGGGCAAGAGGGGGCACACAGGATGACAAGGGAGCCAGTGGAGGCACAAGAGAGGACAAGGGGGCACGAAGGGGCACAAGGGAGGACAAGGGGGCCAGTGGGTGGGGCACAAGGGAGGACAAGGGGGTCAGAAGGGGCACAAGGGAGTACAAGGGGACAAGAGGGGGCACAAGGGAGGGCAAGGGGGCCAGTGGGGGGTCAAGGGAGGACATGGAAGCCAGTGAGGGCACACAGATGAACATTCGGCAAGAGGGGGCAAGGGAGGAAAAGGAGGCCAGTGGTGCATACGGGATGGCAAGGGGGCCAGTGGGGGCACACGGCAGGACAAGGGGGCCAGTGGGAGCACATAGGAGGACAAGGGGGCCAGTGGGGCCACACAGGAGGACAAGGGGGCCAGTGGGGGCACACGGGAGGACAAGGGGCCAGAGGGGTCACACGGGAGGACAAGGGGGGCAATGGGGGCACACAGATGAACACAAGGCCAAGAGGTGCACACGGGAGAACAAGGGAGGACAGTGGGGGCACACGGCAGGACAAGGGGGCCAGTGGGAGCACATAGGAGGACAAGGGGGACAGTGGGGCCACACAGGAGGACAAGGGGGCCAGTGGGGGTACACGGGAGGACAAGGGGCCAGAGGGGGCACACAGATGAACATGGGGGCCAGAGGGGGAACACGGGAGGTTAAGGGGGGCAGTGGGTGCACACTGGAGGACAAGGGGGGCTGTAGGGGCACAACAATGGACAAAGAGGCCAGTGGGGGCAAAAGGGAGGACAAGGAGGCCACTTGGGGCACACATGAGGACAAGGGGGCCAGTGGGAGCACTCAGATGAACAAGGGGGCCAGTGGGGGCACACAGAAGGACACGGGGCCAGTGAGGGCACAAGGGAGGGCAAGGGGGTCAGTGGGGGAACACGGTAGGACAAGGGGGTCAGTGGGGGCACACAGGAGGACAAGGGGGCCAGTGGGGGCACACAGGAAGACAAGGGGCCAAAGGGGGCACACAGATGAACATGGAGGCCAGATGGGGCACACGGGAGGTTAAGGGGGCAGTGGGGGCACACTGGACGACAAGGGGGCAGTAGGGGCACACAGATGAACATGGGGGCAAGAGGGGGCACACAGGATGACAAGGGGGCCAGTGGGGCACAAGGGAGGACAAGGAGCAAGAAGGGGCACAATGGAGGACAAGGGTTCCTGTGGGGGCACAAGGGTGGACAAGGGGGCCAGAAGGGGCACAAGGGAGTACAAGGGGGCAAGAGGGGGCACACAGGAGGACAAGTTGGCCAGTGGGGGCACAAGGGAGGACAAGGGGGCCAGTGGGGGACATGTGAGGACAGGGGGCCAGTGGGGGACATGTGAGGACAAGGGGGCCAGTGGGGGCACACAGATGAACACGGGGCAAGAGGGTGTACAAGCGAGGACAAGGGGGATAATGGGGGGTCAAGGGAGGACATGGAGGCCAGTGAGGGCACACAGATGAACATGGGGCAAGAGGGGGCAATGGAGGAAAAGGGGGCCTTTGGTGCATACAGGATGGCAAGGGGGCCAGTGGGGGAACATGGCAGGACAAGGGGGCCAGTGGGAGCACATAGGAGGACAAGGGGGCCAGTGGGGCCACACAGGAGGACAAGGGGCCAGTGGGGGCACACGGGAGGACAAAGGGCCAGAGGGGTCACACGGGAGGACAAGGGGGCCAATGGGGGCACACAGATGAACACAGGGCCAAGAGGGGCACACGGGAGGACAAGGGAGGACAGTGGGGGCACACGGGAGAACAAGGGGGCCAGTGGGGGCTCACGGGAGGACAAGGGGACAGTGGGGGCACAAGGGAGGACAAGGGGGCCAGTGGGAGCACACAGGAGGACAAGGGGGGCAGTGGGGGCACACGAGAGGACAAGGGGGCCAGTGGGAGCACATGGGAGGACAAGGGGGCCAGTGAGGGCACATGGGAGGACAAGGGGGCCGATGGGGGTGCACGAGAGGACAAGGGGTCCAGTGGGGGAACACAGATGAACACAGGGGCAAGAGAGGGCACAATATAGGACAAGGGGGCCAGTGGGGGCACACAGGAGGACAAGGGGGCCAGTGGGGGCACACTGATGAACACGGGGCAGGAGGGGGCACAAGAGAGGACAAGGGGGTCAGTTGGGGCACACACAGGAGGACAAGGGGGGCCAGTGGAGGCACACGGGAGGACAAAGTCTCCCCCAGTGATTACTACCTCCATTATCTATTTATTTGTATTTATTTACTATTTATCTGTTCTCTTCTGCTCCGTACATTACACTTTCCCCCTTCCATGCACTTTTCCCCTTTCCCTTTTCCATGCACTGGCACGTTCTCAATGTCACTGGGCCTAGTAAGATTGTTTTTTGTTCTCCCCTGTTCCCCTTGTCGTGCTCTGAAACACTTGTGTACGAGTGCGAACAAATAACATATCATATCATATCATATCAAATAGGCCAATGGGTGCACACAGGAGGACAAGGGAGCCAGTGGGGGCACACAGGAGGACAAGGGGGGCAGTGGGGGCACACAGATGAACATGGGGGCCAGAGGGGGCACATGGGAGGATAAGGGCCTGTGGGGGCACACTGGAGGACAAGGGGGCTAGTGGGGGCACACACAAGGATAAGAGTGCCAGTGGGGTCACACAGATGAACAGGGGGGCAAGATGGGGCACACAGGATGACAAGGGGGACAGTGGGGGCACAAGGGAGAACAAGGGGCAAGAGGCGGTACAAGGGAGGACAAAGGGGTCAGTGACGGCACAAGGGAGGACAAGGGGGCCAGAAGGGGCACATGGGAGGACAAGGGGGCAAGAGGGGCACAAGGGAGGACTAGGGGGCCAGTGGGGGCACACTGGAGGACAAGGGGGCCAGTGGGGCCACACAGGAGGACAAGGGGGCCAGTGAGGGCACACGGGAGGACAAGGGGCCAGAGGGGTCACACGGGAGGTCAAGGGGGCCAATGGGGGCACACAGATCAACACAGGGCCAAGAGGGGGACACGGGAGGACAAGGGAGGACAGCGGGGGCACACAAGAGGACAAGGTGGCCAGTGGGGGCACAGGGGAGAACAAAGGGGCCAGTGGGGGCACACTGGAGGACAAGGGGGCCAGTGGGGGCACACGGCAGGATAAGGGGACAGAGGGGTCACACAGGAGGACAAGGGGGCCAATGGGGCACACAGATGAACACAGGGGTGAGAGGGGGCACACGGGAGGACAAAGCAGCCAGTGGTGGCACACAAGAGGACAAGATGGCCAGTGGAGGCACAGGGGAGGACAAGGGGGCCAGTGGGGGCACACTGGAGGGCAAGGGGGTCAGTGGGGGCATACGGGAGGACAAGGGGGCCAGTGGGGGCACACAGGAGGACAAGGGGGCCAGTGGGGGAACACTGGAAGACAAGGGGGCCAGTGGGGGCACACAGGAGGACAAGGGGGCCAGTGGGGGCACACAGGAGGACAAGGGGGGCATACAGATGAACATGGGGGCCAGAGGGGGCACATGGGAGGATAAGGGCCTGTGGGGGCACACTGGAGGACAAGGGGGCTAGTGGGGGCACACACAAGGACAAGAGTGCAAGTGGGGTCACACAGATGAACAGGGGGGCCATAGGGGGAACACGGGAGGTTAAGGGGGGCAGTGGGTGCACATTGGAGGACAAGGGGGGCTGTAGGGGCACAACAATGGACAAGGAGGCCAGTGGGGGCAAAAGGGAGGACAAGGAGGCCAGTTGGGGCAAACATGAGGACAAGGGGGCCAGTGGGAGCACTCAGATGAACAAGGGGGCCAGTGGGGGCACACAGAAGGACACGGGGGCCAGTGGGGCAAAAGGGAGGACAAGGGGGCAAGAGGGGGCACAAGGGAGGGCAAGGGGGTCAGTGGGGGCACACAGATGAAAACAGGGCCAAGAGGGGCACACAGGAGGACAAGGGAGGACAGTGGGGGCACACAAGAGGACAAGATGGCCAGTGGGGGCACAGGGGAGGACAAGGGGGCCAGTGGGGGCACACTGGAGGGCAAGGGGGTCAGTGGGGGCACACGAAAGGACAAGGGGGCCAGTGGGGGCACACAGGAGGACAAGGGGCCAGAGGGGTCACACGGGAGGACAATGGGGCCAATGGGGGCACACAGATGAAAACAGGGGTGATAGGGGGCATACGGGAGGACAAAGCCGCCAGTGGGGGCACACAAGAGAACAAGATGGCCAGTGGGGGTACAGGGGAGGACAAGGGGGCCAGCGGGGGCTGACTGGAGGGCAAGGGGGTCAGTGGGGGCACAAGGGAGGAGAAGGGGGCCAGTGGGGGCACACAGGAGGACACAGGGGCCAGTGGGGGCACACGGGAATACAAGGGGGCCAGTGGGGGCACACAGGAGGACAAGGGGGCCAGTGGGGGCACACAGGAGGACAAGGGGGCCAGTGGGGGCACACTGATGAACACGGGGCAGGAGGGGGCACAAGAGAGGACAAGGGGGTCAGTTGGGGCACACACAGGAGGACAAGGGGGGCCAGTGGAGGCACACGGGAGGACAAAGTCTCCCCCAGTGATTACTACCTCCATTATCTATTTATTTGTATTTATTTACTATTTATCTGTTCTCTTCTGCTCCGTACATTACACTTTCCCCCTTCCATGCACTTTTCCCCTTTCCCTTTTCCATGCACTGGCACGTTCTCAATGTCACTGGGCCTAGTGAGATTGTTTTTTGTTCTCCCCTGTTCCCCTTGTCGTGCTCTGAAACACTTGTGTACGAGTGCGAACAAATAACATATCATATCATATCATATCAAATAGGCCAATGGGTGCACACAGGAGGACAAGGGGGCCAGTGGGGGCACACAGGAGGACAAGGGGGGCAGTGGGGGCACACAGATGAACATGGGGGCCAGAGGGGGCACATGGGAGGATAAGGGCCTGTGGGGGCACACTGGAGGACAAGGGGGCTAGTGGGGGCACACACAAGGATAAGAGTGCCAGTGGGGTCACACAGATGAACAGGGGGGCAAGATGGGGCACACAGGATGACAAGGGGGACAGTGGGGGCACAAGGGAGAACAAGGGGCAAGAGGCGGTACAAGGGAGGACAAAGGGGTCAGTGACGGCACAAGGGAGGACAAGGGGGCCAGAAGGGGCACATGGGAGGACAAGGGGGCAAGAGGGGCACAAGGGAGGACTAGGGGGCCAGTGGGGGCACACTGGAGGACAAGGGGGCCAGTGGGGCCACACAGGAGGACAAGGGGGCCAGTGGGGGCACACAGGAGGACAAGGGGGGCATACAGATGAACATGGGGGCCAGAGGGGGCACATGGGAGGATAAGGGCCTGTGGGGGCACACTGGAGGACAAGGGGGCTAGTGGGGGCACACACAAGGACAAGAGTGCAAGTGGGGTCACACAGATGAACAGGGGGGCCAGAGGGGGAACACGGGAGGTTAAGGGGGGCAGTGGGTGCACATTGGAGGACAAGGGGGGCTGTAGGGGCACAACAATGGACAAGGAGGCCAGTGGGGGCAAAAGGGAGGACAAGGAGGCCAGTTGGGGCAAACATGAGGACAAGGGGGCCAGTGGGAGCACTCAGATGAACAAGGGGGCCAGTGGGGGCACACAGAAGGACACGGGGGCCAGTGGGGCAAAAGGGAGGACAAGGGGGCAAGAGGGGGCACAAGGGAGGGCAAGGGGGTCAGTGGGGGCACACAGATGAAAACAGGGCCAAGAGGGGCACACAGGAGGACAAGGGAGGACAGTGGGGGCACACAAGAGGACAAGATGGCCAGTGGGGGCACAGGGGAGGACAAGGGGGCCAGTGGGGGCACACTGGAGGGCAAGGGGGTCAGTGGGGGCACACGAAAGGACAAGGGGGCCAGTGGGGGCACACAGGAGGACAAGGGGCCAGAGGGGTCACACGGGAGGACAATGGGGCCAATGGGGGCACACAGATGAAAACAGGGGTGATAGGGGGCATACGGGAGGACAAAGCCGCCAGTGGGGGCACACAAGAGAACAAGATGGCCAGTGGGGGTACAGGGGAGGACAAGGGGGCCAGCGGGGGCACTCTGGAGGGCAAGGGGGTCAGTGGGGGCACAAGGGAGGAGAAGGGGGCCAGTGGGGGCACACAGGAGGACACAGGGGCCAGTGGGGGCACACGGGAATACAAGGGGGCCAGTGGGGGCACACAGGAGGACAAGGGGGCCAGTGGGGGCACACAGGAGGACAAGGGGGCCAGTGGGGGCACACTGATGAACACGGGGCAGGAGGGGGCACAAGAGAGGACAAGGGGGTCAGTTGGGGCACACACAGGAGGACAAGGGGGGCCAGTGGAGGCACACGGGAGGACAAAGTCTCCCCCAGTGATTACTACCTCCATTATCTATTTATTTGTATTTATTTACTATTTATCTGTTCTCTTCTGCTCCGTACATTACACTTTCCCCCTTCCATGCACTTTTCCCCTTTCCCTTTTCCATGCACTGGCACGTTCTCAATGTCACTGGGCCTAGTGAGATTGTTTTTTGTTCTCCCCTGTTCCCCTTGTCGTGCTCTGAAACACTTGTGTACGAGTGCGAACAAATAACATATCATATCATATCATATCAAATAGGCCAATGGGTGCACACAGGAGGACAAGGGGGCCAGTGGGGGCACACAGGAGGACAAGGGGGGCAGTGGGGGCACACAGATGAACATGGGGGCCAGAGGGGGCACATGGGAGGATAAGGGCCTGTGGGGGCACACTGGAGGACAAGGGGGCTAGTGGGGGCACACACAAGGATAAGAGTGCCAGTGGGGTCACACAGATGAACAGGGGGGCAAGATGGGGCACACAGGATGACAAGGGGGACAGTGGGGGCACAAGGGAGAACAAGGGGCAAGAGGCGGTACAAGGGAGGACAAAGGGGTCAGTGACGGCACAAGGGAGGACAAGGGGGCCAGAAGGGGCACATGGGAGGACAAGGGGGCAAGAGGGGCACAAGGGAGGACTAGGGGGCCAGTGGGGGCACACTGGAGGACAAGGGGGCCAGTGGGGCCACACAGGAGGACAAGGGGGCCAGTGAGGGCACACGGGAGGACAAGGGGCCAGAGGGGTCACACGGGAGGTCAAGGGGGCCAATGGGGGCACACAGATTAACACAGGGCCAAGAGGGGGACACGGGAGGACAAGGGAGGACAGCGGGGGCACACAAGAGGACAAGGTGGCCAGTGGGGCCACAGGGGAGAACAAAGGGGCCAGTGGGGGCACACTGGAGGACAAGGGGGCCAGTGGGGGCACACGGCAGGATAAGGGGACAGAGGGGTCACACAGGAGGACAAGGGGGCCAATGGGGCACACAGATGAACACAGGGGTGAGAGGGGGCACACGGGAGGACAAAGCAGCCAGTGGTGGCACACAAGAGGACAAGATGGCCAGTGGAGGCACAGGGGAGGACAAGGGGGCCAGTGGGGGCACACTGGAGGGCAAGGGGGTCAGTGGGGGCATACGGGAGGACAAGGGGGCCAGTGGGGGCACACAGGAGGACAAGGGGGCCAGTGGGGGAACACTGGAAGACAAGGGGGCCAGTGGGGGCACACAGGAGGACAAGGGGGCCAGTGGGGGCACACAGGAGGACAAGGGGGGCATACAGATGAACATGGGGGCCAGAGGGGGCACATGGGAGGATAAGGGCCTGTGGGGGCACACTGGAGGACAAGGGGGCTAGTGGGGGCACACACAAGGACAAGAGTGCAAGTGGGGTCACACAGATGAACAGGGGGGCCAGAGGGGGAACACGGGAGGTTAAGGGGGGCAGTGGGTGCACACTGGAGGACAAGGGGGGCTGTAGGGGCACAACAATGGACAAGGAGGCCAGTGGGGGCAAAAGGGAGGACAAGGAGGCCAGTTGGGGCAAACATGAGGACAAGGGGGCCAGTGGGAGCACTCAGATGAACAAGGGGGCCAGTGGGGGCACACAGAAGGACACGGGGGCCAGTGGGGCAAAAGGGAGGACAAGGGGGCAAGAGGGGGCACAAGGGAGGGCAAGGGGGTCAGTGGGGGCACACAGATGAAAACAGGGCCAAGAGGGGCACACAGGAGGACAAGGGAGGACAGTGGGGGCACACAAGAGGACAAGATGGCCAGTGGGGGCACAGGGGAGGACAAGGGGGCCAGTGGGGGCACACTGGAGGGCAAGGGGGTCAGTGGGGGCACACAAAAGGACAAGGGGGCCAGTGGGGGCACACAGGAGGACAAGGGGCCAGAGGGGTCACACGGGAGGACAATGGGGCCAATGGGGGCACACAGATGAAAACAGGGGTGATAGGGGCCATACGGGAGGACAAAGCCGCCAGTGGGGGCACACAAGAGAACAAGATGGCCAGTGGGGGTACAGGGGAGGACAAGGGGGCCAGCGGGGGCTGACTGGAGGGCAAGGGGGTCAGTGGGGGCACAAGGGAGGAGAAGGGGGCCAGTGGGGGCACACAGGAGGACACAGGGGCCAGTGGGGGCACACGGGAATACAAGGGGGCCAGTGGGGGCACACAGGAGGACAAGGGGGCCAGTGGGGGCACACAGGAGGACAAGGGGGGCACACAGATGAACATGAGGGCCAATAGGGGGACACGGGAGGACAAGGGAGGACAGTGGGGGCACACAAGAGGACAAGATGGCCAGTGGGGGCACAGGGGAGGACAAGGGGGCCAGTGGGGGCACACTGGAGGACAAGGGGGCAAGTGGGGGCACACGGCAGGACAAGGGGACAGAGGGGTCACACAGGAGGACAAGGGGGCCAATGGGGCTCACAGATGAACACAGGGGTGAGGGGGGCACACGGGAGGACAAAGCAGCCAGTGGTGGCACACAAGAGGACAAGATGGCCAGTGGAGGCACAGGGGAGGACAAGGGGGCCAGTGGGAGCACACAGGAGGACAAGGGGGGCAGTGGGGGCACACGAGAGGACAAGGGGGCCAGTGGGAGCACATGGGAGGACAAGGGGGCCAGTGAGGGCACATGGGAGGACAAGGGGGCCGATGGGGGTGCACGAGAGGACAAGGGGTCCAGTGGGGGAACACAGATGAACACAGGGGCAAGAGAGGGCACAATATAGGACAAGGGGGCCAGTGGGGGCACACAGGAGGACAAGGGGGCCAGTGGGGGCACACTGATGAACACGGGGCAGGAGGGGGCACAAGAGAGGACAAGGGGGTCAGTTGGGGCACACACAGGAGGACAAGGGGGGCCAGTGGAGGCACACGGGAGGACAAAGTCTCCCCCAGTGATTACTACCTCCATTATCTATTTATTTGTATTTATTTACTATTTATCTGTTCTCTTCTGCTCCGTACATTACACTTTCCCCCTTCCATGCACTTTTCCCCTTTCCCTTTTCCATGCACTGGCACGTTCTCAATGTCACTGGGCCTAGTAAGATTGTTTTTTGTTCTCCCCTGTTCCCCTTGTCGTGCTCTGAAACACTTGTGTACGAGTGCGAACAAATAACATATCATATCATATCATATCAAATAGGCCAATGGGTGCACACAGGAGGACAAGGGAGCCAGTGGGGGCACACAGGAGGACAAGGGGGGCAGTGGGGGCACACAGATGAACATGGGGGCCAGAGGGGGCACATGGGAGGATAAGGGCCTGTGGGGGCACACTGGAGGACAAGGGGGCTAGTGGGGGCACACACAAGGATAAGAGTGCCAGTGGGGTCACACAGATGAACAGGGGGGCAAGATGGGGCACACAGGATGACAAGGGGGACAGTGGGGGCACAAGGGAGAACAAGGGGCAAGAGGCGGTACAAGGGAGGACAAAGGGGTCAGTGACGGCACAAGGGAGGACAAGGGGGCCAGAAGGGGCACATGGGAGGACAAGGGGGCAAGAGGGGCACAAGGGAGGACTAGGGGGCCAGTGGGGGCACACTGGAGGACAAGGGGGCCAGTGGGGCCACACAGGAGGACAAGGGGGCCAGTGAGGGCACACGGGAGGACAAGGGGCCAGAGGGGTCACACGGGAGGTCAAGGGGGCCAATGGGGGCACACAGATCAACACAGGGCCAAGAGGGGGACACGGGAGGACAAGGGAGGACAGCGGGGGCACACAAGAGGACAAGGTGGCCAGTGGGGGCACAGGGGAGAACAAAGGGGCCAGTGGGGGCACACTGGAGGACAAGGGGGCCAGTGGGGGCACACGGCAGGATAAGGGGACAGAGGGGTCACACAGGAGGACAAGGGGGCCAATGGGGCACACAGATGAACACAGGGGTGAGAGGGGGCACACGGGAGGACAAAGCAGCCAGTGGTGGCACACAAGAGGACAAGATGGCCAGTGGAGGCACAGGGGAGGACAAGGGGGCCAGTGGGGGCACACTGGAGGGCAAGGGGGTCAGTGGGGGCATACGGGAGGACAAGGGGGCCAGTGGGGGCACACAGGAGGACAAGGGGGCCAGTGGGGGAACACTGGAAGACAAGGGGGCCAGTGGGGGCACACAGGAGGACAAGGGGGCCAGTGGGGGCACACAGGAGGACAAGGGGGGCATACAGATGAACATGGGGGCCAGAGGGGGCACATGGGAGGATAAGGGCCTGTGGGGGCACACTGGAGGACAAGGGGGCTAGTGGGGGCACACACAAGGACAAGAGTGCAAGTGGGGTCACACAGATGAACAGGGGGGCCATAGGGGGAACACGGGAGGTTAAGGGGGGCAGTGGGTGCACATTGGAGGACAAGGGGGGCTGTAGGGGCACAACAATGGACAAGGAGGCCAGTGGGGGCAAAAGGGAGGACAAGGAGGCCAGTTGGGGCAAACATGAGGACAAGGGGGCCAGTGGGAGCACTCAGATGAACAAGGGGGCCAGTGGGGGCACACAGAAGGACACGGGGGCCAGTGGGGCAAAAGGGAGGACAAGGGGGCAAGAGGGGGCACAAGGGAGGGCAAGGGGGTCAGTGGGGGCACACAGATGAAAACAGGGCCAAGAGGGGCACACAGGAGGACAAGGGAGGACAGTGGGGGCACACAAGAGGACAAGATGGCCAGTGGGGGCACAGGGGAGGACAAGGGGGCCAGTGGGGGCACACTGGAGGGCAAGGGGGTCAGTGGGGGCACACGAAAGGACAAGGGGGCCAGTGGGGGCACACAGGAGGACAAGGGGCCAGAGGGGTCACACGGGAGGACAATGGGGCCAATGGGGGCACACAGATGAAAACAGGGGTGATAGGGGGCATACGGGAGGACAAAGCCGCCAGTGGGGGCACACAAGAGAACAAGATGGCCAGTGGGGGTACAGGGGAGGACAAGGGGGCCAGCGGGGGCTGACTGGAGGGCAAGGGGGTCAGTGGGGGCACAAGGGAGGAGAAGGGGGCCAGTGGGGGCACACAGGAGGACACAGGGGCCAGTGGGGGCACACGGGAATACAAGGGGGCCAGTGGGGGCACACAGGAGGACAAGGGGGCCAGTGGGGGCACACAGGAGGACAAGGGGGCCAGTGGGGGCACACTGATGAACACGGGGCAGGAGGGGGCACAAGAGAGGACAAGGGGGTCAGTTGGGGCACACACAGGAGGACAAGGGGGGCCAGTGGAGGCACACGGGAGGACAAAGTCTCCCCCAGTGATTACTACCTCCATTATCTATTTATTTGTATTTATTTACTATTTATCTGTTCTCTTCTGCTCCGTACATTACACTTTCCCCCTTCCATGCACTTTTCCCCTTTCCCTTTTCCATGCACTGGCACGTTCTCAATGTCACTGGGCCTAGTGAGATTGTTTTTTGTTCTCCCCTGTTCCCCTTGTCGTGCTCTGAAACACTTGTGTACGAGTGCGAACAAATAACATATCATATCATATCATATCAAATAGGCCAATGGGTGCACACAGGAGGACAAGGGGGCCAGTGGGGGCACACAGGAGGACAAGGGGGGCAGTGGGGGCACACAGATGAACATGGGGGCCAGAGGGGGCACATGGGAGGATAAGGGCCTGTGGGGGCACACTGGAGGACAAGGGGGCTAGTGGGGGCACACACAAGGATAAGAGTGCCAGTGGGGTCACACAGATGAACAGGGGGGCAAGATGGGGCACACAGGATGACAAGGGGGACAGTGGGGGCACAAGGGAGAACAAGGGGCAAGAGGCGGTACAAGGGAGGACAAAGGGGTCAGTGACGGCACAAGGGAGGACAAGGGGGCCAGAAGGGGCACATGGGAGGACAAGGGGGCAAGAGGGGCACAAGGGAGGACTAGGGGGCCAGTGGGGGCACACTGGAGGACAAGGGGGCCAGTGGGGCCACACAGGAGGACAAGGGGGCCAGTGGGGGCACACAGGAGGACAAGGGGGGCATACAGATGAACATGGGGGCCAGAGGGGGCACATGGGAGGATAAGGGCCTGTGGGGGCACACTGGAGGACAAGGGGGCTAGTGGGGGCACACACAAGGACAAGAGTGCAAGTGGGGTCACACAGATGAACAGGGGGGCCAGAGGGGGAACACGGGAGGTTAAGGGGGGCAGTGGGTGCACATTGGAGGACAAGGGGGGCTGTAGGGGCACAACAATGGACAAGGAGGCCAGTGGGGGCAAAAGGGAGGACAAGGAGGCCAGTTGGGGCAAACATGAGGACAAGGGGGCCAGTGGGAGCACTCAGATGAACAAGGGGGCCAGTGGGGGCACACAGAAGGACACGGGGGCCAGTGGGGCAAAAGGGAGGACAAGGGGGCAAGAGGGGGCACAAGGGAGGGCAAGGGGGTCAGTGGGGGCACACAGATGAAAACAGGGCCAAGAGGGGCACACAGGAGGACAAGGGAGGACAGTGGGGGCACACAAGAGGACAAGATGGCCAGTGGGGGCACAGGGGAGGACAAGGGGGCCAGTGGGGGCACACTGGAGGGCAAGGGGGTCAGTGGGGGCACACGAAAGGACAAGGGGGCCAGTGGGGGCACACAGGAGGACAAGGGGCCAGAGGGGTCACACGGGAGGACAATGGGGCCAATGGGGGCACACAGATGAAAACAGGGGTGATAGGGGGCATACGGGAGGACAAAGCCGCCAGTGGGGGCACACAAGAGAACAAGATGGCCAGTGGGGGTACAGGGGAGGACAAGGGGGCCAGCGGGGGCACTCTGGAGGGCAAGGGGGTCAGTGGGGGCACAAGGGAGGAGAAGGGGGCCAGTGGGGGCACACAGGAGGACACAGGGGCCAGTGGGGGCACACGGGAATACAAGGGGGCCAGTGGGGGCACACAGGAGGACAAGGGGGCCAGTGGGGGCACACAGGAGGACAAGGGGGCCAGTGGGGGCACACTGATGAACACGGGGCAGGAGGGGGCACAAGAGAGGACAAGGGGGTCAGTTGGGGCACACACAGGAGGACAAGGGGGGCCAGTGGAGGCACACGGGAGGACAAAGTCTCCCCCAGTGATTACTACCTCCATTATCTATTTATTTGTATTTATTTACTATTTATCTGTTCTCTTCTGCTCCGTACATTACACTTTCCCCCTTCCATGCACTTTTCCCCTTTCCCTTTTCCATGCACTGGCACGTTCTCAATGTCACTGGGCCTAGTGAGATTGTTTTTTGTTCTCCCCTGTTCCCCTTGTCGTGCTCTGAAACACTTGTGTACGAGTGCGAACAAATAACATATCATATCATATCATATCAAATAGGCCAATGGGTGCACACAGGAGGACAAGGGGGCCAGTGGGGGCACACAGGAGGACAAGGGGGGCAGTGGGGGCACACAGATGAACATGGGGGCCAGAGGGGGCACATGGGAGGATAAGGGCCTGTGGGGGCACACTGGAGGACAAGGGGGCTAGTGGGGGCACACACAAGGATAAGAGTGCCAGTGGGGTCACACAGATGAACAGGGGGGCAAGATGGGGCACACAGGATGACAAGGGGGACAGTGGGGGCACAAGGGAGAACAAGGGGCAAGAGGCGGTACAAGGGAGGACAAAGGGGTCAGTGACGGCACAAGGGAGGACAAGGGGGCCAGAAGGGGCACATGGGAGGACAAGGGGGCAAGAGGGGCACAAGGGAGGACTAGGGGGCCAGTGGGGGCACACTGGAGGACAAGGGGGCCAGTGGGGCCACACAGGAGGACAAGGGGGCCAGTGAGGGCACACGGGAGGACAAGGGGCCAGAGGGGTCACACGGGAGGTCAAGGGGGCCAATGGGGGCACACAGATTAACACAGGGCCAAGAGGGGGACACGGGAGGACGAGGACAGCGGGGGCACACAAGAGGACAAGGTGGCCAGTGGGGCCACAGGGGAGAACAAAGGGGCCAGTGGGGGCACACTGGAGGACAAGGGGGCCAGTGGGGGCACACGGCAGGATAAGGGGACAGAGGGGTCACACAGGAGGACAAGGGGGCCAATGGGGCACACAGATGAACACAGGGGTGAGAGGGGGCACACGGGAGGACAAAGCAGCCAGTGGTGGCACACAAGAGGACAAGATGGCCAGTGGAGGCACAGGGGAGGACAAGGGGGCCAGTGGGGGCACACTGGAGGGCAAGGGGGTCAGTGGGGGCATACGGGAGGACAAGGGGGCCAGTGGGGGCACACAGGAGGACAAGGGGGCCAGTGGGGGAACACTGGAAGACAAGGGGGCCAGTGGGGGCACACAGGAGGACAAGGGGGCCAGTGGGGGCACACAGGAGGACAAGGGGGGCATACAGATGAACATGGGGGCCAGAGGGGGCACATGGGAGGATAAGGGCCTGTGGGGGCACACTGGAGGACAAGGGGGCTAGTGGGGGCACACACAAGGACAAGAGTGCAAGTGGGGTCACACAGATGAACAGGGGGGCCAGAGGGGGAACACGGGAGGTTAAGGGGGGCAGTGGGTGCACACTGGAGGACAAGGGGGGCTGTAGGGGCACAACAATGGACAAGGAGGCCAGTGGGGGCAAAAGGGAGGACAAGGAGGCCAGTTGGGGCAAACATGAGGACAAGGGGGCCAGTGGGAGCACTCAGATGAACAAGGGGGCCAGTGGGGGCACACAGAAGGACACGGGGGCCAGTGGGGCAAAAGGGAGGACAAGGGGGCAAGAGGGGGCACAAGGGAGGGCAAGGGGGTCAGTGGGGGCACACAGATGAAAACAGGGCCAAGAGGGGCACACAGGAGGACAAGGGAGGACAGTGGGGGCACACAAGAGGACAAGATGGCCAGTGGGGGCACAGGGGAGGACAAGGGGGCCAGTGGGGGCACACTGGAGGGCAAGGGGGTCAGTGGGGGCACACGAAAGGACAAGGGGGCCAGTGGGGGCACACAGGAGGACAAGGGGCCAGAGGGGTCACACGGGAGGACAATGGGGCCAATGGGGGCACACAGATGAAAACAGGGGTGATAGGGGGCATACGGGAGGACAAAGCCGCCAGTGGGGGCACACAAGAGAACAAGATGGCCAGTGGGGGTACAGGGGAGGACAAGGGGGCCAGCGGGGGCTGACTGGAGGGCAAGGGGGTCAGTGGGGGCACAAGGGAGGAGAAGGGGGCCAGTGGGGGCACACAGGAGGACACAGGGGCCAGTGGGGGCACACGGGAATACAAGGGGGCCAGTGGGGGCACACAGGAGGACAAGGGGGCCAGTGGGGGCACACAGGAGGACAAGGGGGGCACACAGATGAACATGAGGGCCAATAGGGGGACACGGGAGGACAAGGGAGGACAGTGGGGGCACACAAGAGGACAAGATGGCCAGTGGGGGCACAGGGGAGGACAAGGGGGCCAGTGGGGGCACACTGGAGGACAAGGGGGCAAGTGGGGGCACACGGCAGGACAAGGGGACAGAGGGGTCACACAGGAGGACAAGGGGGCCAATGGGGCTCACAGATGAACACAGGGGTGAGGGGGGCACACGGGAGGACAAAGCAGCCAGTGGTGGCACACAAGAGGACAAGATGGCCAGTGGAGGCACAGGGGAGGACAAGGGGGCCAGTGGGGGCACACTGGAGGGCAAGGGGGTCAGTGAGGGCATACGGGAGGACAAGGGGGCCAGTGGGGGCACACAGGAGGACAAGGGGGCCAGTGGGGGCACACGGGAAGACAAGGGGGCCAGTGGGGGCACATAGGAGGACAAGGGGGGCACACAGATGAACATGGGGGCCGGAGGGGGCACATGGGAGGATAAGGGCCTGTGGGGGCACACTGGAGGACAAGGGGGCTAGAGGGGGCACACACAAGGACAAGAGTGCAAGTGGGGTCACACAGATGAACAGGGGGGCCAGAGGGGGAACACGGGAGGTTAAGGGGGACAGTGGGTGCACACTGGAGGACAAGGGGGGCTGTAGGGGCACAACAATGGACAAGGAGGCCAGTGGGGGCAAAAAGGAGGACAAGGAGGCCAGTTGGGGCACACATGAGGACAAGGGGGCCAGTGGGAGCACTCAGATGAACAAGGGGGCCAGTGGGGGCACACAGAAGGACACAGGGGCCAGTGAGGGCAAAAGGGAGGACAAGGGGGCAAGAGGGGCCACAAGGGAGGGCAAGGGGGTCAGTGGGGGCACACTGGAGGACAAGGGGGCCAGTGGGGGCACACAGGAGGACAAGGGGCCAGAGGGGGCACACAGGAATACAAGGGGGCGAGTGGGGGCACACAGGAGGACAAGGGGGCCAGCCGGGGCTGACTTGAGGGCAAGGGGGTCAGTGGGGGCACACGGGAGGACAAGGGGGCCAGTGGGGGCACACGGGAGGACACAGGGGCCAGTGGGGGCACACGGGAATACAAGGGGGCCAGTGGGGGCACACAGGAGGACAAGGGGGCCAGTGGGGGCCCACTGATGAACAGAGGAGCAAGAGGGGGCACAAGGGAGGACAGGGGAGCCAGGGGGCACATCGGAGGACAAGGGGGCCAGTGGGGGCACATGTGAGGACAGGGGGGCCAGTAGGGGCACACAGATTAACACGCGGTAAGAGGGGGCACCAAGGAGGACAAGGGGGGTAGTGGGGGCACACCGGAGGACAAGGGGGCCAGTGAGGGCATACAGGAAGACAAGTGGGCCAGTGGGTGCACACAGCAGGACAAGGGGGCCAGTGGGGGCACACAGATGTACATGGGGGCTAGAGGGGGCACACGGGAGGATAAGGGGCCAGTGGGGACACACTGGAGGACAATGGGGGGCAGTAGGGGCACAAGGGAGGACAAGGGGGCCAGTGGGGGCACACACGAGGACAAAGGGGCCGGTGGGGGTACAAGGGAGGACAAGGGGGCCAGAAGGGGCATAAGGGAGGACAAGGGGGCAAGGGGGGGCACAAGGGAGGACAAGGGGGCCAGTGGGGGCACACAGAATGACAGGGGGGCCAGTGGGGGCAAAAGGGATGACAAGGGGGACAGTGGGATACATGTGAGGACAAGGGGGCCAGTGGGGGCACACAGATGAACACGGAGTGAGAGGGTGTACAAGGGAGGACAAGGGAGCCAGTGGAGGCTCAAAGGAGGACAAGGAGGCCAGTGAGGACACAGATGAACATGGGGCAAGAGGGGGCAAGGGAGGAAAAGGGGGCCAGTGGGGAATACAGGATGACAAGGGGGCCAGTGGGGGCATGTGGTAGGACAAGGGGGCCAGTGGGGGCACACGGGAGGACAAGGGGGCCAGTGGGGGCACACGGGAGGACAATTTGGCCAGTGGGGGCACACGGGAGGACAAGGAGCCAGAGGGGGCACACAGACGAACATAGGGGCCAGAGGGGGAACACAGAAGGACACGGGGGCCAGTGGGGGCACAAGGGAGGACAAGGGGGCCAGAGGGGGCACAAGGGAGGTTAAGGGGGCAGTGGGTGCACACTGGAGGACAAGGGGGGCTGTAGGGGCACAACAATGGACAAGGAGGCCAGTGGGGGCAAAAGGGAGGACAAGGAGGCCAGTTGGGCCACACATGAGGACAAGGGGGCCAGTGGGAGCACTCAGATGAACAAGGGGGCCAGTGGGGGCACACAGAAGGACACGGGGGCCAGTGGGGGCACAAGGGAGGACAAGGGGGCAAGAGGGGGCACAAGGGAGGGCAAGGGGGTCAGTGGGGGCACACGGTAGGACAAGGGGGCCAGTGGGGGCACACAGGAGGACAAGGGGGCCAGTGGGGGCACACAGGAAGACAAGGGGCCAAAGGGGGCACACAGATGAACATGGAGGCCAGACGGGGCACACGGGAGGTTAAGGGGGCAGAGGGGGCACACTGGAGGACAAGGGGGCAGTAGGGGCACACAGATGAACATGGGGGCAAGAGGGGGCACACAGGATGACAAGGGGGCCAGTGGGGCACAAGGGAGGACAAGGAGCAAGAAGGGGCACAAGGGAGGACAAGGGGGCCAGTGGGGGCACAAGGGCAGACAAGGGGGCCAGAAGCGGCACAAGGGAGTACAAGGGGGCAAGAGGGGGCCCAAGGGAGGACAAGGGGGCAAGTGGGGGCACAAGGGAGGACAAGGGGGCCAGTGGGGGACATGTGAGGACAAGGGGGCCAGTGGGGGACATGTGAGGACAAGGGGGCCAGTGGGGGCACACAGATGAACACGGGGCAAGAGGGTGTACAAGGGAGGACAAGGGGGACATGGGGGGGTCAAGGGAGGACATGGAGGCCAGTGAGGGCACACAGATGAATATGGGGCCAGTGGGGGCACACAGGAGGACACAGGGGCCAGTGGGGGCACACGGGAATACAAGGGGGCCAGTGGGGGCACACAGGAGGACAAGGGGGCCAGTGGGGGCCCACTGATGAACAGAGGAGCAAGAGGGGGCACAAGGGAGGACAGGGGAGCCAGGGGGGCACATCGGAGGACAAGGGGGCCAGTGGGGGCACATGTGAGGACAGGGGGGCCAGTAGGGGCACACAGATTAACACGCGGTAAGAGGGGGCACCAAGGAGGACAAGGGGGCTAGTGGGGGCACACCGGAGGACAAGGGGGCCAGTGAGGGCATACAGGAAGACAAGTGGGCCAGTGGGTGCACACAGCAGGACAAGGGGGCCAGTGGGGGCACACAGATGTGCATGGGGGCTAGAGGGGGCACACGGGAGGATAAGGGGCCAGTTGGGACACACTGGAGGACAATGGGGGGCAGTAGGGGCACAAGGGAGGACAAGGGGGCCAGTGGGGGCACACACGAGGACAAAGGGGCCGGTGGGGGTACAAGGGAGGACAAGGGGGCCAGAAGGGGCATAAGGGAGGACAAGGGGGCAAGGGGGGCACAAGGGAGGACAAGGGGGCCAGTGGGGGCACACAGAATGACAGGGGGGCCAGTGGGGGCAAAAGGGATGACAAGGGGGCCAGTGGGATACATGTGAGGACAAGGGGGCCAGTGGGGGCACACAGATGAACACGGAGTGAGAGGGTGTACAAGGGAGGACAAGGGAGCCAGTGGAGGCTCAAAGGAGGACAAGGAGGCCAGTGAGGGCACACAGATGAACATGGGGCAAGAGGGGGCAAGGGAGGAAAAGGGGGCCAGTGGGGAATACAGGATGACAAGGGGGCCAGTGGGGGCATGTGGGAGGACAAGGGGGCAAGTGGGGGCACACGGGAGGACAAGGGGGCCAGTGGGGGCACACGGGAGGACAAGTTGGCCAGTGGGGGCACACGGGAGGACAAGGAGCCAGAGGGGGCACACAGACGAACATGGGGGCCAGAGGGGGAACACAGAAGGACACGGGGGCCAGTGGGGGCACAAGGGAGGACAAGGGGGCAAGAGGGGGCACAAGGGAGGTTAAGGGGGCAGTGGGTGCACACTGGAGGACAAGGGGGGCTGTAGGGGCACAACAATGGACAAGGAGGCCAGTGGGGGCATAAGGGAGGAGAAGGAGGCCAGTTGGGGCACACATGAGGACAAGGGGGCCAGTGGGAGCACTCAGATGAACAAGGGGGCCAGTGGGGGCACACAGAAGGACACAGGGGCCAGTGGGGGCACAAGGGAGGACAAGGGGGCAAGAGGGGGCACAAGGGAGGGCAAGGGGGTCAGTGGGGGCACACGGTAGGACAAGGGGGCCAGTGGGGGCACACAAGAGGACAAGGGGGCCAGTGGGGGCACACAGGAAGACAAGGGGCCAAAGGGGGCACACAGATGAACATGGAGGCCAGACGGGGCACACGGGAGGTTAAGGGGGCAGAGGGGGCACACTGGAGGACAAGGGGGCAGTAGGGGCACACAGATGAACATGGGGGCAAGAGGGGGCACACAGGATGACAAGGGGGCCAGTGGGGCACAAGGGAGGACAAGAAGCAAGAAGGGGCACAAGGGAGGACAAGGGGGCCAGTGGGGGCACAAGGGCAGACAAGGGGGGCAGAAGGGGCACAAGGGAGTACAAGGGGGCAAGAGGGGGCACAAGGGAGGACAAGGGGGCAAGTGGGGGCACAAGGGAGGACAAGGGGGCCAGTGGGGGACATGTGAGGACAAGGGGGCCAGTGGGGGACATGTGAGGACAAGGGGGCCAGTGGGGGCACACAGATGAACACGGGGCAAGAGGGTGTACAAGGGAGGACAAGGGGGACATGGGGGGGTCAAGGGAGGACATGGAGGCCAGTGAGGGCACACAGATGAACATGGGGCAAGAGGGGGCAATGGAGGAAAAGGGGGCCAGTGGTGCATACGGGATGGCAAGGGGGCCAGTGGGGGCACACGGCAGGACAAGGGGGCCAGTGGGAGCACATAGGAGGACAAGGGGGCCAGTGGGGCCACACAGGTGGACAAGGGGCCAGTGGGAGCACACGGGAGGAGAAAGGGCCAGAGTGGTCACACGGGAGGACAAGGGGGCCAATGGGGGCACACAGATGAACACAGGGCCAAGAGGGGCACACGGGAGGACAAGGGAGGACAGTGGGGGCACACAGGAGGAAAAGAGGGCTGGTGGGGGCTCACGGGAGGACAAGGGGACAGTGGGGGCACAAGGGAGGACAAGGGGGCCAGTGGGAGCACACAGGAGGACAAGGGGGCCAGTGGGGGCACACAAGAGGACAAGGTGGCCAGTGGGAGCACATGGGAGGACAAGGGGGCCAGTGAGGGCACATGGGAGGACAAGGGGGCCGAAGGGGGTGCACGAGAGGACAAGGGGGCCAGTGGGGGCACACAGGAGGACGAGGAGGCCAGTGGGGGCACACAGGGGGACAAGGGGGCAGTAGGGGCACACAGATGAACATGGGGGCCAGAGGGGGCACATGGGAGGATAAGGGCCTGTGGGGGCGCACTGGAGGACAAGGGGGTTAGTGGGGGCACACACAAGGACAAGAGTGCCAGTGGGGTCACACAGATGAACAGGGGGGCAAGATGGGGCACACAGGATGACAAGGGGGCCAGTGGGGGCACAAGGGAGAACAAGGGGCAAGAGGCGGCACAAGGGAGGACAAAGGGGTCAGTGAGGGCACAAGGGAGGACAAGGGGGCCAGAAGGGGCACATGGGAGGACAAGGGGGCAAGAGGGGGCACAAGGGAGGACTAGGGGGCCAGTGGGGGCACACTGAGGACAAGGGGGCCAGTGGGGCCACACAGGAGGACAAGGGGGCCAGTGGGGGCACACGGGAGGACAAGGGGCCAGAGGGGTCACACGGGAGGACAAGGGGGCCAATGGGGGCACACAGATGAACACAGGGCCAAGAGGGGGACACGGGAGGACAAGGGAGGACAGTGGGGGCACACAAGAGGACAAGATGGCCAGTGGGGGCACAGGGGAGGACAAGGGGGCCAGTGGGGGCACACTGGAGGACAAGGGGGCCAGTGGGGGCACACGGCAGGACAAGGGGACAGAGGGGTCACACAGGAGGACAAGGGGGCCAATGGGGCACACAGATGAACACAGCGGTGAGAGGGGGCACACGGGAGGACAAAGCAGCCAGTGGTGGCACACAAGAGGACAAGATGGCCAGTGGAGGCACAGGGGAGGACAAGGGGGACAGTGGGGGCACACTGGAGTGCAAGGAGGCCAGTGGGGGCACACAGGAGGACAAAGGGGCCAGTGGGGGCACACAGGAGGACAAGGGGGCCAGTGGGGGCACACAGGAAGACAAGGGGGCAGTGGGGGCACACAGGAGGACAAGGGGGCCAGTGGGGGCACACAGGAGGACAGGGGGGGGCAGTGGGGGCACACAGATGAACATGGGGGCCAGAGGGGGCACATGGGAGGATAAGGGCCTGTGGGGGCACACTGGAGGACAAGGGGGCTAGGGAGGGAAAACAAAAGGACAAGAGTGCCAGTGGGGTCACACAGATGAACAGGGGGCAAGATGGGGCACACAGGATGACAAGGGGGCCAGTGGGGGCACAAGGGAGAACAATGGGCAAGAGGCGGTACAAGGGAGAACAAAGGGGTCAGTGAGGGCACAAGGGAGGACAAGGGGGCCAGAAGGGGCACATGGGAGGATGAGGGGGCCAGTGGGGGCACACAGGAGGACGAGGGGGCCAGTGGGGGAACACAGATGAACACAGGGGCAAGAGGGGGCACAATATAGGACAAGGGGGCCAGTGGGGGTACACAGGAGGACAAGGGGGCCAGTGGGGGCACACTGATGAACACGGGGCAGGAGGGGGCACAAGAGAGGACAAGGGGGTCAGTTGGGGCACACACAGGAGGACAAGGGGGGCCAGTGGAGGCACACGGGAGGACAAAGTGTGCCCCCACTGATTACTAACTCCATTATCTATTTATTTTTATTTATTTACTATTTATCTGTTCTCTTCTGCTCCGTACATTACACTCTTCCCCCTTCCATGCACTTTTCCCCTTTCCCTTTTCCATGCACTTGCACGTTCTCAATGTCACTGGGCCTAGTAAGATTGTTTTTTGTTCTCCCCTGTTCCCCTCCCTTACCTTGTCGTGCTCTGAAACACTTGTGTACGAGTGCAAACAAATAACATATCATATCATATCAAAGAGGCCAATGGGTGCACACAGGAGGACAAGGGGGCCAGTGGGGGCACACAGGAGAACAAGGGGGGCAATGGGGGCACACAGATGAACATGGGGGCCAGAGGGGGCACATGGGAGGATAAGGGCCTGTGGGGGCACACTGGAGGACAAGGGGGCTAGTGGGGGCACACACAAGGACAAGAGTGCCAGTGGGGTAACACAGATGAACAGGGGGGCAGGATGGGGCACACAGGATGACAATGGGGGCAAGTGGGGACACAAGGGAGAACAAGGGGCAAGAGGCGGTACAAGGGAGGACAAAGGGGTCAGTGAGGGCACAAGGGAGGACAACGGGGCCAGAAAAGGGCACATGGGAGGACAAGGGGGCATGAGGGGGCACAAGGAAGGACTAGGGGGCCAGTGGGGGCACACTGGAGGACAAGGGGGCCAGTGGGGCCACACAGGAGGACTAAGGGGCCAGTGGGGGCACACAGGAGGACAAGGGGCCAGAGGGGTCACACGGGAGGACAAGGGGGCCAATGGGGGCACACAGATGAACACAGGGCCAAGAGGGGGACACAGGAGGACAAGGGAGGACAGTGGGGGCATACAAGAGGACAGGATGGCCAGTGGGGGCACAGGGGAGGACAAGGGGGCCAGTGGGGGCACACTGGAGGACAAGGGGGCCAGTGGGGGCACACGGCAGGACAAGGGGACAGAGGGTTCACACAGGAGGACAAGGGGGCCAATGGGGCACACAGATGAACACAGGGATGAGAGGGGGCACACGGGAAGACAAAGCAGCCAGTGGTGGCACACAAGAGGACAAGATGCCCAGTGGAGGCACAGGGGAGGACAAGGGGGCCAGTGGGGGCACACTGGAGGGCAAGGGGGTCAGTGGGGGCACACGGGAGGAAAAGGGGGCCAGTGGGGGCACACAGGAGGACAAGGGGGCCAGTGGGGGCACACGGGAAGACAAGGGGGCCAGTGGGGGCACACAGGAGGACAAGGGGGCCAGTGGGGGCCCACTGATGAACACGGGAGCGAGAGGGGGCACAAGGGGGACAGGGGGCAGGGGGGGCACATGGGAGGAAAAGGGGGACAGTAGGGGCACACAGATAAACACATGGTAAGAGGGGGTACCAGGGAGGACAATGGGGCTAGTGGGGGCACACCGGAGGACAAGGGGGCCAGTGAGGGCATACAGATGAATACAGGGGCCAGAGGGGGCACAATATAGGACAAGGGGGCCAGTGGGGGCACACAGGAGGACAAGGGGGCCAGTAGGGGCACACTGATGAACACGGGGCAGGAGGGGGCACAAGAGAGGACAAGGGGGTCAGTTGGGGCACACACAGGAGGACAAGGGGGGCCAGTGGAGGCACACGGGAGGACAAAGTGTGCCCCCACTGATTACTACCTCCATTATCTATTTATTTGTATTTATTTACTATTTATCTGTTCTCTTCTGCTCCGTACATTATACTCTCCCCCTTCCATGCACTTTTCCCCTTTCCCTTTTCCATGCACTTGCACGTTCTCAATGTCACTGGGCCTAGTAAGATTGTTTTTTGTTCTCCCCTGTTCCCCTCCCTTACCTTGTCGTGCTCTGAAACACTTGTGTACGAGTGCAAACAAATAACATATCATGTGAAGTATAGGTGACCTGGAAGGAGACTGCGCCTGATTCTTGCACACGAGACTTATTTTTTTAAAATTTTATATTTTTTTATTTTTTATTTTTCAGAAAAAATTTGCCCTTAACGTTGATGACACGTGTTTCGGTCCTCCAAGGACCTTTCTCAAATCAGGGCTATTGATTAGTCTTAATCATAATAAAGTCATAAAAAGACAAAAAATAAACACATAAATAATCATAAAGAAAAATATGTGCATGTATCCAAAACATTAAAGTAACGGTTTGAGTATTGAAGTTAGATCAGCATAGAACAATAAACATTTTTAAGTGAGATGAATGCACACAAAAGTACATAGATGTAAAAATAATAAAAATAAAAATAAAAAGCCAGACAATAAATGGATGGGAAAAAAGGGTAGGAGAGAAGGGGTGAGATTCAAAAAGAAGATAAATACAAAATCTCCATTAGTTATTGTACACAATAAATTACTAAAACAAGCAATTTGTAATGGTCATTGTATGTCTCAGAAACAAGTGGAAACATGTTACCTTATGGTCATGTAAGAGGCCCCTGTCCCAAGATGTGAAAGATAAGCTTCCATATATCATTGGGATAAATCCCTGAAAAAGCAAAAATAAACAAATAAAAATTTTTTTTTATATGATATAATAAATAAACTCTTGTCTTACCCTAATATAAAGCTCAAAAAGTGAATAATGCACTGGGTATTGGGTTACCAAATGGCGTGTGTTCTTGAATATTAAGGATTATTAGTTGAAAACCAAAATTACACGTGAAAAGATTAGCTTCGCACTCCTAATAACTGATGGTACGCTTTCGCGTGTGAAAATATACGTGGAAAGACATATTACACGTATGAGTACTTGCAAGGTAATCCCGCGTGAGAAAATATGATACAATGAAAGGATCCTAGTGCCTCGCGTGAGAATGTCAACCCGTAAAATCGTAATGCTGGCTTGCCACGTATACTGAACTCAAAGCGCACAAACGCGTGCGCGATAATCCATGTTGAAACGTAAAAGTACATCTCTACAATTATAGTACGCACATTCGCGTGCGCGTGAAAAAATGCTCTTATCGCATCTGACCGCGTGAAAATGTGATCGCGTGAAATCGTAATTAAGGATAGGGACGTATTATCTACTGAATGCGTACAATCGCGTGCTGGCTTGCCACGTATACTAAACTCAAAGCGCACAAACGCGTGCGCGATAATCCATGTTGAAGCGTAAAAATACATCTCTACAGTTATAATACGCACATTCGCGCGCGCGTGAAAGAATGCTCTTATCTCATCTGACCGCGTGAAAATGTGATCGCGTGAAATCGTAATTATCGCGTGCGCCTAATACATGATAAAGCGTGCGAGTAGTTTTATACAGGGTGAGTATGCACAATCGCGTGCGCGTGAAATTACAGAATCTTAGCGTGAAAAACTTGGTAGTCGATTCACACGCGTTCGGGTACGCGAAAATCGCATGAGAATGTGGATGCGTGAAAAATTCAGACGCTCTCTTACCTGCTGTTCAGATTAAGCGCGTACAATCGCAGAAGTATGCTTCTTAACAAAGGACTTTCGTTTGCGCCATCTACAATTCATAATGAGACAGATCTACATATCGATCTTTTCAAGTTTGTTCGAAAATTGAAACTAAAAAAGTTCTTTGCCACTAAGGCACCAGGCATGTACACACATCAACCCAAAGCCATTCATAGTGACCTAAGCATTAAAGAGATTGAAGAGATTTACTTACTAAGATCAATCGCAGAACCTATGGATTACGACATCACCAATGTATTAAGAGACTTCAATGTGCAACCCGATTCCTTATCAATGAAGGGGCTGAAACCGACATCTAAATTTGTACCTCAATTAGCAACTGACAATGTCATTGACACCTTCTACAAGGCAGTATCTCAAGATCTGTATAAAATGGATTTTAAAAATCCCCAATCCAAAACTAAACCCAATCTTACCCTCAGGGAACAAGAAGCATTACATCAATTGGAAACCGACCGCTCAATAATCATCAAAGAAGCGGACAAAGGAGGGAACATTGTTATTATGGACCGAGATGATTATTTGAAAATGGCCGGCAATCATCTCAACACCCCAGGTTGTTATGAGAAATTACCAGTCAACCCTACAAATGAGTTCACACAAAAAGTGGAACTCTACATTTCGGAATGGTATCGAAAAGGTCTTATTTCGGACAATGAAAAGAGCTTTCTTACTATCAAGAACCCAACCATACCTATAATATATTTCCTACCGAAAATCCACAAGCAATATAATTCAATACCAGAGGGCCATCCGATTGTCAGTGGGATAGGTTGGGCAACAGAGAATATCTCACAGTATTTGGACAATATTTTGAGACCCAGGGCAACTCAACTAAAGGCATACCTTAAGGACACTACAGATGTCATCACTAAGATACAATCTTGGAACTGGGAACATGATTGTTTTTTAGCAACCATGGATGTGAAAGCATTATATACCTCAATTCAACATACATGGGCTCTGAAAACTATTGATTATACCTTCAGGGAGGAGTCAGCCTCGATGTACCATCAAATTGTCATGATCAAGGAAATGTTAGAGCTTTCCCTACAATGCAACATTTTCAATTTCAACAATGTCTTTTATAAACAAACAAGAGGGGTTGCTATGGGCACCAAATATGCCCCTGCCCTAGCAAACCTCTTCATGGGACTGTTTGAGGATTCAGTCATATACAAGGACAAAGTGTATCAGAAGGATCTTATGTATTGGTTAAGATACATTGACGATGTGTTGATACTATGGAAAGGTACAGAAGCAGAATTCCAGGCTTTTTTAAACAGAATCAATGTTAATGAAATGGGTATACAATTCACGGGTGTCTGCGATGCTAATAGTATTGATTTTTTGGACCTTACAATATATATTGAACAAAACCAGATAAAAACACGTACATTTCGTAAACCTACGGAGGTCAATGCCACCTTACATGCTACTAGTTGCCATCATCGTAAAACGATTCTCAACATACCAGCAGGTGAATTCATAAGAGCAAGAAGAAATTGTCAGACCAAAGAATACTTTGAGAAAGAATGTGGGCTTCTACAATCAAGATTTCTGGCAAGAGGATATTCGAACAATTGTGTCGCTAAGGCATTGGACAAAAGTCTACAACTAACTCAGGAACAGACTTTAGCTAGTAAGAACAGATCTGCGGAGCCATCCACCATAGGATTCATCACGAAATTTGGTAACGACCACAAACATGTCAGAAAAATACTGGCCAAACACTGGAATCTCTTGAAATTGGATGACCATATTTCCAATTTTATTGACAACAAACCACGAATCATCTTTAAGAGAGCACAGACACTCAAAAACAAACTAAGCCCTTCAGACTTACCGGACCTACCAGAGGGAACATCGAATTGGCTACAATCTACCCATGGCTTCAGGAAATGTGGAACTTGCACCATTTGCAAATATGCACATGAAAAAACAGATTGTTTCAAGGGCAGCAATAACAAGACTATAAAAATCAAGCAATCTATAAACTGTAGGACAAAATATGTGGTTTATGCGATTGTATGTGTGTGCAAATTAATATACATTGGAAGCACCATTAGGGAACTCAGGACTAGAGTACGTGAACATCTTGCCAAAATTGGAAGCCAGGACCCTAGACTGCCTCTTGCCTGTCATTGGCAAGAGAAACATCAATTGGATAACAAAGCTGACATTAAGTTCATTGGCCTTCAAAAAGTTACCCTTGGAAGACGTGGAGGTGACAGAGAAAAGAGACTCAGACAAACTGAGGCGAAAATGATTTGCAAATTCAATTCAACAGTACTCGGACTTAATTCTGATAATGAAATGGTGTCCTTTTTATAGTTACAACTTTGTGGTAACTATAATGAATAGTAAACATTCTTACCAATTTATGTACATTATTCCATATTATTGTCTTCTTTATTAAGACATTTTCTCATCCATACATTCACATACATGTTTTTTTCTATGCAATTCTGCCTTTTTTTGATAATTTATCAAAAGTTCATGACGTGCAGACTTTATTTGAATACATATTATTTCTCAATTTGCCACTCAATATATACCTTTATCGCATTTTCACTCCATTACAATATGGCCACCAGTGAACACACGACTAAACATGAAGGAAGGACATTCTATGAGAATTGTTCCCTTAGCAACATATAAAACAACAGGGAGGACGCATAATGGCGCCCCCTTGAGACTTGTAGCAATTCTGCGATTGTACGCGCTTAATCTGAACAGCAGGTAAGAGAGCGTCTGAATTTTTCACGCATCCACATTCTCATGCGATTTTCGCGTACGCGAACGCGTGTGAATCGACTACCAAGTTTTTCACGCTAAGATTCTGTAATTTCACGCGCACGCGATTGTGCATACTCACCCTGTATAAAACTACTCGCACGCTTTATCATGTATTAGGCGCACGCGATAATTACGATTTCACGCGATCACATTTTCACGCGGTCAGATGAGATGAGAGCATTCTTTCACGCGCACGCGAATGTGCGTATTATAACTGTAGAGATGTATTTTTACGCTTCAACATGGATTATCGCGCACGCGTTTGTGCGCTTTGAGTTTAGTATACGTGGCAAGCCAGCACGCGATTGTACGCATTCAGTAGATAATACGTCCCTATCCTTAATTACGATTTCACGCGATCACATTTTCACGCGGTCAGATGCGATAAGAGCATTTTTTCACGCGCACGCGAATGTGCGTACTATAATTGTAGAGATGTACTTTTACGTTTCAACATGGATTATCGCGCACGCGTTTGTGCGCTTTGAGTTCAGTATACGTGGCAAGCCAGCATTACGATTTTACGGGTTGACATTCTCACGCGAGGCACTAGGATCCTTTCATTGTATCATATTTTCTCACGCGGGATTACCTTGCAAGTACTCATACGTGTAATATGTCTTTCCACGTATATTTTCACACGCGAAAGCGTACCATCAGTTATTAGGAGTGCGAAGCTAATCTTTTCACGTGTAATTTTGGTTTTCAACTAATAATCCTTAATATTCAAGAACACACGCCATTTGGTAACCCAATACCCAGTGCATTATTCACTTTTTGAGCTTTATATTAGGGTAAGACAAGAGTTTATTTATTATATCATATAAAAAAAAATTTTTATTTGTTTATTTTTGCTTTTTCAGGGATTTATCCCAATGATATATGGAAGCTTATCTTTCACATCTTGTGACAGGGGCCTCTTACATGACCATAAGGTAACATGTTTCCACTTGTTTCTGAGACATACAATGACCATTACAAATTGCTTGTTTTAGTAATTTATTGTGTACAATAACTAATGGAGATTTTGTATTTATCTTCTTTTTGAATCTCACCCCTTCTCTCCTACCCTTTTTTCCCATCCATTTATTGTCTGGCTTTTTATTTTTATTTTTATTATTTTTACATCTATGTACTTTTGTGTGCATTCATCTCACTTAAAAATGTTTATTTTTCTATGCTGATCTAACTTCAATACTCAAACCGTTACTTTAATGTTTTGGATACATGCACATATTTTTCTTTATGATTATTTATGTGTTTATTTTTTGTCTTTTTATGACTTTATTATGATTAAGACTAATCAATAGCCCTGATTTGAGAAAGGTCCTTGGAGGACCGAAACACGTGTCATCAACGTTAAGGGCAAATTTTTTCTGAAAAATAAAAAATAAAAAAATATAAAATTTTAAAAAAATAAGTCTCGTGTGCAAGAATCAGGCGCAGTCTCCTTCCAGGTCACCTATACTTCACACTATTCAGCAAGGGGTCTTGTACTTGGCTAAACCCCCGACTTGGTGGGACGCGACTTTAAGGACTTATTGGACTACTTTCATTTATGACATTCAGTTTCTTACCACTATCGGATGTCGCCAGTTTTGACCAAACCTTCCAAGCCAAGGGTTTTTTATGAAAATAACATATCATATCATATCATATCAAATAGGCCAATGGGTGCACAGGAGGACAAGGGGGCCAGTGGGGGCACACAGGAGGACAAGGGGGACAGTGGGGGCACACAGATGAACATGGGGGCCAGAGGGGGCACATGGGAGGATAAGGGCCTGTGGGGGCACACTGGAGGACAAGGGGGCTAGTGGGGGCACACACAAGGACAAGAGTGCCAGTGGGGTAACACAGATGAACAGGGGGGCAAGATGGGGCACACAGGATGACAAGGGGGCCAGTGGGGGCACAAGGGAGAACAAGGGGCAAGAGGCGGTACAAGGGAGGACAAAGGGGTCAGTGAGGGCACAAGGGAGGACAAGGGGGCCAGAAGGGGCACATGGGAGGACAAGGGGGCAAGAGGGGGCACAAGGGAGGACTAGGGGGCCAGTGGGGGCACATGGGAGGACAAGGGGGCCAGTGAGGGCACATGGGAGGACAAGGGGGCCGAAGGGGGTGCACGAGAGGACAAGGGGGCCAGTGGGGGCACACAGGAGGACGAGGAGGCCAGTGGGGGCACACAGGGGGAAGAGAGGGGCAGTAGGGGCACACAGATGAACATGGGGGCCAGAGGGGGCACATGGGAGGATAAGGGCCTGTGGGGGCACACTTGAGGACAAGGGGGTTAGTGGGGGCACACACAAGGACAAGAGTGCCAGTGGGGTCACACAGATGAACAGGGGGCAAGATGGGGCACACAGGATGACAAGGGGGCCAGTGGGGGCACAAGGGAGAACAAGGGGCAAGAGGCGGTACAAGGGAGGACAAAGGGGTCAGTGAGGGCACAAGGGAGGACAAGGGGGCCAGAAGGGGCACATGGGAGGACAAGGGGGCAAGAGGGGGCACAAGGGAGGACTAGGGGGCCAGTGGGGGCACACTGAGGACAAGGGGGCCAGTGGGGCCACACAGGAGGACAAGGGGGCCAGTGGGGGCACACGGGAGGACAAGGGGCCAGAGGGGTCACACGGGAGGACAAGGGGGCCAATGGGGGCACACAGATGAACACAGGGCCAAGAGGGGGACACGGGAGGACAAGGGAGGACAGTGGGGGCACACAAGAGGACAAGATGGCCAGTGGGGGCACAGGGGAGGACAAGGGGGCCAGTGGGGGCATACTGGAGGACAAGGGGGCCAGTGGGGGCACACGGCAGGACAAGGGGACAGAGGGGTCACACAGGAGGACAAGGGGGCCAATGGGGCACACAGATGAACACAGCGGTGAGAGGGGGCACACGGGAGGACAAAGCAGCCAGTGGTGGCACACAAGAGGACAAGATGGCCAGTGGAGGCACAGGGGAGGACAAGGGGGGCAGTGGGGGCACACTGGAGTGCAAGGAGGCCAGTGGGGGCACACAGGAGGACAAGGGGGCCAGTGGGGGCACACAGGAGGACAAGGGGGCCAGTGGGGGCACACAGGAAGACAAGGGGGCCAGTGGGGGCACACAGGAGGACAAGGGGGCCAGTGGGGGCACACAGGAGGACAAGGGGGGCAGTGGGGGCACACAGATGAACATGGGGGCCAGAGGGGGCACATGGGAGGATAAGGGCCTGTGGGGGCACACTGGAGGACAAGGGGGCTAGGGGGGGAAAACACAAGGACAAGAGTGCCAGTGGGGTCACACAGAGGAACAGGGGGGCAAGATGGGGCACACAGGATGACAAGGGGGCCAGTGGGGGCACAAGGGAGAACAATGGGCAAGAGGCGGTACAAGGGAGGACAAAGGGGTCAGTGAGGGCACAAGGGAGGACAAGGGGGCCAGAAGGGGCACATGGGAGGACGAGGGGGCCAGTGGGGGCACACAGGAGGACAAGGGGGCCAGTGGGGGAACACAGATGAACACAGGGGCAAGAGGGGGCACAATATAGGACAAGGGGGCCAATGGGGGTACACAGGAGGACAAGGGGGCCAGTGGGGGCACACTGATGAACACGGGGCAGGAGGGGGCACAAGAGAGGACAAGAGGGTCAGTTGGGGCACACACAGGAGGACAAGGGGGGCCAGTGGAGGCACACGGGAAGACAAAGTGTGCCCCCACTGATTACTAACTCCATTATCTATTTATTTGTATTTATTTACTATTTATCTGTTCTCTTCTGCTCCGTACATTACACTCTTCCCCCTTCCATGCACTTTTCCCCTTTCCCTTTTCCATGCACTTGCACGTTCTCAATGTCACTGGGCCTAGTAAGATTGTTTTTTGTTCTCCCCTGTTCCCCTCCCTTACCTTGTCGTGCTCTGAAACACTTGTGTACGAGTGCAAACAAATAACATATCATATCATATCATATCATATCAAAGAGGCCAATGGGTGCACACAGGAGGACAAGGGGGCCAGTGGGGGCACACAGGAGAACAAGGGGGGCAATGGGGGCACACAGATGAACATGGGGGCCAGAGGGGGCACATGGGAGGATAAGGGCCTGTGGGGGCACACTGGAGGACAAGGGGGCTAGTGGGGGCACACACAAGGACAAGAGTGCCAGTGGGGTAACACAGATGAACAGGGGGGCAAGATGGGGCACACAGGATGACAATGGGGGCAAGTGGGGGCACAAGGGAGAACAAGGGGCAAGAGGCGGTACAAGGGAGGACAAAGGGGTCAGTGAGGGCACAAGGGAGGACAACAGGGCCAGAAGGGGCACATGGGAGGACAAGGGGGCAAGAGGGGGCACAAGGATGGACTAGGGGGCCAGTGGGGGCACACAGGAGGACTAAGGGGCCAGTGGGGGCACACGGGAGGACAAGGGGCCAGAGGGCTCACACAGGAGGACAAGGGGGCCAATGGGGGCACACAGATGAACACAGGGCCAAGAGGGGGACACAGGAGGACAAGGGAGGACAGTGGGGGCACACAAGAGGACAAGATGGCCAGTGGGGGCACAGGGGAGGACAAGGGGGCCAGTGGGGGCACACTGGAGGACAAGGGGGCCAGTGGGGGCACACGGCAGGACAAGGGGACAGAGGGTTCACACAGGAGGACAAGGGGGCCAATGGGGCACACAGATGAACACAGGGATGAGAGGGGGCACACGGGAAGACAAAGCAGCCAGTGGTGGCACACAAGAGGACAAGATGCCCAGTGGAGGCACAGGGGAGGACAAGGGGGCCAGTGGGGGCACACTGGAGGGCAAGGGGGTCAGTGGGGGCACACGGGAGGAAAAGGGGGCCAGTGGGGGCACACAGGAGGACAAGGGGGCCAGTGGGGGCACACGGGAAGACAAGGGGGCCAGTGGGGGCACACAGGAGGACAAGGGGGCCAGTGGGGGCCCACTGATGAACACGGGAGCGAGAGGGGGCACAAGGGAGGACAGGGGGCAGGGGGGCACATGGGAGGAAAAGGGGGACAGTAGGGGCACACAGATAAACACATGGTAAGAGGGGGTACCAGGGAGGACAATGGGGCTAGTGGGGGCACACCGGAGGACAAGGGGGCCAGTGAGGGCATACAGATGAATACAGGGGCAAGAGGGGGCACAATATAGGACAAGGGGGCCAGTGGGGGCACACAGGAGGACAAGGGGGCCAATAGGGGCACACTGATGAACACGGGGCAGGAGGGGGCACAAGAGAGGACAAGGGGGTCAGTTGGGGCTCACACAGGAGGACAAGGGGGGCCAGTGGAGGCACTCGGGAGGACAAAGTGTGCCCCCACTGATTACTACCTCCATTATCTATTTATTTGTATTTATTTACTATTTATCTGTTCTCTTCTGCTCCGTACATTACACTCTCCCCCTTCCATGCACTTTTCCCCTTTCCCTTTTCCATGCACTTGCACGTTCTCAATGTCACTGGGCCTAGTAAGATTGTTTTTTGTTCTCCCCTGTTCCCCTCCCTTACCTTGTCGTGCTCTGAAACACTTGTGTACGAGTGCAAACAAATAACATATCATATCATATCAAATAGGCCAATGGGTGCACAGGAGGACAAGGGGGCCAGTGGGGGCACACAGGAGGACAAGGGGGGCAGTGGGGGCACACAGATGAACATGGGGGCCAGAGGGGGCACATGGGAGGATAAGGGCCTGTGGGGGCACACTGGAGGACAAGGGGGCTAGTGGGGGCACACACAAGGACAAGAGTGCCAGTGGGGTAACACAGATGAACAGGGGGGCAAGATGGGGCACACAGGATGACAAGGGGGCCAGTGGGGGCACAAGGGAGAACAAGGGGCAAGAGGCGGTACAGGGAGGACAAAGGGGTCAGTGAGGGCACAAGGGAGGACAAGGGGGCCAGAAGGGGCACATGGGAGGACAAGGGGGCAAGAGGGGGCACAAGGGAGGACTAGGGGGCCAGTGGGGGCACACTGGAGGACAAGGGGGCCAGTGGGGCCACACAGGAGGACAAAGGGGCCAGTGGGGGCACACGGGAGGACAAGGGGCCAGAGGGGTCACACGGGAGGACAAGGGGGCCAATGGGGGCACACAGATGAACACAGGGCCAAGAGGGGGACACGGGAGGACAAGGGAGGACAGTGGGGGCACACAAGAGGACAAGATGCCCAGTGGAGGCACAGGGGAGGACAAGGGGGCCAGTGGGGGTACACTGGAGGGCAAAGGGGTCAGTGGGGGCACACGGGAGGAAAAGGGGGCCAGTGGGGGCACACAGGAGGACAAGGGGGCCAGTGGGGGCACACGGGAAGACAAGGGGGCCAGTGGGGGCACACAGGAGGACAAGGGGGCCAGTGGGGGCCCACTGATGAACACGGGAGCAAGAGGTGGCACAAGGGAGGACAGGGGGGCAGGGGGGCACATGGGAGGAAAAGGGGGACAGTAGGGGCACACAGATTAACACACGGTAAGAGGGGGTACCAGGGAGGACAAGGGGGCTAGTGGGGGCACACAGGAGGACAAGGGGGCCAGTGAGGGCATACAGGAAGACAAGTGGGCCAGCGGGTGCACACAGGAGGACAAGGGGGCCAGTGGGGGCACACAGATGTACATGGGGGCTACATGGGGCACACAGGAGGATAAGGGGTCAATGGGGTCTCACTGGAGGACAATGGGGGGCAGTAGGGGCACACGGGAGGACAAGGGGGCCAGTGGGGGCACACTGGAGGACAAGGGTGCCAGTGGGGGCACACGGGAGGACAAGGGGACAGAGGGGTCACACGGAAGGACAAGGGGGCCAATGGGGGCACACAGATGAACACAGGGTTGAGAGGGGCACACAGGAGGACAAAGCAGCCAGTGGGGGCACACAAGAGGACAAGATGGCCAGTGGAGGCACAGGGGAGGACAAGAGGGCCAGTGGGGGCACACTGGAGGGCAAGGGGGTCAGTGGGGGCACACGGGAGGACAAGGGGGCCAGTGGAGGCACACAGGAGGACAAGGAGGCCAGTGGGGGCACACAGGAAGACAAAGGGGCCAGTGGGGGCACACAGGAGGACAAGGGGGCCAGTGGGGGCCCATTGATGAACTCGGGAGCAAGAGGAGGCACAAGGGAGGACACGGGGGCCAAGGGGGGCACATGGGAGAACAAGGTGGCCAGTAGGGGCACAGAGATTAACACACGGTAAGAGGGGGCACCAGGGAGGAGAAGGGGGCTAGTGGGGGCACACCGGAGGACAAGGGGGCCAGTGGGGGCACACAGATGTACATGGGGCTAGAGGGGGCACACGGGAGGATAAGGGGTCAGTTGGGGCTCACTGGAGGAAAATGGGGGCAGTGGGGGAACACGGGAGGACAAGGGGACCAGTGGGGGCACACGGGAGGACAAGGAGCCAGAGGGGGCAAACAGATGAACATGGGGGCCAGAGGGGGAACACGGGAGGTTAAGGGGGGCAGTGGGGGCACACTGGAGGACAATGGGGGCTGTAGGGGCACAACGAAGGAGAAGGAGGCCAGTGGGGGCAAAAGGGAGGACAAGGAGTCAAGTTGGGGCACACACAAGGACAAGGAGGCCAGTGGGAGCACTCAGATGAACAAGGGGGACAGTGGGGGCACACAGGAGGACACAGGGGCCAGTGGGGGCACAAGAGAGGACAAGGGGGCAAGAGGGGGCACAAGGGAGGGCAAGGGGGTCAGTGGGGGCACATGGTAGGACAAGGGGGCCAGTGGGGGCACACAGGAGGACAAGGGGGCCAGTGGGGGCACACAGGAAGACAAGGGGCCAGAGGGGGCACACAGATGAACATGGAGGCCAGACGGGGAACACGTGAGGTTAAGGGGGCAGTGGGGGCACACTGGAGGACAAGGGGGCAGTAGGGGCACACAGATGAATATAGGGGCAAGAGGGGGCACACAGGATGACAAGGGAGCCAGTGGAGGCACAAGAGAGGACAAGGGGGCACGAAGGGGCACAGGGGAGGACAAGGGGGCCAGTGGGTGGGGCACAAGGGAGGACAAGGGGGTCAGAAGCGGCACAAGGGAGTACAAGGGGACACGAGGGGGCACAAGGGAGGGCAAGGGGGCCAGTGGGGGGCACAAGGGAGGACAAGGGGGCCAGTGGGGGACATGTGAGGACAAGGGGGCCAGTGGGGGCACACAGATGAACACGGGTCAAGAGGTTGTACAAGGGAGGACAAGGGGGACAGTGGGGGGTCAAGGGAGGACATGGAAGCCAGTGAGGGCACACAGATGAACATCCGGCAAGAGGGGGCAAGGGAGGAAAAGGGGGCCAGTGGTGCATACGGGATGGCAAGGGGCTAGTGGGGGCACACGGGAGGACAAGGGGGCCAGTGGAGGCACACAGGAGGACAAGGAGGCCAGTGGGGCCACACAGGAGGACAAGGGGGCCAGTGGGGGTACACAGGAGGACAAGGGGCCCAGTGGGGGCCCACTGATGAACACGGGAGCAAGAGGGGGCACAAGGGAGGACACGGGGCCAAGGGGGGGCACATGGGAGGACAAGGCGGCCAGTAGGGGCACAGAGATTAACACACGGTAAGAGGGGGCACCTGGGCGGAGAAGGGGGCTAGTGGGGGCACACCGGAGGACAAGGGGGCCAGTGGGGGCACACAGATGTACATGGGGCTAGAGGGGGCACACGGGAGGATAAGGGGTCAGTTGGGGCTCACTGGAGGACAATGGGGGGCAGTGGGGGGACACGGGAGGACAAGGGGACCAGTGGGAGCACATAGGAGGACAAGGGGGACAGTGGGGCCACACAGGAGGACAAGGTGGTCAGTGGGGGTACACGGGAGGACAAGGGGCCAGAGGGGTCACATGGGAGGACAAGGGGGCCAATGAGGGCACACAGATGAACACAAGGCCAAGAGGTGCACACGGGAGGACAAGGGAGGACAGTGGGGGCACACGGGAGGACAAAGGGGCCAGTGGGGGCTCACGGGAGGACAAGGGGACAGTGGGGGCACAAGGGAGGACAAGTTGGCCAGTGGGGGCCCACTGATGAACACGGGAGCAAGAGGGGGCACAAGGGAGGACAGGGGGGCAGGGGGGGCACATGGGAGGAAAAGGGGGACAGTAGGGGCACACAGATTAACACATGGTAAGAGGGGGTACCTGGGAGGACAAAGGGGCTAGTGGGGGCACACCGGAGGACAAGGGGGCCAGTGAGGGCATACAGGAAGACAAGTGGGCCAGCGGGTGCACACAGGAGGACAAGGGGGCCAGTGGGGGCACACAGATGTACATGGGGGCTAGATGGGGCACACGGGAGGATAAGGGGTCAATGGGGTCTCACTGGAGGACAATGGGGGGCAGTAGGGGCACACGGGAGGACAAGGGGGCCAGTGGGGGCACACGGGAGGACAAGGAGGCCAGTAGGGGCACACTGGAGGACAAGGGGACCAGTGGGGGCACACGGGAGGACAAGGGGATAGAGGGGTCACACGGAAGGACAAGGGGGCCAATGGGGGCACACAGATGAACACAGGGTTGAGAGGGGCACACAGGAGGACAAAGCAGCCAGTGGGGGCACACAAGAGGACAAGATGGCCAGTGGAGGCACAGGGGAGGACAAGAGGGCCAGTGGGGGCACACTGGAGGGCAAGGGGCTAGTGGGGGCACACGGGAGGACAAGGGGGCCAGTGGAGGCACACAGGAGGACAAGGAGGCCAGTGGGGGCACACAGGAAGACAAAGGGGCCAGTGGGGGTACACAGGAGGACAAGGGGCCCAGTGGGGGCCCACTGATGAACACGGGAGCAAGAGGGGGCACAAGGGAGGACACGGGGCCAAGGGGGGCACATGGGAGGACAAGGCGGCCAGTAGGGGCACAGAGATTAACACACGGTGAGAGGGGGCACCTGGGAGGAGAAGGGGGCTAGTGGGGGCACACCGGAGGACAAGGGGGCCAGTGGGGGCACACAGATGTACATGGGGCTAGAGGGGGCACACGGGAGGATAAGGGGTCAGTTGGGGCTCACTGGAGGACAATGGGGGGCAGTGGGGGCACACGGGAGGACAAGGGGACCAGTGGGGGCACACGGGAGGACAAGGAGCCAGAGGGGGCAAACAGATGAACATGGGGGCCAGAGGGGGAACACAGGAGGTTAAGGGGGCAGTGGGGGCACAATGGAGGACAATGGGGGCTGTAGGGGCACAACGAAGGACAAGGAGGCCAGTGGGGGCAAAAGGGAGGACAAGGAGGCAAGTTGGGGCACACACAAGGACAAGGGGGCCAGTGGGAGCACTGAGATGAACAAGGGGGGCAGTGGGGGCACACAGGAGGACACAGGGGCCAGTGGGGGCACAAGAGAGGACAATGGGGCAAGAGGGGGCACACGGGAGGATAAGGGGTCAGTTGGGGCTCACTGGAGGACAATGGGGGGCAGTGGGGGCACACGGGAGGACAAGGGGACCAGTGGGGGCACACGGGAGGACAAGGAGCCAGAGGGGGCAAACAGATGAACATGGGGGCCAGAGGGGGAACACAGGAGGTTAAGGGGGCAGTGGGGGCACAATGGAGGACAATGGGGGCTGTAGGGGCACAACGAAGGACAAGGAGGCCAGTGGGGGCAAAAGGGAGGACAAGGAGGCAAGTTGGGGCACACACAAGGACAAGGGGGCCAGTGGGAGCACTGAGATGAACAACGGGGGCAGTGGGGGCACACAGGAGGACACAGGGGCCAGTGGGGGCACAAGAGAGGACAATGGGGCTAGAGGGGGCACACGGGAGGATAAGGGGTCAGTTGGGGCTCACTGGAGGACAATGGGGGGCAGTGGGGGCACACGGGAGGACAAGGGGACCAGTGGGGGCACACGGGAGGACAAGGAGCCAGAGGGGGCAAACAGATGAACATGGGGGCCAGAGGGGGAACACAGGAGGTTAAGGGGGCAGTGGGGGCACAATGGAGGACAATGGGGGCTGTAGGGGCACAACGAAGGACAAGGAGGCCAGTGGGGGCAAAAGGGAGGACAAGGAGGCAAGTTGGGGCACACACAAGGACAAGGGGGCCAGTGGGAGCACTGAGATGAACAAGGGGGGCAGTGGGGGCACACAGGAGGACACAGGGGCCAGTGGGGGCACAAGAGAGGACAATGGGGCAAGAGGGGGCACAAGGGAGGGCAAGGGGGTCAGTGGGGTCACATGGTAGGACAAGGGGGCCAGTGGGGGCACACAGGAGGACAAGGGGGCCAGTGGGGGCACACAGAAAGACAAGGGGCCAGAGGGGGCACACAGATGAACATGGAGGCCAGACGGGGAACACGTGAGGTTAAGAAGGCAGTGGGGGCACACTGGAGGACAAGGGGGCAGTAGGGGCACACAGATGAATATGGGGGCAAGAGGGGGCACACAAGATGACAAGGGAGCCAGTGGAGGCACAAGAGAGGACAAGGGGGCACAAAGGGGCACAAGGGAGGACAAGGGGGCCAGTGGGTGGGGCACAAGGGAGGACAAGGGGGTCAGAAGGGGCACAAGGGAGTACAAGGGGACAAGAGGGGGCACAAGGGAGGGCAAGGGGGCCAGTGGGGTTCAAGGGAGGACATGGAAGCCAGTGAGGGCACACAGATGAACATTCGGCAAGAGGGGGCAAGGGAGAAAAAGGGGGCCAGTGGTGCATACGGGATGGCAAGGGGGCCAGTGGGGGCACGCGGCAGGACAAGGGGGCCAGTGGGAGCACATAGGAGGACAAGGGGGCCAGTGGGGCCACACAGGAGGACAAGGGGGCCAGTGGGGGCACACGGGAGGACAAGGGGCCAGAGGGGTCACACGGGAGGACAAGGGGGCCAATGGGGGCACACAGATGAACACAAGGCCAAGAGGTGCACACGGGAGAACAAGGGAGGACAGTGGGGGCACACGGCAGGACAAGGGGGCCAGTGGGAGCACATAGGAGGACAAGGGGGTCAGAGGGGTCACACGGGAGGACAAGGGGGCCAATGGGGGCACACAGATGAACACAAGGCCAAGAGGTGCACACGGGAGGACAAGGGAGGACAGTGGGGGCACACGGGAGGACAAAGGGGCCAGTGGGGGCTCACGGGAGGACAAGGGGACAGTGGCGGCACAAGGGAGGACAAGGGGGCCAGTGGGAGCACACATGAGGACAAGGGGGCCAGTGGGGGCACACGAGAGGAAAAGGGGGCGAGTGGGAGCACATGGGAGGACAAGGGGGTCAGTGAGGGCACATGGGAGGACAAGGGGGCCGATGAGGGTGCACAAGAGGACAAGGGGGCCAGTGGGTGCACACAGGAGGACGAGGGGGCCAGTGGGGGCACACAGGAGGACAAAGGGGCCAGTGGGGGCACACTGATGAACACGGGGCAGGAGGGGGCACAAGAGAGAACAAGAGGGTCAGTTGGGGCACACAGGAGGACAAGGGGGCCAGTGGGGGAACACAGATGAACACAGGGGCAAGAGGGGGCACAATGGAGGACAAGGGGGGCAAGTGGAGGCACACAGGAGGACAAAGTGTGCCCCCACTGATTACTGCCTCCATTATCTATTTATTTGTATTTATTTACTATTTATCTGTTCTCTTCTGCTCCGTACATTACACTCTCCCCCTTCCATGCACTTTTCCCCTTTCCCTTGTCCATGCATTTGCATGTTCTCAATGTCACTGGGCCTAGTAAGATTGTTTTTTGTTCTCCCCTGTTCCACTCCCTTGCCTTGTCGTGCTCTGAAACACTTGTGTACGAGTGCGAACAAATAAAATATCATATCATATCATATCATATCATATCAAAGAGGCCAATGGGTGCACACAAGAGGACAAGGGGGCCAGTGGGGGCACACAGGAGGACAAGGGGGCCAGTGGGGGCACACAGATGAACATGGGGGCCAGAGGGGGCACATGGGAGGATAAGGGCCTGTGGGGGCACACTGGAGGACAAGGGAGGACAAAGGGGTCAGTGAGGGCACAAGGGAGGACAAAGGGGCCAGAAGGGGCACATGGGAGGACGAGGGGGCCAGTGGGGGCACACAGGAGGACAAGGGGGCCAGTGGGGGAACACAGATGAACACAGGGGCAAGAGGGGGCACAATATAGGACAAGGGGGCCAGTGGGGGTACACAGGAGGACAAGGGGGCCAGTGGGGGCACACTGATGAACACAGGGCAGGAGGGGGCACAAGAGAGGACAAGGGGGCCAGTGGGGGCACACAGGAGGACAAGGGGGCCAGTGGGGGCCCACTGATGAACACGGGAGAAAGAGGGGGCACAAGGGAGGACACGGGGGCCAAGGGGGGCACATGGGAGGACAAGGCGGCCAGTAGGGGCACAAAGATTAACACACGGTAAGAGGGGGCACCAAGGAGGAGAAGGGGGCTAGTGGGGGCACACCGGAGGACAAGGGGGCCAGTGGGGGCACACAGATGTACATGGGGCTAGAGGGGGCACACAGGAGGATAAGGGGTCAGTTGGGGCTCACTGGAGGACAATGGGGGGCAGTGGGGGCACACGGGAGGACAAGGGGGCCAGTGGGGGCTCACGGGAGGACAAGGAGCCAGAGGGGGCACACAGATGAACATGGGGGCCAGAGGGGGAACACAGGAGGTTAAGGGAGGCATTGGGGGCACACTGGAGGGCAATGGGGGCTGTAGGGGCACAAAGAAGGACAAGGAGGCCAGTGGGGGCAAAAGGGAGGACAAGGAGGCAAGTTGGGGCACACACAAGGACAAGGGGGGCAGTGGGAGCACTCAGATGAACAAGGGGGCCAGTGGGGGCACACAGGAGGACACAGGGGCCAGTGGGGGCACAAGAGAGGACAAGGGGGCAAGAGGGGGCACAAGGGAGGGCAAGGGGGTCAGTGGGGGCACACGGTAAGACAAGGGGGCCAGAGGGGGCACATAGGAGGACAAGGGGGCCAGTGGGGGCACACAGGAAGGCAAGGGGCCAGAGGGGGCACACAGATGAACATGGAGGCCAGACGGGGAACACGTGAGGTTAAGGGGGCAGTGGGGGCACACTGGAGGACAAGGGGGCAATAGGGGCACACAGATGAACATGGGGGCAAGAGGGGGCACACAGGATGACAAGGGAGCCAGTGGGGGCACAAGAGAGGACAAGGTGGCAGGAAGGGGCACAAAGGAGGACAAGGGGGCCAGTGGGTGGGGCACAAGGGAGGACAAGGGGGTCAGAAGGGGCACAAGGGAGTACAAGGGGACAAGAGGGGGCACAAGGGAGGGCAAGGGGGCCAGTGGGGGGCACAAGGGAGGACAAGGGGGCCAGTGGGGGACATGTGAGGACAAGGGGGCCAGTGGGGGCACAAGAGAGGAACATGGGGCAAGAGGGTGTACAAGGGAGGACAAGGGGGACAGTGGGGGGTCAAGGGAGGACATGCAAGCCAGTGAGGGCACACAGATGAACTTTCGGCAAGAGGGGGCAAGGGAGGAAAAGGGGACCAGTGGTGCATATTGGATGGCAAGGGGGCCAGTGGGGGCACACAGCAGGACAAGGGGGCCAGTGGGAGCACATAGGAGGACAAGGGGGCCAGTGGGGCCACACAGGAGGACAAGGGGGCCAATGGGGCTCACAGATGAACCCAAGGCCAAGAGGTGCACACGGGAGGACAAGGGAGGACATTGGGGGCACACGGCAGGACAAGGGGGCCAGTGGGAGCACACAGGAGGACAAGGGGGCCAGTGGGGCCACACAGGAGGACAAGGGGGCCAGTGGGGGCACACGGGAGGACAAGGGGCCAGAGGGGTCACACGGGAGGACAAGGGGGCCAATGGGGCTCACAGATGAACCCAAGGCCAAGAGGTGCACACGGGAGGACAAGGGAGGACATTGGGGGCACACGGCAGGACAAGGGGGCCAGTGGGGCACACAGGAGGACAAGGGGGCCAGTGGGGGCAAACGGGAGGACAAAGGGCCAGTGGGGTCACACGGGAGGACAAAGGGGCCAATGGGAGCACACAGATGAACACAAGGCCAAGAGGTGCACACGGGAGGACAAGGGAGGACAGTGGGGGCACACGGGAGGACAAAGGGGCCAGTGGGGGCTCACGGGAGGACAAGGGGACAGTGGGGGCACAAGGGAGGACAAGGGGGCCAGTGGGAGCACACATGAGGACAAGGGGGCCAGTGGGGGCACACGAGAGGACAAGGGGGCCAGTGGGAGCACTTGGGAGGACAAGGGGGTCAGTGAGGGCACATGGGAGGACAAGGGGGCCGATGGGGGTGCACGAGAGGACAAGGGGGCCAGTCGGGGCACACAGGAGGACGAGGGGGCCAGAGGGGGCACACAGGAGGACAAGGGGGCCAGTGGGGGAACACAGATGAACACAGGGGCAAGAGGGGGCACAATGGAGGACAAGGGGGCCAGTGGGGGCACACAGGAGGACAAAGGGGCCAGTGGGGGCACACTGATGAACACGGGGCAGGAGGGGGCACAAGAGAGGACAAGAGGGTCAGTTGGGGCACACACAGGAGGACAAGGGGGGCCAGTGGAGGCACACAGGAGGACAAAGTGTGCCCCCACTGATTACTGCCTCCATTATCTATTCATTTGTATTTATTTACTATTTATCTGTTCTCTTCTGCTCCGTACATTACACTCTCCCCCTTCCATGCACTTTTCCCCTTTCCCTTTTCCATGCACTTGCACGTTCTCAATGTCACTGGGCCTAGTAAGATTGTTTTTTGTTCTCCCCTGTTCCACTCCCTTGCCTTGTCGTGCTCTGAAACACTTGTGTACGAGTGCGAACAAATAAAATATCATATCATATCATATCAAAGAGGCCAATGGGTGCACACAAGAGGACAAGGGGGCCAGTGGGGGCACACAGGAGGACAAGGGGGCCAGTGGGGGCACACAGATGAACATGGGGGCCAGAGGGGGCACATGGGAGGATAAGGGCCTGTGGGGGCACACTGGAGGACAAGGGGGGCTGTAGGGGCACAAGGGAGGACAAAGGGGCTAGTGGGGGCACACACAAGGACAAGAGGGCCAGTGGGGGAACACAGATGAACAGGGGGGCAAGAGGGGGCACACAGGATGACAAGGGGGCCAGCGGGGGCACAAGGGAGAACAAGGGGCAAGAGGCGGTACAAGGGAGGACAAAGGGGTCAGTGAGGGCACAAGGGAGGACAAGGGGGCCAGAAGGGGCACATGGGAGGACAAGGGGGAAAGAGGGGGCACAAGGGAGGACTAGGGGGCCAGTGGGGGCACACGGTAGGACAAGGGGGCCAGTGGGGCCACACAGAAGGACAAGGGGGCCAGTGGGGTCACACGAAGGACAAGGGGCCAGAGGGGTCACACAGGAGGACAAGGGGGCCAATGGGGGCACAGAGATGAACACAGGGCCAAGAGGGGCACACAGAAGGACAAGGAAGGACAGTGGGGGCACACAAGAGGACAAGATGGCCAGTGGAGGCACAGGGGAGGACAAGGGGGCCAATGGGGGCACACTGGAGGGCAAGGGGGTCAGTGGGGGCACACGGGAGGACAAGGGGGCCAGTGGAGGCACACAGGAGGACAAGGAGGCCAGTGGGGGCACACAGGAAGACAAAGGGGCCAGTGGGGGCACACAGGAGGACAAGGGGGCCAGTGGGGACCCACTGATGAACACGGGAGCAAGAGGGGGCACAAGGGAGGACACGGGGGCCAAGGGGGGCACATGGGAGGACAAGGCGGCCAGTAGGGGCACAGAGATTAACACACGGTAAGAGGGGGCACCAGGGAGGAGAAGGGGGCTAGTGGGGGCACACCGGAGGACAAGGGGGCCAGTGGGGGCACACAGATGTACATGGGGCTAGAGGGGGCACACGGGAGGATAAGGGGTCAGTTGGGGCTCACTGGAGGACAATGGGGGGCAGTGGGGGCACACGGGAGGACAAGGGGGCCAGTGGGGGCACACGGGAGGACAAGGAGCCAGAGGGGGCACACAGATGAACATGGGGGCCAGAGGGGGAACACAGGAGGTTAAGGGAGGCATTGGGGGCACACTGGAGGACAATGGGGGCTGTAGGGGCACAAAGAAGGACAAGGAGGCCAGTGGGGGCAAAAGGGAGGACAAGGAGGCAGGTTGGGGCACACACAAGGACAAGGGGGGCAGTGGGAGCACTCAGATGAACAAGGGGGCCAGTGGGGGCACACAGGAGGACACAGGGGCCAGTGGGGGCACAAGAGAGGACAAGGGGGCAAGAGGGGGCACAAGGGAGGGCAAGGGGGTCAGTGGGGGCACACGGTAGGACAAGGGGGCCAGTGGGGGCACATAGGAGGACAAGGGGGCCAGTGGGGGCACACAGGAAGGCAAGGGGCCAGAGGGGGCACACAGATGAACATGGAGGCCAGACGGGGAACACGTGAGGTTAAGGGGGCAGTGGGGGCACACTGGAGGACAAGGGGGCAATAGGGGCACACAGATGAACATGGGGGCAAGAGGGGGCACACAGGATGACAAGGGAGCCAGTGGGGGCACAAGAGAGGACATGGTGGCAGGAAGGGGCACAAAGGAGGACAAGGGGGGCAGTGGGTGGGGCACAAGGGAGGACAAGGGGGTCAGAAGGGGCACAAGGGAGTACAAGGGGACAAGAGGGGGCACAAGGGAGGGCAAGGGGGCCAGTGGGGGGCACAAGGGAGGACAAGGGGGCCAGTGGGGGACATGTGAGGACAAGGGGGCCAGTGGGGGCACAAGAGAGGAACATGGGGCAAGAGGGTGTACAAGGGAGGACAAGGGGGACAGTGGGGGGTCAAGGGAGGACATGCAAGCCAGTGAGGGCACACAGATGAACTTTCGGCAAGAGGGGGCAAGGGAGGAAAAGGGGACCAGTGGTGCATACGGGATGGCAAGGGGGCCAGTGGGGGCACACAGCAGGACAAGGGGGCCAGTGGGAGCACATAGGAGGACAAGGGGGCCAGTGGGGCCACACAGGAGGACAAGGGGGCCAGTGGGGGCACACGGGAGGACAAGGGGCCAGAGGGGTCACACGGGAGGACAAGGGGGCCAATGGGGCTCACAGATGAACCCAAGGCCAAGAGGTGCACACGGGAGGACAAGGGAGGACATTGGGGGCACACGGCAGGACAAGGGGGCCAGTGGGAGCACACAGGAGGACAAGGGGGCCAGTGGGGCCACACAGGAGGACAAGGGGGCCAGTGGGGGCACACGGGAGGACAAGGGGCCAGAGGGGTCACACGGGAGGACAAGGGGGCCAATGGGGCTCACAGATGAACCCAAGGCCAAGAGGTGCACACGGGAGGACAAGGGAGGACATTGGGGGCACACGGCAGGACAAGGGGGCCAGTGGGGCACACAGGAGGACAAGGGGGCCAGTGGGGGCAAACGGGAGGACAAGGGGCCAGTGGGGTCACACGGGAGGACAAAGGGGCCAATGGGAGCACACAGATGAACACAAGGCCAAGAGGTGCACACGGGAGGACAAGGGAGGACAGTGGGGGCACACGGGAGGACAAAGGGGCCAGTGGGGGCTCACGGGAGGACAAGGGGACAGTGGGGGCACAAGGGAGGACAAGGGGGCCAGTGGGAGCACACATGAGGACAAGGGGGCCAGTGGGGGCACACGAGAGGACAAGGGGGCCAGTGGGAGCACTTGGGAGGACAAGGGGGTCAGTGAGGGCACATGGGAGGACAAGGGGGCCGATGGGGGTGCACGAGAGGACAAGGGGGCCAGTCGGGGCACACAGGAGGACGAGGGGGCCAGAGGGGGCACACAGGAGGACAAGGGGGCCAGTGGGGGAACACAGATGAACACAGGGGCAAGAGGGGGCACAATGGAGGACAAGGGGGCCAGTGGGGGCACACAGGAGGACAAAGGGGCCAGTGGGGGCACACTGATGAACACGGGGCAGGAGGGGGCACAAGAGAGGACAAGAGGGTCAGTTGGGGCACACACAGGAGGACAAGGGGGGCCAGTGGAGGCACACAGGAGGACAAAGTGTGCCCCCACTGATTACTGCCTCCATTATCTATTTATTTGTATTTATTTACTATTTATCTGTTCTCTTCTGCTCCGTACATTACACTCTCCCCCTTCCATGCACTTTTCCCCTTTCCCTTTTCCATGCACTTGCACGTTCTCAATGTCACTGGGCCTAGTAAGATTGTTTTTTGTTCTCCCCTGTTCCACTCCCTTGCCTTGTCGTGCTCTGAAACACTTGTGTACGAGTGCGAACAAATAAAATATCATATCATATCATATCAAAGAGGCCAATGGGTGCACACAAGAGGACAAGGGGGCCAGTGGGGGCACACAGGAGGACAAGGGGGCCAGTGGGGGCACACAGATGAACATGGGGGCCAGAGGGGGCACATGGGAGGAAAAGGGCCTGTGGGGGCACACTGGAGGACAAGGGGGGCTGTAGGGACACAAGGGAGGACAAAGGGGCTAGTGGGGGCACACACAAGGACAAGAGGGCCAGTGGGGGAACACAGATGAACAGGGGGGCAAGAGGGGGCACACAGGATGACAAGGGGGCCAGCGGGGGCACAAGGGAGAACAAGGGGCAAGAGGCGGTACAAGGGAGGACAAAGGGGTCAGTGAGGGCACAAGGGAGGACAAGGGGGCCAGAAGGGGCACATGGGAGGACAAGGGGGAAAGAGGGGGCACAAGGGAGGACTAGGGGGCCAGTGGGGGCACACGGTAGGACAAGGGGGCCAGTGGGGCCACACAGAAGGACAAGGGGGCCAGTGGGGTCACACGAAGGACAAGGGGCCAGAGGGGTCACACAGGAGGACAAGGGGGCCAATGGGGGCACAGAGATGAACACAGGGCCAAGAGGGGCACACAGAAGGACAAGGAAGGACAGTGGGGGCACACAAGAGGACAAGATGGCCAGTGGAGGCACAGGGGAGGACAAGGGGGCCAATGGGGGCACACTGGAGGGCAAGGGGGTCAGTGGGGGCACACGGGAGGATAGGGGGCCAGTGGAGGCACACAGGAGGACAAGGAGGCCAGTGGGGGCACACAGGAAGACAAAGGGGCCAGTGGGGGCACACAGGAGGACAAGGGGGCCAGTGGGGGCCCACTGATGAACACGGGAGCAAGAGGGGGCACAAGGGAGGACACGGGGGCCAAGGGGGGCACATGGGAGGACAAGGCGGCCAGTAGGGGCACAGAGATTAACACACGGTAAGAGGGGGCACCAGGGAGGAGAAGGGGGCTAGTGGGGCACACCGGAGGACAAGGGGGCCAGTGGGGGCACACAGATGTACATGGGGCTAGAGGGGGCACACGGGAGGATAAGGGGTCAGTTGGGGCTCACTGGAGGACAATGGGGGGCAGTGGGGGCACACGGGAGGACAAGGGGGCCAGTGGGGGCACACGGGAGGACAAGGAGCCAGAGGGGGCACACAGATGAACATGGGGGCCAGAGGGGGAACACAGGAGGTTAAGGGAGGCATTGGGGGCACACTGGAGGACAATGGGGGCTGTAGGGGCACAAAGAAGGACAAGGAGGCCAGTGGGGGCAAAAGGGAGGACAAGGAGGCAAGTTGGGGCACACACAAGGACAAGGGGGGCAGTGGGAGCACTCAGATGAACAAGGGGGCCAGTGGGGGCACACAGGAGGACACAGGGGCCAGTGGGGGCACAAGAGAGGACAAGGGGGCAAGAGGGGGCACAAGGGAGGGCAAGGGGGTCAGTGGGGGCACACGGTAGGACAAGGGGGCCAGTGGGGGCACATAGGAGGACAAGGGGGCCAGTGGGGGCACACAGGAAGGCAAGGGGCCAGAGGGGGCACACAGATGAACATGGAGGCCAGACGGGGAACACGTGAGGTTAAGGGGGCAGTGGGGGCACACTGGAGGACAAGGGGGCAATAGGGGCACACAGATGAACATGGGGGCAAGAGGGGGCACACAGGATGACAAGGGAGCCAGCGGGGGCACAAGAGAGGACATGGTGACAGGAAGGGGCACAAAGGAGGACAAGGGGGCCAGTGGGTGGGGCACAAGGGAGGACAAGGGGGTCAGAAGGGGCACAAGGGAGTGCAAGGGGACAAGAGGGGGCACAAGGGAGGGCAAGGGGGCCAGTGGGGGGCACAAGGGAGGACAAGGGGGCCAGTGGGGGACATGTGAGGACAAGGGGGCCAGTGGGGGCACACAGATAAACATGGGGCAAGATGGTGTACAAGGGAGGACAAGGGGGACAGTGGGGGGTCAAGGGAGGACATGGAAGCCAGTGAGGGCACACAGATGAACTTTCGGCAAGAGGGGGCAAGGGAGGAAAAGGGGACCAGTGGTGCATACGGGATGGCAAGGGGGCCAGTGGGTGCACACAGCAGGACAAGGGGGCCGGTGGGAGCACATAGGAGGACAAGGCGGCCAGTGGGGCCACACAGGAGGACAAGGGGGCCAGTGGGGGCACACGGGAGGCCAAGGGGCCAGAGGGGTCACACGGGAGGACAAGGGGGCCAAAGGGGCTCACAGATGAACCCAAGGCCAAGAGGTGCACACGGGAGGACAAGGGAGGACATTGGGGGCACACGGCAGGACAAGGGGGCCAGTGGGAGCACATAGGAGGACAAGGGGGCCAGTGGGGCACACAGGAGGACAAGGGGGCCAGTGGGGGCAAACGGGAGGACAAGGGGCCAGTGGGGTCACACGGGAGGACAAGGGGGCCAATGGGGGCACACAGATGAACACAAGGCCAAGAGGTGCACACGGGAGGACAAGGGAGGACAGTGGGGGCACACGGGAGGACAAAGGGGCCAGTGGGGGCTCACGGGAGGACAAGGGGACAGTGGGGGCACAAGGGAGGACAAGGGGGCCAGTGGGAGCACACATGAGGACAAGGGGGCCAGTGGGGGCACACGAGAGGACAAGGGGGCCAGTGGGAGCACTTGGGAGGACAAGGGGGTCAGTGAGCGCACATTGGAGGACAAGGGGGCCGATGGGGGTGCACGAGAGGACAAGGGGGCCAGTCGGGGCACACAGGAGGACGAGGGGGCCAGAGGGGGCACACAGGAGGACAAGGGGGCCAGTGGGGGAACACAGATGAACACAGGGGCAAGAGGGGGCACAATGGAGGACAAGGGGGCCAGTGGGGGCACACAGGAGGACAAAGGGGCCAGTGGGGGCACACTGATGAACACGGGGCAGGAGGGGGCACAAGAGAGGACAAGAGGGTCAGTTGGGGCACACACAGGAGGACAAGGGGGGCCAGTGGAGGCACACAGGAGGACAAAGTGTGCCCCCACTGATTACTGCCTCCATTATCTATTTATTTGTATTTATTTACTATTTATCTGTTCTCTTCTGCTCCGTACATTACACTCTCCCCCTTCCATGCACTTTTCCCCTTTCCCTTTTCCATGCACTTGCACGTTCTCAATGTCACTGGGCCTAGTAAGATTGTTTTTTGTTCTCCCCTGTTCCACTCCCTTGCCTTGTCGTGCTCTGAAACACTTGTGTACGAGTGCGAACAAATAAAATATCATATCATATCATATCAAAGAGGCCAATGGGTGCACAAAAGAGGACAAGGGGGCCAGTGGGGGCACACAGGAGGACAAGGGGGCCAGTGGGGGCATGCAGATGAACATGGGGGCCAGAGAGGGCACATGGGAGGATAAGGGCCAGTGGGGGCACACTGGAGGACAAGGGGGGCTATAGGGGCACAAGGGAGGACAAGAGGCTAGTGGGGGCACACACAAGGACAAGAGGGCCAGTGTGGGAACACAGATGAACAGGGGGGCAAGAGGGGGCACATAGGATGACAAGGGGGCCAGCGGGGGCACAAGGGAGAACAAGGGGCAAGAGGCAGTACAAGGGAGGACAAAGGGGTCAGTGAGGGCACAAGGGAGGACAAGGGGGCCAGAAGGGGCACATGGGAGGACAAGGGGGAAAGAGGGGGCACAAGGGAGGACTAGGGGGCCAGTGGGGGCACACAGAAGGACAAGGGGGCCAGTGGGGCCACACAGAAGGACAAGGGGGCCAGTGGGGGCACACGAAGGACAAGGGGCCAGAGGGATCACACAGGACGACAAGGGGGCCAATGGGGGCACACAGATGAACACAGGGCCAAGAGGGGCACACGGGAGGACAAGGGAGGACAGTGGGGGCACACAAGAGGACAAGATGGCCAGCGGGGGCACAGGGGAGGACAAGGGGGCCAGTGGGGGCACACTGGATGGCAAGGGGGCCAGTGGGGGCACACAGGAGGACAAGGGGACAGAGGGGTCACACGGGAGGACAAGGGGGCCAATGGGGGCACACAGATGAACACAGGGGTGAGAGGGGGCACACAGGAGGACAAAGCAGCCAGTGGGGGCACACAAGAGGACAAGATGGCCAGTGGAGGCACAGGGGAGGACAAGGGGGCCAGTGGGGGCACACTGGAGGGCAAGGGGGTCAGTGGGGGCAAACGGGAGGATAAGAGGGCCAGTGTGGACACACAGGAGGACAAGGGGGCCAGTGGGGGCACACAGGAAGACAAGGGGGCCAGTGGGGGCACACAGGAGGACAAGGGGGCAAGTGGGGGCCCACTGATGAACACAGAAGCAAGAGGGGGCACAAGGGAGGACAGGGGGGCAGGGGGGGCACATGGGAGGACAAGGGGACCAGTAGGGGCACACAGATTAACACGCGGTAAGAGGGGGCACCAGGAAGGACAAGGGGACTAGTGGGGGCACACCGGAGGACAAGGGGGCCAGTGAGGGCATACAGGAAGACAAGTGGGCCAGTGGGTGCACACAGGAGGACAAGGGGGGCAGTGGGGGCACACAGATGTACATGGGGGCTTGAGGGGGCACACAGGAGGATAAGGGGTCAGTGGGGGCACACTGGAGGACAATGGGGGGCAGTAGGGGCACAAGGGAGGACAAGGGGGCCAGTGGGGGCACACACGAGGACAAGAGGGACAGTGGCGGCACAAAGATGAGCACGAGGCAAGAGGGGGAACACAGGATGATAAGGGGGCCAGTGGGGGCACAAGCGAGAACAAGGGAGAGAGATGGGGCACAAGGGAGGACAAAAGGGCCAGTGGGGCCATAAGGGAGGACAAGGGGGTAAGGAGGGGCACAATTGAGGACAAGGGGGCCAGTGGGGATTCCAAGGAGGACAAGGAGGCTAGGGAGGGCACACAGGTGAACATGGGGCAAGAGGGGGCATGGGAGGAAAAGGGGGCCAGTGGGGCATACAGGATGACAAGGTGGCCAGTGAGGGCATGTGGGAGGACAAGGGGGCCAGTGGGGGCACACGGGAGGACAAGGGGGCCAGTGGGGGCACACGGGAGGACAAGGGGGTCAGTGGGGGCACATGGGAGGACAAGGAGCCAGAGGGGGCACACAGATGAACATGGGGGCCAGAGGGGGAACATGGGAGGTTAAGGGGTCAGTGGGGGCACACTGGAGGACAATGGGGGGCAGTAGGGGCACAAGGGAGGACAAGGGGGCCAGTGGGGGCACACACGAGGACAAGAGGGACAGTGGCGGCACACAGATGAGCACGAGGCAAGAGGGGGAACACAGGATGATAAGGGGGCCAGTGGGGGCACAAGCGAGAACAAGGGAGAGAGATGGGGCACAAGGGAGGACAAAAGGGCCAGTGGGGTCACACGGGAGGACAAAGGGGCCAATGGGAGCACACAGATGAACACAAGGCCAAGAGGTGCACACGGGAGGACAAGGGAGGACAGTGGGGGCACACGGGAGGACAAAGTGGCCAGTGGGGGCTCACGGGAGGACAAGGGGACAGTGGGGGCACAAGGGAGGACAAGGGGGCCAGTGGGAGCACACATGAGGACAAGGGGGCCAGTGGGGGCACACGAGAGGACAAGGGGGCCAGTGGGAGCACTTGGGAGGACAAGGGGTCAGTGAGGGCACATGGGAGGACAAGGGGGCCGATGGGGGTGCACGAGAGGACAAGGGGGCCAGTCGGGGCACACAGGAGGACGAGGGGGCCAGTGGGGGAACACAGATGAACACAGGGGCAAGAGGGGGCACAATGGAGGACAAGGGGGCCAGTGGGGGCACACAGGAGGACAAAGGGGCCAGTGGGGGCACACTGATGAACACGGGGCAGGAGGGGGCACAAGAGAGGACAAGAGGGTCAGTTGGGGCACACACAGGAGGACAAGGGGGGCCAGTGGAGGCACACAGGAGGACAAAGTGTGCCCCCACTGATTACTGCCTCCATTATCTATTTATTTGTATTTATTTACTATTTATCTGTTCTCTTCTGCTCCGTACATTACACTCTCCCCCTTCCATGCACTTTTCCCCTTTCCCTTTTCCATGCACTTGCACGTTCTCAATGTCACTGGGCCTAGTAAGATTGTTTTTTGTTCTCCCCTGTTCCACTCCCTTGCCTTGTCGTGCTCTGAAACACTTGTGAACGAGTGCGAACAAATAAAATATCATATCATATCATATCAAAGAGGCCAATGGGTGCACACAAGAGGACAGGGGGGCCAGTGGGGGCACACAGGAGGACAAGGGGGCCAGTGGGGGCACACAGATGAACATGGGGGCCAGAGGGGGCACATGGGAGGATAAGGGCCTGTGGGGGCACACTGGAGGACAAGGGGGGCTGTAGGGGCACAAGGGAGGACAAAGGGGCTAGTGGGGGCACACACAAGGACAAGAGGGCCAGTGGGGGAACACAGATGAACAGGGGGGCAAGAGGGGGCACACAGGATGACAAGGGGGCCAGCGGGGGCACAAGGGAGAACAAGGGGCAAGAGGCGGTACAAGGGAGGACAAAGGGGTCAGTGAGGGCACAAGGGAGGACAAGGGGGCCAGAAGGGGCACATGGGAGGACAAGGGGGAAAGAGGGGGCACAAGGGAGGACTAGGGGGCCAGTGGGGGCACACGGTAGGACAAGGGGGCCAGTGGGGCCACACAGAAGGACAAGGGGGCCAGTGGGGTCACACGAAGGACAAGGGGCCAGAGGGGTCACACAGGAGGACAAGGGGGCCAATGGGGGCACAGAGATGAACACAGGGCCAAGAGGGGCACACAGAAGGACAAGGAAGGACAGTGGGGGCACACAAGAGGACAAGATGGCCAGTGGAGGCACAGGGGAGGACAAGGGGGCCAATGGGGGCACACTGGAGGGCAAGGGGGTCAGTGGGGGCACACGGGAGGACAAGGGGGCCAGTGGAGGCACACAGGAGGACAAGGAGGCCAGTGGGGGCACACAGGAAGACAAAGGGGCCAGTGGGGGCACACAGGAGGACAAGGGGGCCAGTGGGGGCCCACTGATGAACACGGGAGCAAGAGGGGGCACAAGGGAGGACACGGGGGCCAAGGGGGGCACATGGGAGGACAAGGCGGCCAGTAGGGGCACAGAGATTAACACACGGTAAGAGGGGGCACCGCACCAGGGAGGAGAAGGGGGCTAGTGGGGGCACACCAGAGGACAAGGGGGCCTGTGGGGGCACACAGATGTATATGGGGCTAGAGGGGGCACACGGGAGGATAAGGGGTCAGTTGGGGCTCACTGGAGGACAATGGGGGGCAGTGGGGGCACACGGGAGGACAAGGGGGCCAGTGGGGGCACACGGGAGGACAAGGAGCCAGAGGGGGCACACAGATGAACATGGGGGCCAGAGGGGGAACACAGGAGGTTAAGGGAGGCATTGGGGGCACACTGGAGGACAATGGGGGCTGTAGGGGCACAAAGAAGGACAAGGAGGCCAGTGGGGGCAAAAGGGAGGACAAGGAGGCAAGTTGGGGCACACACAAGGACAAGGGGGGCAGTGGAAGCACTCAGATGAACAAGGGGGCCAGTGGGGGCACAAGAGAGGACAAGGGGGCAAGAGGGGGCACAAGGGAGGGCAAGGGGGTCAGTGGGGGCACACGGTAGGACAAGGGGGCCAGTGGGGGCACATAGGAGGACAAGGGGGCCAGTGGGGGCACACAGGAAGGCAAGGGGCCAGAGGGGGCACACAGATGAACATGGAGGCCAGACGGGGAACACGTGAGGTTAAGGGGGCAGTGGGGGCACACTGGAGGACAAGGGGGCAATAGGGGCACACAGATGAACATGGGGGCAAGAGGGGGCACACAGGATGACAAGGGAGCCAGTGGGGGCACAAGAGAGGACAAGGTGGCAGGAAGGGGCACAAAGGAGGACAAGGGGGCCAGTGGGTGGGGCACAAGGGAGGACAAGGGGGTCAGAAGGGGCACAAGGGAGTACAAGGGGACAAGAGGGGGCACAAGGGAGGGCAAGGGGGCCAGTGGGGGGCACAAGGGAGGACAAGGGGGCCAGTGGGGGACATGTGAGGACAAGGGGGCCAGTGGGGGCACACAGTTAAACATGGGGCAAGAGGGTGTACAAGGGAGGACAAGGGGGACAGTGGGGGGTCAAGGGAGGACATGGAAGCCAGTGAGGGCACACAGATGAACTTTCGGCAAGAGGGGGCAAGGGAGGAAAAGGGGACCAGTGGTGCATACAGGATGGCAAGGGGGCCAGTGGGGGCACACAGCAGGACAAGGGGGCCGGTGGGAGCACATAGGAGGACAAGGCGGCCAGTGGGGCCACACAGGAGGACAAGGGGGCCAGTGGGGGCACACGGGAGGACAAGGGGCCAGAGGGGTCACACGGGAGGACAAGGGGGCCAATGGGGCTCACAGATGAACCCAAGGCCAAGAGGTGCACACAGGAGGACAAGGGAGGACATTGGGGGCACACAGCAGGACAAGGGGGCCAGTGGGAGCACATAGGAGGACAAGGGGGCCAGTGGGGCACACAGGAGGACAAGGGGGCCAGTGGGGGCAAACGGGAGGACAAGAGGCCAGTGGGGTCACACGGGAGGACAAGGGGGCCAATGGGGGCACACAGATGAACACAAGGCCAAGAGGTGCACACGGGAGGACAAGGGAGGACAGTGGGGGCACACGGGAGGACAAAGGGGCCAGTGGGGGCTCACGGGAGGACAAGGGGACAGTGGGGGCACAAGGGAGGACAAGGGGGCCAGTGGGAGCACACATGAGGACAAGGGGGCCAGTGGGGGCACACGAGAGGACAAGGGGGCCAGTGGGAGCACTTGGGAGGACAAGGGGGTCAGTGAGGGCACATTGGAGGACAAGGGGGCCGATGGGGGTGCACGAGAGGACAAGGGGGCCAGTCGGGGCACACAGGAGGACGAGGGGGCCAGAGGGGGCACACAGGAGGACAAGGGGGCCAGTGGGGGAACACAGATGAACACAGGGGCAAGAGGGGGCACAATGGAGGACAAGGGGGCCAGTGGGGGCACACAGGAGGACAAAGGGGCCAGTGGGGGCACACTGATGAACACGGGGCAGGAGGGGGCACAAGAGAGGACAAGAGGGTCAGTTGGGGCACACACAGGAGGACAAGGGGGGCCAGTGGAGGCACACAGGAGGACAAAGTGTGCCCCCACTGATTACTGCCTCCATTATCTATTTATTTTTATTTATTTACTATTTATCTGTTCTCTTCTGCTCCGTACATTACACTCTCCCCCTTCCATGCACTTTTCCCCTTTCCCTTTTCCATGCACTTGCACGTTCTCAATGTCACTGGGCCTAGTAAGATTGTTTTTTGTTCTCCCCTGTTCCACTCCCTTGCCTTGTCGTGCTCTGAAACACTTGTGTACGAGTGCGAACAAATAAAATATCATATCATATCATATCAAAGAGGCCAATGGGTGCACAAAAGAGGACAAGGGGGCCAGTGGGGGCACACAGGAGGACAAGGGGGCCAGTGGGGGCATGCAGATGAACATGGGGGCCAGAGGGGGCACATGGGAGGATAAGGGCCAGTGGGGGCACACTGGAGGACAAGGGGGGCTATAGGGGCACAAGGGAGGACAAGAGGCTAGTGGGGGCACACACAAGGACAAGAGGGCCAGTGTGGGAACACAGATGAACAGGGGGGCAAGAAGGGGCACATAGGATGACAAGGGGGCCAGCGGGGGCACAAGGGAGAACAAGGGGCAAGAGGCAGTACAAGGGAGGACAAAGGGGTCAGTGAGGGCACAAGGGAGGACAAGGGGGCCAGAAGGGGCACATGGGAGGACAAGGGGGAAAGAGGGGGCACAAGGGAGGACTAGGGGGCCAGTGGGGCCACACAGAAGGACAAGGGGGCCAGTGGGGGCACACGAAGGACAAGGGGCCAGAGGGATCACACAGGACGACAAGGGGGCCAATGGGGGCACACAGATGAACACAGGGCCAAGAGGGGCACACGGGAGGACAAGGGAGGACAGTGGGGGCACACAAGAGGACAAGATGGCCAGCGGGGGCACAGGGGAGGACAAGGGGGCCAGTGGGGGCACACTGGATGGCAAGGGGGCCAGTGGGGGCACACAGGAGGACAAGGGGACAGAGGGGTCACACGGGAGGACAAGGGGGCCAATGAGGGCACACAGATGAACACAGGGGTGAGAGGGGGCACACAGGAGGACAAAGCAGCCAGTGGGGGCACACAAGAGGACAAGATGGCCAGTGGAGGCACAGGGGAGGACAAGGGGGCCAGTGGGGGCACACTGGAGGGCAAGGGGGTCAGTGGGGGCAAACGGGAGGATAAGAGGGCCAGTGTGGACACACAGGAGGACAAGGGGGCCAGTGGGGGCACACGGGAAGACAAGGGGGCCAGTGGGGGCACACAGGAGGACAAGGGGGCAAGTGGGGGCCCACTGATGAACACAGAAGCAAGAGGGGGCACAAGGGAGGACAGGGGGGCAGGGGGGCACATGGGAGGACAAGGGGACCAGTAGGGGCACACAGATTAACACGCGGTAAGAGGGGGCACCAGGAAGGACAAGGGGACTAGTGGGGGCACACCGGAGGACAAGGGGGCCAGTGAGGGCATACAGGAAGACAAGTGGGCCAGTGGGTGCACACAGGAGGACAAGGGGGGCAGTGGGGGCACACAGATGTACATGGGGGCTTGAGGGGGCACACAGGAGGATAAGGGGTCAGTGGGGGCACACTGGAGGACAATGGGGGGCAGTAGGGGCACAAGGGAGGACAAGGGGGCCAGTGGGGGCACACACGAGGACAAGAGGGACAGTGGCGGCACACAGATGAGCACGAGGCAAGAAGGGGAACACAGGATGATAAGGGGGCCAGTGGGGGCACAAGCGAGAACAAGGGAGAGAGATGGGGCACAAGGGAGGACAAAAGGGCCAGTGGGGGCATAAGGGAGGACAAGGGGGTAAGGAGGGGCACAATTGAGGACAAGGGGGCCAGTGGGGATTCCAAGGAGGACAAGGAGGCCAGGGAGGGCACACAGGTGAACATGGGGCAAGAGGGGGCATGGGAGGAAAAGGGGGCCAGTGGGGCATACAGGATGACAAGGTGGCCAGTGAGGGCATGTGGGAGGACAAGGGGGCCAGTGGGGGCACACGGGAGGACAAGGGGGCCAGTGGGGGCACACGGGAGGACAAGGGGGTCAGTGGGGGCACACGGGAGGACAAGGAGCCAGAGGGGGCACACAGATGAACATGGGGGCCAGAGGGGGAACATGGGAGGTTAAGGGGGCAGTGGGGGCGCACTGGAGGACAAGGGGGGCTGTAGGGGCACAACGAAGGACAAGGAGGCCAGTGGGGGCAAAAGGGAGGACAAGGAGGCCAGTTGGGGCACTCATGAGGACAAGGGGGCCAGTGGGAGCACACAGATGAACAAGGGGGCCAGTGGGGGCACACAGGAGGACACGGGGGACAGTGGGGGCACAAGGGAGGACAAGGGGGCAAGAGGGGGCACAAGGGAGGGCAAGGGGGTCAGTGGGGGCACAATTGAGGACAAGGGGGCCAGTGGGGGCACACAGATGAACACGGAGCGAGAGGGTGTGCAAGGGAGGACAAGGGGGCCAGTGGGGATTCCAAGGAGGACAAGGAGGCCAGTGAGGGCACACAGGTGAACATGGGGCAAGAGGGGGCATGGGAGGAAAAGGGGGCCAGTGGGGCATACAGGATGACAAGGTGGCCAGTGGGGGCATGTGGGAGGACAAGGGGGCCAGTGGGGGCACACGGGAGGACAAGGGGGCCAGTGGGGGCACACGGGAGGACAAGGGGGTCAGTGGGGGCACACGGGAGGACAAGGAGCCAGAAGGGGCACACAGATGAACATGGGGGCCAGAGGGGGAACATGGGAGGTTAAGGGGGTGGTGGGGGCGCACTGGAGGACAAGGGGGGCTGTATGGGCACAACGAAGGACAAGGAGGCCAGTGGGGGCAAAAGGGAGGGCAAGGAGGCCAGTTGGGGCACTCATGAGGACAAGGGGGCCAGTGGGAGCACACAGATGAACAAGGGGGCCAGTGGGGGCACACAGGAGGACACAGGGGACAGTGGGGGCACAAGGGAGGACAAGGGGGCAAGAGGGGGCACCAGGGAGGGTAAGGGGGTCAGTGGGGGCACATGGGAGGACAAGGGGGCCAGCGGGGGCACACGGGAGGACAAGGGGGCCAGTGGGGGCACACAGGAATATAAGGGGGCCAGTCGGGGCACACAGGAAGACAAGGGGCCAGAGGGGGCGCACAGATGAACATGGAGGCCAGACGGGGCACACGGGAGGTTAAGGGGGCAGTGAGGGCACACTGGAGGACAAGGGGGCACTAGGGGCACACAGATGAACATGGGGGGAAGAGGGGGCACACAGAATGACAAGGGGCCAGTGGGGGCACAAGGGAGGACAAGGGGGCAAGAAGGGGCACAAGGGAGGACAAGGGGGCCAGTGGGGGCACAAGGGAGGACGAGGGGGCCAGAAGGGGCACAAGGGAGTACAAGGGGGCAAGAGGGGGCACAAGGGAGGACAAGGGGGCCAGTGGGGGCACACGGGAGGACAAGGGGGCCAGTGGGGCCACACAGGAGGACAAGGGGGCCAGTGGGGGCACACGGGAGGACAAGGGGCCAGAGGGGTCACACGGGAAGACAAGGGGGCCAATGGGGGCACACAGATGAACACAGGGCCAAGAGGGGCACAAGGGAGGACAAGGGAGGACAGTGGGGGCACACAAGAGGACATGATGGCCAGCAGGGCCACAGGGGAGGACAAGGGGGCCAGTGGGGGCACACTGGATGGCAAGGGGGCCAGTGGGGGCACATGGGAGGACAAGGGGACAGAGGGGTCACACGGGAGGACAAGGGGGCCAATGGGGGCACACAGATGAACACAGGGGTGAGAGGGGGCACATGGGAGGACAAAGCAGCCAGTGGGGGCACACAAGAGGACAAGATGGCCAGCGGGGGCACAAGGGAGAACAAGGGGCAAGAGGCGGTACAAGGGAGGACAAAGGGGTCAATGAGGGCACAAGGGAGGACAAGGGGGCCAGAAGGGGCACATGGGAGGACAAGGGGGAAAGAGGGGGCACAAGGGAGGACTAGGGGGCCAGTGGGGGCACACGGGAGGACAAGGGGGCCGGTGGGGCCACACAGAAGGACAAGGGGGCCAGTGGGGGCACACGAAGGACAAGGGGCCAGAGGGGTCACACAGGAGGACAAGGGGGCCAATGGGGGCCAATGGGGGCACACAGATGAACATGGGGCCAAGAGGGGCACACGGGAGGACAAGGGAGGACAGTGGGGGCACACAAGAGGACAAGATGGCCAGCGGGGGCACAGGGGAGGACAAGGGGGCCAGTGGGGGCACAATGGATGGCAAGGGGGCCAGTGGGGGCACACAGGAGGACAAGGGGACAGAGGGGTCACACGGGAGGACAAGTGGGCCAATGGGGGCACACAGATGAACACAGGGGTCAGAGGGGGCACACAGGAGGACAAAGCAGCCAGTGGGGGCACACAAGAGGACAAGATGGCCAGTGGAGGCACAGGGGAGGACAAAGGGGCCAGTGGGGGCACACTGGAGGGCAAGGGGGTCAGTGGGGGAAAACGGGAGGATAAGGGGGCCAGTGTGGACACACAGGAGGACAAGGGGGCCAGTGGGGGCACACAGGAAGACAAGGGGGCCAGTGGGGGCACACAGGAGGACAAGGGGGCAAGTGGGGGCCCATCGATGAACACAGAAGCAAGAGGGGGCACAAGTGAGGACAGGGGGGCATGGGGGGCACATGGGAGGACAAGGGGACCAGTAGCGGCACACAGATTAACACGCGGTAAGAGGGGGCACCAGGGAGGACAAGGGGACTAGTGGGGGCAAACCGGAGGACAAGGGGGCTTGAGGGGGCACACAGGAGGATAAGGGGTCAGTGGGGGCACACTGGAGGACATTGGGGGCAGTAGGGGCACAAGGGAGGACAAGGGGGGCAGTGGGGGCACACACGAGGACAAGAGGGACAGTGGCGGAACACAGATGAGCACGAGGCAAGAGGGGGAGCACAGGATGATAAGGGGGCCAGTGGGGGCACAAGCGAGAACAAGGGAGTGAGATGGGGCACAAGGGAGGACAAAAGGGCCAGTGGGGGCATAAGGGAGGACAAGGGGATGAGGAGGGGCACAATTGAGGACAAGGGGGCCAGTGGGGGCACACAGATGAACACGGAGCGAGAGGGTGTGCAAGGGAGGACAAGGGGGCCAGTGGGGGTTCCAAGGAGGACAAGGAGGCAAGTGAGGGCACACAGATGAACATGGGGCAAGAGGGGGCATGGGAGGAAAAGGGGGCCAGTGGGGCATACAGGATGACAAGGTGGTGAGTGGGGGCATGTGGGAGGACAAGGGGGCCAGTGGGGGCACACAGGAGGACAAGGGGGCCAGTGGGGGCACACGGGAGGACAAGGGGGTCAGTGGGGGCACACGGGAGGACAAGGAGCCAGAGGGGGCACACAGATGAACATGGGGGCCAGAGGGGGAACATGGGAGGTTAAGGGGGCAGTGGCGGCACACTGGAGGACAAGGGGGGCTGTAGGGGCACAACGAAGGACAAGGAGGCCAGTGGGGGCAAAAGGGAGGACAAGGAGGCCAGTGGGGGCAAAAGGGAGGACAAGGAGGCCAGTTTGGGCACTCATGAGGACAAGGGGGCCAGTGGGAGCACACATATGAACAAGGGGGCCAGTGGGGGCACACAGGAGGACACGGGGGACAGTGGGGGCACAAGGGAGGACAAGGGGGCAAGAGGGGGCACAAGGGAGGGCAAGGGGGCACACGGGAGGACAAGGGGGCCAGTGGGGGCACACAGGAATATAAGGGGGCCAGTGGGGGCACATAGGAAGACAAGGGGCCAGAGGGGGCACACAGATGAACATGGAGGCCAGACGGGGCACACAGGAGGTTAAGGGGGCAGTGGGGGCACACTGGAGGACAAGGGGGCACTAGGGGCACACAGATGAACATGGGGGCAAGAGGGGGCACACAGGATGACAAGGGGCCAGTGGGGGCACAAGGGAGGACAAGGGGGCAAGAAGGGGCACAAGGGAGGACAAGGGGGCCAGTGGGGGGCACAAGGGAGGACGAGGGGGCCAGAAGGAGCACAAGGGAGTACAAGGGGGCAAGAGGGGGCACAAGGGAGGACAAGGGGGCCAGTGGGGGCACACGGGAGAACAAGGGGGCCAGTGGGGCCACACAGGAGGACAAGGGGGCCAGTGGGGGCACACAGATGAACACAGGGCCAAGAGGGGCACAAGGGAGGACAAGGGAGGACAGTGGGGACACACAAGAGGACAAGATGGCCAGCAGAGCCACTGGGGAGGACAATGGGGTCAGTGGGGGCACACTGGATGGCAAGGGGGCCAGTGGGGACACATGGGAGGACAAGGGGGCCAGTGGGGGCACACGGGAGGACAAGGGGGCCAGTGGGGCCACATAGGAGGACAAGGGGGCCAGTGGGGGCACACAGATGAACACAGGGCCAAGAGGGGCACAAGGGAGGACAAGGGAGGACAGTGGGGGCACACAAGAGGACAAGATGGCCAGCAGGGCCACAGGGGAGGACAAGGGGGCCAGTGGGGGCACACTGGATGGCAAGGGGGCCAGTGGGGGCACATGGGAGGAAAAGGAGACAGAGGGGTCACACGGGAGGACAAGGGGGCCAATGGGGGCACACAGATGAACACAGGGGTGAGAGGGGGCACACGGGAGGACAAAGCAGCCAGTGGGGGCACACAAGAGGACAAGATGGCCAGTGGAGGCACAGGGGAGGACAAGGGGTCAGTGGGGGGACACTGGAGGGCAAGGGGGTCAGTGGGCGCACACGGGAGGACAAGGGGGCCAGTGTGGGCACACAGGAGGACAAGTGGGCCAGTGGGGGCACACGGGAAGACAAGGGGGCCAGTGGGGGACACAGGAGGACAAGGGAGCCAGTGGGGGCACACTGATGAACACGGAAGCAAGAGGGAGCACAAGTGAGGACAGGGGTGCCAGGGGGGCCACATGGGAGGACAAGGGGGCCAGTAGGGGCACACAGATTAACACGCGGTAAGAGGGGGCACCAGGCAGGACAAGGGGGCTAGTGGGGGCACACTGGAGGACAAGGGGGCAGTGAGGGCATACAGGAAGACAAGTGGGCCAGTGGGTGCACACAGGAGGACAAGGGGGCCAGCGGGGCACACAGATGTACATGGGGGCTTGGGGGGGATACGGGAGGATAAGGGGTCAGTGGGGGCACACTGGAGGACAATGGGGGGCAGTAGGGGCACAAGGGAGGACAAGGGGGCCAGTGGGGGCACACATGAGGACAAGTGGGACAGTGGCGGCACACAGATGAGCACGATGCAAGAGGGGGAACACAGGATGATAAGGGGGCCAGTGGGGCACAAGCAAGAACAAGGGGGCAAGGGGGGCACAAGGAAGGACAAGGTGGCCAGTGGGGGCACACAAGATGACAGGGGGGCCAGTGGGGGCACAAGGGATGACAAGGGGGCCAGTGGGCGACATGTGAGGACAAGGGGGCCGGTGGGGGCACACAGATGAACACAGAGCGAGAGGGTGCACAAGGGAGGACAAGGGGGTCAGTGGGGGCACAAGGGAGGACAAGGGGGCCAGAAGGGGCACAAGGGAGTACAAGGGGGCAAGAGGGGGCACAAGGGAGGACAAGGGTGCCAGTGGGGGCACAAGGGAGGACAAGGGGGCCAGTGGGGGACATCTGAGGACAAGGGGGCCAGTGGGGGACATGTGAGGATAAGGGGGCCAATGGGGGGATACAGATGAACACGGGGCAAGAGGGTGTACAAGGGAGGGCAAGGGGGACAGTGGGGGGTCAAGGGAGGACATGGAGGCCAGTGAGGGCACACAGATGAACATGGGGCAAGAGGGGGCAAGGGAGGAAAAGGGGGCCAGTGGTGCATACGGGATGGCAAGGGGGCCAGTGGGGGCACACGGCAGGACAAGGGGGGCATTGGGAGCACACGGGAGGACAAGGGGCCAGAGGGGTCACACGGGAGGACAAGGGAGGACAGTGGGGGCACACGGGAGGACAAGATGCCCAGTGGAGGTACAGGGGAGGACAAGGGGGCCAGTGGGGGCACACTGGAGGGCAAGGGGGTCAGTGGGGGCACACGGGAGGAAAAGTGGGCCAGTGGGGGCACACAGGAGGACAAGGGGGCCAGTGGGGGCACACGGGAAGACAAGGGGGCCAGTGGGGGCACACGGGAAGACAAGGGGGCCAATGGGGGCCCACTGATGAACACGGGAGCAAGAGGGGGCACAAGGGAGGATAAGGGGTCAATGGGGTCTCACTGGAGGACAATGGGGGGCAGTAGGGGCACACAGGAGGACAAGGGGGCCAGTGGGGGCACACGGGAGGACAAGGAGGCCAGTAGGGGCACACTGGAGGACAAGGGGGCCAGTGGGGGAACACGGGAGGACAAGGGGACAGAGGTGTCACACGGGAGGACAAGGGGGCCAATGGGGGCACACAGATGAACACAGGGGTGAGAGGGGCACACGGGAGGACAAAGCAGCCAGTGGGGGCACACAAGAGGACAAGATGGCCAGTGGAGGCACAGGGGAGGACAAGAGGGCCAGTGGGGGCACACTGGAGGGCAAGGGGGTAAGTGGGGGCACACGGGAGGACAAGGGGGCCAGTGGAGGCACACAGGAGGACAAGGAGGCCAGTGGGGGCACACAGGAAGACAAAGGGGCCAGTGGGGGCACACAGGAGGACAAGGGGGCCAGTGGGGGCCCACTGATGAACACGGGAGCAAGAGGGGGCACAAGGGAGGACACGGGGCCAAGGGGCGCACATGGGAGGACAAGGTGGCCAGTAGGGGCACAGAGATTAACATACGGTAAGAGGGGGCACCAGGGAGGAGAAGGGGGCTAGTGGTGGCACACCGGAGGACAAGGGGGCCAGTGGGGGCACACAGATGTACATGGGGCTAGAGGGGGCACACGGGAGGATAAGGGGTCAGTTGGGGCTCACTGGAGGACAATGGGGGGCAGTGGGGGCACACGGGAGGACAAGGGGGCGAGTGGGGGCACACGGGAGGACAAGGAGCCAGAGGGGGCACACAGATGAACATGGGGGCCAGAGGGGGAACACAGGAGGTTAAGGGGGGCAGTGGGGGCACACTGGAGGACAATGGGGGCTGTAGGGGCACAACGAAGGACAAGGAGGCCAGTGGGGGCAAAAGGGAGGACAAGGAGGCAAGTTGGGGCACACACAAGGACAAGGGGGCCAGTGGTAGCACTCAGATGAACAAGGGGCCAGCGGGGGCACACAGGAGGACACAGGGGCCAGTGGGGGCACAAGAGAGGACAAGGGGGCAAGAGGGGTCACACGGGAGGACAAGTGGGCCAATGGGGGCACACAGATGAACACAGGGGTCAGAGGGGGCACACAGGAGGACAAAGCAGCCAGTGGGGGCACACAAGAGGACAAGATGGCCAGTGGAGGCACAGGGGAGGACAAAGGGGCCAGTGGGGGCACACTGGAGGGCAAGGGGGTCAGTGGGGGAAAACGGGAGGATAAGGGGGCCAGTGTGGACACACAGGAGGACAAGGGGGCCAGTGGGGGCACACAGGAAGACAAGGGGGCCAGTGGGGGCACACAGGAGGACAAGGGGGCAAGTGGGGGCCCATTGATGAACACAGAAGCAAGAGGGGGCACAAGTGAGGACAGGGGGGCATGGGGGGCACATGGGAGGACAAGGGGACCAGTAGCGGCACACAGATTAACACGCGGTAAGAGGGGGCACCAGGGAGGACAAGGGGACTAGTGGGGGCACACCGGAGGACAAGGGGGCCAGTGGGTGCACACAGGAGGACAAGGGGGCCAGTGGGGGCACACAGATGTACATGGGGGTTTGAGGGGGCACACAGGAGGATAAGGGGTCAGTGGGGGCACACTGGAGGACATTGGGGGCAGTAGGGGCACAAGGGAGGACAAGGGGGGCAGTGGGGGCAACACGAGGACAAGAGGGACAGTGGCGGAACACAGATGAGCACGAGGCAAGAGGGGGAGCACAGGATGATAAGGGGGCCAGTGGGGGCACAAGCGAGAACAAGGGAGTGAGATGGGGCACAAGGGAGGACAAAAGGGCCAGTGGGGGCATAAGGGAGGACAAGGGGATGAGGAGGGGCACAATTGAGGACAAGGGGGCCAGTGGGGGCACACAGATGAACACGGAGCGAGAGGGTGTGCAAGGGAGGACAAGGGGGCCAGTGGGGGTTCCAAGGAGGACAAGGAGGCAAGTGAGGGCACACAGATGAACATGGGGCAAGAGGGGGCATGGGAGGAAAAGGGGGCCAGTGGGGCATACAGGATGACAAGGTGGTGAGTGGTGGCATGTGGGAGGACAAGGGGGCCAGTGGGGGCACACGGGAGGACAAGGGGGCCAGTGGGGGCACACGGGAGGACAAGGGGGTCAGTGGGGGCACACGGGAGGACAAGGAGCCAGAGGGGGCACACAGATGAACATGGGGGCCAGAGGGGGAACATGGGAGGTTAAGGGGGCAGTGGGGGCACACTGGAGGACAAGGGGGGCTGTAGGGGCACAACGAAGGACAAGGAGGCCAGTGGGGGCAAAAGGGAGGACAAGGAGGCCAGTTTGGGCACTCATGAGGACAAGGGGGCCAGTGGGAGCACACATATGAACAAGGGGGCCAGTGGGGGCACACAGGAGGACACGGGGGACAGTGGGGGCACAAGGGAGGACAAGGGGGCAAGAGGGGGCACAAGGGAGGGCAAGGGGGTCACTGGGGGCACACGGGAGGACAAGGGGGCCAGTGGGGGCACACAGGAATATAAGGGGGCCAGTGGGGGCACATAGGAAGACAAGGGGCCAGAGGGGGCACACAGATGAACATGGAGGCCAGACGGGGCACACATGAGGTTAAGGGGGCAGTGGGGGCACACTGGAGGACAAGGGGGCACTAGGGGCACACAGATGAACATGGGGGCAAGAGGGGGCACACAGGATGACAAGGGGCCAGTGGGGGCACAAGGGAGGACAAGGGGGCAAGAAGGGGCACAAGGGAGGACAAGGGGGCCAGTGGGGGGCACAAGGGAGGACGAGGGGGCCAGAAGGAGCACAAGGGAGTACAAGGGGGCAAGAGGGGGCACAAGGGAGGACAAGGGGGCCAGTGGGGGCACACGGGAGAACAAGGGGGCCAGTGGGGCCACACAGGAGGACAAGGGGGCCAGTGGGGGCACACAGATGAACACAGGGCCAAGAGGGGCACAAGGGAGGACAAGGGAGGACAGTGGGGACACACAAGAGGACAAGATGGCCAGCAGGGCCACAGGGGAGGACAAGGGGGTCAGTGGGGGCACACTGGATGGCAAGGGGGCCAGTGGGGGCACATGGGAGGACAAGGGGGCCAGTGGGGCCACACGGGAGGACAAGGGGGCCAGTGGGGCACACGGGAGGACAAGGGGGTCAGTGGGGGCACACGGGAGGACAAGGAGCCAGAGGGGGCACACAGATGAACATGGGGGCCAGAGGGGGAACATGGGAGGTTAAGGGGGCAGTGGGGGCACACTGGAGGACAAGGGGGGCTGTAGGGGCACAACGAAGGACAAGGAGGCCAGTGGGGGCAAAAGGGAGGACAAGGAGGCCAGTTTGGGCACTCATGAGGACAAGGGGGCCAGTGGGAGCACACATATGAACAAGGGGGCCAGTGGGGGCACACAGGAGGACACGGGGGACAGTGGGGGCACAAGGGAGGACAAGGGGGCAAGAGGGGGCACAAGGGAGGGCAAGGGGGTCACTGGGGCACACGGGAGGACAAGGGGGCCAGTGGGGGCACACAGGAATATAAGGGGGCCAGTGGGGGCACATAGGAAGACAAGGGGCCAGAGGGGGCACACAGATGAACATGGAGGCCAGACGGGGCACACAGGAGGTTAAGGGGGCAGTGGGGGCACACTGGAGGACAAGGGGGCACTAGGGGCACACAGATGAACATGGGGGCAAGAGGGGGCACACAGGATGACAAGGGGCCAGTGGGGGCACAAGGGAGGACAAGGGGGCAAGAAGGGGCACAAGGGAGGACAAGGGGGCCAGTGGGGGGCACAAGGGAGGACGAGGGGGCCAGAAGGAGCACAAGGGAGTACAAGGGGGCAAGAGGGGGCACAAGGGAGGACAAGGGGGCCAGTGGGGGAACACGGGAGAACAAGGGGGCCAGTGGGGCCACACAGGAGGACAAGGGGGCCAGTGGGGGCACACAGATGAACACAGGGCCAAGAGGGGCACAAGGGAGGACAAGGGAGGACAGTGGGGACACACAAGAGGACAAGATGGCCAGCAGGGCCACAGGGGAGGACAAGGGGGTCAGTGGGGGCACACTGGATGGCAAGGGGGCCAGTGGGGGCACATGGGAGGACAAGGGGGCCAGTGGGGGCACACGGGAGGACAAGGGGGCCAGTGGGGCCACATAGGAGGACAAGGGGGCCAGTGGGGGCACACAGATGAACACAGGGCCAAGAGGGGCACAAGGGAGGACAAGGGAGGACAGTGGGGGCACACAAGAGGACAAGATGGCCAGCAGGGCCACAGGGGAGGACAAGGGGGCCAGTGGGGGCACTCTGGATGGCAAGGGGGCCAGTGGGGGCACATGGGAGGAAAAGGAGACAGAGGGGTCACACGGGAGGACAAGGGGGCCAATAGGGGCACACAGATGAACACAGGGGTGAGAGGGGGCACACGGGTGGACAAAGCAGCCAGTGGGGGCACACAAGAGGACACGATGGCCAGTGGAGGCACAGGGGAGGACAAGGGGTCAGTGGGGGGACACTGGAGGGCAAGGGGGTCAGTGGGCGCACACGGGAGGACAAGGGGGCCAGTGTGGGCACACAGGAGGACAAGTGGGCCAGTGGGGGCACACGGGAAGACAAGGGGGCCAGTGGGGGACACAGGAGGACAAGGGAGCCAGTGGGGGCACACTGATGAACACGGAAGCAAGAGGGAGCACAAGTGAGGACAGGGGTGCCAGGGGGGCCACATGGGAGGACAAGGGGGCCAGTAGGGGCACACAGATTAACACGCGGTAAGAGGGGGCACCAGGCAGGACAAGGGGGCTAGTGGGGGCACACTGGAGGACAAGGGGGCAGTGAGGGCATACAGGAAGACAAGTGGGCCAGTAGGTGCACACAGGAGGACAAGGGGGCCAGCGGGGCACACAGATGTACATGGGGGCTTGGGGGGGATACGGGAGGATAAGGGGTCAGTGGGGGCACACTGGAGGACAATGGGGGGCAGTAGGGGCACAAGGGAGGACAAGGGGGCCAGTGGGGGCACACATGAGGACAAGAGGGACAGTGGCGGCACACAGATGAGCACGATGCAAGAGGGGGAACACAGGATGATAAGGGGGCCAGTGGGGCACAAGCAAGAACAAGGGGGCAAGGGGGGCACAAGGAAGGACAAGGTGGCCAGTGGGGGCACACAAGATGACAGGGGGGGCCAGTGGGGGCACAAGGGATGACAAGGGGGCCAGTGGGCGACATGTGAGGACAAGGGGGCCGGTGGGGGCACACAGATGAACACAGAGCGAGAGGGTGCACAAGGGAGGACAAGGGGGTCAGTGGGGGCACAAGGGAGGACAAGGGGGCCAGAAGGGGCACAAGGGAGTACAAGGGGGCAAGAGGGGGCACAAGGGAGGACAAGGGTGCCAGTGGGGGCACAAGGGAGGACAAGGAGGCCAGTGGGGGACATCTGAGGACAAGGGGGCCAGTGGGGGACATGTGAGGATAAGGGGGCCAATGGGGGGATACAGATGAACACGGGGCAAGAGGGTGTACAAGGGAGGGCAAGAGGGACAGTGGGGGGTCAAGGGAGGACATGGAGGCCAGTGAGGGCACACAGATGAACATGGGGCAAGAGGGGGCAAGGGAGGAAAAGGGGGCCAGTGGTGCATACGGGATGGCAAGGGGGCCAGTGGGGGCACACGGCAGGACAAGGGGGCCATTGGGAGCACACGGGAGGACAAGGGGCCAGAGGGGTCACACGGGAGGACAAGGGAGGACAGTGGGGGCACACGGGAGGACAAGATGCCCAGTGGAGGTACAGGGGAGGACAAGGGGGCCAGTGGGGGCACACTGGAGGGCAAGGGGGTCAGTGGGGGCACACGGGAGGAAAAGTGGGCCAGTGGGGGCACACAGGAGGACAAGGGGGCCAGTGGGGGCACACGGGAAGACAAGGGGGCCAGTGGGGGCACACGGGAAGACAAGGGGGCCAGTGGGGGCCCACTGATGAACACGGGAGCAAGAGGGGGCACAAGGGAGGATAAGGGGTCAATGGGGTCTCACTGGAGGACAATGGGGGGCAGTAGGGGCACACAGGAGGACAAGGGGGCCAGTGGGGGCACACGGGAGGACAAGGAGGCCAGTAGGGGCACACTGGAGGACAAGGGGGCCAGTGGGGGCACACGGGAGGACAAGGGGACAGAGGTGTCACACGGGAGGACAAGGGGGCCAATGGGGGCACACAGATGAACACAGGGGTGAGAGGGGCACACGGGAGGACAAAGCAGCCAGTGGGGGCACACAAGAGGACAAGATGGCCAGTGGAGGCACAGGGGAGGACAAGAGGGCCAGTGGGGGCACACTGGAGGGCAAGGGGGTAAGTGGGGGCACACGGGAGGACAAGGGGGCCAGTGGAGGCACACAGGAGGACAAGGAGGCCAGTGGGGGCACACAGGAAGACAAAGGGGCCAGTGGGGGCACACAGGAGGACAAGGGGGCCAGTGGGGGCCCACTGATGAACACGGGAGCAAGAGGGGGCACAAGGGAGGACACGGGGCCAAGGGGGGCACATGGGAGGACAAGGTGGCCAGTAGGGGCACAGAGATTAACATACGGTAAGAGGGGGCACCAGGGAGGAGAAGGGGGCTAGTGGGGGCACACCGGAGGACAAGGGGGCCAGTGGGGGCACACAGATGTACATGGGGCTAGAGGGGGCACACGGGAGGATAAGGGGTCAGTTGGGGCTCACTGGAGGACAATGGGGGGCAGTGGGGGCACACGGGAGGACAAGGGGGCGAGTGGGGGCACACGGGAGGACAAGGAGCCAGAGGGGGCACACAGATGAACATGGGGGCCAGAGGGGGAACACAGGAGGTTAAGGGGGGCAGTGGGGGCACACTGGAGGACAATGGGGGCTGTAGGGGCACAACGAAGGACAAGGAGGCCAGTGGGGGCAAAAGGGAGGACAAGGAGGCAAGTTGGGGCACACACAAGGACAAGGGGGTCAGTGGTAGCACTCAGATGAACAAGGGGCCAGCGGGGGCACACAGGAGGACACAGGGGCCAGTGGGGGCACAAGAGAGGACAAGGGGGCAAGAGGGGGCACAAGGGAGGGCAAGGGGGTCAGTGGGGGCACATGGTAGGACAAGGGGGCCAGTGGGGGCACACAGGAGGACAAGGGGGCCAGTGGAGGCACACAGGAAGACAAGGGGCCAGAGGGGGCACACAGATGAACATGGAGGCCAGATGGGGAACACGTGAGGTTAAGGGGGTAGTGGGGGCACACTGGAGGACAAGGGAGCAGTAGGGGCACACAGATGAACATGGGGGCAAGAGGGGGCACACAGGATGACAAGGGAGCCAGTGGAGGCACAAGAGAGGACAAGGGGGCACGAAGGGGCACAAGGGAGGACAAGGGGGCCAGTGGGTGGGGCACAAAGGAGGACAAGGGGGCTAGTGGGGGACATGTGAGGACAAGGGGGCCAGTGGGGGCACACGGATGAACACGGGGCAAGAGGGTGTACAAGCGAGGACAAGGGGGACAGTGGGGGGTCAAGGGAGGACATGGAAGCCAGTGAGGGCACACAGATGAACATTCGGCAAGAGGGGGCAAGGGAGGAAAAGGGGGCCAGTGGTGCATACGGGATGGCAAGGGGGCCAGTGGGGGCACACGGCAGGACAAGGGGGCCAGTGGGAGCACATAGGAGGACAAGGGGGCCAGTGGGGCCACACAGGAGGACAAGGGGGCCAGTGGGGGCACACGGGAGGACAAGTGGCCAGAGGGGTCACACGGGAGGACAAGGGGGCCAATGGGGGCACACAGATGAACACAAGGCCAAGAGGTGCACACGGGAGGACAAGGGAGGACAGTGGGTGCACACGGCAGGACAAGGGGGCCAGTGGGAGCACATAGGAGGACAAGGGGGCCAGTGGGCCACACAGGAGGACAAGCGGGCCAGTGGGGGCACACGGGTGGACAAGGGGCCAGAGGGGTCACACGGGAGGACAAGGGGGCCAATGGGGGCACACAGATGAACAAAAGGCCAAGAGGTGCACACGGGAGGACAAGGGAGGACAGTGGGGGCACACGGGAGGACAAAGGGGCCAGTGGGGGCTCACGGGAGGACAAGGGGACAGTGGGGGCACAAGGGAGGACAAGGGGGCCAGTGGGAGCACACATGAGGACAAGGGGGCCAGTGGGGGCACACGAGAGGACAAGGGGGCGAGTGGGAGCACATGGGAGGACAAGGGGGTCAGTGAGGGCACATGCGAGGACAAGGGGGTCGATGGGGGTGCACGAGAGGACAAGGGGGCCAGTGGGGGCACACAGGAGGACGAGGGGGACAGTTGGGGCACACAGGAGGACAAGGGGGCCAGTGGGGGAACACAGATGAACATAGGGGCAAGAGGGGGCACAATGGTAGACAAGGGGGCCAGTGGGGGCACACAGGAGGACAAAGGGGCCAGTGGGGGCACACTGATGAACATGGGGTAGGAGGGGGCACAAGAGAGGACAAGAGGGTCAGTTGGGGCACACACAGGAGGACAAGGGGGGCCAGTGGAGGCACACAGGATACAAAGTGTGCCCCCACTGATTACTGCCTCCATTACCTATTTATTTGTATTTATTTACTATTTATCTGTTCTCTTCTGCTCCGTACATTACACTCTCCCCCTTCCATGCACTTTTCCCCTTTCCCTTTTCCATGCACTTGCACATTCTCAATGTCACTGGGCCTAGTAAGATTGTTTTTTGTTCTCCCCTGTTCCACTCCCTTGCCTTGTCATGCTCTGAAACACTTGTGTACGAGTGCGAACAAATAAAATATCATATCATATCATATCATATCATATCATATCATATCATATCATATCAAAGAGGCCAATGGGTGCACACAAGAGGACAAGGGGGCCAGTGGGGGCACACAGATGAACATGGGGGCCAGAGGGGGCACATGGGAGGATAAGGGCCTGTGGGGGCACACTGGAGGACAAGGGGGGCTGTAGGGGCACAAGGGAGGACAAGGGGGCTAGTGGGGGCACACACAAGGACAAGAGGGCCACTGGGGGAACACAGATGAACAGGGGGGCAAGAGGGGGCACACAGGATGACAAGGGGGCCAGCGGGGGCACAAGGGAGAACAAGGGGCAAAAGGCGGTACAAGGGAGGACAAAGGGGTCAGTAAGGGCACAAGGGAGGACAAGGGGGCCAGAAGGGGCACATGGGAGGACAAGGGGGAAAGAGGGGGCACAAGGGAGGACTCGGGGGCCAGTGGGGGCACACGGGAGGACAAGGGGGCCAGTGGGGCCACACAGAAGGACAAGGGGGCCAGTGGGGGCACACGAAGGACAAGGGGCCAGAGGGGTCACACGGGAGGACAAGGGGGCCAATGGGGGCACACAGATGAACACAAGGCCAAGAGGTGCACACCGGAGGACAATGGAGGACAGTGGGGGCACACGGCAGGACAAGGGGGCCAGTGGGAGCACATAGGAGGACAAGGGGGCCAGTGGGGCACACAGGAGGACAAGGGGGCCAGTGGGGGCACACGGGAGGACAAGGGGCCAGAGGGGTCACACGGGATGACAAGGGGGCCAATGGGGGCACACAGATGAACACAAGGCCAAGAGGTGCACACGGGACGACAAGGAAGGACAGTGGGGGCACACGGGAGGACAAAGGGGCCAGTGGGGGCTCACGGGAGGACAAAGGGACAGTGGGGGCAAAAGGGAGGACAAGGGGGCCAGTGGGAGCACACAGGAGGACAAGGGGGCCAGTGGGGGCACACGAGAGGACAAGGGGGCCAGTGGGAGCACATGGGAGGACAAGGGAGTCAGTGAGGGCACATGGGAGGACAAGGGCCGATGGGGGTGCCCGAGAGGACAAGGGGGCCAGTCGGGGCCCACAGGAGGACGAGGAGGCCAGTGGGGGCACACAGGAGGACAAGGGGGCCAGTGGGGGAACACAGATGAACACAGGGGCAAGAGGGGGCACAATGGAGCACAAGGGGGCCAGTCGGGGCACACAGGAGGACAAAGGGGCCAGTGGGGGCACACTGATGAACACGGGGCAGGAGGGGGCACAAGAGAGGACAAGAGGGTCAGTTGGAGCACACACAGGAGGACAAGGGGCCAGAGGGGTCACACAGGAGGACAAGGGGGCCAATGGGGGCACACAGATGAACACAGGGCCAAGAGGGGCACACAGGAGGACAAGGGAGGACAGTGGGGGCACACAAGAGGACAAGATGGCCAGCGGGGGCACAGGGGAGGACAAGGGGGCCAGTGGGGGCACACAGGAGGACAAGGGGACAGAGGGGTCACACGGGAGGACAAGGGGGCCAATGGGGGCACACAGATGAACACAGGGGTGAGAGGGGGCACACAGGAGGACAAAGCAGCCAGTGGGGGCACACAAGAGGACAAGATGGCCAGTGGAGGCACAGGGGAGGACAAGGGGGCCAGTGGGGCACACTGGAGGGCAAGGGGGTCAGTGGGGGCAAACGGGAGGATAAGGGGGCCAGTGTAGACACACAGGAGGACAAGGGGGCCAGTGGGGGCACACGGGAAGACAAGGGGGCCAGTGGGGGCACACAGGAGGACAAGGGGGCAAGTGGGGGCCCACTGATGAACACAGAAGCAAGAGGGGGCACAGGGGAGGGCAGGGGGGCACATGGGAGGACAAGGGGACCAGTAGGGGCACACAGATTAACACGCAGTAAGAGGGGGCACCAGCGAAGACAAGGGAACTAGCGGGGGCACACCGGAGGACAAGGGGGCCAGTGAGGGCATACAGGAAGAAAAGTGGGCCAGTGGGTGCACACAGGAGGACAAGGGGGCCAGTGGGGGCACACAGATGTACATGGGGGCTTTGGGGGCACACGGGAGGATAAGGGGTCAGTGGGGGCACACTGGAGGACAATGGGGGGCACTAGGGGCACAAGGGAGGACAAGGGGGCCAGTGGGGGCACACCTGAGGATAAGAGGGACAGTGGCGGCACACAGATGAGCACGAGGCAAGAGGGGGAACACAGGATGATAATGGGGCCAGTGGGGGCACAAGCGAGAACAAGGGAGAGAGATGGGGCACAAGGGAGGACAAAAGGGCCAGTGGGGGCATAAGGGAGGACAAGGGGGTGAGGAGGGGCACAATTGAGGACAAGGGGGCCAGTGGGGGCACACAGATGAACACGGAGCGAGAGGGTGTGTAAGGGAGGACAAGGGTGCCAGTGGGGGTTCCAAGGAGGACAAGGAGGTCAGTGAGGGCACACAGATGAACATGAGGCAAGAGGGGGCATGGGAGGAAAAGGGGGCCAGTGGGGCATACAGGATGACAAGGTGGCCATGTGGGAGGACAAGGGGGCCAGTGGGGGCACACGGGAGGACAAGGGGGCCAGTGGGGGCACACGGGAGGACAAGGGGGTCAGTGGGGGCACACGGGAGGACAAGGAGCCAGAGGGGGCACACAGATGAACATGGGGTCCAGAGGGGGAACATGGGAGGTTAAGGGGGGCAGTGGGGGGGCACTGGAGGACAAGGGGGGCTGTAGGGGCACAACGAAGGACAAGGAGGCCAGTGGGGGCAAAAGGGAGGACAAGGAGGCCAGTTGGGGCACTCATGAGGACAAGGGGGCCAGTGGGAGCACACAGATGAACAAGGGGGCCAGTGGGAGCACACAGGAGGACACCGGGGACAGTGGGGGCACAAGGGAGGACAAGGGGGCAAGAGGGGGCACAAGGGAGGGCAAGGGGGTCAGTGGGGGCACATGGGAGGACAAGGAGGCCAGTGGGGGCACACGGGAGGACAAGGGGGCCAGTGGGGGCACACAGGAATATAAGGGGGCCAGTGGGGGCACACAGGAAGACAAGGGGCCAGAGGGGGCACACAGATGAACATGGAGGCCAGACGGGGCACAGGGAGGTTAAGGGGGCAGTGGGGGCACACTGGAGTACAAGGGGCACTAGGGGCACACAGATGAACATGGGGGGAAGAGGGGGCACACAGGAGGACAAGGGGCCAGTGGGGGCACAAGGGAGGACAAGGGGGCAAGAAGGGGCACAAGGGAGGACAAGGGGGCCAGTGGGGGCACAAGGGAGGACGAGGGGGCCAGAAGGGGCACAAGGGAGTACAAGGGGGCAAGAGGGGGCACAAGGGAGGACAAAGGGGCCAGTGGGGGCACACAGGAGGACAAGGGGGCCAGTGGGGCCACACAGGAGGACAAGGGGGCCAGTGGGGGCACACGGGAGGACAAGGGGCCAGAGGGGTCACACGGGAAGACAAGGGGGCCAATGGGGGCACACAGATGAACACAGGGCCAAGAGGGGCACAAGGGAGGACAGTGGGGGCACCCAAGACGACAAGATGGCCAGCAGGGCCACAGGGGAGGACAAGGGGGCCAGTGGGGGCACACTGGATGGCAAGGGGGCCAGTGGGGGCACATGGGAGGACACGGGGACAGAGGGGTCACACGGGAGGACAAGGGGGCCAATGGGGGCACACAGATGAACACAGGGGTGAGAGAGGGCACACGGGAGGCCAAAGCAGCCAGTGGGGGCACACAAGAGGACAAGATGGCCAGCGGGGGCACAAGGGAGAACAAGGGGCAAGAGGCGGTACAAGGGAGGACAAAGGGGTCAGTGAGGGCACAAGGGAGGACAAGGGGGCCAGAAGGGGCACATGGGAGGACAAGGGGGAAAGAGGGGGCACAAGGGAGGACTAGGGGGCCAGTGGGGGCACACGGGAGGACAAGGGGGCCAGTGGGGCCACACAGAAGGACAAGGGGGCCAGTGGGGGCACGCGAAGGACAAGGGGCCAGAGGGGTCACACAGGAGGACAAGGGGGCCAATGGGGGCACACAGATGAACACGGGGCCAAAAGGTGCACACGGGAGGACAAGGGAGGACAGTGGGGGCACACAAGAGGACAAGATGGCAAGCGGGGGCACAGGGGAGGACAAGGGGGCCAGTGGGGGCACACTGGATGGCAAGGGGGCCAGTGGGGGCACACAAGAGGACAAGATGCCCAGTGGAGGCACAGGGGAGGACAAGGGGGCCAGTGGGGGCACACTGGAGGGCAAGGGGGTCAGTGGGGGCAAACGGGAGGATAAGGGGGCCAGTGTGGACACACAGGAGGACAAGGGGGCCAGTGGGGGCACATGGGAAGACAAGGGGGCCAGTGAGGGCATACAGGAAGACAAGTGGGCCAGTGGGTGCACACAGGAGGACAAGGGGGCCAGTGGGGGCACACAGATGTACATGGGGGTTTGAGGGGGCACACGGGAGGATAAGGGGTCAGTGGGGGCACACTGGAGGACAATGGGGGCAGTAGGGGCACAAGGGAGGACAAGGGGGCCAGTGGGGGCACACACGAGGACAAGAGGGACAGTGGCGGAACACAGATGAGCAAGAGGCAAGAGGGGGAACACAGGATGATAAGGGGGCCAGTGGGGGCACAAGCGAGAACAAGGGAGTGAGATGGGGCACAAGGGAGGACAAAAGGGCCAGTGGGGGCATAAGGGAGGACAAGGGGGTGAGGAGGGGCACAATTGAGGACAAGGGGGCCAGTGGGGGCACACAGATGAACACGGAGCGAGAGGGTGTGCAAGGGAGGACAAGGGGGCCAGTGGGGGTTCCAAGGAGGACAAGGAGGCCAGTGAGGGCACACAGATGAACATGGGGCAAGAGGGGGCATGGGAGGAAAAGGGGGCCAGTGGGGCATACAGGATGACAAGGTGGCCAGTGGGGGCATGTGGGAGGACAAGGGGGCCAGTGGGGGCACACGGGAGGACAAGGGGGCCAGTGGGGGCACACGGGAGGACAAGGGGGTCAGTGGGGGCACACGGGAGGACAAGGAGCCAGAGGGGGCACACAGATGAACATGGGGGCCAGAGGGGGAACATGGGAGGTTAAGGGGGGCAGTGGGGGCAGACTGGAGGACAAGGGGGGCTGTAGGGGCACAACGAAGGACAAGGAGGCCAGTGGGGTAAAAAGGGAGGACAAGGAGGCCAGTGGGGGCACACAGGAGGACACGGGGGATAGTGGGGGCACAAGGGAGGACAAGGGGGCAAGAGGAGGCACAAGGGAGGGCAAGGGGGTCAGTGGGGGCACACGGGAGGACAGGGGGACCAGTGGGGGCACACAGGAAGACAAGGGGCCAGAGGGGGCACACAGATGAACATGGAGGCCAGACGGGGCACACGGGAGGTTAAGGGGGCAGTGGGGGCACACTGGAGGACAAGGGGGCACTAGGGGCACACAGATGAACATATGGGCAAGAGGGGGCACACAGGATGACAAGGGGCAAGAGGGGGCACAAGGGAGGACAAGGGGGCCAGTGGGGGCACACGGGAGGACAAGGGGGCCAGTGGGGGCACACTGGATGGCAAGGGGGCCAGTGGGGGCAAATGGGAGGAAAAGGGGACAGAGGGGTCACACGGGAGGACAAGGGGGTCAATGGGGGCACACAGATGAACACAGGGGTGAGAGGGGGCACACGGGAGGACAAAGCAGCCAGTGGGGATACACAAGAGGACAAGATGGCCAGTGGAGGCACAGGGGAGGACAAGGGGGCCAGTGGGGGGACACTGGAGGACAAGGGGGCCAGTGGGGGCACACGGGAAGACAAGGGGGCCAGTGGGGGACACAGGAGGACAAGGGAGCCAGTGGGGGCACACTGATGAACACGGAAGCAAGAGGGGGCACAAGTGAGGACAGGGGGGCCAGGGGCGCCACATGGGAGGACAAGGGGGCCAGTAGGGGCACACAGATTAACACGCGGGGGACAAGGGGGCTAGTGGGGGCACACTGGAGGACAAGGGGGCAGTGAGGGCATACAGGAAGACAAGTGGGCCAGTGGGTGCACACAGGAGGACAAGGGGGGCAGTAGGGGCACACAGATGTACATGGGGGCTTGGGGGGATATGGGAGGATAAGGGGTCAGTGGGGGCACACTGGAGGACAATGGGGGGCAGTAGGGGCACAAGGGAGGACAAGGGGGCCAGTGGGGGCACACATGAGGACAATAGGGACAGTGGCGGCACACAGATGAGCACGATGCAAGAGGGGGAACACAGGATGATAAGGGGGCCAGTGGGGCACAAGCGAGAACAAGGGGGTAAGGGGGGCACAAGGAAGGACAAGGTGGCCAGTGGGGGCACACAAGATGACACGGGGGCCAGTGGGGGCACAAGGGATGACAATGGGGCCAGTGGGCGACATGTGAGGACAAGGGGGCCGGTGGGGGCACACAGATGAACACAGAGCGAGAGGGTGCACAAGGGAGGACAAGGGGGTCAGTGGGGGCACAAGGGAGGACAAGGGGGCCAGAAGGGGTACAAGGGAGTACAAGGGGGCAAGAGGGGGCACTAGGGAGGACAAGGGGGCCAGTGGGGGCACAAGGGAGGACAAGGGGGCCAGTGGGGGACATGTGAGGACAAGGGGGCCAGTGGGGGACATCTGAGGATAAGGTGGCCAATGGGGGGATACAGATGAACACGGGGCAAGAGGGTGTACAAGGGAGGGCAAGGGGGACAGTGGGGGGGTCAAGGGAGGACATGGAGGCCAGTGAGGGCACACAGATGAACATGGGGCAAGAGGGGGCAAGGGAGGAAAAGGGGGCCAGTGGTGCATACGGGATGGCAAGGGGGCCAGTGGGGGCACACGGCAGGACAAGGGGGCCAGTGGGAGCACACGGGAGGACAAGGGGCCAGAGGGGTCGCACGGGAGGACAAGGGAGGACAGTGGGGGCACACGGGAGGACAAGATGCCCAGTGGAGGCACAGGGGAGGACAAGGGGGCCAGTGGGGGCACACTGAAGGGCAAGGGGGTCAGTGGGGGCACACGGGAAGACAAGGAGGCCAGTGGGGGCACACAGGAGGACAAGGGGCCAGTGGGGGCCCACTGATGAACACGGGAGCAAGAGGGGGCACAAGGGAGGACAGGGGGGCAGGGGGGACACATGGGAGGAAAAGGGGGCCAGTGGGGGCACACAGGAGGACAAGGGGGCCAGTGGGGGCACACGGGAAGACAAGGAGGCCAGTGGGGGCACACAGGAGGACAAGGGGCCAGTGGGGGCCCACTGATGAACACGGGAGCAAGAGGGGGCACAAGGGAGGACAGGGGGGCAGGGGGGACACATGGGAGGAAAAGGGGGACAGTAGGGGCACACAGATTAACACACGGTAAGAGGGGGCACCAGGGAGGACAAGGGGGCTAGTGGGGGCACACCGGAGGACAAGGGGGCCAGTGAGGGCATACAGGAAGACAAGTGGGCCAGCTGGTGCACACAGGAGGACAAGGGGGCCAGTGGGGGCACACAGATGTACATGGGGGCTGGATGGGGCACACGGGAGGATAAGGGGTCAATGGGGTCTCACTGGAGGACAACGGGGCAGTAGGGGCACACGGGAGGACAAGGGGGCCAGTGGGCGCACACGGGAGGACAAGGAGGCCAGTAGGGGCACACTGGAGGACAAGGGGGCCAGTGGGGGCACAAGGGAGGACAAGGGGACAGAGGTGTCACACGGGAGGACAAGGGGGCCAATGGGGGCACACAGATGAACACAGGGGTGAGAGGGGCACACGGGAGGACAAAGCAGCCAGTGGGGGCACACAAGAGGACAAGATGGCCAGTGGAGGCACAGGGGAGGACAAGAGGGCCAGTGGGAGCACACAGGAGGACAAGGGGGCCAGTGGGGGCCCACTGATGAACACGGGAGCAAAGGGGGCACAATGGAGGACACGGGGGCCAAGGGGGGCACATGGGAGGACAAGGCGGCCAGTAGGGGCACAGAGATTAACACACGGTAAGAGGGGGCACCAGGGAGGAGAAGGGGGCTAGTGGGGGCACACCGGAGGACAAGGGGGCCAGTGGGGGCACACAGATGTACATGGGGCTAGAGGGGGCACACGGGAGGATAAGGGGTCAGTTGGGGCTCACTGGAGGACAATGGGGGGCAGTGGGGGCACACGGGAGGACAAGGGGGCGAGTGGGGGCACACGGGAGGACAAGGAGCCAGAGGGGGCACACAGATGAACATGGGGGCCAGAGGGGGAACACAGGAGGTTAAGGGGGGAAGTGGGGGCACACTGGAGGACAATGGGGGCTGTAGGGGCACAACGAAGGACAAGGAGGCCAGTGGGGGCAAAAGGGAGGACAAGGAGCCAAGTTGGGGCACACACAAGGACAAGGGGGCCAGTGGGAGCACGCAGATGAACAAGGGGGCCAGTGGGGGCACACAGGAGGACACAGGGGCCAGTGGGGGCACAAGAGAGGACAAGGGGGCAAGAGGGGGCACAAGGGAGGGCAAGGGGGTCAGTGGGGGCACAGGGTAGGACAAGGGGGCCAGTGGGGGCACACAGGAGGACAAGGGGGCCAGTGGGGGCACACAGGAAGACAAGGGGCCAGAGGGGGCACACAGATGAACATGGAGGCCAGACGGGGAACACGTGAGGTTAAGGGGGCAGTGGGGGCACACTGGAGGACAAGGGAGCAGTAGGGGCACACAGATGAACATGGGGGCAAGAGGGGGCACACAGGATGACAAGGGAGCCAGTGGAGGCACAAGTGAGGACAAGGGGGCACAAGGGAGGACAAGGGGGCCAGTGGGTGGGGCACATGGGAGGACAAGGGGGTCAGAAGGGGCACAAGGGAGTACAAGGGGACAAGAGGGGGCACAAGGGAGGGCAAGGGGGCCAGTGGGGGGCACAAGGGAGGACAAGGGGGCTAGTGGGGGACATGTGAGGACAAGGGGGCCAGTGGGGGCACACAGATGAACACGGGGCAAGAGGGTGTACAAGCGAGGACAAGGGGGACAGTGGTGGGTCAAGGGAGGACATGGATGCCAGTGAGGGCACACAGATGAACATTCGGCAAGTGGGGGCAAGGGAGGAAAAGGGGGCCAGTGGTGCATACGGGATGGCAAGGGGGCCAGTGGGGGCACACGGCAGGACAAGGGGGCCAGTGGGAGCACATAGGAGGACAAGGGGGCCAGTGGGGCCACACAGGAGGACAAGAGGGCCAGTGGGGGCACACGGGAGGACAAAGGGGCCAGTGGGGGCTCACGGGAGGACAAGGGGACAGTGGGGGCATAAGGGAGGACAAGGGGGCCAGTGGGAGCACACATGAGGACAAGGGGGCCAGTGGGGGCACACGAGAGGACAAAGGGGCCAGTGGGAGCACATGGGAGGACAAGGGGGTCAGTGAGGGCACATGGGAGGACAAGGGGGCCAGTGGGGGAACACAGATGAACACAGGGGCAAGAGGGGGCACAATGGAGGACAAGAGGGCCAGTGGGGGCACACAGGAGGACAAAGGGGCCAGTGGGGGCACACTGATGAACACGGGGCAGGAGCGGGCACAAGAGAGGACCAGAGGGTCAGTTGGGGCACACACAGGAGGACAAGGGGGGCCAGTGGAGGCACACAGGAGGACAAAGTGTGCCCCCACTGATTACTGCCTCCATTATCTATTTATTTGTATTTATTTACTATTTATCTGTTCTCTTCTGCTCCGTACATTACACTCTCCCCCTTCCATGCACTTTTCCCCTTTCCCTTTTCCATGCACTTGCACGTTCTCAATGTCACTGGGCCTAGTAAGATTGTTTTTTGTTCTCCCCTGTTCCACTCCCTTGCCTTGTCGTGCTCTGAAACACTTGTGTACAAGTGCGAACAAATAAAATATCATATCATATCATATCAAAGAGGCCAATGGGTGCACACAAGAGGACAAGGGGGCCAGTGGGGGCACACAGATGAACATGGGGGCCAGAGGGGGCACATGGGAGGATAAGGGCCTTTGGGGGCATACTGGAGGACAAGGGGGGCTGTAGGGGCACAAGGGAGGACAAGGGGGCTAGTGGGGGCACACACAAGGACAAGAGGGCCAGTGGGGGAACACAGATGAACAGGGGGGCAAGAGGGGGCACACAGGATGACAAGGGGCCCAGCGGGGGCACAAGGGAGAACAAGGGGCAAGAGGCGGTACAAGGGAGGACAAAGGGGTCAGTGAGTGCACAAGGGAGGACAAGGGGGCCAGAAGGGGCACATGGGAGGACAAGGGGGAAAGAGGGGGCACAAGGGAGGACTAGGGGGCCAGTGGGGGCACACGGGAGGACAAGGGGGCCAGTGGGGCCACACAGAAGGACAAGGGGGCCAGTGGGGGCACACGAAGGACAAGGGGCCAGAGGGGTCACACAGGAGGACAAGGGGGCCAATGGGGGCACACAGATGAACACAGGGCCAAGAGGGGCACACGGGAGGACAAGGGAGGACAGTGGGGGCACACGGCAGGACAAGGGGGCCAGTGGGAGCACATAGGAGGACAAGGGGGCCAGTGGGGGCACACTGGATGGCAAGGGGGCCAGTGGGGGCACACAGGAGGACAAGAGGACAGAGGGGTCACACGGGAGGACAAGGGGGCCAATGGGGGCACACAGATGAACACAGGGGTGAGAGGGGGCACACAGGAGGACAAAGCAGCCAGTGGGGGCACACAAGAGGACAAGATGGCCAGTGGAGGCACAGGGGAGGACAAGGGGGCCAGTGGGGCACACTGGAGGGCAAGGGGGTCAATGGGGGCAAACGGGAGGATAAGGGTGCCAGTGTGGACACACAGGAGGGCAAGGGGGCCAGTGGGGGCACACGGGAAGACAAGGGGGCCAGTGGGGGCACACAGGAGGACAAGGGGGAAATGGGGGCCCACTGATGAACACAGAAGCAAGAGGGGGCACAAGGGAGGGCAGGGGGGGGGCACATGGGAGGACAAGGGGACCAGTAGGGGCACACAGATTAACACGCAGTAAGAGGGGGCACCAGGGAGGACAAGGGGGCTAGTGGGGGCACACCGGAGGACAAGGGGGCCAGTGAGGGCATACAGGAAGACAAGTGGGCCAGCGGGTGCACACAGGAGGACAAGGGGGCCAGTGGGGGCACACAGATGTACATGGGGGCTAGATTGGGCACACGGGAGGATAAGGGGTCAATGGGGTCTCACTGGAGGACAACGGGGGCAGTAGGGGCACACGGGAGGACAAGGGGGCCAGTGGGCGCACACGGGAGGACAAGGAGGCCAGTAGGGGCACACTGGAGGACAAGGGGGCCAGTGGGGGCACACGGGAGGACAAGGGGACAGAGGTGTCACACGGGAGGACAAGGGGGCCAATGGGGGCACACAGATGAACACAGGGGTGAGAGGGGCACACGGGAGGACAAAGCAGCCAGTGGGGGCACACAAGAGGACAAGATGGCCAGTGGAGGCACAGGGGAGGACAAGAGGGCCAGTGGGGGCACACTGGAGGGCAAGGGGGTCAGTGGGGGCACACGGGAGGACAAGGGGGCCAGTGGAGGCACACAGGAGGACAAGGAGGCCAGTGGGGGCACACAGGAAGACAAAGGGGCCAGTGGGAGCACACAGGAGGACAAGGGGGCCAGTGGGGGCCCACTGATGAACACGGGAGCAAAGGGGGCACAATGGAGGACACGGGGGCCAAGGGGGGCACATGGGAGGACAAGGCGGCCAGTAGGGGCACAGAGATTAACACACGGTAAGAGGGGGCACCAGGGAGGAGAAGGGGGCTAGTGGGGGCACACCGGAGGACAAGGGGGCCAGTGGGGGCACACAGATGTACATGGGGCTAGAGGGGGCACACGGGAGGATAAGGGGTCAGTTGGGGCTCACTGGAGGACAATGGGGGGCAGTGGGGGCATACGGGAGGACAAGGGGGCGAGTGGGGGCACACGGGAGGACAAGGAGCCAGAGGGGGCACACAGATGAACATGGGGGCCAGAGGGGGAACACAGGAGGTTAAGGGGGGCAGTGGGGGCACACTGGAGGACAATGGGGGCTGTAGGGGCACAACGAAGGACAAGGAGGCCAGTGGGGGCAAAAGGGAGGACAAGGAGGCAAGTTGGGGCACACACAAGGACAAGGGGGCCAGTGGGAGCACTCAGATGAACAAGGGGGCCAGTGGGGGCACACAGGAGGACACAGGGGCCAGTGGGGGCACAAGAGAGGACAAGGGGGCAAGAGGGGGCACAAGGGAGGGCAAGGGGGTCAGTGGGGGCACAGGGTAGGACAAGGGGGCCAGTGGGGGCACACAGGAGGACAAGGGGGCCAGTGGGGGCACACAGGAAGACAAGGGGCCAGAGGGGGCACACAGATGAACATGGAGGCCAGACGGGGAACACGTGAGGTTAAGGGGGCAGTGGGGGCACACTGGAGGACAAGGGAGCAGTAGGGGCACACAGATGAACATGGGGGCAAGAGGGGGCACACAGGATGACAAGGGAGCCAGTGGAGGCACAAGAGAGGACAAGGGGGCACGAAGGGGCACAAGGGAGGACAAGGGGGCCAGTGGGTGGGGCACATGGGAGGACAAGGGGGTCAGAAGGGGCACAAGGGAGTACAAGGGGACAAGAGGGGGCACAAGGGAGGGCAAGGGGGCCAGTGGGGGGCACAAGGGAGGACAAGGGGGCTAGTGGGGGACATGTGAGGACAAGGGGGCCAGTGGGGGCACACAGATGAACACGGGGCAAGAGGGTGTACAAGCGAGGACAAGGGGGACAGTGGGGGGTCAAGGGAGGACATGGATGCCAGTGAGGGCACACAGATGAACATTCGGCAAGAGGGGGCAAGGGAGGAAAAGGGGGCCAGTGGTGCATACGGGATGGCAAGGGGGCCAGTGGGGGCACACGGCAGGACAAGGGGGCCAGTGGGAGCACATAGGAGGACAAGGGGGCCAGTGGGGCCACACAGGAGGACAAGAGGGCCAGTGGGGGCACACGGGAGGACAAAGGGGCCAGTGGGGGCTCACGGGAGGACAAGGGGACAGTGGGGGCACAAGGGAGGACAAGGGGGCCAGTGGGAGCACACATGAGGACAAGGGGGCCAGTGGGGGCACACGAGAGGACAAAGGGGCCAGTGGGAGCACATGGGAGGACAAGGGGGTCAGTGAGGGCACATGGGAGGACAAGGGGGCCGATGGGGGTGCACGAGAGGACAAGGGGGCCAGTGGGGGCACACAGGAGGACGAGGGGGCCAGTGGGGGCACACAGGAGGACAAGGGGGCCAGTGGGGGAACACAGATGAACACAGGGGCAAGAGGGGGCACAATGGAGGACAAGAGGGCCAGTGGGGGCACACAGGAGGACAAAGGGGCCAGTGGGGGCACACTGATGAACACGGGGCAGGAGCGGGCACAAGAGAGGACCAGAGGGTCAGTTGGGGCACACACAGGAGGACAAGGGGGGCCAGTGGAGGCACACAGGAGGACAAAGTGTGCCCCCACTGATTACTGCTTCCATTATCTATTTATTTGTATTTATTTACTATTTATCTGTTCTCTTCTGCTCCGTACATTACACTCTCCCCCTTCCATGCACTTTTCCCCTTTCCCTTTTCCATGCACTTGCACGTTCTCAATGTCACTGGGCCTAGTAAGATTGTTTTTTGTTCTCCCCTGTTCCACTCCCTTGCCTTGTCGTGCTCTGAAACACTTGTGTACGAGTGCGAACAAATAAAATATCATATCATATCATATCAAAGAGGCCAATGGGTGCACACAAGAGGACAAGGGGGCCAGTGGGGGCACACAGATGAACATGGGGGCCAGAGGGGGCACATGGGAGGATAAGGCCTTTTGGGGGCATACTGGAGGACAAGGGGGGCTGTAGGGGCACAAGGGAGGACAAGGGGGCTAGTGGGGGCACACACAAGGACAAGAGGGCCAGTGGGGGAACACAGATGAACAGGGGGGCAAGAGGGGGCACACAGGATGACAAGGGGCCCAGCGGGGGCACAAGGGAGAACAAGGGGCAAGGGGCGGTACAAGGGAGGACAAAGGGGTCAGTGAGTGCACAAGGGAGGACAAGGGGGCCAGAAGGGGCACATGGGAGGACAAGGGGGAAAGAGGGGGCACAAGGGAGGACTAGGGGGCCAGTGGGGGCACACGGGAGGACAAGGGGGCCAGTGGGGCCACACAGAAGGACAAGGGGGCCAGTGGGGGCACACGAAGGACAAGGGGCCAGAGGGGTCACACGGGAGGACAAGGGGGCCAATGGGGGCACACAGATGAACACAGGGCCAAGAGGGGCACACGGGAGGACAAGGGAGGACAGTGGGGGCACACGGCAGGACAAGGGGGCCAGTGGGAGCACATAGGAGGACAAGGGGGCCAGTGGGGGCACACTGGATGGCAAGGGGGCCAGTGGGGGCACACAGGAGGACAAGAGGACAGAGGGGTCACACGGGAGGACAAGGGGGCCAATGGGGGCACACAGATGAACACAGGGGTGAGAGGGGGCACACAGGAGGACAAAGCAGCCAGTGGGGGCACACAAGAGGACAAGATGGCCAGTGGAGGCACAGGGGAGGACAAGGGGGCCAGTAGGGGCACACAGATTAACACGCAGTAAGGGGGGCACCAGGGAGGACAAGGGGGCTAGTGGGGGCACACCGGAGGACAAGGGGGCCAGTGAGGGCATACAGGAAGACAAGTGGGCCAGCGGGTGCACACAGGAGGACAAGGGGGCCAGTGGGGGCCCACAGATGTACATGGGGGCTAGATGGGGCACACGGGAGGATAAGGGGTCAATGGGGTCTCACTGGAGGACAACGGGGGCAGTAGGGGCACACGGGAGGACAAGGGGGCCAGTGGGCGCACACGGGAGGACAAGGAGGCCAGTAGGGGCACACTGGAGGACAAGGGGGCCAGTGGGGGCACACGGGAGGACAAGGGGACAGAGGTGTCACACGGGAGGACAAGGGGGCCAATGGGGGCACACAGATGAACACAGGGGTGAGAGGGGCACACGGGAGGACAAAACAGCCAGTGGGGGCACACAAGAGGACAAGATGGCCAGTGGAGGCACAGGGGAGGACAAGAGGGCCACTGGGGGCACACTGGAGGGCAAGGGGGTCAGTGGGGGCACACGGGAGGACAAGGGGGCCAGTGGAGGCACACAGGAGGACAAGGAGGCCAGTGGGGGCACACAGGAAGACAAAGGGGCCAGTGGGAGCACACAGGAGGACAAGGGGGCCAGTGGGGGCCCACTGATGAACACGGGAGCAAAGGGGGCACAATGGAGGACACGGGGGCCAAGGGGGGCACATGGGAGGACAAGGCGGCCAGTAGGGGCACAGAGATTAACACACGGTAAGAGGGGGCACCAGGGAGGAGAAGGGGGCTAGTGGGGGCACACCGGAGGACAAGGGGGCCAGTGGGGGCACACAGATGTACATGGGGCTAGAGGGGGCACACGGGAGGATAAGGGGTCAGTTGGGGCTCACTGGAGGACAATGGGGGGCAGTGGGGGCATACGGGAGGACAAGGGGGCGAGTGGGGGCACACGGGAGGACAAGGAGCCAGAGGGGGCACACAGATGAACATGGGGGCCAGAGGGGGAACACAGGAGGTTAAGGGGGGCAGTGGGGGCACACTGGAGGACAATGGGGGCTGTAGGGGCACAACGAAGGACAAGGAGGCCAGTGGGGGCAAAAGGGAGGACAAGGAGGCAAGTTGTGGCACACACAAGGACAAGGGGGCCAGTGGGAGCACTCAGATGAACAAGGGGGCCAGTGGGGGCACACAGGAGGACACAGGGGCCAGTGGGGGCACAAGAGAGGACAAGGGGGCAAGAGGGGGCACAAGGGAGGGCAAGGGGGTCAGTGGGGGCACAGGGTAGGACAAAGGGGCCAGTGGGGGCACACAGGAGGACAAGGGGGCCAGTGGGGGCACACAGGAAGACAAGGGGCCAGAGGGGGCACACAGATGAACATGGAGGCCAGACGGGGAACACGTGAGGTTAAGGGGGCAGTGGGGGCACACTGGAGGACAAGGGAGCAGTAGGGGCACACAGATGAACATGGGGGCAAGAGGGGGCACACAGGATGACAAGGGAGCCAGTGGAGGCACAAGAGAGGACAAGGGGGCACGAAGGGGCACAAGGGAGGACAAGGGGGCCAGTGGGTGGGGCACATGGGAGGACAAGGGGGTCAGAAGGGGCACAAGGGAGTACAAGGGGACAAGAGGGGGCACAAGGGAGGGCAAGGGGGCCAGTGGGGGGCACAAGGGAGGACAAGGGGGCTAGTGGGGGACATGTGAGGACAAGGGGGCCAGTGGGGGCACACAGATGAACACGGGGCAAGAGGGTGTACAAGCGAGGACAAGGGGGACAGTGGGGGGTCAAGGGAGGACATGGATGCCAGTGAGGGCACACAGATGAACATTCAACAAGAGGGGGCAAGGGAGGAAAAGGGGGCCAGTGGTGCATACGGGATGGCAAGGGGGCCAGTGGGGGTACACGGCAGGACAAGGGGGCCAGTGGGAGCACATAGGAGGACAAGGGGGCCAGTGGGGCCACACAGGAGGACAAGAGGGCCAGTGGGGGCACACGGGAGGACAAAGGGGCCAGTGGGGGCTCACGGGAGGACAAGGGGACAGTGGGGGCACAAGGGAGGACAAGGGGGCCAGTGGGAGCACACATGAGGACAAGGGGGCCAGTGGGGGCACACGAGAGGACAAAGGGGCCAGTGGGAGCACATGGGAGGACAAGGGGGTCAGTGAGGGCACATGGGAGGACAAGGGGGCCGATGGGGGTGCACGAGAGGACAAGGGGGCCAGTGGGGGCACACAGGAGGACGAGGGGGCCAGTGGGGGCACACAGGAGGACAAGGGGGCCAGTGGGGGAACACAGATGAACACAGGGGCAAGAGGGGGCACAATGGAGGACAAGAGGGCCAGTGGGGGCACACAGGAGGACAAAGGGGCCAGTGGGGGCACACTGATGAACACGGGGAAGGAGCGGGCACAAGAGAGGACCAGAGGGTCAGTTGGGGCACACACAGGAGGACAAGGGGGGCCAGTGGAGGCACACAGGAGGACAAAGTGTGCCCCCACTGATTACTGCCTCCATTATCTATTTATTTGTATTTATTTACTATTTATCTGTTCTCTTCTGCTCCGTACATTACACTCTCCCCCTTCCATGCACTTTTCCCCTTTCCCTTTTCCATGCACTTGCACGTTCTCAATGTCACTGGGCCTAGTAAGATTGTTTTTTGTTCTCCCCTGTTCCACTCCCTTGCCTTGTCGTGCTCTGAAACACTTGTGTACGAGTGCGAACAAATAAAATATCATATCATATCATATCAAAGAGGCCAATGGGTGCACACAAGAGGACAAGGGGGCCAGTGGGGGCACACAGATGAACATGGGGGCCAGAGGGGGCACATGGGAGGATAAGGGCCTTTGGGGGCATACTGGAGGACAAGGGGGGCTGTAGGGGCACAAGGGAGGACAAGGGGGCTAGTGGGGGCACACACAAGGACAAGAGGGCCAGTGGGGGAACACAGATGAACAGGGGGGCAAGAGGGGGCACACAGGATGACAAGGGGCCCAGCGGGGGCACAAGGGAGAACAAGGGGCAAGAGGCGGTACAAGGGAGGACAAAGGGGTCAGTGAGTGCACAAGGGAGGACAAGGGGGCCAGAAGGGGCACATGGGAGGACAGGGGGGAAAGAGGGGGCACAAGGGAGGACTAGGGGGCCAGTGGGGGCACACGGGAGGACAAGGGGGCCAGTGGGGCCACACAGAAGGACAAGGGGGCCAGTGGGGGCACATGAAGGACAAGGGGCCAGAGGGGTCACACGGGAGGACAAGGGGGCCAATGGGGGCACACAGATGAACACAGGGCCAAGAGGGGCACACGGGAGGACAAGGGAGGACAGTGGGGGCACACGGCAGGACAAGGGGGCCAGTGGGAGCACATAGGAGGACAAGGGGGCCAGTGGGGGCACACTGGATGGCAAGGGAGCCAATGGGGGCACACAGGAGGACAAGAGGACAGAGGGGTCACATGGGAGGACAAGGGGGCCAATGGGGGCACACAGATGAACACAGGGGTGAGAGGGGGCACACAGGAGGACAAAGCAGCCAGTGGGGGCACACAAGAGGACAAGATGGCCAGTGGAGGCACAGGGGAGGACAAGGGGGCCAGTGGGGCACACTGGAGGGCAAGGGGGTCAATGGGGGCAAACGGGAGGATAAGGGGGCCAGTGTGGACACACAGGAGGACAAGGGGGCCAGTGGGGGCACACGGGAAGACAAGGGGGCCAGTGGGGGCACACAGGAGGACAAGGGGGCAAGTGGGGGCCCACTGATGAACACAGAAGCAAGAGGGGGCACAAGGGAGGGCAGGGGGGGGCACATGGGAGGACAAGGGGACCAGTAGGGGCACACAGATTAACACGCAGTAAGAGGGGGCACCAGGGAGGACAAGAGGGCTAGTGGGGGCACACCGGAGGACAAGGGGGCCAGTGAGGGCATACAGGAAGACAAGTGGGCCAGCGGGTGCACACAGGAGGACAAGGGGGCCAGTGGGGGCACACAGATGTACATGGGGGCTAGATGGGGCACACGGGAGGATAAGGGGTCAATGGGGTCTCACTGGAGGACAACGGGGGCAGTAGGGGCACACGGGAGGACAAGGGGGCCAGTGGGCGCACACGGGAGGACAAGGAGGCCAGTAGAGGCACACTGGAGGACAAGGGGGCCAGTGGGGGCACATGGGAGGACAAGGGGACAGAGGTGTCACACGGGAGGACAAGGGGGCCAATGGGGGCACACAGATGAACACAGGGGTGATAGGGGCACACGTGAGGACAAAGCAGCCAGTGGGGGCACACAAGAGGACAAGATGGCCAGTGGAGGCACAGGGGAGGACAAGAGGGCCAGTGGGGGCACACTGGAGGGCAAGGGGGTCAGTGGGGGCACACGGGAGGACAAGGGGGCCAGTGGAGGCACACAGGAGGACAAGGAGGCCAGTGGGGGCACACAGGAAGACAAAGGGGCCAGTGGGAGCACACAGGAGGACAAGGGGGCCAGTGGGGGCCCACTGATGTACACGGGAGCAAAGGGGGCACAATGGAGGACACGGGGGCCAAGGGGGGCACATGGGAGGACAAGGCGGCCAGTAGGGGCACAGAGATTAACACACGGTAAGAGGGGGCACCAGGGAGGAGAAGGGGGCTAGTGGGGGCACACCGGAGGAAGAGGGGGCCAGTGGGGGCACACAGATGTACATGGGGCTAGAGGGGGCACACGGGAGGATAAGGGGTCAATTGGGGCTCACTGGAGGACAATGGGGGGCAGTGGGGGCACACGGGAGGACAAGGGGGCGAGTGGGGGCACACGGGAGGACAAGGAGCCAGAGGGGGCACACAGATGAACATGGGGGCCAGAGGGGGAACACAGGAGGTTAAGGGGGGCAGTGGGGGCACACTGGAGGACAATGGGGGCTGTAGGGGCACAACGAAGGACAAGGAGGCCAGTGGGGGCAAAAGGGAGGACAAGGAGGCAAGTTGGGGCACACACAAGGACAAGGGGGCCAGTGGGAGCACTCAGATGAACAAGGGGGCCAGTGGGGGCACACAGGAGGACACAGGGGCCAGTGGGGGCACAAGAGAGGACAAGGGGGCAAGAGGGGGCACAAGGGAGGGCAAGGGGGTCAGTGGGGGCACAGGGTAGGACAAGGGGGCCAGTGGGGGCACACAGGAGGACAAGGGGGCCAGTGGGGGCACACAGGAAGACAAGGGGCCAGAGGGGGCACACAGATGAACATGGAGGCCAGACGGGGAACACGTGAGGTTAAGGGGGCAGTGGGGGCACACTGGAGGACAAGGGAGCAGTAGGGGCACACAGATGAACATGGGGGCAAGAGGGGGCACACAGGATGACAAGGGAGCCAGTGGAAGCACAAGAGAGGACAAGGGGGCACGAAGGGGCACAAGGGAGGACAAGGGGGCCAGTGGGTGGGGCACATGGGAGGACAAGGGGGTCAGAAGGGGCACAAGGGAGTACAAGGGGACAAGAGGGGGCACAAGGGAGGGCAAGGGGGCCAGTGGGGGGCACAAGGGAGGACAAGGGGGCTAGTGGGGGACATGTGAGGACAAGAGGGCCAGTGGGGGCACACAGATGAACACGGGGCAAGAGGGTGTACAAGCGAGGACAAGGGGGACAGTGGGGGGTCAAGGGAGGACATGGATGCCAGTGAGGGCACACAGATGAACATTCGGCAAGAGGGGGCAAGGGAGGAAAAGGGGGCCAGTGGTGCATACGGGATGGCAAGGGGGCCAGTGGGGGCACACGGCAGGACAAGGGGGCCAGTGGGAGCACATAGGAGGACAAGGGGGCCAGTGGGGCCACACAGGAGGACAAGAGGGCCAGTGGGGGCACACGGGAGGACAAAGGGGCCAGTGGGGGCTCACGGGAGGACAAGGGGACAGTGGGGGCACAAGGGAGGACAAGGGGGCCAGTGGGAGCACACATGAGGACAAGGGGGCCAGTGGGGGCACACGAGAGGACAAAGGGGCCAGTGGGAGCACATGGGAGGACAAGGGGGTCAGTGAGGGCACATGGGAGGACAAGGGGGCCGATGGGGGTGCACGAGAGGACAAGGGGGCCAGTGGGGGCACACAATAGGACGAGGGGGCCAGTGGGGACACACAGGAGGACAAGGGGGCCAGTGGGGGAACACAGATGAACACAGGGGCAAGAGGGGGCACAATGGAGGACAAGAGGGCCAGTGGGGGCACACGGGAGGACAAAGGGGCCAGTGGGGGCACACTGATGAACACGGGGCAGGAGCGGGCACAAGAGAGGACCAGAGGGTCAGTTGGGGCACACACAGGAGGACAAGGGGGGCCAGTGGAGGCACACAGGAGGACAAAGTGTGCCCCCACTGATTACTGCCTCCATTATCTATTTATTTGTATTTATTTACTATTTATCTGTTCTCTTCTGCTCCGTACATTACACTCTCCCCCTTCCATGCACTTTTCCCCTTTCCCTTTTCCATGCACTTGCACGTTCTCAATGTCACTGGGCCTAGTAAGATTGTTTTTTGTTCTCCCCTGTTCCACTCCCTTGCCTTGTCGTGCTCTGAAACACTTGTGTACGAGTGCGAACAAATAAAATATCATATCATATCATATCAAAGAGGCCAATGGGTGCACACAAGAGGACAGGGGGGCCAGTGGGGGCACACAGATGAACATGGGGGCCAGAGGGGGCACATGGGAGGATAAGGCATTTTGGGGGCATACTGGAGGACAAGGGGGGCTGTAGGGGCACAAGGGAGGACAAGGGGGCTAGTGGGGGCACACACAAGGACAAGAGGGCCAGTGGGGGAACACAGATGAACAGGGGGGCAAGAGGGGGCACACAGGATGACAAGGGGCCCAGCGGGGGCACAAGGGAGAACAAGGGGCAAGAGGTGGTACAAGGGAGGACAAAGGGGTCAGTGAGTGCACAAGGGAGGACAAGGGGGCCAGAAGGGGCACATGGGAGGACAAGGGGGAAAGAGGGGGCACAAGGGAGGACTAGGGGGCCAGTGGGGGCACACGGGAGGACAAGGGGGCCAGTGGGGCCACACAGAAGGACAAGGGGGCCAGTGGGGGCACACGAAGGACAAGGGGCCAGAGGGGTCACACGGGAGGACAAGGGGGCCAATGGGGGCACACAGATGAACACAGGGCCAAGAGGGGCACACGGGAGGACAAGGGAGGACAGTGGGGGCACACGGCAGGACAAGGGGGCCAGTGGGAGCACATAGGAGGACAAGGGGGCCAGTGGGGGCACACTGGATGGCAAGGGGGCCAGTGGGGGCACACAGGAGGACAAGAGGACAGAGGGGTCACACGGGAGGACAAGGGGGCCAATGGGGGCACACAGATGAACACAGGGGTGAGAGGGGGCACACAGGAGGACAAAGCAGCCAGTGGGGGCACACAAGAGGACAAGATGGCCAGTGGAGGCACAGGGGAGGACAAGGGGGCCAGTGGGGCACACTGGAGGGCAAGGGGGTCAATGGGGGCAAACGGGAGGATAAGGGGGCCAGTGTGGACACACAGGAGGACAAGGGGGCCAGTGGGGGCACACGGGAAGACAAGGGGGCCAGTGGGGGCACACAGGAGGACAAGGGGGCAAGTGGGGGCCCACTGATGAACACAGAAGCAAGAGGGGGCACAAGGGAGGGCAGGGGGGGGCACATGGGAGGACAAGGGGACCAGTAGGGGCACACAGATTAACACGCAGTAAGAGGGGCACCAGGGAGGACAAGGGGGCTAGTGGGGGCACACTGGAGGACAAGGGGGCCAGTGAGGGCATACAGGAAGACAAGTGGGCCAGCGGGTGCACACAGGAGGACAAGGGGGCCAGTGGGGGCACACAGATGTACATGGGGGCTAGATGGGGCACACGGGAGGATAAGGGGTCAATGGGGTCTCACTGGAGGACAACGGGGGCAGTAGGGGCACACGGGAGGACAAGGGGGCCAGTGGGCGCACACGGGAGGACAAGGAGGCCAGTAGGGGCACACTGGAGGACAAAGGGGCCAGTGGGGGCACACGGGAGGACAAGGGGACAGAGGTGTCACACGGGAGGACAAGGGGGCCAATGGGGGCACATAGATGAACACAGGGGTGATAGGGGCACACGGGAGGACAAAGCAGCCAGTGGGGGCACACAAGAGGACAAGATGGCCAGTGGAGGCACAGGGGAGGACAAGAGGGCCAGTGGGGGCACACTGGAGGGCAAGGGGGTCAGTGGGGGCACACGGGAGGACAAGGGGGCCAGTGGAGGCACACAGGAGGACAAGGAGGCCAGTGGGGGCACACAGGAAGACAAAGGGGCCAGTGGGAGCACACTGGAGGGCAAGGGGGTCAGTGGGGGCACACGGGAGGACAAGGGGGCCAGTGGAGGCACACAGGAGGACAAGGAGGCCAGTGGGGGCACACAGGAAGACAAAGGGGCCAGTGGGAGCACACAGGAGGACACGGGGGCCAAGGGGGGCACATGGGAGGACAAGGCGGCCAGTAGGGGCACAGAGATTAACACACGGTACGAGGGGGCACCAGGGAGGAGAAGGGGGCTAGTGGGGGCACACCGGAGGACAAGGGGGCCAGTGGGGGCACACAGATGTACATGGGGCTAGAGGGGGCACACGGGAGGATAAGGGGTCAGTTGGGGCTCACTGGAGGACAATGGGGGGCAGTGGGGGCACACGGGAGGACAAGGGGGCGAGTGGGGGCACACGGGAGGACAAGGAGCCAGAGGGGGCACACAGATGAACATGGGGGCCAGAGGGGGAACACAGGAGGTTAAGGGGGGCAGTGGGGGCACACTGGAGGACAATGGGGGCTGTAGGGGCACAACGAAGGACAAGGAGGCCAGTGGGGGCAAAAGGGAGGACAAGGAGGCAAGTTGGGGCACACACAAGGACAAGGGGGCCAGTGGGAGCACTCAGATGAACAAGGGGGCCAGTGGGGGCACACAGGAGGACACAGGGGCCAGTGGGGGCACAAGAGAGGACAAGGGGGCAAGAGGGGGCACAAGGGAGGGCAAGGGGGTCAGTGGGGGCACAGGGTAGGACAAGGGGGCCAGTGGGGGCACACAGGAGGACAAGGGGGCCAGTGGGGGCACACAGGAAGACAAGGGGCCAGAGGGGGCACACAGATGAACATGGAGGCCAGACGGGGAACACGTGAGGTTAAGGGGGCAGTGGGGGCACACTGGAGGACAAGGGAGCAGTAGGGGCACACAGATGAACATGGGGGCAAGAGGGGGCACACAGGATGACAAGGGAGCCAGTGGAGGCACAAGAGAGGACAAGGGGGCACGAAGGGGCACAAGGGAGGACAAGGGGGCCAGTGGGTGGGGCACATGGGAGGACAAGGGGGTCAGAAGGGGCACAAGGGAGTACAAGGGGACAAGAGGGGGCACAAGGGAGGGCAAGGGGGCCAGTGGGGGGCACAAGGGAGGACAAGGGGGCTAGTGGGGGACATGTGAGGACAAGGGGGCCAGTGGGGGCACACAGATGAACACGGGGCAAGAGGGTGTACAAGCGAGGACAAGGGGGACAGTGGGGGGTCAAGGGAGGACATGGATGCCAGTGAGGGCACACAGATGAACATTCGGCAAGAGGGGGCAAGGGAGGAAAAGGGGGCCAGTGGTGCGTACAGGATGGCAAGGGGGCCAGTGGGGGCACATGGCAGGACAAGGGGGCCAGTGGGAGCACATAGGAGGACAAGGGGGCCAGTGGGGCCACACAGGAGGACAAGAGGGCCAGTGGGGGCACACGGGAGGACAAAGGGGCCAGTGGGGGCTCACGGGAGGACAAGGGGACAGTGGGGGCACAAGGGAGGACAAGGGGGCCAGTGGGAGCACACATGAGGACAAGGGGGCCAGTGGGGGCACACGAGAGGACAAAGGGGCCAGTGGGAGCACATGGGAGGACAAGGGGGTCAGTGAGGGCACATGGGAGGACAAGGGGGCCGATGGGGGTGCACGAGAGGACAAGGGGGCCAGTGGGGGCACACAGGAGGACGAGGGGGCCAGTGGGGGCACACAGGAGGACAAGGGGGCCAGTGGGGGAACACAGATGAACACAGGGGCAAGAGGGGGCACAATGGAGGACAAGAGGGTCAGTGGGGGCACACAGGAGGACAAAGGGGCCAGTGGGGGCACACTGATGAACACGGGGCAGGAGCGGGCACAAGAGAGGACCAGAGGGTCAGTTGGGGCACACACAGGAGGACAAGGGGGGCCAGTGGAGGCACACAGGAGGGCAAAGTGTGCCCCCACTGATTACTGCCTCCATTATCTATTTATTTGTATTTATTTACTATTTATCTGTTCTCTTCTGCTCCGTACATTACACTCTCCCCCTTCCATGCACTTTTCCCCTTTCCCTTTTCCATGCACTTGCACGTTCTCAATGTCACTGGGCCTAGTAAGATTGTTTTTTGTTCTCCCCTGTTCCACTCCCTTGCCTTGTCGTGCTCTGAAACACTTGTATACGAGTGCGAACAAATAAAATATCATATCATATCATATCAAAGAGGCCAATGGGTGCACACAAGAGGACAAGGGGGCCAGTGGGGGCACACAGGTGAACATGGGGGCCAGAGGGGGCACATGGGAGGATAAGGGCCTTTGGGGGCATACTGGAGGACAAGGGGGGCTGTAGGGGCACAAGGGAGGACACGGGGGCTAGTGGGGGCACACACAAGGACAAGAGGGCCAGTGGGGGAACACAGATGAACAGGGGGGCAAGAGGGGGCACACAGGATGACAAGGGGCCCAGCGGGGGCACAAGGGAGAACAAGGGGCAAGAGGCAGTACAAGGGAGGACAAAGGGGTCAGTGAGTGCACAAGGGAGGACAAGGGGGCCAGAAGGGGCATATGGGAGGACAAGGGGGAAAGAGGGGGCACAAGGGAGGACTAGGGGGCCAGTGGGGGCACACGGGAGGACAAGGGGGCCAGTGGGGCCACACAGAAGGACAAGGGGGCCAGTGGGGGCACACGAAGGACAAGGGGCCAGAGGGGTCACACGGGAGGACAAGGGGGCCAATGGGGGCACACAGATGAACACAGGGCCAAGAGGGGCACACGGGAGGACAAGGGAGGACAGTGGGGGCACACGGCAGGACAAGGGGGCCAGTGGGAGCACATAGGAGGACAAGGGGGCCAGTGGGGGCACACTGGATGGCAAGGGGGCCAGTGGGGGCACACAGGAGGACAAGAGGACAGAGGGGTCACACGGGAGGACAAGGGGGCCAATGGGGGCACACAGATGAACACAGGGCCAAGAGGGGCACACGGGAGGACAAGGGAGGACAGTGGGGGCACACGGCAGGACAAGGGGGCCAGTGGGGGACATGTGAGGACAAGGGGGCCAGTGGGGGACATGTGAGGATAAGGGGGCCAGTGGGGGGATACAGATGAACACGGGGCAAGAGGGTGTACAAGGGAAGACAAGGGGGACAGTGAGGGGTCAAGGGAGGACATGGAGGCCAGTAAGGGCACACAGATGAACATGGGGCAAGAGGGGGCAAGGGAGGAAAAGGGGGCCAGTGGTGCATACGGGATGGCAAGGGGGCCAGTGGGGGCACACGGCAGGACAAGGGGGCCAGTGGGAGCACACGGGAGGACAAGGGGCCAGAGGGGTCACACGGGAGGACAAGGGAGGACAGTGGGGGCACACGGGAGGACAAGGGGCCAGTGGGGGCTCACGGGAGGACAAGGGGACAGTGGGGGCACAAGGGAGGACAAGGGCACCAGTGGGAGCACACAGGAGGACAAGGGGGCCAGTGGGGGCACACGAGAGGACAAGGGGGCCAGTGGGAGCACATGGGGGTAAAAGGGGGCAGTGAGGGCACATGGGAGGACAAGGGGGCCAATGGGGGTACACGAGAGGACAAGGGGGCTAGTGGGCACACAGGAGGATGAGGGGGCCAGTGGGGGCACACAGGAGAACAAGGGGTCTAGTGGGGGAACACAGATGAACACAGGGTCAAGGAGGGGCACAATGGAGGACAAGGGGGCCAGTGGGGGCACACAGGAGGACAAGGGGGCCAGTGGGGGAACACAGATGAACACGGGGCAGTAGGGGGCACAAGAGAGGACAAGGGGGTCAGTTGGGGCACACACAGGAGGACAAGGGGGGCCAGTGGAGGCACACGGGAGGTCAAAGTGTGCCCCCACTGATTACTACCTCCATTATCTATTTATTTGTTTTTATTTACTATTTATCTGTTCTCTTCTACTCCGTACATTACACTCTCCCCCTTCCATGCACTTTTCCCCTTTCCCTTTTCCATGCACTTGCACGTTCTCAATGTCACCGGGCCTAGTAAGATTGTTTTTTGTTCTCCCCTGTTCCCCTCCCTTGCCTTGCCCTGAAACACTTGTGCACGAGTGCGAACAAATAACATATCATATCATATCAAAGAGGCCAATGGGTGCACACAGGAGGACAAGGGGGCCAGTGGGGGCACACAGGAGGACAAGGGGGCCAGTGGGGGCACACAGATGAACATGGGGTCCAGAGGGGGCGCATTGGAGGATAAGGGCCTGAGGGGGCACACTGGAGCACAAGGGGGGCTGTAGGGGCACAAGGGAGGACAAGGGGGCCAGAAGGGGCAAATGGGAGGACGAGGGGGTAAGAGGGGGCACAAGGGAGGACTAGGGGGCCAGTGGGGGCACACGGGAGGGCAAGGGGGCCAGTGGGGCCACACAGGAGGACAAGGGGGCCAGTGGGGGCACACGGGAGGACAAGGGGCCAGAGGGGGCACACAGATGAACATGGGGGTCAGAGGGGGCACACAGGAGGATAAGGGGGGCGCTGGGGGCACACTGGAGGACAAGGGGGGCAGTAGGGGCACAAGGTAAGACGAGCAGGCTAGTGGAAGCACATGCGAGGACAAGGGGACAGTGGGGGCACGCAGATGAACACGGGGAGAAGAGGGGGCACACAGGCTGACACGGGGTCCAGTGGGGGCACAAGGGAGGACAAGGGGGCAAGAAGGGGCACAAGGGAGGAGAAGGGGGACAGTGGGGGCACACGAGAAGACAAGGGCGGCCAGAGGGGGCACACAGGAGGACAAGGGAGGCAGTGGGGGTACACAGATGAACACAGGGGTGAGAGGAGGCACACGGGAGGACAAAGGGGCAGTGGGGGCACACAAGAGGACAAGGGGGCTATTGGGGGCACAGGGGAGGACAAGGGGGGCAGTGGGGCACACTGGAGGGCAAGGGGGTCAGTGGGGGCATTTGGGGGGTGTCAGACTTCTTACTTCTCCGCAGAGGCAGCACAAACGCGGCTAGAACACCTCCCTCCCCGTCGGGTCTTGGTACCTGGGAGCAAGTAACGCAGGCCGCCTTGACCCTTGGGGGAAAGAGGGTTAGGGTCCGATGGTTGGATGGGTAGAGGTTGTTTGGGAACACCGGAAAGAGGGAGAGGAAGAAGTTATGGATGGGGATGGGGAAGATCAGGGTAACATGCTCCTCAGCTCCGGCTCCAGTATCTGGAGTTCTCCGCCCTGGTGATTTTGCATTCACTGGCACTCTCTTGCTCATACCAGACGAAATGGGCCTTTGTACTGGAGCCCCAGACCAGTTACTATGTTCAATTCACATTCAACAATACACTCAGATGCCAGATGATGTTGGGCTTTTGTACTGGAGCCCTCTACCAGTTTCTGGACCTTAAGTTCTACCGCTATCCACCCATTACTTCATGGTGTGAAGCTGTGTCTGCATTACATCATACAGAATTATACATTCAATGCCCAGTTGTCAAACATGCCCTACAGTAACAATGGAAATTGCACTTAGCTTCGGCACTGCCGTGTAGTCTTCTGGTCTTTTCGGGCTGCTAGACCCCTATGACGTTCTGTACCTCACAAGCACTGCAAGAGGCAAGACATAAGTCACAACGAAAGCGTACATATGAGCGGAGTCGCTGTTAGGGATTAATAGTTCAGAATTGCACTTCTGCTCGGGTGTCTTTTCAGTCTAAACACATATAGGAAGCATGCTTCATCTAGGAACACAATCGCGTGTTAATGGTGTCTCATGCTGGGTTATTGGACGGAGCGCCATGCATTCCCTAACCGCCTCGGGCGCGGTTCCAGTTCGGAAGTTCAAGCGTGACTCCCGCTAATGAACTGTCTCTCTAGAATGCTGCCGGAACGTGCGTGCTTTGCTTGGCACTTATCTGAGTAGTCACGCGGGGCCTGGGGTGGCTAACAGGCGGTGGGGAGCCCCGCGTAGGCGTGCCGTCAGGAGCTCAGGCTCTGCACGTCCTTCCTCTCTGCTGGCCGGAATCGCAAGCGTGGGACTTCGGGCGTGGCTCGCGCATGCGCATTCGCGCGGGCGTGGCTGACTTCATCCCAGCAGGCCTGTGCCACGCTCGGCCTGCTGGGAAACGTAGTTCCTGGGCTGTCCTTCGTTCCGGAGACTGTTTCCTGAAATAGGGATGAAGGACACGCCTGGGGAATAATGTAGGATGGATCCTACGCCCCATTAGGGTACCTGCTACACTGCTAGAGCCCCCACCAGCCTCAATCCTGACAGAGGACAAGGGGGCCAGTGGGGGTACAAGGGGGCAACGGGGCAAGTGGGGGCACACAGGTAGACAAGGGGGCCAGTGGGGGCACACGGGAGGACAAGGAGGCCAGTGGGGGCCCACTGATGAGCATGGGAGCAAGAGGGGGCACAAGGGAGAACAGGGGGCCCAGTGGCGGCACACGGGAGGAAAAGGGGGCCAGTGGGGGCACATGTGAGAACAAGGGGGCCAGTAGGTGCACACAGATTAACATACGGTAAGAGTGGGCACAAGGGAGGACAAGGGGGACAGTGGGGGCACACCGGAGGACAAGAAGGCCAGTGAGGGCATACAGGAAGACAAGTGGGCCAGTGGGTGCACACAGGAGGACAAGGGGGCCAGTGGGGGCACACAGGAGGACAAGGGGGCCAATGGTGGCACACAGATAAACATGGGCGCCAGAGGGGGCACACGGAAGGATAAGGGGCAGTGGGGGGCACACTGGAGGACAAGGGGGGGCAGTAGGGGCACATGTGAGAACAAGGGGGCCAGTAGGTGCACACAGATTAACACACGGTAAGAGTGGGCACAAGGGAGGACAATGGGGACAGTGGGGACACACCGGAGGACAAGGAGGCTAGTGAGGGCATACAGGAAGACAAGTGGGCCAGAGGGTGCACACAGGAGGACAAGGGGGCCAGTGGGGGCACACAGGAGGACAAGGGGGTCAATGGTGGCACACAGATGAACATGGGGGCCAGAGGGGGCACACAGAAGGACAAGCGGGCCAGTTGGGGCTCACATGAGGACAAGAGAGCCAGTGGGGTCACACAGATGAACAGGGGGGCAAGAGGGGGCACACAGGAGGACAAGGGGTCCAGTGGGGGCACAAGGGAGGACAAGGAGCAAGAGGCGGTACACAGGAGGACAAACGGGCCATTGAGGGCACAAGGGAAGACAAGGAAGCCAGAAGGGGCACAAGGGAGGACAAGGGGGCCAGTGGGGGCACAAGGGAGGACTAGGGGGCCAGTGAGGGCACATAGGAAGACAAGGGGGCCAGTGGGGGAACACTGGAGGACAAGGGGGGGCAGTAGGGGCACATGTGAGAACAAGGGGGCCAGTAGGTGCACACAGATTAACACACGGTAAGAGTGGGCACAAGGGAGGACACGGGGGACAGTGGGGGCACACCGGAGGACAAGGAGGCCAGTGAGGGCATACAGGAAGACAAGTGGGCCAGAGTGTGCACACAGGAGGACAAGGGGGCCAGTGGGAGCACACAGGAGGACAAGGGTGCCAATGGTGGCACACAGATGAACATGGGGGCCAGAGGGGGCACACAGAAGGACAAGGGGGCCAGTGGGGGCTCACATGAGGACAAGAGAGCCAGTGGGGTCACACAGATGAACAGGGGGCAAGAGGGGGCACACAGGATGACTAGGGGGCCAGTGGGGGCACACGGGAGGACAAACGAGCCAGTGAGGGCACAAGGGAGGACAAGGAGGCCAGGAGGGGCACAAGGGAGGACAAGGGGGCCAGTGGGGGCACAAGGGAGGACTAGGGGGCCAGTGAGGGCACACAGGAAGACAAGGGGGCAGTGGGGGCACACAGGAGGACAAGGGGGTCAGTAGGTGCCCACAGGAGGACAAGGGGGGCAGAGGCAGACAGGGCCTTCATTGTGGGCCGTGTTCGGATGTGCCGGCTCCTGCCTCCTGGATGCAGTGATTGGCTTACCAAGCCATGAGCAGCCAATGGGAGGGGGAAGCAGGACAGACCAGGCAACCATAGTCAGGAGGAAGAAGAAATGTGGGGCCATGATGAAAAGGCAAAAACAATGTCCAGCCAATCAGGAAAGTTGGCAAAGGGTTGTGAAAATGCCAAGAAATGACAAATAATGTCCAAAAGAGTGATCCTCGATGGGCATTTCTGAAAGCTTGATTTTTCAAAAGCAGATTGTTCGTTTTTTGTTGCAAATCACCCAAATGTCAGCCTCCACAACACGCCCTCACAACAGACATCCAGGCTTACCCCAGAAGTTCTAGTGATCAGGGAATGCCCAGAGAGCAGCACTAGAGCTGCAATACGTAGATGACATTTTAGTCTGCAGCACATCAGAAGAATAGTGCAGACAAGACTCGATTCAGCTAATGATTATTCTAGCAGAGAAAGGGTATTAGGTAGACAAAGAGAAATTGCAGTCCTTTCAATTAGAGGTATTGTACATAGGCCAGTCATTCTCACACGAAGGAAAAAAGGTTACACCTGAAAGAGCTGAGGCAATTTTGAAAACAGCAAAACCGCACATGATAAAGCAAATACAACAGTTTTTAGGACTGTGCAACTATGTTAGAGCATGGGTATTTGATTATAGTTCTTACACAAGACCATTGTTGCAGACCCTGAAAAAGGCACAGGTCAATCAGGAAAAAATTGAATGGACTGAGGAAATGACGGGGCTTTTGATGAATTAAAAAAGGCAATATGCACAGCGCCAGTTTTGGGAATTGACAATTATTCTGCAGAGTACTTTTTATTCACGCACACGAATGAAACAGTTATGACAGCAGTACTCACGCAGAGAACTACATTGAGGTACAATCCCTTGGCATATTGCAGTGGGATTTTGAACCCAGCAATGAGGGGTCACTTCCATTCGCTATTGAGAAATCTGCAACATTAGTAATTGGGTGTTCCATGACATTATTTGTCGAGCATGCTTTGTTTGCTGTTTTGGATAAACCTAAAGGCACACTGGGCCTCATTACGAGTCTCTGGGTAGCCATGCCGGTCAAACCGGCAGGCTGCCGCTGGACTCGTGATAATTTACCACTGCCTGCCTTGCCATAATAACCGGGGCATTACAGCCACGTCGATCCGGTGAGTCAGTCGGCAGCATTCGTAAATCCCCATTCCCATTTGAGCCCCATAAGACTCAATGGGAATGGGGAGGACCGAAGCACCGGCACTGTGCACAACAGTGCCGGTGCTTCCATCAAAGTCTGCAGGTGGGTGCCTACCTGCCCGGCAAGTCTGACCTGGCTGGCGGGACGGCACCCACCCGCTGAACTCAGAGTTTGCCGGTCCGGTAACAATGGTGCCATTAGGCTTACTGGCACCGTTGTTACCCGACCGGCACACTCGTAATGAGGCCCACTGACACCTCAAAGAGCCTCTTCTTATGAGGTGATTATATCGAATCCAGCGATGAAAGAAAATTGTGAGGTGTAAAATGGTGAACCCTGTTACTTTTTGTAGCTCAATCACTGGCAGAGGATGAACAAGTGCATAATTTTTCGAATTATGAGGAATTCTATGACGATATTCCCAGAGTGAAAGAAAATGTTATAGCAGCAGGGGAGATTCTCTTTGTTGATGGTTCTTCAAGGATCGATCAAACTGATGGAGGAAGACATCCAGGTGCCGCTGTGGTAAAACACAAGGCTAATGGGAAATTTGGAGCAATGGCGAGTGCACGACTACCGTCTCACATTTCAGCATAGGCTGCAGAATTAGTGGCGCTGATTGTCGTGCTCGAGAAACATGCAGATGAGTAAGTAACAGTGTACAGTTACTCTACGTGACATCAACCGTGCAAGCAGGACTAGCACGTTGGAAAAGGAGGGGCTACCTCAGAGCGGACGGCACTACGGTGCAACACGCTGCTTTATTGGATAGGCTCATTAAGGCACTACAACTCCCACGAGCCATTGCAATAATCAAGTGCGCAGCGCACACTAAGAGAACAGACTTTATTTCATGCGGAACTCAAGCCACGGATGAAGAGGCAAAAATGGTTGCATATTCATCTGAGATAATGAGTTTTGATACGCCTGATGTGAAAGAAAAAATGGTTGTGATGATGGTTGTGAATGAAAGTTTTAACCACTTATCAAAAACACAGCTCATGGAAGTTCAGGGGGAAGCCCTACAGGAAGAGAAAGACCTGTGGACACAAAGGGGGTGTTCTTTATCCCCTTCCGAGGCACCGTGGTAACAATACAGCACTAGTAAACCGGTAATGCCTGTAGCCTTATTAAGGGTGGCATTAGAACAGCTACACTAGCCTGCACATGTCACAAGGGAGATCCTCACAGCAACAATTGCGGAGGACTGGTTTGTGCTGTACCTGTTAGAACAGGTTGCTTTTTATGTATTGAATTGCATTGTATGTCGAAGTAATGTTGACGTACACAGAGTACTTGTGCTGTCTTCATATTTATACTCAGAATTTACCCTACTCTTGTTGGGAGGAGCACTAACATATGTGTTTTTCTCCCGGATCCTAAGGATGGCCCGGCTATTAGACGCCTATTAGCCGCAATAATGGAGCAGATTATACTACTGCCTGAGCATCTTACTGGAGGTACAGTTGGTCCTGTCTAATGATGATGCTCACAAACTACTTGCTATGATCTTGTACTATTTGCTTCAAGTTTATCCTTAACTTGTTTGGTGAGATACCAACACTTTTGTGTTCATGCGAGATCTTATAAACTGTCCAGCAATAAGCCAGTTACTTGTGGAAATCATTGAGCAGATTTGACAACTAGCGGAGCATCTGATGAGTTTTCCTGAATAAAGAGAGTTTTTCCTTCCTTAAAAAGTAATCACAGGAAAACATGTTTTCCATAGAAGATATTGCAGGCCCAGATAGTGAGCTGAGTCAAGGACGAGTGGAGAGGGGTCGATGGTGGCGCCTCATATATTGGTGTATAATATATGCCTGCTCTACGTTTATCATTGTTTTTCTGATTCTGCTAATTCACACTGTATATTTCAATGGTCCCAAGAAAGCAGTGCTCCCTTTGATTTTTCCCACTCCAGTTACCTTGGCAGAACTAAGAAAGCCAGGGCCTTATGTAATTGTCCGTACTCCAGTAGCTCATGCAGAGGTGAGAAAAGACCCAAAGCTTCCCTTTGGAGGGAGATCCCTTTTTGATTTACTTTATTGTCATTATAGGGAGTATCATTTAGCAAGAATGAAACAGAGACCTAAGAGAAGTGCAAGGGAGGATGATCATGAATTGAATGGTTATTTGGACACTACAGTATATTTGGGGAACAATATGTGGTATCAGCGCATGAAAGAGGTGTGATAGAGACCTCTGAGATGGATTGCTATGTTTGTTTGTTTGTTTATTTGCATGGCGCATCAAACCGGAGGGTAACTGGGCGCAAGCATTACATGTAGGCTTTAGGCTTAGTTACAAACGTTATCAGACATAATATTAACAAGGTACAATGTTAGAGATATTTACAGTTACAAAGTTTGCAGCAGACAACAGCAATTAACAGCCACAGTATTTGCATGGTACAATGTTGGAGATATTTACAATTACAGAATTTGCAGGATAAGTAAGTAACAGGACAGAGTAAGGGGGAAACAATGGTATAATACATAGGGTCATTGGCATAAATGGTGTTAGAGAAAGGCTGCTAAGGCACAATTTGGTCTTGGGTTCTAGCTTGAGCGTCGTTAGTTCTGATCAATTTCTGAATGTTGCGCCTAAAACTGCGGTAGGTTTGATCAGCACAGAATGAGGGCGGGAGTGAGTTCCATGTTTGGGCTGCCATAACTAGGAAGCTTCTGCCACCAGATTTGGATAAGTTGAATCATGGTACACTGAGGCAAAATGAGTTGGCAGTCCTGGTCGGGTGATTGGTTATCTTTCTGACTATCCGGTTGATAAGGTAATGGGGGTCAGCGTTGTTCAGGCATTTATGGGTCAGGGAGGTTGTTTTAAGCAGGATTCTGTCCTTGATTGTCAGCCAATGGTTTTGTCTTCTGAGCTCGGATATGTGATCTTTGTTTGGAATGTTTAGCGCTGTTCTTTTGACATTATTCTGAAGGGTTTGGATCTTATTTAGGAGGTAATTGTTAGGTCCCAAGTAAAGGGCATTACAGTAGTCCAGTCTTGAGAGTATAAGGGTGTTTGCTAGGGTGATACACTAGTTGAGGATAGGTATGGCCTGCAGGCCCTAATTAGTTTGCACGTGAAAGCTGATGTAGAGGCCAAGGAGTTGACTTGTTTGTTCATGGTTAGAGTAGAGTCAAGTTAGTAACCTAAAGTTTTTACTTCCCTTACAACCTTGATGGTATTGCCATCAACGCTGAAAGAGGAGTAATTGTTATTAAGTTTTTTGAGGTTGGCCTTAGTTCATAGAATCTGAGGTTCAGTTTTGTCGTCATTCAGGCAGAGGCCATGCAGGCCATCCATGCCTGAATGAGGAAGTAGATTCTATTCACGAGAGCCATGTCGCTGACGTAATTGCCTGAAAGGGTTATGAGGATCTGGGTGTCGTCTGCATAGTTCGTGTAGGTAACACCCAGATTATCCAATTTGTCAAACAACGGCTTTGTGAAGATGTTATACATGGTTGGCGAGACACATGAGCCTTGTGGAACGCCACACGTTACAGGGATTGGGTCTGTGAGTCTGAAGGGGAAAAGACTTGCATGGTTCTGTTGTTGAGGAATGATTGGACCCATGTATGTATGTGCACCTCTGCCTTATGCTATGGGGAAGTCTAAGATATTCATAGCTATTGAAATAGATGTTCAAACAGCCCATTGCCTTACTCAGCTTGCACTCTGCCTCACAAAAAGTCAATTGTAGGGCCAAACAGCGTCTTTGATATGGGTAACAGAATGGTCAGCACCTGATGAAGATAGACTATGTGCAAGATATAAAGACGAGAGCAAGAGCACACACCAGAAATCATGTGATAAGATATGAACAGCCTGGTATGAAGGGAGGAGGAATCAAATGGGAAATCAATAGAAGACTCAATTGTCAACAAACAAATAGTTTTGAAGATGCAAAGAAAGAGGCCAGATGCAGATCTAGGGAACAGTGCTTTCTCCAGATAGATGGCAAGAAGGTGTGGTTATATGTAAAGCACATGCAACACAGGGACCGTACAAATCAACTGTAGAAAATGCAGAACAACTGTGCAAACCTTCATGGACAAAGATTGCAAAGCTTCTGACATGGGTCGAAGACAGAGGAGGTCCATTGCAGGTAGTGCCTTTTGCTAGTGTAGAACTATGCTTCAGGAACAATGGCACAAGAAAGGTTGTTGAAAATCAGCAATATGGATTAATTTTTGATGTGCCAGGAATGAAGGACGGGACAGCAGTGATAATGGGTCACTACTGTGCCTGTGGATCCAGAGCTTACATGAAGCTGGCCAGAGATTAGGGAGGACTATGTTCTATAGTTATTGTTCATGTTCCAGCATTAGTGATCCCGAAAAGTGACTTGAACATTGATGAATTTACCAAAGCAGATGCTCACCTGAGGAAGAAGACATCTGTTGAGCTCCTGAATCGGATGAAGAGGGAGAATTATTTCTCAGCTTAGTCAATAGAAGCCGTTGATTCCATCCCATATGGACACTGATTGTTAAGTAAAACTTCATCAATATTCACAATCATTTTCATGCCCTAAATGGTTACACATAACCAGATGGGAGCTTTTACATATGATCAACACCACCATAAGGGGATTCAAGGCTTTCAAGGAGGAGCTGAGAGCCATATAACTGATTGTTCTTCAGAACAGGTATGTCCTGGACATGATCACAGCTATGGATGGAGGTGCTTGTGCCAAAATCAGAGAATCATGTTGCACGTTCATACCTTCTCATGATGACAAGAAAGGTACCTTCACAGGTCATAATGATACTGACAAACCTGCATGTCAAGATGGAAGAAAAAGTGTTTATATAGAAAAAGGATCCAGTCTTAACAGTTTAGGCGCTGTCCAGTAGGTATTAGCAGTAGATTCTGGGTTAGCTGCAAACTTGGGACTGCGTCCTGAGACTGGCCAGGGCTTTGAATAACTTGAATACTGATTGGAGTCCTGAGTTTCGCTTAGTCCATGAATTGTATCGAAAAATATTTTTTTGTTTGTAGCAAAAAGCAAGTAGATAAATGCTGAAATGATTCAGGCAGACTGTAGTAGATAATAGTTTTTTTTAATTTCCAAAATGGTGAAGAACTTGAAGTAAATAACCAAGTTTCAATTCCATAAAAAGTACATGGTCTTTCCAGTTGTATGCACTGAAATTTCTTTAGAACATCAAAAGGTCAGTTGAATTCACTGATTAAAGACCACACCATCCAAGACACCGGCTACCTTAAAGATGCCTATACTACAGAAAATCATGGAAACAAGGTATCCATTGAGATAACCCTATTTACATGCACAAAGACATAGGGCCTTATTACGAGCATGGCGGTAGCGGTGCATGTATGGCAGGCACGGCTACCGCCATGCTCGCTACCAGCACCGCCTCCAGCGATTGGGCAATAACCGTCCCATTACGAGGTGAATGGGCCAGTAATTGCCCATTCACTGGTGGCGGTGTTGCCGGGCTCCCGATTCCTATTCTGCCCCCACAGGGCAGAATGGGGTGGGGAGCATGGATGTGCCAGCACCGTTGATAACGGTACCGGCGGCATTACGAGTTATGCTTGCCAGTGCCGCAGAGTCCGCCAGATAAGACTCATAATGCAGTGGGACAGAATGAACGGTACCGGTGCCTTACCGGCACTGTCATACCGTCACCGCCAGGGTCCTAACGAGGCCAATAGTGTCCTTTTGGATAAAGTGCCAGAGGAAGTGTGCATTTGAACAAGAAAGAAGATTGGTGATGTTATGTGGAGCAGAAGATGACGCACCTAGAAAAAATGCACAAGGCAGAAGAATAGACGTTCTATAAGCTCTGAAGAGAAGATGGTTGAGCAACGTTTCAGGCTCGAGATGAAGATGCTCATGCTACAGAAATGCTGAAGAATATGTAAATCAGTTTACACTTGTACAGACGCAGTAACGCAAGTAAACAAAGTGATCTTAAGGCTGGCTACGTAGTGAATAGTTTTGCAGCGATGCACCAATGTATAATACATAGGAAAGTACAGAACCTAGATATTCCACAGTACACTTTTAAGCAATGCTGAAACCCCTGTGATTGGAAACAGTTTTTCAGTGTGGCGTAGTTGGAAACTTAGTGATGGAGAAAGAGAAATTCAAGAAAGGCTTGGCTGGCCCAGCACCAAGAAGACGAGGCCACTGTGAGCCTTGGTGTCCAGCCAGTAGTTACAATGAACGTGAGAAAGAAACAACTTCTGTTTGAGGTGGAATGGAAAAAGACTGAAGGCGTCACAAGTTCATCATTTAATAGAATTAAATGCTGCAAAAGGCTTGAAAATGTTGCCTCCCATTCACATGGTCAGATCAAAATATACATTGGGTCGAGCTACAACGAAACCAAGAAGATACTCCCTTTTATTTCTCAGGCGCAGAGAGCATCTGCAAAGCCAAGTTCAAAGCCTAATTGACTGGCAGACTGCAAGAGTGATGATAGATGTGGGGCTAATTGGAAGGGGAGGCATGATCACGCCAACCTTCCATGCACCTTGTATGGAAGCCTGCATGCTTCTAGCGTGTGGAACATTCCAGAAGGGTACAAAGGTGCCAAACCAATGGTAGAGGGTCACGTATCAGAGAGCCCTATAGTTTGTATAACCAATGAAGTGTTGAGCATTAGTATGACACAAATGACGATTTGCACTTGAGATGGGCTTAGTTGCCCACCTGACAGTAGAGACCCGATCACTTCCCCTGTGAGTATGGAACATATACTTAGATGCTCCCTGTAATCCTATCAGATCCCCAAGTAGGTTTTTGTAGTTTTCCACATAGTATGACGTTACTTATGATGAGTTTTTACTATATAACTGTGTTTTGTTATGTAACACACTGGGAGAAATCGAGCGAACGTCCATTGATGTTCGTTGTAACTCCCTGTTTTAGACAATTGCTAATAAAACAGCACTCAGTTTTACCAAATTCCTGAGTCGGATTTATTATTGATAATTGAGTTACTTCTGTATCCTCATCCTTCTCAAAGTATTGTTACCTCATTTTAAAGGGCCCTAGGTCATTGGGTTCAGGGGACTAAAAGATGATAAGCTAGATTATCTATGTCATAGAAGCATAGTGCTGATTGATGCACAAGAACGATTTGATGAAGAGCGAGGGTCCAAACAGCCCCATAGGAAGTTGCAAGGGATACCAAGAATACCAACATGGGCTGATAAGCGAGATGCAGAAGATGAAGGGACAAGAATTGGGGATTTATATAGGCAAACGAGGGATAAAGAAGGGTTTAAAACCCAAGGGAATGTAGAAGGATCTCTATCGAGGGAAACTGGAGGAAGGTCAGATGACATCATAACAGATGAGCACAGAATGCTGTCTTTGAGTAGACTAGATCTTGATGATGCAGAAAAGGACAACAGTCATACAATCTGGGGCATAATAATGTTAGACAAAGGAAGGGAAGAAAATGAGAGAGCGTGAAGGGAGGGCGCATGGAGATTTTCAAAAGAATAGAGTGTAGAAAAAGGGGTAAATTAGTCAGATCTAGAGGACCCCAAAGAAAGAATACCACAACCAACACCATATATTGTTCGACCACAAGCACAATTGCGCAGTGCAGGGGATGTTTCCCCGTCTTATGTAAGCAGATTAAAGGCATAACCAGGACAGAGACAAATGGGTGAGACTAGGCCCGTCTGCAAAACAAGAAGTATAGGCAGGTATGATTATGCACCAGGATTTTCACAATTTCCATTGTTAGAAAAAGGGGGATGATGACCTCAATATATACCATGGCCACAAATGGATGTAGACAATTTAAGATGTAAATTATTGAGCTTATCTTCCAGTGTGGGAAAATGGATACATGAATTAGAGAGAATGACATCAGGAATGACGTTAGCCATAGGTGACACTTGCTAGCAGCCATTATAAGAGAGAGAGCTAATGGCATTTGGAAACTAGCAGGATACACATGTGTGACTGCACACAACACGACACACGATGGAGTGTGTTATGTTGAGTCCCTGGCCACAATTGACTCTGACATCTCTGGTTGAACTGTTAACACCTTTCCTTAGTTTAAAGTACTTCAGCTCCAGTTCATTTTTTAAATTTTTTTTTATTTTATTCGGATTTATTTAAAGCGCACGTCAGCCCGGGGGCATCGTGGCACTGTTACATGAAGACATACATAATCTGTTTACAGTGGAAGGAAGATGGTTACAAAGCAATTTTCATTACAAGACACATTTTGTATCAGAAGGATGAAGTTAGTTGAATAGAGTGGTTTTGAGAGATTTGCGAAAGGAATACAGAGATGGTTCTGCTCTGAGTGAGTTGGGGAGGGCATTCCAGCGCTTAGGTGCTATGTGTGGGAAGCCAATGCCGCCGGCTTTGGCTCTTTTTACAGTGGGTACTCGGAGTTGGTTGCGTGATGGCTTCTTCTGGGGCGGATGGAAGAGTTCTTTGTTATAGTTTCAGATCGGTAGGGGGTTCTGTGTGATTGATGCACTTGTGTGTGAGAGTGAGGATTTTAAAGTTGATTCTTTCCTTGACTGGGAGCCAGTGGACGAGTCTTCTGGCCTGTGAAATATGGTCAGTTTTGGGGATGTGTAGTGCAGTGCGGAGGGCATTGTTTTGCACTATTTGGAGCCTGCTTAGGTTTTTTGACGATGTGCCTGCCAGGAGGGCATTGCAGTAGTCCAATCTGGCTCCTATAGTAGCTCTGGCTATGGAGAGGCAGTTGGGCGTGGTGAGGTAGGGTTTTATGGCGTAAATGAGTTTGTTGGTCAGAGCAGAAGCTGAGGCGATGGCGCTGGTTTGTCTGGTCATTGAGAGTGTGGCGTCAATGTAGACTCCTAAGGTCTTGACGGCAGAGGAGACAGGCATGCTAATACTGTCGATGATCATGTGAGAATAATCGGGGCTGAGTTTGGTTAGTGTTTCGTTGGGGGCTAGGATGATGATTTCGGTTTTGTCTCCGTTTAGGCGAACCATTGATAGCCATCCAGGTTTGGATAGTCGAGTAGATTTTGAGGAGGGCTTCTGAGTCTAGGTCGTAGTCTCCGGAGAGGGGGAGGAGAACTTGCGTGTCATCTGCGTAGTTTGTGTATGCTATGTTGAGGGAGTCCAGTAAGTCAAAGAGGGGTTTGGTGAATAGGTTGTAAAGGGTTGGTGCAGTGCAGGACCCTTGTGGGACTCCACAATTTATAGTGGTGGGGGGGCGCCGGCCTGGTCAGAGTACACTTTCATGGCCCTACCTTCAAGGAAGGATGTGATCCAAGTGGTTGCCTTGTGAGAGAAGTGTGCAGCATTGAAGAGGTGAGATGTGAGAATGCTGTGGTCGACCAGGTCAAATGCTGCAGAGAGGTCGAGCAGAAGGAGGAGAGCAGGTTTGCCTGTGTCCATTATTTTGGTAATTTGATTCTTTAAATCTTGAAGGGCAGTTTCAGTCCCATGGCCTTTGTGGAAACCTGATTGTCTTTTGCCTAGGATGGTGTTGGTTTCCAGGTAGTGTTGGATTTGATTGTGTGCGGCTTTGTCTAGGATTTTGAGGAGAAAGGGGACGGTGGTGATGGGGCGTTAGTTGTTAGGGGAGGTAGGATCGAGAGAGGGTTTTTTTAGGAGCGGGCAAACCCAGGCTTCTTTTAGGCATTGTGTACAGTTCCAGATGCAAAAGAAGCATTGATGAAAGCCGTAATGATGGGGGTGAGGGATTCTAAGCACTCTTTGATTAAGGAGGTCCTTGACTTCCGTCTCTGAGACTTCTCTGAAAGCAAAAGGGGGTGTTTGTGAGAGAGAGTTATTGGTGGGAGGTGTGGGCGAGCAGGTGGGGGTGTTGAGAGCTTTCTGTTGGGAGGCTATTTTGTCTTGGAGTGTTTTAACTTTATTGATGAGGGCAGCCTGGATGCCTGTGCATCATGCTTCATCCTTGATGATTTCGTCTGGGCTGGAGGCAGGTGTGGTGAGTTCTTTGAATATGTAGAATATTTCTCTTGATTTGGAGCTGGCATTAGTGATTGTCTGGTTGTAGGATTCGGATTTAGCATGGAATATGGCTTTTTTGTAGGTCAAAGAGATCTCTTTAAAATCTTTAAGCGAGGATTGGTTAGGCGCTGCTTGACATCTGGATAGAGCTTTGCGTTTCTTGGTGTGAAGGTCAGATAGTTCTTCAGTGAACCAAGAGTTGCAGTGCATTGTTTTTTTCCCTTTTTTTTCTTCTAGAGGGGCAATGAGTTTGATGGCTTGAGTGAGTGTGCTGGAGTAGATGTTGGTTAGAGAGGTAGGGTCATGGACGAATGGAGGCTTGAGTTCAGGGATATCGAGGAGAGGGGCGAGGTTGGAAGCAGTGAGTTTTTTGGAGCTTCTTACTTTTGCGGGTGGGGCATGAGTTAAGGTTTTATGAGTGGGCGTGGTAGGAATGGAGAATTGAATGAGCTGATGGTCCGTCCATGGGAGGGCCGAGATGGAGGTAATTGCAGATGAACAGTTGTGATCAGCTAGCCAGTCAATGGATCTGCCTTTGTTATGAGTGGGTGCAGTAATTTTGTGTTCGAACCCCATGTTTGATAGTTCTTTGGCTAAATTTGCAGCTGCTTAGTCCTTCGGGTCAGCTAAACCAAGGTTAATGTCCCCTAGAAGGATGCTTTTGGTGGTGCTTTTCATCAAGTCAGATACATTATGGGGACAGATGACACCCTCCGGCATCCTCTCTCAGGGCTCACATCTCTCCAACTGACAACCCTGGAACACTCTCATAGGATAACATTCTCTGCTCTGCATTCTACCACAGTATTCCACTCACTTGCAATAGATGCAGGCAAAGCAAGATACAACATATATTCCCCCTTTAACAACAGCAACCACAAAAGTAAGCAATGGGTGACAAATCAACATTTCCTCAACATGTTGTCCATGACAGCCCCACCTGAAATACAAAGTTAATGAAATCACTTCACAGCATGTTATAACCTAGTCACCTCTTTAAAGACCATTAAAACCAGAAAGTCCATCTGTGGAGAGAAACATATTAACCTACAACACATCACCTATCATATATCAATTCACTCCCTTCACTCAACATATCAACTCACGCCCTTCACTCAACACAACCACTGAACCGACTCACTCCCTACACTCAACCATCCACTGAACCTTCACCCCACTCACCACACTCAAACATACAGGACCCAACCAGCTATCCAGCCCAAAACTGCCGCACACATACAGGACCCACCCGGCCATCCTGTCACCAACTGCAACAAACTACCACACTATCAACCTCGCTGCACACCATGCTGACCTTTTTCGGGACCCACCTGGCCTTCCTGCCAAAATTTCGCCCATAGGACCCACCCAGCTATCCTATCACAGGACCCAACCCGCCAACCTTTTAACAATTGCGCCCATAGGACCCCCCCGGCCATCCTATCTCAACTGCGCACCTCACCATCAATTGCGCACATACGATCAACCTCATGCAGCCTCATCCCAATTTACCAACCTCGCTCAACCTCAACAGCAAGTCAACTCCCACTCACTACTCCAAAGCTCCTCACATAAGATCACTTTAATGTAACTATACCAACAACTTCCAGTCACATTGCAATATCATTGCTATCAAATATATGTATAAACTCCATTCCTATACTAACATTGCTACCAGAAATATGTAAAAATGGAATCTTCCCTTTTTAAATTGCCAAAGCCATAGCCGGCAATACATATTGTGGCTCAAAAAAAAACATTTCAAATTCAACAATAACATTTCAACAATTTAATTTTGCCTCTTGCTCCTCCTCTTGGATGCATTACAGATAATAGCAGTATCTCTGGGGAAATACGGACCACCTTTGACAGCACCACTGTAACCATGGCGAACAATTTCAGTTAATAGCTGTCCATGCACCCCACATGAAGTACCTCTAGGGAACACGGCCCCTTTATCACCAGGAAACCCAAACGTTACTTTGCTGCTCACTTTCGACGCACTCATTCTCTTCTATGCAGCATGAGTGCAGCGCATGGCACATCAGGGCAAAGTAAACACAGCTTTCTTACCTCGCCTGCCGAAACGCAGCTGTACGTTGCCTTTCCCCTTTTTTTTGTTGCCTTCCTTCACACATATCAATCGGCAATGCCAGACCTCAGGGCACTATTCTTCTGGCTCCCCTTCCTTTCATACAGCATGACCATCTTCAGTAGCAACACGCTGCTCGACGCACATCAAGGAAAAGAGAACCTACAAATAAAACGGAACGGTGTAAAACCCGGAACATGCCGGAACGGGCCGGAACGGTACCCTAATATATAAAATGGCAGCAAAACTCACCTGAAAATGATGCAAACACACATGAAGAACATTTTGAAATGGCAAAGGATGAACAATGTGCTGTCATTAACCCATTACTGCCCAAAATCTACATTTTAACACGAAAAAGTACCCGGAACGGGCCGGAACGCTACCCTAATATATATAACGGCAGCAAAACTCACCTGAAAATGATGCAAACACACATGAAGAACATGTTGAAATGAGAAAGGTGCACCAATATGCTGTCATTAACCCATTATTGCCCAAAATGTACATTTTATCACGAAAAAGTACCCGGAACGGGCCGGAACGGTACCCTAACATATAAAATGGCAGCAAAAATCACCTGAAAATGATGCAAACACACATGAAGAACATTTTGAAATGAGAAAGGTGCACCAATATGCTGTAATTAACCCATTACTGCCCAAAATCTACATTTTATCACGAAAAAGTACCTGCAACGGGCCGGAACGCTACCCTAATATATAAAACGGCAGCAAAACTCACCTGAAAATGATGCAAACACACATGAAGAACATGTTGAAATGAGAAAGGTGCACCAATATGCTGTCATTAACCCATTATTGCCCAAAATTTACATTTTATCACGAAAAAGTACCCGGAACGGGCCGGAACGGTACCCTAACATATAAAATGGCAGCAAAAATCACCTGAAAATGATGCAAACACACATGAAGTACATTTTGAAATGAGAAAGGTGCTCCAATATGCTGTCATTAACCCATTACTGCCCAAAATCTACATTTTATCATGAAAAAGTACCCGGAACGGGCCGGAACGCTAACCTAAAATATAAAGTGGCAGCGAAACTCACCTGAAAATGATGCAAACACACATGAAGAACATTTTGAAATGGCAAAGGATGAACAATGTGCTGTCATTAACCCATTACTGCCCAAAATCTACATTTTATCACGAAAAAGTACCCGGAACGGGCCGGAACGCTACCCTAATATATAAAACGGCAGCAAAACTCACCTGAAAATGATGCAAACACACATGAAGAACATGTTGAAATGAGAAAGGTGCACCAATATGCTGTCATTAACCCATTATTGCCCAAAATTTACATTTTATCACGAAAAAGTACCCGGAACGGGCCGGAACGGTACCCTAACATATAAAATGGCAGCAAAAATCACCTGAAAATGATGCAAACACACATGAAGAACATTTTGAAATGAGAAAGGTGCACAAATATGCTGTCATTAACCCATTACTGCCCAAAATCTACATTTTATCACGAAAAAGTACCCGCAACGGGCCACAACGCTACCCTAACATATAAAATGGCAGCAAAAATCACCTGAAAATTATGCAAACACACATGAAGAACATTTTGAAATGAGAAAGGTGCTCCAATATGCTGTCATTAACCCATTACTGCCCAAAATCTACATTTTATCACAAAAAAGTACCCGGAACGGGCCGGAACGGTACCCTAACATATAAAAAGGCAGCCAAAATCACCTCAAAATGATGCAAACACACATGAAGAACATTTTGAAATGAGAAAGGTGCACCAATATGTTGTCATTAACCCATTACAGCACAAAATCTACATTTTCACATGAAAAAGTACCCGGAACGGTACCCTAATATATAAAACGGCAGCAAAACTCACCTGAAAATGATGCAAACACACATGAAGAACATTTTGAAATGGCAAAGGATGAACAATGTGCTGTCATTAACCCATTGCTGCCCAAAATCTACATTTTAACACGAAAAAGTACCCGGAACGGGCCGGAACGCTACCCTAATATATAAAACGGCAGCCAAAATCACCTCAAAATGATGCAAACACACATGAAGAACATTTTGAAATGAGAAAGGTGCACCAATATGCTGTCATTAACCCATTACAGCCCAAAATCTACATGTTCACATGAAAAAGTACCCGGAACGGGCCAGAACGGTACCCTAATATATAAAACGGCAGCAAAACTCACCTGAAAATGATGCAAACACACATGAAGATCATTTTGAAATGGCAAAGGATGAACAATGTGCTGTCATTAACCCATTACTGCCCAAAATCTACATTTTAACACGAAAAAGTACCCGGAACGGGCCGGAACGCTACCCTAATATATAAAACGGCAGCAAAACTCACCTGAAAATGATGCAAACACACATGAAGAACATGTTGAAATGAGAAAGGTGCACCAATATGCTGTCATTAACCCATTACTGCCCAAAATCTACATTTTATCACGAAAAAGTAACCCCAACGGGCCGGAACGCTACCCTAACATATAAAATAGCAGCAAAAATCACCTGAAAATTATGCAAACACACATGAAGTACATTTTGAAATGAGAAAGGTGCTCCAATTTGCTGTCATTAACCCATTACTGCCCAAAATCTACATTTTATCACGAAAAAGTACCCGGAACGGGCCGGAACGGTACCCTAACGTATAAAAAGGCAGCCAAAATCACCTCAAAATGATGCAAACACACATGAAGAACATTTTGAAATGAGAAAGGTGCACCAATATGCTGTCATTAACCCATTACAGCCCAAAATCTACATTTTCACATGAAAAAGTACCCGGAACGGGCCGGAACGGTACCCTAACATATAAAACGGCAGCAAAACTCACCTGAAAATGATGCAAACACACATGAAGAACATTTTGAAATGGCAAAGGATGAACAATGTGCTGTCATTAACCCATTACTGCCCAAAATCTACATTTTAACACGAAAAAGTACCCGGAACGGGCCGGAACGCTACCCTAATATATAAAACGGCAGCAAAACTCACCTGAAAATGATGCAAACACACATGAAGAACATTTTGAAATGAGAAAGGTGCTCCAATATGCTGTCATTAACCCATTACTGCCCAAAATCTACATTTTATCACGAAAAAGTACCCGGAACGGGCCGGAACGGTACCCTAACATATAAAAAGGCAGCCAAAATCACCTCAAAATGATGCAAACACACATGAAGAACATTTTGAAATGAGAAAGGTGCACCAATATGCTGTCATTAACCCATTACAGCCCAAAATCTACATTTTCACATGAAAAAGTACCCGGAACGGGCCGGAACGGTACCCTAATATATAAAACGGCAGCAAAACTCACCTGAAAATGATGCAAACACACATGAAGAACATTTTGAAATGGCAAAGGATGAACAATGTGCTGTCATTAACCCATTACTGCCCAAAATCTACATTTTAACACGAAAAAGTACCCGGAACGGGCCGGAACGCTACCCTAATATATAAAACGGCAGCAAAACTCACCTGAAAATGATGCAAACACACATGAAGAACATTTTGAAATGAGAAAGGTGCTCCAATATGCTGTCATTAACCCATTACTGCCCAAAATCTACATTTTATCACAAAAAAGTACCCGGAACGGGCCGGAACGGTACCCTAACATATAAAAAGGCAGCCAAAATCACCTCAAAATGATGCAAACACACATGAAGAACATTTTGAAATGAGAAAGGTGCACCAATATGTTGTCATTAACCCATTACAGCACAAAATCTACATTTTCACATGAAAAAGTACCCGGAACGGTACCCTAATATATAAAACGGCAGCAAAACTCACCTGAAAATGATGCAAACACACATGAAGAACATTTTGAAATGGCAAAGGATGAACAATGTGCTGTCATTAACCCATTGCTGCCCAAAATCTACATTTTAACAGGAAAAAGTACCCGGAACGGGCCGGAACGCTACCCTAATATATAAAACGGCAGCAAAACTCACATGAAAATGATGCAAACACACATGAAGAACATGTTGAAATGAGAAAGGTGCACCAATATGCTGTCATTAACCCATTATTGCCCAAAATTTACATTTTATCACGAAAAAGTACCCGGAACGGGCCGGAACGGTACCCTAACATATAAAATGGCAGCAAAAATCACCTGAAAATTATGCAAACACACATGAAGTACATTTTGAAATGAGAAAGGTGCACCAATATGCTGTCATTAACCCATTACTGCCCAAAATCTACATTTTCACACGAAAAAGTACCCGGAACGGGCCGGAACGGTACCCTAACATATAAAAAGGCAGCAAAAATCACCTGAAAATTATGCAAACACACATGAAGAACATTTTTAAATGAGAAAGGTGCACCAATATGTTGTCATTAACCCATTACTGCCCAAAATCTACATTTTCACACGAAAAAGTACCCGGAACGGGCCGGAACGGTACCCTAATATATAAACCGGCAGCAAAACTCACCTGAAAATTATGCAAACACACGTGAAGAACATTTTGGAAATGGGGAAGGTTGAACAATGTGCTTTCATTAACCCATTACTGCCCAAAATTCAGTAAGAAGGCAGCTAATAAGTAAACTCAAAGAGGGACTTTGTGATGACATCTATATTGTACTAGAAAATCCTCATCTACCTAAATATACTCTAGTCACATAAAGGTAGAATTGTAACACTTTTGATTTGATTGACATGAAGGGAAATTATATATTTCAAAATATTACTGGAGGGTGACTACACCTTACTGAACACTAGAAGGAGCAGTAACTGTTTAGTTGTGTTCATAGTCAGGTTTTCCTTTATCACTTCCATATCCTTGTTTCAGGAAGTGGTAACATTTCACATGTTTCTTCTTCACTTAAATGTTGCAGCTTCATCTTGTCTGTGCTGATCACCTTGAGTTTAGATACAGGTCAGATTTATGTTTTTTTTCTCTCTGCAAGCCTTGAGCATAAGAGTGCAACAATGGATTGCCTCATGCTGACCAGATCATTTCTTATAGAAAAGCTCTGCTGCAGCAACTTTGACAAATGTAGGACCACCCTGCCTTTTCACTACTTGGTTGGAAAGAGGTCTTCAAGTGGACAGGGCCCAGCCTCGTATGTGACACAGCAAGGATCATAAAAGGTCTTCAAGGTGGCTCAGCAGCTTATAAACACATTTCATGCAAACAAGGAAGCTTGAATCCCTAAGAAGGGGCCCTTAAAAATCAGACACATCATCTCTTCCTAGGAGAAACCTAGATGTGCATCAATAAGAAAGCTGTTTCATTGTTTTCTCTGTGTAATGTGTTATGTCTTGCTTTCTGCCCTGTTCCTGTGTTGTGAGCCTGGGTGCTGTGGAATGCTTGTAGAATGCCTGCCTCTGGAATGTTGAGAGAGTGTTTGAGAGCTCTTTGCAGTTTGGAGGCTGGGGCTTGAATGATGGCATTGAGGCTTCAGCGGCCAATCAGAGAGGATGTTGTGACGTGGCTAATGGCTGAGGATGTCGAATGATGTGCCATTGAAGGGGATGGACAGCATCACACACTGTACAACGGTTGGCCGCTGCACGCCTCTAAGGGTTTGAACTGAGTCTCAGAGGAGGAGATGTGTCCTGATGGTAATGCTGCTGAAAAGAAAAAGCGGCAGGTAACATCTAGTGCGGCGCCCAGCATGGAATGCTATCCGAGCCGGAGCTGGGAGTTGTTTCAGGAGAGCCGTGTGTGTGCTGTCAGCATAGTGAACAGCTGGGTGCTGTGTTTGGAGACCCATGTGGGCACAGTCAGCTCAGTGAACAGCTGGTACCTGAAACAGTCAAGTTGGCAGTGATGGAGGTTGGGCCCAACGTGTGTTGGGGTCGGGGTCACAGGTACCAGCTTGACAGCTGCTCCGGGTATGGTGTGGATGGAACTATGCTGTATCCTGACTGCGTCTCTGGGAAGCAGGAATTGACTGTTCGCTGGGAAGAGCTCTGGGTTTTTTGCCTTGGTTGTGGGGCTGACCTGGGTGATTCAAGAAGTCAATATATGGCAGTTTTCCACAAGCTAGATCAGGGCTTTGTCATTTTTCAGGGAGCTGTCCATGCTGAACCGTGAATATTGATCAACAGTGTTATATGAAGTGAAGCCTGTTTGGGTGTAAGTTGTCCATTGGTACGTTGTGGATTGTGGTGGATCTGGGACGTGTCTGGTGTATTTTGGTAAAGACATGTCCTCTGTTAGTTGAAGGAAGTTGAAATTTGGTTTGTTCTTGCATGTTGATTTAACTTTTGCCTCCACAGGTCTGTCAGAATATGGACGTGAGAATAGGGCATGGACTTACTGGGGGTTACTTGTGTATGTGGTGTGTGTTGTGCTCACTGGGTGGCCTGGCAAACCACCTTGTGGGGTTGGACAGTTTTGTTTGTGTTTTGTGTGGCAGGGTAGTGCCAGCCACCTGGGCTGCTAGCTGCCAGCACATGGCACACCACAGCACTTTGCGGAGGTATTATGTGCCCGTGCCATTTGCGTTCATGGTTGTGGCTGGAGAAATGTTGTTGAGTGTAGTTTACCTCATTAGTTTTTTTCTGTGGAGGTGGACCCCGCACTCACATGTTTTTTTGCCATTTGGTCAAGTGTGCTTTGCCATTGTGTGTTGGGGGGACCCCAGTACCCTTTGTGGGGGTGTCGCTCCCACACCTTGAATGTGGTGGTCTCAACCTATGTGTAGTTCTTGTGGTTGGGGTGCTCCTTGTTGGGGCACTGGTGGTGCATTTTCATGCGCCATCTATTTGCGGTGGTGTAGTGTTGCTTGTCTGTCGAGCAGGCATTGATTGGGGCTCCAGGTCTGGGGTACAAAGGGGTCTGTGGGCGCACAGGAAGGGTTGGCAGAGCAGAGGATGGGAAGTGTAGAAAAAATCTGAGTGAATGGGGGATAGTGGAGAGAAGGTACTGAGGGGTGGGAGGGAAAGGAGGCTAGTGAGATCACAGATTTTTAAGCCTTTTGCAGTGAGAGATGAAAGAATGAAGAGAGGTCGGGGGAAGAAGGGTAAAAACTGATGGTCCTGGATAGTTTGTGACGGTAAAAATGGAGAGAAGAGATGAGGTTGGTGTAGCAGTGTGATGTGACAGAGTGCAGGATTTAACAGAGTATGGGGAGTGATTCCTTGTAGGCGACAAAAAGAACCTGGGAAAGGATTTTACAGCAGCGATGGATGTCCATATAGTATGATGAATCAGTAGTGATTCCCCCCAGAATCTTGACCTGGGACCCTTCTCGTGTGGCCAGGGGAAGGCAGACGCTTCCTGATCCCAACCCTGGGGGTGGTGTTCTGCGGGAGGATCACATGGGGTGAGAACAGGCCAGGAGGAAGGAGAAACTCCCTTGTTTAATTTTCTCTGAACCCCCAATCTTGAAATGGCTTATTGTAAGGTAGAAGAAGTTAGGAAAACTAACTTGGTTGGCAGGGACTTCAAGTCCCATAATTCTTCAGTACTGGGACGAGGAAAAGGGATGCAGAGGAATATTGCTGTGGGAGCAATCAGCTAATTTGTGTAAACGACCTACACCTGAGGGAGGCTGAGAGGCATAAAAAGCCCCCTCAGGTGCAGAAAGAGGGAGAACATGAACAGCAGGAGCAGCAGGAGAGGAGAAAGCAGTGCAGGCTGCAGAGGAAAGTGAAGCTGGCACGAGAGAAGACGCCAGGACCATTGTGCAGCCAAGAGCGGTGTCAAGTCCTGTCAGGGTCTTTGCCTCAAGCTATTCCTGTTGCAGAGGTTGCGCAGTGGGAAGCGTAAGAACGGGACGCTTGCCCATTGAAGGCTTGTTGTGCAGAGGTTGCGCACCAGGAAGAGGAAGTAGCAAGGGAAGTGTACCCTTGTTAAAGGCTTTAGGTGGCTGGGTTGCACCTGACCCTCTGCCGAGTGGAGGAAGCTCCAATTTCGAGTGGCGTGAGCGGAGGTGGACCAGACGAGGCTGTTTGCCTGACCGCGAGGAGCCACAATGACAGAAGACCTGCGAACACCAAGCGGAGCTAGATTGAGCGACTTACCTTGTGAGTTCACAGCTTGCAAGTGACTCCGGATCGCTCTGACACTATCCACGGCAGGCAGTTTCACTCGCGTGTGAGTGAGAGAAGCAGTGATTACAATTCTGAATACTGAACCGTACAAAACCAACAAATGTTTTACTTATTAAACCAAAGTGACTGTGCAAGCAAGCATGTGAGTTGGTGGAAGGGCCAACATCCCTGTGGTGAAGCTTTAGTCCAAACAAAAGCATACAAACAATACCAAGCAAAAGAGTATTTAAAAACCCGGCAATACCAATATAACAACCATTGCTCAAGATTTCGGGAGGATATCTCAGGGGCAACGTGCTCGCCTTACAAGCAAGACGACATGGAGCACCACAGGTTTGTCACAATTGTCACATTGTCAATTGTCACAATTGTCACAAGCTTTGACACTCTCCTCCCGATGACTGTAAGATCCTCTCCGTGCCCAGATCCAACCGTTCTGGAGGGGGTGTAGCCTTGATCTTCCCAGAGTGGATTCCTGCCTCTGTTATTCCTATGCAGGCCTACTCCTCTTTCAAATGCCTTGTCTGAGGCTTTCTCTCTCTCCTTGCCACTCACTTACCATGGCTACTATCTATCAGCCACCTGGTCAAATCACCTCCTTCCTCTCTGAGTGGGCGGACCTCACTTCCTCCCTCCTGGCCTCAACTACTCAACTCCTCGTTCTTGGAGACTTCAACATCCATCTGGATGCTTTCGCGACCTCTGTGACTTTCTCTCTCTTTCTATTCTCCCCTCTGGCCCAACTCACTCTGCTGGGCCCACTCTGGATGCTCTGATCTCTTCAGACCTCCCCCTCTCTATCCCTCTGACCACTCCTCTCTCCTGGAGTGATCACTCTCTCATTTCCTCCCATCTCTCCCTCTCTACCCATCAGGCCAAGCCAACTCCAACACTGCCATGTACCTTCTCGGTCATCCGACCCATGAAGCGTGTCAGTTGAGGCTTCCACTTCCACTTTCTCTCCCCCTCCTCCTCCTCTGGCTGACTCACATCCTGACACAGCTCTTTCCATGCTCTACTCTTCTATCTCTGATACTCTTGATGTTCTTGCCCCTGTCATGAACATCCGCTTGAAGCCCAAAACCAAGTGCAACTGTTGGTATGACTCTGACCTAGTTACCCTTAAACGCAAGTGTAGGGTGGCTGAGAGGAAATGGCGGGCTTCTTGTGCATCCTCTGACAAACTGGCCTGCGCCTGCTACAAAGGCAATACCAGCTCCTTGTCCGCACTAAGAAGGGAGCCCACATCCAAGCCTGCATCTTTGTGGCATCTAACAACTTGGCCGTACTCTTTAAAATCTGCAAGGAGCTGGCCAACCCTGCTGCAGTCTTTACCTCTCCTGTCGCCTCGGAGGCCATCTGCATGGCCTTTGCCTTTCATTTCATCTCAAAACCCAGGACATCCTGTCCACCCTCTTGTCCTCTCCTCCTCCTCCCGCTTCTCTCTCTGCTACCTTTGGCCCCCCTGCAGCCGCCTCTCCTCCTTCTTTCTCATTTTTTCCTCTGTTCTCCCTTGAAGAGATTTCCAGAAAGTCCAATCTATGAAAGTATCGTCAAAACAGGTTATTTCCTGTTCATCCAAAACCATCAAGGACCACATCGACACCCTTGCTCCTGCTCTGGCCGACTTCTGCAACCACTCCTTCGCCTCTGTAGCCTTCCCCTCCCCTCTGAAGCACTCTCTTGTGCACCCTCTTCTCAAGAAACCCATAGCCGACCCCTATTACCCGGCTAACTATCACCCGATCTCTATCACTCCTTTCCTGGGCAAACTCCTGGAAAAGCTGGCCATCTCCCAGCTTAATCTTCACTCCGATTCTGTTGGTTGTCTCCATGACCATCAGTCTGGCTTCAGAGCTGCCAGAAGCATGGAAAGTGCTCTCCTGAACATCCGTGAAGACCTGCTCTCCACCCTTCATTCTAATATCCCATCTGTCCTCATCCTACTCGATCTTTCTTCTGCCTTTCACATGGTCAACCATGTCATCCTGCTCAATCGCCTCCGTGTTAAGCTTAGTATCACTGATCAGGCCCTGGCCTGGCTGACACCCTTTCTCTCCAACCGACCCTCCTAGGTCCAACTTGGGTCCTTCCTTTCCTCTATCTCACTTTCTACCTGTGGCGTTCCCCAGGGGTCTAACCTCTCTCCTTGGCTTTTCAACCAATACCTGGCACCGCTAGCCCACTGCATTTCTGCTCTCTGCTGAAACTTTCAGTGCTATGTGGATGACAACCAACTTGTTTTCAGGCTCCCCTCTGCCACCTCTTCTCCCTCTCTCATCTCTGACTGTGTGTCTGCAATCCAGGTGTGGTGCGCCGCCAACAACCTCTTCCTTAATGCCAGTAAGACAGAGATCCTCCTCATCGGCACACCTGCACCTTCCTTTCCTGTCACTCTCTGGCCGGCCTCCCTTGGCCCTCTCCCTGCTCCCACTTGCGAGGCTAAGAACCTCTGGGTCATCTTCGACTCCACGCTTTCCTTTTCTCCACACATCTCTGAAGTCTCAAAAAAAGTCTAACTACCAACTGCACCTCCTCAGAGGTATTCTTCTTTGCCTCTCCTTCCCCCATTAGCTCACTGTTTCCAGAGCTCTGGTTCTCTCTAGGCTGGACTATTGCAACAGCCTCTTTGTCAATCTGCCTGCAACCACTCTCCGCCCTCTGCAGCTCATCCAGAACAGGACTGTGAGACTTGTCCTTGGCCTCAAGCCCTGCGATCGTATCTCTCCAGCCCTGAAATCCCTTCATTGGCTCCCAGCGTCTGCAAGGATTAAATTCAAGACCCTTTGCATTGTCCACAAGGCTTTCTGGTGCCTGGTTCCGCAATACCTTGAACTCTCCCTCTGTAAATACCTTCCTATTTGAGCTCTTCGCTCCTTCACCTCCAACTCCCTCAGGATCAGTTGCTTCTCCAAGCAACAAGTTGGGGGTAGATCCCTTTCCTCAGCTGGGGCATACATCTGGCACAGCCTACCTGCCTCTCTGAAACTTGAGGAGAACCATCTCCGGTTCCGGAAGCACCTCAAGACCTTCCTCTTTGCTTCTGCCTTCGCTCTTCCTCTCCCCTGCTAAACTGTCTGCTTTGGCACCGGGCACCTGGTTACCCTCTGATATCGGGCCCAGATCCCTGCCCTCCCAGCCACACACCCGCACTGCCTCCTGACAACCCTTGCACTTGGGTCTGTATCTGCTACCCTACAGTCCCCTTCGAGCACTTATAATACACCCGTTGTTTACACCTTATTTTCACACTTACCACCTACTGGGCACACTACCTGTTGTTCTATCACGTGTTCAGCACTTTCCACTCTTCCCCTGCCCCTCGCACTTCCCCCTTCCCTCTCCCCTGCACTCGCACGTTCTTAATGTCACTGGGCCTAGTAAGATCGTTGTTCTGTCCTCCCTTGTTTCCCCTCCCTTGCCTCGTTGCGCTCTGAAACAATTGTGTATTGGCGCAATACAAATAAAATATCATATCATGTAAATATCAGCCTCAGAAGGAAGGTGAGTAACAGCAATATTCGATTGAATAGAAATGATTTCATCCATAAAACATGTGGACAAGGAATTACAGAGGGCCTCAGAGGAGGGAAGAGGAACCGGTAAGCTAGTAGAGAGATTACAAACCACTTTGAACAACTCCCTGGGGTGATTCACAGAAGTTTCAATAATAGATGCAACGTAGACACGTTTGGCACATGAAATGGCTAGGTGATACTGGGAGGTGACCAGAGACAAGGCAAACTTTTTCCTGGGGGTATAAGAGTGCCTCCACTTTTGCTCCATCTGCCTGCATTGTAGGCGAAGGGCACGCAGCTTGTCCATGAACCACTGCTGAGGGGGGCGTGAAGGTAGCCTAGATGTCTTGAGCTGAGCAAAGCTGCCTGCAACTGCGGTCAGAGTACTAGTTAAAGAATTCATGTCCACAGGGGACAGCCCTGAAAGTCGGGCAAGTATCAAAGAGGTCATATCAGATTTAGATACTGAGCGCCATCCACGCCGCTGGACTAATTTGGCTGGTGGAGCAGATGGCGGGCCCTTAATGCCCCAGGGGAAGGGAACAAAGAAATGATCAGACCACAGGATTTGAAAGGCCACAAAAAGAGTGATCTCAGCATCTGCTGAGAAAATGAGGTCCAAGGTGTTACCTAAGGAATGGGTCTGTTCATGAACCTGCTGGGGGAGGGAGAGTTCTTTCATAGAGGACAGAAAGCTTTGAATCTTAAAGTTCTCCACCTCATTGACCTTAAGATTAAAGTCGCCCACAATTGTAATTGTTTATTTATAACATGCTTAATACCCAGGGATTTCTAAGCGCGGACCCGGGCATCGAACCTGTGTTGCTCCGCGTCGTCTTGCTACCAAGGCGAGCACGTTGCCCCAGAGCTATCCTCCCGACCCAATGGCATATCATCCTGACAAAGACCGTGTTTGTTTACTTGAAGGAGATGAATTTAAATCCTGTTCTTACTCCAGGAGAAGTTGGAACCTATCACTTCTTTTCGTACATTGTTGATACAACTGAACTTTTTATTATCAAGTTTTGAATCCGAAAGAACTGTGTTGGAACTTTGTGGCAAAACAGAATTTCCTGATTTCTTTTGAACTGTGGAGCAAATCCTTGCTCAAACCTGGGGAAGGGGAATTAACCCAGGTTATGAGAAGAGGCAGTGGCCACATTGTGATGTGGTTTTATGTTATATATAATTGTTGGATTAAACTGCCATACATTTCCTTATTGATTTATTGAGTATACAAGTGTGAGGGACAGATATCCTTTTGTAAGAGTATTTTCTTTAGTTTATTCTAGGCAGGAAAATCCTTGTCAGGGTAGGGATAGAGTGGCGTTTATCCTACCTTTTTATTTAATAAAATGCTAAAGTTGAAAACTCTTTACAAAGTTGTCGGCCTCACATTTCTTACCCCTCACAATAGGTTCTGAGATGCTGGATGGTTGGGGAAATCCAAGGTTCAATACACAGGCAAGAGGGATAATGGTACTCAACGAGAGCACTAGTGCTAGGTTAAAATCTGGGAAGGCCTTCTCACTGGAGTTGGTAACAGATGGAAAGAGCACCTAAAGGAAGGGCCTGACTTTATTCAGATGAGGAGTTATTTAGTCCAGTGAGTTTCAGAAAAATTGGGCCGACTGATTGTGGAGGGTGACCAGAAAATGGTCAGAGTATGAGGAGTCAAGGTGAAGACAGTGGCTGTAGTCATGTTTACGGCAGGTTGAATTGACAGGTGTTCAGTGTCAGAGATTTGATTAAGAGGTCTAAGTCATTGGAAAAGAGAGATTGAAGACTCAAAGAGGTCAATAGATGAGAATTATGCAAGAGGAGGTGGAGCAAGGAGCTGAATACAAACATACTCAAAATAAAATGAGATTAAGTAATTGGGGAGAGAGGTGGATGGCGTGTCTTTACTGATCATAAGACCTCCCATCCTGCCATCCTGCTACCCATTCTGCCATCCTTTTAGGATAATCAGTAAGAGTAGGGAAAGTTAGAGGAATCAGTGTGAAGGGCTTCTAGTGAGGCTGATGAAGATATGGGGCCTCATTACGACCCTGGCGCTAAGTGTTTAACGGCGCCGTAAAAGGCTGCGGCGCCGTTAAACACTTAGCGCCTAATTACGAGGTCCCTTTGCGGGACCCGACCTTAACGGCTGGTTTTTCCAGCCATTAAAGTAGGCACCCGCAAAGGGACCTTGGTGCTAATTACGGTACCGCAATTTGCGGTACTGTAATTAGCGCCTTCCCCATTCCCATTGAGCCCTATGGGTCAAAAATGGGAATAGGGAAGGGCCATGGCAGCATGAGGAATTACCGCCCCACCAACCTCGGAATGGGGTGGTAATTCCCCATTCCGCCATGGCGGACACCGGCATGGACCATGGTGCTAATAGCACCATGGTCCTCCGCCTAGGTCATAATGACGCCCATGGTGTTTACCCCATTGATACACACAGGTTACTGGTTATCAGCACATAGAGACCCATTTTATGATATAGTGTGGAATTTAGGGCCCAATTCTGCTAGAGGTGTAACACATCCATGGCCCTTAGGGCCATATTCTGCCTGGGTTGTAATTCATGAGTGAATTCCTGATTCGGAATGTACATTTGCTTTTTACACCAGTTTTCTATCTTTATAATGGGACCTATTCTGCTAGAGGTGGAACAACCCCATGGGGATATTACACCTCCAGCAGAATAGGCCCATTATAAAGATAGGAAACAGGTGTAAAAAACAGGTGTACATTCCGAATGGGGAATTCACCCATGAATTACACCTCTAGCATAATTACACCTCCATCAGAATAGGCCACTAAGTCCAGACATGCTTCCTTTATCACTATGTCCCGACATCATCCCTTATCACTGTGTCCCTTCTTGAGTAACAAACCCACTGTCTGCGTATTTGTAATGATCTTAGGGTGTGAGGGAAACAGTGTTCATTTTTAATTTAATTCATATTTTTACTTTATCCTCCAGAATGTGCAGTATAGTTTATATGAACAAACAAACGCCGCTTTCACCACAAGAAGTATTCAACATTTTAAGGCATCACCTAAAAGGCAATATTTCCACACTTCTGGCAACTAATCCAGAAAATGGTCAGGTGTTCCTATACAGTTATGAAGGACAAAAGCATAGAAAAGATGATTGGAGATGTGATCAGTATAAATGGATTCAGAAAGGAAGGCATGCTCTGCCGAGGGCCAGTCCTCTGGTGTGGAAGACCTACTTCCAAAGATTAATTGGTAGAGAGGAAGTTACATTTTACAGATATGGCTATGAAGTTCTTGATGGAAGTGTTGAAAAAGTGATTGTCCATTATCTAGGTGAAGACAAAACACCTGAGCCATGCATGCCTCATGGAAATATGAGAAAATACCCCTTAAGAGCTCATGTTCGCACAATGCCATCTGTGCTGATAGAAATTGCTGAAAATAAAGATTTAGGTCCAACTTCAATTTACCAGAAAATAATTGCAGAATGCGATGCTTCCCCTACCCACATGAGAGTTACAGTGCCGAAAAATACAGAGCAAATAAAAAATAAACTTAAGTATGGGAAACAGAAATGTAGTATCAGTCATGATGATTTATATAACATCTTCGAGCTTCACTATGCACTGGAAGGGTTTGTATGCCATTACTCTCTGGTTCCCGAACTTATTGTAACTTTGGCTCTTCCAGACACTATCAATATTTTTGAGGAAGTGATGAAGTTGAATTCAAGAACCCTAATTTCATATGACACAACATTTCAATTAGGTGATTTTTACCTCTCTCCACTAATATTTCAATGTTCATTGTTTGAGGAAAATCCTGCAATCCCTGCCTTTGTACTGATTCATGATAAACGCACAACGATTGTCCATGAAACATTTTTTTCTTTTGTAGCAAAGCGTATGCCTCCAATTAACCAGATTTCCATTACTATAGTAACAGACAGAGAAGCTGCTATTGTGAAATCTGTAGAGAATATTATTCCAAGATGCAAGCATGTGGTTTGTTGGAACCACATACTGAAAGACGTGGAATTCTGGGTTTCAGGTCATTAAGGAGGAAAAGCAGACAGAAAAGTGTACACCAATAATATTCTACAGCTCTTAGACTGCAAAACTGAAGAAGACTTTCTAACATTGTTGGAAAAACTAAGGGCCACATGGAGTGCTTCTTTTGTGAAATATTTTGAGGAAAAACTGAGCAAAGACATCTTGACAAAGGCAGGCAGATGGGTCTTGGAAACAGTTGGCATTTATAGGAAAACCAGTGGAGTTACGACTAATGTGTCAGAAAGCAAGAATGCAGTGATGAAAAGACTGACTAAGCACAAAGAGGTTCACATGGATGAAATGGTATTGGCAATCTACTTTTTGCAAACATTTTATCTAAAGGAAGTGTTGAGAGGACAGTGTGGTATGGGGAATTATCACCTGTCAAACAGGCATGCTGGCAAAAAACTTAATTCTGGTGATATTGAATTCCCATTTGATTACATACCTGTGGAAAAGATAGTGGACTTTATAAAGAAGGGTTACTATGATGAAGAACCTGTAACAATATCAAAAGGTGATGAGCGCAAATCAAATGCAATGGAAGGCCTAGCAGACTTGATAGTTAAGCAAAACCGAGTATTTCTTCAGGCACAGTCTGGATGTTTCATAGTTACCGGATTACGAGACAAAAAGTATGTGGTAAAGTTATTCCCAGTTGAAACATGCTCTTGCAACAGTTCACGAACATGCTACCACATTCTGGCTGCACAGAAGTCAATTGGTAAGAGTTCAAGTAAGAAAAGAATAGTGTATTCTCTGAAAAAGCTCAGGATGAATGTCAGAAAAGGCAAATCTGGAAGGAAAAGAATTAGACAGAAAGATGAGCTGCAGACTGTAGCCGCAATGGATTCTATTCTGATGAGTGAAACTAAATTTGATGACACTCAGGAAGACATTAAAGCAAAAAATAAACATACTAAACAATTGAACCCATATGAGAATGTTCCCAAGAAAGAACATTTTACCTCTTTTCTGGTAGATGAGTATGATCTGGGTGTACCGCAGTGGTCAAGCTCACCTAAACAAACAAATAAAACGGTGCCCCTTCCATGGGACTTAATACCAGATTATCCACGCATGCAGAGTGTCCTAGTTCAAAATATTTACATCAATGTTGAAAGCATGAAATCTCTCCTAGGTGATAACTGGCTGGTTGACACAGTCATTGAAGGCTTCTTGCATACTAGAGCTTCTCTAAAACATGTCACTGAATGTGATGTACGTGTGAGTGTTTTCAGTCCATTCGTAATTCATTCCATTGACTTACGTGGATACTCTTCAAGTGTTCACGGGTTTGGCATCAAATCAGATATTATGGCAAAGGACATCTGGATCATCCCCAACAAGTGAAAAATACTCACTGGGTACTTATGCTGGTGTTCATGAAGTGGAAGATTATTCTATATTTAGACTCCAATAAAACCCTCTACACAAAGTACATAAACATACTACAAACATTCATGGACATGCAGGTGGCATCCACAATTGACTGGTCTAAGTGGACAATCCATGCTCCTCATGATGTACCAGCTCAGCATGATTCATCCAGTTGTGGACTATTTCTCTGCTTATTTGCACATACATTGTGTAGTGGGTCACTTGTACCATTCCCTGCAGACATGACTGCTGTGCGGCAGTGGATAGCTATGGAATTAATAAGTGGAAAATCCTTTCTCCCAAAATCACAGTTGAAGAAACAAAAATATTGCAGAGCAAAAAAAGAGATTAAGCAGAATATTAAGAAAGATTTTAATACACCTTTTTCAAGGAATCCTCCAAAAGAGGCAACATCCACTGTTGAATTCTTATCTACAGCATTAGATGACTATTACACAGCAACTTGGTTCCTCTGTTTCATGGGTAAACTCTGTAAAAAACCAACAGAATCAAAAATGATACTCTGCCAGGGACTATGCCAGGACTGGTATCATTTGTCTTGCCTTGACCTAGCTCATTTCCCTAGCGGTCTGTACAAATGTCCGAAGTGCATTTAGGGAAGCACTATGTATTTGAAAAAACAGAATAAATCTCTTCAAATACACACAGATGTCTACCAAAAGACCAATAAAATATGACACTCACACTGCATCAAAGTTTATGGACAACCTTTGAAAGACATTTTATGTTAAGTTTTATGTGACTTGTTAGCACAACATTTGCCAGATGCAGCTGGTTCAGGCAACACAATCTGCTTGTCTCGTGTGCTAGATTAACAGGAATAGAAGGCAGGTTTTACTGACATCCTACAAGTGAGATGATCTCCCAAGGCTCTCAGGTGGCTTGGTCAAAAGTTTGAAGAAAGGGATGGCATATATTGTGAAAGAGAGCTCATCCATACATGTCTTATTGGTAGCTTGAAACCATGTTATAGTATCTCATTTACAATGTTATTTCATGTATTTACATTTGGTTAAATGTTATAAAATCTATGCTAACATACAAGTACTAATGTCTCTCGCCTTTGCTGATTTATTACAGTGAGGGTGGTAAGTGACACTGGTGAATTGTACTTAGTGCCATTGCTGAATTTGGGTATTCATTGCAGTCATACCCAATGCCCCATCTTACAAACTTGTCACACAAAGTTGCACTCCTCTGCCTGTGCCTTCCACTTGTGCAGTGGAATGTATATAAACATAAGCATATCCACAGCACTAGCCAAGTTATACTGAGCGAGTCACTTGTCCCAACAGGTAGCGAAGAGCGGAGAGTCTTCTCCTTTGCATGTGCTCCCCTCACCCACTTGATTCCACTTGCGCAGCCCTACCAGACACTGCTGGTGAGTGCCCCTGCTCTTGTGTTTCCTCTTACTGTCCCCCATCCCTCCACTTTCATTTCGTCTTAGTGTTTTTTTGCTTGTTTGGTCCTTTCCCAGTCCCTCCCTGACCTTCACCCCTGCACACCCTGGTCCGCCTGCAACTCCTGGATTGGGCCATGAGCGAATCACGTGTCCCTCATCCTGAAGAACTCCAGGGCAGCCTTGCCTGAACAGCCATCGGCTAATGCTTCTGTGATAAGACTGTGCTCTTCTACCATACAGCATACCCTCATACCTTTAACTGACAAATTCTACTCCATATATCCAGGTACTGGCAGACAAATCACTATAGACCATGTTTGTGAGTAATGGGTTAATGACAGCATATTGGTGCACCTTTCTCATTTCAAAATGTTCTCCATGTGTGTTTGCATCATTTTCAGGTGAGTTTCGCTGCCATTTTATATATTAGGGTAGCGTTCCGGCCCGTTCCGGGTACTTTTTCGTGATAAAATGTAGATTTTGGGCAGTAATGGGTTAATGACAGCATATTGGTGCACCTTTCTCATTTCAAAATGTTCTTCATGTGTGTTTGCATCATTTTCAGGTGAGTTTCGCTGCCATTTTATATTTTAGAGTAGCGTTCCGGCCCGTTCCGGGTACTTTTTTTCGTGATAAAATGTAGATTTTGGGCAGTAATGGGTTAATGACAGCATATTGGTGCACCTTTCTCATTTCCAAATGTTCTTCATGTGTGCTTGCATCATTTTCAGGTGAGTTTCGCTGCCGTTTTATATATTAGGGTAGCGTTCCGGCCCGTTCCGTGTACTTTTTCGTGATAAAATGTAGATTTTGGGCAGTAATGGGTTAATGTCAGCATATTGGTGCACCTTTCTCATTTCAAAATGTTCTTCATGTGTGTTTGCATCATTTTCAGGTGAGTTTCGCTGCCACTTTATATTTTAGGTTAGCGTTCCGGCCCGTTCCGGGTACTTTTTCGTGATGAAATGTAGATTTTGGGCAGTAATGGGTTAATGACAGCATATTGGTCCACCTTTCTCATTTCAAAATGTTCTTCATGTGTGCTTGCATCATTTTCAGGTGAGTTTCGCTGCCGTTTTATATATTAGGGTAGAGTTCCGGCCCATTCCGGGTACTTTTTCGTGATAAAATGTAGATTTTGGGCAGTAATGGGTTAATGACAGCATATTGGTGCACCTTTCTTATTTCAAAATGTTCTTCATGTGTGTTTGCATCATTTTCAGGTGAGTTTCGCTGCCATTTTATATTTTAGGGTAGCGTTCCGGCCCGTTCGGGTACTTTTTTTTGTGATAAAATGTAGATTTTGGGCAGTAATGGGTTAATGACAGCATATTGGTGCACCTTTCTCATTTCCAAAGGTTCTTCATGTGTGCTTGCATCATTTTCAGGTGAGTTTCGCTGCCGTTTTATATATTAGGGTAGCGTTCCGGCCCGTTCCGTGTACTTTTTCGTGATAAAATGTAGATTTTGGGCAGTAATGGGTTAATGTCAGCATATTGGTGCACCTTTTTCATTTCAAAATGTTCTTCATGTGTGTTTGCATCATTTTCAGGTGAGTTTCGCTGCCACTTTATATTTTAGGTTAGCGTTCCGGCCCGTTCCGGGTACTTTTTCGTGATGAAATGTAGATTTTGGGCAGTAATGGGTTAATGACAGCATATTGGTCCACCTTTCTCATTTCAAAATGTTCTTCATGTGTGCTTGCATCATTTTCAGGTGAGTTTCGCTGCCGTTTTATATATTAGGGTAGCGTTCCGGCCCGTTCCGGGTACTTTTTTTCGTGATAAAATGTAGATTTTGGGCAGTAATGGGTTAATGACAGCATATTGGTGCACCTTTCTCATTTGCAAATGTTCTTCATGTGTGCTTGCATCATTTTCAGGTGAGTTTCGCTGCCGTTTTATATATTAGGGTAGCGTTCCGGCCCGTTCCGTGTACTTTTTCGTGATAAAATGTAGATTTTGGGCAGTAATGGGTTAATGTCAGCATATTGGTGCACCTTTCTCATTTCAAAATGTTCTTCATGTGTGTTTGCATCATTTTCAGGTGAGTTTCGCTGCCACTTTATTTTTTAGGTTAGCGTTCCGGCCCGTTCCGGGTACTTTTTCGTGATAAAATGTAGATTTTGGGCAGTAATGGGTTAATGACAGCATATTGGTGCACCTTTCTCATTTCAAAATGTTCTTCATGTGTGTTTGCATCATTTTCAGGTGAGTTTCGCTGCCATTTTATATTTTAGGGTAGCATTCCGGCCCGTTCCGGGTACTTTTTTTCGTGATAAAATGTAGATTTTGGGCAGTAATGGGTTAATGACAGCATATTGGTGCACCTTTCTCATTTCCAAATGTTCTTCATGTGTGCTTGCATCATTTTCAGGTGAGTTGCGCTGCCGTTTTATATATTAGGGTAGTGTTCCGGCCCGTTCCATGTCCTTTTTCGTGATAAAATGTAGATTTTGGGCAGTAATGGGTTAATGTCAGCATATTGGTGCACCTTTTTCATTTCAAAATGTTCTTCATGTGTGTTTGCATCATTTTCAGGTGAGTTTCGCTGCCACTTTATATTTTAGGTTAGCGTTCCGGCCCGTTCCAGGTACTTTTTCGTGATGAAATGTAGATTTTGGGCAGTAATGGGTTAATGACAGCATATTGGTCCACCTTTCTCATTTCAAAATGTTCTTCATGTGTGCTTGCATCATTTTCAGGTGAGTTTTGCTGCCGTTTTATATATTAGGGTAGCGTTCCGGCCCGTTCCGGGTACTTTTTCGTGATAAAATGTAGATTTTGGGCAGTAATGGGTTAATGACAGCATATTGGTGCACCTTTCTCATTTCAAAATGTTCTTCATGTGTGCTTGCATCATTTTCAGGTGAGTTTCGCTGCCGTTTTATATATTAGGGTAGCGTTCCGGCCCATTCCGGGTACTTTTTCGTGATACAATGTAGATTTTGGGCAGTAATGGGTTAATGACAGCATATTGGTGCACCTTTCTCATTTCAAAATGTTCTTCATGTGTGTTTGCATCATTTTCAGGTGATTTTTGCCGCCATTTTTCAGGTTAGGGTACCGTTCCGGCCCGTTCCGTGTACTTTTTCTTGATAAAATGTAGATTTTGGGCAGTAATGGGTTAATGTCAGCATATTGGTGCACCTTTCTCATTTCAAAATGTTCTTCATGTGTGTTTGCATCATTTTCAGGTGAGTTTCGCTGCCACTTTATATATTAGGGTAGCGTTCCGGCCCGTTCCGGGCACTTTTTCGTGATAAAATGTAGATTTTGGGCAGTAATGGGTTAATGACAGCATATTGGTGCACCTTTCTCATTTCAAAATGTTCTTCATGTGTGCTTGCATCATTTTCAGGTGAGTTTCGCTGCCGTTTTATATATTAGGGTAGCGTTCCGGCCCGTTCCGGGTACTTTTTCGTGATAAAATGTAGATTTTGGGCAGTAATGGGTTAATGACAGCATATTGGTGCACCTTTCTCATTTCAAAATGTTCTTCATGTGTGCTTGCATCATTTTCAGGTGAGTTTCGCTGCCGTTTTATATATTAGGGTAGCGTTCCTGCCCGATCCGGGTACTTTTTCGTGATAAAATGTAGATTTTGGGCAGTAATGGGTTAATGACAGCATATTGGTGCACCTTTCTCATTTCAAAATGTTCTTCATGTGTGTTTGCATCATTTTCAGGTGAGTTTCGCTGCCATTTTATATTTTAGGGTAGCGTTCCGGCCCGTTCTGGGTACTTTTTTTCGTGATAAAATGTAGATTTTGGGCAATAATGGGTTAATGACAGCATATTGGTGCACCTTTCTCATTTCCAAATGTTCTTCATGTGTGCTTGCATCATTTTCAGGTGAGTTTCGCTGCCATTTTATATTTTAGGGTAGCGTTCCGGCCCGTTCCGGGTACTTTTTTTCGTGATAAAATGTAGATTTTGGGCAGTAATGGGTTAATGACAGCATATTGGTGCACCTTTCTCATTTCCAAATGTTCTTCATGTGTGCTTGCATCATTTTCAGGTGAGTTTCGCTGCCGTTTTATATATTAGGGTAGCGTTCCGGCCCGTTCCGTGTACTTTTTCGTGATAAAATGTAGATTTTGGGCAATAATGGGTTAATGTCAGCATATTGGTGCACCTTTCTCATTTCAAAATGTTCTTCATGTGTGTTTGCATTATTTTCAGGTGAGTTTCGCTGCCACTTATATTTTAGGTTACCGTTCCGGGTACTTTTTCGTGATGAAATGTAGATTTTGGGCAGTAATGGGTTAATGACAGCATATTGGTCCACCTTTCTCATTTCAAAATGTTCTTCATGTGTGCTTGCATCATTTTCAGGTGAGTTTCGCTGCCGTTTTATATATTAGGGTAGCGTTCCGGCCCGTTCCGGGTACTTTTTTGTGATAAAATGTAGATTTTGGGCAGTAATGGGTTACTGACAGCATATTGGTGCACCTTTCTCATTTCAAAATGTTCTTCATGTGTGCTTGCATCATTTTCAGGTGAGTTTTGCTGCCGTTTTATATATTAGGGTAGCGTTCCGGCCCGTTCCGGGTACTTTTTCGTGATAAAATGTAGATTTTGGGCAGTAATGGGTTAATGACAGCATATTGGTGCACCTTTCTCATTTCAAAATGTTCTTCATGTGTGTTTGCATCATTTCCAGGTGATTTTTGCTGCCATTTTATAGGTTAGGGTACCGTTCCGGCCCGTTCCGTGTACTTTTTCATGATAAAATGTAGATTTTGGGCAGTAATGGGTTAATGTCAGCATATTGGTGCACCTTTCTCATTTCAAAATGTTCTTCATGTGTGTTTGCATCATTTTCAGGTGAGTTTCGCTGCCACTTTATATTTTAGGTTAGCGTTCCGGCCCGTTCCGGGTACTTTTTCGTGATGAAATGTAGATTTTGGGCAGTAATGGGTTAATGACAGCATATTGGTCCACCTTTCTCATTTCAAAATGTTCTTCATGTGTGCTTGCATCATTTTCAGGTGAGTTTCGCTGCCGTTTTATATATTAGGGTAGCGTTCCGGCCCGTTCTGGGTACTTTTTTTCGTGATAAAATGTAGATTTTGGGCAATAATGGGTTAATGACAGCATATTGGTGCACCTTTCTCATTTCCAAATGTTCTTCATGTGTGCTTGCATCATTTTCAGGTGAGTTTCGCTGCCATTTTATATTTTAGGGTAGCGTTCCGGCCCGTTCCGGGTACTTTTTTTCGTGATAAAATGTAGATTTTGGGCAGTAATGGGTTAATGACAGCATATTGGTGCACCTTTCTCATTTCCAAATGTTCTTCATGTGTGCTTGCATCATTTTCAGGTGAGTTTCGCTGCCGTTTTATATATTAGGGTAGCGTTCCGGCCCGTTCCGTGTACTTTTTCGTGATAAAATGTAGATTTTGGGCAATAATGGGTTAATGTCAGCATATTGGTGCACCTTTCTCATTTCAAAATGTTCTTCATGTGTGTTTGCATTATTTTCAGGTGAGTTTCGCTGCCACTTATATTTTAGGTTACCGTTCCGGGTACTTTTTCGTGATGAAATGTAGATTTTGGGCAGTAATGGGTTAATGACAGCATATTGGTCCACCTTTCTCATTTCAAAATGTTCTTCATGTGTGCTTGCATCATTTTCAGGTGAGTTTCGCTGCCGTTTTATATATTAGGGTAGCGTTCCGGCCCGTTCCGGGTACTTTTTTGTGATAAAATGTAGATTTTGGGCAGTAATGGGTTACTGACAGCATATTGGTGCACCTTTCTCATTTCAAAATGTTCTTCATGTGTGCTTGCATCATTTTCAGGTGAGTTTTGCTGCCGTTTTATATATTAGGGTAGCGTTCCGGCCCGTTCCGGGTACTTTTTCGTGATAAAATGTAGATTTTGGGCAGTAATGGGTTAATGACAGCATATTGGTGCACCTTTCTCATTTCAAAATGTTCTTCATGTGTGTTTGCATCATTTCCAGGTGATTTTTGCTGCCATTTTATAGGTTAGGGTACCGTTCCGGCCCGTTCCGTGTACTTTTTCGTGATAAAATGTAGATTTTGGGCAGTAATGGGTTAATGTCAGCATATTGGTGCACCTTTCTCATTTCAAAATGTTCTTCTTGTGTGTTTGCATCATTTTCAGGTGAGTTTCGCTGCCACTTTATATTTTAGGTTAGCGTTCCAGCCCGTTCCGGGTACTTTTTCGTGATGAAATGTAGATTTTGGGCAGTAATGGGTTAATGACAGCATATTGGTGCACCTTTCTCATTTCAAAATGTTCTTCATGTGTGCTTGCATCATTTTCAGGTGAGTTTCGCTGCCGTTTTATATATTAGGGTAGCGTTCCGGCCCGTTCCGGGTACATTTACGTGATAAAATGTAGATTCTGGGCAGTGATGAGTTAATGACAGCATATTGGTGCACCTTTCTCATTTCAAAATGTTCTTCATGTGTGTTTGCATCATTTTCAGGTGATTTTTGCTGCCATTTTATAGGTTAGGGTACCGTTCCGGCCCGTTCCGGCGCGTTCCGGGTTTTACACACACCCCAGATGCTACGTTGCCACGTCTCAGCACGTAGCAGGGTATCTTTTTCTTTTTTTCCCCGCAAAGTTCCACGGAAGCAAGCGAACCTTGATGGCACTGATGCATCAACACCCGGACCATCGCCATACCCCAAGGCATTCCAGTATACGTTATCAGTTATCAAGTAGACATATAGGGAACCAGAGCTCCTAGCTCCAACGAATTTCACACAGGCCAGGCCTCCCACTGCAGTGCTCATGCTGGACTCCAGGACCCCCACACTATCAACGGTGCTCCAGCTCTAACGCCGCACAACAACTTCAAAATGCAGCTCGCAACCTCCGCCTCACTGCCAAAAGGTAAGTACAGTAATCAAAGCTGCTGTCTGTGTGCCCCAGTGACCTGCAAACCTGGCACAACAGATACTTGCACTGTCCATGGGCCCCAGGCCCCTCCTAGAGTCATTGAAAAGCTCCTAGTTCTTCTGCATGTTTGCAAAGGCCCCAACCTCTTAATTGCTTTGTGGGACACTCTGCCACCTTCAATGTTTCGTTTATTTAACCTCCAAGTCTCCACTGGACCTCACAGCACCACTTAAATGCCTGGACTGCCTGTCCCCCACTACACTTTGCAGTGCTCCACTGCACCTTGCAGCGCTGCAACTCCTTGTCTCCACTGCCCTTTGCAGCACACCACCGCCTATGCAGTACCTTTTCACTGCCTCTGCAGCACCTCTTCACTGCCCCTGCAGTGCCTTTTTACTGCACCGTGCAGAGCCTCACTGCCCTTGTAGCACCTCTTAACCACCTCCTGCAGCACCTCACTGCCCTTGCAGCACCACTTCACTGCCTTTGCAGCACCTCTTCACTGCTTCTACAGTGCCATGGACCTCTTGTCCCACTGCCTCTGCAGTGCTTCTTAATGGTTGGGCTTCTCTGTCCCCACTGCATCTGCAGCACCTCTGTCTGGGCCTTGCTTGCCCCCACTGCCCCTGCAGTGCTCTTACCTGAGAGAGGATCTCAGCATTTGGGGGACAGTGGGTGTCACTCTTTGGTGCTGTCCCCGCAGCACAGCCAGCATCATCCTTGTCACCAATTGTCATGTTGAGTCCATGGACACAAATTACTCTGACATCTCTGGTTGAACTGTTAACTCCTTTAAACTTAGTTTAAAATTACATCATATCCAGTTCATCAAGTCAGAAAAGTTATGGGGACAGATGACACCCACCAGCATCCTCTCTCAAGGCTCACATCTCTCCAACTGACAACCCGGGAAAACTCTCATAGGAAAACATTCTCTGCTCTGCACTCTACCACATCATTCCACTCACTTGCAATAGATGCAGGAAAAGCAAGATACAACAGAGTGCCATTTAACAATTGCAGAGCAGATATATGGCCAGCACTCAGAGGACAATATCCTGATACATCAGACATGGGTGTGATTATGACTAGGAAAATGAGGGAGGATGAGGACCCTGTTGCCTATATTCAAGCCATTCAACAGAGATGGCGCCTTGAGACGTGTCAACTGTGGGATAAAACAGTGACATTATTTTACCACATTTTGGATTAAGGACTGCCCTAGCCAGTGCCATGACAAAAGAAGAAAGAGGTGGGAATGGTAGAAAAACCATGGGCAGAAATATAATTGACGATCATCCATCACTGACGATTGATGCAGGAGAAGAATACGAAGAAAGCCAAGAGTAGGAAGCAGGAGGGAGTGAAGTTAGTCCAGAAAAAGTTGTCAAAAATAGCCACAGAGGAAGCTGTATTGACGAGTAATGAAGGGGAGGTGACACAGGAGATGCAGTTAGTGTGGCAAAACAATGTAGTGTATGCCACAGATCAGAGAGGGTACAATATTTGGCCACGAGGATGAGCCCAGAGGAGTAGGGGAAGGTGGATATTAAAACCCTCAGGTAAGAGTATATAATGGCGGACATGCGCAAACAGTGCAGGAATTGCGGACGAATAGGACACATAGCGAGACCATGTAGAAGCTGAGGAGGCATGCACCAAAATTGGCAAGCTCCAAGAGAGGGGATGGGCTATGTTCTGCAATATAATACAGAACTGCAGAAGCATTATGCCCAAGATCACACGCCGGTTCAGACCTATGCGCTCCAACCACAGCAGATACAGCAAGCGCTATTGCAAATGCAATCACCACAAGGACAATCGCAGCAAGTACCCATGCAAACACAGCAGGCACAAACTCAGCAAGTGCAGACACAACAGTCCATGGTACCACAATGAAATATGACTACAGGAGTCCTGCAAGCAACCGCACCCAAATTAGGGAGTGTGGTTGTGGTAGGAAGAAATCCTTTTAAAGGTACAGGGATGCATTTATCTCCACAATAGGACAGCCCACAGAGCAAAATGAAGTGTTCAGTACTATCTGTGACACCAGACCACAAAGAACACCCAAGGGTCAAAGTGACTATTGGAGGCAAGACATTTTCATTTCTTGTTGACACCGGAGCAACTCATTCCTGTGTCCGTGAGGGGAAATATCCAATGTCAGGTACTGCCATGACTGCACAGGGATTCTCTGGGGCAATGAGTTTAGTTCCTTTTACAGACAAATTACCAATCTCTATAGGAGAAGATGATATGTCAATGCCATTGTTATATTCTAGGCAGACGCCAGTTTACATATTAGGGTGGGACTTAATGATGAAACTTAACATGGCTAAATGTTTTGCTGATGAAGGAATAATGTGTTTCACCCCCGGGATACATTTTATGAATGTGACAAGAGTTTATATTAGCCTTTACAGGCCAGAGGGCATTACAACAGTTCCATTTGGACCCAGAAGTATTCTTGTATGTAGTGACTGTTATATTATCGTGGTTATCCAGATTGATAGGTAAACCTGAGTTTATATTCAGACAAGAAATCCCTATAGATGATGAAAAAGGGCAGATTATCACCTTGGAGTTGGAAGCTGCAGTGGTCTGAGAGGAAAGGGTGGTTCTTCATGGGACAGATGATGAGGGAAGAGGATGGAGAACAGTGACAACCCTTAGTGAAGGGTATAGGCTCACAGATTTGACAGATGAGGAGCTGCTTAAGGATGAGTACTCAGATGATGAAGTAGTATTTTTCATAAGTCTTACATATTGGATTAAAGTGGAGAATAGAGAAATACCACAGAGAATGACATTGGTAAAAAAGAATTCCTCATTTTTCCAGGAAGATTTAGACAAAGTGACAAATATTTTATGAACCACAAGTCCATATGATGTGGGTCTATAGAAAGGAGTAGGAACAGTTAAAATCAAGCTTCAGCCAGAAACCCTTTTGCCACGTGCAAAACAATACCCTGTAGAATATTGGTACCATCAGATTCTCCATGTAACACGGCTGTGTACCTAGTGAGAAAATCAACAGGGGGTTATGGTAATTTATACAGGACCTTAGCCCCTAAATAATATAGTCGAAGCAAAGTTACCTTTAGTTCTAAATCCCACAACAATATTGTGTAACATCCCATCTCAGGCCAAATATTTTACAGTCATAGATTTAACGGACGCTTTCTTTTTAATTCCCCTCCACGAAGACTCACAGGATTTGACTTCCTTTTCTTATAGAAATATCCACCTGAAACATACTCTTTTTTTCCCTGGGGTACTGTCAGTCCCCTTCATTCTTTAAAAGAGCCCTTCAGATGGACTTAACCAATGTTCAGCTCAAAAGTACAACTGTCCAATATGTGGATGACATTTTGGTGTGCAGCGAAACAGAAGAAAGATGCAGAGAAAATTCAGTTATGCTTATTACTCTCAGAGAAGGGAAATAATGTAGACAAAGAAAAGCTAAAAGAAACTGTCAGGAAGAGGTCAAAACAACATTAGGACATGATCATAAACCGTTGGCTTACTATAGTGGGATTTTAGACCCAGGTATGAAAGGGCATTATGCTTGTGAGCAGTCTTGAACTGCTGCTGCATTCACGAGTGAAAAAGCTTCAAGTATAACAATGGGGTGTTCAGAAACATTATTTGTTGAGCATGCATTATTTGTGATTTTAGAGAAACCTAAAAGTACATTAATCACACAAAGTGCATCAGGATACAAATTAATTATATAAAATCCTGCGATTAGAATTGTCAGATGTAAGACAGTGAACCCACCAACGTTCATAGGAGAACCAATAGGGGAGGATGATTATGTACATGAGTGCACAACATATACTGAATGCTATGATTATATTCCCCAAGCTAGAGAAAAGGCTATTGGGAGGGGAGAAGTTCTCTTTATTGACGGTTCTTCAAACATTGACCAAACGACTGGTGAAAGGCATACTGAATCAGCGGTAGTGAAGTGGAACCCAGAGGGTGAATTTGAGGTAGTGACAAGTGTGAGATTGCCTTTGCATTACTCAACACAGGCTACAGAATTAGTGGTGCTTATTGCGGTGCTTCAGAGATGTGAGGATGAGGAAGTGACGGTGTACTCTGATTCCGCCTATGTGACGTCAACCGTACACACAGGTTTGTCAGGCAGGAAAAGGATGGAAATCAAGTGCAACATGCGGCCCTATAGGATAAATCTATTGAAGCATTAGCACTCCTGTTGACTCTAGCAGTTGTAAAATGTGGAGGGCATTCTAAAAGGGAAGACGTGATTTCTTGCAGAAGCGAAGCCACAGATTTAGCAGCCAGAAACAGCCGATTTCCCAACAGTTTCTAATTTGAAATAGAAAGTATTACACAGATTACAGGACTATGCATGCTGGTAAAAAAGGCCTTGACCATGCTATTGTCCACTTAATTGAGATACAAGGTCGAGTACCCCAAGAAGAGAGGATTTATGGCAAAAATTGAGTTATTCTTTATCCCACAATGAGGCAATTTGGAGACAGGATAGCACTGGAAAGCCAATTATGCCTCTAGCATTATTTAGGCTAGCTCTGGAGCAGCTCCACTACCCTGTGCATGTGACTGGAGAGAGTCTTGCTGCTACAATTGCAGAAGAGTGGTTTAAGCCAAACCTGCTAGAGCATGCGGCACAGTTTATTGTACATTGCATCATGTTCCAGAAATGTACTGAAGGGCACATTTTGTGAACAGTGAGAGGAGCAATTCCTAGACCTAATGCCCCATTTCAGCACCTACATATAGATTATGTAGATATGTTGCGAACAATTGTTACAGATATATGCTGGTCATGGTATGTCCTTTTTTTAGATGGATTGAAGGCGGCCCATGCATGCACCCTGATGCCACATGCACTGCCCAGTTCCTTGTGCATGAGGTGTATCCAAGCTGGTGTGTGTGTGATGTTTTGCGTTCTGACAAAGGACTGCATTTGGTAAATGTACTGTTCGAAAAACATAATTCGTCTATTAGGCATTAAACATATATTTTCCTCAGCTTATCATCGACAGGCGAATGGCATCTGTCAGAGCCTAAATGGACTACTAAAGGAGAGGACTGAAAAATAAAAATGACTTCAAAGAAGGGATGGCTACATTGCCTACCCCCTGCCTTATATGCCCTAAGAAATCAGCCTGGCTCAGATCACCATCTAACTCCTCATGAGTTGGTGACTGGACGCTGTATGAGAACCCCACCTTGCTCCTCCAACTAGGTTAAAAACTGATGCCCGTAGTGTACTGAAGGCACTAGGTGACGAGATGCATGATTATCTAATCACAATGACTGCAAGTGTTTCTTTCATGTCTCAACAGGTCAAGAATCGAAGTAAGGGGTCAAAGAGAAGCAGCAAAGACGATCAATCCATTGAAGCCAAAGATTTGTTAAAACAACCCAGTCTGTATCCAGGGGACCAGGTGCTGGTACAAACGTTTGTACGCACTTGAAGTACGCCCCACTCTGGTGGAAGAAGTCACCCCCACAGCTGCCAAGTTAAAAGGAAGAAGAGCACAACATCAAAACATATAAAGGGGAAACCCCTCCTGCAACTACTGACGGTGAAGCAAAAGAAGAAATTCTGTGCATGCAGACTCATTCAATGGCCAAGTGAAATGACAAGGAAAATGAAGAGCAAAGCAGCACCTTAGATTAGAGACCAATACCTTCCAACATTTGATAAAGAACAAATAGACATGCAGTTATCCTGGAATATTTTAGATAGGCTCAAGGAACAATGTTCTAACATACCTGAGCTGAAAGAAGAGAAGCACACTTCATCTTTATGTTACCCATTGTAATAGCATTACACACATACTTGTATGCTGTTTTCACCCATATATTACAGTCTTATCCTGCTTTAGTATGAAGACACGTGAATATAGTGTGGTTTTTTGGTAATCCAAAGAACAATCATATTATTTTCAGAATAATTATACCAATTAGTTTGTAGTTCTTGACATAAAGATGTGCTTTATAGAGAATTACAGAGTTATATATTAAGGGGGTAATTCATAGATTTCAGCGCAGAGGCAGTGCACTCGAGAAGCGCAGAGGGGGAGTTTGCGCCTGTATACGCCAGCCGTGTGCGCTAAACAGCATTCTGGCGTACCACGTATTCATGGAATAACTAAGCCATTTTGAGCGCTGGCCCAGTGAACATCCCACAGCGCCAGTTACGCCCCCAAGAACGCCTCTTGCGCAAGGAAAAGCCATTGAAATGGCCAATGCAGCACAAAGGCCTGCGCTAACCCTGGACCAGCTTACAGGGCCGCTACACTGTAATCGCGTGAAAATACTAGTGTGCCCCGCTCTGGACAGCCAAAACGCGTGAAAATGTACTAGTGCACCCCTCGGAATACACGTAGCCCGCACGTGCCAGGTAATTGCATAGAAAAAGTAGCCCCTGTGGTGTGGGCTGCCTGTGGGGCATGGCTAGGGTGGATGGGCTGCCTGCGGGGCATGGGGAGGGGGAGTGGGCTGCCTGTGGGGCATGCCCAGGGTGGATGGGGTGGCTGCGTGTATTTTGGGGGTGCACAGGGAGTTACACATGCGACAGGCCTTGTGCGAGCGTGGTACGTGTATTACTGGGGTACACAGGGAGTTTCACACGCGACAGGCCTTGTGTGAGCATGGTATGTGTATTTTGGGGGTGCGTGGGGAGTCCCACAGGTGACAGGCCTTGTACGGGCATTGTACGTCTATTACTGGGGTATGCGGGGAGTCAAACACGTGATAGGCCTTGGGCAGGGTACGTGTATTTTGGGGGTGCGCGGGGAGTTACACACGTGACAGACCTTTTGTGCGAACGTGCTACGTCTATTACTGGGGTACATGGGGAGTCTCACACGTGATGGTCCTTGTGCGAGCGTGGTACGTGTATTTTGGGGGTGCGCCGGGAGTTACACACGCGACAGGCCATGTGCGAGCGTGGTACGCCTATTACTGGGATACGCGGGGAGTCACACACACGATAGGCCTTGGGCGAGCAGGCTACGTGTATTTTGGGGGTGCGCGGGGAGTTTCACACGCGATAGGCTTTGTGCGAGCATGGTACATCTATTAATGGGGTACCTGGGGAATCTCACACCTGATAGGCCTTGTGCAAGTGTGGTACGTGTATTTTGGGGGTGCGCAGGGAGTTTCACACGCGATAGGCCTTGTGCGAGCGTGGTACGTGTATTACTGGGGTATGCGGGGAGTTTCACATGCGATAGGCCTTGTGCGAGCGTGGTACGTGTATTACTGGGGTACATGGCAAGTTTCACATGTGACAGGCCTTGTGCGAGTGTGGTACGTGTATTACTGGGGTACGCGGGGAGTTTCACATGCGATAGGCCTTGTGCGAGCACGGTACGTGTATTACTGGGGTATGCGGGGAGTTTCACACGCGATAGGCCCTGTGCAAGTGGGGTACGTGTATTTGGTGGGTGCGTGGGAAGTTTCACACATGATAGGCCTTGTCCGAGCATAGTACGTGTATTACTGGGGTACATAGGGAATTTCACAGGCAACAGGCCTTGTCCGAGCGTGGTACATGTATTACTGGGGTACGCGGGGAGATTCACACGCGATAGGCCTTGTGCAAGCCTGGTACGTGTATTACTGGGGTACGCGGGGAGTTTCACACGCAATAGGCCCTGTGCGAGTGGGGTATGTGGGGAGTCTCACACGTGATGGGCCTTGTGCGAGCGTGGTACATGTATTTTGGGGGTGCGTGGGGAGTTACACACGCGGCAGGCCTTGTGCGAGCGTGGTACGTCTATTACTGGGATACGCAGGGAGTCACACACACGATAGGCCTTGGGCGAGCAGGCTACGTGTATTTTGGGGGTGCGTGGGGAGTTTCACACGCAATAGGCCTTGTGCGAGTGTGGTACGTGTATTACTGGGGTGCGCGGGGAGTTTCACATGCGATAGGCCCTGTGCGAGTAGGGTACGTGTATTTGGGGGGTGCGCGGGAAGTTTCACACGTGAAAGGTCTTGTGCGAGTGTAGTTAGTGTATTACTGGGGTACACAGGGAGTTTCATACTTGACAGGCCTTGTGCGCGCATGGTACATGTATTATTGGGGTACGCGGGGAGTTTCACACGTGACAGGCCTTGTGCGAGCGTGGTACGTGTATTACTGGGGTATGCGGGGAGTTACACATGCGACAGGCCTTGTGCGAGCGTGGTACGTTTATTACTGGAGTACGCGGGGAGTTTCACACGCGATCGGCCTTGTGCGAGTGTGGTACATGTATTACTGAGGTACACGGGGAGTTTCACATGCGATATGCCCTGTGCGAGTGCGGTATGTGTATTTGGGGGGTGCGTGGGAAGGTTCACACGTGATAGGCCTTGTGCGAGCGTGGTATGTGTATTACTGGGGTACACAGGGAGTTTCACACATGACAGGCCTTGTGCGAGCGTGGTACATGTATTACTGGGGTATGCAGGGAGTTTCAGACGCGATAGGCCTTGTGCGAGCGTGGTACATGTATTACGGGGGCACGCGGGGAGTTTCACATGTGACAGGACTTGTGCGAGCATAGTACGTGTATTACTGGGGTATGCGGGGAGTTTCACACACGATAGGCCTTGTGTGAGGGTGGTACGTGTATTACTGGGGTACGCAGGGAGTTTCACATGCGACAGGACTTGTGCGAACGTGGTACGTATATTACTGGGGTACGTGGGGAGTTTCACACGCGACAGGCCTTGTGCGAGCGTGGTATGTGTATTACGGTGGTACTCAGGGAGTTTCACAAGCGATAGGACCTGTGCGAGCGGGGAATGTGTATTTGGGGGGTGCACGGGAAGTTTCACACGCGATAGGCCTTGTGCGAGCGTGGTACGTGTATTGCTGGGGTACACGGGGAGTTTCACATGTGACATGCCTTGTGCGAGCGTGGTACGTGTATTACTGGGGTACGCAGGGAGTTACACATGCGACAGGCCTTGTGCGAGCGTGGTACGTGTATTACTGGGGTACGCAGGGAGTTACACATGCGACAGGCCTTGTGTGAACATGGTACGTGTATTACTGGGGTACGCGGGGTGTTTCACACGCGATAGGCCTTGTGCGAACATGGTACGTGTATTACTGGGGTACGCGGGGAGTTTCACATGCGATAGGCCTTGTGCGAGCGTGCTACGTGTATTACTTGGGTACACGGGGAGTTTCACATGTGACATGCCTTGTGCGAGCGTGGTACGTGTATTACTGGGGTACGCATGGAGTTACACATGCGACAGGCCTTGTGCGAGCGTGGTACGTGTATTACTGGGGTACGCAGGGAGTTACACATGCGACAGGCCTTGTGTGAACATGGTACGTGTATTACTGGGTACGCAGGGTGTTTCACACGCGATAGGCCTTGTGCGAACATGGTACGTGTATTACTGGGGTACGCGTGGAGTTTCACATGCGATAGGCCTTGTGCGAGCGTGGTACGTGTATTACTGGGGTACGTGGGTAGTCTCACACGTGATGGTCCTTGTGCGAGCGTGGTACGTGTATTTTGGGGGTGCGCCGGGAGTTACACACGCGACAGGCCATGTGCGAGCGTGGTACGTCTATTACTGGGATACGCAGGGAGTCACACACACGATAGGCCTTGGGCGAGCAGGCTACGTGTATTTTGGGGGTGCGCAGGGAGTTTCACACGCGATAGGCTTTGTGCGAGCATGGTACATCTATTACTGGGGTACGTGGGGAATCTCACACCTGATAGGCCTTGTGCAAGTGTGGTACGTGTATTTTGGGGGTGCGCAGGGAGTTTCACACGCGATAGGCCTTGTGCGAGCGTGGTACGTGTATTACTGGGGTATGCGGGGAGTTTCACATGCGATAGGCCTTGTGCGAGTGTGGTACGTGTATTACTGGGGTACATGGGAAGTTTACATGTGACAGGCCTTGTGCGAGTGTGGTACGTGTATTACTGGGGTGCGCGGGGAGTTTCACATGCGATAAGCCTTGTGCGAGCACGGTACGTGTATTACTGGGGTATGCGGGGAGTTTCACATGCGATAGGCCCTGTGCGAGTGGGGTACGTGTATTTGGTGGGTGCGTGGGAAGTTTCACACGTGATAGGCCTTGTCCGAGCATAGTACGTGTATTACTGGGGTACACAGGGAATTTCACAGGCGACAGGCCTTGTCCGAGCGTGGTACATGTATTACTGGGGTACGCGGGGAGTTTCACACGCGATAGGCCTTGTGCAAGCCTGGTACGTGTATTACTGGGGTACGCGGGGAGTTTCACACGCAATAGGCCCTGTGCGAGTGGGGTACGTGGGGAGTCTCACACGTGATGGGCCTTGTGCGAGCGTGGTACATGTATTTTGGGGGTGCGCGGGGAGTTACACACGCGGCAGGCCTTGTGCGAGCGTGGTACGTCTATTACTGGGATACGCAGGGAATCACACACACGATAGGCCTTGGGCGAACAGGCTACGTGTATTTTGGGGGTGCGTGGGGAGTTTCACACGCGATAGGCCTTGTGCGAGTGTGGTACGTGTATTACTGGGGTACGCGGGGAGTTTCACATGTGATAGGCCCTGTGCGAGTGGGGTACGTGTATTTGGGGGGTGCACAGGAAATTTCACACGTGAAAGGCCTTGTGCGAGCGTAGTTAGTGTATTACTGGGGTACACAGGGAGTTTCATACGCGACAGGCCTTGTGCGAGCGTGGTACATGTATTACTGGGGTACGCGGGGAGTTTCACACGTGACAGGCCTTGTGCGAGCGTGGTACGTGTATTACTGGGGTATGCGGGGAGTTACACATGCGACAGGCCTTGTGCGAGCGTGGTACGTGTATTACTGGAGTACGCGGGGAGTTTCACACGCGATCGGCCTTGTGCGAGTGTGTTACGTGTATTACTGAGGTACACGGGGAGTTTCACACGCGATATGCCCTGTGCGAGTGCGGTATGTGTATTTGGGGGGTGCATGGGAAGGTTCACACGTGATAGGGCTTGTGCGAGCGTGGTATGTGTATTACTGGGGTACACGGGGAGTTTCACACATGACAGGCCTTGTGCGAGCGTGGTACATGTATTACTGGGGTATGCAGGGAGTTTCAGACGCGATAGTCCTTGTGCGAGCGTGGTACATGTATTACTGGGGCACGCGGGGAGTTTCACATGTGACAGGACTTGTGCGAGCATAGTACGTGTATTACTGGGGTATGCGGGGAGTTTCACACACGATAGGCCTTGTGCAAGGGTGGTACGTGTATTACTGGGGTACGCAGGGAGTTTCACATGCGACAGGACTTGTGCGAGCGTGGTACGTGGATTACTGAGGTACGTGGGGAGTTTCTCACGCGACAGGCCTTGTGCGAGCGTGGTACGTGTATTACTGCGGTACTCAGGGAGTTTCACAAGCGATAGGACCTGTGCGAGCGGGGAATGTGTATTTGGGGGGTGCGCGGGAAGTTTCACACGCGATAGGCCTTGTGCGAGCGTGGTACGTGTATTACTGGGGTACACGGGGAGTTTCACATGTGACATGCCTTGTGCGAGCGTGGTACGTGTATTACTGGGGTACGCAGGGAGTTACACATGCGACAGGCCTTGTGCGAGCGTGGTACGTGTATTACTGGGGTACGCAGGGAGTTACACATGCGACAGGCCTTGCGTGAACATGGTACGTGTATTACTGGGGTACGCGGGGTGTTTCACACGCGATAGGCCTTGTGCGAACATGGTACGTGTATTACTGGGGTACGCGGGGAGTTTTACATGCGATAGGCCTTGTGCGAGCGTAGTACGTGTATTACTGGGGTACACGGGGAGTTTCACATGTGACATGCCTTGTGCGAGCGTGGTACGTGTATTACTGGGGTACGCAGGGAGTTACACATGCGAGCGAGCGTGGTACGTGTATTACTGGGGTACGCAGGGAGTTACACATGCGACAGGCCTTGTGTGAACATGGTACGTGTATTACTGGGGTACGCGGGGTGTTTCACACGCGATAGGCCTTGTGCGACATGGTACGTGTATTACTGGGGTACGCGGGGAGTTTCACATGCGACAGGCCTTGTGCGAGTGTGGTACGTGTATTACTGGGGTATGCGGGGAGTTTCACATGCGATAGGCCCTGTGCGAGTGGGGTACGTGTATTTGGGGGGTGTGCAGGAATTTTCACATGTGATAGGACTTGTGCGAGCGTGGTACGTGTATTACTGGGGTACATGGGGAGTTTCACACGTGACAGGCCTTGTGCGAGTGTGGTACATTTATTAATGTGGTACGCAGGGAGTTTCACACGTGATAGGCCTTGTGCGGGCATGGTAGGCGTATTACTGGGGTACGCGGGGAGTTTCACATGCGACAGGACTTGTGCGAGTGTGGTACTTGTATTACCGGGGTACGCAGGGAGTTTCTTACGTGACAGGCCCTGTGCGAGCATGGTACATTTATTACTGTGGTACGCAGGGACTTTCACACGTTATAGGCCTTGTGCGAGCGTGGTAGGCGTATTACTGGGCTACGCGGGGAGTTTCACATGCGACAGGACTTGTACGAGCGTGGTACGTGTATTACCGGGGTACACAGGGAGTTTCACACGTGACAGGCCCTGTGTGAGCGTGGTACGTGTATTACTGGGGTACGCGGGGAGTTTCACACGCAATAGGCCTTGTGCGAGCGTGGTACATGTATTACTGAGGTATGCGGGGAGTTGCACACGCGATGGGCCTTGTGCGAGCGTGGTACATGTATTTTGGGGGTGCGCGGGGAGTTACACACGCGGCAGGCCTTGTGCGAGCGTGGTACTTCTATTACTGGGATAAGCGGGGAGTCACATAAATGATAGGCCTTGGGCGAGCAAGCTACGTGTATTTTGGGGGTGTGTGGGGAGTTTCACATGCGATAGGCCTTGTGCGAGTGTGGTACATGTATTACTGGGGTACGCAGGGAGTTTCACATGCGATAGGCCCTGTGCGAGTGGGGTATGTGTATTTGGGGGGTGCGCGGGAAGTTTCACACGTGAAAGGCCTTGTGTGAGCGTAGTACGTGTATTACTGGGGTACACAGGGAGTTTCACACGCGACAGGCCTTGTGCGAGCGTGGTACATGTATTACTGGGGTACGCGGGGAGTTTCACAAGCGATAGGCCTTGTGCGAGCGTGGTACGTGTATTACTGGGGTACACGGGGAGTTTCACACGTGACAGGCCTTGTGCGAGCGTGGTACGTGTATTACTGGGGTATGCAGGGAGTTAAACATGCGACAGGCCTTGTGCGAGCATGGTACGTGTATTACTGGGGTACGCGGAGAGTTTCACACGCGATCGGCCTTGTGCGAGTGTGGTACGTGTATTACTGAGGTACACGGGGAGTTTCACACGCTATATGCCCTGTGCGAGTGCGGTATGTGTATTTGGGGGGTGCGTGGGAAGGTTCACACGTGATAGGCCTTGTGCGAGCGTGGTACGTGTATTACTGGGGTACACAGGGAGTTTCACACATGACAGGCCTTGTGCGAGCGTGGTACATGTATTACTGGGGTATGCAGGGAGTTTCAGACACGATAGGCCTTGTGCGAGCGTGGTGCATGTATTACTGGGGCACGCGGGGAGTTTCACATGTGACAGGACTTGTGCGAGCCTGGTACGTGTATTACTGGGGTACACGGGGAGTTTCACACATGACAGGACTTGTGCGAGCATAGTACGTGTATTACTGGGGTATGCGGGGAGTTTCACACACGATAGGACCTGTGCGAGGGTGGTACGTGTATTACTGGGGTACGCGGGGAGTTTCACACGCGACAGGACTTGTGCGAGTGTGGTACGTGTATTACGGCAGTACTCGGAGAGTTTCACACGCGATAGGACCTGTGCGAGCGGGGAATGTGTATTTGGGGGGTGCGCGGGAAGTTTCACACGCGATAGGCCTTGTGCGAGCTTGGTACGTGTATTACTGGGGTACACGGGGAGTTTCACATGTGACATGCCTTGTGCGAGCGTGGTACGTGTATTACTGGGGTACGCAGGGAGTTACACATACGACAGGCCTTGTGCGAGCGTGGTACGTGTATTACTGGGGTACGCAGGGAGTTACACATTCAACAGGCCTTGTGTGAACATGGTACGTGTATTACTGGGGTAAACTGGGTGTTTCACACGCGTTAGGCCTTGTGCGAACATGGTACGTGTATTACTGGGGTACGCGGGGAGTTTCACATGCGATAGGCCTTGTGCGAGTTTGGTACCTGTATTACTGGGGTACGCGGGGAGTTTCATATGCGATAGGCCCTGTGCGAGTGGGGTATGTGTATTTGGGGGGTGCGCAGGAATTTTCACATGTGATAGGCCTTGTGCGAGCGTGGTACGTGTATTACTGGGGTACATGGGGAGTTTCACACGTGACAGGCCTTGTGCGAGTGTGGTACATTTATTACTGTGGTACGCAGGGAGTTTCACAAGTGATAGGCCTTGTGCGAGCGTGGTAGGCGTATTACTGGGGTACGCGGGGAGTTTCACATGCGACAGGACTTGTACGAGCGTGGTACGTGTTTTACCGGGGTACGCGGGGAGTTTCAAAGGCGATGGGCCTTGTGCGAGCGTGGTACGTGTATTACTGGGGTACGCGGGGAGTTTCACACGCAATAGGCCTTGTGCGAGCGTGGTACGTGTATTACTGAGGTACGCGGAGAGTTGCACACGCGATAGGTCTTGTGCGAGTGTGGTACGTGTATTACTGTGGTACGCGGGGAGTTTCACATGCAATAGACCTTGTGCGAGCGTGGTATGTGTATTACTGGGGTATGCAGTGAGTTTCACACGCGATAGGCCCTGTGGGAGTGGGGTATGTGTATTTGGGGGGGTGCGGGAAGTTTCACACGCGATAAGCCTTGTGTGAGCGTGGTACATGTATTACTGGGGTACACAGGGAGTTTCACATGCGACAGGCCTTGTGCGAGCGTGGTACGTGTATTACTGGGGTACGCGGGGAGTTTCACACGCGATAGGCCTTGTGCGAGCGTGGTATGTGTATTACTGGGGTACGTGGTGAATTTCACACGCGACAGGCCTTGTGCGAGCATGGTACGTGTATTACAGCAGTACGCTGGGAGTTTCACATGCCATCGGCTCTGTGCGAGCGGGGTATGTGTATTTGGGGGGTGCGCGGGAAGTTTCACACGCGATAGGCTTTGTGCGAGCATGGTACGTGTATTACTGGGGTACACGGGGAGTTTCACACGTATCAGGCCTTGTGCGTGCGTGGTAAGTGTATTACGGGGGTACGGGGGAGTTACACACACGACAGGCCTTGTGCGAGCGTGGTACATGTATTACTGGGATACGCGGGGAGTTTCACATGCGACAGGCCTTGTGCGAGTGTGGTACGTGTATTACAGAGGTCCGCAAGGAATTTCACATGCGATAGGCCTTGTGCGAGCATGGTACATGTATTACTGGGGTATGCAGGGAGTTTCACACACGATAGGCACTGTGCGAGTGGGGTACGTGTATTTGGGGGGTGCGCCAGAAGTTTCACACGTGGTAGGCCTTGTGCAAGCATGGTACGTGTATTACTGGGGTACACAGGGGGTTTCACATGCGACAGGCCTTGTGCGAGCGTGGTACGTGTATTACTTGGGTACGCGGGGAGTTTCACATGCGACAGGCCTTGTGTGAGTGTGGTACGTGTATTACAGGGGTACGCGGGGAGTTTCACATGCGATAGGCCTTGTGCGAGCGTGGTACGTGTATTACTGGGGTATGCAGGGAGTTTCACACGCGATAGGCCCTGTGCAAGTGGGGTACGTGTATTTGGGGGGTGCGCCAGAAGTTTCACATGTGATAGGCCTTGTGCAAGCGTGGTACGTGTCTTACTGGGGTACAAAGGGGGTTTCACACGCGATAGGCCTTGTGCGAGCGTGGTACGTGTATTACTGGGGTACGCGGGGAGTTTCACACGCAATAGGCCCTGTGCGAGTGGGGTACGTGGGGAGTCTCACACGTGATGGGCCTTGTGCGAGCGTGGTACATGTATTTTGGGGGTGCGCGGGGAGTTACACACGCGGCAGGCCTTGTGCGAGCGTGGTACGTCTATTACTGGGATACGCGGGGAGTCACATACATGATAGGCCTTGGGCGAGCAGGCTACGTGTATTTTGGCGGTGTGTGGGGAGTTTCACGCGCGATAGGCCTTGTGCGAGTGTGGTACATGTATTACTGGGGTACGCAGGGAGTTTCACATGCGATAGGCCCTGTGCGAGTGGGGTATGTGTATTTGGGGGGTGCGCGGGAAGTTTCACACGTGAAAGGCTTTGTGCGAGCGTAGTACATGTATTACTGGGGTACACAGGGAGTTTCACACGTGACAGGCCTTGTGCGAGCGTGGTACATGTATTACTGGGGTACGTGGGGAGTTTCACACGCGATAGGCCTTGTGCGAGCGTGGTACGTGTATTACTGGGGTACACAGGGAGTTTCACACGTGACAGGCCTTGTGCGAGCGTGGTACGTGTATTACTGGGGTATGCGGGGAGTTACACATGCGACAGGCCTTGTGCGAGCATGGTACGTGTATTACTGGGGTACGCGGGGAGTTTCACACGCGATCGGCCTTGTGCGAGTGTGGTACGTGTATTACAGGGGTACGCGGGGAGTTTCACATGCAATAGGCCTTGTGCGAGCGTGGTACGTGTATTACTGGGGTATGCAGGGAGTTTCACACGCGATAGGCCCTGTGCAAGTGGGGTACGTGTATTTGGGGGGTGCGCCAGAAGTTTCACATGTGATAGGCCTTGTGCAAGCGTGGTACGTGTCTTACTGGGCTACAAAGGGGGTTTCACATGTGACAGGCCTTGTGCGAGTGTGGTACGTGTATTACTGGGGTACGCGGGGAGTTTCACACGCGATAGACCTTGTGCGAGCGTGGTACGTGTATTACTGGGGTACATGGGGAGTTTCACACGTGACAGGCCTTATGCGAGCGTGGTACATGTATTATGGTGGTACGCGGGGAGTTTCACACACGATAGGCCCTGTGCGAGCGGGGTACGTGTATTTGGGGGGTGCTCAGGAAGTTTCACATGCGATATGCCTTATGCGAGCGGGGTACGTTTATTTGGGGGGTGCGCAGGGAGTTTCACACGCGATAGGCCCTGTGCGAGTGGGGTACATGCATTTTGGGTGTGCGCGGGAACGCATACACGCGTTTTTGCTAGCGCAAGAGGGGTACGTGTATTCTGAGGGGTGCGCAGGGAGTTGCACATGCGATTTGTCAGTGTTCTTCCTCCCGGGTGTGCCCCCTCCCCCCTCCCCAGGCCCTGCAAGCAGCCGACACCACAGGGAACTACCCTACACCCCTGGCCATGCCCTGAGGCAGACCATCCACCCTGGTCATGCCCCGCAGGCAGCCCATCCACCCTGGGCATGCCCTGCAGGCAGCCCACATGGCACCAGGCACTCGTGAGCCCCAACACATGTCCCACCCACCATTGATGGGAACCTGCCAGCAGGCCCCGACTCATGTCCCCCTGCACCCCCACCCACCCAGCATTGATGGGTACCTGCCAGCAGGCCCCGACACATGTCCCCCTGCACCCCCACCCACCCAGCATTGATAGGCACCTGCCAGCAGGCCCTGACGCATGTCCCCCTGCACCCCCACCCACCCAGCATTGACAGGCACCTGCCAGCAGGCCCCGACGCATGTCCTCCTGCACCCCACCGACCCAGCATTGACGGGCACCTGCCAGCAGGCCCCGACTCATGTCCCCCTGCACCCCCACCCACCCAGCATTGACGGACACCTGCCAGCAGGCCCCGACTCATCTCCCCCTGCACCCCCACCCACCCAGCATTGACGGGCACCTGCCAGCAGGCCCGACACATGTCCCCCTGCACCTCTACCTACCCAGCATTGACGGGCACCTGCCAGCAGGCCCCGACACATGTCCCCGCCCCAACACGTCATCAACATCCACAATCATGGCCCTTATGGCCACCCAAATCCCACCCCATGCCACCCCAGTCCAAACCGCCAACCAAGTATTCAATCCACCCCACATTGAAATCCCCATTACATGAAATATCCCAAATGGCAAGTATGCACATCAATACATGTCCGTCACACACACACAATGGGTGCAAGTGAATGTGAAAACCCACATCGTGACATGCATGAAACCAATGAGCGAATACCACACAATTGAAGTTTGAAACCAAAATGTATTAAATGAAAAATCAATGGAATAAAAGAAAATCACACAAGAGAAAATCATAACAAACAAAAGGCTGTATGTCCCAAAAAATATTCAGAAAAGTATATCAATGCAGAATCCAAATAAAATCAAATGAAAAAGGCTCCAATGTGTCCGTCCATCAAACCAAATCCAAAGGATGAAAAAAGATAAATCCATTGCTCCAAAGGAAAAAATAAATAGAGGTCAAATCCAGACTTCAACTTAATACAATTTACAAATCCAGGGTCCATGAGCCCAACAATTCAAAGGAAAACTACAAAAAACATTACCTAATGACCAATTATATACAAAAAGGTGGGGCATAGTCCATGCCCCGCAAAAGAATATAAAGGAAACCTAACACTAATAAACTATATACAATGGCGGCGGGCAAGTCCTACGGCTCACTCTGTGATGTCCCGGGCCAGGGCATCATCGAACTCCATGTAGATGTCCCGGAGGCGGGCCTCTCCCCTGTCCCCGAGGTCTCGCAGGGATGCAGTCATGGCCTGTTCCAACTCCCTGCGAGTTGCCTCGAGGCACTCAGCCCACCTCAACACCCTGCGCATGGAGAACTCCGCCCTGACCATAGTGAGCCGTGCCTCTTCCGCCCGCCACCGCTCTGCATCTATCCGCTGGCCCAACCGCTGCCACGCGGAAGACACTCCCATTCCAGGGATGCCTGCCCCTCTGATGTTGATGGCCCTAGCCATCATCGCTCCCACCTTGAGCCTGCTGCTGCCGTCCATGTGCCCTGCCTGATGATGCCGGCACATCCTCCATCTGCTGGTCTCCAGTTGGTGGGGTGTCCACCCCGGCTGGACCTCTGACTCCCGACTGTGGCAGAGATGTGATCTCCACCAAGCTGGATGCGTTGGTCGGGGCAGGCCCACAGGGGGCCCTGGTGTAATCTGGGCCAGAAGACGGCACGGAGAACGACTGGCGCATAGTCTGCACAGAGTAGGAGAGGGCCGTCAGAGTGCCCGACACATGTAGGAACCCTCCGACCAGGGCCCCTCCCAACTGGGCCACGTTGGCACGCAGCTCTTCGTGATGACGTGCGTAGTCCCGTAGTCATCACAAATGTCACGCGTGCGCAACGCAACACCGGTCAGGACGGACTCCATACGGTCACGGGTCTCCTCGTCTGCAGGTAGTGGAGTGCCAGATGACGTGGGCCTCCCCCCTACCTGCGGACGGGCCTGGGATGGGGCATCCGTGCTGGTGCATGGTTGAGCACTCACAGGGTCAGGGACAGTGACACGCACAGGCCCCTCCACGGCAACCTGTGCTGCCTCCTGCCCCTGGACTGCACCACTTGCACCAGTGGTACCACCCCCACCAGGCCCCATGTGTGGCTCAGTAGCGGCCTCCTCCTCCTCTGTGTACACCACCAACCTGGATGGCTCCGCACCATCTGTGCCATCGCAAGCCCCTCTGGGGGCTCACCCGCCCCTTCCGCTGCAGCCATAGTGGAAGACGCAGCACCAGTCCTCTGGCTCCCGGATGATGGTAATTCCTGAGAGGGTGGCTGGGCCTTGTGTCACCGGCCAGTGGAGGCTTCCCTGCCGCTTTGCTCCACAGCGCCGCCTCCGCCCTCTTCTTCACTCGACGCTGTGTAGAGGGAGACATAGAACACAAGCATCAGGGTACTGTACAATAGTCCCCTATAAAAAAGGAAGCAATAGCACATGACTGGCACTGTCAAACGTCACTTCCATTGTAGAGAGGAGTGGGGTTTCACTGACAGGCCAATAGATCAGTGTGCACCCTCTAGTACTTATAAAACAAGATAGCTGCCCTATGTGAGGACTGGGGGTGCAGGTTCACTTACTCCAACACGACTCAATAATGAGGACTCAGTAGTTTGGCAAAGGGAAGTCTGCTTAATGACAGGTTCATCAAACAGAGAAACAAATGGAAATCAGCAGCATTGTGATCACCTGTCTCGCTCCAACTTCCCCGAACTTCAGTTGAACAGCAATTCTTATAGTCAATATTGGTCATCATTCACGTCCAATTCTACAAAACTCGACATGCAATATAATTGGTTAGGAAAGGTAACTTAAGTATAGGTGTTATATCTGTATATGATAATAGAGCATGCAGATTGGATAATTCTTATTGAGTGGGCATCTACGCCCTTCCCACTACATCACACGTGATTGACGTCACTACAAGTACGACGTCCTATTGGTTCTACTTTCTATAGGACTCCAGATAACTCGGTCATTTGTGATTGGGCAGGTTACACCCCTAGACATAAATCCCCATTTTAATTAGCAGCATGCAGCATGGACACCCATGTGCCTGGTGTCCCAAGTTTCACCCTGCCTCCCTTCTATCAATCAGTATCTTAAGGATATGTGTCAATTAGTTGGCTGGGTATGACCTTGAAACTGTAGCCTCTTATCAGGAAAAGTTATGGCATCCTCGGGTCCTGGATGACATCAGGTGGTGGTACCTCTTCGCGCCTGGCTGGTCACATGTCTGTTCACCGTGAATCTGCTTCAGTTTTCAGCTTTTAGTGTATTTAATTCTGTTTCGGCCTCGCCACCTGCATGGGCCACCCTTATCTTGACCTTCATGGGGCAGGCTGGTATGCTCTGAAGTTTGAGTCTTGTTAGCTGACGCTCTCCTCCCTTTCTCTGGTTGACCTTGATTTCCCCGGCATGAGCCGCTCTTTGTTGAGTTTCGATTCTGCTCCTTCTCTTGACTCTGGCTGGGTTCTGAAACTCGGCCTGTCAGGCCCCTGATAACCTGGGTACATTTCTGCTTTTACAAAATGGAGTCGCACTTGTATGATGTGCCTTATTGAGGTAGATACATGGTTGGCTCTTGCCGCTCTAATCTTCTACTAAGCATTGCAAGAAGTATCGATATCTTTAGCTTCTTGCGTTCCAAGCCTATTTACACACGTTTAACTGGTTGGTTGCTTCCATTTTGTCTCGTAACAACATTTCCTCACGTTTTAACATCGTCTCTTTCCTGTGTCCATTACATATATTTTCACAACTGCTCGCATTGGCGTGCTTTCTTCGATAGCCATTTTTGTTCATTCACGAGTCTGTCCAGGCCCTGTGTCATTTCCACTGGCCTTCCATTAAGGCTCTTTGGGTCTCTTCATGAACTGTCTGTCTCTTCATTTCGTCTCAGTGGCTGGTACGGCTGTCTGATAGGGTACCGTGCTGCCCAAGGTTGTCTGGTTATGGGCGCTTCAACAGGTATTGATCTTCTGATGTATACTGGGCAGAGTCCCAGTGCAGCTCTTTGTTCGTTCATTTGCTCCTCATATGTCACATACCTTGGCGAGTACACTCCTGGTACCCCGAAATGAGGGGATGGAGTGCAGGCCATGTGTGGGACCTCCTCTACACTCGCCCCTCTGGTCGGTTCATTGACCACTTCTGCAACCTCTTTTGCATTTATTTCTTTGATTCTTCAGTGTCATGTTCATCGTCTTCAGGGTTTGTACATGATGGTGTGAATGTGTGAGCCTTTGGAGTCCATATTTTTATCACTCCTTTCAAACTCCCTGCTGTTTTCACATGCTTGTCTTTGCTCCATGTAATTAGCTGGCATTGTCCATTTGGGCTGCAGTAGATCCATTTTCCTTCATACCTTCTTCGTTTTTTAGGATATGTGAACTTTGTTCCTTCTGGCGCAAATTTGCAGGCCCTCACAAAGTCTCTTATTTCTTCATCAGTCAGGTCTCTGGGCTTCCACCCTTGCTCAACATCAACCATTATTTTCATCCCTATGGCTTTCTTCGCAGTTTTCTGGCACTGTGCGATGATTATCTTGATAACACATACTCCTAGCAGTACCATTGCTAATAGGGCTCCCAGAAACTTGAATATATCTGCCATCCATTGTGGGACCCACGAGAATAGGTCTCCAAACCAGCTGTCATCGTCCACTTCATCACTTTCATCGATCATCTGGTTTTTCAGGTTTGTCAACATACTTATGGCCTCTGTTAGTGTTCCGATTTCTTCATCGTGTGATGGTACAAATGTGCAACATGATTCTCCGATTTTTGCACAAACACCTCCATCCATTGCTGTGATCATGTCAAGCACATATCTGTTTTGGAGGGTCATCAGTCTGATTGCTCTCAGCTCTTCTTTGATCGCGTTGAATCCTTTTATAGTGGTATTGATGGTGTGCAATAACTCCCATCTGGTTATCTGCAACCATTTAGCATTCACTCCAGTTTGGATGTGTGGCAAGAGCATCGTGGTGAACACTGTTGAGGTGAGGCTGAACAGCCTGTGTTCGTATGGGATTGCCTGGAATGCCTCTTCTGATTTGGTAGAAAAGTAATTTTCTCTCTTCATTCTGGACATCAGTTCCGCAGACCTCCTTCTCCTTAGATGAGCATCTGCTTTCGGGAAACTGTACAACTTCAGGTCATTCTTAGGGATCACCAGCTTGGGAACGTGGACGTTCACTATCGTGCATATACCTCCCCAGTTTTTGGGCAGTCTTATGTATGCCTTGGATCCACATGCCCAGTAATGGTCCATTATGACTGTGGTTCCTTGTGTCATTCCTAAGCTTCAAAGATTTGTCCGCAGTTTACATTCTCTCCCATCTTCCCCGTGCCATTACTACTGAAGCATAGTTTTGGGCTTTCTAGTGGTACTATCTGCAAGGGTCCTCCTCTGCTGTCTTCAACCCATGTTAGAAGCTTTACCAGTTTTGGCCATAGAGGTTTGCATAACCTCTGCAAATTCTCTACTGCTTCTTTGTAGGCTCCAAGGACCATCCAAGCTCGGCAGATGACTACTCCTTCTTCCCATCCATCTGGGGAAACCACTGGTCCAGAAATCTGCATTTGGCCTCTGTTTTTCCAGAGTTGAGCCTCTTCTGCAGTTTTTCCTTGAACATTCAATCTTGGGTTTATTTCCCATCTTATCCCTGATCCTTTGACACCAGGGTTCTCGTACCTGATCATGTGATTCCTTGTGTGCGCCTTGTTTCTTATTTTAATGTCCTGGACCTAGCCATGTTCGTCCAGGTAATCTTTTTCATTGGCCATATCAGCGAGGCGTCTCTTCCCATAAATTGTCCTCTGGTGTTGCACATTGCTACGTGTGACATACAGTGTGCTGTAGGGACATCAATTTCTACAGCTACAAAGATCTTAGATTCTCCCATGCTGTATGGTAGAAGTGCACAGACGAAGCATTCTCCTTCTGACTGCCTTCGTACTAATTCCTTCATGTGCTGGTACCATATGTTGTTTCCGAGATGGGCTGTGCTGTCCAGGTAATCATTAAGTTCATTGTTATCTTCGTATGGGGTTCTCTTTATTCTCAGTGTTTTCTGTAATTTGCTATGACTATGTCCTTAAAAGCGTCTGTGCTGCTTTTCCACTCTGGGTGTCTTGGTGGAGCAGGATCCTTTGGCTGCATCGCTGTGGTAGGAAAAGTTTTTCCGTTTCTTTCCTCTCGTGTATTCTTCATCGATGTTCTCTGACCGCCATTGGCTCACCAACTCCTCAACGTGTGGCTGTGTCGTAGATCTGGTGCTTGTTAGCAGTGTTCAAGCTGGCAAGCTTGTCGTTATAGTCTCTGCAGTTCTATTTTTTAGCTCCTCGTGCAGTTTCTTTGCTCTGACTATAAATAGGAACAAATAATCTATCTGCATTTGTGTTTTCTCTGTGAGTTCCTTTGTGGCTACTTCTGTTCTTTCGAGGGATTTTGCTAAGCCCTCTCTCTTGGGTTTCTCACTTGACTTTTCTTGGTTACTTCCACTATTTTCTGGAACTGTTTGTTCGGCAGGCTGTCTCCCATTCTCTGCTGACTTCGTTGGAGGCCCTGTAGCCATTGACAATGGCCCTTGTCTGTGTGCATCCTGTGTGTGGGTGCGTGCAGTGGTCAGTGCTGTGTTTTCATTCATTCCGTGCTGACCCTGTCTCCAGCTTCTCTCTTCATTTGTTACCTCAAATGTGTCTAAATCACTGCTAATTACATTTAATTTTAGTTCATCAGTTTTACTATCAGGTTTTCTGGGACTGGAATGACTATATAGGGTCTGGGTGCTTTCGTTGGCCCCAGATGTTCATTATCTGGTGGGTGCACTGAGATTGGGACACTTCGTGCACCAATAAGGAACGCAGTTCTGATTGTTAATGACAGAAAAACAATAATAATAGCTATACATATGCACATTGTCGTTTGGAAAGACAATTTGCAGCATTTTCTTCTAGGAAAGTGGGGGCGCCCTTCTGTTGGGGGTAAAACTAAGTTACTGTTCTGGGCCTTCATTTCTAATGAGTTCATAGTCAGTTATTTATTCCTTCTCTTGCTCTGATCTCGTAGTTCGAGAATTCATTACTACTAAAGTGATGAGTGCTTTCCAAATGTCCCCCCTCTTGTGGGTGATGACGGTAGTCTCAGGATATGCAGTACAGTTCCTGTGCTAGACTATGGAAAAGGGTTAGGCTAGCAACTTTGGTACAACTTTGGTACATCACATTCATAATGCATATCTATATCTACAGTGCACTCCTCGAATTTGCTTTGGTCCTGAGGACATGCTGGAACCTGTTCAATGTGAAGAAATGAAAAGATGGAACTGCTAAAAATCACACAAAAATAAAATGTTGTAACAATCAAAATAAAAATAAAAATAAAAATAAAAGCAAACATGAAAAATAAAAAATAAAAAATGAAAAAAGTAAAAATTAAAATAAAAATAAAAATAAGGAAAAGTAGGGGGAAAAGTACAAAGAAAAATAGGATGGTGTAGTTCTTGTCTTTGCTCTCCTCGATCTATCCTGTGGCTGAAAATTGAAGACCTGTGACTCTGTCCTCGGTTTGTTCCACTGCGGAAAGTCTTACTGGAATTTCCTAAGGTATTCTCGCTGGAAATTAGATAGCTCCACCTGGGGCGTTGGCTGGATCTCTAAGGAAGGTGATGACGTCAACATCTGCAGGCCTCCCCACCATCTCTGGATAGTCTGTGATTAGTCTAAGTAGGATATTGTGTGCCAGCCTGGTGTCGTCGGGAGATAGGGACATTTGTCCTGTTTTGCTGGGTCCTGGTCATGGGCTATTCTTTTGATTCGCCCAGTCTCTGCACCTTCCTGTTTCGTGGACTACCACGAGGTGATTTAGTTTAGTCCACAGCTGATTCAACTTAGCTAGATTTCTTGGGTCTCTGATGAAAGTGTGTGTGTCGGTTGTTCTCCCAACAAGTCCTGGGCATTTCTCGATTACTTGAAACAACAAATTAAATGTGAGTTCATTAATGTTTACTGGTGGTGGAAGCATTTGTGTCCTCCCCGCTGTGCTCGGGTAGCTCGGCGAAGGCTTCCGTGATGACAGTCAGCAGTCGCCTGATTACTTTTAGCTAAATCTTGAATAAAGTCTGTGACACTGGCTACTCTCCCGATGAGTGACGGATAAAATAACACCACATGTTGAAAATAGGTGAGTACATTCCACCTGAGACTTCTGCTGGAATGTACCATAAATTCTGCGAACAAAGTCTCGATACTGGTTGCTGCAGGGTACTGTGTTACACTTTCAGAAAATATTTTGTTTGCAGTCTATTAGAGTCTTGATTCTTTGTACTACTTGGGCATGACGTGCTTTTCCAAAAGTTTGTTATATCAATGTTGTTGTGGCTTTGGATGTGCTTCTCTCTACCCTGCAACTGGGATGCACAGAGTGTTCGTTTTATGTCCTTTATTATCTTTCACTGGTTTGAGAAAATGTCTTGTTTATAAGCCACAATTTAAATCAGTGTTCCTTTTGCCTTTATTATACTGCTCATGCGTCCTTCTTCCTCGCCATGGATCTTGTCTGCATGTGCTGAGTTTCTTCCCTGTTGTCTGTGGTTTCTTCGCAGTTGGATGCAGCAGGAGGGCTCTCCCCTATATAAGGTTTAATGTCATTTATGAAGATCCATGCCCTTCTGCCCTGGAGCTTGACGGCGGAAGGGGTGCAGTCCTCTTTGATGAAAGGGCCATTGAATCATGGCTCATCCCACCTCTTCCTGGTAAAGTTCCTCACAAGCACATTGTCACCAGGGAAGAAGAGGGGCGCATGTAGACTTTGCGCAGAGTCTGCTTCAGCACTTCCTGATGTGTTTTGTGCTGCACTGTCCCCTTTTCGCCGTCACTGCAGCTGGCCTGAAATGACAGGGGCGCTGGATGTCATACAGTTAAGGTACTCCTGCATCTCTGTTCCCAGAACCTCTCTAGTCAGCTGGGCATCACATTTAGCTCTATCTTGGTGGGTGAGAGGGGTCCTCATCCTTCTGCCTGTAACTATAACATGCGGCGTACGATTATGGTCGGAGCCGGGTTGGTTCCAAAGTCCATACAATGCCAGTGATAGACAGTGCAACCATCCCTTTCTTAATGTGAGATTCAACTTGGCTATCCTCTCCTTTAACAGGCCGTTGAGCCGCTCACATATCCCATTCCCCTCCGGGTGATACGCCGACGAGAACTTGTGCTTTATACCAAGCAATAAGCTGATCTGTTCGAAGACTGCATTAACAAAGTGAGCCCCGTTGTCTGATCTCATTACCTCGCACACCCCCCATCTAGGGAACACTTCCCTCACTAGAAATTTGGCAGCACAGGTAGCATCTGGGTGTGTACAGGGACCTGATTCTATCCATCTAGAGACTGGACACACCACCACAATTAAATACCTGTACCCGTTACACACTTGAATCATGTCGACGATAACTCCTCTCATTACTTTTAATGTGTTCCCAGCGGTGAATCGTTCACCATGAAGAATGCAACGTGCTCTTCCAAATTCAGTGTAAACCAGTCTTCTGCGAGTGTTGCAGCAATATTTTCTTTAGACATGTGTATAGGGTAGTGTAGTTGTTCCAATGCCACCTTCAGCAGGGAGACAGGCATTACTAGTTTACCAATGCTGTCTTGCCTGCACAACCCGTCAGAGGGGTTTAAGGAACACCCTCAACGCTTCCACACATTTTTCTCTTACTGAGGTGCCTCCCCTTGGAGTTCCATTAGCTGAGTCTGCTCCATGTTACTATAGGCCTCAGGTGTGGCTGGTGTTACCATCATTCTCTCATGGGTATGTGCCACCTCCACATCCATGATTGTTTCATTTTTGGACGTCATGCGCTTGGTTCCGTGTCTGCTTCATGGTTTCCACGTGACACGAAATCTGTCCCCTTGGTGTGGGCGGCACATTTCACGACCGCTATGCCCACTGGGAGCTGTAGTGCTTTTATCAACCTGTCCAATAAGGCTGCGTGTTGCACTGGCATGCCGTTCTCTCAGAAGTAGCCCCTCCTTTTCCAGCGTGCTAAGCCTGCGTGCACGGTAGATGTCACATAGGCAGAGTCACTGTACACCGTTACTTCCTGGTCTGCATGATTCTCAATGGCGAGTATCAGCGCCACTAGTTCTGCAGCTTGAGCTGAATAGTGAGATGGTATTCGCGCACTGACGAGTAGCTGAAAGTCCCCATTCGCCAGGTGTTTTACTACGGCCACGCCTGTGTACCTTTGTCTGTCCTCTTGGTCGATTCTTGATGAACCGTCAATGAACACGATTTCACCACCCGCCAGGGCGTTTTCCTCTATCGCGGGGATTTCATCAGAGAATTCCTCATAATTCGCACAGTCGTGTATAGGTTCTCCTTCTGTGACTGGCTCAGCTATGAACGCAGCAGGGTTTACAGTTTTACATCAAACTATTTTGATCGATGGGTTGGCGATAATCACCTCATAGGCAGATGCTCTCTGTGATGTCAGCGTGCCCTTCGGCTTCTCTTGTATGGCGAATAATGAGTGCTCGACGTACAATGTCATGGAGCACCCCATCACAATAGATGATGCTTTTTCAATGGCGAACGCGGCATCAGCTAGATTTTGTTCGCATGGGAAGTGGCCCTTCATGACAGGGTCCAGACTCCCGCTGTAATATGCTAGGGGCTTGTATCCCAGCGAGGTTCACTGCTCAAGCACTGCCGTCATAAAATTGCCATCAGAGTTTGAGAACAGGTAGAATTCCTCTGCATAATTAGGAATCCCGAGAACTGGGGCCTTACAAATTGCCCCCTTAAATTCTGCAAACCCCTTTTCCATTGCCTCAGTCCATTCGATTTTTTCCCTTGTCGCCTGGGCCTTCCTTAGGGCCTGAAGCCAGGGCTTGGTATATGAGCTGTAGTCGAAGACCCATGCTCTGACATAGTTGCAAAGGCCTAAGAAGCTTTGCATTTGTTTTATCGTGAGTGGTTTAGCCGTGTTCATGATAGCTTCAGCCCTTTCTGGGGTTACCTTTTTTCCTTCGTGTGAGATTAGCTGGCCTATGTACAGCACCTCTCACTGACAGTATTGTAACTTTTCCTTATCAACTTTGTATCCTTTCTCAGCTAGGATTGTCAGTAGTTGGACAGAGTCGCGCCTGCATTGTTCCTCAGTGATGCTGCAGATCAGAATGTCATCCACATACTGCAAAACAACACTGTCTACTGCAATATTATTTAGGTCCATCTGCAGGACTCTGTTAAAAATGGATGGAGACTCACAGTACCCATGTGGCAACCTCGTACTTTTCAGGCGCATTTGTCTGAAAGTAAATGACGTCAGGTCATGAGAGTCACAGTGCAACGGGATTGAGAAAAACGCATTTTTTCAAGTCAATCACCGTGAAATATTTCGCTTCAGTGGGTATGTTGCATAGAATGGTGGATGGATTAGGGACTTGAGGGAACACGGCTTCGACTATATCGTTTAATGCTCTTAAATGTTGGATTAAATGCCAAGACCCTCGCTTTGATTTCTTGACAGGGTAAATCACTGTGTTGCAAGGTGATTCTGACGTCACTAGAATTCCATGCTCCATCATGGCGGAAATTGTCTTTGCGATTCCTTCATCTGCCTCTCTGGACATAGGATATTGTCGTGCTCGTGGTAGAATTGCTCCTGGTTTCAGTTTAATTTTTTCTTCACCTGCCCCCCTTAGCAGGCCTACATCATAGGGCCCTGTAGTCCATACCGCGGCAGGCACTTGGGGCATGTTGTCATCAAAGTATTCTGGACGTATCAGCGCCAACATCATTCTCTGTGGCACCTCCCGTTTGATCATTTTGACCCAAAATGTGAGACTTACTTCCACCCTCATCTCTTCTAGGTCAGGGTGTTCTTCGAACAGATCATCATTGGTGACGTCAGTCACTCGATACCCTTCTTCAATGGCGATAATCGCACAACATTGTCTGCCTTCATCATCATATCCTTCGACCAATACCACTTTCCCTCGCACCGCGGCAGATTGTATCATTAAGGGAAATACTTGCTCCTCCTCTTCATGCATAGGTATTCTTGGTCTGAATAGAAACTCATCAGGTGTTCTCATAGTTCTATCTGCGAGACCTGGCAATCCCGCCATGAGTACCCGTACCCCATATGCGAAGACTTCTGGCTTTAACGGTATAGCTCTCATGGCAATGCGCCCTCAGTATGCTCTGATCATTTCGCAGATTTTCGAATAATGCATTCCTGGAGTGGAGCACACTATACCGTTCTCGGTAAACAAGATTGTCATATTCAACTTAGCTATTAAGTCCCGACCTAGGATGTTTACTGGGGTCTGACGTGAATATAATAAGGGTACATTCATTTCGCGCTCTCCCACAGAGACTGGAAGTGCGTCTGTAAAGGGAACTCTACTGTGAGCTCCCGTGAAACTCTGAGTATCTATGGCCTCGCCGGACAAGGAAAACTTGCCTTATCGCATGCATGAGTGCGTCGCACCAGTGCCAACTAAGAAGGAATATTCTTTACCCCCTATGACGACATCCACCCTAGGTTCCCTATTAGGGTCTGGTGTCACTGATAGGATAGAACACATCAGAGTCTCCCGTGAGCTGTCCTATTTCATATATAAGTTCAGCCCACCGTATACGTGTTGATTTCCCCCAGACCCAGGGTTGACTCCCCCTCTGGCGCTAGTGCGTTGTGACATTTGTGGTGGTGCCTGCTGGGATTGTCCCTGCGGTACATTCCCCATGTGCGGGGGTTGAACCACTTGCTGTGCACCTTGCTGCAAGCCTGGTGCCTGCTGCTGCACTGTGTGATTTTGTGCACTGCTCTGCTGTGGGACGGCAAGCTGATTCACCATGCCTGCCCTTGGCTATTTTGCCACATGCTTTGGCTTCTGCACACGTGCGCCACATGTCCTGTCATTCCACACAGCCAACACACTGGCGGTGGTCGGGCCATCTGTCCATCTGGCGTAGCTGGACTGCCCATCTGCGTGTTCTGAAAGCCACTTTGATTATTTTGAAAACCTCCCTGGTTACCTCGAAACCCACCCTGAATACTCTGCCATCCTCTTCCTCCAAAACCCCTTCCCCTCGGGTAAAATCCCACGCTACCTTGGTTATCCTGCGCTGGGTTAGTTGCCTGCTGTGTGCGTGGTTCAGCTAGGCTTGTCAGCATGGCTCCCTCGAGAGCATACTTTGAGAGTTTCTTTTGCACCAGCTTTGCCTCCTCACCCTTACGGGTTGCTTCCTTTTTCCGATTCTTTTCTTGCAGCAATCTACAGTAATGTGCAATTGTCAACTGTATTTCAGCCCATGGTTTAGCATCTATTCCTACCAATTTCTTGAGCTGTTTTTGCAATGGCTCAGGCAACCCTTGGCATAATATATGGTAGAATACAGGGATAGATTTCGTCCACGACTCATGCATTTTGAGCACCCACGCGTCTTGAAAATTCTGGATATAAATCAACAGATCCTCTGATTCTTTCATTTTCCGCGTCATTATAGCCCCCATATCAGACGTGTCTGGATATAACATTTGCAGCGCTTTCCAGACTGCTGCTCTACAGTTATGTAATGGCGCTTCGTCATGGGAGGTGTTAGTTAGGGTTACCCTAGGGTAGCCTGCCTGTTTCCATACATCATCTGCCCTTTCACCAAGTATGGCAATTAAGAGGCCCTTAATGTCCCCTATAGCTAAGGTGACACCCCCTGTCATTTTCTCTAACTCATGTATCCACTTCCTGGCTCCCGATGTCAGCATTGGAAGCTTATTTTTTAAGTTCTCTCGGTCCATGTGTGGCCATGGAATATATTGTGGTATTGCTTCCCCCTTTTCTAGTAGCGGGAATTGGAATACGCAGTCTTCCTTTTCTTTCCCCATAGCTCTCCGGTCTGTCACTGGGGTGGCATTTCTGCCTTGCCGTCTCCCTGGCAATGCCCTTAATCTATCAGCATAGGCAGGTGCCGACGCCTCCCTCTGACTGTGGGGTGTTTCTTCTTGTCGGCCGGACTGCTCGGCAGACTTCGGTGTCCTACTTGTGGACCCGCTAGCATCTGACCATCGTACCCCTCGGTCCCCTGGGAACCGTTTTTCGCACCGTCTCCCTTCCTCTTGTGCCTTATCCTCCATTTCCCCACTGGAGTCAGACTCTGAATGCTCCCAGTTCACACAACTCCTTGCATCTTCTTCGTTCTGCCCAATCTCCAGCCTGTCTAGGGACAGTCCCCTGCTCCCACTACTCCGAGTGACTGCCTCATATAGCTGTGTGCTCTCCAAGCGCTCATCTTCCCTTCCCCCATCGGATATCTGTTCTAGCCCCATCTCATCATATATTTTATCAATCGTTTCCCCGATGCTTCTGGTGTCGAAGTCATCTTCAATATTTCTCCTACTTATACCTTGCACCGAGTCGCCCGCAGGAAAGAATTCTTCTATGTCTTCCCATTCTACAACAGGATTGGGTTTTTTAACTTCCCGCTCCAAATATTCAAGATCTCGTGCCCTCTGTCTGCACTTACGTTCTGCTTCTTCATCTATTTCCTTCCGCTTTCTCGCTTCTTCTCTAGCCTTGTCTACTACCCTCATCCTTTCGTTTCTACGTTCCTTTGCCCTTCTAATTTCCTCCTCTTCTCGTCTCTTCGCTCTCTTCTCATGCACCCTTTGCTCTTCTTCCATCCTTTGCTTAGTCTGTCTGTACTGGTTGTAGGCTGCCTCTTGTTTGCGATCGAGCTGCTTCTCTTGCTCTTTGCGATATAGTTGTTCTCGCTTTAGCCTATGCTTCCTTCTTGTCCTTTCATGCTTTACTTCCATCTCTTTCTCTCTCTCTCTCCTTTGCATCTTATCAGACCTCTCTCTTGGCCTTATGTCATCACCTCCTTTTCCATACAACTTCAGTAATATCTGACCTCCCATCCATTTGTCTTTCGCGAATCCTATCTCATCAACTCTACCTTCATTTCCCTTTCATTTATTTCCCTCTTTCTCCTTATCAGGAGGTGCACAACTCCGTGCCCGATCTCTTCCTTCATCTTCGCGTCTCTCCTTGTCCCTTGAGACCGCGTAGGCAATATTGTTTTCCTGTTCCTTTCCCTTATTGTCGTCACTACTGTACGTAGGTGACTCATATGCGGGGTTGCCATACCCTGTGGCTGCCTTAAGTTCTCTTAGCGGGTAAAGCCCCTCTGATTTACTCCCTTCAATGACTGGCTCAGGCAGGGCTGGTGGCACGGTAGGCGTCTCACTCCCCTCTGTACATACATTTAGTATCCAGTCTGTGGGTGGTTCTTCCACCTTCGTTTCTTCAAGCATCTTCCATAATTCTAGAACAGCAAGACGTTTCTCTAGCTTCTTGCCTGTATATGTGGCGTGTAGGAAAGTCGTCATATGCTGTAAAACAGCCTTAGAAAGGGACCCATTCTGTGACCAAGGGATAAACATCTTGTGGGCGGTACCCATAACCTACTCTGTGCTATACTTTTTGAGTTTTGGTGCATGCTTGGGTAGCTGCTTGCACAAATGTGCAAGTGGAGTAACTTCCTCCATTCTTGATTTCGGCACCAACAATATTTATACAGTTTTTTATCCTTCCAATAGTATGAGCAAGCACCAACTACGCAAGCTCCAATCCAATCTTTTCCATAGTTTTATAATATCAATTTGCTCAGAAAACTATCAATTGGTTGGCGATTCCCTCTTAGTTACAGAATCGCGTAAAACCAATTTACATTTCACACAATCAATAATAACATTTCAATAATAACATTATTTTACATTCGACAGACAACAGAACACTTGGCAGACTAGACGGACACCAGCTGGTCATATATATACCTGCCTTCTAATCAATACCCCATCATGGAGTTTAAACAAACTCCTTTGATGCGTCTTTAAACATCACCGTAGTCTAATTGTCCCTTATTATATGGACTATGAGTTCACGTTTCTTCTGACCGCTGTATTAAAGCGCAGGAACAAGGCGAATCCTTACGTTTTTATCTCAGGTGCCCCCCGGTAATACTTTGTTTTTATCTCAGGTGCCCCCTGGTAATCCTTCGTTTTTATCTCAGGTGTCCCCCTGGCAATCCTTCGTTTTTATCTCAGGTGTCCCCCTGGAATCCCTTGTTTTTTTCTCAGGTGTTCCCCCGGTATCCACTCGTTATCTCTTATGCTCGAGTCGTTACCCCCTATATATATACAGTCTTCTCTACTTCTGACTATTTGAATTTTTTCTCCGCCACCCACTGTTACCTTTCCCTTACTGGCTCTAATGCCTACACAACATTTGCCAAAGTAACGAGTTTGTTGTTTCACTCTCCTATCGCATCTTTTCCTCTCTGGAGCTTCGGGATCACCGCCCCTTCCTCTTCCAGCCTTTTAAGGGTTTTTTGTCCGTTTGGCTGCCCATGGGAATGAGAAGGATTATGCTTGGAAGGCAGGTTCCTTCAGACCCACTGCAGTTTTTCGAAGTTTTACTCTATCATTGTCCACAGGAAGCTTCTCAGTCTACTCAGCCGGAATGGGGAAAGGACTCGTGATATTGCCGAAGGGCCAGAGTTACTTCTTGCCGTCGGTCTAAAGGTGTCTTAGTGTTATATAATCAATAATTAATGGCCGAAACCATCTTCTGCTACCAAGTGTACAGAGGAGCGGGGTTTCACTGACGGGCCAATAGATCAGTGCGCACCCTCTATTACTTATAAAACAAGATAGCTGCACCATGTGAGGACTGGGGGTGCAGGATTCACTTACTCCAACACGACTCAATAATGAGGACTCAGTAGTTTGGCAAAGGGAAGTCTGTTTAATGACAGGTTCATCAAACAGAGAAACAAATGGAAATCAGCAGCATTGCGATCACCTGTCTCGCTCCAACTTCCTCGAACTTCCGTTGAACAGCAATTCTTATTGGCAATATTCGTCATCATTGACGTCTAATTCTACAAAACTCGACATGCAATATAATTGGTTAGGAAAGGTAACTTAAGTATAGGTGCTGTATCTGTATATGATAATAGATCATGCGGATTGGATAACTCTTATCGGGTGGGCATCTACGCCCTTCCCACTACATCACACGTGATTGACGTCACTACAAGTATGACGTCCTATTGGTTCTACTTTCTATAGGACTCCAGATAAATTGGTCCTTTGTGACTGGGCAGGTTACACCCCTAGACATAAATCCCCATTTTAATTAGCAGCATGCAGCATGGACACCCATGTGTCTGGTGTCCCAAGTTTCACCCTGCCTCCCTTCCATCAATCAGTATCTTAGGGCTATGTGTCAATTAGTTGGCTGGGTATGGCCTCGAAACTGTAGCCTCTTATCAGGAAAAGTTATGGCATCCTCGGGTCCTGGATGACATCAGGTGGTGGTACCTCTTCTGCTTGAGTTTCCAGCTTTTAGTGTATTTAATCCTGTTTCGGCCTCATCACATGCATGGGCCCCCCTTATATTGACCTTCATCTGGCAGGCTGGTATGCTCTGAAGTTTGAGTCTTGTTAGCTGACGCTCTTCTACTTTTCTCTGGTTAACCTCGATTTCCCCGGCATGAGCCGCTCTTTGTTGAGTTTCGATTCCGCTCCTTCTCTTGACTCTGGCTGGGTTCTGAAACTTGGCCTGTCAGGCCCCTGGCAACCTGGGTACATTTCTGCTTTTACAAAATGGAGTTGCACTTGTATAGTGTGCCTTATTGAGGTAGATATATGGTTGGCGCTTGCCGCTCCAATCTTCTACTAAGCATTGCAAGCAGTATCGATATCTTTAGCTTCTTGCGTTCCAAGCCTATTTACACACGTTTAACTGGTTGGTTGCTTCCATTTTGTCTCGTAGCAACGTTTCCTCACGTTTTAACATCGTCTCTTTCCTGTGTCCATTACATATATTTTCACAAGTGCTCGCATTGGCGTGCTATCTTCGATAGCAATTTTTGTTCATTCGCGAGTCTGTTCAGCCTCTTATGTCATTTCCACTGGCCTTCCATTAAGGCTCTTTGGGTCTCTTCATGGACCGTCTGTAGGTACTCTTCATTTAATCTCAGCGGCTAGTACGGCTGTCTGATAGGGTACTGTGCTACCCAGGGTTGTCTGGTTATGGGCGCTTCAACAGGTATGGATCTTCTGATGTATACTGGGCAGAGTCCCAGTGCAGCTCTTTGTTGGTTCATTTGCTCACACAGTGGATACAAGGATGACTAGACTGCATCAGTGATTCAACACATCGTCACAGACATGTGTCATGCATCCATGGCGTTTCAAAGTCACACCCACGCTACTCAGACACACAGAAATGTACACCATACATGTCCATGACAGCAGCACCCATCTCTCACACCCCATCCATGTCCAAGAACAGAGACAGGCATCCATTCATGTGTGCATTCTGCATGCTGCTCCGCATGTTGCATTGTAACACATGCACCATCCATGTGGTTCACGCATGACTGGTCTCACATGCAGCACCATGATGTCCCTGCACACACACATTCATACATGGCCTATGTCACACATACAGGCAAGTAGATGACTAACAGCACACTGCTACATGCCCTGTTTCACACAGCAATGAATGGCCACTTACCGCTCGACTCCAGATGGGTCTGCTTCTGAAGGATCTGGACGTGGAGCACTAGGCTTATACGTTCCAGGACCCTCATCTGGATGTTGGTCAGGTGGACCCGGCACCCCTCTGCATCCTCTGCCTTCAAGAGGCGCCCGGTCTTGCTAAGGGTCCTGGACCTGAAGTCCTCCGAGCACTTCCAGACGTGTTGCATGTCGCGGGCTGCCACTCCCTCCACGTTGATGGCAGCCACAATGTCCTTCCAGATCCCCTTCCGTCCTTCATAGTCGGCGCGTGAACTTCCAAAGAGGGCATCTTAATGCCCCAAGACTTGCTCCACCAGGATGCCAGTTGCTGTGACCACCCCTGCTGGAACAGAAGACTCCCGACTGGTATACCATCACTCCACAGCCCAGCCCCAGGACCCAGTTGCTCACCCACACATGCCTCGGGGGTTGCCATGTCCAACACAACACCATCCAAATGACCCATTCAGAGGTCATTGTAGCCAGCGTGTAACATGCGTACGCTCATTTTTGTGTTTCTGTGTGCCACAGCATAGTGCGTGTTCTTTATTCCATGCACATGGGCTACCAGGGGTCGCGTGCATGTAAAATTTTGTTTTCGGGGTGCTTGAGCGTTGAGTGACCCGTCAACTTCTTTGTCACTGAAGCTGGCAGCCCTCTGCCTCTCTGCTGGGGGGTTGCCACTGGTGCCAGATGGTGTTGTGTTGGACATGGCAACCCCCGAGGCATGTGTGGGTGAGCAACTGGGTCCTGGGGCTGGGCTGTGGAGTGATGGTATACCAGGCGGGAGTCTTCTGTTCCAGCAGGGGTGGTCACAGCAACTGGACCCCTACAGATGGCTGACGTGCAGGCACCAAATAGCATGGCACGTGGCCAGCAGGCAGGCTGGCAGCAGCAGATGGCAGGTTGGAGCGTGCTCGGGGCTCTGGGGGACAGGAAAATGGCCTTATGGGCAGGAGCATGGTCTTCCGTTTGTTGTCGCGTGGCCAGCTTGATACGGAGTGATTTGGCATGTGAAAAAACTGCACATCAGCATGTAATTCGAGGAAAGGTCCTTAGCGCGTAAGCGTGTCTGTGACCTCACATGCACGTGCGTTTCCCTCGTGACGGTGCATAGTGATTCAGCATGTGAAGAAACAGCACGTACGTGTGTTAATGCGTGTAATCGGAGGAAAGGCCCTTAGCGCATGCACGCATACATGACGTTGCACGTGTGGGCTGGTTTAAAAGGTACGCATAGGACACCATTTTCTTGTACGTGCTTTTTGTGGAGAGCGAGCGGGTGATTCTTGTACTTCTTGTCGGTTCACATGCGATTACTTCACAACGTTTCCAGTTCGTACTCCTTCTATACTCAGACAGAGTTCTATTCTTCTTTTGGCAGGGGTGTTGCCAACACACACACAAGCGGCTTTTTCACGTTCTTTTTCCAGGCAGACGGTGAGTCGCGCTCATATTGTACAACTGTGGTTGCCCTGTGTGTCGCGTACCCATTCAGAGATCATTGTAGCCAGCGTGTAACATGAGTACGCTCATTTTTGTGTTTCTGTGTGCCACAGCATAGTGCGTGTTCTTTATTCCATGCACATGGGCTACCAGGGGTCGCGTGCATGTAAAATTTTGTTTTCGGGGTGCCTGAGCGTTGAGTGACCCGTCATCTTCCCCCAGGGGTCACAGACAGCCTTGCTAGAGCACTAGGGTATGTATTCCATCTAGTACCCTACCCCTTTCACCCGCACAAGAACATCAGTGCCATGGTTGGGAGGCGACCAAGCAGTAAGGGAGGCAAAGGTGGCCAACCTGCAAGAGGTGGGCGTGGTAGGGGTCGTGGCCGGGATGTGCAGGGGGGCCCAAGAGGCCAGTGTGTGGAGGACCAATCAGGGACACCTATGCCCCCCCAATGGGTTGGGGAGATGCAGCTGACACCATCCCAGCTCAGGCCTTGTTACCCCCCCATATTGTCAACTGAACCGGCACAGGATGACTCCCAGGCTGACTTCCGTGTCACCAAGTCAAAGCCACGTGTGGCGGTGAAAGTTGCTGTCACCAGGCCCCGTGGATCTGGGGCAGCAATGTCATCTGCTGCCCCAAGTAGCCAGGGTGAGGAGGCTGCAGGGGCAGCTGCACCTCAATCCACTCCAGCTCCGAGTCACCCAGCCGGGACAGTGTTGGTCCAAGTCCATCACACCGAGGTTGGTCCTGCCAACATCACCCAGCAGCCAATGCCTGCAGTGAGACCTTTGGTCATCGTGCCTTTGGCTACTTCCAGTGCCCAGTCCACCTGCGCTTCAGCCCCTACCAACCAGAGCGGCGTAAGCCAGTCAGGGTCTTCACCACCTGCCAAGACAAAGAAGGGTGATCTTGCGGTACAGGCTGGGACCCCAGGCACGGCTACCCACTCGGCACATCAGGGAAGCCTAGTTTCAATGATGCAGAACTATACGCACTTGTGGGCTACGTGTCGGCCTATGGCCGTGAAATGGTGGTCACTGCAGGGTGCAAGACTACGCCTGCTCAACATAGGGCCCACTGGCAGACCATCGAGGACCACATTATTTCCCTTGGATTTGTGAGGCGCACAAGCGGTGGAATGACCTGAAACGCAGAGTAAAGAACAAGCTGGCTTCCAATCATGCCTCTACTCTGGTGACTGGCGGTGGGTCTCCACCAGAGGAGGAACAACTCACTGAACATGAGCCTGTCGCTGGAGCCTTCATCATAGAGGATCAGATCCAAGGCGTGGGAGACCTACCAGGACGTGAAGCAATGTCCGGTGAGTGCCCATGCATGTGTGTGCAATCCATGTGTATGTTGCTTGGGTGATGTGTTCTGATTGAGTGCCAGGTGAGGCTGTGTGCTCATGACTGCTATCTGCCACCCATGTGGTACCTCCAAACCATCCTCCGGCCTTGGGTTTGGGTTTCACAGTATCCCTTCTGACCACAGTTGACAATTTGCACCTGATTACTGCACTTGCCCGTCAACTGTCATCTTGCCCCAACATTGTTCATACTGTTTTCCTGTTCATTCTGCCTGATTGATGAAATCCTTCGCATTTGTACCACACATTTTTGTGCCGTACTGCCCCAAATGTAACATACTTCTGTCATAGATTACACCCCACAATGGCCCACATTTCTTACCTTATTATGGGAATGATTTCACCAATCATACTGATTGTGTGCAGGCCATGTGTAGGTGCACTTTACTCTATCATTTTGGGGTCCACTTTGAATGTTGAACATGACAATTGTCTTCTGTCATGTCGGAGTGACCAACCATTGATGTATCCATGTGCCTGCCATCACTGCATCAGTAAACACTGGCTTTGTTGCAGCGTGTGGCACATGCGTGTCTTGTCACATTATTTTGCATGTTTTATTTCATGATGTCCATCTCACATGGATGGGTGGCAGTACTGATTTGCTAACATCTGGGTGTCCTTGTCAAATCTGCCATGGCTATGCTACATGCCATCTGTGTGCTGGCATGTGTCATGTATGTGGATTGTCCATGCCACTCACAGGCTAATGTGTGATGCCAGAGCTATCCAGCATGCAACACATGTGTTGGTTTTCCATCTTGGTGTCCTCAGTGTCTGCTTTTTGCCTCCCCTTCCAACTCATTGACAGTGCATACATGCCAGAGTTATTGTCATATGTGACATGTGTCATTTATGTACTGGATGTCTGCCTTGTCATGCCTATGTGTGTGGGCTATGGTGCACATGCCTGTTTTCATTACTTTTCTTTTATGTTTTTGCAGGTGATGAGGCACTTGATGCTGTTGAGGAGGAGGAGATGGCGCAGAGCCAGGAGGACTCACAGCCACAACTGGGCACCAGTGGAGGACGTGCGGTGGTGGTGAGTGAAAACCCATTACTCTTACAGACCATACTGTCCACGGGTGTCTCTGGGTACACCTCTGGACACCTCTATGAATCAGGTGCTGAATCAGACATTGAGACATATGTGCCGTCGCAGGTGAGTGTTTCTGGCAGGGATGCTGTTCTGTCCAACCCACCTGCACCGGGGGTAGACCCCTCTATGGGGCATTCAGTGTTGGAAAGTCCACCTGTGGCGGTTATAGATGCAGGGTCACACTCCACAATATTTGCTCCTGTTTCTGGGCCAGCAGATCAAAGGAGGAATGCAGTCCTGCAGCCTCAGGCAGTGCCAGCACAGCAAGGTGCACATCACCTTGCCCCAAACAGATGTGGTGCCCGCCAACGCAGTGGCCGTGCGCCACCAGGCAATACTGTGTGGGAGAACTCCATCTACACTATAGCAGCACAACAGGGGTGCCATCTTGTGAAATGATGGCCCAGGCAATGGATAGGGTGGCCACTTCCATTCTCCTCCCTGAAAGGCAGATGGAGCTCCAGCAGCAGGCAACAGAGTCCATTTGCCACTCACACAGGGAGGACATGTTGGCGTCTGACTGGGAGTGAGGAGGACATGTTGGCGTCTGACTGGGAGTGACGGGCTGGACTGGAGACTCTACGCACAGCCATATCTGTAGAGTCACAGACCAAGAGGGAAGCCATGAGGTTAGAACACAGCTCCCTCAGAAATACTCTGGGTGAACTTGAGGTGTCCCGGAGTACAAGGTCAGAACAGAAGCAGGAGCAGCTGACATGCACACTCTCAGCTGATCTCCAGGCAACCCGTCAGGAGATCCGGGCATCACGCGAGGCCATGCAGGTAGAAATGCGTGCTACCCGTGAGGTGCTGCATGGGGATCTCAATACCATTATCCTGCACAACCAAACCTTTCAGACCCACATGCTTGCTGCCATGGAGGAGCATGCCAGGGCTTTGTGTGGCCTACCTCCCATATCACGCCCACCTTCTAATGTACCACAAGAGGGTGATGACAGCGATGGCAGTTCTCCCACTGTAGTGCAGCCGTGCAGGCCATGAGCCCATGGAGGTTTTTTTTTCTCAACATCCACACATGTGAGTGTTGGGGTGCACCCTGTACCTCGTCCCTCCTGGGTGCTCCCCACCCCCTGGTCCACACATGGCCATTTCTTTTAATTTTTTTAATTTTTATTTTACAGTGTGTTGCTTTGTGTGGCTCCCGTAGGAATCCACTGTGTATTCCAGCTGGGCACACACAGGCTTGTCCTGTCTTTGGTTTAGAAACTTGGGTTCCTGACTCACGCACCCCTCCTGCTTCCCCTTTCCATGGGCTCGCAAAGGGTGTGACCAAGTGACAGTAACTTACACAGTGACATTGGGCTCCCATAAATTGTGTGGACAGGCTGTAGTCAAAACTGTGTATACATCCCTAGTGGGGATTGTTGTTCAATTCTCCACTGCATGGTGGATTTATATATGGTTCTACATCCATGACTTTTCCTTATATACATGTACCTTCTTCATGTCTTAACAAGCCCGTCTACTTTGCAGATGCAGGTCATGTTGGATGCAGTACACTGACACATTTGCCTACCAGCAACACTCTGCAGTTGGAAGGGGTCGATCTGCTGCCTTAGTCAGGTTGTGACACTTGCACTACTTTAATTTTTTACTGTCATGTATTGCCACTGTTTGATCATGTACTGATGTTTTGTCTTGCTGGTAAGTATTTGTTCATGTGTGTTGTTTTTTATTCATTACTGAGAGCAAATTGTCTGTGGCCTGTTTCCATTTGGGACAGTGCAGTTTGTGACACTTGTTTCATGTGTTGTGCATTCATTTAGTTGTTTTCACATTGCATGCCATGCCATGGTGTGTTGCGTAGCTGAGATGGGGAGGGGTTGGGTGACACGCCACTATTTTTATGTGGTTTTTTGCAAGGGGGTAGTCCTTCATGCTGCATGAATGTGTGGCTTTTTCTGACACAGCATTGTGCGTCTTTAGGTAGCTAGGGATGCACAGAATGTAGCCCTTCCAGGTGAACAATCTCAGGCTGGTATGGTTGTGACAGTTGACTGTTCCTTTTGTCATCATCATTGATTGTCAGCTGGTATGTGCCAGGCCTGTGTGCACTCCGCAGGGGTGTGATTTTAGGTGAAGCAATTTGCCACAAGCTGGGTACGGGCTGCCTCAACACGTGCCCTTTCACCTCCTATGCATAGTGGCCGTGCATGTTGTCAGGGATGTGGGGGCACCACCATGTCCACCGGCACGCCCCGCCAGGATGCAACATCGTGCAGGACACATGCTGCCACTATGATCCTGCACACTACTGGGGGCGCATATAGCAGCTGCCCACCAGAGCAGTCAAGGGAGCGAAAGCGTGACTTCAGCACTCTGAATGTGCACTCCACTATGCCCCGGGTTGCTATATGTGCTGTATTGTATCTTACCTCGGGTGGTGTGGTGGGGTTCCGAATTGGCATCATCATGTAGGTGCTCAGAGGGTAGGCACTGTCCCCTGGGGTGGGGATAATGGTTGTCATTAGTGGGGTTTTGACATTTCTCAGTCTCTGACATGCATGCATGTGCAGAGGCATTTATACTCACCACTTAGCCATGTGTTGCCATGCCGCCCAGCTTCCAGGTCCCGGTTTAGGGGTGACATTCTGAATATAAATCTATCATGGCTGGACCCTGGATAGTTGCCATATACTGAGGTGATGATTCCCTTGGCATCACATACAACCTGCACGTTGATGGAATGCCAGTGCTTGCGGTTTCTATAGATGTGCTCAGTGGCCCTCGGAGGGCGTAGAGCCACATGGGTGCAATCAATGGCACCTAGCACTATGGGGACGTGTGCCACCCCGTAAAAGTCCTGGGTGACAGCCTGCCTTTCTGCAGGTGTTCTGGGCATGTATATGTGTCTGCGGACTGAGGGGCGTGCAGTCATGATGGCCAACACCTGGTGTAGGCAGCGTGACGGCGTGGCCTGTGAGACACCCCCGACTATGGCAGTTGTCAGCTGAAATGACCCAGTAGCCAAGAAGTGCAGCACATTGAGCACCTTTTCCAAGGGGCTCAGTGCTTGGGAGCACAGGGTGGGTGATGTGAGGTCAACCTCCCACTCCCTGACCAGTTCTAGGATTATTAGTGGTGGAAACCTGTACCTCCCATACACCTTGTCATCAGACATCCCAAAAAGGCTGGTCCTGGGTAAAAAAATGCGGGGCCTGGCTATCCTCCTTCTCCTGCGGTGTCCCACAACCACTGCTGCGTGGAACGGTATATTCATTGTAGCGTATGAACTTGTTTGTTGTTTGCGTGCACTTTTATGATGCGCAGGGCCGCTTACGCCTGCTGGCGTACGCGTTTCTGGATTAGTGCGTCTTTTTTGGCGCGCGGCTTTCCCCTGTTCGATTCCATGAATACGTTTTGTTAGCGCGCGTGTGGGCGTTGCCAGCATTTACCTCCTGTACTTCCCCCGTAACGCCCATATTTTCACACGTTCCGTTTGTTACGTCCTGTGTTCCGCCCACTTTTCTTGTGTGCGCTACACGATGTGCGCTTTCCTTGTGCACGTCATGCATGCCGTTTAGTGACGTGTGCGACCGCGTGCGCCACCCACGGATTTGGCGCACATCTCAGGTTTCACAAATGCTGCGCATTCCATGAATCGATGAACGGCGGCGTGCGCTGCTTTAGCACGCGTGCGCTGCGATTTTCACGCTTGCGCTCCCCTTTTCGGCGCACATTTATTCCATGAATTACCCTGTAAAGGTCTGAGCAAAGGTGCAGAGGTTTCAGAATATAAGAGACTCATTGCCATCAAGAAAGTCAATGAGTTTTCGTGGAGTAATGATTGCAATATCATTTTGTATTATACTTTGTGTTTTCCTCCTGATTATTATGACATTTAGACATGTTATAAGAAACAATACAAATATGGTGGGTAACAATAAAATATTTACTATTGTCCCTGGTGAAAGCACCAAAGTATCCTTTATAAGCAGCTATTTCATTTTAAAAGGGATGTTGGGGAAGACCATGAAGACATAAATAAATATCTTGATAATTCGGCTAATTAAAAAAAAAATAATGCAATCAGCACATGAAGAAGGTAGGAGAGAGAATGTCAGATGAAATGTCTGTTCCTTAATACTGTATGCCATGAACGCAGCAAGGACATTTATTGTTAAAGAGATGCCTGCATATGATGCAATATGTCTCAGTCATCTAGCAAAATGTGCAACCAGAGGGCAATTTGAAGGAAAATGGGCAACTTTATGATAGCGATCAAGAGGAAGATTTCCATATGAAGAAACATATGTGAAAACAAGAAGGATGGAAAGTGGAATGGGTTGGACAAGCAAAAAACTGATGTATCCACCCCAAATTGGAGAACGAATAAAAATTGTTGAGATATGGTATATGATATGGCATTTATAATGTGCCTATACACAAGTGTTTCAAGGCATGACGAGGAAAGGGAGGGGGAACAGAGGGAAGACAGGCAGCTTTCTTACTAGGCCAAGTAACATTGAGATTACGCAAGTGCAGGGGAGGGGGAAGGGGAAAAGTGCAGAGGGCAAGGGGTAGAACATGGGATTGACAGTAAAATTAAATAGAATAAATAAAGCAATACGTAAAAAGTGTGTCCAGCTGGTGGTAATTGCAAGGGTAAGTGCAGACATCAGGTTTCAAGTGCTAGTAGGGGACTGTAGGGATATAGAATACAGTCCCCATGTGCTGGGGTTGCCAGGGAGGCAGTGCAGGGGTGCAACTGGGGGGAGGGGATGTGGGCCCGAGATCAGAGGTTGGCCAGGTGACCAGTGCAGTTTCAGCTTCAGCCAGGAGTTCAGCAGAGGACAGGAGGAGAGAAAGCAGAAGTAAAGATGAAGGTTTTGAGGTGCTTCCGGAACCGGAGATGGTTCTCCTCAAGTTTCAGGGAAGAAGGGAGGCTGTTCCAGAGGGAGGCCCCAGCCTGAAACTGGCAGGGGAGAGGACCTGAAGTGAATGGACTGCTCAGATATGACTGAAAGATCAGGAGAGCCAGAATGCTGGGAGAGACCTCAGCTATTAGTTTATGGACGTGTTGCTACCAGTACCAGATGGTAACTAGGACTATTATCTTGCCCTGCACAATTATTAAAGAAGGAACAAGTAAGCATAGTGCAAATAGTGAATGAAAAATGCCTAGAATGTTGGGCCAAGTACTGCAAGTTACTAACATGGGTTGAAAACGAAACAGGACCAGTATCTATTATACAACTAAAGAATGCAATAACTTGCTTCAAGAATGAAGTCCTGGTCCTGTTTGGAGAAATAAAAGGATGTGGTCCCAGGAACAAATAGAGGAACTGCTGTACTGATTGGCCGATATTGGGTCTCTGGATCCAGAGCGTACATACAGTTGCCTAAGAATTGGGGAGGAATATGCTCCATTGTAGTAATGCATGTTCCAGCATTAGTGATTCCTCAAAGTGATCTCATCATTGATGGATTTCCAAAAATGAATGATAATCAGAAAAGGTAGAGGTCGCTCAACCTCCGCTGGCTAAAGAGAGAGAATTATTTCTCATCAAATTCAATAAAGGCATATGAAGATATTTCAGATGAGCATAAACTGTTCAGAAAGATGGCAATGATGTATGACGTCTATCTTAATGCCTGGATTCCTAACTGCAGTGAATGCCAAGTGGCTGGAGATTACAAGATGGGAGATGTTACAGACAATCAATGCAACAATAAAAGGATTTAAGGCAATGAGAGAAGAATTGAGAGCCATCACGCTGATGGCTCTCCAGAACAGGTATGTCCTGGACTTAATTACAGCAATGGAAGGAGGTGTGTGTGCCAAGGTGGGGCATTCTTGCTGTACATTCATTCTATCCCATGATGGAGAAAATGTGACTCTGGCAGAAGCAATAATTGTGCTGGCGTCCCTGCATACAAAGATGGAAGATGTAGCTGATGAGACAGCAGGAGATGATTGGTTTTCCTTCCAATAGTCACGGATTCCAACCTGGTTGGTGAATGCTTTCAAAACACTTGTAGCAATACAAGTGTTGGTTGTGCTAGGATTTTCTCTCATAAGGATCATCTTGGGACAGTGCCGGAAGACAGCCAAAAAAGCCATTGGGATGAAGATAATTATTGATATAGATGCTGGAACTGGTGAGCAGATGCAAGATGATGAAAGTACCATTGGGAATATAAAGAAAAAGCACCCTTGCACCTCCAGCAATGAGGTTCTACTACCCCAGGGATCATGAAAAATATGTAGGACGTTGGATATTCTGTCCACCATCCGGAGAATACTGCCACATGACCTGCAGTGTGGATGAACATATAAAGAGTGCAGGTCACCTGAAGGGGGTGACAAAGATATTGATCCCAAAGAAACTACAGTATAAAGAGAAGATGAAGGAGATTGAAGAGGAGAATGTGGTTGAGGGCTCAACCAGAGGGGGGAATATAGAGGAGTAGGTGGACACATTTTTCCTAACTCCGGCCCCTTCACTGCCACCATATTGGAATAGTAGGAGAAGAGCCCTATATGGGACTCCATGTGTTGTCCATATGCTGCATCATGTGTACGAGAGACGATATGCACTAAGACAACCGTATTAAATGTATCCTTGCACTGAAAGTGTGGAAGGATATTGTGTGGAAGGAAGTCAGGATCTGATGAGGGTTGAGAGATGTCATGTATAGGATCTGCAAAGATATACTTAAACAATATGAAAATACTTAAGAGTGATGATATAACTGAAGCAACAAGAGAAACATATACAAAATAAAAGATTAATCATGTATACAAAAGAAGATAAAGTAACTTGCTGACTAATAAGTGTAAATATGCATTAATGTAAGGTAGAGAAGACATATAGAAGCTTGCTATAGAGAAATATATAACTTGGCTAGGATGGCCATAACTGAAAAATGGAGGAAGGCTCATGTTAAGATTCAATCTAGAGACCTTATAGACAGACCAAGGTTGCAGAGTCAGGAGATGCTGGAAAACATCTTTGTGTGCAAAACGAAGAGGAGTCTATGTTGGCCTGGGATCAAGGATTTAAATTTTTAAGGCATAGTTGCAAAGCACAAAGGGAGACTGGTGGATAAACCCATGTGTGTGTGTAGACAATTAAAAGTGTATAAAGTGTATACAAGATAGAGTGAGCAAGTCTGTAGAGGCCAAGAGGAGCAGTGACACCCAGCATAATTGAATCAAATAGCAGTAAATAAGAGGTAAAAATGGACACATTTGTGGTCGCTTCACACATGATTCAGAAGTCAAAAACAAGGGCTATACATTAAGCTGTGGATAAAGATAGTGATGTACTTACACTCCATTGAATGCCCCAGAACAGAGAGCAGGCTACAAGGTCAACTGCAAAAAGGACATTGTGGCTCATACTCAGACTCATGAGATGTGATGGAATAATTGGGAAAGTGGGAAGTAATCTGACATGACTCAAGCACCTGGGTTTCATTTTGTTTGCATGCTGCTAGATGAGCTGAAAGTCCAAGGTTGGGTGGGAATGCGCACCAATCAGTGGGTCTATGGGGCAGCCTGCTATACATAATTGTGTAGGCCAATCCGCTACCATTTTGTCCAACATAATCAGTGTTATACCTATTTAGAGATAGTTCAAGGCATGCCTTACAGGTAAGAGTTAGCCAATGGTGTACTAACCCCTTTGGATTCTATAAGTAGATATGTTCCCCTAACCAATCCCTCTCGTCAATTGGTTTTACAGTTTGCCACACAGGATGCCATCATAGATGACACATATTGGGGTATAAAATCTCTGTGTAATAAGTTTGTGTGTGAGTGTGCAAGCATCAGTACGAAGTTTGCCAGACCGCCCTGCTTTATTAAATTAGAGAATAAAGTAGTACTTTGCCATATTCTTTGAGTCTGTCTGGAGATGCTTCAAGGTGCTAGAGCACAGTGGGTCTTGAGTTTTTTTCTGAATTGGAGGGGCGTGGTTTGAGTCTGATGCTGACGGGGAGGAGGTTCCATAGACTTGGGGAATAGGCAGAGAAGGCTTGTTTTCTGCTCCTTTCATTTTTGCAGTGGTGGATTTCAAGTCTGCACATATCCTAGCTTCTGGTGGTGTGCTGTCCACCGGGGATACTGAGTTTCTCCGTGGGGTAGCTGGATGACTTGAGGGTGACTGCCTTATAGATGATGCAGCAAGACTTGAAGGTGATTCATGTGTGCATTGGGAGCCAGTGAAGGTTGATGAGGGCCGGGGTGATGTGGTCGTATCTGCGTATACCCTTGATGAGGTGTGTGGCGGCGTGTAGGACACTTCTCAGGGGCATAAGGAAGGATGATGGGAAGCCTTTCGAGGAGTGCATTGCCCCCATATAGGTGGGATAGAACCAGTGCTTGAACTGTGGATAAAAAGCTGCCCGGAGGGAAGAAGGGCTTAATTTCCACAGGAGTAACAGCTGATACCAACCTCTCTGAGCTTTCTTTGCTATGTGTGTCTTGAAGGAGAGGTGTTTGCCGATTTCGAACCCGAGGGACTTGTCGCTGGAGATGAGCTCAGGAGTTCATGGTTGATAGCCAGGTCTGTATGTCTGGGTGTTCAGTGTTTTTGGTGAAGAGTAGTAATTCCATTTTTAAGGGGTTGAGCTTTAAGTAGGCACTTGGAATTCCAAGAGTGGATCAGCAATAGGCATGTTTTGGGACTATAGATGTCCTTGATGGAATCGATTTTGAGATATAGCTTTGTGTTGCCAGTGTATTGGGGGATGTGCGTGGCTAGGAAGGCTCCGAGCGGCTCCATTTGTAGATTGACGATCGCTAGGAAGAAGGTGGAACCCTTCCGCACTCTACAGGTGACGGGTAGCATTAGCAATCTAGAGGAGTAAACAAACTGCAGGCGGTTGGCGATGTAGGACTTGATCTTTAATCATTCTCTATAAAGCCAACATTATAAGAAGGTGACTAGCGGTTGTGTTGGGGTAGAATCCAGTTTACTGACTCATCACTCTAAACTGCTGTCGCATGGATGGAGACCAATGAAGGTTAATAAACTGATGAACAAATGCCCATCCAAAGGGGCAATACCAGGGAATGGCATCTCCCCTTTAAATAATGTATTTAATCAACAGATCATTCACCAGCCAGTTATATTGTTTCGTTCACATCATCATCCTCTGAGTTTCTCAGCAAATGTTTATGTTAGTGAGGCTGTTCCCATATATGTCCCAAACCAAATTCGGTGTATACTGGGTAAACCTCACATATGCCATTTTTCATTGCGCCAATCTTCTTTTGCTCAATAAAACAAAACACCCATCATCATCAAGCTTCATTAATCCGTAACCATAAGAAACATGTCCTTTTTCTTCATTATCCCTTTATTGCCTAAATAAAACAAAATGTGCAACATACTATTTCAAAACATTGCGTAGGTAATCCTGTTTATAAGAGAACTGCCTAGCATTTCAGAGTTGCAAGGTCCTTGTGGGGGAAATTACTTGCTACATAAATTAATGGTTCCCCTCTGCTAAGACTTAGTCAATTAAAACGTGATTTAAGACCCTCCTGAGAGGTTGCCTTTCTGTGTAGCAGGTTATTTAAGCAGTGTTCAATCTCAGTAGAGTGGCTCTCACACTTAGGGCTCTATCAGAGCCTTGGCGGTATCCCGGCAGTCATACCGCTGGGATACTGCTAGCATAAATAGCGTTACTGCTACTCGTTCTGATGCAGTTGGCGCCGGATCCCGAGTAGCAGGACGGTGGAATGTTCCCATTCCCCATTGGCAGCAATGGGCCCAATTGGATTGGGGAGCGCTATTAGCACTGGTGCAATTAGTGCTGCGCTAATAGCTCAGAAAAACAGGCAGAAAGTAGGATTTTTACCTCCAGCCAAAAGCTGGCAGTAAAACTACAAACTTTCCACCCAACTCATAATAGGCAAGCCCTTAAATGTGGCTGTACTAGCATTACTGCAGCATTTAAGGGCTACAGCCCAACTCCTGATGAGGCCCTAATTATGGAAGAATTTGAAGATTTGGGTTTTTTCCCTACCTTATTACAAGGTTCATCCTGATGTGAACCCCTATCTCACTGTGCCTAGTGGGGTCCAGCTTGAACTCACTGATGATGCTCAACAAGGCAGAAACCTGTGTTTGGTGTTGTTGTTGGTACTGGTTCAAATGAGAGTTTCCTAGAATATTGGTGGCAGACTATCCTTGTGACCTGGGTGACATTGATATGAAATGGTATTCTCTCCTCTGCTAAGGCATTGTAACCTAAAACATTATCATATACCCTCCTGATTGGGTACCTTCCCAAAACTCTGCCTATTTGTGTTCATTCTCGATAGAGGGGCTCTCCCATTTTGGTTCATTTTGGAAGGTTTGGGGTTTTACCCTACCATATTAAAAGCAATCCAGATGTGTTCCCCAGGCTCTCTGTGCATAGAGAGACACCGCTTCATCTCACTTATGATACCCAGCAAGGCAGACACACATGTTTGGGGTTCCTCTTAGTCATCCTTGTAATTGTCTAAAATGTTGTTGCTGGACTGTGCATGTGGGCAGGATCAGACTGATATGCACATTGATATTTATGCTCTGGTAATGCACAGTGAGTTAAACATGAGTGTAAACCGTCCTGAGAGGGTACCATCCAATAGACCAGCCTATTTACTCTATGTCCATTCGCACTAGAGAGGCTTCCACATTTTGGCAAATTCAGAGCAGCATGAAAAAGCCCAACATGACATAAAATGTGATCCCCTACTGCCAGCCTCTGGTTAAACCTCCTATTTTACTTTCTCACACTGTCAGACTCTAGCTCTTCCCCAATCTCTCTCACTCTCTCACTTTTTTTCTCCATTTATTTCTCTTAAATAGAGATATTGCATACCATGTGTTACAAGAATCATGGAATTGGCTTTTGAGGGGATGAGGCAGACTGGAGACATGCTCAGAGTTACCAAGGGCATGAAGTTTTTGGTTCAGAGAAAAATCTGCCTGAGATATGAAAATTCCTGAGGCACTCATTTTGCCTTGCTAAATATGTTGTTTCGCAGGCAGGCAGCCATCTCAAACCTCACTGTAAATTGCTCAGGTGCTGTTCTCAGTGGATCCTACTGGGACTTTTGCCATCACACAATGAATGGCATTAGGCAGGTATATATCAGGCAATTGGGAAATTATGGTGTATTTTCTTTTTTAACAAATGTCTTCTTCGGTGTCTCAAAAAGGCCTCAAACCCTTCCAACAGAGTTCAAACCTCCGCAGTCCAAAGTGAATCCCCCAACTTCCCCAGCAGCTGGTGCTGAGAGTGCTATATAAGCTCAGTTTCAGAATTATGTTGAAACAGTGCAGGGGGCTCTTCATGGGGAGTATGGTGGGAAGGAGGTGCCCCATAAAGCTGGGTCTACCATCCCTGGCCCAACCGGGGCTAACTGTGGCTGCATGAAGGTGAAGAGAAGCATGGTGTTAGTGAAAGTGAAAGGTAGTAAGTAGGGGGTGGGTGTTCATGGATATGATGGAAATCCAACAACACTGTAATCTCAAATGTGCCCATTACTCTGCACTGATCAATGCTAGAGCCCACAGGAAAGCCGTGGCCAAGAGCTACAAAATAAACATTAGGACAAATGGTTCAATCACAAAACAAAAGAGTATTGGATCCAAGAGGCAAAGAAAGTGAACGCTGCTCACATGAAGTGTAAGATAATGGCTTAATGTATGGCTGGGGGGGAGTTCAATGTGTAGACATATTGAGATTACCATTTTAAGTCCGCTCAAACGTGGTTTGTTTGACCCAAGGTGCACTGATGTTTGACAGCTTAGCTCTCCAGTTGATGTCAACAGAATACTTGGGGGCAAATGTATATACCATGACACCCAGGTGAGGACGGGATCTGTGTACCCAGGTTTTAGTGTATTTTTGATGAGTTTTCCAACTACTTAATGGGCACGTTGTTTTCCAGATAGTCCTTAACTGGCGCATTCACTGACACTGCTTGTTTTCCGGCTTACGGGGACTACAGACTCTTTTTGTCTTGGTGTCGAGGTCGATGCTTATTATAATAATGTTGTATTTATATACACACGTTTGAGAGCCGTTTAGTACCAGTCTTGGAGACTTTTCAGGTAATTGGACTTCAGTTTGAAACATGATTTTAACATGTTTTTAGACGTATTCTTCTTTTTTGGGCTTCTGGTGGTGGATTCTATTTTTCTACAAACCCCTGGTGACTGACGCACCTATTATATGGAATTGACTTCTATAGTAGTGGTCTGGCGAACTTATTAATTGATGTATCACCTGAAAAGAAGTGGCAAATAACGGCTCTTCTTCATAATTACCTCTTTGTAATTACTTTTCTTTTCAAGAGTGACTCTTGAGACTCTTGAAGTATCTGTGACGGTGACGGGCTTTTATCTCTTCCCATGTTTTGGGCTTAGGTCTGAGTGCAGTGGTGGAGGTTGTGATTTGTATTCAGGATAATACCACTGGGAACTGAAGGCCTATTGCCTCTTTCCGTTTTACAGCTTATTTACTACATCCATAGGTGGATGTTCCTTGCACCCCTACCGCACAATGTTGAAGGAATTTTAAAATGAAAAGAAGTGTTTTCCCCTGAAGAAAGTTCAGCCACATAAAGGCATAAAGAACTGAAACATGCTACATGTCGGAAATATATATGTTTTATGTGACACATTAGTTTTGTGATGTTGTGATATGCTGCTATATTTGTGTCTATGTATTTGTCTGAGTTGTGATTTTTTATGAAAATCGAGTAATATAATTGTATCTAATACGATCAACTGTTGTGCTAGCTTAGGGTCCTTTTTTGCAATAAATTATATATTTTTGGAGATTCTGTTTGTACTTTATCTATTTTTTCAAGATAAAATCATTAAGAGTGGTGTTTGCGTTCCCTGTTTGATACCGACAATTGTTCATTTGTGTTTGGTTTTCTATCTCTTTGTTAATCATTATATATCTAGAGATAGTGAAACATGGGGGTTATCCTTTGAAACCTATTTAACTCACCTCTATGTGTCAAGGAGCATGGCCCTCGGTTTAGGGGTCCCCAGTTCCTAAAAGAGTCATGCATTCTTAAGAAAGTATGCAGTAATTGTCAAATAGTAGCGGGCAGACCTTGAAGAGATATTGAAGGGCAGTCAAGGCTCATCATCCACACAAGTGTGAACTGTCTCAATGGTGGTTGCTCTGCAGTCAAAAGTGAAGTTTCCCATCCATCAAAAGCTATTTTTACTTCAGGAAGTGAATTAAGGGTTTGCCTTTTTCAATTATGGGATGCTAAAGACTGAAATTATTTTCAAATACTTAAATGTTTACCCAATTTGGGATGAATTCTATGATTGGTATCAAAACTGTGTTTCCATAGGTCTGAAACAAGTTCTACAAGGTAGAAAGCCACATTTGTTTTGGCCATATGTGCTCATCCTGGTCATTTTGAGGTCGTCTGAAAATGACTTAAAATGATGACTATTTAAACATCGTAGAAACAGGTGCAATGTCTCATTGCCCTTGGTTTAAATTGCCACATACACAAATGTGTCACTTGTTAAGATTTTACCTTTGGTTAGCATTTTGGACCGCCCTCGTATGCGACAAACAACATTTGGGTGATTCACCTATTCACCTGACATGTGAGATGAATATGGTTTGCTTTATCTGACTCAGTGTCAAATTACGTATAATAATGTAATTTGTCTCACCGACTTTGAGGAAGTTGATATCTTTTTTTTTTATTGTGTTTAATCACAAACGATTTTTACAAGATTCTTTGTCGAACAAGTAAAAAACTCCTTAAAACATCAAAGTCAAACTGGAATCAACATCATGCACTAGAAATCATCCATCCGGTGAAACCGCTCATAGAGAGGAGATTGGGGAGATCAAAAGGAAGTTGAAGTAACACAGTTTTCTGCGCAGTCTTTCATTGATTGATCTTTTTCAATGCTAAGTCTATAAGTTTAACAGTTGCCAAAGTCCATCTAGTGGTCTCCCCTAATATAAGTCGATTCCAGAGAGTATCTCCATCTGCCATTAAAGCACCTGTAAGGAGTGGCAGCAGGTATACTGATCTGTTTTGTTTTGTTTTTGGACATGACATCACCAAGTGTCTTAAAGTTTCCAGCTGCTCTGGATTTTTGCACAAACGGCATTCGTTCACCCCCGAAGACGATCTAATAACCAAAACGTTGTTTGTCATTAGCAGATTTAATCTTGCTTTCATAAAAGCTTTCCACATCAGTTTGTTTGGGAATTTAACACAATAATTTTGAGGAACTTTTACTTTGTTGTAAGTGAGAGGGAGATGGGCTAACAATTTGTTCTCTCTTGCTTTATAGTTTGTGACGATCCAGTCTTTGTTTTCCATTTTTCTTTTTACTCTTTGTAGGTTTATTTTCAGGTCTTCTTCTGTGCATGCAACCCCTATCAATTTTGCTTTTTGCTGGGCGTCCCATGTGTTTACTGCCTTGCATTTTTCACTTTTAAATTCTTCAGCTATCACATTGTAAATAGGGAGAGTATCAGCTAGCAAACTTTTCCTGTAGAGTTGCATGGCACTTTCGTCCACAGATGCCGCCAAAGATAGGAGGCCCAATTCGCACCTAATTGCTGCCATGGAAGGTGACTTAGGGACTCCCAAAACTGCCTTCCACAAGCGGCCTTTCAATTTGATCCATATTGACATGGGCATGTTTAGAGTCGTGTCCATTCCCTAGATAAGCAAAGGTACAACTTTCGTTTTATAGAATTGGATGGATGGGAGAAGTGAAAATCTGCCGAATTTGTTATTGATAGATCTAGTTTGCGCTGTTAGCTGTTTCGCTTTTTCCCATAGTGTTTTCTGCATCATGGTTTCTCTAGCCGATCCATCTATTATCACTCCTAGATATTTGAAGGGAGACACGACTTCAATTTTAGTTTTGTCAAGGAATCAATATTGGTTCTTGTTTACCTTGTTCTTTGGTTTATCCAAGACCAGAATTTTCATTTTAGTCTTGTTAATTTTCAGATTGTTTTCTTCGATATCCCTTGACAGATTGTTTAGTTTCCGTTGTAGGCCGATTTGGGTTTGATCTATTAGAATCACGTCATCGGCATATAGTAATCTTGAGATGGATTTTTTCCTATTTTGGGGGGGGAATGCCCTTATATTTGATTCAGAGAATTGATAATCTCTCAGAAAGGCGATAAAGAGAGCTAGGGCTAAAAGGCAGCCTTTTTTGACTCCTCGATTGGCTGGTATTTCCTCTCACAGTGTCCCTTGTCTGTTCAATCTTACACACATCTTTGTTTTTGCATGCAGAGCAATTATCGGGTCCAAGGTAGCTTTTGGACAGTCCCAAACTTCCAGTTTGACCATAGTTTTTTTCCGATTGACTTTGTCGAAGGCCTTAGATAGGTCGATAAAAGCCAAGTAAACTTTCGGAGCTGCTACCTTGACTTTTAACTTTAGGATGTTTAACAACAAGATGTTCACAGCTGTGCTTCCATTTTTCTGGAAGCCCATTTGAAAGTTGTCTGTGCATCGTGCATTTCTGGCCCATTTCCGGAATAATGCCAATAAGAGTGTTGCATAGATTTGACCAATAATATCTAGGACGGCAATTGGTCTGTAGCTCTCTGGGTCTTCTCTGCACCCTTTTTTGTAGATCGGGCTAATTACTGCTTTCAACCAAGTTTCGGGGATAATTTTTGTTCTTCTGCAATGTTAAAAGATTTTACTGATTACGGCTGCCCATTCCCTTGGAGACTGCTTCAAATCGAGATTTGTCAGGCCATCTGGCCCAGGGGCTCTGGAGGTTTTTAGTTTGACTATCGCCTTTTCAATCTCTTCTGGATCTGTCACGTCGGCCCATGTTGTTGAAGCTTCCCAATCGCTGGTGCAACAACTGGCTTGTGGGAAGTCAAAAAGGGCTGCGAAGTGGCTTATCCATTTCAATTCCGACACTGAGTTTGAAATATCGTTTGTAAACTTTGTATTCATCTTTTTAATTAATGACCAGAAGTCACATGATCTTTTTGTGCTTAATGTTCTCAACATTTCTTCTGAGTCTTGTTGGTATAAGGTAAGTCTATGATGTTTTAGCCATCTAGTATAATCCTTTAATTCATTTTGCCAGCTCAACCATGCTTCTGCTGTGTTTGTTTTTGTTGCTATTCTTTTCAGTTTCTGTAAACTTTTTCTTTTCTCAACCACTCTCTTGTCATAAACATGTTTTGGTTGCTCACCATTGTTTTTATGCCCTGCCGATTTTACTCTATAAGCTAAAAGAAGTCGAAGATAGTGTGGTCTCACTTCAGGTTGTGACTGTGACTCCTTTGTTCCAACCGGATTGTGTCTAGCATTTATCTCCCTCACATCTGCTGCTGTCAAACAGAGGCGTGTTTGTTGGTTATTTGCTAACACATTGTAGTTATAAGTCTGTTTTAACGGGCGATTTCACCGCCATGAACAGGGTAGCAGATTGTGATTTCTGTGGTTGATTCTTTGTACCTGGAAAGTAGATATGTTCGATAATAGTCCCTGACTTACAAAAATTTTGTCAAGTGTCGCTTTGGAGTTTTGGTGTTCCCATGTCGGCATCGTTTTTTGATGCGGAAACAGAGTTACGACGTTATGGAGATTTCTAGGGGTAATTAGTTTCATCCATGCCTTTCCTCTTTCTTCCGTTGACCCCTGTGGCACAAGCCTATTAGTATACTCCAGGTGTTTGTCCCATTTTGCATTGAGATTGCAACATATGATAATGTTGATGTTTTCATATTCCGCATACATTTTGTCAATTATTTCCACAGTTTTCACACAGAACGCTTTGGTTGTTATTCATTGAGGATTCCAATACAAGTTTATGATCGCTAACCGTGTGGTAAATTATCGGTCAGGTCCTGATAATTTATGGGCCCAAGATGTAAGAATGGCCAGGATTTCATATGATTCTTCCAATTTATCTTTTGCCGTGATTCCCAAACCTATTTGGATTGCTGTCAAGAGCCCAGAGGATGGGCGGCCTAATAAACCTTTTGAGGCTGGTGATATTTCCACTATGAAATCGTCCAGTGATGGCTTTTATACCAGCCATGACTCCTGTAGACATAGGATGTCATGCTGTCCTAAGTTGACATCTCCTATGGTCGTTAAATGTGAATGTCCTCTCATGTGCCACGATCCCAAGGTAAATACTTCCCTGATGAATGCTTCCGATGTTTTATTGGATCCTTTGGACGAGGATACTGAGGACATCGGTCATTGCTATTTTCTTGCTCTGAGGTTTAAGGCTGATTTAAACCATGTCCACGGGCCTCTTGGCGTTTTCTCATCTGATGGCCTACTTGAATTGTTCTTTCTGCTGGTCCCTCTGATGGACATGTAGTTAAGTGTTGACTTTGTTGACCATCTGATCTGGTGCTTAATATTCGGGAACGTTGGAAGTTCTTATATATTTTGGGGTCCTCATAGGTCCTATGCCTCTTGTCCTCTTTTTCGAACCTTGACCGCCAGTATCGACGATCTTCTTGTTCCGTCCTTGATTTGTGATTGTAATTGACTTTATTTCCTTGACACTTCCCTCTATGCTCGTTTATATACAGCTCCTCCGTCCCTGATATGTAGCGGTGTTTAAAATGCTCAGCTTCTTTCGTTTTTAATACTTTATCGTCTTTTAACCTGGTATCTTGCAGTTCCATTAATGTGAAGCCCAGATGTTCGATTTCTGTATAAGCTGCTGCAGTGATTTCTTGAAGGACATAAGGCTTAACGTGTAGATAGGCTTCTGCTATTTAACCTCTGTGATATGGTTCAACGAGTGCCAAATCCTCTGTTTTGATTTTACTCAATGTGTCGGTTCTACTCGTTATTTTTAATACTGTTTTTCTGCTTAGAACCATATAGCCCTTGTTTTTCGCTGCTTGTTCCAATTTAGTAATCCGTTTTCCTCCTTCCGGCCTATCGCTCTTTTTTAGCCGAGGGTTAGACTTCTTGGATGACTTGCACACTCCTTGTACTGGGCGACAGTCAGCCTTTTCCCTTTCTCCCTTATCTAGAGAGTCACTTGGATCACCTTTCTTGTTACGATGACGGGGGGAGTTTGGTTCTTAAGATGCTTCAGAACTAGCATTTTCATTGTTTCCTGACCCCCTACTGTTTTTCCTTGAGGTCTGACGAGACTGATGCATGGTGTCTGGACTCATTATTTTCTTTTCCGCCTCCAATCTGGGAACTACCCTTTCGATTTCACTTGCTTCGGTTTCCCAATGTTGGGTCATGTTCATCAAATCTGAGTTTACCATAAATTCATCTGCTGATCTGGGGATCTTGTCAGGTCTACCACCTTATAGTGCCTCTGTGGGCCCTCAATAGCATCCTCATCCTTTGATGACATTTTTGGACCTGCCGCCTTTACTTCTGAGTCATCGTTCCCATGAGTCGTTGTGTTTTTTTCTACCACCCCTCGATTTGCGAGTTTCAGTGTGATAAATTGTTTTTTCGTTGTTGCTTGCTTCTGTGCTTTTTCTGTTTCTAGTGTGGTTTCAGTTAAAGGTGCCACTAGTATTTTTTCCTTTGATTTAGTTGGATCTGCCGGGGTAGCAGACGTTTCAGTGTCACAACTTTGTGTTTGTGTTTTTTTCCACGGTCTTAGTTTGTTTTCTGGTTTCAGCTTGGAGGGACTCTAATGCTTTTTCTAGAACTGCCACTTTTGTTTCCCATGCCTTCTGTTGATTATTATTTCATACCTCCATTGCTGTTATGTAGCCTTCTATATAAATCAATTTGGTATTCATGTTTGTAAGTACAGATGTATTATCTTGTAAGGAGTCCTTAATCGATTCATATAGTTTACAAAACTGTGCTAATGCGATGGTAATTGCTGACATTATCATTAGCATGTCTGTTTTTTGTTTGGAGAGTCTTTTTGGGTCGCTATAGATATTTCCCTGAGTCGTCTGTTCTTTGGCGAGGAATGGATGTTGGCTGGGCACCTGAGAATCCTTGGCGAATCAAAGTTTAAGTTATCAACCGAGTGATAAGGATCTTGATCAATATCTGGTATCACAAGAGGTGGTGGTATCTTGTTTCTTCAGGGTTCTGGAATAGGATAGCCCGACTCTCCCTTTTTTGCTGGTACTTTGGGTTCTTGCCCCGTTTTAAGATGCACTTTTGTCCAGGCATAACCCTGATCCCTTACCAGCTGCTCCCTTTCCGTGCCAGCAGGTCTTGTTGGAGAAACCGGCTCAGCTAAGGTGGATCTCAATTGTATATCAGAGCGATTGCTTCCATGCTCGGGCAGATTGACGTAGCCCTCCGATTGACTCTGAGCATTCTCCTGAGCTTCTATTTGCATACTTGGTTGCTCTATGTCCGGTTGCGTGATATCGTGTACACCTGCTGTTTTTGCCAGGGTTGACGCCAGGCTTTGACTCGCTACTCCGGCTGGTGATGTTAAAGAAGGCCTTATATCTATTGCAGGCGATTTTTCGAAAAGCCCAGCTGGCACGTCCATTTTACGCAGTTTATTTACTGGAGGTGAATCTTGAATGGCCTCCAGAATTTCTGCATCGGATAGTTCCGTATCTGCATCTAATTTGCGTTTTTGATATTTTTAAAAAAAGGCTTTTGATGGGCATGACATCAGTGGGTTAGGTAAGAATTTGGTAGCTGCTAAGCCCTTTTTGTATACTTTTGGTTGCTTATTTGTAGATGGTTTCCTTGTTTTGATCTGTTCACTTTTGTGTTTACTTTATTCGGTTGTCTTTTCAGTGGTTGTTTACTTTTTCCCCCAGTTTTCAGTGTCTTTACTTTCATTGTGGTCTGACCTGATTCTATATCTTCATCTGTGTTACTCTGCTCAGATTCAATTTGTGAGACTTCATCTCAGTCTTGTAATACCACACTTGGTGTGTTCATCATTTTTGGTGTAATTTGGGCTCAAAGTGCTTGAGACTTTTTGCTGAGACTGGGGTGCGGGATGGACCATAGCTGTGACACTTTTTTGATTTGTCACTCTTTGTATGCTCAGATTTGCAGGTTCGAATGTTGTGTCTGCATTAGTCACTTCTGACGCATAGGGGGGCACTGCTTTGTTCGATCTACTACAACTCGCCACCTTTGTAAGTTTGCCATCCTCGTTTGTCTGCTGGTCTGAGCTCAAGACCCAGACCAGAGGTGGAGGCAGTGGGGGAGGACATCTGCCTCACACCTCATCGCTCTCCCGCTCCTGCATTGAGTCCTGCTGGGCCCGCCCTCTGGCCGCCCCTGCCGGAACCTCACTCACCTCAGCGGACTGCAGGTAGCTGATCGCTCCGAGGGGGGGGACAACCCATCCCCGACGCCTAAGGGCTCCCCGCCTTCCATTGCTGAGACTGTGGATGCCAAAGCGTCGGCTGCCAAAGCGTCGGATGCCGCACCACCCGAGGAAGCAAACCGATGCGCTGCCGCGAAGAGCGCATGCGACTCCGGGGCCGCTGAGTCAGGTAATACACTCTTACCTCCCTCTTGTGTTTGGAATTGTTCCGGGAGATTCTTAATGCTTCTTAATCGCTGCCTGCTTGTGTCGGTGTCAGCGTCGGAGTCTATACCTCCATTCTTCGCTGTCCTCCAATCGGAGTTCAGCATGTCACCCTTTTCTTTTAGTGGCTGCGGCATCCTCAAGGAAGATTCCATCAGCCCCTCAGCTCCTCGTCTGCCGCGGACTGCTGCAGACTGCTCACACCTCGTCTCACAGCTCCGCTCACTGCTCTGCAGTGTAGGCACAGGTATATGGGTCCTCCCGCTCAATAGGCACAGATGAAAGACTGCTGGTGGGGACTGCTGCAGACTGCTCACACCTCGTCTCTTTTATTCCTCCACCTCCTTATTAATTATATGTATTTTTTATTTCTCTAAAGAACACATTTATCATACCGTTCTGCTTCTACAATAATACAGGGATACAAATTTTGTAATTTACTGTGTGCAATGGCACCAACCTTTAATTGGCGTATAGATTGCAAAGTTTGACTCAATACTCTCCTTTGTAACACTAATACTCTACCTGGGAGGAAAATGCCTACTGTATGTGATACTGGTTATAGGTTAGCCTGCAGAAACAAGATAAGGACAAACCATAAACTTAGTTTTTTACTCATTGCCAGATGTCCAATTTTCGAGACTAGATTTAGTTTGTGGTGGTTCAGCTAACACTGTTGTAACAACAGCTGCAATTCTACCCATTGTGCTATTAGATAAATCTCCAGTTGCATTAGACTTGGAACTTAGCTGACACACTTGGACCCACTGTTAGGAAAGATTTCTTAATTGTGGGTAATTTTCCTTCCATGTGGCAACCCCTAAACATTTTGCTGTTGTTTTCACCATGATCTAGACTTTGCCAGAGAAGTGCAGCCTTCTGCCGCACTCCTCTGGGCTTTCGCTCCATTCTTACGGGGAAACTGACATGCCCTTAAGACAGTCAGTACTGGGAAACGTTGTTTTCCATAGTTTCTTTATCATGTTGCAGCTTTTGCACAACATGGCACAAGAGGGCGCTGTAAGCTAAGTTACTGCTCTCTTCGGTCTCTAGTCTTCTACAGGCCCTAAATACTCTCTTTGGATTGTAAATGAACGGTGCAAGTGAATCACGGACGGGATTGGTGGCAGCGATCGTTTCTTGTGTTTTTGAGCTCCTTTTGGCGTTTTAAGCGCGTTTCTCGCGCTTAGCCCAAAATGGTGGCCTGGCTCCCAAAATGGCCAGACCACGAGGCTCTTTCTCCTGTCCGCTGACCGTCTTGCCCCCTTCACCTCCCCCAGGTCGAGCCGACCCGGGGCCTTCCTTATTTGGGCATGTACTTTCCTGCAAAACACAGATGCTTTTGCGGGTTTCTACAGGCCTGGTGTGTGCCTCCAGGATGGGGGCTGGGATGTCTGGTCCCAATACACATCCTGGGCCCCAGAGAGTCTAGGGTGGTGTGAATGCCTGGGACCCCTGTGGTCCGTGATAAGGTCCACAGATGGTGTGAGTGTTTTATGAGGGGATCTCCCATTGGGTCCCCTCCGTTTTGGCGCAAAGGGAACCGTGGATAAGAGGGGGCTGGAAACGCCACTACCATGTCGATCTCCTGAGTTCTCACGAACAAAGGAATACAGGAGCCAAGTATCCTGCAACCACGAGGCTGAACCGAGGAATTGCTGGTGACCCGCTGAAGGACTGCTCCTCTGCACTGCTGTCGCTTTGTGAAACCCATTCTACCTCTGATCGAACGAGAAGGCCTGTACTGGTACTTCGACCCTTGGATTAGTGGGAACAACTATTCTCGGCATCTTCACCATCTCCTGCACGTAAGCCTTCGGAAGTGTCTCTGGGCCATCCAGCAGACTGACCAGCCTACCCAGGAGCCTTGCTCTGTAACCGCCGTCAGGTTGTGTTGTATTACGAGTCCTTGTCACTCTCACACGAGTCGTACACTTGGCATTCCCAGGTCTGAAGTGAGTAGTGTACATTTGGCTGAAATACACACGGCCGCTCCTTTGCCCTGCTGTGGTAACAAACTGTGCGGGTTCACCGCGTTTGGGACGTCCCCAACTCAACTTCTGCTGCTGCGCAATCTACACGACGACGAGACGTCCCCTGCTCCTATCTGAACCTGCCAGCACTGAAACAGACGCGGAGAAGCCTGGGTCTGCTTGCATCGGGGACCGGTGAGTAGCATAGCTAGGAACTGGTCGCCCTCCTGCAGGAGTCCATAGCTTTTCCCCGCTGTGTCAAACAGCACGCCTTTCCGTACTCGCGCTCTGCTTCTGCCCACAGTGGAGGCTGCGCTTGAGTCGCGGAGCTCTGTTCATCTTCATTTGTTCACCGAACTAAACTGCCTGATTCCCTCGAAGAGACTCCCCTTTTTGTCCGTTGGGACCAGCATGTGCAGGTACTTTTGAGCACAAGGCTCCACTCTTCGTAGGGCTTGGACTTCCTTTTAGTTAGGTGCCTCTGAAGGCGGACTGGGTCTAATTATTATTCGCACTGCCTGTTTTGCTCCCCATCTAGGTGGTCTACACATTTCGTGCGTCTAACTCGTTAGACTCGTTTGTATTTGTATATATATTGTATTGGTTTGGTATGTGTTGGTTTACTTGAGTTTTATTGTGATTTCTCGCTACGGTCAATGTTACAAAGGCCTTGTAATAAATGTGTATATATTTTTAATATAACACCTGTTTGGAGTAATTTGTAAGTGTCCTTGCTTTGTGTGCTTATTGCGGGCTTTCAGTCACCGTCACCCCTCTTGAGACCTAGTCTTGACCACCGCGATCGCTACCCTGATTGGTCTGGCTTGTCCAGGGGTTACCCTGTTCCAAGAAACTAGGTTGGCCTTCTGAACCTCTGAGCCTCCAGGACAGAGTTCAGAAATCCGTCTTAACACCCACCAGTTGTAAACATTTTCTGGAGCACCTCTAGATGACCTGGAATCTGGATAGATTATCTAGCAGTCTGAGACAGACTCAAGGCTGCCTTGCAGAGGCGTAGGCAGGGTAGGTAGGGCCTGAGGGGCAAGGGCCACCCAAAATGTGTAAATGCCAACTCAGCAGCGCTGTGTGGGCATTTACAGATATTTTTGTCAGTGCAGTATTCCCAACTACATTAGCTTCAGGGCCCATTTGCATACTTGCCAACATTCTGTGACCAGAAAGATGTAGGATTTTTCAAGTTTGAAAAATAATACTTTGCATAACAATGACATAACAGGAAATGACAAAACATACATTGTTGGCACCCCTGAAACATTCTAAAATACACAACTGATCAAACAGCACAACATGGAAAGATGTTCAAATGTGTAAAATGTATAATTGTGATTGGTAAGTTAACACCGAATTCAATTACCTATCTTCACAGAAGGTAATCACACAGAGCTGGTAGGCAAGGTTTGCCACTGCTGTGTAGCAGCTGTCTGGGCAATACATATTTATTCCTGCAGTGCAACATGGAGACTGATACCCTCACCAGTTTGATATGGAGATGATGTGTGATGGTGGTATGCTCTACCACCTGCCTTCACTGGTTCACTGAAGGCCTTTTCCGGCCAGAGTGCAGGGCAGAGCCACGAAACTGTCGGGTCAATGGAGTCCATCACCCAAAGTAATCACGTACCCGCCCACCGCACAGACAGACTAACTAAGGTGTTGCATGCCTTGTCATGGGCCGGTCTCAAGCAGCCTGCCTTAGAGTCACATACATTACCTGCCATTAAGCAGCAGGATCTGTCACCCAAAGTAGCCTACTGCCTAAATCTGTAGGGTTGGCAAGTATGCATTTGCTAGACAATCCTGGCTACGCCTCTGCTGCCTTGTGGTGGCAAATACTCTTGTTTACAATTAAACATGATTCTCAGAATAGAGGACTTGCTGTTGGTTGCGGATCACTGTTATGTCAAGTGGGAAATCAGGGATTGGTGTTGTTTGTTCGTAAAAAAAAGTGCTTGTGGTAAACTGAAAGAAAAGAAACTGCCCGGACCATGAGTGTTTAAATGTAAGATTAGATCGAAAATTGTAAAACACGCATTTCCGTCTTGGCTTTGTGCTGACTGCATGCCTAGTCTGCAGAAACGAAACTGTATTACAGAGCTCGACCCCTTCGGTTCACGCAATCGCGCTGATAATCTGTTTGCTTTACAGTATATCGATGTAACTCTTAATTTTCCAGTAAATAACTAGCAATGTGTGAGTGCTGCCTTGTTCTCAGGAAATACAATACAAGGCTAACGGATTAATAGAAAATAATGCTGTGTGCCGCGATTAACAATTAAGGAATGCAACAGAAAATGATCGTAATACAGAAATTGAAAGAGGGGTCAGAGGAATAAACACACAGTAGAAATTTCGCGAGATATTCTTTCAACACTTAACGAGGTATGTTAAGACTTGAATGCAAGTAACATTGAAGGAGTTGAACTGAAAGGGTGGAAATAAAAAAAATACTGTTATTTATTGCAATCATTCTAGTGTTGAGAATTAATACACTATTGTAACAGAAACAAGGAAGGTAATTAATGTAAAATAGTTAAAATGAAATGAATGACAAATAATGCAATTGAAATATGAGACCTGACTGAAGATTATCAAATGTAATTTATTTAGGAAAAACAGCATAATGGAAAAGGCAGTTTACCTTGCGTCTACCAGACGGGAAGAACAGTTAAAATGAAATGGTTACATTTACATCACATTAAAAAACAGTGCGCATAAGCATAATTCAAAAAATGAGTGCCCATAATCTGCAGAAAACTAAAACTAAAAGTGCGAAAAACATAAGAAAACTCAAAGAAATAGCTGAAAAGCATGCAACAATAACCATGTCTGATCAATTATCAAGCACGGCCTTCACAGTGGACATCATTACAATGTAAATAAACAAACACTGAATTAAGGCAATACAGTTGCAGAATGATTGGAGGTAAGAAAAGGAAAAATGAAGGTAAGTGGCGGTCATATAAAAAAAGGAACATTTGGACCACATAAAAAAGTCTGTTTGGACCACACAAAAAGAGTCAATTTAGTCATTAGGTCAAATGTTTTAAGTCAAATAGGCTAATACCGTAAATCAGCATTTACATAAAAAGTATGAAAGCTCAGTCTTGAATGCTGAGTTACTATTTCTTTTATTTTTATAATTGATTTAGTTGAAATAACAACTTTTCAATATACTTAACACTAAAACAAAATATCATTAAAAGTATAAACATACAAAACATTTAGACCTGAACATAAAAGTTGTTGACATACATATGAACAGATATGAACAACAATGCAACAAGATTAAACCTATATATCAACATCACGTATAATCTTTAGGAGACATAAGAAACTGATACAGTTTAGTTTTCACCTGGGTCACAGAAATGAATATACTTGTGATATACTAAGGTTACTAAAGTATAAAATATTCTAAATGTAAATAAAGTAGGAAATTCACAGTAGCGAATTGAAGGCCCAAAAGCATTGAACCAAAGATGTGGTCCCAACATTCATTAGTATCATACAGAGAAAGTGTCGAACAATACTTATGAAAATGCAATTGTTGCTGACTGCTTAACTTAGGGCATTGAGTAATGAGATGTTCTATGGTTTCAGGAGATTCAGCGCATTGACAAAAACGACAAACATTCAAAGTAGTCAAAATTAGTTTTCGCGTACAGAGAAGATCTCTAGTTTCCCATATGTATTGCCGAAAACGTAAGATTAGGTTTCTATATTTGGAAGACAGTGCTTTCGAGAGATAATTTAGTGTGGTACCTCTTTTATGAGGAGGAAAACGTTGGCTAGAGGCGTGTTTGTATGAAAGGCATAACTGATGATTCAAGATCCATGATGTTTGATAGATTTTTAATTTAGCCATATCTGGGTTTTGGATTAAGAGTTCGATTGTAATGTCTGCTTGTGCCAAAACCTTATACACTGACAATAGCCATTTTTGAATGAATGAATGATCAGTGCTGAATAAGTAGCTCGAGAGGATCGTGAGAAGGGAGTCTAACCGGATGGACATCAGACACCTCCTTAAAAACGAACACTGCTTCCAATTATATATGGATGACAGAGGAGTAAGACCTAATTCATAACTTAGCCATGAGATTGGAATGCATTGGGGTAAATGTAGTACGTTTTTCCAAAATGTTGCTTCCCATTCATCAAATGCACTGTAGGCAAGGGGTGGCCCTGTCTCCAGTGCATATAGTATAGTGGGAATTACTTTCATTTGCCAGAATGTAATAGCGGGGATTATGGAGAATTTACCCAATTTGGCAAGGAGGATGCGTGACTGCGAAATAGCAGTGAGAAGTTTAGTGTTTATCTGGTTTATGTGTTGCGAGGACTTCAGTGAAGCTTCGAAGATGACTCCTAAGTATGTATAGGCCGAGACCATGGACAATTCAGTATTGTCACCAATCGACCAATGTTTTAAGTTGTGGAGGCCTCTATTAGGATTAAATATCAAAACTTGTGTTTTCGCAGTGTTGATTTTTAATTCATTTTCCGCTGTGTAGGAGTCCAAAGCAGATATTAATTTTTGTAAGCCACTAGGAGTCTTTGAAATAAGCACTATATCATCAGCATAGAAAAGTGCTTTTATGGGAAAACCATTGATTTTCGGCGAATCAGACAGAATGTTTTCAAACCTGGATTTAATGTCGTGAATATAGTAATTGAAAATTGCCGAAGCTAATAAGCAGCCTTGTTTGAGGCCGCATGATGTTAAGATGGGTCGTAAGAGTAGACCATTCAAAGTGAGTCTCATTTGAACTGAGGTGCATGAATCAAAATGTTATATAAGATCACAGATTGTAGGTGGACATTTGTCGTTGATGAATTTGGTCATGAGTTTGACTCTTGAGATGGAGTCAAACGCAGAATGGAGGTCCACGAATGCAAAATAAACCTGCTGTTTTTGTGTCTGGCAATGCAACTTAATTGCATTCAACAGGAACAAATTGACTGACGTGCCCATGCCGGCCATGAAGCCTGTTTGGAAAGGATTACAATGATGGTGATTTGTAGTCCAAACAGAACATTTGTGGAGTAGAAATTTGGCAAAGAGTTTTCCTGGTGAATCGAGAAGCGCAATGGGTCGATAATTCTTGGGAGAAGACCGGTCACCTTTCTTGAAGATTGGTATGAAATGGAGGAATGCCATGACAAAGGTAGCTGTCTTGTGTTCAAGATATGTTGGAAGAAGAGGAATAATATTTGTGCCAGTGCTTTTGGTTATTCTTCAACATTAGATTGCTTATTCCATCAGGACCAGCTGCTCTGGAGTTTTTAGACATTTTGATGTAATGACTGATGGTATCTATGTCACAATTTAGTGACCACTTGGTGTTGGATTGCACTTGGTAAACAAATTTGTCAAATTCTGGATCGGCATATAACTCAGAGAAATGAGTGACCCATTGGACTTCCTCGACACCATTTGCTTGGGCATCCAATTGATGTCGACAATTTGTGTGCTTTAGTAATTTCCATATACTTGCAGAATTTTTAGTGATCAAGGTGTTTAGCATAAACTCACTGTCTTTTTGAAATAAAAGAGCTCTGTGTGCACGTACCCAGTTAGTATAACGGGTTTTTGCCTTTTTCGCTGCATCAAATTGTAGACAAGATGAGGACGAAAGCAGAAGTTTGCGCTCTTTTCTGTAATTTAATCTCCTCAGGTGCAATTCAGAGTCAAAGGAGTGTAGATGAGTAAGAGGTTTCTTTTTTATAATTACAAGATTATTATGGAACTGTTGTAAAATGTGAGTGTACTCTATATTGGGCTTACCAGCGGAGGATAAGGCGAGAGATAATTCTAATGCGCAAAGCATGCTTGGGGTCCAAGCAAAACGATTTCCAGATTGATTAAGGGACAAGGGTAATGAAAACCATTTGCTATAAGTTGATGTAAATGAAATCAGTCTGGAAAAATGTAATGAAAGAAACTTATAGTCACTGTGCGATTGAGGAGTTATGACTAAGGAAGTGATGGTGTAGAACAGATTTGAATCTGCATAGATGTAATCTATAGTACTAGCACTGGCTTCTCTTCGCCAAGTGGTGGATGCAGGGAGATCTCCGGTCACCGATCCATTGACCATATTGAAATTGTGATCGGACATAAAGGCAGACCAGATGGAAACCTCATGAACAGCCACTTCTGTTCGAGGATTCAGGCAGTCAAGATTGAGATCGCCAACTAAGAGCGTGGCCGTGATATCAGGCGATAAGGAAACCAATTCTAGCATAAGTGAGAGCTCTCTGAGAAATGTATCGAGAGTTTGTTTTGTTGGATTACTATAAATATTAAAGAGGGCGAGATTGCCCCCACAGCCAATCACTTTGACCAGTTGAATGAAAATGTCGAAAGCACACCAAGGTTCAATTGATAGTTGGGAAGTTTGACGCGCAGCTATCAGGAGTCCCGACATTGGTCTGCCCTTATCTCCTTTTGCAGCAGGAATTAGTGCAATAGAATAGTTGTCCCAAACAGGCAGCGACAGTTGGCAAGTTTCTTGGTAAACTAAGATATCATATGATTGAGAAAGCACATTAATAGTTTGCTGGAGGTGAGCGTGTCCTCTGGTATTCCAGCAATCTAACAGGACAGAATATGGTTCTTGAGTAGCTTATGGTTATAGCCTCTGAGATGTTCCTTTAGTGGAAAGATACAGACGTGAGGCTACATTAGATGTAGCCTAAACATTAGAAGATACATTTGTCGGTGCGAACAAAGATTGCGTTCGATCTGGATCTTGAGAAATAAGAAACGCCATATCAAACAATTGAAACTTGGCATTCCATAACATTTTTGCAACTGTTGCTGAAGGTATCCAGAGACGAACAATAGAAAAATCTGTGCCAGCAATAAATTACACTAGGTCTATGTCATTAGAGGACACATGTTCAAGTGTATCAACATCATTGAGAATATTTAAGGTACACTGCCTATTCAGATCATATAGAGGAAATTTGCCTCCTCTACATTTCAAAATGAGCGAATGACCAGTTGGGGGTCGGGTGTTTAAAGATGGAGGCAATGTTTTACTAAACAGCTTTCCAGAGTTCGTCATTTGAGAGACCAGAGTAGAAGACGAATGAGTGAATGAGCACATGCTCTGTTTTGTTGACGGAGGAAGGCTCGAGGACCAATTCGGAAGGGTAGGATTGATGGAAAGCAAGTCGTGAGCTGGATGGGGCACCAGGGTTGATAATGTGACACTTTGTGCGGGTCCATTGAACATCGGATGAACATTGGCAGGACCCAAGAGTGGTCTCGCTTGAGTCTCAAGAAAAGCTCCACTATGGATTTTAATTGGGACGTCATCACATCAGGATGGGAAGGTGCGTTGGGGACCACAGTATTGGTCTGAATGTGATCAACGACCTGAGACGGGTGCATCGAAAGGTCCGAGATCTCCTTCCTGAACGGATTGTTTGAGGAAGGTGGGGGGGCAGGGTTGGGGTCAGCAGGATTTGAATTGCAAGCAATTTTAGCGGATAGATACTCATCGATAGCAGATTTGATGAGTGCAATGTTTGTAGAAGAGGAAGAGACTATCTCTGAAGTGCTCAGGGGAGCAGGGAGGGTTGACATGGTGGGAAGAGTGGAGTTTGAGCCCGAGGAAACTGAGGATGTTTCTAAAGACTTAACCAAGTTGTGTAAGGGAGAGTAATGGAGGTTGCTGGTGGGTGCCGACAATGCATTTTCAACAGTATTTGCATTTTGAGTTGCACAGATCTTTTTGATGCCATTGGGAACTTTAGAAGAGACTGTGGCAGTAGTTTTAAAAAAAGAGGCAATAGAATTTTTAGGAAGCTTAGGTGCAAGCATATTTTTGGATTTCTTAATTAAGGTTTGACGAGATAGCAATTTCTTTTTTTGGTGTCGTTTGCCCTTTTGTGGTACTAGTGCAGGATCAATGCAAGTAGGAGGGAGTTAGATAGGAGGGGGAATGATGATAGGATCAACGACAGGCACAGTGACCGGTACTTCTTTGGAGATAACGTCTTGGGCGATTGATATGCTCACCCACGAGGAGTCGCCTGCCGGTGTTTCAATAGCGAGGGGCTCAACCTCAAAAGGGCGAATGATGTCAGCAATAGATGGGACTGGCTGAAAAGGACAGGCCTGATTACTGATTGGACCTGACGGCATGTAAGAGACAGGTAGAGAGCTCTTTGAAGAAGTAATCCAGTCATGCATAGTGTCAATCTGCTGGGATTGAGTAGAGATTTTCTCGTCTAAGCGTTCAAATAATTTGAATAAACTTAAGACAGTGGTGTTTAGCGCAGCAAGAGTTATCTCTAACATGGTTGGTAATTTGATGTATTCAGGTGTGGCATGCTAAAGGGGATGGGGACGAGGAGTGGGCTGTGCATATTGAGAAGTGTTGCTTGAGGCACTACTTATGGAAGACAGCTCATGAGGAGAGACATCGTCATGAGTGCTTGACACTGAAATTGGGGGATTATGTTGGCCTGCGTAAAGTGAGATGGCATTGTGGTTGGTAGGGGTATGGCATTCTTGAATCATCGTGTGGCATTCATGGATCGTCTGACGAAGGCCAGCCGATGAATCCGTATGGGTCTTAACACGAATGCCATCCACTGCGAGCAAGGTAGAATCAGATATTAGTTGTGACATTGGAGCTACATGCAGAGCTGCCGACCATTGGCGGTGTCCAGCAATGCGACACGGAACATGCGCCATCCGTGAAGGACTGTCAGGCACTACGGGAACAATGTATGAGATTTGCCCAAAGGAGGTGCTCGTATTAATGAGATCATGCGTTTGCGAGGGATTACTGCTGGGAATTCTACACTGAGAATTCAATGGTGGTGGTATCAAGGTATGAGACCTATGTAGAATACAGAGGTTGTTCGCAACTTCGACCGCCATGGTGGAGGAGATTGCTGCATTGTCCGGCATGCCTGACCTCAACGTGTGCAGGTGATTAAACATGATGCAATCAAAATAGACTAAAGAAAAAATAATCTATAATACAGAAATGAGTAAATAAAAATAAACACCTTGGGCAATGGACTGTAATGTGAGCCTGAGTATAAAGGGCCAGATACGGCCGCTGCACCGGGCGAAGCAGGCAAAGCGGTACTTGACTCAGGTACTTCGCTAAGTGTGTGCACGCGCGGGTGCGCGAGTACACACATTTTTAAACGTGAGTGAGGAAAGTCCAGCCCACAAGGGGCGTTGCTCGACGGATAGAATTTCTTTTTCAACAGAAACTTGCTGAAAGCAAGAAAGGCAGTCCAAATCCACACGTTGCAGGAAGCGGGCTCAGCGGGCAAAGTGGTACTTGACTCAGGTACTTCGCTCAGTGTGCTGAGTTACTATAAGGGCTGAAATTAAAGCAGAATTGACAGGGTCTATAGTACTGTCTGCCTAACAGCACCATGCAGAGATTTCAAAAGTAAGGAAGACAATGGGTCATATTTTAGTTGGCCAAGATTACAAACAATCTTGTGATGTGCAGATGAATGGATAGTATTGGGATCATACTAATTCATGATTTCCTTGGGGAAGTAGTGATATGATGATGTGGCATGCAAAATACATCAGGGGGAAATTAGGGATTAGTTAATAGGGATAGAATTTCTAGGATTGTCAATGTAGGAAAGCTCCTTTTTAGACTCCCCAATGAATATGTCCAAAATTGGCCAGGCAGCTAACGAATGACTGAATGGTAAAGCAGCTATGAAAGATGACATTTCTGGGGGGTTCTTAAAAACATGGTCTGCTTTATGGCCTACATATTTAAACTGTATATTCATAATGCATGTTAAATCAGTGGTGAACCACCCATGTCTTGGGATATTATTCAAATGTTTTCTTCCTTAATAAAGGCAAACCTAGAGATCATACTGCATCATATCAATCAATCTCATTAACACAAGTTGAACGTTATGAATATGGCGGCATGCCATTTACAGTGTTTGGTAAATATCAGTCATTTACAGTTTTAAAAAGGTTTTTTATGCTCACTGTGACACAATACAACATACACATAGTGAAATCTCTATGATGGGTGCAGCTGAAAAGTGTTGGCAATCACTTGACATTCTGTGGCACAGGAAAGACATTCAGATGTATCTAATTTGAGTTTTTGGAACTCCTCCTTGATCTTCAATGTGTTTGTCCTGTACTATGTTTACTTCTAGAGGTACTAGGGATGTTATAATTGGGCATGATCTAGGGTTTAGACTCTCTGGAAAGAATTATCAGTGGTGGGTAGGCGGATTGCAGAAAAGTCAGCCAAGGAAAAAGGAGAGTGTTTTATGGAACATACAGGTACAGTCATTCCAGTCCCCCTAATATCACTTTTTGAGGCATGTCCATCTGGTGGTCTCCTGAAGATGCCCCAGCACCCTGGTTAGTGGAGGTGAGGTTGTATTTTGTTCTGACACACATTCTCCAGATAAAATCTTGTAGTCCACATCAGGCACTCTATGCGTGACCTCTTGGAGGTATGTCTAGCTTGCTGTATGAGTATCTGGTTGTTAACCTAATGGCAATCAATCAATCAGACTTGCTAGACCCAGCAGCGTTTGATCAAGACAAACATGTATTTATCACCCTTTTATGTTGCACTCAACGCGCCTTCTGTAACCAGAGTCCAATGCTCCTGTTCTCATCTTTCAAAGATGAGACATATTGTAGCTGTAACCAAGGCCCAACGCCTACCTACTTCTCATGTATGACAAACCTTTCTGTAACCAGCGCCTGGATGCCTTCGGGTATGGTGCGCTAAACGAATGACAAAATAAATAAACCCTAATTAGGATGGTCTTCTTTATTTGGAAACTGCCCTATGTTTCCCACAGTAAAAGACAATGTTGGTGTAGGTCTGGATGTATAATAATTGACCTTTTTACAATTGACCTCAGGAGAATTGACCTAATTTAAAACATCAATTAGGACCTATATGAGGGGGAAACCCCCCGCAACCCCCACCCAATCCAAAAAACCCTGACACCTTCCACCCAATCTCCTTATATCATTTATAATCCAAACCCAACCCAATACATGTATAAAATAACTAAAATAATGTAAACGTCAATTGTGCAGAAGGTCAATATGGACCACTATAATTAGGCCAATTAGGACAAAAGGTAAATTGTAAAAGGTCAATTTGGGTAATACCGTAGGTCTGTTATACATCTAAATCCTGTTTCTATTCAAGCTTAGTTCATTTTATTTATTGTGAATTTATTAGGCACTTATACAACAAGTAAATTGTGTTTCAAAGCGCCCACAGGGCAACAGGGAGGGAACATGGAATAGAAAACAATGAATACACTAGAGGATAAAGACAAACCTACTAGGTCTTGTGAGCATTCAGAGGGTGCAAGTGCAGAGAGAGGAGAGGAGAGGGGGTAAGTGCTGAAGTGCCTGTGCTTGTGAATGAGCAGCAGGTGTAAAAGTGCAGGCCTACAGTGGCGAAGGCCAGTAAGTGCCAAGGCAAGAACTGTGCATATGCACATGCTGAGGTGATTAGGTGTGGGAGGGCAGGGCCCTGAAGGACACAGAGGGGCCCTGGTCACCAATCAAAGTGACTGTGAGATTATCAGCGGAGGGAAAAAGGAATGGAAGAGGTGAAAAGGAAGGTCTTAAGGAGCTTCCAGAATTTGAGGAGGTCTGGCTCAAGACAAAGAGGAAGGGGGAGGCTATTCGATAAGAGGGAGCCAGCTGAGGTAAGAGATTGGCCTCCGGCCCTCTGTGTAGAAAAATGCTTGACAAACGGTGAGTTGGTACCAGAGGAACATAGAGGTCTAGAGGGTGAGTATTTAGTAAGAGAAAATTGCAGATTACATGGTCCCGGCCCTGGACAGCCTTATGTATGATGCAGAGGGATTTGAACCTGATCCTTCCAGCAACCAGGAGCCGGTGAATAATTATTAGGGCAGGAGAGGTGCGGTCCCTCGGCTTGAGGCCAAGGATAAGTCTTGCTGCCCTCTTTTGGATTAGCTGGAGGGGTCGTAGAGAGGAAGAGGGCAGAGTCAAGAGAAGGCTGTTGCAGTTTTGTAGCCTAGAGAGAACCAGAGGTCTGGTAACATTGAGCTTATGTGGGAAAGTGAGAAATGGGAACATTCCTTTGAGAAGGAAGAGTTGAAAGTTGGACCTCTTGGCAATGTCTTGAATGTGAGGGAGGAAGGAAGGTAAGGGGTTGAAGATGACTCCAAGATTTCTGGCTTCAGATGAACGAGAACGGGAGAGCCCATAGAGGATGGCCACAGTGAGGGGAAGACAGAGTGAGCAGGGGTCCCAATAGGAAGGATCTCAGTCTTGCTGGCATTGAGGCAAAGACTGGATTCCAGATCGGCAGTCCGGGATGATGGAAGATGCAAGAGGGTCAGCAGGAAGTGTTGCTCTTAATCCCTCATTCTTTTCATTTCAACCTTGTTCCTGCTGGTGGTTTTGGCTTTAGTGTGGATAGCATGCTCAAAGTTTTTTCCAAGTAGTATTTATTTATGAGCAGACACAAATATTACTAGCAAAAAGAAAACTTCTTGCAATTCTTTACAGCAGAAATTATGTTGATTGGCTGGAGCTGAGAGTGATAACTTTTTGTGATGAGACCAAATTCTAGTAATGTATATAGATCTATTAGAATTCTTTGGAAGAATGATATTATGTTTCACGGCTGTACCTGAGGATGCCATCCTTTTGTGACAAGAACATTTTTTTAATTCTTTTTAGCAAGATAATGATTAAAGATCCAGGTGGTGGCACTGGTGATGACTTAAGGAGGGGACCTCTCGGGTTGGAGATCTTCTGCAAACTCACAGAGTCAGAGCGCCCAGGAGCTCAGGACCTTGCAGGGTGCTGTCGGACCCCTGAACGGGTTTGGTGCAGAGCTGCTGTCGACACTGGGAGGTGCATGAAGTGAGGTTGCTCTGCACTCTAAGTGTTTTGCCGGGGATGGCCTTGTGGAAGGAGCAGAGGGCCGAGTGAGGCCATGGGGATGGTACGGACACGCGGTCAAGTATTCGACCAACAGAGCTGCGACCATAGTGAAAGGGCAGAAGATCATTGCAAAGTCCATAGGACCTGATGCCAGCACCACTAGGAGGAGAGGCGTTGAGGTGGTCAATGTCATAGGGGTGAGCAGCAGGAATACCCTGAGGGATCTTGAGAGGAAGCAGATGGTGGATCGTTGCTGTGTGAGGAGAACAGAGATGATAATGGATGCACGAGAGTTGGATAGTTGAAGGGAGTTACTTTGACACTCGCCCCCTGGAGGAAGGGTACATATCTGGTGGAAAGGTACCAGATTATTGGGGAGTGAGTTTGGACTGTGTGGGCAAGCCTGTGGTGCCAAGGTGCCTCCGCTTCCTAGGCCCAGAATTTACAGTCTGCAGAAGAGAGGGCGACAAACCTCACTGCCAAGAGGGAGAACCAAGGCGGCACAAGGGCATAACAAAGTTAGAGCCACACCAGGATCTGAGCCAATTCACCACTTGTGGACTCCTAAAGTAACTGAAGGGGAAGAAGAACTGGAAGGAGCTATGCAATCCCCGGAAGGCCTAGGTGAGGGGGCCGCCTCCAGTATGATGATGAAATAAGTCAGCCAGGTGCAATTTCATCATTGATAATGAACCTGACCAGAGCTGTCGCGGAAATTAAGGAGGAGATTGCACAACTGTGAGAAAGGACCAATACGCTGGAAAGGGGTCTGCAGGACACTACCAACAGTTGATCTATTAGAACATCTGAGAAGAATATCCCAAAACTTGGAACTTCAAATGGAGGACTTGAAAAACAGATTGTGAAGGTCCACTATTCATATCAGAAATATGTTGGAAGAGATCACTGATAAGACTCTGAAAAGGCACATGCAGACTCAAGAGCCTAGTTGCAGAGATCCTTGGCACCCTGCAGATTGAATCCATAGGCATTAACAAAGTACACATGATGTCCCAGAAAGGAGACAGAGAAAGAATGAGCCAGAGGGATGTTCTGGTGGCATTATCATCATACACTCAAAAGGGGAGGATCTTACAGGCTGCACAAACCAAAGATTCTTCGGACTGTAATGTATCACAGATTAAACTCTGTCAGGATCTAGCTTGGTGCACACTAACTACAAAAGAGGAAGGAGATGGGTTGGGTGGTGTGGGAGCTGGCACGAAGGCCATAAGATATAAGTGGACTTTTCCGTTTGGCCTGCTGTTTAACTGGCAAGGAATACAGTGTTGCATAACAACATTACTAGAAGGGGTGGCACTGCTACAGGTTGAGGCAAATGTCAAAGACAGGGCCGCCCAAACACCAGTGAAGGGGCTCATAGGAAGTTGAAACCCACAGAATGGTCTACAACAGAGGGCAATGCAGGAAGAAAGAAGGCCAGACGGCCCCTGTGATAAAAATAAAGGTGGACTAGGTGTGTGCCATTGTTGAAAATGTTCCGGAGGGACTGCTTCATGAGAGTGGTGGTGGAAGGAAGAAGTGTAATAAGCCCACAGGAAATTTAAGGACCACGATATGGGTGGGGGTAACAAATGGAAGCTGTTGATCTTCTCTCTCTTGATTTCACAGGAGGATGAGGACATTCAAGTGGGGAAGGTGCCTAGGTCTCAGATATGTGGTGGGGAAGGGGAGATTTGCACCTCATTTGGGGAGGGGAGGTTTAGCATGCAGGGGCTAGAGGGTGATGTGGGAGGGAGTAAATAGGGTATAGGGAGGGAAGACCAGTGGCATGGGGAGAAGCGACAGGCATGCAAGGGTTACAAGAGCAACAAAACAATGGAGGCTGGGCAAGAGGAAACTGACAGGGCCGGGAAAGGGAGACTGAGGGTTAGGTGGAAAATGCTAGCCTCAAGTGCTTAGCATTGAATGTGAGGGGACTAAACTCCTCGCTTAAGAGGAAAACATTGGAACTGTTTAGAAGAGATCACAAACCAGGTGTAGTGGCACAGCAGGAAGCCCATCTCCTGTGTCGGGCCAGGCTAGCCTATCGTTAAACAATTATTTAGACATATTGCAGGCCTCAGCCAATATCCAAACTGCAGGGGCCCTGTTAACCTTTAGGGAGGGAAATGATGTTCAGATCCACAAAACACTGCAAGATAGAGGTGGTTAAGAATTGAGTGTCAATTTATGCCCCCAAACTCAGGTCAGGAGCGGTTCATCGAGGGCTTTCTCAGTCACTTGGAGGAGTTCATGAGTGGGAGGTAATAGTGATTGGATCCTTCAACCTAGCTTGGTATCAGGAAATGGATAGGAGTTCAAATAGGAATTAAGGGAGCAGTGTCCATAGCCCTGAGGGATAGGGTCTCCAGCTTGTCCCTCAGAGACATTTGAAGGGGAGGGAAACACAGCTACACCTTCTCCTCATACATGACACCCAGTCATGGACAGACTATATTCGGGTGTCGACTACGCTATTGAGAAAGATGCAGAATGTAGACGTAGGCTTGCTGTCATTGGCTGATCATTCATCAGGCTTGATGGAAATTCACCTCCCCAGAAGGTGGGACTCATTATGGCGCTGGTCTGTCCCACTTGAATTGATTAGGGATCCAGTCATCAGGGAAGAGATAGAGAATAGAATCTCTAACTTCTTTGAATACAATATCAACTCTACTACAGAGTCAGTGAGATGGGATGCATTTAAACAGTGTTGAGAGGAGAGCTTATATTGCTTAAAGCCTAGAAGAAGAAAGAGATGAAGGTCCTGGAGATGCAATTAGAGGAGGAAATGAAAGATAGGAGATTGAAGGTGCAAGCATCTCCTTCCAGAGAGGCATACAAAGCGTACAGAGAAACTACCTGGCATTTGATTCTTTTTAAGAAGGCTGAAAAAGCATTGCTTTATGCTAGACAGCATTATTTTGTGGGAGTGAAAAAGGCGCCAAAATGGTCTAGGGTAATTAGCTGTATCACAAATGACCAGGGTGCCACTGTAACGTGCACTGGAGACATTGTGCAGGCATTCATTACATTCTATGGCACCCTATACTCTGAGGGTCTAGGAGTACGAGACAGACACAAAGATGTTTCTTAATAACAGAAATGGTGGGGTTAGGGAAAATCCTAACTAGCCCTATCACTAAGAGGTGTTTCCCTGCTCAACAAAACTAGCTAATTAAACTGTCATTGTCAGAATGTACAAGGTAAAGTTTTCCATCCTTTGTCCAAATTCTAACCTATCCGTAACAAGCTAATTAAAACAAAAGGTGTAAAGGGAAATGTCTCTCTGCCTGCAGACCAGCAGCCCGACTTTGTTGTTCAAAACAAAAGTTCCAAAGAGGTGTAGAAAAGCAAACAAAATTTCGACAAGACTCAAGGGGTTGTCTCCCTTTCCCCAGAGTCTTTCCAGCTTTATCGAACTTTGTATCTGTTTCTGTTATAGATGAAAAGGAGAGCCTTTATCGTTCCTTGATAGACCTGCATCCCAGGTCCTGCAATAAAGAAGGATGGCCTGGTCGCCTTGGCCAAGCCGGTTTGAGGGTCCCAGACACTAGTCTCAGTACCCCTTGACTTGACACCCTCTCCTTCCATGTAGGATAGTAAACGCTGTTAATTCCACAGTTCTCTCTCAATATTTGTTTCCACCCAGAGCCTTGGTTTACTCTCCTGCCAAGGTCTTTGAGTGTCCCTTGTACATGCAGCTTCTGTATTCCTCTTACTTGTAACTTGGGATATTCGTTCCTGGCCTGGGTCCCAGACGCCCTTCACCTTATGGTTCACAATGTTCTCCTTGTTTTACCTCTCTTCCTTCCATAGCCTTGGATTACTCTCCTGCCAAGGTCTATGCGGTCAGTGGTGTTTGCAAAATGTGTATTCCCCTTTATTTCTGGTAGGGGTATGCTTTCTTTATGTGGGTCCCAGACCCCCTTTAATTGCTTATGTATCATGTTCTTTTGGCTTGATAGTCCTTTAACCCACATCCCTGGTTTACACTCCTGCCTGCAGGTCACTGATGGTTGTAAAGTTTGTATTCTCCTTAATTATTGATGGGGATATGCATTCATTACCTGGGTCCCAGAGCCCCTTTACTTGGTTATGCTTAGTGTTCTCTTGGCCTATTCTCCCCTTGATCCACATTCTTGCTTTACTCTCTTGACAAGGTCTGTGTGTGTCACTTAATTATGCACAATTTGTATTTCCCTTATTTACTGGTAGGCGTATGCCTCCGTTGTATGGGTCCCAGACCCCTTTCACTAGGCAACATACATGGTCAAATCGTATCTCTTATAGTACACTGGATTATGTATTTGTATGCCCTAGGTTCCAAGATCAGGTGGAAGATATGATAGTTATTCCCAATGAATGGAGCGACCATGCGGCTCTAAAATGTGCAATGTGCATTCCCAGAGAAGTCCTTACCCAGTAATCTAGGTATGGTGAAAACCAATAAAACGGGTACTAGGATTTCCTGGTCGGATAAAAACATATCACTTGCCGTTGAAGTTCTGGGGGCAGTAGAACCCAACATGTTGCCTAACTTTAATGCGATATCCATCGACTCCATAAGGGATTGGATCTATGCTTTTGTAGGTAAACATGCAGCAGTACCTATGGGGTTGATGTTGGGCCCTGAGGGGAAAAAACTGCCATTTTATAAAATAATCAGAAACATGAAACGGAATCTCGAAGCAGAGTTGCGAAAGGCCAAAAACAAATGGCCCTGGGGGAAGGATATTTTCTAAAAATTAGGGAGATTAAAAATAGGTACAGGTCGGCTATTAAGGCAAAAAAAAGGATGGACAAGGTAGTCTCCTGGCAAAGACTGATCAAGACCATATGTGAAGGAAAGACCCGTAATATCTGGTCCCTCTTGGGTGAGGCACGAGGTGCTCAGAAGGGAGCTTTAGTCAACCCCATTGATGCTAGAGTGTGGGTAAAATTCCTGGAAAATAGAAATACTGAGGATGAGGAATTAACAATATTGGGCAGTCCCCCTTTAGAGGCCCCGTTTTTCATATCACATGAACTCATCCTGAATAAAATTAAAGAAATAAAATCTTCACGTGCACCAGGCCCTAACGGACTGGCCAATATTGTTATGAAGTCATACCCTGAATTCTGAGCGAGTCTGTTGGGCATATTATTTGAGAAAGTTTTAAAATCAGGTAAAATACCCTACTCTTGGCAAACGGCAATATTAATCCCTGTGTTTAAAAAGGGAAACAGACTCGATCAAAACAACTATAGGCTGCTTTCAATGCTAGACGCCACGGGGAAGATAGTTGCCTCACTTTTACTGCAGGAGCTACAATCATGGCCTGAGCGTTCCGGGGTACTGTCTAAATTCCAAAGTGGGTTCAGACAGGGATATTCTACCTCCCATAATATTATGGTAATGGACATCTTACGAGCTAGAGCATTAAAAGGAGGGGCGGCCCCACTTTATGCCCTTTATATAGACTTCACAGCGGCCTTTGATTCCATACCTAGAAGTCGACTGTGGAGAAAATTGCAACTAATGGGATGTCCGGAAGGTTTAATATATTACCTAAGACTTTTACATCAAAATAACTCAGTCAAACTGAAGTTAGATCAGCAAGGTCATACAACTGATAATGTCGCCCAAAATAGGGGAATAAAACAAGGCTGCATTACAGCACCTCTAATTTACTACCTATATGTTCATGACATTCCCGAAGCAATAACCGTTGCTAGCAACTGCCGCCCTAAAATAGGTAAAGCCACTTGTCCAGTATTAGCGTACGCAGATGATCTGGTGATACTTGATTATACCATCAGTGGGATGCATAGATCAGCGGTTGCACTGTGGGAGTATCCTGAGGAGAATGGCCTTAGTATTAACCTAGGAAAAACGATGGTCTTGAGATATGCTAAAAAGAAGATATCTCGTGTGCAACTTAAAGTAGGCTTGGTGAACATCTCCTACGTTCCCAAGTACCGCTACCTGGGCATAGACTTTGAAGTCTTTGGAGACTATGTGGCCTGTAAACAATCACGCATCATCAGAGCGGCACAATTGACTGCCCTGTTCTATAGGTTTACTGTTAAACAGGGTGGCTTTACTCTGTGGGGTGCATGCCAACTTTATGTACAAGCTTTTGCCCCGGCCATAATTTACGGATTGGAAGCCCTCCTTGAGTCTGATTTAAAGTGGTTACAGGTGATAGAAGGTCAATTCTGGCGTTGCATTCTTGGCTTACCTCCCTGTGTCCCTATGGCCATTGTTAGACTAGAACTTGGCCTGACTTCGTTAAAGGCATTAGTATTAAAGAAGCAGGCCTCGTTATATCTAAAAATGACCCGTGACGCAAGTAATGGATAATTAACAGCGATCCATCAAGAAATGGTTAAGGAGCACTCGGTATGCTCAACCATTGATCAGATGACTAATCTGTTTCGTGAAATAGGTTGGCAACCTAGGGATGGTTGCTACTCAGAGGAAGTAAATAGAGCTCTGAGCAAACGCATAGATCTCTGGGACTGGTTAGAGAATTTTGAACATCTTAGGAGCCTGAGAAGCTATCAATTTGTGCAATAAAGATTGTATGAGTTTAAGAAACCCCAGAGATACTTGAATATCTGCCCATCAGCCAGACTCAGACGGTTTATCTTATTGCTCAGATTGGAGCAACTACCCACAAGAAAGATCACGGGGAGAAAAGATAAGATTGCTGTTGAGTTGCGAATATGCCGCCTATGTAAAACTCAAGATCAGCTGGAGACGGCAAAGCACCTTTTGACTGAATGCCCAGTGATGGCCAGTACATTTACTCCCCTCCTTGGCAGCTATGTTCCTGAAACCATGTATATTAAGGATGATCTGTTTTGGCACCATTGTATGAATTCCAACAGTATGCGCCTGTTGATAGCATTATATACCATCTGGCTGAGAGTTGAAGCTAGATTGGGCATAACTCTTTAGGTAATCAACTCAAGTTATGTATAGACAGTTCTCAGCTGAATGTATGTAATTTATGTGGATAGATTTTATATGTTAGTCTTCTTTTTCATTCTTTAGGCTACAAATATTCTGTATGTGTATTTAGATATGTATTTGGATTATATATTAACTGTATATGTTATTTCTTTTAAGGTTTGTGTAAAGTTTATAATTTAAACTATAACACAATAAATATTAATTAATTTCTATTGCGCATTTCTTTCGAAAGTGTGCTCCATGTTTTTGCTGCAGGTGGGAGAAAGAGGATCTCCCAATTTTTTTTCTTGTGTATGGTTTTGATTCCAGGCAGATGTCATTGCTTGATCTGAGTGTTCTTGTCGGTCGGTAGGCAGTTATTTTCTTTTGTAGGAATTCTTCTCCTTGGCCATCGATTGCTCTTTGCGTTATGCACATCATTTTGAACATGATTCGTTGTTTGACTGGCAGCCAGTGGTGATGTGGTCCCTTTGTGATAGTTTAAGCAGGAGTATGACTGCTGCGTTTTGGATCCATTGCAGTTTCTTCAGTAGGTGTTCTGGCATTCTGAGGTAGAGGCTGTTTGCGTAGTCAACTATCAATAAAGACTACTTAATATGTCTTGCCTGTATCCATTAACACAGCAAGGGTCCCATCAGACCCCGCGGAGTGTGGGGCACCACCGCCCTATGTACTGGGGGAGACCCCTGGACTTCCGAAAGAAAAAATGTCTTCCTGAAGTCTGAGTGCACACACTCAGACTTCACTTCAGAAAGTAATTCTTTATTTTGTGGAGTGAGATGGAGGCGCTTCGCCCAAAGAAATAATTTCTTTCTAAAGTACACAGATTTTAGAAAGAAATTATTTGCTTTGTGGCAGGAGGTAGAGACTCTCCAGAAATACTTCAGAAATGAATAGTTTTTATGTGCTCTTATGCACAGCGAGAAGGGGATGCTCCAGCTCCACTGTGCAAGTCAGAAACCACAAAGCTGTCCCTGCGTGAAAGCTTCCTGGTTCCTGTCTGCAAAGAGCTCAGCAACAGGAGTCAGAGGCCTGCTGGAGAGGAGTCTCTGTGGGGTCGAGCAACACATTCTGGTAAGAAAAAAAAAATAAGTGTGTGTGTGTGCATGCAAGTGTGTTGCATGTTTCTATGTATGCTTGTATGCAGGCAAGGGTGTGTATTATTTATGTGTATGATGTATGGGTGGATGTGCTCATGTGTGAATAAGCGAGTGAATGGTGTGTGGCAATGAGCATGCAAATGTTGTTTGATGTGTGTGCTTGTGTTTGTGCTGGGCCGAGAAGCTGATGTTGGCGTGTGGGAGCGAAGAGAGATATATGGTGTCGGTAGTGGGGCAGGTGGGGGAGGTGGGGCTTAGTGCTGTAGTATTGCATTTTTAATGATCATCCATGATAAAGAAAAAATGATATGTGTTATTATGTGCCTAGACTGGCATTGTGGTGCAACAAGTCAAACCATTTCTTAGTGTGGCACGACATTATTTACTTGCCATCTCTAAGAAAGCAAGATCGATACGTGTTTTACCTGTCTAGACTGGCCTACAATGGAGCCAGTTTGGAAATGCTTTCTTATTGTGGAATGACATTTGTAATGGAAAGCTATGAGGAGTATCTTATAGTATAATTACTAGCATTATGCACAAGCCAAACATGAGTATGTTCTTAAGTGGGAATACTTGCATATATTGGTACAGCCAGCATAGAAATGTATTGGCACAGCCAGCATGAAAATATTTGTTATAATGCCATTTATTGCAGGGAAAGGCATGTAACTGCGCTGGAACATGCTCTTGGTGCACCGTTGGTGACTTACATCAATTGGATTTGTCCATGAGTTACCCTACAAAACTAATTGCAAACTGTCTGGATTTTTACCACATTTTTTCAGAAATGTTGCTGTATAATGAACAATTGTAACTCATTATACAAAACATTTTCTTGAGGGGAAACCACATCTCCTGAGCCTCCTTTCATTGGTTCAGACTGCTTCACTATGCGCGGTCACGCTCACATGCGTGTGGTAAATGTTTGCACCCCTCCAATTAAAAAACTCACCAGCCACCACTGGTGACTCGTACATTTGGGTGCCACTCGGACCAGGCACTGCCTACTTGTTTCTTCTCTAGGTGAAAGATTTAAGATTTGTTTAAAACACATATTTACATCTTTCACCTAGCAGAGTGCTTGCGTGCCCCATGCAACCGCATGATCATCATGGGCACTGCGCATGCGTGGTTGTCCATACTGGCCCAGATTGTAGCATTACCCAAGCTTTGCTGAGGAGATTTGGGGCCCCTCTAAACATGGTTTACAGGTGGGGGGCAAAATGTGGGTAAAGGTACTGCCTGTACTTATGCAGCATATTGGCTTTATCTCTTTGCACTGCCTCTGCTCAGAATCATCTGAACTCTCTTCCTATCCCCATCATCTGTTCTCCTTGACACCACCCCTCTTCTCACTCCAGTACTCTCTCCATTCATTATTTCTCACACTCAATTTCGCTATGCTTCTAAATCTCACTTTCTTTGTATTGCTCTTTGGAATGTGCAATCTGTCTGTAATAAATTCTCCTTGACCTCCAACTTCTTTCTTAGTCATTCTCCATTTCTTGACCTTATTAACCTTACTGAAAACTGGATCTCTCCCTCTGATTCTGCAACCAGTGCTGCCCTTCATGATCCTGCCTACACCTTCACCCACTCTTCCCACCTCACTGGCAGCGGTGGTGGTGTAGGACTGTTTTCATCTACCAAACCTACTATCTCTCCTACTCCCCTATCTCTTGCTGATTCTCACTCTTTCAAATACACTAGGTCCACAATCACTGACCCCTATAGCATCCATATTATCTCTCTCTATTTGCCACCTAGTCTAGTAGGTCAATTCTTCGATCACCTCTCCCAACTAATTAACTTTCTCCCTCCCAATCACCACCTCATTGTCATTGGTAACTTTAACCTCCACTCTCTCTCTACCACTCTATCCGCTGATTTTAACTCTCCTTAACCACTCACTCTTTTCTGTCCACTCTCTGCCCACCCCTTTAGATGGAAACTCTCTGGACATTTTTTTCATCTCCTCTCAACTCTCTGTCTCTAATATTCCGACACATTCTTATCCCTCCGATCACTCTATCATGGTTGCACAATCTCCACTCATGCTTCATTCTCACTTTCACCATCTAATACTACTGTTACTAACCAGAGGGTAATTCCTCCTCCAGACTCTCTGATTACCTCTCTCCTCCTACTCTGAACTCACCTTTTAATCCACTGAGGAAGCCTCCACTAACTTTAACACTGCTCTCTATGCTCCATTCTTATTATTCCCATCCTCTTTGCTGCCTTCTATACTGTCAACCATTCTGGCCTTGTCTCTACATTTTCTCTCCATGGCATCAGAGTTAATGTCCTTAATTGTTTGCTTTATACCTTGCCCCTAGACACTTTCAGGTGTCCTGGATCAGCCTTACCTCCGCACTCAGCCCCTTTAGTGTTGGAGTTCCCCAACAGTTTGTCATTGGTCCACTTGTCTTCACTCTCTATACTTCAGCTCTTGGAACCCTGATCTTCTCCTATCAACTCTTCGCTGATGGCACTCAAATCTTCTCCTTTCCCTACTTATTCAATGAGGTGTTGTCAAAAATTCAAACTGTCTCTCCACCATCTAATATTGGATGGAGTCTCACTCACGCATACTCTACGCCAATAAGACTAACATTCTCTACTTCCCAGCACAACATTCTCTGCCCCTCTTCTTCTCTAAGAATCACCAGTTTTACTACTGCAGCCAGATTCAACCTCCTGAATATTAGAATAATCTGTCATCTTCTTCCTTTCAATGTTGCTAAACAGATAATCTCCACTTTATTTATTTTCAGATATGCTGTGCCTGTCTTCTCTATGGCCTTCCCAACTATTCTTTCTGCACCTCTGGATAAAGTCCTCAACTTTGCGGTCCACACACTTTTCAACCATTCTCACTTTACCTCTACCTCCTCTGCCTGTTGGCAGATTGGCTGGCTATCTATCACACAAAGAAGAAAAGTATAAACTTCTTCTCATCATCTTCAAAACTATCCATGGACTTTTTCCATCTTTCCTATCTGCTAATATCACTCCCTACTCTCCCCCTTGCTCGTTATAATCATCCCCTGCTCACCTCATTGCCACTACCAAAGCCTCCACCTCTCCCTCTTGATTCCGCTCTCTCCCTCTCCCCGCTCCCCTGCCCTGGAATGCTCTTCCTCTCCATCTTGTACTACTCCAACTCCACCACTATTTAAATCCAACCTCAAAGACCTCTTCCTTTCTGCAGAACCTGTTTCATAGCACTCTGCATTACTCCATCACCCTGCTTCCATCGATCCCTAGCCTCAAGGACAACCCTACGGCACTTTTCACATCATCCCTCCATACTTAATTTAGTACTTCCTCCACCATCCCGTTCCTATGTCATTCTGTCCTGTCCTCGTTCGTAGTCTATGTTTCCACCTTTCTCTGCAACATCCGGTCCTCATGTCATATTATCTCACCCCATTGTCAAGGACCCATGTCCTCTGATCTGTTTTCAAAGTTACATTTGTGAGCATTTTTGTGCCAAAAATGCATTTCTTACTTGCGATTTCTATGAATAAAAAATAAATAAATGTCATTAGAGCACAGGAATGAGTGAGGTCCTCCGTTGATGGCTCAATATAGTGTTGATATGAATCTACATCCACAAGGAACATGCATATATTTTCCTACACATGCCATTTTGCAGAAATAGGAACGTCGTTGCATACCAATGTTTCAAACATCTAACATTGATGTGGTATTACTGTGCGGATGTACCTCCATGGCCTTGCACCTAAAGTCAGATGGCATCACCAATGACTCACTATTATCACTGGAAATATTCGCTCTTAACATAGTCCTTTGTGGCAACTACTTTAAGAATAAAAGAGAAAGGAGTTTACGCCTGTATGCTTTGGTCATGTCAAAATATCTCACCAATCATCCATTCATATGGGTCAACTGTAAACATGAGAGCAGGGCAGCTGACAGTCTTGTGCAGCAATACTTTTCATTAGAGTGTCCTGCCAGAGTAGAGCACAATGACGGAGGGTTCAACACAGGAGATTTGCCAAATCCATCGAATTTTTGGGGGTGAATTTGGCCGCTAATATATGTAATGGGTGGGTAAGAGTAATATTTAGTGGGGGTGGGGAAAATAGGGCTGTGTGGGAGCTCGTTCGCATATATTTGCATCCAAATGGCTTAAAAGAAGAAAAAAATAGATGGATTTGGATTGACCAAATGTCCTCAATAAAATCCCGTCGAACCTAACACGGCAATAAGCAGTCAGCCTCTTTTAGGAAGCCTGAGACATCAATGGGTGATGGTGATAAGGAAAAATCATGGTCTGATTATCAATGAAAATACAGGAGCTGTAGCCAGTGCTAGGTTGTGCATATTCATTAGGGGGTGTGTACTGTAGTGCACAGTCATTCACTAGCCTGATGTTGTCGACATTTTCTTCGGATATTTGGGAATTGCTCATTGTGGAACATGTTTCAATAAGAGAATTGGACATTTAGACATTAAATATATGGAAGCATTAAAGTTTCCTGGTGCCTTCCTGCCTGCCGCTCTTTTTCACCACTTAGCAAGCCCCGCCCATCTGGTGCCTTCCTGCTTGATGCTCCTTTTCACCACTTAGAAAGCCCCGCCCACCTGGTGTCTTCCTGCTTGCCGCTCCTTTTCACCACTTAGCAAGCCCTGCCCACCAGCTACCTTCCTGCTTGCCACTCTTTTTCCTACTTAAGAAGCCCTCAAGTCTCTTTTTCTTTCCAGATGGGGAGCATGTGCAAGTGGATCGAGGTCACCTGGCCTAAGCCCCGCCCACTGGGTGCCTTCCTGCCTGCCGCTCTTTTTAACCACTTAGCAAGCCCCGCCCACCAGGTACCTTCCTGCTTGCGGCTCCTTTTCACCACTTAGCAAGCCCTGCCCACCTGGTGCCTTCCTGCTTGCCGCTCTTTTTCCTACTTAAAGAGCCCTCCAGCCTCTATTCCTTTGCAGATGGGGAGCAGGTGCAAGTGTATCTAGGTCACCTGGCCTAAGCACCACCCACCTTCTTAGCCCTCCCTCTTCCTTCCTGCTCTTAACTATTAGATCAAGGGCGTCTCTCACCCGGGCGTCCGAAGTGAAGGGCAGACGAAGAGAAGGGCAATTCCTGTTTGGATCTTTTGCCTTCCTGCTTGCCGCTCCTTTTCACCACTTAGCAAGCCCTGCCCACCTGGTGCCTTCCTAATTGCCGCTTTTTTTCCTACTTAAGGAGCCCTCCAGCCTCTTTTTCTTTGCAGATGAGGAGCAGGTGCAAGTGGATCTAGGTCACCTGGCCCAAGCCCAACTCACCTGATGCCTTCCTGCCTGCCGCTCTTTTTCACCACTTAGCAAGCCCCGCCCACCTAGTGCCTTCCTGCATGCCGCTCCTTTTCACCACTTAGCTAGCCCCTCCCACCTGGTACCTTCCTGCTTGCCGCTCTTTTTCCTACTTAAGGAGCCCTCCAGCCTCTTTTTCTTTGCAGATGGGAGCAGGTGCAAGTGGATCTAGGTCACCTGGCTTAACCCCACCCACCTGGTGCCTTCCTGCTTGCTGCTCTTTTTCATACTTAAGGAGCCCTCCAGCCTCTTTTTCTTTGCAGATGGGGAGCATGTGCAGTTGGATCTAGGTCACCTGCTCTAAGCCCCACCCACCTGGTGCCTTCCTGCCTGCCGCTCTTTTTCACCACTTAGCAAACCCCACCCAGCTGGGACCTTCCTGCTTGCTGCTCTTTTTCCTACTTAAGGAGCCCTCCAGCCTCTTTTTCTTTGCAGATGGGGAGCAGGTGCAAGTGGATCTAGGTCACCTGGCCTAAGCACCAGCCACCTTCTTAGCCCTCCCTCTTCCTTCCTGCTCTTAACTATTAGATCAAGGGCGTCTCTCACCGGGCGTCCGAAGTGAAGGGCAGATGAAGAGAAGGGCAATTCCTTTTTGGACCTGTTGCCCTCCTGATTGCCACTCCTTTTCACCACTTAGCAAGCCCCACCCACCTGGTGCCTTCCTGCTTGCCGCTCTTTTTCCTACTTAAGTAGCCCACTAGCCTCTTTTTCTTTGCAGATGGGAAGCAGGTGCAAGTGGATCTAGGTCAAGGGCAGATGGTGAAAAGGGCAATTCCTGTTTGGACCTGTTCGGAGCAGGAGGACCCAGGGCCCGACCCCCTGCCCAGACAGCAGGTAAGCATGCACCAACATGTGTTACCCCCTCTGTTCCCACAGGCCATTCCCAAACTCTCTTGTCCCGCTGTGATGTTCCCTTGTGCCCCCTTCTCGCACACAGGTGTTGCCTGTTTTGCTTGATTCTTCTCCCCCTCAACCTCCTCAAGCTTACTTCTGCAGGAGTCCGTCCTGATACATTCTGGTTTCACCATCACCGTCTTGTGGCCAATGCTGGATTTGACTTTTATGGACTTCATTCATTCACGGTGCGTCACCCTTTCTCAACTCTCATACTGGACATCCTTTGCATCTTGTACTCATGGTGGCCCTGAATCATGCTATTCTCATCTTCATCTTGTATCCTGGCTTGCAACATTATGTGTTACTACTGACTTCTGCAATTGTATTCGCTCTCCACTCTTGCTTTTCCACTCTTTTTGACTGCTTACTCTCTGTTCTCTCCTACTTTCCCTTCTCCCTTTTCCCATCTCCTCTCCTTACTTTCTTCTATGCACTTACTCTATCAGAATTGTCGCTGGACCTAATATGATAGCAACCTTGTCTGTTTCCTCCAGCCTCCCATTACAGTTTTTTTCCTCCCCACCACCCCTCCAGCACTATCGGAAATTTCATCAGGCCTAGTATGCTAGTCGCTTGTTTTGTTCCTCCCCTCCCTTCCTGCAACCCTCTCTCTCACCTTTTGTTTTCTCCTGCTCTACCAGAAATGTCGTCAGGCCTAGTACGGTAGTCGTCTGTCTGTTGCCATTTCCTTCCCACTCTCCCCCTCCCTTCCTTATCTATGATATAGCTCTTGCACTATCTGAAATGTCGCCAGGCCGAGTACGATAGTTAATTTCACATCCTTACTGTTCATGGCCTGTAAGAATGTCATTGTATTTTTCCCTTGTTCCCTCCCTTGCCTTGAAGCGCTTTGAAACACATTGTGTATAGGCGCTATATAAATAAACTATCACATCATATCATATCAATGTGAATTGGCTGTAAGGTAGTATATCCACATCTCTTAATCTCTTTTGTGTTACACAACCTTTAATTTAGCCTCATTGTAACGAATCATCATCACACATCAGCTGCACATTGATGTTAGGAAAGTCTTTCCATTTGTAATACACACATGGATATATTTGTGGCTTCTTGTTATGTGCGTGCTCTCGATTTCCCAGAGTCAAAATAACGTACAATATTATTGGGCTCTCTATTGTTGTCTTACATCCCCTGTGGTGTGCATGTGAAGGTGTCGTACAGTGTTTGATTTAATTATCGCTCAAAACATTCTGATTATAAAGGGTAGGCAAGAACACTCAGTTATGAGAGATATGTTCTGCACAACTGCAATCAAATAAAGATTATCTGGAAAAATGAGAGAAAAACAGATGGCTCTTATTTGCAAGCCATTTCAAGTTTATCACAGTGCCTGGTTTCCTTCACCGGTTGGGTAGGATATATATCCTGAAAGCTGTTTGCCTTAGTCCTCACATCACTCTGTAATCAACGTGCTAGCATGCACCAGATGTTTGCACCATGCACAGACAGGTGCAGTAGTGTGAAGGTCTGAACGTACACATGTACTTATGGTCCCCATCACGAGTGCATAAAGGCAGAGAGGTGGTCTTACCTATCACTCTCTACTGGTTTGCATGGATCCCTACTTCAGTAGCAGTAATAGAAGGAGAAGTAATATTATTGATGGCAATGCTTCTAGTCACACCGGGAAATGTTCTCAGCCAATTAGGTTTCTGGAAAAGTGGGTGAGACTACATTGTGTACTGCCTGCTTTTTCCAGCCACTTGAGGCTCTTCTCCACCCATCCCCCAACATGTTTTTTACAAGAGGTAATTTACAATTGTGACATACAGGGTGACACACCGGAATTGCCACATCCAGACATGCAGCAACTAAATTAACCATTCCATAATGATCAAGAAAAATGCACATGTTACCTATCCCATTGGCATGCAGTCGACAGTCAAATTTCATCCCATGAAATAGCTATCATTCTGTATGGAAGGATATGCAGACAAAGAACAAAATGAGTACAGCTAACACATCCGTAGACCCAGAAAATCAAGAAGCACGTGCTTCCCTCAGTGACACTACAACACATGCAAACAACAACTCACAAGACAACCATCAATGTGTCCCACCACGCATGCAGCAACATCTGCACACTGCATGCAAATCAAACACAAAACACACATTCTGACAAACACCAACAACCCCCACATTGCCTGTCCCCCTCAATGACATGCAGCAAATGTGCAGGTCACATATCCCCATTCACAAGACGATGGCACAAACACAACGCACACATGAAAGTGAGAAGACATCACATATGCAGATAACTGAGCCCACAAAAAAACAGGGACAGCCCTGGAAGACTACCAATGACATAACAAGGCATGCCATCATCTATGTAGTATTGGGACAGCGCACTGAGCACAGTCACGGGAGCCCATTTATTTATTTATTAATGTGGTCACTTGTTAGGCGCTTATACAATTAGAACAACCGTTTCAAAGTGCCCACAGGGCAACAGGGTGGGGACAGGGGAAGGTAGACAATGAATTACAACAGAGATAAATAAGTGAATTAATAGTAATAACAAATCATGAGCATAACAGTGAGGGGAGACAAACCTCATATGCCTTGTGTGTGTTCAGAACGTGCAAGTGCAGAGGGGTGGGAGGTAAGGGAAAGGTGCAGAGGTGCTCATGGAGAATTGCTCGGGGTGAAGTGCTAAGAAAAGAAAAGAAAAACGTAAGTGTAATCTCCCGTGGGGAGGCTGAGCAAGTGCAGTATATAGACAGTGGCTTGAATGACAGATGTCGGGGGTCAGGGCCCCAAGGATACATAAGGGCCCTGCACATCAGTCATGCTACTGTATAATTAGCAGGGAGGAGAGGAAGAGAAGGAAGAGGAGAATAGAAAGGTCTACTTTTTTTTTTCTCTGAACTTAAGGATTTCCTGCTCAAGACGCAGAGGGAGAGGGAGGCTATTCCACAGAAGGGAGCCCACCAAGGAAAGGGATCGACCACCAGCTCTCTGTTTAGAAAACTGCTTCACATGCAGGGAGTTGGTGCCAGAAGAACGCAGGAGTCTAGAAGGGGAGTATTTGGTCAGGAAGCGTTTAAGAAAGAGTGGTCCTGGCCCCAGATAACCTTGAGGATGATACAGAGGGATTTGAATTTTATCTCTGCTGAGACCGGGAGCCAGTGAAGGCTTTATAGGGCAGGAGAGATGCGGTCCCTGGGCTTGAGGCCAAGGATAAGTCTTGCTGCCCTATTCTGGGTAAGCTGGGGGGGGTCACAGGGTAGACAAAGGAAGATTAAGGAGGAGGCTGTTGCACTAGTCTATCCTGGAGAGAACCAGAGCACGGGTAACACTGGTTCTCTGTGGGAAGGTGAGGGAGTGTAGAGTTCCTTTGAGAAGGAAAAGCTTAACGTGGGATTTCTTGACAATGTCCTGAATAGGAGGGATGAATGAAAGGGAGGAGTCCGAGACGACTCCAAGAGTCCTGGCATCAGAGGAGGGGAAAGGGGGAGCCCATGAAGGAAGGCCAGAGTGAAGGGAAGAAGTATGCTGCAGGGGATCCAATAGGGAGAATCTCTGTTTTACTGGCATTGAGGCAGAGGTAATTAGAAGTGCACCAGGCCTGGATGACGGAGAGGTAGTCAGGGATGAAGGAAGGTGCAAGCCCATTAGTAGGAAGTTTGAAGAAGAGTTGTGTGTTATCAGCGTAGCACTGGATGTTGGGGGCGAAGGAGGAAATGAGGCGTGCCAGCAGGGAATGTTATATGGTAAAAGCCAGGGTGAAAGAATGGAGCCCTGGGGGATGCCCCAAGTGGAGAAGAGGTAGGGGAGGAGAAAAGGCCTAGAATGGTTTTGAAGGAACGGTCAGTTACGAAAGAGGTAAGCCAGTCCAGTTCCCACTCTGAGATACCGAGTATATCATGGAGTCTTTTTTATAAGGATGGAATGTTTGACTTGTCAAATGCAGAAGAAAGATCAAGGAGGATGAGGACAGAAGAGGAGTTGGAATCGAGGGATGCAAGCAGTTCTTTACGGGTGTTCAGGAGAGCAGTTTCATGTAGACCGCCAACAAGTTTGGTATGGGAGTTGAGTTGGGGGAGGGCCAACCACTCGAGCAGTTTCACCAGCAAGGGGGTGATGTAAATGGGGTGATAGTTGACTGGGCCTGATGGGATTGCAGATGGTTTTTAACGAGGGGGCGCACAAGGGAGTGCTTGAGGGAGGATGGAAATGAAACAGTAGCAATGGAGTGGTTGCAGAGATCAGCAAGAGCATGGGGCGAGAGAGGAGATGTTGTCCTTGATGGTTCTGGAGGAGCATGGGGCAGCCTTCTTTGGAAGAGACCTTTATGCAGTTGACAACTCTGGTGACTTCTTCAGGGGAGACAGGAGTGAAGGAGAAGAAGGAGGAAGGAGGAGGATGAGTGGTAGGGGGGCAGAGTGGGGAGGATTGGGTTGGAAGAGTGCGTGACAAGGCTGTTTAGTGTGTCCAGTGTTTTGGAAAAGAAGTGAGTGGCTAGTGCATCACAAAGGGCCTGGGAATGTGTAGGGACAGAAGATACTGCAGAAGAGTTCAGCGGTGATGCAAAGCACAAGAATGTAAGTACACAAATACACCTCTTGCACTCCATGCAGGCTCATGCCTAAAGCATCAATTCACAGAGGTTGATGACAGATTGGAAGGCTGGCCACTGAGGCAACTGCCATGGAAGACATAAGCAGACAAGACAAAGCAATGTGATAGTGCAAGCATGGATAAATGCATGCTAACCGTAGGATGCAAACTAAAAGTGCAAAGTCAATGCAGACTTCATTGTGACAGCATACAATTGATCCAATTCTTCATTCAATTGAATGCAGCAGTACCATGCACCCAGCTGCAGTCAACTTGAAGCTCCACACACCATGGTGCAGCATGCATGAGACATGCATGTCAAAACACCAACACCACTAAATGTAATGGGCTGGTACACAACACAGCATTCCAAAAAATGTGCATCACTATTCCCATGGTTGTGGCTTGTAACTGGGGCTACACACCATAATTGGGGAAGCCTAAGCAAGAGAGACCAAATGTGCTGTCAAACCAGTACCCCACAAACATTACAAGAGTTGTGACCTGTCACACAGTACACATGGTCAAAGCGCAATGAGATGCACACCAGCACAAACAGACAGCCCTGCCACTCACTCTGAAACACCCAAGAAAGGTCCACACAGTTGGACCTCCCACAATTTTGAATATGAAACCGGTGGCCCCACCAATCCATAGAAACTACACCATGCCCAGACCTATTACCAGAACCACACCCTGTGAAACATGCACCAATGAAGTAGTGCTGGTGCCCCACAAGACCAGTCAATCCCAAGTGATTGCACACAGTAGAAGACTCCCAGCCAAACACCACACAAGCATGTGCAAATGCCCTTCACTTACCTGAACAGGGTACCCACCTGACTTGCATATGATGAAACCCTTTTGGAGATGCATCCCCTAAATGCAGCGTCATGCATAGTAACAGAAAGAACATGCACACCCATGACAACACAAGAATTGATCCTGAAAATATGCAGAGCGTATCCACTGCAAAAGCACCACAGGGTGCAACAGGGTGACAGGACATAGATTGTGATCTGCCCATGAATGCAGCATACCACAACAGAGAGACAGAGAGAGAGTGACAGTGAGAGGGAAGGCCAAGTTAAAAACACATCAAGGAGTACACTGCCTGGGGGGAAGTGGCCTGGAGCTCACGGTGGAAGGAGGCTAAGGCGCCGAGCTCTGGCCGAGACGCTGCATCAAGATCCTTATTCGACCGCATGCAGGAGCCCTTCAGGCAACAAACTCAAGCAGAAGGTGTTGGAACCCAATGCTGACTAGCGACGGCAGTCCCGAAGAAAATCGGCCCTGGGAAAACACATATTTAGCCCTGCAAAGACCCTTGCCCCCCTCCGCCCTCGCCTGTGTTCAAGATGGCGGCCTCCGCGCTCCACTGAAGCTGCCTGGGACTCCGCGGCGTACCGTCATTGCTGCGATCAACACTCCAGGGAGAAGAATAGAATCGGACTTAAATCCGCGGGCACACAAACCCCTGCGGCTGCGAGGCTGAGTGCTGGGCGCCCACAGCCCCGATGTTAAGCAAAGTGAGGCTGGCCGCTGGGGAGCGCTGACAAGAGGGAGAGGAACCAGACCCCGCACTACTCCTACGAATTCGTGGCCTCCCACACACCCGCTCCGCCCCCCCAGAGAAAAACAGACTACCACTGGGAAGAGCCATCGGGGGGAGAAGACCCGGACCCCAGACTGCTCTGGTGCACTGAGGCCTTGGAAGGCTGAGCGCGACTCCCCACACAGCCGCCTCGCCCCAACGGAGGTGCACCGTGCGCACAACGGCACGGCGAGTGCATATACCGGCGACCTCAGGGGAGTGAATCGTTGAACGCCATTGCCTCGGGGTGGGAAGACACCTGATCCTCCATCTGCAGACAGAGCACGCGCACACAAGGTGAAGAGACCGGGGGGCCCCGCAAATCATTACAGCGACACCATCAGCCTCCTCCCCGGCTCCTGTGCCTAATACTGCTCTACCACCCATCTAACGCACCCCCCTCTGACCCTGAAGCGGTGCCTGGGGTGCAACTAAATCACCCCTGCAAAGCCTGCAGGCCACTGATACACGACGCACTACCTCTCCATAAATCAAAACTCTGTAACACTCTAGCAGGACACCATTATCCAGTGCCCACCTGATCTAGCCAACGCAGGGAGCAACATCAACACCAGCCCAGTTAGCCTCGGCATCACATATTCACGAACTTCCCATGTCCTCCAGAAGCAAGCCGAAACCTGCTACAATGGACAATTATGTCTCCACCAAACCTGCTAACCCGCGCCCCTCTGCCCCTGAACCCACTCAACCAAGAAGCGCGGACCCCCCCGAGAGCCAGACCCGAGTGTTGGAAGCCATAGCGTCTCTCCGCCCATTTATAGATTCCAAGATAGACGAATTCAGGTCGGACATACAACTTGTGCGACAAGATGCCAGGAATTTAACAGACAGAGTCGCTACCTCTGAAGCAACCATAAAAGAAACAACAGAAAACACAGTTGAACTGAAAGCCAAGGTAGTGGATCTCGAAAGGAAAGTTGCTATCCTTGAGGCTAGGGCCGAGGAGGCCGAGGGGCGCACCAGAAGGGGCAACATCAGGATACTGGGACTTCCGGAAGGTGATGAAGGCCCAAACCCCACTGCATATATAGAGTCTCTGCTGCAACAGGAAATAGGCGCAGGCAATCTCACGCAAGGCTTCTCTGTCGAAAGGGCACATAGATCCCTCCAAAAGAAACCTACCCCGGGTTCGCACCCTTGCCCAATAATCGCAAAAATACTTAATTTCCAGGACAGGGAAGTCATCCTGAGGCACTCCAGGGAAGGAGGCCCAATAGAACGCGGCAATTCAATGATATCCATTTACCCGGATTACACTCCAAAAGTACAAAGGGAGAAGAACTAATTTGTTCCAATCAAGGCCAGGTTGCGGCAACTAAATTTAAAATACATGCTGCTCTACCCGTCCAGACGGAAGGTTATCTTCAAGGGCCGCTCTATCTTCCTAGAGTCTCCAGCGGCCGCCAACATGTGGATGGAGGACAATAACCTAGCTCAAGGCGAGGATGCCCAGCCCAGAGACAAACAAGAGAAACTATAGATCAGGACGCAAGAATTGTACATGCTCGCCGAAACAAGAACCCACTACAAACACATGCACCCTGCATCGCGGAAGCAACTTACACTACAGTTAGCCAGCTAAATGCGGCGCTCGCTTGGCCCCACATCGGACACAGGACTTCGCCCCCGTGAACAGACCAGGCCAGGCCAGTTGCCTGACCGACCCCACTCGAGCCCGACGCCCGGATGGGCTCCGACGGCGCGAGAGCGTCTGAGCACAGCAACAAGAATGTAGTCGCTAGGCGCACCAGTTATAGTTATGTTAATTGTTACGTTAGCTGCACAGTCTTCACACTACCACATCCGAAAAGACAGCGGATGAGACCACCACAGCACCTAAACACGGGCAGAAATGAGAGACGAACGCCGAGCCCCGCTAGTGAGAGGCTGAGTCTACTGGGCAGACCCATCATGGAGGGGATTAGAATGAGCACCTATACACCCAAATGGCATCACAATTGAAAATAATGACGTGGAATGTGCGTGGGATGAACTCTTACCTAAGAAGGAACCGGATTCAATCCTAACTTCGCAGAAAGAAGATCTCGATTGCAATGCTCCAGGAAACCCACCTGACGGCGGAATCCTCATCCAAGCTAGCCGAACGATGGGGAGGTATTGGTAAGGGAGCACCATACTCCAAATACGCAAGAGGAGCCTTCACGTGGGTGAGCCCAAGCGTTCCGTTTTGCCTACAGGGGGTGGAAGCTGACAAGGAAGGCAGGTACCTAATAGTGTGGGGAACCATCAAACACACCACAATATGCCTACTCAACTCCTACTTCCCACAACACGGAATACCATCACATATTGCAATGTTGTGCTCCAAAATAGCTCATCACAGATAGGGCACCTACATTTGGGGTGGCGACTTCAACTGCATCAGAAGTGGCGAAGTGGATAGGTCTATGCCCCCCCAACAACCACACAATACCGCTACCACAGCTCTAAACAATGCCTTGGAACACCTCGACTTAGTAGATATCTGGAGAGCACAACACCCAGAAGAAAGAATCTACTCATATTACTCGGCCCCGCACAAGATCCACACGAGGATCGACTACCTGTTTGTAGACAGGGAACAAAGCGCATCGGTGGACTCCACCACATACCTGGGCAGATTGATATCTGACCATTCACCGCTGGTCATGCAGTGGAAACTAAAGGGCCCCAGACCCCCGATACCAACATGGCGATTGCCCCCCGCAGCACTTACTGATCAGGACTTCAGGGAAGATCTCGGCACTAAGCTCAAAGACTACATCGACAACAACAAAGGATCCGTATCGAGCTGGAGCACGCTATGGGAGGCGATAAAAGTGGTAACACGGGGAGAAGCGATATCTGGAGCGGGAGGCATTCGGAGACGTCTGAAAGAGACATTGGAAGAGCGTGAAACAGAAATAACGCGTCTTGAAGCCGACTCAGACCCCACTCCGGAGACGGAGGACATTATGCGGGAACTCAGTGACGAATGCCGAACAGCCTAGGACAGACTGGCTAAATTCGATTTTGCAACTGATACCACCAAGACCCATAAAGAGACTGATAAGCCAGGCAGACTACTGGCATGGCTGTGCAAGCGTGAACATCCAAGACACTTCCCCACAGAGATCAAAGACGCACATGGAATAACACATAAGTCACAACTGGACATCAACACTGCATTCGCTGAGTTCTACTCCAAACTCTACTCCCACGATGAACAAGTACCCAGGGAAGAAATCAGAGCCACCCTCGACGAGATCAGGCTACCAAGACTGACTGAAGAGCAGAGAGAAGCACTAGACGCTGAGATCACCTCAGAAGACATCATGGACGCAATTAGATCCCTAGCGACTAGCAAGACCCCAGGGAGCGATGGTCTCCCACCTGAATTTTACAAAGCCTATGAAGCAACCATTACCCCGATACTATACAGGGTCTACACGGAAGCTTACGAAAATGGAATTCTCCCCTGCACCATGAAGGAGACCATCATAATCCCCATGCTCAAACCAAACAAGCCACCCGAATGCTGTGATTCTTATCGCCCGTTAGCTATGCTGAATTATGACAGCAAGATTTTAACCACCATTTTGGCTAAGAGACTCGCGAGGGTGGTGGGGGCTATAATACATGAAGACCAAAATGGATTTGTCCCGGGACGCAACACCACGGCCAACCTCCGGAGACTACAACACGTCATAGCGGAAACCTATGAAAGTGATGAGGACCTGGCGTTGGTGTCACTAGACGCCATCAAGGCCTTCGACTCCATATTCTGTGAATGGTTGATCGAGGTGCTGAGAGAGTTTGGATTTGGGGAGGGCTTCATGAGATGGGTCAAGGTCCTGTACAACTCACCCATGGCCAGAGTGAAAACCGGCAGAATAATATCTGAAGCCTGGGCGATAAAGCGAGGTACTAGGCAAGGATGCCCGCTGTCACCCATGTTGTACATCTTGGGACTGGAACCGATTGCCATCTACTGTAGGAAGCAGTTTTTTGATGCGGGCATAAAACTAGGCAATCGACACTTCATAATCTCCTTGTACGCTGATGACGTGCTCTTATACCTAAAAGACCCACATGTAAACGCGCAGGTCTTGCTCGATGTCCTCGACAACTTTGCTCGCTATTCCGGGATCAAATTCAGCAGGTCAAAATCTTGTGCGTTCCCGCTGGCCAGACCTAACAAGGTGGGAGAAGCTGATCTGCCAGAGGTGGAAATAAAATGGCGACCAGGAATGTTCCGATATCTGGGAAGCAATATAAAACATACCCCAGAGCTTACACACGACCATAACACCGAGATAGCGACAAAAGCACTCCGCAACTCCATGAAGTTCTGGACAAAATTACCGCTTGCCATGATGGGAAGAGCAACAATTTTTTTTTTTTTTTTTTTTTTTTTTTTTTAAAATGTTTCGTTTGACTTATCAAACTTTTCATTTATATTTTTTGGTTCTACTCTTCTTACCACAAGTTTTTATTCTGATTTTTCTTTTACGGTTCTTTGTTGATTTCAATCCAAAATTTGATCACTGTAATGATCAGCGCTTGGTTGTTTCCTTGGAGCAACATTGTCCATCGCTCTTCGGTTGACATTCGGTGGTTTGATATTTTAAAGAAATCTCTGAATAGGTCACGTTTGTTTGTTAGCCTTGGGCACACCATGATTAGGTGAAATAATGTTTCTGGTTCTGTAGGGTCTCTACAGTAACGACAGACTGCTGAAGTACTATGTGTTCGATCTATTAATGACCGATATTCTTGCGTAGGTAGGATGTTCAAACGAAATTGCAAAAACAAGTCACGGATTTTCGTACAAGGGAATTGGAGTAAATACGCAGGCAACACGTTTATAGCTCTTGCTTCCATGTCAGCGTTCAGATGTCTTTTAAATTTTTTCTGGTCTTCTATTGTTCTTATCCAGTCGTTTTTCTGAATTTTTCGTTTAGCATATTGAGGTCTGTTTCTCAACATTTCCTCCGGGATTTCCTCTTGTTCCATTTTTATTTTGATTTCGCTTGTCCACTTTGTTAACGCTGTGACGTGGAATGCCTGTTTTTTGTCTTTTAAGATTTCCAATGCTGGGATTTTTTCCTCCAAGAAAATTTTTCTATATAGGTCCATTTGTTTCCACAGTACAATGGATTGAATTGATTGGAGGGCAAGTTCATAACGAATTCTAGATATTGGAAAGGCTTTTGGCAGAGCAAGGGTTTTTCTCCAGAATATAGCTTCATATCTTGGCCATTTCAATAGTTGTTGATTTATCAAAGATTCGCTCGCGTACGTCAGGATGGGAATGATTTTTTGTTTATACAGTAGGGTTGTAGGTTTTACCGTATATGCACCATATTTGCAGTGAAAGAAGCGGCCTTGTCTTGACAACGATATTGCTTTTTCTTCAATGTTTTCTTGCCATTCTTTTTCATTCTTAGATGGGTTAATTATTGCACCTAAATATTTTATGGTTTTGGTTGCCGCGATGTTTTTGTGGTCCAGATAGCATTTTGGCGACCATTGTTTCTTTGAGTTCTCAGCGATGAGTTTCATCATTTTGGTTTTGTCTGTGTTAATTTGTAAATCATTTGCTTTCATGAAAGCTTGCGTTTTATTCAGTGTTATTTGCAGTCCTTTCACCGTTTTGTCCATGATTATAATGTCATCAGCGAAAATTAAGGTTTGAATAGATTCGCTATTTATCTTTGGTGGATTTGCCATAGTATGTTTAATTTTTCGTTCAAACTCGTGGGTGAAAAGGTTGTAGAGACAGGCAGCTAAGGGACAACCCTGTTTCAACCCATTCCACGTATGGATTGGTGCTGTTGCCTTTCCATCAGTTGAAAGTCGAACTCTAATTGACGTGTTCGAGTATAGCTGTTTGATTGGGTTCAGAATGGATACTGGACAACCCCAAGCAGCCAATTTAGACCACAGAAGTGGTCGATTGACTGAATCGAAGGCCATTTTTAAGTCTATAAAGATTGCATATACCTGCTGTACTTTTGTGAACGCTTCATGTTTTATCATGTTCAGCAAGAGAAGATTAACGTTGGTACTTATTTTTTTCACAAAGCCAGTCTGTCTTTTTGCTTGTTTACCATGGAGTATAGCCCAATCGGTTAATTTTTTCTCAAGGTAGCGTGCAAATAGTTTCCCTAACGGATCCAGTAAGGCTATTGGTCTATAATTGGCTGGGTTTTTTCTATCTCCTGCTTTGTAGATTGGTATTACAATAGCTACTGTCCATGTGCGGGGAATCTCTTTCGTCTTTTCTATCAAATGTAAGAGATGTAAGAGAAATTTAGCCCAGTGTTCGGGATTTGCTTTCAGGTTGCTGTTCGCCAGCCCATCAGGACCAGGTGCCCTAGATGAATTCAGGTTCCTCATAGTGTTGGTAATATCATCTAAGTCCCAATTAAGGGTCCAGGGGTCATCATCTTTTTGCAGAATTGATGTTGGTTCGAATACCGGTTTCTTATAGAGGGTTTGGAAGTGTTTAATCCAGATATGTGAATCTACTTCTTGGATCATAGTTTGATTTTTCGCTGTTGTATTCATCAGTGACCATAACTGCCGTGTGTTTTTCCCTTTTAGCGCCTTCAACAGTTCTTCTGCATCGTGTTGCTTCATGGTCATTTTGTATGATTTCATTATGTTGGAGAATTTTTGTTTTTCCTTTTTTATTTCAATTTGCGTGTCTCCTTTATTTTTCTTTATTTGTCGAAGTTGTTTATAGTGTTTCTTTTTTTCCAGAAAGATTTGTAAATTAAAATAATGAGTATGTGGCTGTTTGGGTCTTTGTTGATTTCTTGGTGTAGATTGTTGGTACTTCTTCAAGATCCAGCCATAGTTTAATTTAAGTTGGTCCTTCAACACTGTGTCTTCAAATAGAGTAGTTAGATCTTGAATTTGGTGATCTTTAATGCGAAGCCGGTTCAACCCGTTATTTATTTCGAGTTCAGGGAGGTTCAGACCTTGCTCGGTTGAGGGTTCAGCTGGCCAGGAGATAAAAATTTGACGATGATCACTATCTGGGTTTGGGGAACTCGTAGTAAAGGTTGTGATTTTCCGAATACCTTCTGTGGCGAAGATATAATCGATTATTGTATTAGAGTTCTCCCGTGACCAGGTCGGCAATGGGATGCCTTTATCGTTCGTGGGTTGGACGCTTAGGCAAATATTGCGTAATGTTGTTTCTTTCATCCATTTTTTCGCTCTGGATGACAGTTCGTTAGGTGCCAATTTGTTTCCTCTTTTATCAAAGAGATGGAAGTTAAAGTCCCCTGCCAAGATGATTTCGTTTGTAGTATTCGTGATGTTCAGTCTGTCGATTTCCTCTAATATAGAATCGATAAATTTGTTGTCAGACATAGCTGCAGGATTCCAATATATGTTAAAGATTGATAAATAAGTGTTTTTTGTCTGATCAGGTGGATTGAGTTTCAGTATTGATGGAATACTGATGGATAGGAGTTGTGCCCACGGATGGAGTATTTTAGTTTCCACTATTCGCCATGTAGGTTTAATTTTTGTTAGTAAGAGCATTCCTGATGCTGGTCTCCCTTGTTGCGAGGATATGGCTGGATTCATAAATGAGCTATAGCCATCACAGACTACTTCCTCTTTCAACCAGGTTTCTTGAAAGCAGATGATATCGACTTGATCGAGTATAGATGATTTATTTTCAAACAGATGACTATGTCCCCTTGTATTCCAAGAACATAGGGTTGTGTGGGCTTTCGGTGAATCTTTTCGTTGTTATAGATATGTTTTCTTTGTTCTCTGATTCACGTCTGGTCTAGAGGTGTATCTTAAAGTTTCTCGTGACATCTTGTTTTGATTGTTTGGTCTTAGACGTAAGTCATTACATTTTTTTCCAGATTTTTGTCTGTAGCTTTGTCCAATCTGATTTTTGGGTAAATTTCTGGAAAAAATGTCTAAGGTTCTTGTTTTCTTTTCCATCATCAAACGAGATACCATTATTTCTTCTGTTTGGAATCCCAAAGTCAGTAGATGGTGTCTGTTGTCAATGACACATTGCATTGTGTCATAGCTAGAAAAATCGACATGGGCTTCTTCCATATATTTCTTATTTGGAAATATAATTAACTCGATGTCTTCTGTTTTTATGTGAGCCAACTGAGGAATAGCCTTAAACAGTCGTAAGGTATTGGATCTATTTAAGATGACCGGCTCTTCGGTGCTCGAGTTCCTCGGATAAATGGCCAGACGGTATGCACATGAGGAGTTTAACGGCTTTTTGAAAATTGGTCTGCGGAGTTTGGGGGTTTCCTGAGTTGTCAAGTTGCCATTGGGTTGAATGGGTCTTTCTGATTCATCAGTAGGCCATATTTGTTCTATGGAGACTGCTGAATATGCCAGTGAGATGTTGATTTGGTGTACATTTTCGCTGATTTCACTATGGGTACATTCATAAAACGAGTCTTCATATTCATCTATTACAATGAGAGATTCGTCTTGAGAGTTTATAGAAGTGGAATTATGGGCACTTATATCATCATCTGTCTCAGTCTCTGGGAGATTTGCTGGATTTGCAGCTTTGATTCGCTTTTCTTGATTTGAAACCTCTCTAGGTGAGTCTATATCATCATCTGTCTCAGTCTCTGGGAGATTTGCTGGATTTGCAGCTTTGATTCGCTTTTCCTGATTGGTAACCTCTCTAGATAAGTCTTGAGGTTCGACCGTTGTATGTTTTCCATGTGGCATAACTTTCAGAATTCTGTGTCTTGTATCTGAGTTGAGTGGGGTTTGTTGATTGATTGCATCTAAAAGTGTATCTAGTGGTTCCGGCGATGACTGAGTATCTTGAGAGGTAGGAGTTAAGACTTTATCTCCTTTTCCAGTGTTCAGAATAGTTCGTGTAAGAGTAGTCTGATTATTCACGAGAGATTTTCTGTTGGTCTTTGTCTTTTCATTATTCGTTTTCTGCGGATTTAGTACCTTTCGAAGAAATGCACGTGACCCATTTTTTAAAATTTTTTTGGAGTTTGATTTAATCGCTGTATCATGCCCTACTAATCCTCGTTTTGAAAGATCAAAGATATCAAATGGGGTACACACCGACGGTTCCGTGGTATTTTGCCCCGCAGATGTCAGAGCTTGTGGAACTGGATAGGGTTGCTGATCACATTGAGTTGTTTGATCTGATTTCTTCATCATCGTATTCGGTTGAGTTTCGGTCTGAGTTTGTTTAGTAGTATATTGTAAGTTCATTGTTACTTGTGCAGATTTTTTTACTTTGTCATCCACCATTTTTTTGGTTATTGTTGAGAAAGTGTCCATTAAGTTAAGTTTATCCGCTCTATCAGCTCTCGCCACTTCTGCTAGTCTATTTTGCCATGTTCTTGATGCTTCAGCTTCATATTTTAATCTCTCTTGAATGGAGTTTATTAGAGATTCGAACTGTGTTTGCTTGGTCAAGATCATTGCCAGCAATGTCGCTTGGTCTTTAATAGAGTCAACCATTGCTTCTTCAATTTTTAGAAACGGTATCATAGATGTTGATAACACTGCTATCAGTGTATTTTGTAGGTCTAGCATTGTCGTAGGTAATCTTTGTTGGTATTCTGGATAGTTACTTATATTCGCAGGATTCGCACGGTTGTATGAATTTGTGTCATCCAGGTTGGTTTTCCAAGTTTTCTTCACTGGCGAATCGGTTTTTAGGCAACCTCTTGGGGTAGATGCCTCAAATTTCCCAATTTGTTTAGGCGTAGACACGCCGCTGAGAACCTCGTTTTTTTTTCCTTGTAGATCCATAATTGTATCTATTTCTGTAATGTCTAGTGAAAGGCGAGCAGTTCGTGTTATGGGTGTATTTGTGGGATCATCGGTTTTCATAACATTCGGCAGATGCGTTGTTTGCCATTGATGTTTAGCTTCCCTCGCACGCTCTTGCAGAGGCGTTAGATAGGAATCTTCACGTCTCGAATTGTATCCTAGCCTCTCTGGAAATGTGAAGGTCTTCGTAGCGTCGCGTATAAGACAAACGTGCTCGATTTGAGATATCGGAGTTGTGGCAGAACATATGTTTCTTGTATCTAGTTTGCCATTGTCCAGAGTATGTGGTGCAAAATCTGTGGAGTCCAGGGAGGGCTGGTCCACAGATTTGGGTTTGATTGTGGTGTGTGTGATTGGCGTTTTTACCTTGTTAGCTTCTGCTCCATCGAGATCGCGGTTGCTGTTCATAATCTGTGAAGGCGCTAACGATTCCTCTCGCTTGCCCTGGAGCCTTGTACGAGGTTTAGTGGGTTCCATGTAGACTTCCGAGTCTTATCGCCGATCCAGCCGCAAACAGCACAAAACAGCCTCGCCCTTTTCTCCACCTCGGGCTTCTCGCCACAAGGGCGCGGGAGTGTTGGTTTTGAAGGCACTTCCTGTGGGCGTGTCACACAGCTGTCAGGTGACGCGTGTCACGTGATGGGGAAGCGCTAGGGAAACACACCGCTCGCTTCAACTGCTATCGGCTCCTGCCGATAGTCTGATGCGAATTGGAGCGGCGCCTCGCCTTTCCTTATTTCTGCAGTAGTGAGTAGAATAAACTCGAATGTGCTCTCAGCCGCACAGCACAAAACAGCCTCGCCCTTTTCTCCACCTCGGGCTTCTCGCCACAAGGGCGCGGGAGTGTTGGTTTTGAAGGCACTTCCTGTGGGCGTGTCACACAGCTGTCAGGTGACGCGTGTCACGTGATGGGGAAGCGCTAGGGAAACACACCGCTCGCTTCAACTGCTATCGGCTCCTGCCGATAGTCTGATGCGAATTGGAGCGGCGCCTCGCCTTTCCTTATTTCTGCAGTAGTGAGTAGAATAAACTCGAATGTGCTCTCAGCCGCACAGCACAAAACAGCCTCGCCCTTTTCTCCACCTCGGGCTTCTCGCCACAAGGGCGCGGGAGTGTTGGTTTTGAAGGCACTTCCTGTGGGCGTGTCACACAGCTGTCAGGTGACGCGTGTCACGTGATGGGGAAGCGCTAGGGAAACACACCGCTCGCTTCAACTGCTATCGGCTCCTGCCGATAGTCTGATGCGAATTGGAGCGGCGCCTCGCCTTTCCTTATTTCTGCAGTAGTGAGTAGAAAAAACTCGAATGTGCTCTCAGCCGCACAGCACAAAACAGCCTCGCCCTTTTCTCCACCTCGGGCTTCTCGCCACAAGGGCGCGGGAGTGTTGGTTTTGAAGGCACTTCCTGTGGGCGTGTCACACAGCTGTCAGGTGACGCGTGTCACGTGATGGGGAAGCGCTAGGGAAACACACCGCTCGCTTCAACTGCTATCGGCTCCTGCCGATAGTCTGATGCGAATTGGAGCGGCGCCTCGCCTTTCCTTATTTCTGCAGTAGTGAGTAGAATAAACTCGAATGTGCTCTCAGCCGCACAGCACAAAACAGCCTCGCCCTTTTCTCCACCTCGGGCTTCTCGCAACAATTGTGAAAATGATTATCCTTCCGCGACTCCTGTATTACTTCACAAATATCTGCTACTACATCCCCCTGCCCTTCTTCAGAAAATTGGAATCACTAATCAGGGATTTCCTATGGGGCCCATCCAGGCACAAGCTACCCCTAGTGATCCTCACGTTGCGACACAAAGAAGGGGGGGGTGCAACTCCCAGATTTACACATGTGCTACTTAGCTGCACAGCTCAACCATGTGACAAAATGGCTCCAGGACGACCCGAACTCAGAATCAGACTTACTAAGGCTAACAACTTCCAACCTGTTCCCCAAAGAGGCATTTTGGGACCCGCTGAAACAAACACGGGACGTCCCCATGATCGTACAATTAGGCAGACAGATCTGGACCAGAACCTGTTCCACCCTCCAATTGAGCCACCCATACTCTCCCAACACTCCCATCCTCGTGGACGCATGCAAAACCATAACAGACCTCAGGGTGGCGAGAAGCTGGGAGAGAGCTGGGATCTACGCATGGGGCGACATGTTCGAAGACGGCAAATTCAGAGAACTTGAATCGATCTTGGAATCAGAGGGGCTCAGAGGAGCCAATTCCTGTGGTACCATCGCCTCAGACAGGTCGCAAAAACGAAATGGCCAAATTGGCCAGAAGAACCCACTTCTGACCCTTTGCTCCAGGAGATGCACGACCTCTCAGACGGCTGGAAACCAGTAACTCGACTCTACGGTCGATTGATGGACAAACCCAACCCCAAAAGCGCAACACTAAAGGAAACATGGGAGATTGAACTGGAGGCCACACTGACGGACGCTGAGTGGGAAAGAATACTAATTTACCCCAAGGAGGTCTCTAGGAACACTAGATTCCGACAAATCCAACTCAACGTCCTCTATAGAATGTACATGACCCCGAAGAGGGTGGGCGGTTTCAACAAAAAAGCATCCCCAAACTGCCCATGGTGTGGCAGTGACGCTGCTGGCCTGCTACACATGTTCTGAACCTGCAACAAGGTGATGCTACTCTGGTCTAAAGTAAAGCAAACTTGCATAAGTGCTGGCATCACCAGATACAACTGGGAACCGAAAGAATGTCTGCTTGGAGCCCACCCCAGAATGATCAAGATCAAACACGTGGTCAAGCTGATGGACATTGCCTGCATCCTGGCCAAGAGAACTATAGCTATGGCCTGGAAGTCAAAAGGGGGTCCGAGGTACGAACACTGGATCAAAGAACTAGACAGATGGACCACAGCGGAGACCAGAGCCTGGCAAGACGATGCTAAAACCGGTGCGGACAACATAAACAACACCCTCGAGGGGGAAGGCCCTCCTTCGTGACATACCCTTCTCCGCAGACCACAAACCCCCCTGAAGAACCTGCCTGCCCCAATATAAAATAAGACAAGAAACCACTCAGCGCCTCGACTCGGACTTCTCGTGAGACCTGAAACTTTATCTCCTTACTCCTCCGCTTCGGAACTTAAGCTGCAAAGAACGCTCTGATAGAAGAAGACTGTGCCGTTTGTTGTTATTATGTTGTTATCTGTTATGTGTTTCGTTTATTTGGCTAACCAGAACCATTATTAAATACAACCTGCAATGTGTACTTAAACCATTGCCAATAAAATGCGTTTAAAAAAAAAAAGGAGTACACTGCCTGGATTGGAGATGGCCAATGGCATGCACTACACCACAGTCTGTGCGCTCATAGATTAATTGACCAAGGGAGGTAACACAGTGACATGAGTACCACATAAATAATGATCCCGGCATGGTAGCATGCACAGCTTGTATAAGTAAAGTTACACATGCAGCAAACATTGTGACCAATAACGCATGCTCAACATGCAAGACAGTGCTCTTACCTGCTCACTGTGCCGGCATGGGTTTGTATGGGAGGAAAGGTCATTAAGACCCCCTCCCCTCCTTTCCAACCCACGTACAGATTATGATTTGTCCAACGGCCACTCATGCGCCTGCGGCCAGGGATGCAGGAAGGCTGCGGGAAGACCCATATGCATGCCCACAATGGCCAGAAAGCTGATCCCAGACTCCATGTTGTACCACAAGACTTCATTTTGTACCTGGTACCACAGGCCTCATAGACAGAGGTTGCCTGCAGAGCTGCAACTCTCCCCTTGAGATCGCGTACAGCTTGGTGAATTGGGTGAGGTCATTCCAGTACAGCGAGCCAGTCACCTCCCTCCCCCTCCTCCCCTCTGTGTCCATGCAGAAGGCCTGTTCCCACGGGAGACTAGGCACGAACAGGCTACATGACAAACACTGTATGTTTCACCTTCCGCAGTTCATCGCTGACCTGTGAATGACCGGGCAAACAATTCCTCTCCACAAAAATGCCCTGTCCCCTTGCAGACTCCACATTTATGGCATACACTGTGGATAAACCCCCCCAACCTTGTTCTCTGTATGAAGTAACTGATACAGACCCTATGTCTGTGTGCCACTTTGTTTCACCCACACTGCTAAATCCCACTGTAAAAGTTATAAATCATCCCCTGTAGAAAAGTAGGAAGGGACTGATTCTAGGAAACGAAACAAGGAGATCTTTACCTATTTTACTGCACACAAAGCTATTGGTCATATGTCTAGGCCCCATACTGTTGCACGAATCTTGCTCTTTGAAAAACACTCACACTAATGTATGATATGTCAATTTACTTGTTCAATATAATGCAAGGTATGCACTCCAGATGTTCACTGGCATTTCAAATATACGTGTGTTCACAAACAAGTTCAACTTGCATACGGTTCTAAAATGTATATAATACAAGACGGTAAAGCCACAAGACTGTTGTAGATAGAATTTATTTTGTAACATTGTGCTCATGATAAACGTAAATTTGTAACCTATATTTTGATCATACTTCACCTATTATTTGATGTACCTACAACTACACTAGCCTAATTCTACCTCACATTCTAATGATTCATATGTTAACCTGAAAAATAGACTGGCTACAGGCAACAGGGCCCCCTCTCCCTTCTCCTGCAGCGCCGCACACTCAGCCCCCACCTTCCTCCCCCCTCCAGTTGGGCTGACAGCTAAAGGCCCTTATTTCACTGAGAATGTAATGATAGAAATCAAACCCCTCACCCTTCCGCTGACCCTACGCCAAGTATCCACCCTCCCACAGTCCCCCTGACGTGCGATGGCACCATAAACTTGCTCCGCACCCCCAGACTCTGGTTAAAGTAATATGGGCAGCAGGCCTCCCATCCCACCACATTTTGATGTACCAGCTAAGTGCCCTCTGACCAGGTAGTATCCCAGTTCACCCCAACCCCGACTGACCATGGTGGCAATATAATGTACTCCTGTACTAACATTCTATAAAGATGTCCCCCATTAGATCTAACGTAGAAGAGTGATAGAGGTATCCCTGAAATGTGCCCCCCCCGATAAGCCACCTGACCTTGTGAAGTATTTTTATGATGATGAAACACAAACACCTAGAGTTATATGCTATTTTTCTTGTGATGTTAGAATAATGATTTGTAGGCTTTACAGGGCATTATGAATTATAGTCAAGACTGAATGAGTATGCGTGGCCAAAAGGGCAAATGTTAGCACAGCCGAGATGTATCAACTGGACATCGGCCGACCCAGCGCTCCACCCCGATGAGTCCAGCTGACCAACAAGCATCACTGTGACATCACGTGGAGCCTCACCAATCCTGAAGCTTGGACTATACATATTCTATACTGACTACCCCGCATTGCCCAATATCATCGATTCATGTCATCTCTAGTTCCCATGTCATAGGTGATGTGGTTTTGGAACAAAACGTAGATGTTTTCTGATGTTTGGCAGAGCGCTCTTGGAGTTTGCAGAGTTCTCTGCTTGCCCTATTTTGGTTTTGGAAAACTTTACTTTTTATCTTCACCTGCACTTGGTCCTGGTCTCATTCCCTCCTGGGATGTGTCCGTTATTGACTCTCATCGGGGAATTTGCTATTGTATTTTTGGGGACGCTTACTTTCAGTGTGAATCCTGCATCACCTTCACCAGGATCTGAGTCTCCAAATGTGTGACAGGAGGGACAGTGCCTGTTGGAGGGCATGGGGGCATGGACGTCAAAGGGTGTAGGGTGTCTCTCCTGGGACTGCAGTCACCGCAAGATCACGGATTACTGAAACAACATGGGAGAAGAAATGACAACAAGCATAGTGAAGTACTACCATTCACACAGCTCACATGTGCGAGCAAACACTGAACTCATAGTGCACATGCCATCCTGTGCACTACCATGGAAACATGCAAGTTGACCTTACTATGCATGTCTGCGTGCCCACCACTGCAAATGTCATGGCCTTGAGAGGTTACCTGCACAACTCAAGGAAAAAATAAATAAAAAATTAAATAAATTCAACCTGGAATGGGCAACTCAACAATAAAATGCCAACGTGCTGGCCCGGGGACCAACTAAAGTATCAAACATTTGTTAAAAAAAATCAAAAATGCCCATCATGGACCGGGGGGCATGGTGTCCACCAAGGAGGGGGGAGAGGCAGGGTGCATGTCAATGACCACATGGGTGGACGTGTAAAAAAAGAAAAAGAATAATTCTCCTCATGGGCTCATGGACCACATGGCTACAGTGGACTGGGAGGCATGCCTCTGCTGGCACCACCATCCTGTGTTGAATCAGAAGGTGGAAGTGGTGCTGGAGGCTCAGCACACAGTGCCCTGACCTGGTCTTCAGTGGCAGCCGCCATGCGTGACACTGATGAATACACCAGCAGACTGAGGTCTTGGAGGTCACTATGCACAACCTCATAGGTTGCACAGAGTTCCTCAGAGATTGTCTGCCCCAATGGTAACATCTCCTGGCTGAACAGTCTTCTGCTGGCTGCCTCTTCCTCATGGATTGCAGCTCTGTGTGCCAACAACTCATGCCTCAGGGCTTCCCTGTGTGCCCGACACTCTCAGCAAGCAGGGATGCCCGCAGACACTGGAGATCAGCCCGTCGGCCCCAGATGTTCGTCTCCATGCATAGCCTGTGGGAGCGGCATGTGGACCACATGACCTGCAGCTGTTGCTCCACCTGTGTTGCTGGGGGGATCATGGAATTGCCGACCCAGTCCATGCCCTCAGCCAAACTCTCATAGGCAGCACCCTGTCAGAGTGCGGAATGCAACATCTGCTCCCACATTGTCTGCCCACACATGCCTGATCTAAGGGAGCATGGCCCTTGCTGGGATGTCCCTGTCTCTGGCTGCAGGACTGCAACCCTCCCATGAACATCTGCCCCAGGACAAGAAACCAATACATGGGAGTGTGACCTTGCAGCCGTGACCACCACAGGCAGTTGTGGCACCACTGACAGGCCTTGTGAAGGCACCTGACCCCCGGCAGACTCACGTGCCCCAACTGCTCCTCCCATTAATGCATTCACATCCGCTGGCATTGAGGACTGCACATCCAGTTCAGCATCAAAGTTACTTGAGTCCAAAGAGTCAGAATTGTCTGCAGCATAGCTCAGGATGGTCTGTAGCACCAATCGATTCTCATGGCATGCCACATCCTCCACTGGTAGTCTGAAGCGCCACAGATTCTTCTTCCTCCTCCTCAGCATCTGGTGCCTCCTCACCTGCACATGGAAAGAAAAAGACATGTGGAGTCATGTGCAACATGTTTACAGTAAACATGTGCATCACATTGCTGTCATGCAACAAAACGCAGGGCATGTTACCATAAGGAATACAGCATCCACACACTACGGGCAACAAGCAATCTGAGCATGGCATATGAAGACTGGCAACAACATTCCCTGCTCAGGGCCATTCTGCCAGTGGATACATTGCCAACAAATAGGGTCATTAAGAAGCACATTATGGCCTATGGCACAGCTACCTGTTGACTAATACCAGTAAAATGGGAATGGCCATGTGGCTATGTTGCGTGCAATTAGATCATGTGGCAACAGGCAGATATAAATATCGACATACATTTCTGCATCCATCACATGCCACACCAGTGTCGACCTGGTACAATGGGAATATGCCGTAAGTGTGTGAAAAAGGATTGATGTGTGGCTGTAAGAGTACCACCTAGGCATGGTCAGTGAAGTGGAGAGAGTAAGTACACTTTGTGTACGAGCGCGATATAAATAAATTATCATATCATATCAAGTCAATGGAGTTTTAGATAGGAACAAGTCACAGTGACCCACAAGAGGGAGATGCGCATAGACCCATGGAGTGTGGGCTGAATGTGGGAGGGTAACAGGGATCGGGCCTCACAACCAGGAGCACCAGGAGCCATTGCCATTGGGGCAGCAGGGATGTGCACAGTCTAGACAAATGCACACTCACTCAGGGCACGCCGCTGGTTGTCATCTTCTATGTTCTATGTAGCATGGAAGCAGCTACATACATGTGTGAAAAGAGATTCTATACCCTGCAGGACATGAAGTGTAACTCCTATTTCGGACACAAGCACATGTCTAGCACTGATATCAAGGATGCAGTTAACAAGAGTGCATGTTGTGGTATCCATGTTGCAGATTGTGGGGGTTATGCTAGTGGGGGATGAGTACTGTCACACGCCCATGTTCAACTGATGTACAACACATGGTTTGTATCCACTCTTGTTTACACTGGACAGGAATCAGTACACCATGACATGGTTCAACCGGGGCAGTCAATGAAATGCAGCCAGATGACCGCCACAATTATACATCTTGGTGATGCTTTACTTCACATACTCAGGATCACTCACTGGACGTGTCCTCGTAATTTGCCAGGCCTCCCATGCCTTGCACCTGCTCCAGTAGAATGAATTAGCTCATAGCTTCTTCATGCTCTGTCAGCACCTCCTCCTCTGGTGACCCCATTCCAGTTGCCAGAGCAGAGGCTAGCTTGGCACCCAGCTTCGACTTGGTGAATTGGGTGAGGTCATTCCAGTGCTTCACTACCTGTGTAGCAGTGCGCTTCTCAAACCCTAAGGCGTTGATCTCATCCATGATATGCTGCCAATGCACCATACAATGCAATGAGCAGGTGTATGTGTGCTCCCCGTATGGTTGCACATGTCACAGTGGTGAATGTCCATGTAGTCCATGAGGATCTTGAGTTCTTCATCATGAAAGTTCTTATTCTCAAAGTGTCAGTGTCCTGTGCCATGTCATGGGGTTTAGCTTGTTCCTGCTTTGCAGGCTTTGCCTTCTTGCCATAAGGTTTTGTTGCCACCCCTGTGTGGCTGGGACCACTCTGGGGTCCAAATACCACACCACAAGTGGCCTGGGGCATGGCATTACCCCATGGGGCTGGTGCAGCTGTTTCTGCAGCATGTCCCTTGCCCTTTTGGGTTGGGACAAATGCTTCCGCAGCACGTCCCTTACCCTTTGGGCTTGGGTATCTGCTTCCGCAGCACGTCCCTGAACCCTCTGGGCTTGGGCGGTTGTTTCCGTAGCACGTCCATGAACCCTCTGGGCTTGGACAACAGCTTCTGCAGCATGTCCTTGAACCCTTGGTGCTTGTGCATCAGCTTCTGCAGCACGTCCCTGAACCCTTGGGACTTGGGCAGCAGCTTCTGCAGCATGTTACTGAACCCTTGGACAGCAGTTTCTGCAGCACATCCCTGAACCATTGGGGCTTGGGTAGCTGCTTCTGCAGGATGTCCCTGACCCCGGCCACAACTGCCCTTTTTCTCTCTTGGGGCCTTTCCACTAATGTTCCAGGTGTAAGGGAAAAATGGAAGGCACACCAAGCAATTGTCCTGGGCAATTTGAGTGAGGGGGCAGTCAAATGTACCTCAGGACAGGTGTTAAAAATACAGTATGCGTAACACTCAGGCACCCCCCAAATATAGATGCGTACACGATACCAGGATAGCGTCTGAAAAAAGAGAAATGCGCTACACGATACACAGTGGAACCCAGCAACACTAAAAATGTGTACACGTACCCTGGAAAGCTACCAGAAAGATAGGAATAGTGGTATGCGATACACAGGGGCATCCACAGTTGAATAAAATGCGTACACACTCACTGTTAGCTTTGCAAAAAACAAAAGGAGATGTGTGTATGTGCAGAGGCAAATCCACCACCAAAAATAGAAATGTGTACAGTCCATGAAGTGAACGGGTTGCTTGGCCCCCCAAAATACGCAGTATTCCACTCGTCCATCTCTTCGCATGCACGTCTGGAGTTGCTTCTACACGTAGTATCTCCGAATATGGCGTGCTGAACGCCTGAGCACAGTTCGTGTCATGTAAGTTACATGCTGAGGGCCTTTCCTCAGATACCACATGTCCATGCTAATTTTTTACGTGCAAAGTCCTTTCACTCAGTTTCCGGCTGCCTACATTGAGAGACACAGAAGACCCATGCTCCTGCCTCTGTGCCATTTTACCTGCCTCCTACTTCTCTGTGCTGCCTCCAACTTAGCCACCTGCTGCTGCCTGTCCAGTGTGTGTGCCTGCTGCCCACCTGCCCTCTGCTTTGAGTGCCTGCTGTCCATCCATTGTCTATGCTCCTGTCTTTGGCTCTGTGACCGCCTCAGCTTCTTCACTGGACCATGCCATTTCACCACCACCGCTCCACAGCCCAGCTCCAGGACCACTTTGCTCACCCACACCTGCCTCGGGGGTGGGCACGTTTGCACCACCATCCTCTGTCCAGTGTGGCAACCCCATGGCAGCGAGGCAGAGGGCTGTCAACTTCTCTGGTAGGGAAGTTGACATCCTGGTGGAGAAGGTCCTGGAGCATTAAGATGTCCTCTTCTACTGTGTGATGCAACAAGGCAAGGTAGGACGTCAGCAGATCTGGGATGGGATAGCGGATGTCATCAACTCAGAGTGGTTGGTACCCCGCACCTTCAAGACCATGCACAAGCACTGGGAGGCCCTGAAATCCAGGACCCACAGCAAGGCCCTGCGCTATGTCCAGCTGGTGCACCGCAGTGGTGCACCATTTGCGCAGGTGCCCTAATGTCAGCTAACAACATGCAGGTCCTGGAGAAGTTCTACCCGGTGCTGTGTGGGATATATTGTCCCATTCAACATTATTTCCCCTCATCACCAAGCTGCATTTGTGCAGAAACAGCAAAATGGCTGTGCTGGCTCCTGTGAGCGCCATGGCCTCAAAACTGCGATTCTTTGCAATGTGCTCGATTCAACGAGCGATATACATGACTCAGCCAACAAAGCATTTACTTTCTCTCTTAATGTCATTCAGATGACAATCTTGGTCCTCTCTGCTGTGTAGTGTTCACGGCTATCCATTAGGATTTTCCAGATTTACTTTGACTACAATTGTGCGCGCCTTGAGGATGACCTGTGTGTTGAAACACGTGTCGGCTGTTCATGACTTAATATAATATACTTACATTACTGTTTTGCATTATTATAATGGTGTAAAGTGCATTAACTTCCCATCCCTCATTAGTTTATTTCATTATTACCAACCAGGGTGGATTGGTTGGCGGGATCAGAGTGATTACCGCTTGCACCCACTCCATTTTCACCATTCTTCAGCCGACTCAACCAGAATTGGATCAGTGATCACTAGCGCATGGATATCCAGCTTTAAATCCACTTCCCAATCATTGTAATATTGTTTATAGATTAACAATTATACAGTTCCATACCAAATTGCAAAGGAAAGAGCAGGGAGAGGGAAGGGGTTGTGAGAAGAGGAGATAAAAAATGAAAACAATATTAAGTACAAATTACTTAATATCAGTAATTATACATTCAATGTTCCACAGTAGGTATGTAGATTGTGCTTGGTGAGCATAACCAAATCCTGATTTGCAATATTTAATATTAAGAAATAAATACACAGGGTACTAGTTTTGTACAAGATCCTGCAGTATGTTAGACTGCATTTCCTCCTGATTATTGATACAAATGTCCGGTCAAAAACAGGATCTGAAAGCAGACACGTCCTGCTTTTGTTAAGTCTTAGAAAACGAACCCACATTAAACACATAGATCCTCATTACGACCCTGGCGGAAATCGACCGACCGGACCGCCATAGCGTAAATAGCGTTTCCGCCATTGCACGACGGAGCAAAGTGCGGCTCATTCCGACCCATCGGGCACGAGCACCACGCCATGGCGGAAGTGCAAAGTCCGCGATGGCGGAAATGACCCCAAAACGGCCCACACCGCCACCGTACGGCGCCCTAGGTGCAATTCCGCCACCCATCTTAGCGGTCACCGCAATGAGCGGCAACCGGAAAGTACGGTGACCGGAAATATACGGAAACGGAAGTAAAAACATGGTCCCGGAACGGGAAACATCACGCCGTACACCTATAAAAACACTATTTCCACACAACCATTAAAAACACTATCCTGAGACACATCCCAACCCGTTAGCCACCCTAGTGAAACCAAGAATAATGGGAAAAGTAGCGAAGAAAGCGTGCGACCGCAAGCGGCAGGTCCACTTCTCCCGTGAGGAACTCACCGTGCTCACAGAGACCCTCCAGGAGAATGCTGCCGTCGTCTTCTCGACGCAAATGACCAGGACGGCACTTGCGAACAAGAAGGCCATATGGGCCCTGGTGGCACAGCGGGTAAGTGCGGTGGGGACCGCACCCCGCAACCCACAGCAATGCAGAAAGCGATGGGACGACCTGCGGATCCGCGTCCGTAGCATACTTTCTGCCAACCGCAACATTGCCACAGCTACCGGTGGGGGATCGGAATCACCCATCAAGTTGACCCCCTGGGAAGAAATCTGTGCCTCCACCATTGGAATGGAGAGTATAGAGGGAGTCGGAGGGATGGAGAAAGGAGTGCAGACAACCGAAGAATCAGGTAGGTGCCCCAAATAAAACAATGCCAAAACCACAATGTCCAATCATGTGAAGTACCACGTGTCCACATAGTGCAACAGTAACACATGTCCAGGAGAACGGCCACATGCATAGGCCTGATAGCACACTTTAAAAGTCACATTAAATACATAAATAATTAAAAATCCTAAAAACACCCTCTACACGTGCAGCAGGCACACCCTAACTGCAGGCTGCAAAACAACTGCACCCTCACTCCACACACAAATGAAACCACCTCCAAGGCCCCAACCCAAATCACCCTCAGGTACCACCCCAATGCATGTGATACATTGCCATTCCAATTTCCACAGACCCATTTATAACGCTCGCCCTCCTTTACTCCACCACAGGCTCCGATTCAAACGACGAGCTCCAGGACACCCCTACCAGCACACCTGCAAAGAGGGCCAAGACCAACGGCCAAAGACCCTCCATCTCAGCTGCACGCATCAAGACACGGCAGCAGCACAAATCGAGTGGCAGCACACAGGAGGGAACTCCAACAGGCACCCCAGCAGCCAGCATGCCCACAACAGCACCACCACAGGTCCCCCCAATGGATGCCACAGTAGGCACTGCTTCTGGTGGCAGCAGCACCATAGGTGACACTGCATTAATGGCAGCATGCTCCGACACAGAAAACGGGGATGTCGAAGTTCGATCCATCCATGACCTGTCTCAATCCCTCTGTCTGTTTCATCCCGTACACCATGAGGATACCACGCAGGGGCACCCACAAGACGACGACTGGCCATCCCCCACAAGCCCTGTGGCAAGGCAACATGAGGTGACCAGCCCCTCTGTGACACCACCGCAAATGGCCATGGCACAGCAGAGGCAACAGTCCCTCGACCAGGTGATCGTGCAACAGCAGCAACTGGCCAGGCTCCTCAAGGACCATGCTGATGAATGTGGGGGTACTAAGGCAGCCATAGAAACATCAACTGAGACACTTAGGGCAGAAATGGAGAGAAGCACAGAGACACTTAGGGCAGAAATGGAGAGAAGCATAGAGACACTAAGGGCACAAATGGAGAGAAGCACCGAGAGCCTGAGGGGGGAACTGCATGCGACGTCCAAAGACGTATGTGCTGAACTTGCCGCTGTGCGCCGTGTGCTCACTGAGCTCTCACAAACCCTTAGGGACATGCATGGACGTGAGCAGGCAGAGACATCATCCGTTGCAAGTTCCGTCCAGGGCAGCCCCCAACGTAGATCAGGGAGGAACCTGCGCTCCACAGGCAGGGGTGCCCCTGATACCCGGAGAGGGGGCTTGCAATAGCGACTGCCCACTGACAATGAGCATCTTTGGACACTGGTGTTCGGGGGGGAGGTAGGAGGGTGGAGGGGGTGTGTTGGGCTCACTTGGGTGGCGGGTCGATAGGGTGTTTAACATGATATCACATATGCCATAAACAATGAACGATCATACAATGAGATGCGTGGACATTGATCTTTGTGTACGAGGCCATTATAGGCGTACAGTCCATATTGTGCATGTTCCAGACACACACAGTGCCACAAGTCCCGTGTCCATGTATCAGCCACCAGGCGTGAGTGCTAGAAGCATGCATCTATGATATGCTGACGAATGTCACGGCCCTCCTGTGCCTCGCAGACTCCTTGAGGTGCTGCCACATCCCCACCCTCATCATGACCATCTTCAGGTGCTTGCAGTTCTGCGTCAGGGGGAATGGGCACATTTCTACGTACGCACATGTTGTGTAGCATGACACATGCCATGACCATCTTTGCAACCTTCTCATGGCGGTACAGGAGTGCCCCGCCAGACCTGCTGAGGCAGCGGAAACGAGTCTTCAGTAGGCCGAATGCCTGTTCTATGACTACACGGGTACGTGAGTGGGCATGGTTGTAGTCCTCCTCATGCTGGTCCCGTGGGTTGCGGACTGGTGTAAGGAGCCATCTCTTCAGTGGATACCCGGCATCACCTGTATGTGGACAATGAAGGTATTTTGAGGAATGCCATTGCTACGTACGCACCCCCCCCCCTTCCTGCCAGGTCATTGCCGCATCACATACCCCACACTATCATGCTTGAAATGAGACTCACCGAGTAGCCAGGATCTGTTCCCTGCGTGTCGCTCCATGTAGCGTGGTATAGTAGAGTTCCTCAAGATCATAGAATCATGGGTTGATCCTGGGAATCGGGCACAACAATCAGTAATGATCCTGTTGGAGTCACACACCATTTGTACATTCAGGGAATGAAATTGTTTTCGGTTGCGGTACTGGGCCTCCATGGCATGTGGGACAACCAATTCCACATGGGTGCAGTCGATGGCACCAATGCAACCCGGTATGCCGCCAAGTGCATGGAATCCCACTTTTGTGTTCGTAATTTCCTGCTCCAAGCGTGGTAGAGAGATGTAGTCGTCTGCGTGCTGCAGGAGGGCATCGAGCACTTGCAATAGTGTCCGTGAGAACAGTGGCTGTTAAATGCCATGCAACTGTCCGACTGTGTGCTGGTAGGTGCCTGTGGCCAGGAAGTGGAGTACAGACACCACCTTCAGTAGGGGTGGGATGGCGGTTGGGCTATCTATCATGCTGACAAGGTCAGCCTGTGTCATGTCCACAATGGCGGTTATGGTGTCCCGGTCCAAACGGTAGAGGGTGTGGATCTGCTCATCAGTGAGGTTGAACGGATGTGCTCGGAGGCGTGGGATTGCGGGCTGCCTGCGTGGTGGTAGTGGCTGTGCTGGCGGCCCTTGCTGGCCCTGCCTTGCCCTCCTCCTCCTCCTCCTCCTGCGTCTCCTCCGTGCGGCCGGTTGTAGTCGGTGTTCGTCTTCTTCTTGAAGTTGGAGTACTTGCAGTGCTATCAGGTCCCCCAGGGCCAACATGGCTAGTCCTGCCGGTAGCATTTCGGAGTGGGTGTGGTTGTGGGAGGGGGTTGGGTGTGCAATTTATGTGTTTCCAGGCTGTATGGCCTCCACCTGTGGTGATTTATTCCACCTGTGCAAGCTGCTCTCCCCTTTGGGCGAGCACGTCCCGCACACAACGCTGCAATTCGACGAATGGCATCTTGCCATTACAATCATGTATTTGTACCCGATGGCAGTGTAACATTGGTTGATATGTTCATTCTGCTTTGGTCCCATTGTTTCACATACTATCTTTGCAGTCGCGAACAGACTTGTGAAGGGTCAGTGGAACGTAGTACTCGAGTAACGGTGGACCCTCATGCAACACTGCACCGAGGTTCACCGACGGGCGGGGCGTCCCATTTGTGAGTGAAGGCAGTTGCCATTTTCACACACAGCCGCACTAGATGGATTAATTTGTGATTTCAAGCGGCCACAGATGCCTTTTCGACGTGATGTTGCAAATGAGGAATTCGAAGGACGGCGCTTTCGGTTTTCAGCTAGCGGCGAGGAGACGCCCACAGGTCTGACTGCTAATATAACGTTCTATTGTTCAATGTCCTTGGGACAGGGGCCATGGCGAGGATGCAATGATTGATATGAATAGTATGGGATGCGCAATAGGGAAGTGGGCGATAAGGCCGGACGTTCCCAATTACATGTTGCTTCACAACACTGGAATTACGGGCTGGGGCACAGTGGATTTTGCAGGCTGCATTACGCACAGACTCAATGGAAGTTTCACATGTCATGTGAGTATGGAAGCAGGCGTTTGTGATAGTGTTTTCACCTCGATATAGATAGTTATGATTCGCTAGTGGTTTTTGGTTGGTGATGATCCTTTGGAGTGGGCTAGCATGCATATGGCTGTGGATTTGGTGTGATCATTGAAGTGAGTAATTCAAATGTAGTTCTGATGGCCATACTATTCTTTTTCATTTCGTTTGGGTGACAGGTATCTCCTCCCCTTTTGCCACTGCCATCTGTATGCCACTCCTGCAGATGGATTTTACTCCCGACACCTGCTGCTTCGTGTTCATCAGTGGAGCAGCATTACGATCTTATGGGGCGATCGCCAATGGGCCACATGCCCTTACGCAGTACTAGTGGCTAGGAGCAACATTTCGGCCTTTCAGCTGGACTAGTGCCTCCCTATTGGGACGGCCCTGCGGGTCGAGGCGCTTCCATGTTGCCTTTTCGTACGAGAATGTAGCCCCTGTGTGCCATGAGGGTACAGGGCGTCACACAAGAAGTAGCTGGTCATTTATTGCGGATGCAGCCCACAATGGTGAAATGTATTTTGGAGTTCATGGCCTGATGGCTGTATGGGCTTGGTGAATTTGTTGTGCATTAAATTCCTATTCTGATATGAACCGTGTAGCGTTCTTCTTTGCAGGTGATGTGTCATATTCCTATTTGGGGAGCGATGTATTGTGAGGAGATCTGCATTGGGTTCCAGCTTCGGAGTATAGTTGCGTGGTACTGTGCTGGGCGCGTTTGCCTACGAAGCCCAGTGAGGTCAGGGATGAGGGCTGCCAATGTGACTGTTTTGATGATGTGATGCTCAGGGGCGGGGGAATGGCTTTTGTGTAACAGATGCCGGTCAGCCAGTTGGATTGGTGGTATGATGTGATTATCAGAATATGGCTGGTCACAGGTGCCTGTGTTTGCGTGCGTTTCTTGGAGGGAGACTGAGGTCATGTCCATTTGTGTGGCTTCTGTATTCGTGCCATCTGTGCCATGCAGCTCCCATTGGCCCCTCTTGGGATTCATTTGTTCGTTGGCAGGCATGGATGACTTGTACATTTCACTGGTTGCATTGTGTGGCTTCATTGCACCTACGGGGAGTTGTACAATGTGGCCAGGGAGCGGTGTACAGGCACTCAGTAGGGCCGTTTACGGTTGGTTCGCGATGCCGTACTTCTCACCATGGCGGAATGGTACTTTCCGCCGTGCTTGATGGCGTTAGGTGCATGTCCGCTGGGGTCAGAATTCGCGTACCGTTGCGCCATGGTGGTAATTGCGGTTTGGCATGACGCGCGCGCGCGTACTTGGTGCAGTTAGCGTTGGCGTTCACTGCGGTGTCGCTAATGGCATCGTACTTTGCGGTGACGGGTCATAATCGCACCGAGCGCTATTCGATGGCGGTATTGCATTTCCGCCATCGTATTTCGATTTCCGCCAGGGTCGTAATGAGGGCCATAGTATCTGAATATGACAGTGCTTACCTACCAATTCTGATTTAAAGGTTGCTGGGGGAATAGGTAAATAGGGATAGGTTCCATAGAACTAGTTTCTAAGTTGGGTGGGGATAGTGTAAAGGTTTACTGGAAGAAAATAAATAAAACAGAAATATGTAGTCCAAAACATTTAAGTATCCATTGAAAAAGAGTAACCTCATTCTAACAAAATAAGTGGCGTTCCTAATGTGAAGGGTATTTATGTCACAACATTTTAGGCCAAGGTGATTCACCATAAAATGCGTTTGCATATGTAAAAAGGTTGCCGTACTGCCGTGTGCAGAGTCAAGGAAAGTGTGAAATCTATACCAACACAGTATTTTAAGCAAAGATGACTCTCCATAATAGCTGCTTAAAATGCGTTCGTGAGAAAAAGTGGTGTCGTTCGGCCGCTCGTAAGTTCAAGGAATGAGGGTGTTGGCTGTGTAAGCCTATAACAACCCTGGGAGGTGAAGTAAGTTCATGTCACGTGGTTCGTCATGTGACCTCAAGTTGCCTAGCAACTCACAGCGACTCTGGTTCAAGGCATCTCATAGTAAATCCTTCATTTATTTTGTAGCATGTACGTTCACATCTATAAGTGAAAAAATAAATTGGTAGAAGAATAGAGTGTGATAGGAGTTTAAATACATACGCATTGTGTGTCCATATTGCAATCGTGGCTATCAGGTCATTGTGTGGGCGTTGTCCCATTTGTCCAGTTCGCGAGAAATACTGGCGTCATGTGGTAGATACGAGCTGGCTTTGTGGGCGTTGGTCTGTTGAGGCCAAACTCCTCAGAGTGACGGCTCTATGCTGCAGACCAGTGTTCGCTAGATAGCAAGATATGGATACCAGAGTTCTGATTTCTCTGCAGCTTATTAGTAAACGTCAGTATTAGCTGAATGCCATAATATAAATTTGGAACCAGGTATAAATAAATACTAAACGATTAGTAAGAAATGTCGGAAATACTATGTGACAGAAAAATGCAATCTCATTTTTTTTTTAAACCTGACGTTAGTTGTGATAAATAACGTCCTGTTGTAATAGTCAGTGAAGTCACCACACACACATGAGAGTGTGTGTGAGTGCTCACCTATGTACTCCCCAGAGGTAGACCTGTAATCAGATTATTTCAGTTTGAAAATTTCAGAGTGTTCCAGAGAGGCCTAGTGACGAGGATATACTGTGCTGCTAGTCTAGGATAGGAAGTCCCCAAGTCAGGTCGGGGCTGTGATAACCATGAAACTGGCTATGACAACTGAATTGATTCATGCATCACTAGGGATGAGGTAGCGTCACCAAGTGCCATCAAAACAGAGACTTGATGCCAATGTTGTGATTTATACTTCTTATAGGAAAACATTAAGTTTGTGTTCTTGATTGAAACCCAGCTGAACACAGCGTAGTTTACAGATCATGCGTGCTTCTTCTTGACATAGTTTGAGTTGTCTGTCTCCACCTCTGCCTTCTCACAGGGGTACTGGATGGTGGGCAAGGGGTGGGGCGGAGGCTTGCGCCATGTTTGTCCTTTTGCTCGCTTTTCGGTGTGCTTGGGGCTCTGTTGTGGGCATTCCTCGCACAGCTTGTTTGTACCTGCGAGATGGCTAGTAGTGCATCTTTAAACCCATGAATACGCATGGCGTGCAAAACAATTTCTGTGCCACGGCCCGTGCAGTGTCCTTCTCAGTGTGCAGCCCCTGTGCCATTACTGCGCCCATTGCCATGTATCAGACCCAATGTGTCTAGAGATATGGTCCTCTATAGACTGGACTACTGGAACAGCCTCTTCCTTAATATGCTGCTTTCCTACCTCGCCCACTTCAACTAATCCAGAATATGACTGCAAGACTTATCCTTGGCCTCAAATCCAGGGACGGCATCTCTCCAGCTATAAAATCAGTCCACTGGCTCCCTCCCGGTGGCTGTTTAATTTGTAATAGTTCGACAGTTAGCCTATATGTACCCAGGGTATTCCAAGTATTCTGAAATTGCACAGCTAGTTTCACCTTCTGTGATGAAAAGTCTACATTCAGCACATTTGTATTTCATTATCTGGCCTCACTGCTTGCTTTTGTCGAGGGCTGTAAAGTAAGAGGGTCATTCATTCTATTAGACATATCTCAAACATTGGTTTATTTTTATTACAATCTGACTATTTAATATACCAGAAATCACTTGGGTTATGCGGGCATTAATTGTTCTACTTGTTACCTTAAAGGCCCTTTTCATATCTTCAGTAAGATGGATGAATGTCCGCATTTCAGCAATAATGACAATACAATCACAGACCTCCATACACTTCAATATTTCTAAAAAGATTTCCCTTGGCTTATCTTTACTCTGCATCAAACCAGGTCTCCCTGTTAAATAGAATCCTACAGGGTCGCCGTTCTGAGACTGCGAGGAGACTGAAATTACATGTTCAGTCAGGCAGCATCTTTCTGCCCATCCATTCTATAGGAAGGAATTGCCCCCCTGACAATGCCCCATATAATGAGTTAGACATGCAGCACGGGGGTTTGCCTCCTTTATTTTTTGAACCAATGCTACAGCAAGAAAAGATAACCAAATGTCTGGAACAAATAATGAAAATGTATGTGTAAGTCAACCTACAGCATATTGAAACCAATTGATGCACAAAAACCACTTTTTGCCTATTGATGAGCCATGTGATTTCAGTGGTGAAACACGTGTAGAGGAACTAAACAATGTTTTGAAGGAACCTTTGCACCAAGTGCACCAATCAATCAGCAAGTCACCAAACTACGTATCTCTGTGTCATCATTTAAAGAAATCAGCCACGCACCCAACCACTACAATTCTAGCTGGTGCAGCAACTCTGCTCCATTTTTTTGTTTAATTTGCAGTGGTTTATTGGGCAGCCACAATACTCGGAGCAGAATGTCTGCGACAGCAAAACCCAAATAAAAATAGATCTGTTCGCCACAGGTTTGAAATGTGCCTGCACCTGCTTAAACTCCCTGTTAAATAGATAATATTTTACCTTTTAGTTGGATTTTGTCACGAAGGAAAATAAAACATCCACCAGTTTTCCATATTACTCAAAGACAGACTTTGGGTTATATTCCATCTCTAGTAAAAAAGAAAATCCAAGATCACTAGAATGCCTTTGTATAACTTTGGATAGGCCTTGTCTTTATCTAGTTTCACCAATATAATTTTCTTCTGATTTTTGGAGATGTTAATAGTATTTCTTCTTTCCTGATGTGAACTCAGACACAGATTTAGATGCAGCACCAATGGGTCATTAGCACTTTGTAATCTAGGTAAAACGTCAAAATGTTCAGACTTTAACCTTCCTCTGTATTTACCAGTATATAAACTATAAGGTTCCATTTTGTCCCTCATTTTTATGTCAATTCTTTCAGGTGTATCAACTCTAGTTCATCTGTTTCAGGTGTGCAATCCTGCGTTCAGGCAGATCTCGGCTGTTTCAAGAGACAGACGATGTTGCCTTTTTGGACTGTTGGCACCTAAGGTTGAAAAAAACTAACTTCTACTCATTGGATCTCCGGGAGCCCTAAAGAAACCCGACAAAAGTACAAATCTTTCACAATCAACAACATTCCAATCGCTGTCTCCCAGGCAGTCAAAACCCTGGGGGTCTACCTAGACTCCAACCTATCAATGGTCAGACAGGTTAACTCCATAGCATCTGCTGCGGCTTACCACTCTGAACAGCTCACTGCAGCAAGACCTTTCTTGTCTGAGCAGAACTGCCTCACTATAGCTAAAGCAATATTCGGGTCTCGGCTTGATTACTGCAATGCCCTGCTAGCAGGAAACTCCAGACTATGCAAAACAACGCACTCAGGGCGGCCACCGGCATATACAAAAGAGACCACATCTCAGGAACCAGGAAAGTAGTTCACTGGCTCCCCATTAATGAACGTATCATTTTCAAAACTCTTGCACTCACACACAAATGTCTCCATAACACTGCTCCCCTTTACCTATCACAGAGAGTGCCAAACCTACTACAGACAGACCCACAAGAACAGCATACACAAACCGAATCACCATCCCTAAGACCCTGAGGACTTGCGCAGGAGGATCTAGCTACCCTGTCATTGCTGCGACCCACTGGAACTCCCTACCATCACACCTTGGAAGCATTGACTCGCACACAGCCTTCCGGAAGCTATCAAATATCTGTTGTTTGTATAAACTGGGCCAGACTGGCCTTGTTGTCTTTTATTGTTGCATGCTACCTCTACCCGTGCTTTGTAACCCTCTCTGCTAATGTATGATATATGTAACAACACAACCACCTATGTACTTGTTTAACCTCACTCTGTTAAGTTTTTGCTCTTTGTAACATTGAGCAAAGCCTTCTTACATGTAACTAAGACACTTTCTTGAAACAGCGTCTCGATGCTCTTGGGCTGTAGGGTGCTTTACAAATACAAAAAATAAATAAAGTAAAATAAATAAGGTTGGAATTCCCAAATAATCATCTTCTTCATCCAACAAATCTTCCATTATTGTTTATGGTTCGATTACACAACTACTGGCAATTAGGTACATGTGTTATGTGCTGAGAGTTGGTCATCCAGTAATAGGCCCAGGCCTTGCAAATTGCTAACAACAGATTCATTGTGAAATGTATTGTTAACAGTGATTTTTCTAAAACAGTTTTTATTGATTTTAACAACATAAACAAGCAAAAACAACCAAACAATGAACAACAGTCTTCGATACAACCATATTGTGACATGTTCACCGCCTCCCAGCTACTACTCCCACCCTCCCGAGCTTACTCCACTACATCCTCTTCCATTGTATCTTCTAAAGTTGTGCTCCGTTCTGCGCCTGTCGAGGAGTCATCTCCCCATGAGCCGGTCTGGGCCGGCTCAGACAGTGTGGCGACTAAATGCCTCCACGCCATCAATGTCTCCCCCAGGTCACTCCCCCTCTGCCAACTGCCTCGCTCCACACCACTGTCTCCGCGTCCAACCATTTCTGGAAGTCATGCTACCACACTTCCTCCCTTGGTCTGTTGATAGCTTTCCAGCCCCTGGCAAATCTGTGCTTGGCTAGTATGTAGGCCAAGTCCTTTAGTTTACTAACATGTTTCATCTTCCATGGCCTGGGGAACCCCCCCACCATGCACGCCCACAAAGATCCCACTTCCAGTTTATCCCTCTCTCGTTCAAGCGCTGGGCTAACTCACCCCAAAATCTCCTTATTTCACGGCATGCCCAGAACATGTGTATCATTCCCGCATTCACCTCCCCACATTTGGGACATATTTGTATCCTGGCATTCTTAAATCTTATGATCCTTTGAGGGGTAATGTACGTCCTATGGGTAACATACAACTGGATTTGCTGCAATCTTGCGTTCCTAGACACTTTTTTGTGGTACTGCTGGACTCTCACCCACTACCCGTCTCCCATTGGCTCCCCCGCCTCGTCTTCCCAGTCCCGTCTCAGCTGGAGCACCTCTTTACCAACCCTGGACATAAGTAGTTCATAAATCCGGGAGACCTTATGGCCTCCATCTGCCACGTCATAAATTGTTTCTATGGTCGTGTCGGGCTGACCTTCCAGCACTGTATCTGCCCATGTGTTTTTTCTATCCACACCAACCTGGTATAAGTGATATATTGTCCCCGGTGCAACCCGGTATCCTCTAGTAGCGTGTCAAATTCCACCGCCTTCCCATCTTGCCATATATCCCCCAGTGTTGCGATGCCATTTGGTTCCCAGTGTCTCCGGATCACCTTATGTAATTGCCCATTAACACCATTCAGAGCTACCAACGGTATCTGCTAGATATTGCCGCTCCCCGCACTACCACCTTAAATGCCTCTCATAATGTACCAGCTGACTCCACACTCCCGGTGTGCTGTTCGAAGTATTCTACTATCTCTTTTTTCAAGTCTTCTCTAAGCATTGTGTCTTTCAATGCCTCTGCTCTAAGCCTCCATGTCGGAATCCGTGCTCTGGGTGGCGAATACTGTCACTCCATTATCAGTGGCGAGTGGTCCGATAGGATTCTATTTTTATATTCTGAATGCACTAGTTCTCCAGTCAGCTCCAGTGTGGTAAACATATAATCCAACCGTGTATGTAGGTTTTGTGGAGCCGCGTAGTGGGAATATTGCCTGTCCTGTGGGTGATGCGTCCTCCATATATCTATTAGGTGAAAATCCCTCAACAGGGTTTGCAGGGCCTTGGCTGCTGGGGCAGGCTTCAATACCTTTGTATCTGATCTATCTACAGTGGGATCCAACTTGCAAATAAAGTCACCCCCCCCATATAACAGCCCCTCCCATGTATGGGCTAATCTTGCTATATACATTCCTGAAGTAGCCTACTGTGTCCTTGTTCGGGGCATACATATTAATGATACTCAGCTCTCTGTTTTCCAGGAGGCCCTTTATCAGTATCACTCTTCCATCTGTCTCTATGGTGGACTGTAACAACTTAAACGGGACATGTGGCGCTATCCACGTAATAACTCCCCTGGCATATGCTGAGTATTTTGCTCCCCTGGTGATGCATTTCCATTTCCTACACACAATTTCCTGCTTCTCCCTCATTAGGTGGGTTTCCTACAACAGAGCAATATCAATTCTCTGTCATTTCAGATACAGCATGACCTTATTCCTCTTCAAATAACTATTAATTGACTAGCATTTCGGTGCTGGACTGCCCCTGGGCAGGCAAAGAATGATATGTGGGGAAACGTCTTCTCTGTGAAAAGAACAGTGAGCTAAAGACTTGGTTGAGACTCTCCCAGGGGCCATCCACCCAAGAACAAGTCAATGGGCTGTGTTTGTGCTGGTAGAGAGTTTCCCAGAACCCCCCTGTTTTGCATACCAAGTAACTTTGGGTCTCAGACTAAGTTACCAGGGGACTCCAGACGTGGACCCCTTGCTCACTGCTCTTAGAGAGACACAGCTTCACCTCACTGATGATGCCCAACAAGGTTGAAACACGAGTATGGGGTTGCTGTGGTACTCTTGTTCAGAGGAGAATTGCCTAGCATTTCGGTGCTGGACTGCCCCTGGGCAGGACAAAAACTGATATGTGGGGAAATGTCTTCTCTGTGAAAAGAACAGTGAGCTAAAGACTTGGTTGAGACTCTCCCAGGGCCCATCCACCCAAGAACAAGTCAATGGGCTGTGTTCGTGCTGGTAGAGTCTTTCCCAGTCCCCCCCTGTGTTGCATACCAAGTAACTTTGGGTCTCACCCTAATTTACCAGGGGACTCCAGACGTGGACCCCTTGCTCACTGCTCTTGGAGAGACACAGCTTCACATCACTGATGATGCCCAACAAGGTTGAAACATGTGTATGGGGTTGCTGTGGTACTCTTGTTCAGAGGAGAACTGCCTAGCATTTCAGTGCTGGACTGCCCCTGGGCAGGACAAAGTATGATATGTGGAGACATTTCTTCTCTGTGAAAAGAACAGTGAGCTAAAGTCTTGGTTGAGACTCTCCAAGAGGCCATCCACCTAAAAAGAAGTCAATGGGCTGTGTTCATGCTGGCAGAGAGTTTCCCAGACCCCACCTGTTTTGCATACCAAGTAACTTTGGGTCTCACCCTAAGTTACCATGGGACTCCAGACGTGGACCCCTTGCTCACTGCTCTTAGATAGACACAGCTTCACCTCACTGCTGATGCCCAACAAGGTTGAAAAACATGTATGGGGTTGCTGCGGTACTCTTGTTCAGAGGAGAATTGCCTAGCATTTCGGTGCTGGACTGCCCCTGGGCAGGACAAAGACTGATATGTGGGGACATTTCTTCTCAGTGAAAAGAACAGTGAGCTAAAGACTTGGTTGAGACTCTCCCAGGGGCCATCCACCCAAGAACAAGTCAATGGGCTGTGTTCGTGCTGGTAGAGACTTTCCCAGACCCCTCCTGTTTTGCATACCAAGTAACTTTGGGTCTCACCCTAAGTTACCAGGGGACTCCGGACATGGACCCCTTGCTCACTGCTCTTAGAGAGACAAAGCTTCACCTCACTGATGATGCCCAACAAGGTTGAAACACGTGTATGGGGTTGCTGTGGTACTCTTGTTCAGAGGAGAATTGCCTAGCATTTCGGTGCTGGACTGCCCCTGGGCATGACAAAGACTGATATGTGGGGAAATTTCTTCTCTGTGAAAAGAACAGTGAGCTAAGGACTTGGTTGAGACTCTTCCAGTGGCCATCCACCCTAGAACAAGTCAATGGGCTGCGTTCGTACTGGTAGAGACTTTCCCAGACCCCCCCTGTTTTGCATACCAAGTAACTTTAGGTCTCACCCTAAGTTACCAGGGGACTCCGGACGTGGACCCCTTGCTCACTGCTCTTAGAGAGACAAAGCTTCACCTCACTGATGATGCCCAACAAGGTTGAAACATGTGTATGGGGTTGCTGTGGTACTCTTGTTCAGAGGAGAATTGCCTAGCATTTCGGTGCTGGACTGCCCCTGGGCAGGACAAAGACTTATATGTGGGGAAATGTCTTCTCTGTGAAAAGAACAGTGAGCTAAAGACTTGGTTGAGACTCTCCCAGGGGCCATCCACCCAAGAACAAGTCAATGGGCTGTGTTTGTGCTGGTAGAGACTTTCCCAGACCCCCCCTGTGTTGCATACCAAGTAACTTTGGGTCTCACCCTAATTTACCAGGGGACTCCAGACGTGGACCCCTTGCTCACTGCTCTTGGAGAGACACAGCTTCACATCACTGATGATGCCCAACTAGGTTGAAACGTGTCTATGGGGTTGCTGTGGTACTCTTGTTCAAAGGAGAATTGCCTAGCATTTCAGTGCTGGACAGCTCCTGGGCAGGACAAAGACTTATATGTGGGGAAATCTCTTCTCTGTGAAAAGAACAGTGAGCTAAAGACTTGGCTGATACTCTCCCAGGGGCCATCCACCCAAGAACAAGTCAATGGGCTGTGTTCGTACTGGTAGAGAGTTTCCCAACCCCCCTGTTTTGCATAACTATTAAGTCCCCTGACATTCCAGGTAACTATTTTCAGGTCCCCCATCTTGTCCATATTCAGTCCCGCCCTTTGCCTCCCTTGTCATCCTCTCCATGCGCAGTGGTGTGTAGGTGTAAGCTCATAACTTGACTATCAATACCACACCAAACCTTCCAACTCCCTTCCCGCCCCTGCCAAGTCCTACCGAAACTGTCCAAACCCCCCAACTCCCCTTCCTCCCCCCTCCCTCCCCAACCCCAACTGGTGCCCAGCTCCATCCCTGGATCTCAGGCTACACCGCATCTAGCCCTTTCTTGGCCCTGCCAGTACTCGGGACACAGCAGGGGGATATCACCCTACTGGTGATTCAACTAATCTACCTACTGGGTGTAAGGTCGCGTTACCCTTGTATCTCCCGATATGATGCTTCAATATGCTGTGCATGTCTGACCTAAACCTGATGCTGCTCATGTGTATATTCTAGTCCAAAAAGTCCACATGATGATTGTGCTACACCTTGCGTACTTGCCCAGTGTATCCCTTCACGTTTTTAAGACTACATTAATCAACTGACTAAGTAACCAGTATTACAATGCAGGTTCACTTATCCTGTTCACTCCACTCCGGGCCTTATGCATCCACTCGGCAGCCCTGAGCATCCAGCCAGTTTACTGCCTCCTCAGGGGTCTCGAAAAAGATTGCCTTGCCTTTGTGTAGGACCTTGAGTTTCACTGGGTACAAGAGCATATATTTGAAGCCAGATGCTCTCAGATGTTGTTTCACCGCCATGTAGTGGAAGCGTTACCTCTGTACCAGCATAGTGTAATCTGGGTATGCAGTAACGGTTGCTGATGCGCTATGTATCGTCCCACATTTTCTGAAAAATTTCAGGATCTTTTCCTGATCTCGGTGTTCAATATTTTGGCAATATTTGCTCTGGGAGGCGCACCCAGGTTGGGCCTCCTAGCCTGCGCCTTTTGCGCTCTTTCGACTGCAAACACCTGGGTGAGCTCGCTAGCGCCTATTTCCTGGATCAACATGTTCGCCATGTAATTTGTCGGGTCTGAGCCCTCTTCCCCTTCCGGAAGCCCATCCATTCGAATGTTGTTGCGCCTCGCCCATCCTTCCGCTTCCTCCGCCCAGTCTTCTAAGTGGCACACCTGCTGTTGCAATATGTGGACTTCCCTGGCGTCGACAGTACTGACCTCTGTTTTCATTTTTACTGCCCTTTCCAAGCCACTCGTTCTTTCAGCCAGTGCTCTCACATCTTGTCGCAGGAGGTTAGCATCCACCCCAACCGCATCAATCTTGATTTCCAGCGCTGTCTTCAGCTCTGCTATAGCTGTGTCAATCTTGATCCCCCATGAGGTTTTCATTTCCGTTATGGCGTCTAGGATCAGGTGGTCATTTCGTGGCAAGGCTGCAGCCCCTAGTGTGTCATCCTTTGCCTTTGCAGACATGTTTAGGGATTGTGATGTTTTGGCGAAGATGTCCATTGTGGGCTGTTTCCCTTTAGCTATGCCACTTTTGAGCGCCATTCCTCCTGTCGCCCACTAATCTGGAGTACCTGCTCCACAGAGTCTGGTGGTACTACTGTCTGCTTGTTGCTTAGCGGGGACTGCAATCACTCATCAGTCAAATCCCTGTCTTCTGATCTACCAATAGCGGGGCACTGTCTGGGGTGGCCTGTGTGTCAACCCCCACGCATCTTCTACCTTATCACTTTAGTGCCAATTTGGGCACCGTCGGCTCTTTTTCCTGCTCACCCGCCTCCTTACCATTCGAGCCCCTGTTGCTTTTGGTGGCTCCTGTTTATGTCCTCTGTTAGGGAGAATTCTCCAGAGTGACTAATTTCCCTTACCTTCTGAGTCCCTCAGCAGTTTGCTGGATTTCTAGGATTTATTTTTTTCACCTGGTAAGAGTGTGAGCCTTTTTTCCCACTCTTACATGTGTTTGCTGTGTCTGTTTTAACATTCTTGTGTTAACAGACTGTGGAGCCTCACTACTCCATAGGCATAATCTTTTTACTGTGTGTTACATAGCACCTTCAAAACAGTGACACAGGGTTGTCTTTTAGACTTCCCAGCTCAGATTCCATTTTCTGGGACTGACTACTGTCTCCCAGAACATGTAAAGTTGCCATTGACTTTATTAGTCTCTTTAAAAATCCACAGACCCAGTGCAAACTATCTTACATAGAGTACTGGAAAGGGTTAATACATATCCCTTTTTGTCTGTTTCTCTTGGAGCAATGTTTCGCACCATTTTTATCAAGACTTGGCAGTGGTAACGACCCTATTTTTCCTACCGCGGTTATCTTAAATAACCTTGGTATTGTTTTAGGCTATCTTGGTAGCCTGGAACTTAAACCCGCTGGACCATATACATTTTTATACAGTTCTGGCTGGGTTTATTTACAATTTCTTTTTGAAAATGTCTTTCTCGTGTTTTACTCCGCACGCCAAACTAGGTTTGGTTCCTTTGTTCACCGTCTTTTCGCAGGCTTCTCTGCAGAAGCCCTCCTTAGGCGCCTGAAAGTCTGGGTAGGCAAGATGTGAGGGAGGGGTTTTAGGACCCCTGCCATGGGTTCCCTTGGTAACCCAAGTCGCACTCCTGTTTGATTGGCTAGGTGATTGTCCCACCAGGACAGCCACCCTGCTGTGTGATTGACAGCCAGGCTGTGTGAATGGGGGAAAACTGCATAAAAAGCAGGTCTCTGGGAATGGAAGGCAGAGTCTCCACTGGAATGAAAGAACCGATGAGGAGCTGACAGAAGAGGACCCCTACAATGACTGAATCCCCGGTGAAAACCTGATGCAGGTCCGAATCTTTAGACTCCGACGACAGAAGATCTACCAGGAATCTTCTTCCCCTGAACTGGTGGGGCCAACCAGTTCGCCCAAACTGCAAGCCAGTACTCCCTCCTCTGGCCGATTTTGCTGCACAGAGCTACAGTGAACTGGAAAGCCAGGAAGGTCGGACTCTGCTTGGGTTATAAGGAGTGCACCTTTATTCGTTGCTTTGCTTTGCTGCTGGGCTCTTCCATGGGCAGTGCAGGACTCTCCAGTCTTCCTACTTCATGTCAGTCCGACAGTCGCTTCAGGAACTGAGCCTGCAGGAACTGCCAGGAACGTCTGCCTCAGCTACAGCTTCTTCTCCATTTAAAGGTACTGTGCAAATCCGGTTGTTCGTTTCGTCCAGTCGCGGTGAAGGTGTGTGAAAACTTTCGCCAATCCGAGGGCTTGTCCTTCTCTACTCTTTAAACTAACTTTTCTGCCGACCAACTTCGTCTGGAACTCTTGGCAAAGTCTTAACCGCAAACTACCCTGAACTGTGTGATCTTGAGCAAAAGACTTTTGTCCTATAGACTTTGGCACTAAACCTTTTTGATTTGATTCCATCACTGTAGTTCATCTTTCTAGATTGCCCTGCTTACTTACCTGTTGGTGCTGCTCAATTTGTATCTTTTTTTTATAATTTATTTGTAATTTCGACAAAACAGCAAAGAGCAAGCAATGGAATTAAAACAATATGAAGGCACGCATACAATAGAGCACATATTTACAATCAATGAACTAGTACATGTTTAGAAACTCATCCCAGATCTTAGCATACAAGCCAAGCTTCTTTTGTTTCCTGTAGATTATCCTTTCCATACTGGCAAGACAATTCATCTCCTCAATCCACTGCACAACCGTTGGTGCTGTTCGAGACTTCCAACTCCTCAGTATCATCTTATTGCACACACAAGCCCCCCTGAATAGTAGTTTTCTCTGAGAGATTGAAAGATCTTCAAGTAGATCGTCACAACCCAAGACCATCATTTTGAAATCTAGAGCAATATCCTGATATAAAAACCGTAGGCATATGTTACACACATCTAGCCACAATCCACAGACACGTATACAGTCCCATATCATATGTTCAAAGCTTTTCACTCCATTTCCACAGCTCCAGCAGTCATCCGAATTCAACATACCTCTCATCTTCAATCTCTCTGGGCTCCAATACACTCTGTTGAGGATTTTAATTTGCCTTGAACGTTCTTCTAAATTAATCGAGCAAAGTTTAACGTTAGCACACATCCCCATCCACATCTCAGAAGAAATCTGACAATCTAACCTCCTGCCCCACTCTGCTCTTAGGCCTGTATTCTCTCTATAATTGGACACAATCCGGTTGTATATTCTGCTGGCAATGGAACCGCCACCTGGTTCACTTTTCTGTAGAAAGAGGTCCACAATAGTATCTCTTTGCTCATCCATCATCCATCATCCATCTCTTTTATACATCTTTTTAATTTCCTGAAATCACCACTGGAATAGTGGTATGGTAAATTTGGCACATAATTCCTCCTCCTCAACCCGAGGGCTTGTCCTTTTCCATTCTTTAAGCTATTTATTCTGCCGACCAGCTTCGCCCTGAACTCTTGGCAAATACTTAACCGCGAACTGCCCTGAACTGTGTCATCTTGAGCAAAAGACTTTTGTCCTATTGACTTTGGCCCTAAGCCTTTTTGATTTGATTGCATCATTGTAGTTCCTCTTTCTAGATTGCCCCGCTTACTTACCTGTTGGTGCTGCTCAATTTTTATCTAACTTTGTCTTTGCCTCCCTTTTTAAATTGTTGGAGTGACATTTTGCTCACACTTCATTTTTGAGCTGTACTTGTCCAGAATCTATTGGGAGTGGTGTGGTGTATTAAGAGTGTGATTTTTCAACTGCTTTACTTTAGTGAGATGTTATACACTGATGTGTAAATAAATGTATATTCTTTTACTCAGACACCTTGAGTCAGTGTTTGTTTGAATCATAGTAATTTCTGTCCTTTGTGTAACTATTGATACTGCTCACTTGCTCTGGAGATAAGTCTGGCTGCTTAGCCATCGCTACCACTTTACTGTGTAGCAGAGGCTTTTACCAAAGGTGAATTTGTACTGTCACTTGTAGTATTAATTGTGTGTGGTGTTCCCAAAGGATACTGCATATAATTCTGCCTAGCACTGGTGTGCAGCGGTGAGGATCAAGTATAGTAATAAAACTTAGAGTGCTGCTATTACCTTGGATCAACTAACCACAAGGCTAACATCACTACTTGCTAACAACACTAAAAAGCAATATTAATCATGTCTGATATAGAATGCTACAGTCAGGAGACCCTCCTTAGTTACAATGTGGATTATTTATTTTATTGCAACCTCAAACTTTGTCCACTGGGACCCCATAAGGTCCTACACTCAGTCCTGAATCCATTGCTCTAGAAAAGATGAGGCTTGAACTGGAATTCAAACGTTTAAATGCTCAAACTGAACAAAAGTACCAAGAACTTAAGCTCAGAGAAATGGAGTTGAATCATAAACTAGAAACGAAAAGTAATCTCTTGAAAATGCTTCTCTCCCAGAGTCTTCTAGGTCTTCCAGTCCTAAGAGACCCTGTATGCCTAAAGAAATTGTGGGTATGTAAGAGGTTAAGCTTGGTATTTTAGATTGGTTGGCAATGTTTGAATATAGCCATGGGATTCAAGGTCTTACAGGGAATCAGTTGCTTCCCTGGCTCTTCTCTAGGCTACTCACTGTTGCATCTGATGTTGTGATGGAGTTGGGGGAGGTGGATAGGATGGATTATGAGTGTGTGAAATAACTTTAATTGCTAGGTTTGGGAAGACCCATTCCCAGTACCTTAAGAGGTTTAGGACCCTCAAAAAGCATGATGGTACCCCTTGGGCTATCTGCGTATGTGAATGTTTGAAAAACCTAGATGGTTGGGTTAAGGGTTACAGAGTAAACACTTATGAAGGTATGAGGACTCTTGTTATGTTGGATTCAATTTATGATGTCTGCTCTCTTGAGCTCAGGATTCACTTGGCTGATTCTAAGGAGATAGATCCAAATAATTTAGCTAAGGCTGCTGACTTGTGGATTGCCAACAGGGCTACTCACAAGGATTCTGGGGCAACCCAGAAGAAGGATGAGCGAAAACAGCCAAAGAAAGATAACAAGGAGAATCCTAATACCTCCAATCCAAAAGAGGGCCACAAACAGCAACATAAGGTAAACTACAATGGAAACCAAATCAGGCTAGTGCACCATCAGGACCCAAACCAGGTGGAGATCAGAACAAACCCCCATTCATCAAGACATTTGGGAAATGTTATGTTTGTGGGCCAACTGAACATGTCAAAGGGGATCCCAGATGTAAGGGTACACTTTCAGGGGTCCACACTGTCTCCTTAGCTTTCTCCCCAGAGGAAGAAGTACCTATGACAAGTGGAAACTTTCACCAACTGGCTGATGAACCCATGAAAGTCTCAGCTAGTGTTTCTTTAGTGTCCCTCGGCTTGTGGGAACAACAGAATTTAGATGTCTATAATTGCATCCCAGATAATACTAAAGAGTATTATACAGATAGTGTTCTTGTGAGTGGCCAGGAGACTCCTGTCATCAGAGACACTGGAGCCAGCATAACTGTGGTGGATGAATCATTTTTCAAGGTGGAGGATGTTGCTAAGGCACCCAAATGACTCACCAAGTTAGCTGAAGGCCCTGTACAAATGCTTCCCCAGTTACCAGCTCTCATTTAGTGTAATGATATGACTGTCAAGATACCTGTTAGTGTGCAGAGTGAAGTGCCTGGGAGGGTCCTGTTGGGTAATGACCAGAAAACTCTTGGAGTTGTGTCCAGCACCCGCAGGCCTCCCAGTAAGAGGAAACAGGAGCTCACTAGGCCTGCAAGGGAGAGGACCTTAAGAGGCTCTCTGGAGGAGTTGATAGAGGAAACTATCACTCCCACTCCACAGGAGTTGCTCACTGCTATTTCTGGAAAGAAAAAGGCACATGGGAAATCCAAGACCTCAAATAGAAACTCAGACAGCACCCCTGTGCTGCCAACAAGGACATCCCCAAGATTGTCCAAGATCACACCTGTGATCTGTCCACCTGCTGGGGCAGAGAGTGAGGTACAACCATGTGTAGTTGAGCCAGTTTCTGAAGAGTCAGATGTGGAAGAAGATACTGTTTTGGTTGTAGATCTTGACCCTGTTGACCATCCTGAGCTGCAGTCTTTACTAGCAGAAGGTGGACCCAACAGGGCAGACTTCATCAGAGGACAAAGAGTGTCCTACCTTGAAGGTCTTCAACAACAGGCTTCTAACCAACTTGATGGGCAAGAAGTTGGAAAGCATAGGTTAAGCTGGGAAGATGGCCTCTTTTACAGTGAACCGTCTGAGTCTATCCCTGGGGACTGAAAAATAATTGTCATGCCCCTTTTCAACAGACTCTAGTTCCTACAGTTGGCCCATGAGATACCTTTGGCTGGTCATTTGAGTTTCAAAAAGACCAAGGAAAGGTTCTCCTTATACTTCTACTGGCCTAAGATGGGTTCAGAAGTTGACAAATTCTGTAGGAGCTGTCACACTTGCCAAACATCTGACAAGAGTGGAGCCAAGAATGTGGCACCCCTGGAGCCTCTCCCAGTGGTGGGAGTTCCTTTGAGAGGGTGAGCATCGACATTGTTGGTCCCCTTGACCCTCCCACATCTTCAGGGAACAGGTTTATCCTGGTTGTAGTAGACCATGCTGCACGATATGCAGAAGCCATACCTATGAGAACTGTTACGGCTCAAGCTGTGGCTAAGGCTCTACTTGGTATTTTTACCAGAGTAGGCTTTTATGTCCCACTACATGCAAGCCACGTGGAAAAACTATGGTGTCACTTAAAAGTTCTCTACAGCCTACCATCCACAGACAAATGGACTGGTAGAGAAGTTTAATCGTACTATGAAGAGCATGATAGGTGCTTCAGAAGAACCACTTAGTGCCATGCCTTCTCTTTGCTTATAGAGAAGTCTCTCAGGATGGAGTTGATTACAGTCCCTTTCAACTTCTCTATGGCCATCCCGTCAGAGGCCCATTGGCCCTGATTAAGGAGGAGTTGGAGAGTGCTCCTTCCCCCAAGCCAGTCAGAGTGACTGACTATGTGATAGGTCTCTGAAGGAGAATGTCACATGTGATGGCAGAAGCTAGTGATAACTTAAAAGCAGGTCAGGCTCTGGTCAAACATTGGTATGACCAGAAGGCCAGCATGGTTGAGTTTACTCAAGACCAGCTTGTATTAGTTATGGTGCCAACAAGGCAGAGGGCCTTGCAGGAAAAATGGATAGGACCCTTCAAGGTTGTGGGCAAACTTGGAGAGGTGAACTATTTGGTGGATTTAGGCAGACCTAAGGAGGCTCATAGAGTCTTTCACACCAACCGTTTGAAGTCATATGTCTCAAGACCAGAAGTGGGAGCTTTGCTTTTAGCTTCAGCTCAAGAGGAGGAGGAGAGTGAACCTCTACCTGACCTCCTCAGAGGCCAACATTTGGATGAGAAAATAGAAGGCGTCAATCTCTCTTCTCAACTGACATCTGAACAACAGGAGGCGTGCAAAGTTCTGTTAAACCAATTTGCCTCCCTGTTTTCACTTTCACCAGGCTTGACCCCTTGGGGCCAGCATGGTATTCTCACTGATGACTGTCTACACGTGAAAAGCAGAGGTTACAGAATGTCAGAAAATGTGAGATGCCACATCAAAGGAGAGGTCAACAAGATGCTTGATCTCGGGTTATAGTACCCTCTACAAGTCCATGGTCTAGTCCAGTTGTTCTAGTACCAAAAGCAGGATCCAAGGAGTTGAGATTCTGTGTGGACTATAGAGCTCTAAATGCAGTCACTAAGGCTGATGCCCATCCTTTGCCAAGGACAGATGAAAAGGCGGATAGACTTAGTTCAGCCAAGTACCTTGAGACATTTGATCTGACGTTAGGCCATTGGCAAATAGCCCTGACAGACCATGCCAATGAGAAAACTGCATTCTAAACCACAGCAGGCCTCGACCAGTTCAAGGTTATGCCTTTTGGATTAAAGAATGCACCTGCTACATTCCAAAGGATGGTCAATCAAGTTCTGAATGGGATGGAGGACTTCTCTGCATGGCATACTTGGATGACATTGCAGTGTTCAGCCCTACATGGAAAGAACTTATTGATCACTTAGGATATGTTGTGCAGGCTCTTTAACAGGCCCATCTGACCACAAAGGCAAGCAAATGTCAAATTGGTCAGAGTAAGGTGGTCTACCTTGGTCACTAGGTAGGAGGAGGTGAAATAAGGCTATTGCCTAGCAAAGTACAAGCTGTACAAAACTGGGCCACCCCTACTGCTCAAACCCAAGTGAGAGCTTTCCTTGGTCTCACTGGGTACTACAGGAATATCATAGAAAACTATGGGACTATAGCTTCTCCCTTAAATGTGATCTCCTCTCCAAAATTCCCTAAAAAGGTGAGATGGAATGAGGAGTGCACTCAAGCCTTTGAAAACCTGAAAAGAGCCCTTTGTCAAGCTCCAGTCCTAAGAGCTCCTGATTATCACCAACCCTTCATTGCACAGTAAGATGCCTCCAATACAGGTATAGGTGCAGTCCTTAGTCAACTCGATGAGAAAGGTAGGGACCACCCCATTTGCTTCATCAGTAGAAAACTGAAGGAACCAGAAACAAGGTGGGCAACCATAGAGCTTGAGTGCTTTGCCATTGTGTCGTCTCTGAAGAAGTTTAGGCCATACTTGTATGGATCTACTTTTGTGATTCAGACAGACCACCATCCCTTCAGATGGTTAATGCAAATGAAAGGTGAAAACCCAAAACTTCTGAGATGGCCAATCTGCCTGCAAGGGTTTGATTTCACCATTGAGCACAGAGCAGGATGTCAACACCAAAATGCTGATGGTCTCTCTAGGATGTTTGTAACCGACTAGAGGTAGAGATTCATCCAGGAGTGGATTAGATCCTCCTGTCCCTTAGTCTGGGGGGGGGGGGGGCGAGTGTTAGGGAGAATTCTCCAGAATGGCTAATTTCCCTTACCTACTGAGTTCCTCAGCAGCTTTGCTGGATTTCTAGGATTTATTTTTTCACCTGGTAAGAGTGTGAGCCTTTTTTCCCACTCTTACATGTGTTTTGCTGTGTCTGTTTTAACATTCTTGTGTTCATAGACTGTGGAGCCTCACCTACTCCTTAGGAATCATCTTTTGTACTGTGTGTTACACAGCACCTTCAGTGCAGTGACACAGGGTTTTCTTTTAGACTTCCCAACTCAGACTCCATTTTCTGGGACCGACTACTGTCTCCCAGAACATGTAAAGTTGCCATTGACTTTATTAGTCTCTTTAAAAATCCACAGACCCAGTGCAAACTATCTTACATAGAGTACTGGAAAGGGTTAATACCTATCCCTATTTGTATGTTTCTCTTCAAGCATTATTTTGCTCCCTTTTCATCAAGACTTGGCTGGTGGCAGTGGTAACTACCCTATTTTTCCTACCATGGTTATCTTAAATAACCTTGGTATTGTTTTAGGCTATCTTGGTAGCCTGGAACTTAAACTCGTGGGACCATATATGTTTTTATACGGTTCCGGCTGGGTTTATTCACCATTTCTTTTTGAAAATGTCTTTCTCGTGTTTTACTCCGTGCGCCAAACCAGGTTTGGTTCCTTTGTTCACCGTCTTTTCGCAGGCTTCTCCACAGAAGCCCTCCTTAGGTGCCTGAAAGTCTGGGTAGGCAGGATGTGAGGCAGGGGTTTTAGGACCCCTGCCATGGTTTCCCTTGGTAACTCAAGTCGCACTCCTGTTTGATTGGCTAGGTGACTGTCCCGCCAGGACAGCCACCCTGATGTGTGATTGACAGCCAGGCTGTGTGAATGGGGGAAAACTGCATGAAAAGCAGGTCTCTGGGATTGGAAAGGTAGAGTCGCCACTGGAACGAAAGAACCGATGAGGAGCTGACAGAAGAGGACCCCTACAACGACTGAACTGCCCGGTGAAGCCCTGCTGCAGGTCCTAATCTTTAGACTCCAACGACAGAGAAGATCTACCAGGAATCTTCTTCCTCTGAGCTGGTGGGACCAACCAGTTCGCCCAAACTGCAAGCCAGGACACCCTCCTCTGGTCGAATTTGCTGTACAGAGCTACAGTGAACTGGATAGCCAGGAAGGTAGGACCCTGCTTGGGTTTTAAGGAGCGCACGTTTTTATTTGTTGCTTAGCTTTGCTGCTGGTTTCTTCCCTGGTCAGTGCAGGACCCTCGAGTCTTCCATACTTCATGTCAGTCTGACAGTCGCTTCAGGAACCATGAGCCTGCAGGAACTGCCAGGAACATCCGCCTCAGCTATAGCTTCTTCTCCATTTAAAGGTACTATGAAAATCCGGTTGTTCCTTTCGTCCAGCCGCGGCGAAGGTGTGTGAAACCTTTCGCCAATCCGAGGACTTGTCCTTCTCTACTTTTTAAACTAACTTTTCTGCCGACCAACTTCGTCCAGAACACTTGGCAAAGACTTAACCACGTTCTACCCTGAACTGTGTGATCTTGAGCAAAAGACTTTTGTCCTATTGACTTTGGCCCTAAGCCTTTTTGATTTAATAATAAAATAATAATAATAATTTGGCATTTATATAGCGCTGCAAACCCTCACGTATCTGAGCGCTGCTTATTATTACCCACGGTGTGTGGTGCTCATTTATCGATCTCGGAAGGATGAAAGGCTGAGTTTGGCCTTGCCGGGATTCGAACCTGCATTAGCAGGCTCTGCACCGATGTCAAAGCGAGCGCTCTACTCGCAGTGCCACTTGATTCCATCATTGTACTACCTCTTGCCATTTTGCTCACACTTTATTTTTGAGCTGAACTTACCCAGAATCTATTGGGAGTGGTGTGGTGTATTAAAAGTGTGATTATTCAGCTGCTTTACTTTAGTGAGATGTTATACACCGATGTGTAAATAAATGTATATTCCTTTTCTCAGAAACCTTGAGTCAGTGTTTGTATGAACCATAGTAATTGCTGTCCTTTGTGTAACTATTGATACTGCTCACTTGCTCTGGAGATAAGTCTGGCTGCTCAGCCATTGCTACCACTTTACTGTGTAGTACAGGCTTGTACCAAAGGTGAATTTGTACGATCACCTGTAGTCTTAATTGTGTGTGGTGTTCCCAAAGGGTAATGCATATCATTCTGCCTAACTTCCTCGTGCTCCCCTTCTTCCCCAACAGGCCTGTGTGTTACTCTCCGGGGCAAATCACTTGACACCATGTTGTGCACCGGGCAAACTGCACCTGCGATTCCAGGCGTCCCTTGTCTTTCGTGTGTCCAGACGGGCACGGCCAGCTTGCCTCCTTCCCCTAGTATTCTGACCTGTTATTCGCTGGCACAAGTGCCCTCTAAGATCCAGGGCAGTTATGTGCCGTGTTACCTCAGATACTGCCACGTCACTCGATGTTCCACGGGTCCTCCGCAATCAGGGACCGTGCATCTCCATAGTTCACCCTCCCGTCAGCCCCTCCTCATCAGGTCAGTGCTGTGGGGGCCTTGCATGCCTCTTGTGCCTGTGTTCGTGCTGGGTCGGGTCCTGTGTCAGGGCCGCCTGGCACCAAGTCCTCGAGCGTGCCGTCTCTTTATCTTCCGAATTCCCAGACTGCATCTTGCAACAGTGTGTCTGTCTGGAAGCATAGAGTCTTGCCACAACGTATCCACCACAGAGGTAGCAGTAAGAAGTCCGTCGAAGCCGATCCTTTCTGATGCACCGAAATACCCAGTGCGATTTCACAACTGATATTTCTATTATGTTCGGACGCTTTGCAAAGACTGTCCCCGTTCAGCTTCCTGTTACCTTGTCTCCCTTTGTCCTTGGGTGCCTGCCATTTTGTATCTGCCGACTCGGGACCGGCCCACCCTTCATCTCCTTATAGCTTTCGTTTCACAGTGTTTCTGCAGTCATCTGAGCTTTCAACATGTGCTCCCACGTTCCAATAACCGTCAGACCTTTTGTATGCTTTAGTTTCCAAATTTGCATGACGCGTGCATCAGGATCAATATAGGATGTATGGGAGCTCTTGGGAAACACAGCCTACTCCACGGCTGCTCGGCAACACCCCTGTGTTAACAGTGATTGAGAGCAATCTACTTTAAGAGAGGACATCCATATGGATAATTTGGGTATCGCAGGTGTGAGACTCCATTACAATAACCCTTACATTTAACTCTGCTCTAATCATCATTGTTACATCAACACTGGGTCACTCCTTTATCCTTCAGTCCCTAGAAATGAAAAGCTGCTGTATACCTCAAAAAGAGATTTATTTACATGTCCATGTTTCTTGGAAACAGATGACATCAATCTTTCTTATACATCTCTTCCAACCTGAATATCTTCAATATTCTCCAGGAAACCAGCTGTAGAGGACATGATTTGTATTGCTATGCTTCTGTCCACAGAGGCTTGTACAGGAAAAGTGGGTTTATGGTAGCGAAGGAAACAGACTGCCAATCTACTCCATCTATGATACTCTTCCCCCTACTTACCAGGGTGCAGTGCATTAAATGAAAGCACCGCTACTGAATCCCTGCAGTCAGCCCTTCTACATCGCTCCAGTGCTCAGCACCCAGTGTTTTTTTTTGTTTCTTCTGTTGGGGGAGGCCTCATAACCCCCTTCCAGGCCGCGAAGCGGCTGCAGATCTGTTGCAGAGTCAGAGCAGTCTCTGCAGTCTATGGCAGCAACAGAAGGACGCAAAGCCTCCGTGGGAGACGGTGAAGGGAGACAACTGAGGAGCGCGAGGCTCTGCCTCCCGGGCCACGACTGGAGCGGCCTTGATGAAGAACAGGAACCCGTGATGAAGGAACAGCCGGGAGACCTCTCAAAACCCCAGCAAAAACAACACCAGCGCAAGTCCCCAGTTGTAGGGACACAAGTATAAGAATTCCTCCAGCTAATAGACGCCTAAGTGAAATTTCTTCAAAGCCTTCCAACGAGTCCCCGCAAAAGAAACTTGATAAAATGACTATCCTGTCGACAGTGACCATCGCACTGGCCCCATTTGGGAAATTATACAAATCCCTCAATGTCACCTTAAAGGACCAGAATACACTGATCGCCTTTATGCATACCAAGCTTAACTACCTGGAATGATTTGTGGCTGCTAAAACTCAGGGCAATTTTCAAGTCAGAAGAGAGACCGTCTGGCCAGTTATCCCAGCCCAGGACACCCAGCCCTCGAGGTACTGACCCAAAAACAGTCGTGTCACAGGGAACTCAGATGGATGAGTTCGCCCCCCCATCAGAAGAAGCCCAAAACCATCCCTTTAAGGAAGGGACACGGAGGGGAGGGAGCGACTCCATATATCCCGTAGCAGGACGTAATCCTGTGGTTCCCTTGCAAATTCAGAGGCATATAAAGGCCCCTAATAAAACCAAGTCATGGAAGACCAACACCAGCATGGTTAACAGCTCAGTAGCCCTGAACCCGCCAGAAAGCATAACGTCAACATCAACCTTCAAAGTCAGCACCAGCACTGTGGACTTGAATCACACAACATTTCAAATTTTCACTCAAAAAGGGGGACCTCATCAAGAACGAAGTAAGAAGAAAATGGAGAAGCCGAGAAAAGCAATCCTACAAGGTCGAGCGCAGACCCAGCTACTAAATTCCCCCCAAAAAACAAAGTTACAGGGTGTAGCAGATAGACGCCATCACAATCAAGAGCCCCGATAAGATGGACCCCCACAACCAGGGGACAAAGGCCACTGAAGATGAGACCTTGGTGAGCTCACCAGGTCTAATGAACATGAGTTTGTATACTGTTGAGGACTCTGAATCCGAACTCCTATACATCCCCCAGAAAAAAAGAAAAATATCAGAAACTCAGGAGAACAGTGTCACGGTAGAACCCAAGATGAAAGTCATGTTCATTGATACACCCTGGTATAGTGGAGAAGTGAGTGCACACCCAAATAGAGGAAATGTTTGAAAATATTATTTTGAAAACCACAAGGAGTGGTGTCGATACTTTTATGAGGTGCAGAGGAGGAAAAGAGGGTTTTGGCACAAAAACCCTATAGCAAATAAGAGCAAGGAAAGAGGACCCAAAGTTCGAGTCCTCCCGTCCCCTGCACACTCTTGGACTACGCAACAAGGGCGTAGATTCTTAAGAATATAGTTAGCAATATTCGTTCTTAAGCACTCTTTAGAGAATAGATTCTACAAAATTTATAATATCAAACAGAAGAACAATGGTTTCTGCATTTTAGGTGTACAGGGATGAAGTGAACACCTATTTATTTATACATAAAAAAATGTAGTGAAGACAGGAGAAATCGCATAACAACATTATAATGTCAGCATAATCAAAAGTTGATGGAAATTCCACTCTCAATGGCTTGACGCGTTTCGAGGTGATACCTCTTCTTCAGAAGCCTCTGTGGATCTACTGTCTAATCAAAATACATTCAGGGAAAGAAATCAACAGAAAGTATACTTGTAAATTTGTCAACCAAATAAACAACAAGTAGCATTACTTCGTTTAAATTAAATATCTACATGTTATGTGTTAAACAGTGCAAACATTCAATTTAGTTGGACCATAGAACTATCTGGCCATGTTTTTTTAAAAAAAATTCAAAACACTGTCTAGTATAATCCCGTGCACCTCTCATGGGAATCCAACCAATTAGAGTATCATTAGTAATGTAAAAATGGAAGCTATAATGATGGCTTCTAAAATTCAATTCAACAAATGAAACATATTCGATTTTAAGGGCATATCCAACCAGTGTAGATTTACTGTTAAGCATGGTAAATACAAACTACACAAAAAAGAAGGGTTTTTTTTCACAAAGAGGATATTATACATCAAAAAAGTACTGACCTATTAAGGTTTACTGTTGTAGCAGAAAAGCCATCTATGGCGAAAAATAAGTCGAAGTGGACATGCTTGCAGTGCCAAGACTTCGATTTAGGTGTTTTCTTGGTACAGAAAAGTACTTCAATACTTCTGGTAATCTCTGTGGATAGCAATGTTAATGTATGGGTCACTGCGTGTGACTAAATATCTATTCACAAGTACAATAACGCGTTTGTTAGTAAGGAAATGGCCATATACCTGCTATAATTAGTGCGACATAGCACGCGGGTATGTTGCGACAGGGTTCAATGTCCAGCAGATGTGCAGGATTTCTCTGTGTTGCATCTAATGTAGCAGGAAGAATGGGTGCAGATAGATCCGGGAACTCGTAAGTGCGAATGCTTTCTGTGGAGGACAGTGTGGTGCTAGTGAGTATTCAAGATCATATGGATCATTGATCACACGGTCAAAAACGTATATAGTATTTTATACATAGCGCGTACCTGTACAGCTTCTAAGTACTTCCAGTTGTACTTCTCTCTGCCCGTTGTTTGCACGGTGCCCATGGAAACGAGGGACCGTGTTCAAACAGCCTAGTATTTGGCGGGCTAAGTTCTGGGGGTAGAGATCAACAACGGACTAACCCGATGTTTGAGGAATGTGGCGGCCATCTTAAGCTATGTAAAGAGACCCTGTTAGTAAAGGTGGTTTACATGTGTAAAATTCTGCAAGTCATCTTCTGACAACATAATCAAAATTCTATTAAGAGTAGCAACTACATAAGACTATTGGCACAAAGAGAATAATATTTTATGTATAAATAAATAGGTGTTCACTTCATCCCTGTACACCTAAAATGCAGAAACCATTGTTCTTCTGTTTGATATTATACATTTTGTAGAGTCTATTCTCTAAAGAGTGCTTAAGAACGAATATTGCTAACTATATTCTTAACAATCTACGCGCTTGTTGCGTAGTCCAAGAGTGTGCACGGGACGGGAGGGAGGGGACAATTAAAAGGTAGAACGCCAGCTTGCAAATTACATAGAAAAGTATGTCCCCTGTGAAGGGGACCCCCCCACACCGCCCAGCTTGTCATCCTGAAGTGACTTAGAAAGAAACAGGGATGTGGCAAGGAGCCCTCGGTGGGAAGTGAGTAGAAGTCCAAAGGAAGATCAAGCTCTGAAAAAGGGGCAGAAGGATAACCCTTCCCCCCATGTCAAAATCCCCTACAAGTCACGGGTGCGTGAGGCTAACCAAAGAAAAGGCAGAAGCTCCAACCAGGGAAGAACCCAGTACACTCGGTCACTCTTCAAATCAAAGCAAAGGTCCACTAGAATATTTAGACTCCTAAGAACTCACCATGGGAACGATAACTGGACCCTGAACCACAGGGTCCTCTCTAAATTGTTCAATCAGGTGAATTCCCTCTGATCTTGCCCCATGAAGGACATTAACATACTCGAACAAAACCCCAATGGGTGGAAGGACAGTTCTTATCTACACATCAAATCACTACTCACTCAGAAACTGCTGTGGAGAGCAAAGGTAAAACTGAGCTGCCTGGGGTTCGACCTAAGTGATGCATCAAATGCCCCGCCTACGGACACTTACCAGCATGCAAGTCCAGATGCCTCTAATCTTAGTCGATCTTTAGCTCCAAGAGATCAATCAAGATCAAGGGAAAAATCCCCAGGAAGAGCCTCTAGAACGACCAATCAGCAGGGATCCTCTGTAAGCAATCACCCAATCGCTTTGTTCCCGAGTAACAAAGGAAAAAAAGGTAGGGTATGGAATTTGGGAGCCAACAGAGAATAATAATCAAACAGAGTACAGAGACAGATTGAGGCACATCTCTTCCCCAATGAAACCAGACAGAGATAAAAACCCAAGGGGACCTTGTTCACATGTGCGTATAACTTCTTCTCAAGCTATGAGGGATCTCAAGTTGGCGACAAGACAAAGAGGAATCGAGGATAGGACTTCAATGACCAATTACTACAAAATAGAACTGACTGTGCCCACATCGGCCACTATGAGGAGAGATTAGCCACGACAAGAAACAACAATGGGAAGCCCCTGGAGCACGAAATTCGCAAGGAGACTCCCAAGCCCAAGCTGGAAATGGGCTGTTGGAACACCAGAGGCTTCACTTACTTGACCATCAAATCTGATGTATATCTGGCAAAATTTGACGCACTCTGCCTGCAGGAAACCTGGCTTATCACAAAACCTTCACTAGATGGATTTGAATTAGCCCATTCCACAGCAAAAAGGGGCCCTAAGGGAAGACCTAGATCCGGCCTTATAACTGCAATTAGAATGGGCAGCGGATTACATCTGAAAAAAAACATGAAGGCAACGGAATTCATCCTGGCCACCATCATTGAATGGTCTTGGCTATCAAACCACAGTGATTGTTAAATGAAGGAGGAGATCCTACTGATTAACACCTACTGGAATCCAAAATGAGTGACCAACAAGAACATCCTAGAACAAATGGAATTCTTAACTGATACGACCCTGATTAACCAGAAGGCCACTCATATCATCATAGCGGGTGACTTGAATGTCGACTTGTCCATCCGCCTGCATAACCCAAGAGGGAGAGACCATTTATGGACCAAACTCATGGAATCCAGAGATCTACATAACCCTCACCAGGCATTAGAGACTAACATCCCCAAGATCCCAACGTGGGAAAGAAATGGACAAGCGGCAACAATTGATTATATCCATGTCTCACAAAGCCTCCTGATTATAACAGAATAATTTAAAGTGATCAAGACAACACATAGTGATCATAATATCTTGATCTCAGCCTTGTACAGCCAAACACCTAAAGAATGCTTTATGAATGTAAATCTAGAAGCCAATATAAGCAGCACCAGGCTAAAACTAACGGGCTATCGACCAACTTACGAAGAACTACATTTTCCAAAAATCAGCTGACAACGTAAATAAAACAAACATAGCTGACTATTCTTCAGTCCATTCAGTCTTCAAACCAAAAAAGGCAATGATTCCCAAGCATTTGAAATCTACTTTACACGTATTTAATGAACAACTTGTAGAGAGAAGAAAGCTAATTAGAAAGTTGAGACACGCAGCGAACAAGTCACAATCCAAAGTAAAAATGGAGATGGCCAAGAATTCCCTGAAAAGTTACTGAGCCAGGCTGAGGAACAGCAAACATCAACGATACCAGGAAGACACTGAGTCAATGCTCTGCGCAATATGCGGAAAGAAGACAAGGGATTTCTCGTCATTAATCGGGGGAAACGCTAAAGGAGAAAAATTATCCCTGCAGAACTCAGTGGGTCACCAAAAGTGGGAAAAACACTTTGAGGAGCTTTATAGCCAGCCCAGGAGAACGAAGACCCTGAACACCACCTTTACCAGTGACAAATGGCAGATACCAACAGACCAGGACACAATCCTAATGAAAATAAAAAAACCTAATGGATCCTGGGCCGCTGGCCCATATGGTATCACCAATTTTGACCTAAAAAACACACACAGAAACCTGGTCAATTTTCATCATGGAAGTGTTTAAAAACTGTGTAAGGGCTGCATCAATTCCGCCCTCATGGAAAAGGGCGATAGTGGTCCCGATTTTCAAGAAAGGTGCCAGGGACAACCCTAACGACTACCGTCCGATAGCCCTCCTTGATTCAATAGGGAAACTCTTTGGTTCACTGATTTTGGATAACCTACAGGAATGGACAATAACCCGGAAAACTGCGGATCCGCTCCAAGCGGATTTTGGACACGACAGTGAATTTACTGGCGCTGAGCTCACTGAAAGCCAAAGTTCTTGAAGGCCGTCCTAAAATCTATATGGCATTCATCGACCTGATACAGGCTTTCAACCAGGTCGCCCTGTTGTGGGGAAAACTAGGACATCCTGCATGTCCACCCCATATCTTGAACCCCATAAAGGCTGTATATTCAGGAACCTCGATGTGTGTCCACCTCAACCAAATAGGCCTGCTATCCTTGTGGATTAAAACAGGATGGGGAGTGAAACAAGGATGCCCTCTGGCTCCGGCACTGTATAATGCCTACATAGCCGATTTCGTGGATTATGAGAACAGAGTTCGATTCTTTCCCCCAGCCCTGGGCGAGGCAAAAATATCAAGACTGCTTTACACAGACAATATAATTCTAATGGGCCAAATGCTGATAGGTTTAAAGAGACAAATCACCAACCTTGCTGCATACCTGAAAGATAACAACCTCCAGATGTATTGGCAGAAAATGAAAATAATGGCGTTTGAAAAAAACACAAAGAAATCTCAGACCTTCATCTGGACAATTGACGGTGTGCCGCTGGAATTCGTGAATAACTTCAGGTACTGGGAATTATATTGAACAAAAACAGCAAAGAAGTCCCGATGCAAGAGTGCCCAATGTCAAAAGCGCGCCTTTTGATTACTCAGACCAGAACTATCGCAGAAAAATATGGTCACCTCACACTTTCACCGACCTATGAAATTTTACAAAACGAAAGTTATCCCTAGTCTTACTTACGGCACGGAAGCTATGCCATGTCTACCAATGAAGCTCTGGCACAAGATTGAAGGGATATACTGGAGGAAGGTCTTACATCTCCCACACTCAATGCCGGTATCCTTGATAAGGCGATAATTATCTCTCCAATCACTAAGTTCCATCGTGGCTCGGAACGAAATCACACTTTACAGAAAAACATTGCTGCCTTCACCTCCATATAATCTAATGGCTATCAACAAGGAAATACGAGCGGGTTCATGAAAAATGTTACAAACCTTGGCATCCGAGAATAAATCTCTTCTGGAATGGGTAGGTAGCTCCGAAGAAGAGTTGATTAACAACCCAGAAAAAGTAAAAGAACGTATACTTGAAAGAGAATGGATACAAACTCTGGAAGAAGCGAGTTCCTCTAAATTGACTCTAGACTTCCCTGTAAACACAACGAAAGTAAACGTAATAAGATCTTACCTGGCAAAATGCCCAGAGGAAATTACGCGAAAACGTCATGAGAATTCGTCTAAACATTTTGCACACAAAGGAAGAAGGAAACAGAGTGACATACCCTCATGCCGCTATTGTTTACAACCAGAAATGAAAGAAACCATCAAACACCTCCTGCTAATTTGTCCAGTGGTGTTCTCAGCACGCTCACTTCACCTGGCCACCTATTCATAAACTTAAAACCTTATAATGAAGATGAATGGTGGAGTAGGCTGATGAGTGGGGAAAAAACTACCTCGCTGATAGCGGTAGTTGGATTCTTTAAAAGCCTTGGACTATTCAACAGGCAGACAAGTTCAGCCACAGACGAGGCAGCAGCTAATTAAGAAACAAAGGGAAATCCAGCGCAGCACTAAAAGATAAGTCGGCCAGGAACCTGACCTGATTAATCAGCGGAATGATCAATCTTTTAGGATAAGTCTTGTACAAATTGTTCTTAATTGCAATTGAAACAAGTAATGCAAAATAAAATAATCCCTTATAGGATTTATGATATTTGGGACTACACTTGTGAAGTGTCTGCCACCTAATTTTGTTTTGTATGTTCCTTATAGCCTAAGGAATGGTACACCTGTGTTTGTTTCTATTCTTAATGTTTGTATAGAGAATGGGGGTGCTTTTAGTTGAATATGTCCACCACTGGGGCGGAAGAGTACAATATTCAGTGGCCAGTAGCTCACCTCAACTAGACCCATGAGACAAATCAACACCAATTGCTTCAACGTCCCGAGATTTAAGCTTTCCAAAGTTGGCGGATGCAGCTTCCCTGTGAAAGCAGCCGAACTATGGAACTTCCTGCCTAACCTTATCAGAGAAGACCAACCTTATCTGAATTTTAGACACCGCTACATCAACCTGCTCAGGTCTACGGATCTTTAAGACCTTCACGACTCACACTTTGTACTGTGTGCGTATGATCCACGTCTATGCAATGTAGTTCAATCTGTATATCCTGTATGTATCTTGTGTATATTATCTGTATATTCTGTATACATATATGTATATATCCTCTTTACTCTTTGATGCTTTTAGCTCCGATTTTTGTACTGCTATTGCCTTCATTTTTTTGTAACCATTGTACCAAGCCTCGCATATTCTGTAACTGCTGCGCCCTCATACCTCAGCATCTGGTGCGCATTACAAATGATTAAACAAACAAACAAACCTACTAAACTCTGCGATGATAATATAATGTGAATACAATCCAATTGTGATTCATCAGATGAAATACGTCACATAGCCTCTAGGATGTCTTTGTGATTCACAGAATAAAAACCGTGTACAGGGCATATCCCCCAATGGGCCTCTCCACTCTTCAATTTCCTTGCATAGTTTTGGAACATTTACAAGCCCATATTTCAAACTTATGAATAACAGCCTTATTAAACAGATTGTGTCTCTGCACGTGCCACTGTTTAGCTAAATATGTTCATACCCTTTAAAAGAGGTGGTTGTTTTTGCACACTGATTTTTTTTTTTTTATGAATTGCCCACTTCTTTGAGGGATTTAATGTTGCCCTCCTATCTTCCTTCCCTTTCTAACTAACTACTTCGCCATTAGTCTCATTGGGGAATGCAAGCTTATTGCCTGAAGATTAGACACTTTTGCCTATTGGTGTGGGTCCTTTTCTCAGGATAGGCACATTTATTGTTCGTTTGCATTTTTCTTTTTTAGTTCAGATCGGACTTCTTCCAGCTCTTCCCTCAAACCGTAAACCTTGTTTTATGCATAAAACCTTTTCAGTATTTGAAAACACTTTGTGCACGATTTCGTCTCATTTTCACACAGTGCTACTTTTGTGTCAGTGTTTGTTTTAACTTCTTTGTTTCGAGCCCCTAAGGGGAGTTCATAAATAGTCATGTGATGTGGATCTATGAAAGAGTAAGCTGCGGGCCGGGAGGATCCCTGTTGCTATAGCTAAACATTCTCTCAGAAATAAGCAGGCTAGGTACACGCTTTCAGGAGAAGTTTGCATTTGTTATAATAACATTAGAAAACGCTCCAGTCACGTGCAGTACTTGGTGACATAACTTTGATAGTCGCACGTGAAGGAGACCACTTACTGCACAAAGTAACACCAGCAGCACATAAAACACGCAATGCCAATGCAAATAGTTTGGACGTTTGTGAAGGCTTGGGAAAGGCACTTGCCAGGCTCTGCCGTAGTGGTATTACGTGGCCATTGATGGTAGCAGGTGGAAAATTATGTGAGTACTTGGCCATCTAACGGCAGGGTCTGGCAAATGCCTAGTACTTATACACTAGCCAAAACTGCTTATAAATCGAGTGGCTGAAGGCAAACTTGGTTGAGACATTTTAATTACACCAGTAGTGTGTTGACCAAAGGTGTGGCTGGGGAGCCTAGGGGGCGGGGGGGGCTATAGCTCTGGGATTTTTGGCTGTAGCCCCTGATAGAAGCTTGGAGGCTACAGACAAAAGGCTAGCTAGCCCCGAGGTCTGACAGTCCCGACATTAGAGTAGCCCCAGATCTTTTCCAGACCTAGCAACACCTGGTGTTTACAACTCCAATAAAGTTATTAACGCTCAGAAGACCGCTTTAAAAAAAAGACTGCCAGGCCCTTTGAGTGCAAAGTTCAGTGGTAAGGCTTGATTAAAGCGAGCTGAAAGAGTTCCCATGAGCAGGTGTTTTTGGCGGGGTGGTTCAGGAACTGGGTGGCAATGGCCATAGGGATTAGCATGAAGTTATGTTGTATTTGGAGTGTGTAGAGCACTGGGGAAGTCCCAGAAGGTTGGGTATGAGATGGATTTGCATTTGGATAAGGAGCAGGGAGCTGATGAGCAGGTCCTGGAAGACTATCTTGCCCACTGTGCTGTTCCTGCTGATACTATAAAACCAGCCTATTAGACTAATGTCCCTTAATGTCTCCTTACCTACAGAAGGCAGTAATAATACTGGTGGTGATAGTCTTAGCCCCGGATCTGCAGTTTATGTGCAGCTGGAGCCTTGGTTGCCTGTGCTGAAGAGGAAGTAGGCCTTGAGCCTGCGCAGCATGGAGAGTGAAGAGCTGCTGTTGTTCTCCGATGTCCCCTGTAGTGTAAAGAGGCGGAGCAGTGCTCTGGAGTGGAACTTCTGAAACAGCATTATGGTGCAAGGATGAGTGGAGCTGGCATAGCAGCTCTAAGAGAGTTGTATGGGTCGGGATCACTGTGGGATCATTGAGGGTTGCCGATTAGCACTAGGTCGGAAAACAGGATAGTAGCACTGAGAAAGCAATAAGGGCTGGGGTCACAGAGACACCCTGTGGCACTCATTGATGATTGCTGCAGAGCGTGAGGCTAGCCATCTTGAGCCCAGGTTAGGTCATTCAGATGCAAGAAGAGTCGACGAGTCTCACGTGATCTTGTTGCGCCCATAAAGTCATCATGGTGCGAGACCACTTGTGGAGTCTCGCTTGATTTTGCACCAGCCATCTTTGGGTCAGGCTACATTGAGACATTGGAATCTCGAGATCAAGTTTGACATTGCAGAGTCAGGCAACTGCCTTAAATGAAGAGTAGTAGACTTAGAAGGGACTTTTTGGAACTTCTAAGATTGCCTATCTGTGGCATGAGGTCTTTTAACATGAGACATTTGCCCCCACGATTTCTGCCATCCTCAGGGGAACCTTCAATAAAGTGGGATGTGTGGAAGGTGATTTTCAGGACTACATCTTGGCAATTCATGGCACCATCAACAGTTTTCAGTGGACAAGAGCATTGTTAATGCACTGTTTGTGGTTTGAGTGGAGGAGAGTGTTGAAAAGCTTTCCAGAGCTGCCAGGAAATGTGGAAGTCCAGGAGGGAGCTGCTGTATTAGATTCTTTGAATGATTATGAAACCATTTTCCAGAGGTTCCTACATTATGAGAAGTCCAATCCCATATTGGAATGCTACTACTTTGGGATGCGTGAGCAGGCGGAAGGGGAGTCGATGGAGAGCTTTGTGACAGGGCTGAGAGAGATGGCGAATCGTCGCAATTTTGGAGCATCATATAATGAACACTACAGGGACTATTTTATGTTGCATGTTAGAGAACACAAAATAAGGCAAGATATCTGGAGCAAGGTGGATCAATCATGGATGAGGTGCTTCACATTGCACGAAAGTCGAGCACATGATAAAGTGTGTGAAAGAGAGTGAAAAGTTGAAAGGGGGAGTGTGCTGTGTCCAGAGGCGTAGACAGGGTAGGGCCTGAGCGGGTAAGGCCCACCCAAAGTCTGTAAATTCCCACTCAGTAGTGCTGTGAGGGCATTCACAGATGCTAATTTCACTGTGGTGGGCCCAACTACATTAGCTTCAGGCGCCACTTGTTAGACAATCCTGGCTATGCCTCTGACTGTGTCTAAGGCATAGAATAAAGATGAAAGATTGTCGGAAGGGGCTGGTTTGCTTGTTGCTTGTTGCATATCAGTGCGGCTTGACGATCGCGTAATGCATGTCAGAACGTGTGAGGTTCTTTCCTCTAATGAAGTGAGCCGACGAGGAGATGTGTCGGGACGCAGAGATTTTGAGATGTGTGGAGTGTAACCTTGATAAGTGGTGTGGAATTTAGCTAGGTGGAGACATTATCCTTGGTGAACACTCTGACCTGCATCATTCTAACGATGCCTTCCAACTGCTTTGAGCCAGGGCATTCGAATCAACTCGATTCCAGATTGCCACCTTGACGGACATGGTTCACTGCACCCGAACTTGGTTTTATCCATTCACACAAACACTTGAAGCCCGGTTTAATGCTGTTGAAGCACCTAAGAACAGCTGAAAAGTACTATTGACCCTTAACTGCTTCCCTGGTCCACCCTGGGCCCTGGAAACTGGTTAGTTCACTTTTGCACTGTTTTCCTCTGCAAGACATATCCTTTTATGCTTTGTGGTTGCTTATTGGCTTTGCACCGCTGCTTCAATAGCCAAAGTGCTGCTTCTTTCTGCCTATTGCATAAATTGGGTACGCTATTATAGGTGGTGGCTTTTATAGTTTATAGTCACTGGTCTCCACAGGGGTATGCAAGCTGTTGGTTTTGGAAGTAGACAGAGCTGGGGGATCGGCAGCAGCATCAATTGTGCTGCTAGCTGGTGGTGGAAGAGCATTGGTGGCAGTGGTGGTGGTATCATTGGCCACAACTGCTGCAATGGAACGAGTGTGGCTGGTGTGTGCAGCTGACATGCTGGTGCTGGCACCAGATGCTTTTTGGCAGAAGTCTTCTTCCTGGTGCCATGGCAGTGGGGTGCAGGGATTGAGGCAGAGCCGCTTGCAATAGTTGTTGGGCCCTCAGTGCTCCGAGTGGCATGTCCCATTGACCCCGAGGTACTTGGCCCACATTCTTCTACCTGGGTGGGCTATATACCCGTTGGGTGATGAATGATGTGCATAAACTCAAGTGGACTGGTCCATGGAATAGTGAGACACTCATGTATTTTGGGGGATGCTGACCAAGGCTAATGTGGCTAGGGTGGGTGCAGGAGGATGTCTAGCCAAACAGTGGTACATATGACCTCTGTGGTGCACACCCCTTGCAGGATGTGAGGGTAGACCTTTGTCTGACATGGTATTTGGTGTGATATCCTCATTGTGATTGTTCTGTAGAGTCAGCACGGAACATGGACAGGGTATTTCGCCAGGTCCCAGTCAAAGTGCTTGCGAGGTTGGTCTTGTGCAAGGAAACACTTGCAGGCCCTTACTGGCAGATGCCTTGCTCACAGGACATTTACATGTGACTATACAGTTATTGGCAATGGTCTTTTTAATGTGGGTCAATTGGCATTTAGGTGTTTTAGGGATGCATGTTTCAGTTGGGTGGAGGGTCATGGGCTGCCCTGATAACATCTCCAAATTCCAGAGGATCTCATGCCCATATAAGCAATGGTGCATTTCTATGTTCACAGCTAGGGGTACACAGTATCCCAATTTGATATTATTCCCATTGCCTTCTCAGAGGCTGTTAGACTGGTCACTGTTTCAATCTGATTTTGGACATCAATCACATGGCTAGGCTAGGAAGTCAGGTCATCCATTCAGATTCCTACTAAACAGTCTCATGTTAAGTGGCTACTCCCTTTTCCTTCCATGGCATGAGGAAGAGTGACTCCACCTGCCACGTCCTGTGGCAGCTTCTCCCACCATTGAATGGACAGTAGGCTGTGCACCCAGGCCTTGAAGACATTCCACCACTTCGTGCAATCTTAGTATTCGAAAGGGTATCGTGCCAACCACCACAACATTTTCCTGTATGTCAGCCCAAATTGCATTTTTTCTCGGCACAGAGGTTTTATCTCTGTAGTTCCCTGCAAAACTCATCAGCATGGCTACTGACCTCATCCACAAGGACTTGGAGCTCTGCCTCACTAAAGTTGGACTTTTATACCCACATTTCAGGCATCTTCCCTTTCACCTTTCTCACCAGGAATGTTTGCCACTACTTCTGGGCTTGGATGGCAACAGGAAATGGGTGATTTAGAATGAATTGTGTTTGTAAAGATGGTCACTGCTAAACTTCCCATTTGCGGCATGCCGATATCCCTGCTTGGTGGTAACTCCTTCAATTTCCACTGGTAATGGTAATTGTGCTGAAAATGTGAGCTTTACAGATCTAAGTTTATTTTATAATTCTCCCGGGCAGAATTACTGCTAACAACAAAGATTGGTGTGCGCACCCTTCAACTTGTAATGTGGCAATAATTTCACCTAACACCATGCCAGTGATGATAATTCTGTCCGGCAGAATGATCTCAGATACCACTGCCTAACTAGTAATGAGGCACTAAGTCTTTGACCATTTGAAGAGCAAAGAGTTTGATAGGAGCAACAGATGGGTGCTAATTCAGGAGAAGAGATAGAGGAAATGTAGTTGGGATAGGGGGAGATATGGGCACAGAAGGAGTGTGGCAGAGGGAGAGAGAGGCGGGCTGTGAGAGTGTCCTATCTGTAGAGATATGGAGGACAAATAGTGAGAAAAGTCACTGTGAGGGTGGGTGGAGGCAATGGATATTTGCATGAGAGGTCCAAGCAAAGCAAGAAGGATTGTTTCATGTTTTCTGGGGTGATTGCAAAGTGTGAAGTTATGTTTGTCATGAAGGAGGATTCAACAGATTCTTGCACGGAGGTGAGGGTAGCAAAGGATTGTTTGCAGTCTAGGAGTAGAGTGGCAGTTCATTATGTGTGTCAGAATCATCGACCACGACACATGTTTGTTTTGCGGGTCAGAGATGATCTAGGGATGAGGACAAGGACAGTAAGGTGAGAAAGTCTCTGCAGGATAGTGTTCTTTAAAGGGAGTCCTAAGTCCCTAGTGAAAGTTAGAAAAACATGATCGATATAAGAGCCATGAATAGGGGAGGAATACATGAGAGATTTCCTCACATCCTCAAGGTATGAGACAAGGGAGAACTGCTTACAACTTGGGGGGGCGTGGCTAACTTGCCATGTAACAAGACGTGCCTGATGAGAGCTGCTCCGGAGATCCGACATCGATCCGAAATAACACGCACTGGAAATGGACAACCCACTCTAATAATGGAAACACGGGCGTGTGAATAGATGCCCTGCCACTACTTGAAATATTGAGCAGATCGTGGGAGCAGCAGAAGTGAAATTGACATTGCAACATTTGGCGGCCCTGAGACAAAGTATCCAAAATGGCAGATAACAAAGGGCGAGCGGCCGCGAACGCAGGATCAGCAGAATAGACCCAGGCGCGTCGTGAACAAGAATACATTGTTGCCTGGAGGTCGTTTGGACCCCTGCCGATGGAACGGTGAGCGGCGACTGTGGACGAGGTCGCGCTACCGTGTGGGGATCGGAGGTGCGGGTGAGCCCAAGCTGTGAGCGCGGTGGCCGTATGCGGAGAAGGTGAGGGGCTGGTGACTGGAGCCTGCGCGTCCCCCCCCCAGCTGCGTGAGGATATCGTGCGAGCAGCTTCCTGCTGCCCGCGAGTGTTAATAAGTCGAGGGCGCGGGTGCTGCACTACAAAAGCGGAGGAGTGGCGGATGGCCCGGGCAGCGAACAGCTGCCGAGTGCAATGAATACCGGGAACGGAGGTCCCTTGTATGCGTGTCGGGCGCCTCATAAATACATAAGAGCACCCGTGTCTGTGAGACTGCGGTGACAAGACTCGCTGAGCCCAGTGATTCTCTAGGTGTTGGACCAATTGGAATAGAGGAGCTGCGCGGCTCCTCTAAGGACATTTTTTTTTCTTTTTTCCTTCTGCACGATAGGTGAAAAGAAGGGTTACCATCTCGAAACAAAGTGCTACCATCATGCAATTAAGGCACCTGCGCCTGTGAGAACGAGGTGCAGAGGCTTGCTGCCTCCAATAATCAGCAGCAATTACACCGAACGAAGAGAGGGACTGGCGCTGCTTCCCTGACACGTCTCCCACACAACAAGCAAAATTGAAAGGAAAACAACCAGAACGAAGCGCTGCTAGCAAACAAGGTGGGGCTATCCTTGGCATTAGCACATGAGGGACCTGGAGTCTGGGGCCGGATACTAACTATGGCAGCCATTAGACATGAGAGGTGCCCATGGAGCACCTAATATAAATGGATTGTACCACTGTGCTCATAAAGTAAAAGCGTAGGAGGCAGATGGCGAGAGGAGGCCTTCCCGCTCCATCTGGGGCATACGACTGCAAGGCTTCCGAGCCACACGATCCCCGAGGCACCGGGTGGAGGCAGATAGCCCACAAAACGCAAAGGCTGCGCATCAAGAGCTGATACTGAAAAGCACAAGGTACAAAATTGCGCTGGGTGGCAGATAAGCCAATTGGAACGTTGGAGGACATAACCCACTCGAGCATATAGCTCAGCACACAAAAATCCATGCGGGACACCCCGAGACAACAGCCAGGACCAGTAGTGACCCACGGACATCACGGCGAAACAGAAAAACAGAATTGGTACGCCACGAACAGAGCGGCGTGGGACACATCCTAGATCACAAGATGGCGGGGAGAGTGATCAAAGGCAAAAGCAAACAACCCACGATGGATGCGTTTGCTAAGACACAGCAGTCTCCAACGACGCCGGTGCAGTAGGGCACAAGTGGGCCCACGGAAAGCTCCCCGCGGACTGAAAACCTCCAGATATTGGCAGCCATAACAGAACTAAGAGATTCTTGGGGGATAGCAATGGCGGACTTAAGGGCCTCCTTGGAGGCTAAAATAGACGCGGTGGGGATAGATGTCAACCTGCTGCGACAAGATGTCAGGGCGCTGGCAGACAGAACGAGCAGCCTGGAAAGTGCGGTCAAAACTAACCCGACCACCAGCACTGATAATGCAAAGGAAGTCCATATACTAAAGCAGCAAGTGGCTAACCTGGAGAACCACGCGGAGGAGGCCGAAGGGAGAGCGAGAAGGAACAACATTTGTGTGGTTGGTCTGCCAGAAGGAGAAGAAGGCCAGGACCCTACGGACTATGTGGAGAATATGATCCTGCAGGAAATAGGAGCTGACAAACTCTCACAAGGATTGACAGTGGAGCGAGCATATAGAGCCCTCATGAGGAAACCGAAGCCCGGAGCCCCTCCCCGCGCAATAATTGCCAAGACTTTGAACTATAAAGATCGTGAGACGATTTTGGAGTATTTCAGGAAAGGGGGAACGATAGACAGAGCCTCGGCTACTATCACAGCTTATCCTGATTATACAATGCTGGTCCAGAGGCAGAGGTATAGCTATGTAGCGGTGAAGACAAGGCTGCGCACGGCTGGCATCAAATATATGCTTCTGTACCCTGCAAGATTGAAAGTGTTGCACAAGAGTCGAATGTTCTTCTTTGACACCCCAGAGGAAGCTGCTACATGGTTGGACTTACAGGGCTGCCCGGAAAACAAGATGCTGAACGGGCCCAAGGAGAACAAGATAAGTGACGAAGACACTTTATGTATACTGGTATATCACACTGTTAGGTATCCCAGTAGAGACTTGATAGAGACATTAATAGATGAGTAGGGATGGGTGGTGCGGAAGCGAGGTTAGGATATCCCTGATTTTATTGATGTGCCTTGGACTGGAATATAGAGCTTTGAATATATGAGCAAATTGGATACTAGTATGTGGTTGAATTGTAGCAAATAGGAGCAGCAGAACACAGGCACCTTACCCCCTCAAGTCATAGTAGAAGTAGCAGGATAGCCATTAGGGCTACCTCACCCTGCTGAGCTTCAAGTACAGGCTATTGTCAGAAAGTGCTGGATGCGGGGGTGCCTGAGATCCAGGGATGGAGCTGGGCAACAGTTGGGGGGGGTAAAGTTGAGGAAGGGAAGGGCTGTGGGAGGGACAGGGGGAGGGACGTTTGGGGTGTTTGTAGTTAAGGGAAGTTTGAACTGGGGAACAAGCCTACATAGACTGAGACGGAAAGGGGATCTGGACTGCACCAATGGGAGGGGAATGGGAACTCTAATGGGCCATGGGGGACCTTAAAATAATTACATGGAATGTCAGGGGGCTCAATAGTTATATAAAGAGGAACAAGGTTATGTTGCACCTGCGCAGACAAAAGATAGATATTGCACTGTTACAAGAGACTCACCTGACACAGGAAAAGTTGGAGACGATTGTGAAGAAATGGAAAGGGGTTGTGGCGGGCTCGACATATTCTGCTTATGCTAGAGGAGTGCTCATCTGGGTGGCGCTGCATGTCCCATTTCACTTGTTGCAGGAAACTGCGGAAACGAATGGGAGGATGGTCATATTGAGGGGATTGGTGGAGAATAGGGAGATAAGCATTTTAAATACATACGCCCCCAATCAGAATACGGCAGCATATTTCAGAACTCTGAGTACTAATCTTAGCATATGTATGGGGAGTGCAGTGATCACGGGTGGGGATTTTAACTGTGTATTAAACCCCAGGGTGGATAGATCAGATGGGAAGATTGATAGACCCACCCCAGCGGCTAAAGTGCTGCAGACACTGCTAAACGCCTTTGGTCTGATGGATGTGTGGAGAACGAGACACCCCCAAGAAAGGCAATACTCGCACTATTCCGCCCCGCAGCAGTTGCATACGAGGCTGGACTATGTCTTTGCTATGTCGGAGGTAATAACAGAGATTATGCAGGCAGAATGTAAGGCGAGGGTCCTCTCTGACCACTGCCCCCCGAGGGCAAGGATCCCGACATGGCGTCTCCGGGCAGAGGCGCTTAAAGATCCCTTCTTTAGGGAAGACATAAGAGAGGAGATTATAAACTACTTTGAGGTGAATACGGGTAGCGTGGACTCAGCGAGCACGCTATGGGAAGCCTTCAAAGTGGTGATGCGAGGCGTAGCCATAGCAAAATCTAAGGGCCTGCAGGGTGGGATCCTGGCCGATCTACAAGAAATAGAAAGGGAATTGACAAAGGCACTGAGGGGAAGAGATGACACTGAGAGGGACATGGCGCTGATACTTAAACTGCAGCAGACATGTGCGGAGCAATGGGACAGACTGTGCAACCTTAACTATAAAAAATATATAGAAAGACAGCATGCGGGAGGAGATAAAACAGGAAGGCTTTTGGCATGGTTATACAAGAGTGAGATCCCCAGACCCACCATTAGAACGATAACGAGAGAAGATGGCAGTGTAGCTGACACCCAAGAGGGAGTTAATTAGGAGTTTGCAGATTACTACGGGGTACTATATAGGGATGTAGAGGGAAGCAGTTATGAAGAAATAATAGAAACACTGGAAGACATAGGTCTGCCTACGATAAGTGCTGAAGAAAGAGATGAGCTGGATGAACTGATTACTTTGGAGGAGTTAGAAGAAGTGGTGAGGCAGCTGCCTACTAGTAAGACCCCGGGAGCGGACGGGTTTCCAAATGAATTTTATAAAGTGTACAGAGAGGAAGTGCTCCCCCCAATGTTGGATATGTTAAATGAAGCGTTTGAGGTGGGACGGCTGCCAGAGTCACTTAGAGAAACGATCATATTACTGCTTCCCAAACCCAACAAGCCTGGGCATAGCTGTGGCTCCTATAGACCATTGACAATGTTGAACCAAGAGTTATTGGCAAACTAATACACCCCGACCAGACGGGCTATATCCCGAATAGGAATATAACTCATAATCATAGACGACTCCATCGGGTTGTTGAATGGGGTAGCAGGAACGAGGGCGAAATGGCAATTTATCCTTGGACGCGGTAAAGGCCTTCGATTCCGTCAAGTGGCCATGGCTGCTGGCGGCCTTGGCGGGCTATGGTATGGGGCCTGGATACATAAGATGGGCAAATATGCTATATAGTGAACCGCTGGCCAGAGTCAGAACAGGATCAGTGATATCTGAAATGTGGCAACTAGGCAGAGGCACCACAAGAAAGTGTCAAGGAATGCGAGACTAAAACAGATACAACTACATATCACGCACAGGGCATACATGACACCTCAGAGGATATCTAGGTTTGAAAATGCCGGACGACAAACACGTCCCAAATGCGACGAAGAAAAGGCTGACATGGTACACATGTTTTGGTCATGCCCTGTAATTGAGCGCTTCTGGGGTGAAGTAGCCCGGAAACTAGCGGAAAAGGGGGTCATGATTACTATAGATTCAGCCTGGGCCTGCTTACTGAGGGGGTTCCCCAGATCGCAGAAAATTAAGCATGTCAATAAATTGAAGGATCTAGCATATGTGCTCGCAAAAAGAAGGATTGCCATGGGATGGAAGACATGTCATAGACCACGGGTGGAGGTGTGGTGGCAAGAGTTGCAGAAGTGGGCGCAGGCGGAGACCATGGTATGGCAAGAGGCAAGCAATATAGGGGGAGAGGAAGAGGCAGGAACCCTGATGGCATGGAAATCATTAATAGCGTAATTGTTTGGAATGATACAAGATCTGATAGAATCCACGGAAAATGAGACCCCACCACGCGAGGCAAAAACAGAGTGTGTGGAATAAATAGGGTTGTAAGGGGGGGTGGGATAAGGTGAACAGTGAATGAAATTATGCAATGAACAATTGAACTGTTGATATCTACACTGCGTGGTTGGTTTGTATTGGTTTTGTTTGTTTGAATATGCAATAAAATTGTTTTAAAAAAAAACTGCTTACAACTTATCTCTTGTTCACTGAATAGGGGAGAGGAGGACTAATGGGTGGAGGGACCAAGATGTTAAAGTGAGCAATGGAGGATCAGAGGGAGAGGGGTCAATGGATACATCAGAGGATAAGCGCAAAGGAGAGAGAAAGAAAGGATCAAGAGAGTTCCCACCAGAATGGGTAGGTTGGCCATGAATGGAGTTTCAGTGAATGGGAGAATCAATTGGTTTACGGATCCCTATGTCTGGAAGCAGAAGTAAGTCGATGGGCGAGAACACCAAAGTTCTGGCATGAGCAGGAGCTCCGGCATTAGGCCAATTCCAGTCTTTACATCCAATTGAGAGCAAATGGTAATTCTGACCGAAAGCACACCTATCGCTTACTCCTTCAAACATATTCAGAAACCTTTCAGCCTTCTTGGGATTTGAAATGCGTAATCTCAACAGAAATCATGTAGGTCTTAGACCCCCTCTGCCCCAGCAATCATCGCTTGGTACTCTGTGTTGACTTCATGCTTACTTCCCTATTTATTGCTTCAAGGTCGCTTTACAGGAGTGGAGATTCTACAAGCAGGTCCACTTGTTTAGGATATGATGAGAGATGTGAGGAAACAGATTTAGGCTCTTGGCCTTGCAATGCCTACTACATTTGTCGTCCCTTCACAACCTACATGGGAGGGGTTAGGGCATGCAAGAGGAGTCAACCAGTGCGGGATCTGACCAGGTATGGGAGTAAACAGGCTCAGCCGCTGAGCTGTCTGCCCTTGTCAGCTTTGCCTGGCCACTTTATGGGGGGGCCAGGTTGTCCAAGTGGAAGACTGTGTGCATGATCTGATGAACGAAGAGAGGAAATAGGTTAAACCTCTCAGCGTATGCCATGATGACCACCTGCATTGGCCCTATGGTAGAAAGCACTTTTATGACATGTGTTGGGTCATTGATCATGAGGCATTGGTTGTTTGTCTTCATGGTAGACTCTAAGTCTTGCATCTCGATTATGAGGTTTTCAATCTTGCCTGCTTGCTCCATGTTTCTTCTCTCAGCCCTTGTATATGTGGTTAGCACTGCCCTCAGTGTATCAGCTAAAAGAAAGTGTAAATTAATTAATAGTTGAGAGGTCCAACTTCATGTGTAAGATGTATGAACAACTTTAGGGTATGGCATGGATAAAGGTATTACATATATTGCAGTGCCCCAATCTAATCTTTCAAACTGCATTGTGTAGGGCTAACTTCTGAAAGGCATGTCTGTTTGGAAGGGAGCCACAAATCAGAAAACACTTTATAGGTTACCAGGCCCTCCTTGTCCAGTCTTACCAGCACTCACCCAATCCAGCATTATCTTTCTGGACCCCTTCCCCTGTCTATTGTTGGGATTTAAATGAGCCTATCCCACCCCCTAGGCGCTTCCAAGTTACGCATACCCCATACAAGGCGATATAACCTGCAAGGGGGGAGTAGACCCCACCTACAGGGCAGATATAAAAGACCCATAATGCGTAACAGTAGGTGAATAGCGCTAACCCTGCCCCTGTTGCCCGACTCCATTTTATATTAGGCCGAGACCGAACTTGCTGATAGCCTGCAATGCGCGCGGCCCCAGCTCATCAACAAACCAAGCCCGCTACGCTTGAGCCTTGTTCCTACGGAAGTCCATCTACTTCCTGTCCTTTCAATGTTGCAAATATCTAGTATCACTTCCAAGAATGTGCCCTGCGAAGAGGGTGACACAGTACCAGACCCCAGCCCGGAGTCTATCCATCTCCAGTAAACTTCCACTGCACTCCTGACCCACCACCCCGCCAGGCCTGAGCTGGCCACCCTTCATCACCCAGACCGTCTACCTCTTCGCATACCGATAAGTATCCAACCCCCTGATTCTGACCTCCCCAGGAGGCCCACTGCAGACCTAAAGCTTGCACGACCACATATCTCTAAATTGGAAACACATGTATTTTCGTATAATAAGGCACCGGGGAAGGTAAATCATAGATCAAACCCCAGCGGGAGACCTTGACTGCGGGCACAGCAGTAATGATGAAGCCCTGAATGTGGTGATCAACATAACTGTAATTTATCCTCCTTTCTCTCTGGTGCCCCTTTCATATGATGTTCAGGTACCTGCCATAATGAATGACTAACTAGTTCATGTTATTTAGCTTGGATTAGATAGAGTGTTTCTAATGTTTGCCCTGACCTTCACCACAAAGATGAGCTCAGCTGACCCACATGCACCAAGATCGACTGGGAAGAGGCAGCCAATTATCGCCTAGCATCTCCTATGGAGCAGGCCTCAGTATATGTCTGCACCAACAAGCTATGTGAATTTCTACTGTACATGATTATGTCACTGATGATGCGTTTGGCTTTTTTAGTGTGCTGCCCATGCAATTTTTGCAGACTGCTCTTGGGCAGCAGAGTTCTTTGCTGGCATTTATATTATATAAAACTTTGTTATTCTTGTAAATACTATCGCTTAGCTTTATTTCCTAGCGGATTGTATTTACTTTGGAGTGTGCATTCAGAGGTCTATGCCTTCATTTGGTGACCCTGTGAAGTGATTCCTTATCCCCCGTACTTGTGGCGACATCCAGGGGCCTTTCTAGAAAGGCCGTACCCACCTACAGCTGACCAGTCCCCTAAAACACGTACACAACACAAACGGTTCTTGTGGGTTCCGTCTTTGCGAATACCCAACCTGCTCATTGGAGCCGCGTGTGGCCACAGACGTGTTGTGGAACAACCACGAATGAAGGCTTTTGGAAGAAAACGGACACGTGAGTATAGACTGCAAGGGATAACACAGTCTGGGATTTGGATATAGAGCAGTATGATTGAAGGGAACACACAGCGACTTACTGAATGAACGGTTTGATTATTTGGACTTGGAGAATGTTTATGGCCATTTGTTATTCTTTGTTCTAATTTTAAGTTATACAGAGAATATAAAAGAGGAAAGAAAGGGAGCCTATCCCGGCGAGGGGGTAGAAGGTGGCAGCCACAATGCTATGTCCCCGACCAGTGTGGAGATTTACAAATACATAGACAAAGTAGAAGCCCTGCATAATTAGTGGGCTCAGGAACAAGTAGTGTTTGTTATTTTAACTCATTATTTTAGCCTGTTATTTTCAGTGTATGGAGGAGGCACAGGAGGGCCAGGATTAATGTGAATGGGAGGCGAGTAATTAAGGGAAAGTAGCAGGGTTGTTAAGTATATGTTTTGTTTTATGTGTTTTGTTCTTGTGGTTAAAAAAACGTTTGGGTCCACCTTGTTTTGACCATGCAAAAGACAGTTTTAACACATATGTGACGTTTATTAATTGAATGACACATATGTGACGTTTATTAATTGAATGACACTGTGGACTTTAATGGTTTAGACGGGTGGGGGAGGGGAACTCTGTAAGAACATTCTTTGTGACACACACTTTAGAAAAAGCGACAAACCATGGGAATAGACACCCCACTAGTGAAAGTAGCCACCGTGGCAGCAGCACCGCACCCAGAATAGATGGGGGAAGAGGGAGGTGTCTCCATCGCCACACAGTAGAGGCTGGCTGCTGTGTGGGCAGACAATGGGCAGGAACAATAGGGTGGTATCAACAATACATGCGACCGCAGTGGCAAGGAAGACAGGCAAGAGGGCAGAGGGGAGGGGGATTCAGAGGACAAGAGCACTGGATGAGGGGGCCAAGGGAAATGTGGTGAAGCGGAAGGTGGGGGACCTTCGCCAGGGAGGAAATTATCAATATAACAAACCCTATTACAGAAAAAAACAATACAGGAACCACCCCCAGTAGTCCAAAGGGGCCAGCACAAAGAGCATATGAGATACCCCTACACTACCCCCAGTTATCGCCCCATATGCCTGGCCCCAGTACCTATCACCACCCCCTCACACAATGCAGATACCCCAGACTTGCCCCAACCAACTGGTATGCGGACAAAGAAACCCTTTTGCCACTGCCCTGAACGGCGCACCCATGCCATATTAAAGTGCCTGTGTGCTGGGAGGGGATGCCTTTGCTTGCCCAGGGACAGACACAGATCCCGACTAGGAACAGCTCACAGTGAGCACTTGCGTGTCCAGTACTATCTACGACCTTGCCTCCAGAAGAGCTACCACTGGTGGGGGCAGAGATAGAAAACAAACAGTTCATCTTTATGGTGGACTCGGGGGTAGAAAAGTCATGCATTTGTGAAGGTGAATTCCCGTTATCAGGCCAAACTCTCGACATGCAAGTATTATCTTGGGATATGGTAAGGGTTCCTAACACAGAAGACTTAGATGTCAAGATAGGAGGGAAGGTGGTGCGAGCACCACTCCTTTGTTACGAAAGTTCCTGTCACACTCACCTGGTCTCCATGGGGGCGTAGCATGTAGTTGCATGAATGATGCCTGCACTGGCGTGGCACTGCTTGAATGATGATGCTTGCTCGCGTCTTCTCCTTTGATATCACCCCAGGAGGCGTTTGTCTTGGAGTTTTGTGGGGTAGGCTCTCCGTCCTGCAATCTCTAGCAGGGGCACAATAAGCACGGTCTTTGCCCGGACCTAGTTACTTCACGGATCCAGTGTGGCTGTGGCTAAGTCTGGAATAGCTGGATTAAGCAGGTAAGTCTCTATGCCAATGGATTCTTGGTATAGGTGCTTAAAGTCCTTGTTGCCCAAGTTTTAAATGTGTTTAGTCTTTTCTTTCAGGCGTGGTCTCGTGCGGATTTCGGATGAAGAATGACTCTTCCTAAGATGCTGAGCAGATTTCTTTCAGGTGAGGATTAGCGTGAGTGAGTGGTGCTGGATGTCTGAATAACTGTTATTTTTTTGTGCGCGACTAACCTGCTGTTTCTTTTCTTTCTTTGCAGACGCGGCGCGGCTCCAGGACGGTGATGAGAAGAACCGCCCCAATGTATTCCGGAAGAATGCTGACCCCGGGTGAGTATTGGATGCTGGTGCGGATACCTTATTCTCTGCAAGGGCGGCGGTTCGGAGATCAGCTGAAGGCGCGACCGATTGGATGAAGTACTGCAGGTAAGGCCTTCGTTGCTGGACTAACTCCTATTCTCTTCTCTTTCTTCTCTCAGGTACTGATGGATTGGAATCTCAGAACAGGCGTGGCTTGTAGATGTTCGAGGACTGAGCAGACACAGTGAGCGTAACGCTGCAGGAGTGCAGAATAGAACGAAGCGTGTTCTGCCTGCAGGGTGTGGCTTAAATAGCCTTGCAAGTAGTTCCAGGTAATGTAGTCCCTTTACCACACCCTGCCATTCAGGTAAATAGTCCCTCAGCCACACCCTGGTTATGCACAAAGGCTCAGCCTCACCGGCTGAGTAAGTAGTCCCAAGCAGTTCAACACATATTATGAGCCTGGCGTCAACGGCGCCAGGATTGAGTGCAGGAGGTTCTAGGACACTCCTTTGGGGCTAGATAAGCCCTTATGGGTGCCAGTGACTGGGGTGGGCCCATCAGTTCCAGGAGTTTTGAAGCACCCACCATGAGAGTTCCCCTGTCAACTTACTGGGAAGAGATCTGCTCAGTAAATTAAATATGACCATATCATTCACTGAGAGAGGGGTTGTTTGTTCCACCCCTTGCATGTACTCTCTCAGAACAATGTTGGTGATCCATACAGTGGCGAATGAAATAATAGTGAGAGGGATACATGTGAACCCCGATATGTTCATATATGGAATTTGAGTTTTAGCAAGAGCAGTATCTGAACTTACCAGGATAGAATGGAGAGTGCCTGTAGATTTTGTGTTTTGCCCCGTAGCATCCCTGAAGTAGTAGCTGGTACCATTCTGTGTCTGGATCTATAAGGGTGCAAGTGTCTGAAAAAAGAATTGCTGTACTAGGTACTGACATCCATGGTGTGATTGTTGCATAATGCTGTGCACTAACCCCAATATACCATTGCGAGAATTAACTGATGAAGAGCTGTTCGAGGAACAAAACAATAATGGGGAGATTGTTTTTGAAATCTGCATTCCATGTGATATTATGGTACAGTACAAGAAAGTGCCAAGCCCCCTCATGGCTATTGTCAGCGAACCCCCGTCCTTTTATGAAACAGGCATGCAGCAGGTCCCACCCCACCTATGGACAACTAACCCACATGAAGTGGGAATGCTAAAAGAAGTGACCCCTGTAAAAATAATGCTTAAGCCAGGAGCTATACTACCAACAGAGAAACCATACCCCCTATCTAGTGAAGCAGAGGAAGGGATACAGGAAACACTGCAAGCCCCATTACAGCAAGGCATAATTGGCCCCTCTACTTCCCCATGTAGCACTGCTATCTATCCGATGAAGAAGGCCGGAGGGGGAAGTTGGAGGATGATCCAGGACTTCCCGCCCTTAGAAATATTGTACTGCAGGAATTTCTCTTGTCCCAAATCCTGCCCCCATCCTGTGCAGTGTCCCGAAGCAAGCCACCCACTTCACCATAATATAATTTTAAAATGCCTTTTTCTCAGTAGCTCTCGACCCAAAGTCACAATACCTTGCAGCAGGGGGGGGATATGAACACCCTCGCTTAGCCCAGCGTACTGTGAAAGCCCCAGCATATTCAATAGGATATTGCATGAAGCCATTGACAACATTCAGGTCCCTAGCATGATCATTCAGTACGTAGATGACCTAGCGGTCTGTAGTGACAGCAAACAGACCTGTTGGAGGGACTCCATAGCTCAAAAGGGGTACAAAGAGTACAAGAAAAAACTCCAGTATTGTTTGGCAGAGGTCCTGTACTTAGGCCAGCTCATTTCCAAAGATGGTAAGAGGATAATTCCAGACAGAGCGGCAACAATACATGCCACTGCCAAACAAAACACAGTAAAAAAGATGCATAAGTTCCTGGGACTATCCAATTACTGCAGGGTGTGGATCCTAGATTATGCATTTTACACCAGGCTGCTCCTGCAAGGGCTGAAGGAAGCGCAAAGAGAGAAAGCACTTATCAAATGGACAGCAGAAATGGTAACAGATTTCAATTACCTGAAGAATCTGATCTCAACAGCCCCAGTACTAGTGACCCCTGACTATGAGAAGGAATTTTACTTATTTTCATACTCAAATGGCACCCTCATGACGGCAGTACTGACACAGAAACGCTCAATGGGACAAAATCCTCTTGCCTATTATAGTGGCAAACCCGACTCAATCATGCAGGGTCAGTTCGCTTGCAAACAAGCGCTTGCAGTGGCCGCCTTTGGCATTGAAAAAAGCACTACCATTGTCATGGGGTGCTCCATCACTCTATGCGTCGAGCACTTCCTGTTTTCAATATTGGAACGGTTGAAATCTACCCGGACTACCCAGAGAGTGTCAGCTTATGAAATTATTCTATCCAGCCCCAATATCCATGTTGTAAGGTGTAAGACAGTGAATCCTGCCACATTCCTTACAGAACCATGCACTGTGAGGACATGCAAGAGCATGACTGTGCAATATATGAGGAAGAAGGAGATGACATACCGAAGGCAAAGGAGTACGCCCTAGAGGAGGGTGAAGTGTTCGTCATCGATAGGTCACTATCCATTGACCAGGAAACAGGTGAAAAACATTTACAGGCTGCCGTAGTGAGGATGGAAGAGTGGGAATATGAAACAATGATTATGAAACAACTGCCAATGCATTACTCTGCACAAGCAGCAGAACGTGTAGCACTTATTGAAGTATTTTACGTGTCGAAAGGATACGGTGACAATTAATTTTAATTCAATGTATGTCACCATGACGGTACATTCTGGCCTATCAAGATGGAGAAGGAGAGGGTTCAGGAGAGCAGATGGTTCCCCAGTGCAACATGCAGAACTTCTAAACCATTTGATTTTGTCCCTTGCAGAGCCTTCTGTTGTGGCCGTCGTGAAATGCCTTGAACATACACAGAATACTGATGAAATATCTTTGGGGAACGCAGCCGCAGATGCAGCAGCCAAAAAAGTAGTGTTTCTCCCGACACATATGAGTACAGAATGCATTCTGACGAGCAAAGAGGGAACGCATGAAGCAGATGTGTACTCAGTGCTTCCCATCGTGCAGATAATAGAGCTGCAAAGCAGAGCGCTGGTTACAGAGCAAGAACTATGGCATAAACATGGCTGTACCCAGTCACCCAATGATTTGTTATGGAGACAACAACCAACTGTAAAAGTTGTCATGACAGTTGAGTTACTATACACAGTGTTTGAACAACTACATTTCCCAGCACACAGTTCGAAACAGCATATTGCTGCTGATGTCCAGGAAGATTGGTTTATTCAAAATCTACAGGAATACCTGAACAGGATGGTGGTCCAGTGTACCACGTGCCAAGTATCCAGCACTGAGATGACTCTAAGAAAGTTACGGGCAGTATGCCCCAGCCGGTGGGCCCCTTCCATGAGCTGCACATTAATTACACAGACATGGAGTAAAAGTGTAATGAGGCCCTATGCTTGATTGTGGTGACATGTCCCTTCTCCCGATGGGTGTCGGCAGGGCCCTGTGTCCACCCAGACGCAAAGTGTGCCGCGAAGTTCCTAGTTAGAGAGATGTTACCCAGATGGGGAGTATGCGAGGTCATACGATCAGACAACAGAACACATTTTTTTTAATTAATTGTTCAATGAGGTCACATCCCTTCTAGGGATAAAGCACGAGATGTGCTTGATTTAGCACCCCCAAGTGAATGGGGTGGTGGAGAAAATAAACAGTCTCCTCAAGAATAGACTATCCAAATTATGAAACTCTCTAAAGAAAAACGGAGTGTACTGCCTGCAGATGGCACTGTTTCAGCTGCACACGCAGCCTAGCAAGGACCACCACGTGTCCCCCTATGAAATCTTAACTGGTCAACGTATGCAAATGCCACTCTCACTAGTAAGAAGAGCCTCCAATGCACACAGAAAGGCCACGGTCCTAGGAGAAGGATTCAAAGAATCCCTCACACAGCTCACACAGCTAAGATGTATAGCAAAATAAATTGCACCCCCATTTACAGCAGAGAGTGAAATAACCATGAGAACTCCAGCTGAAACCACCCTCATGCAACCCTTAATGCCGGGAGAGTGGGTCTATGTGCCTAGCTTCGCTCAGAAATGGAACTCTCCAAGGTTCCATGGACCATACGAAGTAGTGTACTGCACCCCGCTCACCGTAAAAGTGAAACAGTTGCAGCACTGGATCCACTTATCAGATGTCTGGAAAGCACAGGGTGATGTAACCCCAAGCACCCAGACTGAGAACCAGACAACTACTACCATGCCATAAAAAGTAGCTCTAAGTGAATGTTTATTGTTGCATGCTACATATGCAAAAAAGAAACATGCATTGCTGCTAGAGCATAATATACTATAAGTCTTCCCATCCCGTTCTCTAATTCTTCACAGGTGCAACAATGATGGAACTGACATCACTGAATGAAAATGCAAATATAGATAGCAGTAGGGATAAGATTAGCCGTACAAGAAAATAGCTTTAATTGTGGTATAAAATGTACAGTTCTATTGTTTGTTTTATTAATGTTTATAGGGGGTATCCATTGGGGAGCATCTTTTATCTGGTGGACCCATCTAAAAGAAGGGGAGGGGGGAGAAAATGGGAACGGAGCTGCCAAAAATTGACATGGAGTGGCACTTTATCCCCAAACCTCAAAAGAGACCCAGGTATTCTTGTATCCAGTGAAAATATAACTAATGTGTCATCCAATGCCCTGAATGTAACTTCAATACCCTCTTTAGTTTCCAATGTACAACCATCTACCTCAGTTGTTAACATGTTACCTACCCCAGTATCTAACATAGTCATAGTTCCACCTACACCACAATCCTAAATGAACAAATGAATGTAAATGATAATGTTTTAGCAATGTGTAGCAAACAAACCGTAATGCCCATTTTCACAAATGCCGCATGTAGCAGCTCCCAAACCACATTGTGTAATAGGGTGATGTTTTAAGTCCTAGCACCACTTGTACAATGGTCATTATGCAACAGGAGCAAATTACATAGAACATTGTTATGTGAAAAGACATTTCTCTTGCACAGTGACAGGCAAAAATGGCAAACACACCAGTGAAAATATGGTGCATACCTTGGTTTAGGACTAGATAAAGTGGAAGACCTTCATCAACCCGGGCACTCAAATAGTTGGTACTCTGACATGAGTGCCATGGGATGACGAACGACTAATGAAGTTGCTACGTGTGTTCTTTAATGCTTCATTCATCTGGGGCGCCCAAGGTTTTAGTACCACAAGAAGAGGTACTCTACTCTTAGTAGAATCACAATGTCTCATCCACCTTTCACCATGTAGGTTGAAGGACACCTTCCAGGCACGCAGTGTCTAACTAAAACCTCTGGATACAGACAGTCACAAATGCAAGGTGGGATCAACAGATCCAAAGTGCTTCAAGGAACCCTTCCTGGACATAGAACAAGAGTCATGGCAAATAAGTGGCGAGAAACAACTTTCATGTGCAAAGCAGAGGGACTCTGTCATCATTCTGAAAAGGCATTAGCATTCACAGAGGAAACATGTACACAAATATGGACAGGGCACATCACAAAGCTCACATGTGTGACTGCCATCGAAAAACCAGTGAAAGTACAGCAAGAGGAAAATTATGTACTTTGTTTCTATGGTGAAGGGGATGTCTCTTTGGAGTCCAACCAACAATGCAACAGAACCGTGATCATTCCAGATCTCAGAAAAGGAACTGCAGCGCTAATGGACTACTACTGGGTCTGTGGTAAGAAAGTGTACTTGGACTTCCCGCCATCATGGAGGGGCTATTGTTTGCTTGCAATGCTACATTCAGCCCTGTTGGTAGCACCCAAGAAGGGGGACCATTGCCTGACGATGGACAAACAACGACTGAGGAAACAGAAGTAATGCCTACTGCATCACCCCCGAGCTTTCGCATCCTCCCAGAGAAAGAGCGCCATTGCTGTCTATTCAGGAAAAAATAATTCTTCCCATTATCTGTCCCAAGATTCCTCTGATCTACTAGCACAGATACCCAACGAATACAAACTTTTCAGTTATGCAGAGACATTTTTTGCATCTCTTGTGCCCAGCATTCTAACAAGAGTCAACACCAAGTGGCTTCAGATCGTCCGCTGGGAGCTAATCCAGTTGGCAAATGACACTGAAGAAAGGTTCAATGTTATCAAGATGGAAATGAGAGCTCTCTGTTAATGACAATGCAAAACCAGTACGTCCTCGACCTCATCACAGCCATGGAGGGCAGGGTCTGCAAAAAGATCTGGAGTTCATTTTGCTCGTTCATACCTTATACAGATGCTGAAAATGGGACACTATCGCACATGATTGCAGTGGTGCATGAACTTGGTGTAAAAATAAAAAAGGAAGCAGGAATACAAGAAGATCACTAGGACAACATGGAATTCGGCTGGGTACCATCATGGCTTTGAACTACTGTGAAGATGCTGATCCCTATCATTGTGTTCATCTTGGTGATTATTTGTGTGTGCCAGTTGGGTTTCCGCTGTTGTGCCAAAGCCGTACCTAATAGTGCAATGCTGATGGTGACAATTGGGAATAGCAATAGTAAAAAGGTGCCTCATGATACAAAGGAAGTAGAGCTTCAGACAGAGAAAAATGATGACCATAAGTATCGTATGGTTGCAATATACCATGGTCACGGGGATGAAGTGGACACATTATATCATACGACTATTGCACCCCCGCCAGACCCTGAGAATTACAAGGAGGTATGGGTAGATTTAGCAGGGGACGGGGGATGCATATACATGACCTGCACATCTGAACAGTATGCGCAGTGCAGGGAGAGCTTGAGAAGCATTTGTAGAGCATGGATGCCAATAAAATGTTCCCCGGCATGGGAAGAGGCAGAAAGAAGAGCAAGTGAATGGAGAAATGGAGGGAGGGAATTTGTTACTGTAGAATTAAAGGGGGGATTTTGGGATGGAAATGAGTCTATCCCACCCCCGTAGGTGCTTCCAGGTTAGGTGTACCCCATTTGAGGTGATATAACCTACAAGGGGGGAGCAGTCCCCACCTACAGGGCATATATAAAAGCCCTGTAGCGCATAGAAGTAGGCAAATAGAGTTAACCCTGCCCCTGTTCCCCGACTCCATTTTGTATTAGGCTGAGATCGAACTTGCTGATAGTCTGCAATGCGCGTGGCCGCAGCTCATCAACAAACCAAGCCCGCTCCGCTTGAGCCTTGTTCCCATCTTCCTCCTGTCCTTTCAATGTTGCAAATGTCTAGTATAGCTTCCAAGAATGCACCCTGCGAAGAGCGTGAGACAGTACCAGGCTCCAGTCCGGTGTCCATCCATCTCCACTAAACTGCCACTGCAATCCTGACCCCCCAAACCACCAGGCCAGAGCCGGCCACACTTCATCACCCGACCCCCTACCTCTTCACATACCGATAAGTATCCGACTCCCTGATCCTGACCTCCCCAAGATGCCCACCGCAAATCTAAAGCTTGTGCGACCACATATCTCTATAATGGCAACACATGTCTTTTTGTATCATGAGGCACAGGGGAAGGTAAATCATAGATCAAACCCCAGGGGAAGACCTTGGGTATGGGCAATGTGGTATTGATGAAGCCCTGAATGTGGGGGTCAACGCAACTGTATTTCTCTGGTGCCCTTTTCATATGATGTTCAGGTGCCTGCCACGATGAATGAATAACTAGTTCCTGTTGTTTAGCTTATATTAGATAGAGTTTTTCTCATGTTCGCCCTGACCTTCACCGCAAAGATGAGCCCAGCTGACCCACGTGCACCAAGATCGACTAGGAAGAGGCAGCAAATTAGCACCTGGCATCCCCTGTGGAGCAGGCTCTTGGTACATGTATGCACAAACCAACTATGTGAATTTCTACTGTATATGATTATGTCACTGATGATGCATTTGGCCATTTTAGTGTGCTGCCCGTGTCCCTTTTGGCAGAGCGCTCTCGGGCAGCAGAGTTCTTTGTTGGCATTTATATTATATAACACTTTGCTATCCTTGCAAACACTATCTCTTGGCTTTATTCCCTATTGGGTTGTATTTACTTTGGAGTGTGTGTTCAGAGGTCTATGCCTTCACTAGTCTTTAAGGTTGGTCATCCCTCTGGAGTCTACTCCTGTCCTTGCACGTAGACTGTGGCCCACCCTGGTATCCCCTGGTACTTACCCTCCCCCGGCCTCCCCTCAGGACTTGCCTAGCCCCTGGACCCCCCTAACACTTGACTATCCCCTGCATTGCATGCATTACCCCCTAACCCCTATTTTGCACTTCTTGTTACTTTACTTTCACTACCTTCACTATCTGAATGTCACAAGACCTAGTAGAACCGTTATTGTTATTATTCCCCTGTCCCCGTCACCCCCTTTTTTGTACTGTGACGCCTGAAAACACCATTTGCTGTATACGAGCCTTATAAATATTTAATAAATAAAATAAAGACACAAACAGATAATGAATTCCAGAGGATAATGCATAATGTGTTAAATGTTTTCAAGAGCATTATTCTTTCTTAGCCTGATGAAGTTATCTGAAGATTACAAAAGCTTGCAAAGAAATTACTTTATTAGCCCTATACAATAACACATTCAACCATAAAAATCCAGCCTTAACACTTGATTTAATTAGTACAGTTTTTGACGTGAGTGATAAGGTTTATGTTTATGCTTTGCGCTTATAATGCACCAGAGCCTGCAGGCATCAGGGAGCACATGTAACAAAAAGACAACAACTAACAACACTAACAAAACATGTATAAAGGAAGGAACTGGTTTGTCATTGAGGATGGAAAGGGCTACTATTAGTCATAATAGTATACTATTAGTTGGATTTGTAGTGGATTTCAATGTTTATACTTTGAGTTCTATGGGTGAATTTTTGTGCTTTAGAGTGAGTGTTTTACCTTAATGATGTTATTTGTACTGTTTATAGACCTTACTTTTTGTTAGAGTGACCTAAACTCTATTTTTAAAAAGTTGTTTTACTATTCTATTTCAGTGTTTTTATTGTGGGGCATATGCGTGTCATATAAGAGTATGGCCTGTTAGTGAATTAGCGCATGCTCTACACATATGTCTTATATATGTATCGCATATGAGTGTATCACATATGAGTGTATGGCAGATGTGTATGGTGTATGACTAAATTGCATAGGGGTATGTTGTGTGAGTCTATGGCATATGGGTAATGCAGTAGGTGTTCATGTACTGTTTTTATGTTGTATGTGTACATGTCATATTAGTTTATGTCATATTACTGTATGATGTATCACGTCGATGTCATAGTCCTGTATGATGTTTCGTGCTCTGAAACACTTGTGTATGAACGCAATATAAATGCAATATCATTTCATTTCACGTGTTTGGTGTGTGAGCATCTGGGTATGAGTGTGTGGCTTATGAGTGCTGGTGTATAGCATATGCAAATATGGTGTATCAGTGAAGAGATTATGAGTGTGTGGAATATGAGCGTATGTCATGTATGTCATATGCATATGGCGAATGAGTGTACAGTAGGTGAGTAATGGTGTATGCATTTATGTCATATGTGTTTATGTTGTAGGTGTGTTTGGTATATAAGCATATGTCATATGACTGTATAGTGTATGATATATGAGTCTATGATGCATGACTGGCATATGTGTGTTTGGTGTGTGAATATCTGCCATATGAGTGTGTGACATATGAGTTCTGGTGTGTGGCATATGAGGTTTGGTGTATGGCGTATGAGTGTATAGCTTATGTGTATGTGTCAAATTAGTTTATGTCATGTGCATATGATGTATGAGTGTATGGTATATTAGTGTTTGGCATATGAGTATATGGCATATGATTATATGACATATTTGCTTATATCAATGAATCCATGGCATATAATTGCATGGCATATGAGTGTATTGGGCATGAGATTATGCTGTTTGAGTATATGCTGAATTAGTGTTTGGCATAATATTATGGTGCATGGTAAATGGCATGAGTGTGTAGTGTGTCAGTGTTTGCAATGTGAGCATGTGGCATATGAGTATCTGGTGTATGTGTGAGTTTATATTTGATGAGTGTATGTTCTATGAGTGTATGCCGTGTGAGTTTACAGCATAAGAGCGGCTGCCATACGAGTTTGTCCATAAGACTGTGTGGTATATGAGCGTGTGGCATAAGATTGCTTGGCAAAAAAGCATGTGGCATATGTGTGTGTGTGTGGTGTATGTGTGTGGCATAAGAGAGTGTTGCTTAACAGTGTGCCATGGAAGAGTGCCCAACATATGCGCATGTGGTGTAAGAGTGCATGGTGTAGGAGGAGGTGGCATAAGTGTGCATGGAATAAGAGTGTGTGGTGCATGAGTGCATAGCATAGGAACATGTGGCATAATAGGTTTCCCCTGACAAGAAGACTGGCTTTGCCCTGCTTCATTGAGACAATGTGACTCAGAAAATGCTGTAAAAATCAGTGCACCTCTTTTAACTTGCTTCTCCTGAAAGTCAGTCATTTGTGCCTGTTCTCTTTTTTGATACGTATGTATAAGATCATTCGACCCTTCGTCCCTTGTTGTCAGTTCTACAAAATTGTCGTCATACACTGTTGCTTTAATTTCCACCCATTGTACATGGACATTGTGTTCCTGCATTGTCCCTTGCACCCTCCATACAGCCAAATTAACTAAACAACTTGCTATCTCTGGTGGCATAAGTAACGTAATTGTGGCTGCTGTGAATGGAAATAATGAGCACACAAAACAAGGGTCACTCGATTTTTCTCTCCCAACCGCCTGCATGTGGCAGAACCACATGTTTTCCTCTGTGTGGTGATGCACATCGTTATATCTGTGAAAATGCTTGGGTTCAAAATATACCTCTTGATTCTTGTCATAGAAACTTTCATGTTTACTAATGTATTTTTCCTGTTAGTAATATTATAAGATCCACCGTTTCAAGGAACAAAACACGTAAAGTATTGCATGAGAGAACAAAAGATGCAGAAAATAAGAACAGAATAAGGCATATACTGCCTACGTTTGTGTGTCAGTCCCCGATCCTGTGGTGAAATGTCTAGTCATCCAAATCGACGTATGAAATTCAGACAGGTACTTCATTTGTTATTCCCCACTCGTATTACTCCTGCCATTGCAGAGAGGTAATGGTACTCTTGTTCATCCAGACATTGCTAAGGTGGATACATTGCTTGTGGCTGGAGATTTTGACAGCTGTAGGAGTAGTGTAGATGACTGTGCAGGGTCCAACACATTTTAGATCCTCCCACTTGAAGACGAAATTTCGAATAAACACTTTATCACCTGGAAAGATCTGTAGTGGCAGACACTCTAATGACTATTGTGGTGCGTGCAATGATTGTTCTACCATTGAGTCATGACTAGATTATTGGGGCCCAACCTGGCAAGGTATACATCTGACAGATTTGGTTAGTTCCGTAAGGTACCACTGGAATTCTTCTCCAAGAATTCCAGCAGAGGTGTGTGCAAGAGAGAGTGCGTGCAGGTGTGACTGGAGTAAGCAGCCTCCTGCCTGTGGTTATTTCATTCAATGTAAGATGATGCTTACACCCTGGCTGATAGTGGAGCACAAACATAGCAAGTGGAAAACAATTAAGCCAATTCATTTTTAGTGCATCGCATATTTTTGCAAGCCTTTGTTTTTGAAAGCCCATTGAGGCGCTCCACTATCACATTGGCTAGAGGGTGGTAAATGGAGCACAATTAGTGTGTTGTACCCAAAAGGGAGCAGAATTCTTTGAACATCTCATTGAAAAAGTGTATGCTGTTATCAGACCTTATGATATCACAGATTCCCCATCGAGGGAACACTTCAAACACTAGAAATGTGGCTGCTGATTTAGCATCAGCATGGACACAGGACCCTGCTTCTTGCCATTGGGAGAATGGGCAAACCACAAAAGTTATATAATCAAATTCACTGCACCTGTTAACCATGTCAACGTGATTGATGTGCAGGTGTTGAAATGGCCCTGAGGGGCGGGGCAATGTTGCTTTCACTGTCTGAATAGTGCGATCAGTAGTGTACATTTGGAAGGCATTGCAGTTCATTTCTGAAATCACTAATGAGCTCTTGGAAATTCGGAATGAACCACTCCTGATACAAATCGGCAGCAATATATCCCTTGAATATATGTCAGGGAAAGTACAACTGTTCGAGTGCAACAGTGAGCAGCTCTTGGGGCATTAATGGTCTCCCTAAAATGTTTTGCCTCCATACAAGTTCTGTGGGGGACTGAGAACATCCCCCTTTTGTCCATTTCCTTTTCTTGCTGAGGAGCCGTGCTTGTAGTTCAATAATCTAGGTCAAGGGAAGTGAATTGCAAGGGACAGTGATTTCTACTCATTGCAAACATAATTCAGAGGACACTGTGGCAGTGGGTTATTCTAAATAAGCTGCTTCTTTTGCTGACAAATCGGCTGCACTGTCACCATAAGAAATTGGGTCTCTGGTGTTGGTGTGAGCTGTGCATTTCACTACCGTGACTGTTGTAGGGAGTGCTAATGTGTCTGTTAGTCTGGAGAGTAATGTGGCATGCTGCACAGGTGTACTGTCTGATTTTTTAAACCCTCTCCTGTTTCATCTGTACCGGCCTGGATGCACGATTGATGTGACATAAGCTGAATCTGAGTAAATGGTAGTGGGACATCCATGGGACAATTTCAATGCAGTTATGTGGGCCACAAGTTTTGCTGATGACACATGGTACTCACCTAACCTGAGGCCCACCACTGCTTCTCCAATGTGCCTTATTCTCGTGTTCTGATCAATTGTTGATGAACCATTGATGAAGATAAATGTGCCCTCTTAGAGTGCATCTTCTTTGAGGTGAGTAGTGTCATACGTGGAGTCCTCATATGTTGTTCAATCATGTACTGTGTCATTTGGAGGTACCAGTTCTGCGATGAATGTGGCTGGATTAGCAGTGTGGCAACTGATAATGTCAACAGAGGTATGTGACAAAACTACTTGATACCCTGATGCTCGTTGGGTGGTGAGTGTGGATTTCGATTTTTTTTAAATCGCAAAAAGCGCATGCTCCACATAAAGAGTGATAGCGCACGCCCCAGTGCAGCCACGATCATCCGAGGGAGAGGGCAGGAGCCCCTGCCCGCACCGACCACTCACCCAGGAGCTGCAGTTGTGAGCAGCCCATCTCGAGATCCCACATCCACCAGCACGGGATTACCATCATCCAGGGTGAGGTCTACAAGCCCCTGCTCACCCTGCATCCGAAGCCCCTGTGCACCCTTTGAGCAGTAAGCGTACAGCTCATCTTGCCTGCTCGAAATCCCTGCCTGACATTGTCCCATTCTTCCGCCTGACCTTGCAATGGCGGGCGCAGCACGGGATGAAAACGAGGCTCCAGCCTCGTGGCCTGATTGCTAGGCAACCGAAGGCCATCTAAGGGGGAAACATCCGCCGGCAGGCGGAAACGCCGGCCAGGAGGCGGAGGCCAGAGGAAAAGGCCTTGTTTGCCCTTGTTCGCCGGTGGATGCCGCCAGCCGCCTATTCCGACTCCAAGAACTAAATCATCTGGCTCCACCACCACATCCCACCGCTCGCCCAGTTACTACTAGTCTGCAAAAGGTGAGAGCCCCATCTGGTTGCTAACCATGCCACTTGTGCTTGCAGATCAATGACTATTGTTTACGCTTCATCTGTATAATCTGCTGACACCCGGCCAGCACCGTACTTCCTATTAGAGCTAATCCTTTATTGTGCCCCATTGCACTGCCTGTGCACCACCAGAGACTATATCACTGATTGCCCTGATCAGATCACTGCAGCATTGTACTTACAGCCAGTGCCGCTCTTGCCCAATTGGTATTCTGATCCTGTGTTTACACTGTATTCTAATACTGTAGCTTACAGCCCAGTTCTTAGCCTAACGCTGTCCCACGTGCATCAATGGTATTTAGCCTAGCTCGTGTCCCACTTAGGATTATTGTTGTTTGCCTAATGCTTCTGCATGTATGATAATGTCATCTAGCCTAAACTGCACCCCTCCTAGGATTATTGCTACCAGCCTACTAGCACTTTACTATTGACTATTATTGCTACCAGCCTACTAGCACCTTACTATTGACTACGGTATCTAGCCTTATTGATGTAGTCAAAGTGAGCCTAGCCTCATCTTACACCACCCCACATCCTTAGCTATGATAAACTGGATATTGTGCATCATGTTCCCCTTTTGCCTTGTCCCAGTGGACACCCCATGCACTGGCAACCACTTCCTCGCCCTCAGTAATGGGCTCACCAAACTAGCTTGCCCAAGACACCATCCCATCCCCTGTCCTACCCCCTTCCTCCCCACCATACCTCCTTTCCCATCCTCCTCCATTCTCACTCCCAGTCCCAAGGACCCCTACATAACCAGTAAGGAACACCATCCCACCCCAGCCATCATCAATGATCCACATGTACTCCCCAACCCTTTAATCAATGGTAAAACATACCCTATCCTAGGATATAAGAGAACATCCCGTTTAAGAGCACGCACAAGGTTACCACACCACAACACCATTACCAGGTCCCAGCCACCCAGATCACCCAATCCTTCGGCCCACACAACAAATAATAAACACACTCAGCCTACAGTAACTAAAACTACTCCACCGTGTTGCCCACCAACTAAAAATTCTTTCACTAAGGATCCCAACCCCCCCATTAGTCTAAAAAATGCACTCATCAACGCCCGCTCCCTTGGAGCCCACGCCATTGAAATTCATGACCTCATCATCGAACTCGACCTAGACCTGTTAGTAATCACAGAAACCTGGCTACACCAAGCCTCAGGTCCTCTTTTAGCATTGGCCATCCCACCAGATTACACCATTCTCAGATCTGATAGGACCACCACTCCAGGAGGCGGTGTTGCAATCATTACTAAAAATAGCATCAAACTTAGATCAAGTTCCATTGAAATAATCGCAGGGTACGAACTATTGCTCGCCAAACTCACCTTGAATGAAAACACCACAATTAACACAGTGGTCATCTGTAGATCCCCTAGCACAAACAGCCACCCAGAAACAGACATCCCACTAATACTGGCGCCCTTCCTTAAACCCAAAACGAAATGTATCATCATTGGTGACTTGAATCTCGGTTTTAATGACAACCAAGATACCAAAGCCACCGCCCTTCTCCTGGCACTAAATGACATGAATTTCTGTCAACACATCAATGTCCCCACTCACACCAAGGGCAGAACCCTTGATTGGATCCTCTCCCTCAACACCAACATCACTCTAGGCCCAATTACCCCACTTAGTTGGACAGACCACTACTGCATAGAATTTACTATCACTAGTGACGACCCCTGCACACCCAAGAATATAACTATGGACACCATTGAAAGTAGAAACCCGAAAAAGCTCACAGCTGAGAACTTCGACCCCACCTTGAACAAATTGCTAGATACACACTCAATCCTCAGCAATGACCCAACTACCATCGCTGAGTACTACCACAAATGCCTCTCCACAGCGATTGACACCATAGCACCTGTCACCTCCAAACTAAGACGCCTCAATAAAAAATCCAACTTCTGGTTCAACGAGGAACTAATCGTCCTTAGAAGGAAAAAACGCTCTCTCGAGCACGTCCATAATAAACATCCCTCCCCGGACTCAGCCAAAGCATTCAAAGACGCAAATACCCTCTACAAATCAGCTATCATCACCCACAAAGCAAACGCCTACAATGCTTGCATTAGCAATGCAGCATCAGACTCCAAAGAGCTCTTCTCTATCCTTAGAGAACTTGAAAATCCACTCCCAACCGACACACCCACAAACACAAGTAAAGAATGGTGTACCACCATACAAGACGCTCTTGCCTCCAAAATCACTATGCTGCAAAATAAAATCAATTCCAAAAAACTACTCCTAGCAACCAAAATCTCCCCCTCCCCTATTCTCTGCACCCTTTCCAGTGACAACTCAAACCCCCCCTTCCAATTCACACCAGTCACCCACAACCTCGTACTCGACACAATCTCCAAACTAAAAGCATCCAACTGCAAAGGAGACACTGTCCCGGGCAAATTAGTCAAAGCCTGTGCACACACCCTGACCCCTCTCATCACCAAATTTGTCAATGCCTCATTCAACTCCAATACAGTTCCGACCTGCATTAAAGAAGCCTGGGTTACCCCGCTTCTAAAAAAAACAAATCTAGACCCCACCATTCCAAGTAATTATCGCCCCATAACCACGGTCCCATTTTTACTCAAAATCATCGACAAACTAGCCTACAACCAAATTCAAACCCATTTAGAATCCAATCAGCTCCTCGGCACCAGACAATCAGGTTTCAGGCCTAACCACAGCACTGAAACAGCTCTCTTGGACCTCAAAATCCAGATGGATGCCATCAGAGATTCAGGGAAACTTTGCATTCTTCTGCTGTTGGACCTCTCAGCCGCGTTCGACCTGGTGGACCACGACAAACTCTGCAACTCACTTACCCGCGAGTTTAACTTCTCCAGGGCAGCCACTGCTTGGGTGAAATCCTTCTTAACCGACCGCACCTCCAGAGTGTCCATAGGCAAAGAAGCAGCCAACCCCATCCCAGTCCCCATAGGAGTACCCCAAGGCTCTTGCCTTTCTCCCACGCTGTACAATGCATATACCAAGCTCCTGTTCTCAGCACTTGATGAAATGGGTGTCATATACACAAACTTTGCGGACGACACCCAGATCCTTATACCACTGACAGGCAACTATGACCAGGACACACTAACAATCAATAAAATCTACGTCATCATACAAAACTGATGGCATTAAACAGCCTATGTCTTAACGATGAGAAGACAGAAGTCCTCATCGTAGGATCTCCAGCCAAAATAGCAACCCTTCAGCCAGAATATTCAATCATCAATATCGACGGTACCAATATTCCAGTGTTAAAGCAAGTAAAAACACTGGGCGTGTACATCGATGCCAGCCTGACCATGACTAAACAGATCAATGTACTTTCCTCCTCCACGGCCTACACCTCTAAATTAATTGCGCTCAGCAGACAATTTCTGACCCCAGCAAATTGCCTCACCCTAGCCAGAGCACTGGTCCTATCGAAATTGGATTACTGTAATGTATTACTACTGGGCACATCTAACACCAACCTAGCCAAAATGCAACTTTTGCAAAATAAAGTCCTGAGGGCCGCTCTAGGCATAAAAAAATCAGACCACATATCCAAGATTAGGAAAAATGCCCACTGGCTCCCTATCAAAGCCCGAATTATCTTCAAAACATTATGCATCACCCACAAATGCCTTACCAAAAAAGGACCTATCTACCTCAACAACACTCTGCATCCCAAATCCGACATGAGACTACTTAGATCCAATGACAAACTCCTCCTGGACCCCCCCCGATTCAAAAACACAAGAGCAGGGGGCAGCAGCTTCACCACTTTAGCCCCTAAACACTGGAACACCCTACCCATCCACATTAAAAAAGCATCTTCCTTCACGATCTTTAAGAAACAGTTAAAAACCTGGTTATTCAACCAATATTAGCACCCAAAGATAGGACCCCGTCCATCTTATACTGCTGTGAATACTTAGGCTATTGTATAATGTTGTGAATATTCTGTAATTTATATCATGTAATGGAACGAATGTAATGTTTTGAATTTTACTAATTGCTAAGCTGTCTTTTAACCACGCCGTGACACCTGAGGGTTTGGGCGTGTAACAAATAAAAAAATGAAAATAAAATAAAAATGGTGATGGTAGAGGACTTCGTTATGGCAAAAACAACTGCTGCTAGAGCCTGCTCGCATGGGAAGTGTCCCTGCATGACCGGATCTGAGAGCCTATTGTAATAAGCCACATGCTTATGTCCCACTGAGGTCTTTTGTGTGAGGGCAGCTGTCATCACCTGACCGTTTGAATGGAATAACAGAAATAATTGTTATGTATAGTGTGTGGCTTGAACTGGAACATTTTGGATTACTTTCTTAAGCTCCTGAAATGATTCGATAATTGTCTGTCTAGACTATGGGGCATTTTGCTTTCTGTGCTTGCTTCAGTCCTTGCAGTAGGGTTTTGGTATATGTGGAATAGTCAAATAGCCATGCTTGACAATAGTGAGAAGACATTTAAATCCTGCTGCATCTGCTGTACTGTGGTAGGGGGTGGTGTGCTCTATACTGGTGTGCCCTTTCTGGTGTTATGTTCCTGCCTCCTGATGATATGTTCTGCCCTAGGTACACAACCTTTTGATGACAATACTGCAGTTTGCTCTTGCCAACCTTGTTACCTTTCTCTGGCAATAAAGTCAAGAGTTCTACTGAGTAATTTGTACACAGCTCTTATATTGTGCTACACACCAGGATATCATCTATATACTGGATCATTGTGCTCTGATTTTGTAAATTGCCTAGATTAATTTGTAACATCCGGTTAAAAATGCTGATGGACTCGCAGTACTCTTGAAATAAACAAGTGTGTTGGAACCTTTGGCCCCTAAAGGTAAATGTTGTAAAGGGCTGTGTCTTAGGGTGTAATGGGATGGATAATAATGCATTTTTGAGATCTATCACAGTAAAATAGGTAGCTTCCGTAGGGTTATTACACAAGATGGTGGCAAGGTTAGGGACCACAGGGAATTCTGCTTCTACAATATTGTTCAACAGCTGTAAGTCCTGTACCATCCTACAAGTTTACCCTTTTGCTAGGATAAATAGAGATGTTACATGGGGATTCTGATGGTTGTATGATGTATTGCTGCCATAATGCTTCTTAGGTGTAGTAGATGCCTTACTCTGGTTCCTTTGACATGAGTATTGATTTACTTGAGGCATAACTGCTCCTGGTTTCAGTTTAATGCATACCGCCCCAACACTTTTTTGCAGGCCTACATCTTGTAGACCATTGGTCCAGAACTCACTGGGCACCCTTTCTAAATATTCCTGTAACTGTGATGATACTACATTGGCAAGGAGCAGGGTATGCAGTACTTCTCTGTGTTCCACTGCTACCTGGAAGGGTATGGATAGTTCAAATATAATTTCCCCCTAATCTTCAGTGTCTTTAAACAACTGTTCATCTGACACATTCCTTAATTGCTAGGTTGGGTTAATGCAAAGAATCGTGCGCAATTCAAGACCCTCCTCGGCCAAACTGGATAGGATTACCATGTCTGCCTTGGTGATTACTGCTTGCAAATACATCTTGTAAACAGTGCCTGGTGCCCATCCTTTTGGACATCTGGCCGAAATAGGAACTCTGCAGGCACCCGCAAAATCTTCTTAAGCACTAGCACTTTTAGCCAATGCTATTAGTCCTTGCTAGAAGAGTTGTTATTGGACCAGGCTACTCCATGAGATGATTAAAAGCGTATTGGTGTACATTTAAAAGATATATACATCTATTAGCTAAAGATTTTACAATTATTTCTACTTTATCTGTATTTAAAATGTGTTTTATGTAAATGTTTTAGCACAATGTGTTTTGGTGATACACTTGGCAACCCAATACCACATTTCTTTTTTAAATAAAACACTATTAAGCATCACGATGAACTCAGATAGAACTGAGATACCCTTTGTTAATTCTTCATGGAGGCAGAGAGGTAGTTCTTACCATTCTCTTATTGTGAAACAGGATTATTCAAACCTGGTGAAGTTCTAGTTCATTCTTTTGATTTATTTCAGAACATTCCATAAAAGTCATAACACAATATATAATAAATATTACAATTACAAAATATTTAAAAACATCTAGTTAGGACAATTAGTAGCCACCAGCAAAAGTTGACATTTATATGTCAGCAAGACCCAAATGGCCACTCTCCCACCTGGATGGCGACTAAGGCATGTCAGTTCTATTTATTTTTTGTTTGCAAAGGAGTATTTGTTCTTTACCTTCTTCTGACGTTCTTCTTTTTTGTCGCTTTGTGTGTGCGTATCAATTTGCTGTTTTACTCCACACGTCTACGAAACAGGCCATTTAATTTTGCCTGTTTTTCTGTGGTTTTGATTGTCATTTTGAAGATGGTTAATAAAACCAAATAAATTTCTTGGGCTGTGTACACAAACTGATCGAATTTGTGTTTTTGTTTTGATCCAAACCAAGGTCGGCAATGCTTTTTTTTGCCGGAGAGCTATTAACTTGAGATGGGTGCAAACAGGAAAGAAATGGTGAGAGTTGGTGCAAAACTACACAAAGTATTCATTTGTAAGTCCCGAGGTTTAACAGTCATTTAATGTAAGAGCCTCAGAAGCCAAGCAGAGGTTGTAAACGCAGATCACAGTTGGTTGATTTCCAGGGAAAATGAGTTGTTGCATCACTTGCCACAGAAAAACTCAAGAATTGTGTTTCCCCAACCACGATGTGTTCTTCAATAGATCTTCCCCATAGGCTGTACAGGTAGACAGAAGCTTTAAGTTAAATATTGGTTTGAAGTGATGGCTATGTGGCACAATTCATCCTTAACAAACAGAACAAGACAGATAATTGCCTTACTCTTGAGAATAGGCGTCTAGTGGTCATTAATGCATGCATTTAGTACTTATTGTGTTTAGTCGCTCACCCATCTTGCACTGCCTGACAAAAGGCAGAGCGCCTCAATAAAGAGCAAATCATGGAGGCTAAACACAAAGGGAATACTTTTCAAAATAAAATGATGCAAGCGGTGTTATCCACAAGCAGATCTCTTTATCTTGCACCCAACTATGTGCAGAATCTAAAAAGAGCATCTGAATTTGGCCTTTGCATGCGTACATTGAGATGCCCCTTTTCACATAATTTGTAAAGTTACTCATATCAGGGCGTGCTTCTGTTCTTTTAAAAGGGCATCCCAAATTCAGAAACGGGGAGAGTTTTCAAATTAACATGATGCAAGCACATTCCCCTCTGTGTCTTTGTAACTGGTGCCTGAAGATGCACAATGCATGCAAGGGCCATTTCTGAGCCGTACTTGCATTTGTTTAAGTGGTGTAGGAGCGATTTTAACAGCTGATTTCCAGCTTGTATTTCTATCCCTCAAACAGGGGTAGAAATATGTGTTGCCATTTAAATTGACAGGCCCTACGGTGCACCACTGTGAAATAAATTGAATGAATCAACGTGGGTCCCTGGAGCCTGCCATAAATTAATGCCAGGGCAAGTTCCTGACCATGTATTCATAGACATTTTCAGGTCATCTCTTGTATCAGCGGGAATGCATATTTTCAAAAATCATCTAAATCTATAATTAAAAGTCATATTTTTGAAGCGTTTCATTTGTGGCAGACTGATCTTATTCTGCTTAACATTTAAGAAACAATGCACCATGAAAGTCTTCACTTTGTCATTATAAATCAGTAATACATCTACTGGCAACTAAGGTTAATAGACTTCTTTCAAAGACTATAGACTCCAAAGCATGAATTTCACAAGATGTGCCCTGCAAAAGTGGAATTCGTAATGCTTAAGATCAAAACATTATTTTGAAAAGTTCGCTAAAGAAACTGGGAAAAACAAGGGGGATCCTGGGAGTCTCCCTGGGTGGTCCTGGGAGTTTCTCTGCTCGACATTAGCCCTGGTTACGAGAGCCTTACCCAGATTCTTTAGCTCACTATCTTTCACAGAGAAGAAACATCCCAAAGGTATCAGCCTTTGTCCTGCCAAACAGCAGTCCAGCACTGAAATGCTAGGCAATTCTCCTCTGAAGAACAGTATCAACATCAACCCCAGACACGTGTTTCGGTCTGGTTGGATCCTCATTAGTAGGGTGGAGCTGTGCCTCTCTAAGAATAGTGAGCAAGGGGTCCATGTCTGGAGCATTTCGGTGCTGATAAAGACTAATATGTTGTTGATAGTTCTCCTCTGTGGAAGATAGTGAGCTGAAGAATCTGGGTAAGGCTCTCGTAACCAGGACTACTGTCTGGCAGAGGGACTCTCAGGACCCCCCTTGTTAATTTGAAATAAACTGGGGCGGCATTACAGAAAGTGTGCACCAGTGCGGCACAATTAGCAAAAGGCACATATTCTCTCAATGCATTTTTGCACCAGGGCAATGATTACCCGAATCCTAGTGCAATGTGGGCAGTTTTATGGAAACGTTGCACTGGTGCAGCTACAATTAGCAGCGCATTAAACATTGCAAAAAAGCATATTTTTCAATTAATGTTTACGCCATGGCAAAGGTCTGTGATTAGGGGAAACATGGCTCCCGTGCAAAAATGAATTCAAAGAATAAGTTCCCTGTACATTTTTTACAGTATGGAAATGTTTGTCCCAGTGTTCATTGCACTTTCATCATTGCACAGTTTACTTAATACCACCCCAGGACTCTAATAAAAATGATCCAGGCTGTCAAATAAGACCTTTTCAAAAAAGTATCACATGAACTGGGCAAATAAATGACACACTGAGACATATATTACGCAGATTTGTATACACCCAAAGCTGCAGAGAACATTGATAACATTAATTATTTATTGGAAGATCTCGCCCTTTCAATCTATATTAGAGAGATATGTTGAACGGGGTGATTCACACATCAAATGCAATTATTAACATGAGTGGAGTAAATGTGCCCACAAATACCCTGCTTTAACAGTCTGCCTTGCCTTGTCTATCAATTGACAAGAAGAGTAAGAGCCTGATTCATGAAAGATGTAGCACAGTGCAAAGTGACTTTGCACTGTCAACAAAGACCCTGATTCACAGACTGGTACGGCGTGTATTTCTATAGTGCAAAGTGACTTTGCACCAGTGCAAAGTCAATGCAAATACAGTGCAAAGTTACTTTGCACTGCTCTGTGAATCAGGGTCTTTGCTGGCAGTGCAAAGTGACTTTGCACTGTGCTATAAATTCCATGAATCAGGCCCTTTATGTTATATTGACTATGTTTGAAGAATGTTAGGTAGAGGATGCTCTCATCCAGATATAGGCCTTGTATTGCTATCCCTGAGACATAAAGAGGGGAATAAGAGGAAACTATCACCCCATTGCACTCTCATTTTTCATCTATACTGAACAAGCTGATTGGGAAATAATTCCACTAATCAAACAGGCTTTATAAAGTGGATGCAAGCAAATGATAACATGAAGCAATTTGTAGACCTAATATACCAGCACACATGTCACATCCTGCAGGAGCAGGAACGAATTGGCACAGTGTCGATATTGAACGGAAGGATGCAGCGGTAGGCAGAGTTCATTATTTTATTTTGGGCTCATCATACATTTTCTTCAAGCATCCCTTATATCGACTGCTAATCCTAACCTCAGGCACCAGGTTCCTATCTGCCATACTTCTCCTCCTGAATGTCCTTTCCCTGCCCTACTTAATTTGTGGTCGTGGGGGGGGTGACTTTTCAGGGCTCAGCCCCAAACCTTATTTCTGTGCCCTAGCACTTATTTGTGATCTCCATTTGATTACGTTGTGGTGTTTTGGCAACTTTATTATTTTAACTGTCAATCAGTCATGTAATATATAAAAATCAAAAACATTGTACACTTGCATGGGTATCTGCACCCTGGACTGGCTCATTGTTATTTACAACCCTAGTAACATAGGGTTGCCAGGGCAGGGATATTTATCCATTTTCAAAAATAACAGTGAGTCTGAAGGTGGCAATGCTGGCCACTGATGCTGCCGTGCCCGCGCACTGCTCCACTGAGCCTGCATGGCATTGTTGCAATACCTGTAACTCGTCTTTACATTCTTCCACTTTGCTTAGCTCATGCTAATGGGGTAAGCAAGTCAAAAGCAGTATCTATATAATCGCATCTGGTGCTGCAGAGCCTATACACACATGCAGGTTGCTGGCAGTGGAGCAAATAGAACTGACAATGTGTACCTTTGCATGTTTATAGGAGAGCCCTGGCAAAAAATGTAAACGCTCTGTATCAATCTCACTATATAGTGTTTAAACTTGTAGAGCAAAGCGCTAATAGACCGGAGCACAGTTAAAGATGAAAATAAGGCTATAGGTAGCATGCACGTGACTAATAATAACCAGGAAGCTCATACCTTCTTCCCTTCTGTCGCTCGAGGTTGCTTAGCAACCCATATGTGCGTTGCATCCCGTGTGTACCAAAACGCTGTGGAACAGGGGAGAAAAACTCTTAATAATTCTCTCGTAATGTGTACAAAATAAGTGCCTCAGCAGCACGATATAGGGTGCAATCGGATGGCTGGTGTAAAGCTTACCTACGTGTAGTATTGTGCAGAGAGCTAAGGTGTTGTGTCTAGTGAAGGCAAATCCCTTTTCACACACACTCCAGAATAAAGACAACCGTCTAGAGAAGTAGGCCAAGAAATAGTGTTGCAAGGATAACAAGGTTCTTTGTACAGAATACCAATATCAGCAAATGACTCTGCTGCTGAGAGTGATCTGGTTATTCTAAAGCAAAGCAGAAGCATAAAAGACCATGGCCCTCATTACGACCCTGGTGGAGTGGGTTTACGCCAGCGTTATTCGCGGCGGACCCGTCCGCCCTACTACGAGTTCCCGTAGCGCCATGGAGCCTTTCTCCGCCTGGTTTTTCCGGGCGGAGAAATCCATGGCGCTACGGGACCTTGTTGTTAATTACGCCACCGTATTTTACGGTGGCGTAATTAACGCCTTCCCCACTCCCATTATACCCTATGGGGCAAAAATGGGAATGGGGAAGGGTAAAATGGGGGATGGGGATTTACCGCCCCGCCAAGGTCGGCATGGGGCGGAAAATCCGCCAACCCCCATGGCGCTATCGGCAGCTTTCCGCCGTGCTCCGCGGTGCATTTAGCACCGCGATTTCCGCCAGGGTCGTAATGAGGGCCCATGTGATGTCATCATATACAGTACAAACTGATACTACTGATTGATCAGGGAGTATAGATGGGCCTGCTCCACAGGAGATGCCAGGCTACAATTGGTTAGTTCTGCTGCTGTCGAACAGGATCCGCGTGGGTCCGCTGGGCTCATCTCAGTCTTGGGTGAAGGTCGGGTTGCTACTATAATACATTGTTTCATCTAAACTAACACGCTAAACTCCCTGTTTTATCACTGTGGCATGCACCTGGGTGGCAACCAATAACACAAAGGAGGTAAGAAGGGAAGAAAAGCCTGTGCTAGACCACCTTCAAAAAAAGGTCAACAACCTTTAAAACTATACATGAGAGTCCGATAGGTATCTTGTTTAAATTCCACGTTGGTAACCTTGGGTCAAAAAAGTGATTGAGAGAAAAAAAAAAAGATATGCCCTTGTTGCATTAAATCGATAGGCAGTTTTGAGAAAAATATACAAATTTTATTGATATACACAAAAGTCAATAATAAAAATCTATACCGAGATAATACACTCACTGAAGAACACAACAGTACATCTAAAGGGATTGTACTAGCATTAAGTAATTGAAGGAAGAGGAACAGTATAATTAGCTAATTTTCAAATTGACCCTCCGTGTTCTTCAGTGTAAACAACAATAAAAAGGAGAAAAGGACATCAGTGCAATAACATAGATAAAACAGTCAGTCTAGGGTGTAAAGGACAGGGCAGGATAACTGCCCTTAAAGTTTGAGGTATTATGCACCTAAAGTGTCTTTGTGCAAGTGCAAATACGCAAACATTTACACAGAATTAAACAGGGTTTTCTCAAAAAAACACAGCGTTCTCTCATTCAACACATCTCATACACACCCTTCTCAACATACAATCATCCACACAGAATACCAATATCAGCAAATGATTCTGCTGCTGAGAGTGCTCTGGTTATTCTAAAGCAAAGCAGAAGCATAAAAGACCATGTGATGTCATCATATGCAGTACAAACTGATACTACTGATTGATCAGGCAGTATAGATGGGCCTGCTCCACAGGAGATGCCAGGCTACAATTGGTTAGTTCTGCTGGTGTCGAACAGGATCCGCGTGGGTCCGCTGGGCTCTTCTCAGTCTTGGGTGAAGGTCAGGTTGCTACTATAATACATTGTTTCATCTAAACTAACACGCTAAACTCCCTGTTTTATCACTGTAGCATGCACCTGGGTGGCACAGAAAATTGTGCCATGGGGAAGAGAGGATAAAATAGAGTCACGCTGACCCACACATTCAGGGCTTCGTTGATACTGCAGTTCCTGCACTCAAGGTCTCCACCCGGGGTTTGATCTTTAATTTATCCCTCCCTGTACCTCGTGTTACAATGGATGTGCTTTATGTTCAAAGAAATGCAGTCGTACATGCTTAAATCTTTTATGGACACTTGATTTGTTTTGTGACGGGGGTCACTTGCTTACCGTGGAATGTAAAGGTGTGGGGGTTGGGTCAGTGGTGTGGGGCAGGCTTCGGACTGGCTAGGTGGGGGGTTAGAGGTCTATTGGCAGTTTATTGGAGATAGATAGTCATACTGCGGCACCTCGGGTTGTCTCCCACTCTTGCAGGTGCATTCCTCCGAAAGATACTAAATATCTGCAGCAGGGGAGGAACAAGGGGGAAGTGAACTTCGGTGAGAACTGGACGCGCAGATTCATTCTACCTTACTGAATTTGGGCCTAGTGAACTGGGTTCATGGAGGCTGGTTGGTACAGTGCAATCATTCAAGCCTGTGCTTTTTGGACTGGGCAAAATGGAGTCTCATTCTATGTGCTTTCTAGTGCCGCGCATCTAATGTTGGCGCTACATTTCTTCTAAATCGTGTTTAATGGTGCATTTTTCTCCCCTTTTATACACTACACCATTTCATATGGAGTTCACCTCACTTGAAACCACCTAGGGATGTGGGATATACTCATTTCCATCCCAACATTCCTGTCTTTCGTTACTTCTACAGTAACAAATTCGACCCTGCTACATTTACGCTCATTTGCACACCTTCCTGCTTTGTCCCATGTGGATGCTCCCTTAATTGGCATCCAGGCTCTACACACACATCATAAACTTTCCCCGTCAGCGGGAGAAACAATGGTAGTGTGGTATAAGTTATCAACTACATCACCTATAGCTATTGGGACCATGTGTTGAACAGGCGGTCATTTTGCTCAGTTTGTATCTCTACTTCCTTTGCATCATAAGGAACCTTAGTATTCCCAATACTAACCATTATCATTGCACTATTTGTCACAGCTTTGGCACAACACCGGAGACCCAATTGACATGTGCAAAAGACCACCAGGATAACCACGATGATGTGGACCAACATCTTCACCAATGTTCCAAGCCATGATGGGACCCAGTCAAAGGCCATGGTAAACCAGTCTTCTTCTTGGACCCCAGCTTCTTTTTTCATTTTTACCCTCAGTTCATGTACCGCTGCATTAACGTGTCATAGTGCCCCATTTTCAGCATCTTCAGAAGGTAGGAACGTGTAACATGAAATCCTGGTCTTTTTGCAAACACCTCCTTTCTTGGCTGTCAAGAGATCCAGTACGTAGCGGTTCTGCATTGTCATTAGTCTGCGGGCCCTTAGATCCACTTTTATGACATTGAACCCCCGTTCAGAATCATTCGCCAGCTGGATCAGCTCCCATCTGACAATCTGGAGCCACTTTGCATTTTCTCGTGGCTGGATGCTGGGAATGAGTGATGCAAAAAATGCCTCTGCTGAATTCTAGAGCTTGTGTTCATCGGGTATCTGTGCAAGCAAGTCAGATGAGTCTTGAGATAGATAATTTGATGATTGTTTCTTTCTTCTTAGCTGGTCATGGTGTTCTTTTTCAGGGAGGATGTGGATGTCTGGGGTGGCATGGTGGGCAGTACTTCTATTGTCGGTGGCACTGTGGGTTCTGCCTCAGGCAAGGGTCCTCCCTTCAGGTGCTCTTCTGGTACTACCAACAGGGTCAAGTGCAGCATTGCTAGCGCAAAATAGCCCCTTCAAGAAGGCGAGAGGTGCAAGTACGCTTGCTGGCCGCAGACCCAGTAATAGTCCATCCGAGGTACCCTTCTGGAGATCTGGAATCAGTATAGTTATGTTTCACCATTTATTTGATCCTATTGAGACAGTTCCTTTGCTGTAAAACATAGTTCAGAGTTTTCTTCCTGGTGCACCTTCACTGGTTTTTCCATTGCTGCAATCCATGTTAGCTTTGTGACATGTTCTGTCAATTTTTGTGCACCTGCACGTTCTACCAGAGCTATTGTTTTTTCTGGATATCCTACAAGTTCTTCCGCTTCTCATTTATTGTTTTTATGCTTCGCCCCTTGTATTGCTAGATGCGCTTCTTTAAAACAATTGGGGTTGGTAGAACTCATTTTGCATTTTCAGGTGTCTGGGTCAACAAGTTCTAGGTGGACATTGCATGCCTGGAAGGTGCCTTTGATTGTACATAGCGCAAGATGAATTAGACATTGGGTATTTATCATGAGTACTTCTTGTCGTACTAAAACCTTGGGTGCCCCAGATGCGTGCAGAATTCAAGAACAGATGTAGCAACTCCCATTAGTCGTTTGCCTTCCCATTGCACTCATGGCATAGTACCAACTGTTTAGTGTTCAGGATGACAAATATCTTCCACTGCATCTAACCCTAAACCACGGTATGCATCATGTTTGCATTGGCACGCTTGTCTTTTGTTTCTCCTATCACGTATTGTGTTCCTCTTTACTCTGGTATGTGTACTGCTAGTCATATTTGCATTACTGTACCTGTTGCACAAGGAGTTTTTTACACTTGACATCAGTATTTGGAACATTCTACTATTACATATAGTGGTTTGGGAGTTGCCACTATTTGCGATCGTCATATTATGCATTCGTTCGATTTTTATTACAGTGGTTGGTTCTGAAATGTTGAATGGTACACTTTCATTTGTCCTTTCATTAGTGTTCAGGCTTGTGCTGGAGCTCTGTCTTACAACAGGAGAGGACATAGGGGTTGGAATTAATTCAGTTACTAGGGAGCTCCTAGAGGCGACTTTAACAGTAGTGGAAGGTATTTCAGATTCCTTAGAAGAAAAAACTATAGTGACATTAAATTGTACTTCAGTACTATTTAAAAGTGATCAGTGACATTTAAAGGTACACTCATATTCTCTATTCCCGTAGTCCACTCCCTCCTTCTTTTAGATGGCCAGCCCAGATAAAGGATGTCCCCCGATGAATTCCTAATGCAAACATTGTTACTGTAAACAAAATCGCCACAAAATGAAGATTACAGTCATTACTGTATGCCCTAATACTACTAATGCTATTTCTATCACTATTCAAAGAATATCTCAGTGGTGTCATCTCCATCATTGTTGCACCTGCAAATTTTGGAGAAAAAAATACGGGAAGGGGCGGGGAAGGAGGATAGATAGAGAGAGAGAGAGCGAGAGAGAGAGAGAGAGAATAAAGAGTTTTAATTCACAAACATGCTGTAGCAGCAATGCATGTTTTCTCACTCTCTACACATGCAGTTAATATAGTTAGGAAGAAGCTACGTGATTTGAGGTAGTACTGTTTTCTTCATTTTGGCTACTTCATGCTGTGTTCAGTTGGGCTGGGTGAACATCTGAGGGGTGTATCCAATATCGTAATCCCTTCACCTTTACTGGGAGGGGAGTGGAAAACACAACCTTGTAGGGCCCATGGAACCTGGGGTGTTTCATTTTTGCATGAAGCTTCTGCCATAGACCATCTCCCATGGCAACAATGGTTGCGTAGGGGTGGTGTTAGTTTGTGGATCAGTTGTTGTTTGTGGTTCTTCTGTGTGTAGCACAGCCATTTGTTTTGCGATGCATCTTATCGCACATGTAAATTGGGCCAGGTATTGTTTGAATTCTTCCCCCAGTATTGCTGCTGCTCTATGAGCATCTGATGCCCTTCTGACAGGCAATAGGGGTGTCTGCATACGTCTGCCAGTCACTATTTTATGGGGGGACAGGTGTTAGTCCTTACTGGGTTGTGTGCACAGATGGATGAGGGCCGGGGGCAGGCATTACACCCAATTCCTTTTTAGGGTGTTTCATATTTTGGACAGTCTGCTTTTAAGGAGGCTGGCGATCCTCTGCACCACCCCATTTGCTTGTGGGTGATAAATGGAACACATGCAATGTTTTATTCCTAATAGGGTAGTTATTTCCTTGAACAAGTCTTTGAAAAAGTGGGTACCCTTATCGGACCTCAAGACGTCACACACTCGCCATTTGTGTAAGGAACCGTTAACCCAACCCCAGAGAATCCCTGCATGTCGAGCGTCTTTCCTAATAGCAGGAATTTTCCTTCACGAATACGTGACTTCTCTGCTCCTGATTCCACCATAAAGATAAATTGTTTATTCCCTTTCTCGGCCCCCACCAGTGACTCCTCTTCTGGATGTAAGGTCATTTACAGGACAGGACATCCAAGTGCTCTCTCTGGTCTGTCCTAGTCGGGGTATGTGTCTGTCCCAGGGAATGAGAAAGGATTTCCCCCTACCATGGTAGCTCCTTGATATGGGTCCTCTGCTTCGTTGAGTGCAGTTGCAAAAGGGTGTCTGCTCTCTGTGGGCTGCTGGTTGGGGCGGGGCTGCTGTGGTTGCATTGCGTGGGGGTGGGACTGGTGTTGTTGCATTGCTTGTTGTTGGTGTGGTGGGTGGTAAGGGCCAGGGATTTGGGGCGGTAACTTCGTATAGGCCTGGTGAATTTTGTACGGTATTGAACTTGTTCCACGATCGGGCCCCTGGGGGCTCCCTGGGTGGGTATGATAATACTGTTGTTGATTGTAGTTATAATTCCCACCCTGACTGCTGCGACATTCCCTCGAAAAGTTTCCCTGCCTCCCACATGTCCAGCACTATCCAGGCATGCAACCCCAGGGTCCTGGCCCTACAAATACCCCTCCTCTTGGCCCTCGGTTACCACCTCATCCTTGTTGCTGTCCCCCATGCCACTGGGGTCCCGAATAATGCTGGTTTACTCCCCACTGTTCTTGCCTGCCATCAGCCCACACTGCTGCTATCCTTGCCTTTGTCGCAATGGAGGCACACCCCTCCTCTCCCAGCTGATCTGGGCAGCCCTGTTGATACTGACACCATTTTCACTCATTTATTTTGAACCAGTTTTGCTTCCTCTGTCTGCCGCCTCTGAACAGTTTCTTTCTCCTGCTCTTTGATCCTCCTACAATGGTGGACTATGATGCCTTTAATCTCGGGCCACCACTTTGCTTCAACCCCAGCCATCTTATCAAGCGCTTTCTGCAATTCTTTGTGTAGCCCTCTTTTTACAATGAAGTAAAAAAGGGATGTTTATTGGTCCCAAGCACTGCCCGTTTCTGCTCTCCACATCTCTTGAACTCTAAGAATATATTATGCAGCATCTTCCTCATCTCCCATTGTGCTTTGCATTAAGGACTGTAAATCTGTGGTGTCTGGAAAAGCGTGTCGCAGCACATCCCATACACATGCTCTGATCTTGTTAAATGATGCACTGCCATGGACATCGTTACTTAGCGAGGGTATTCTTGTCCATTTCTGTCGAGGGTATATAGTGTGGTCGCCCTGCGCCCTTGTGTATTAGAGGAATTTGCAGTTTCGCCTTTCTTTTCCTGCCCTTAATTGCACTTCCCTTTTTTCTGTGCCAAAGCTATTCTACCAAACCTTTCCCTTAATCTTCCGTCCCATAGTCTCTTTAATCTCGGTGTAGCCTGGGGCGCCTGCTCTGCCCCTACCACAGCATATTCCTCCATGTCGTCAAAGTCACTCCAATATTCCTTGTCCCCTCTCTGGGATCCCACATTCTCATATCTTAAGCTATCTGTTTCCCCATCCCGCGCTACATGGACGGTTCTTAGGGGGGCACTGTCTATTCTGTACAGGAAGTCACCCGACTTCCATTAAACCCTGGGCGGTTGTTGAGGTGCCCCTGTGGGCAACTCTGTCACCCTTGTCGCCCTCACATGCTGCTCGCAATCTTGCCAGTTCTGTATGCATTGATGCTGATACTACCTCTAGGTCTCTTGCGCTCACCCTGTTTGGGGCGATATCCCCGGGGGTGAGACATACGGTGCGGTTGGGGCCGTGCTTGGTGTGGCCACCAAAATGCCTGCTGACACATTTGTTGGGTTCATATACACTTCTGCTAGGCGCATTGCTAGTGGGTATATTCCATTTTCCTCCTCTGAACCTGTCTTCTTTTCACTGTCAGATGTTGCCCCCATCCCCTTTTGGGACCTCTGTTTCCTCATATATTCTCCAGAGGTCTAATATTTCCCTTCTATTCTGCAATGGTCACCCCTTATATCTTGTGGTCACGTAAGTGGAAATATGGTCCAGAGCACATCTGTGAAAAGACCCATGTTCCGTCCAGGAGTGGGGCATTCCCTCCCCTTTAGTGTCAGTCAATTTTCTCACAGTATAGGGGAAAGGATTTACATATATAGTCCAGGGGTGTGTCTATCTCCATTGTTGTGTCTGGAGAGTGTCTTTTGTCAGGGTTATGCTTGTACTGCTGTGCCACATTTAAAACAGAGATGCAGCCCATATCAATTAAAACATATACACCTTAATCGTGTCTCTAGTACGAGTCAATACTGTCAATAATTTCACAAAAAGAACACCAATTCACTTCTCCCCCTCCCATATTACCCACAAGAGCTTCTTCATTCACTCCCAACATGCTCCTCTGAGGCGCTCGCACACGTCACACACTCCCATCCTGGGACTCCTCCCTACACGTTAAAATACTCCAATAAAATAAACTAAAATAGCAAGCTAAAATGACAACCACTACTCTTCCCAAGCTCTCTAATTATACATAGCTTCTATATTTGTCCTTGTATTTATATCCCTTACCGGTTGAGACAGTGAATGCGGCATCACCTCACCCCCCCTTATTCGGGGGCTCCTGTATTCAATTTTCCTTATCCTTAATATCCTTAAAAAAAAAAAATTGCCATAAAAATCTCCACAATCTACAAACCAACAAACACTTTCACGTTCATACACTGCATGTTCACACTGCTCTATACACCCAACTCTACTTTGTTATCCCTTGCAGGCTATACTCATGTTTATATGTTCTTCCGAAAGCCTCCGTTCATGAGGGATCCAGAACAGGCCTGGGCCTCTCCCTAGATGTCAGGACCACTTCCCAGAAGGCCCGTGTGAACACGAGCCTTCCAGCGCAGCCAGAACCACGCACATGAACCTTTGCTCGTGCTACTGGATTCCATGCTGAACGGACGTGTGATCGAGGGGCTCCTGCAGGCTACTCTTCGCGCTGCCATACCCCGCATGTGCCAGCTGCAGGCCCTGCTCCTTGCTACAGATAAGAGCAGCATTATATGCGCTCCTGTGCTACTTATTAAAGAATGCTAATTGCGCATGTGACAGCGCGACGTGCGGGAGGGCATTGCTCAGCATGGACTGGTGAGTTTCAGGGTTGCATGCTAAACCCAGAAGCCAATTGCTAGCATAGAGTATCAGGGAACAGGCTGCCGCATGAAGAGGATGTGTGCTTTTATGGCTGCTTTGACCTGGGAATCGTTTACAGCCACTGAGCGGCTGACGATCACTGTATGACTGCAAATGTGTAAAGCAGGTTGCCGCCCATGATAGGAATGGTTTGCTTCCATTGCACACTCTCATAGTTTTCTGGCTTGCCTTGTAGGGGAGCCTCCCATGCAGGAGTTGGACACCCAGACAGCAGCACACGGAACAAACAAAACAACCAAAGCTAAGTGGAATTTGCTATTGTTTAAAGCTAATGTGTAAGAGATTGTGTGTTCCCCAAGTTAAGGCGATTGAGCAGACAAGTTACATGCAAGTAAATGTGTAATGTGCACATGAGCACTGCTACGGTGCAGGAGGATAACATGAGGTAATGGTATCCCCAATAGAAGATGCACTTTCTAGGTTCAGGAAAAACTAAGAGGCATCAGAGGGGGCTATAGGAACTTAAGTGTCAACAAGGTGTGAGTGTGATAGTGTGAGCATGGAGTTAATGGGCGGAGATCGCCTACCCCAGGAAGGGACATGAGAGCATGGTTTTCCCTTACACCCCTTACCCATCCACAACCTTTACCTAACCCTCTATCCGGTTATCATCATTCCTCCTACCCATCCATTCCAGCTGACTCTCACTCTCTTTCCCCAGCGGGTTGTGGTGGCCTGTGGTATTACACACTCCCAGGTACCAAAACCCAACGGGGAGCCAGGAGTTTGTGCTACCTGTGCGCAAGACTGCAGGGACCTGACTGAAGCACAAGCCCATGTACTGTGAAGTGCCCAGGTAGCATGACTAGTCATGGATGATATGTTAGCTCTGTTGCAGGAGCTCAAAGCTGAGCTGTCCGCGACTAGGCAGGAATATGTTAGTTTGGCCGGTCAGGTGCATACTCTAGCGGTGCAGGTCACTGCCCAACCTACGCCGTTGCCCAGGACTCCTACTCCTACCCCAGTCCAACTGCAGGTATCTACTGACCACCACTCCCATTAGCACCGCCCAAGATGTATCATGGGGATCCACAAAAATACAATCAATTTGTGATGCAGTGCCAATTGCATTTTTTGACCAAGCCTGCCATTTTCTGATCAGCTGAAGCCTGCACTGTCTTTGTAATTTCCTATTTGGGTGGTGATGCTGCATCTTGGACAACGCCCCAAGTACATGAAGATGATGCACTCTTGTATAGTTGGGACACCTTTCTAGAAGAATTCAGCAAGATATTTAACTGGAGGGCAGAGTTGTTGATTAAGGATAGGGAGTTGCTCACGTTAAGCCAAGGAAGGAGGGATTTAGTAACTTACGTTAGAGCCTTCAACTACCTTAACCCTGGTGATGGAGTGGCCCCAGGAGAAGCGGATGCCATTGTTCTACCATGGGTTGAAGGATGAGCTTAAGGAACTGATTGTGCAGGTGGACCCTCAACCCGACAATTGTTCTTCTATGTTAGATTTGGACTTGTACCAGAGACAAAGCAAACAAAAACAGGACTGGTAAAAGTGGGAGTCCAAGCCTATTGCTCGTCTAGATGATCAGAGATCCTATAAAGGTTTTTAAAGGAGCCTAGAAGAGCTAATGCAGATGGCTACCGTTCGAGGACCATTATAAAAGGACAAAAAGGATAAGAGACGGCGAGACAAGTTGTGCCTCTATTGCCGGAAGGCAGGGCATTTTGTCGGAGAGTGCCCCACAAAGCCCAAAGGGGAGCAGTCGGGAAAACACCAATGCTCACCAATAAGGGTGATCCGGGTGAGCCAGCTGGAAGACACCCCAAAACTAGCAGGCATAGGTCACACATGTAACAGTTTCTGGCCATTTAAGTTGGAAGGGAAAGTGAGTCCCAGTATCTCTGATGGTAGATTCAGTTGCCACAGGAAATGTTGTCAATGAGGTGCATGCATCCCAGTTGGGTTTGCTGCTCGTGGACAAAGAGCAGGAAGAGAAAGTCAAGTCAGTAGATGGTTCACCATTGGTATCTGGTCCAATTAGGAAGCAGGCAAAGATTTTGCAATTGGAGTGCAGTCAGCAGCACCAGGAAGAGATAAAGTTTGATGTCATAGCAGCAGTGCAGTTCGGGTTGATCTTGGGTTTGCCATGGCTGGGGTTTCACAATCCAACTGTGAACTGAACCCTGGGTTCCATACAGTTCCTGTATGAACATTGCATAAAATATTGCAACTAAGCAACAGAAAGTCTTGCGAAACAGTCAGACAAATCAGGCTGGATTAAGCATATAGATGGAAACGTAGACACCACCTTGCCTGCTGCATATCAGGAGTTCAGGGACATCTTCATCCTTCTTCATCTTCTGGATCTATACATGATGGATTGAAGAAGTGTCTCTTTGGAGTCCCTATCTTTATTACTCCTTTCAAGCTTCCTGTGGTCTTTACATGTTCGTCTTTATTCCATGTCATCAATTCACATTGTCCATTTGGGCTGCAATAAACCCATCTTCCCACATAGTTTCGATGTTTCCTGGGGTAGAGAAACTTTGTTCCCTCTCGTACGTGAAAGCTAGCCTTCACAAAGTCTCTTATTTCTTCATCAGTCAGGTCTTTGGGCTTATATCCTGGCTTGACGTCTATCATGATCTTCATCCCTATGGTTTTCTTCACAGTTTTCTGGCATTGGGGAATTATTATCTTAATGACACAGAAGTCTAGTAATGTCATTACTAGCAGGGCTCTCAGGAACTTGAATGCATCTGCCATCATTGTGTGACCCATGAGAATAGTGATCCAAACCAGCTGTCATCGTCCACTTTGTCCGTTTTTTCAATCATCTGGTTCTTCAGTTTTGTCAGCATACTTATGGCTTCTGTTTAAGTTCCATTTTCCTCATCGTGAGATGGATTAAATGTGCAACATGATTCTCTGATTTTTGCACAAATGCCTCCATCCATACCTGTGATCATGTCGAGTACATAGCTGTTCTGGAGAGTCATCAGTCGGATGGCTCTTAATTCTTCTTTGATTGCGTTGAATCCTTTTATGGTGGTTTTGATGGTCTGCAGTAACTCCCATCTGGTTATCTGCAACCATTTAGTGTTTGCTCCGACTTGGACTCTTGGCATAAAAATAGTAGTGAACACTGATGAGGTGAGGCTGAACTGCCTATGTTCATATGGAATTGCAGGAAAGGCTTCTTCTGATTTAGCAGAGAAGTAATTCTCTCTCTTCATCCATGTTAGCAGTTCCACAGAATTCTTTTTCCTTAGGTGAGCATCTGCTTTCGGGAAACTGTCAATGTTCAGGTCACTTTTCGGTATCACCAATGATGGAACGTGGACGTTCACTATTGTACATAAACCTCCCCAGTGTTTCGGCAGTCTGATGTATGTCTTGGATCCACATACCCAATAATGATTCATAATTACTGCAGTTCCATACACCATTCCTGGAGCATCAGAAACTCGTCCACAGTTCTGATTTTCTCCCATATTCCTTGTGCCATTATTCCTGAAGCAGAATTTTGGGATCTCTAGTGGCACTATCTGCAGGGGTCCACCTCTGTCTTTGACCCATGTCAGCAGTTTTGCAAGCTTTGGCCATAATGGCTTACATCTATTTCGCACTATGTTGATGGTAGGCTCGTAGTGACCGAAGACCATCCATGCTTCGCATATCACTACTTTCTCCCATCCGTCTGGTGAAAGCACTGTTCCCCAAATTTGCATTTGACCTCTGTTCTTCGATCTCCGAGCTTCTTCTGGAGTTTTTCCTTGGACGTTTAGCTTCTGGTTTGCTTCTCTTCTGATTTCTGCTCCTTTAACTCCAGGCTTCTCGTATCTGATCACAATGTGTTTTGTCTTTCCATTGTTTCTTGTCTTTATGTCCTGAACATAATCGTCTTTATTTGGATCTGTTGCTTCAGTTGCCCATTTCAGTGAGGCATCACTACCCATGAATTGGCCTCTGGTCTTGCACATTTCTACGTGTGAGAGACAGTGTGCTGTCTGAACATCAATTTCTACAGCTACGAAGATCTTGGACTTTCCCATGCTGTATGGTAGGAGTGCACAAACAAAGCATTACCCTTCTGAACTCCGTCTTCCAACTTCTTTCATATGCTGGTACCAAATGTTGTTTCCCAAATGTGCTGTGCTGTCAAAGTAATCGTTTAGTTCACTGTCATCTTCACGCATGCTTCTCTTGATTCTTATTGTTTTCCTGTAGTTTGCTATCACTACATCCCTGAAAGCATCTGTATGGCTCCTTCTTGCTGGAGGGTTCTCAGGTATCCTGGTCCATGGCGCAGACTTCCTCATCTGTGCCATTTGAGTAGATCAAATTCTGGCAATTATTTCCTGATCCTCATATATCTTTTTCTTTCTGGCTAGGAATGTTCGTATCCATAGTGGCAGTTGTCTAGTATGTGACTGTACTGTGGAGCTTGCACTTGTCCCTTTCACTGGACATATGGGTTTGTCCATGCTGTCTCTGTGGGTTTATTCTCTAACTCCTCTTGTCCTTTTCGTGTTCTGGTTACGAATGGCCAAAATGAATCTGCTATTAGTTGTGTTCGTGCAAGAATCTTTTCCAGGCTTCACTATTTCCATAAGTGCTGAATCAGGAATGTCCACTAGTGCTGTTCCTGTTGGCGTCTCCTCCACTTTCTTTTGTTTTTCCACAAGTCCAGTCTCTTCCATGTGTCTTTTCACCTTGCATGTAGTAGGATGTCTTGTAGTATGTAGTTTTTTTCCTCTCTGAGGCTTTGAGTTGTGGTTTTGCAGTCATTGGCAATCCCTTACCGCCCTACTACGAGGTCCCGTAGCGGGTCCCTTCCTTAACGCCTGGTCTGACCAGGTGTTAAGGACAGGACCCGTTAAGGGACCTGGGCGCAAATGACGGGCTTGACATACGCCAGACTGTTATTTGTGCCCCCCCATTCCCATTGAGCCCTATGGGGGCTCAAATGGGAATGGGGAATGGTTTGGTAAATGGGGACTTACCGGTCCCTCTCGGAATGGCCTGGTAAATCCCCATTGAAGCAAACCGGAGTCGGTACCAGAATGGGAGGCAGTCATGGCGCGAATAGCGCCATGACTTCCACCATACTCGGAATGAGGGGCATTGGCATTCAAGAAAGCAGATACCTTGAAAAAGATTGTGAGCCTATCACTTCTTCCTGACTTAAAAGAGAAAAGAAAGAGGACATGGTTAGAAACAGACCATACTGGATTCAGGAAGTGTGGCTTTTGCACTCTGTGCAAATATGCACATGCACAAACCAAAGAATTACAGGATAAGAATGGACTCATTCTCAGGATTAAACATGAAATTAACTGCAGGACGAAATTTGTTGTATACAGGATCATCTGGATCTGTAGTAAAATATACATTGGCAGTACTAAGAGGGAACTTCGCACCAGAATCAGAGAACATTTAGCAAGGATGGGAGTCAGAAACCAAGGTTCCCTTTGGCACACCATTGGCAGACACACCATCAGATGGCCGAAAAAACTGCAATAAAATTCATAGGATTACAACATATTCTCAAGCAAGAAGAGGGGGCAATAGTCTTCTAAAACTGAGACAAGCAGAGGCTAAAATCATTTGTTTTCTTAATACTACAGTAAATGGGTTGAATTTGGATAATGAGATGATCTCTTTTCTTTGAACAATTGTTTTCATATTAAGTAACCCAGATCACTAGGATATGTACTACAGTAACAACCACAACATTAGAATGACTAGCAGTTGTAATTAATGTGGTGCATTAATGTAACAATTAAACATTCCCAGGTATGTTTCATTTCAGCAATATCAAATACTATATTTTTGGTGATATAGTCTCTATCAGAAAAAGAGATCCGATGCTATTGCAGGTAATTAAATGCACCGTTTTTTGTCACTATGCACGGGGATGTATGTCCTACCGTAGTTAATTTTCCAAATTAAATGCTCAATGAATGCCGCAGTGAGCAAGACACAAAATGTGAAAAACGGCAATAACGTTGTGATGTCTAATTGGTTCAGATATAACTTGGGCTACGCGTGGTGGGGCTAGCACGATACCACGTAATATAGATAAGCCGCATGTTAGATATGACCTTACTTTGCTGGCCGTATTCAAGCAATTAGTTACCCTGATTAAATTAATATATTACCATGAATGTCACAAAAAAAATTGTCTATCATTACAATGTCAAATGGTTTCTTTTCGCATGATTAATACATTGTTCAATTAAAATGAGAATAATATTTGGAATCTCAGATTTTCTCTGACTTTCTAGCCGGTTATAAACTTGTTTATAATAGCCTATCTTTACAATCCTTAAAAGTCCCTTTCATTATGGCAACCCCCTTAGTTCACAAATCAGTGGAGTCGAAGAGGGACTTCCACGAGCATGACACTTTGCTCTGGCAACGTGTAAACCCTACGCTTGGGTTTCCAAGGGAAACCAAAAGCATTAAACACTAATGGGGTAATTCATAGATTTCAGGGCAGAGGCAGCGCACACGAGCAGTGCAGAGAGGGAGCGTGCACCAGCGTGCGCCAACCGTGTGCGCTAAACAGCATTCTGGCGCACCGCGTATTCATGGAATTCCCAAGCCATTTTGAGTGCTGGCGCAAAGAACATCCCGCCCGAATCATGTCCCCCTGCACCCTCACCCACCCAGCATTGACTGGCACCTGCCAGCAGGCCCTGACTCATGCCCCCCCAACACGTCATCACGACCCACACACATGGCCCTTATGGCCACCCAAATCCCACCCCACGCCACCCCAGTCCAAACACCCAACCAAGTATTCCATCCACCCACATTGAAATCCCCATTACATGATACATCCCAAATGGCAAGTATGACATCAATACATGTCTGTCACACACACACAATGGGTGCAAGTGAATGAGAAAACCCACATCGTGACATGCATGAAACCAATGAGAGAATACCACACAAATGAAGTGTGAAACCAAAATGTATTCAAAATAAAACCAAGGGAATGAAAGAAAATCACAGAATAATAGAAATAATAAACTAAAGGCTGCATGTCTAAAATAAATGAAATAAAATATATGAATGCTGCACCAAAATAAATCCAAATAAAAATGTCTCCAAAGGGTGCGTCCATCAAACAAAATCCCAATGAAAAAATAAATCCATCGCTCCATGGTAAAAAAATGAAAAAATGAAGTCAAATCCAGTCTTCAACTATATACAATTTCCAAACCCAGGGTACATGAGCCCAACAATCCAAATGAAACCTACAAAAACCCTACCTAATAAACAACTATATACAAAAAGGTGGGGCATAGTCCATGCACCCCAAATGAAATGAAAATATAAAGAAAACCTAACACTAATTAACTATATACAATGGCGGCGGGCAAGTCCTACGGCTCACTTGTTGATTTCCCAGGCCAGGGCATCATCGAACTCCTGTTCAACGTCCTGGAAGCGGGCCTGTTCCCTGGACCCGAGGTCTCACAGGGATAATGCCATGTCCACCTCCAACGCCCTGCGAATTTCCCCGAGGCTTCAGACCCTGCGCATGGAGTTCTCCGCCCTGACCATTGTGAGCCGTGCCTCTTCTGCCCGCCGCCGCTTCGCATCTATTTGCTGGCCCAACCGCTACCACACGGAACACACTCCCAATCCAGGGTCCTCCTGACCTCCGGCCGATGCCTGCCCTTCTGATGTTGATGGCCCCCGAGCCATCATCGCTCCCACCTTGAGCCTGTTGATGCCTGCACGTCCTCCTCCTGCTGGGGTCCAGTTGTTGGAGGCCACCCCTGCTGGACCTCAGACTCCCAACTGTGGCAGGGATGTGTCCTCCACCAGCATGGCCGCTGGGTCAGAGGCAGCTCCACAGGGTACCCAGGTGATACTTGGGCCTGAAGATGGCACGGAGGACGACTGGCGCATAGGGGGGCAGTTGAGGAGGGGGTCGGTACAAGGTCCAGCTGACGGAGGAACTCAGCACTGGTGACCCGTCCTCGTAGGTTGACACGGTCAATGAGGCATCCCAAATAACATGCAGAGTCCTCACGAAAACCCTGCAAGTCATCCCGGATGCCCCGTTGACGCAACGCCACCCCAGCCAGGACAGGCTCAACACGGTCCCGGATTGCCACATCTGCAGGGAGAGGAAGGCCAGTTGTTGTTTGCACATCACCTCCCTGCGAACGGGTCTGGACGAAGGCATCCCTGCTGGTGCGGGATGATGCAGTCACAGGATCGGGGACAGGATTATACACAGGCACCTCCATGGCAGCCTGTGCTGCCTCCTGTCCCTGCATCTGGACTGCACCACTAGCATCAGTGGAATCCCCCCCTCCAGACCCTGTGTGTATCCCTTCCACAGCCTCCTCCTCAACCAAACCCACCACCAACCTGGATGACTCCATGCCATCTTCCTCCGTTGGACCCTGTGGGGTCTCAGCTGCCCCTTCTGCTGCCGAGGAGTCCACCTCCCACCTCCGCCTCTTGGACCTACCCTCGGCAGCTGCGGCCACGGACGTGGCACTAGACTCCTCACTCCCCGACGAGATGACAACATGGGAGGGGAGCTGGGCCTTGTGTCTCCGGCTGGCGGTGGGATCCCTGCCGCTGTGCTCCATAGCACCGTCTCCGTCCTCTTCATCAGTTGACGCTGCAGACAGGGAGACACAGAACACAGCCATCAGGGCACTGCACAATGGTCTGATAAACACATGGCAGTTGCAGATGAATAGCAGTCTCAAACCTCACCCATGGCATCACACTCCCCAACACACATATCATTTCAACCCACACACACATGTGCAAATTAACAGGAATGTTGCAGCAGGCAGCACCATCCATACACATACAACAGCATGAGCATCCAAATGTTAGCCTGATGTCACATGCAACACGGGAGTGCCAAACAGATGCACACACACACACCACCAGACATACATGCATCTGCACATCTCCACCACCCGTCGCAGTTAAATCATAGGCATTCATGTCACATCTGCCGATCAGCCTCCTACATGTCGGTGTCACATGCATCCATGGTGTATCACAGTAGCACACATGTCAAATACACACACATGCACATGTACATTGTGCACGTACATGAAGGTGGAAGCAGCATCCATGTGTCACACCACAACCATGCCACAGTACATCCACATAATTCAAAACATGTGTGTACCGACACATGCATTTGGGCACCATGCATTTGAACACATACACCATTGATGTGCCTCACACATGACTGGACTCACATGCAGCAGGCTCATGTCCCTGTACATACACATCCATACATGGGCCTTCCAAGACATATGTCCAACCTGCACACTCATGCCACACCTCCACATGCACAGCGTCCAATCAGTAAGCATGGTCACTTACTGCTCGACTCTGGATGGGTCTGCCTCTGAAGGATCTGGCGGTGGAGCGCTGGGCTTATGCATTCCAGGACCCTCATCAGGATGTTGCTAAGGCAGACGCGGCACCCGTCTGCATGCTTTCCCTTCAAGAGGCGCCGGACCTTGCTGAGGGTCCTGGACCTGAAGTCCTCCCAGCGCTTCCGGACGTGTTGCATGTCGCGGGCTGCCATCCCCTCCTGGTTGATGGCAGCCACAATGTCCGTCCAGATCCTCTTCCATCCTTCATTGTCGGCGCGTGAACTTCCAAAAAGGGCATTATAATACCCCAGGACTTGCTCCACGAGGATACCAACTTCTGTGGCACTGAAGTTGGTAGCCCTCTGCCTCTCTGGCTGGGGGTTGCCAGTGGTCTCCGATGGTGTTTCCCCCGACATGGCAACCCCCGAGGCAGGTGTAGGTGGGCAACAGGGTCCTGGGGCTGGGCTGTGGAGTGATGGAATACCAGTCGGGGGTCTTCTGTTCCAGCAGGGGCGGTCACAGCAAACCGGACCCCTGCAGATGGCTGACGTGCAGGCACCAAATAGCACCAAATAGCAGGACACATGGCCAGCAGGCAGGCAGCAACAGATACCAGGTGGGCACGTGCTTGGGGCGCTGGGGGGCAGGAAAATGGCCTTCTGGGCAGGAGCGTGGTCTTCTGTGTGTTGTTGCATGACCAGCTTGATACGGAGTGATTTGGCACGTGAAAAAACTGTACGTCAGCGTGTAATTCGAGGCAAGGCCCTTAGCGCCTAAGTGCATCTGTGACGTAATGCGCAAGGGTGTTTCCCTCAGCATGTTGATTGTACACGTGCAAAAACTGCATGTCCGGGTGTCACTGCATGTAATTGGAGGAAGGCCCTTAGCGCGTACACGTGTAAGTGACATCGCACGTGTGGGCTGGGTTAAAAGGTACAAGAGGGACGCCATTTTCTTGTACGTGCTTTTTGTGGAGAGCGCGCTGGTCATTCTTGTACTTCTTGTCAGTTCACATGTGATTACTTCACAATGGTTCCAGTTCTTACTCCTTGTATACTCAGACGGCGTTCAATTCTTCTTTTGGCGGGGGTGTTGCCAACGCACACATGTGCGTCTTTTTCACATTCTTTTTCCAGGCAGACAGTGAGTCGCGCACGTATTTTTCAACTGTGGTTGCCCCCGTGTGTCACGTACCCATTCAGATGTCATTGTAGACTGCGTGTACCACGCGTCCACTTATTTTTGTGTTTCTGGGTGCCACAGCGTAGTGCAGGTTCTCTATTCCACCACGTGGGCTACCAGGGGTCACGTGCACATTAAATTTTGTTTTCGGGGTGCCTGAGCATTGCGTGACCCGTCATCTTACCCCAGGAGTCACAGACAGCCTTGCTAGAGCACTAGGGTACGTATTCCATCTAGTACCCTACCCCTTTCACCCCAATTGCCCAGGACAATTGTTTACTGCATCTCCCATTCACACAAGAACATCAGTCCCATGGTTGGGAGGCGACCAAGCGGTAAGGGAGGCAAAGGTGGCTGACCTCCAAGAGGTGGGCGTGGTAGGGGACGTGGCCAGGATGTGCAGGGTGGCCCAAGAGGCCAGTGTGCGGAGGACCAATCAGGGACACCTATGCCCCACCCAATGGGTCGGGGAGATGCACCTGACACCATCCAAGCTCAGGCCTTGTTAACATCGCCCATATTGTCAACTGAACCGGCACAGGATGACTCCCAGGCTGACTTCCGTGTCACCAAGTCAAAGCCATGTGTGGCGGTAAAAGTTGCGGTCACCAGGCCCTGTGGATCTGGGGCAGCAATGTCATCTGCTACCCAAGTAGCCAGGGTGAGGAGGATGCAGGGGCAGCTGCAGCTCAATCCAACCCAGCTCCGAGTCTCCCAGCCGTGACAGTGTTGGTGCCCAGTCCACCTGCGCTTCAGCCCCTACCAACCAGAGAGGTGTAAGCCACTCAGGGTCCGGACCACCTTCCAAGAGGAAGAAAGGTGCTCTTGCAGTACAGGCTCGGACCCCAGACACGGCTACCCACCCCGGCACGTCAAGGAAGCGTAGTTTCAATGATGCAGAACTAGACGCACTTGTGGGCTATGTGTCGGCCCATGGCCGCGAAATGGTGGTGACTGCAGGGTGCAAGACTATGACTGCTCATCGTAGGGCCCACTGGCAGTGCATCGCGGACCACATTAGTTCCCTTGGATTTGTGAGGCGCACAGCTGATGATTGCTCTAAGTGGTGGAATGACCTCAAACGCAGAGCAAAGAACAAGCTGGCTTCCAATTATGCCTGTACTCTGGTGACTGGCAATGGGTCTCCACCAGAGGTGGGTGAACTAACAGAACACGAGGTAATCGCTGAAGAGTTCATCACAGAGGATCAGATCCAAGGCATGGGAGTCCTACCAGATCTTGAGGCAATGCCCGGTGAGTGGCCATGCATGCGTGTGCAAACAATGTGTATGTTGCTTGGGTGATGTGTTGTGATTGAGTGCCAGGTGAGGCTGTGTAGTCATGACTGCTATGGGTCACCCATGTGGTGCCTCCAAACCATACCCCAGCCTTGGGTTAGGGTTTTCAAGTATCCCTTCTGACCACAGTAGACAATTTGCACCACATTACTGCACTTGCCCTTCAACTGTCATCTTGCCACAACATTGTTCATACTGTTACCTGTTCATTCTGCCTGATTGATGAAATCCTTAGCATTTTTACCACACATTTTTGTGCCGTACTGCCCCAAATGTAACATACTTCAGTCATAGATTGCACCCCACAATGGCCCACATTTGTTACCTTATTATGGAAATGATTTCACCAATCAGGCTGATTGAGTAATGTGCACCTAGACATGGCCTGCACACAATCATTTCAGGGCCCTTTTTGAATGTTCAACATGACAATTGTCTTCTGTCATGTTCAAGTGACCAACCATTGATGTATCCATGTGCCTGCCATCACTGCATCAGTGAACACTGGGTTTGTTGCAGTGTGTGGCACATGTGTGTTTTGTCACTCTATTTTGCATGTTCAATTTCATGATGTCCATCTCACATGGATGGGTGACAGTACTGATTTGCTACCATCTGGGTACCCTTGTCAAATCTGCCATGGCTATGCTATGTGCCATCTGTGTGCTGGCATGTGTAATGTATGCGGATTGTCCATGCCACTCACAGGCTAATATGTGATGCCAGTGCTATCAAGCATGCAGCACATGTGTTGCTTTTCCATCTTGGAGTCATCAGTGTCTGCTTTTTGCCTCCCCTTCCAACTCATTGACAGTGCATGCATGCCAGTGTTATTGTCATGTGTGCCATGTGTCATTTATGTACTGGATGTCTGCCTCGTCATACCTATTTGTGGTGGCTATGGTGCTCATGCCTGTTTCATTGCTTTTATTTTATGTTTTTGCAGGTAATGAGGCACTTGATGCTGTTGAGGAGGAGGAGATGGCACAGTGCCAGGAGTACTCACAGACACAACCGGGCACCAGTGGAGGACGTGGGGTGGTGGTGGGTGAAAACCCATTACTCCTACATACCATACTGTCCACGGGTGTCTCTGGGTACACCTCCGGAGAACTCTATGAATCAAGTGCTGGATTGGACATTGAGACATATGTCCCGTCGCAGGTGAGTATTTCTGTCAGGGATGCTGTTCTGTCTAATCCACCTGCACTGGGAGTAGACCCCTCTATGGGGCATTCAGTGTTGGAAAGTCCACCTGTGGCCGTTACGGATGCAAGGTCACACCCCCACAATATTTGCTCCTGTTCCTGGGCCAGCAGATCAAAGGAGGAAAGCAGTCCTGCAGCCGCAGGCTGTGCCAGCACGGCAAGGTGCACATCACCTTGCCCCAAACAGGTGTGGTTCCCGCCAACGCGGTGGCCGTGTGCCACCATGCAATACTGTGTGGGAGAACTCCATGTACACTATAACAGCACAACAGGGGGCATCGTGTGAGATGATGGCTAAGGCCATGGATAGGGTGGCCACTTCCATTCTCCCCCCTGAAAGGCAGGTGGAGCTCCAGCAGCAGACAACAGAGTCCATTTGCCACTCACAAAGGGAGGACATGTTGGCGTTCGACAGGGACCGATGGGCTGGACCGGCGACTTTGCGCACAGCCATATCTGCAGAGTCACAGGCCCACAGGGATGCCCTGAGGTTAGAACACAGGTCCCTCAGAGATACTCTGTGTGAACTTGAGGTGTCCCGGAGTACAAGGTCGGAACAGCAGCTGGAGCAGCTGACACGCACACTCTCAGTTGAGCTCCAGGCAACCCGTCAGGAGATCCGGGCATCACGCGAGGCCATGCAGTCAGAAATGCGTGTTACCCGTGAGGTGCTGCATGAGGATCTCCGTACCATCATCATGCAGAACCAAACATTTCAAATCGCATGCTTGCTGCCATGGAGGAGCATGCCAGGGCTTTGCGTGGTCTGCCTCCCATATCACGCCCACCTTCTGATGTATCACCAGAGGGTGATGACAGTGACGGCAGTTCTCCCACTGTAGCGTAGCTGTGCAGGCCATGAGCCCATGGAGGGTTTTGTTTCTCAACTTCTACGCATGTGGGTGTTGGGGTGCACACTGTACCTCGTCCCTCCTGGGTGGCCTTCCCCCCTCCCCCTGGTCCACATATGGCCATTTTGATTATTTTTTTTTCACATTTCATTCCGATTTGCTAAATGGAAATAGTATTCAATTCATTTGTTATCTTTATTTCTTCTTCTTGTTTGTTCTATTTTTATTTTCATTTATTTTTATTTGGTTATGCTTCAGGTTTTTACTTTATTATTTTAATTTGTTTGTTTTACTTTACATTTTCTTTTGCTTTTTCTATATTTCATTTGCATTTACATTTATTTTCATAACCATTTCCTTTAAGATTGTGAATTAATGTTAGAGTGTGTTGCTTTGTGTGGCTTCTGTAGGCATCCACTGTTTATTCCAGCTGGGCACATGCAGACGTGTCCTCTCTTTGAGTTAAAAACTTTGGTTCCTGACACACACACCCCTCCTGCTTCCCCTTACCATGGGTTCGCAAAGGGTGTGACCAAGTGACAGTAACTTACACAGAGACATTGGGCTCCCATGAGTTGTGTGGGCAGTCTGTAGTCCAAACTGTCCATACATCCCTAGTGGGGATTGTTGTTCATTTCTCCACTGCATGGTGGATTTATATATGGTTTTACATCCAGGACTTTTTCCTTTTATGCATGTAGCTTGTTCATATCTTTACAAGCCCATCTCATTTGCAGATGCAGTTCATGTTGTATGCAGTACGCTGCCACATTTGCCTACCAGCAACACTCTGCACTTGGAAGGGGTCAATGTGCTGCCTTAGTCAGGTTGTGACACTTGCACTACTTTCATTTTTTACAGTCATTTGTTGCCACTGTTGGATCCTGTACTGATGTTTTGTCTTGCTGGTAAGTATTTGTTCATGTGTGTTGTTTCTTATTCATTACTGAGAGGAAATTGTCTCTGGCCTGTTTCCATTTGGGACAGTGCACTTTGTGACACTTGTGTCATGTGTTGTGGTGCATTCATTTGGTTGCTTTCACATTGCATGCCATGCCATAGTGTGTTGGGTAGCTGAGATGGGGAGGGGTTGGGTGACATGCCACTTTTTGGAAGTGATATTTTGCAAGGGGGTATTCCTTCATGCTGCATGAATGTGTGCCTTTTACTGACACAGCATTGGGTGTCTTTAAGTAGCTAGGGATGCACACTATGTAGCACTTCCAGGTGAACAATCTCAGGGTGGTATGGTTGTGACAGTCGACTGTCCCTTTTGTCATCATCATTGATTGTCAGCTGGCATGTGCCAGGCCTGTGTGCACTCCGCAGGGGCGGGATTTTAGGTTAAGTAATTTGCCACAAGCTGGGTACGGGCTGCCTCACCATGTGCCCTTTTACCTCCCATGTGCAGGGGCCGTGCATGTGGTTGGTGATGTGGGGTACCACCATGTCCACCGGCACGCCCCGCCGGGTTGCAACGCTGTGCAGGACACATGCTGCCACTATGATCCTGCACACTACCGGGAGCGCATAAAGCAGCTGCCCACCAGAGCGGTTAAGGGAGCAAAAGCGTGACTTCAGTATTCCGATTGAGCACTCCACTATGCCCCGGGTCGCAATACGGGCTGTGTTGTATCTTACCTCGGGTGGTATGGTGGGGTTCCGAATTGGCATCATCATGTAGGTGCTCAGAGGGTAGGCACTGTCCCCTGGGGAGGTGATAATGGTTGTCATTAGTGGGGTTTTCACATTTCTCAGTGTCTGACATGCATGCATGTGCAGGGGCATTTATACTCACCAATTAGCCATGTGTCGCCATGCTGCCCCGCTTCCAAGTCCCAGTTTAGGGGTGACATTCTGGATATCAAACTATCATGGCTGGACCCCCGATAGTTCTCACAACGTGATATATGCAATAAAATGCCCCTGCAGCTTGTACTATGTTGGTCAAACAATTAGGGTGGATAAAACCAGGTGGAACGAACATAGATCCTGTATACGGAACAACAATAAAAACTCACCAGTCACTGGCATGACAGAAAACACAATTTGGCCCAGATTAAAATTTTAATTTAGGAGGTAGTAGAAAGAAGAGATCCTCATGAGAACTTCCAGAAGAAAATGGACCAACGAGAAACCTTTTGGATCGACCGTCTTAGCTCCTTGACACCAAAGGGGCTAAACGAAGAGATCAATTACATGTGCTTTCTGTAAATGCCAATGTATACAGGTGCAAAACCCCACGAAGCCTAGCTATAATGTGTGACTTCACTTAACATGATCTTGCACTTTTCCACATTGTGCCTTATACCATTCCTCTTTTGTGCGGATTAGGCCTTTATACATTGAAAACTGCCCAGGTCCACCATGAGTGGCTTATTACTCTTTGATGACTTGCACTTATTCCGTTCATGGTGGAATTAGCTCTCTCCACTAATTGCTCTAAACTAACAGGAATATCTATAGATTTTTATATGTTTGACTAATCTGCTTTGTGCTTATTATCCCTCTTGGTAGACTATATAACTTCTGTTCATCTAAGAGTCATTTTCCACTCTTTTTCTACAGTCACAACTGAGGTTGCACAGCCCGCAGGTAACGTTTGGCAACAGAGTCATGAGAGCTTTGACAGCTCCATTTGCATACACTCCAATCTTACTGCAGCTTCTCGAGTTGCATTGTGTTGCCATGGAGACATCCCCGCCCCAGTGTGCACACCCGGGTTGGGCTGCGAGGCGTACATGCTCCAGCTCTCCAGCTGGACCACAGCGCCTCGCGAAGTCTCCATTTTAACGCATAAAAGAGGCTTCCAGTATGCGCGAGCATGCATCCCAGCGGCTCACACGGCAGCTGCTGGATCAGAACACTGACATGATGTGAGTGCTCGCGCTTCGGCACCGGCTCCTGTAGTGAATATAATTTAGAGAGTGACACGAGCTGATGCTTTGTTTATCTCCCAGCAGGGGCAGCATTGCTTCAAGCATTTTTACAAGCATTTGAAAATGTGAATTACACCCAATCAGGTATGACAAGTTCATAGACCACTTCTTACTACACAGATATTGTAGACTTTAATGTACCTAAACTAAAATGTACCGTTTTATTTTGTCTCTTTTTTCCATTTCGTGATGAATCGACTGTAACAACAATGAATGGTATGTGCTGCATTATATTTTGAACATGAGGTTATTTGTTTAATTTTTGCCTAGAAATCATGTTTGTTTAGCAAATATTGAACATTTGATCAGAGAAGTGATAGCTTTATTGAGCAAAATATTACCCATGTACAGCCCTGACAAATATTTTTCCGAAATGCATTGGCAAATGTACACCTGTGGCAGACTGTGATGATCGCTCATATTGTAAATAGGCGCTACTTCAAGTTTACATATGAGGAATGTGAATAAAACATTTCTTGATATACATTAATCAATTCAGTATATGTTTATAAAGACTTACCACTGAAGAAGACGAAAACATCTTTTTTCCTAAAAGGTTTTTGAACTTTGTTTGAACTTTTCAGCCCCACGGATTGCGGGCCAACTGTGAAGCGCCAGTTTTAATAAGGTGAAGCCACCTTGTTTGTTCCGCGTCATATTTATAGTGAACCTCACCATTGCAGCATAGTAGTCCAATTCCTGTCTTATTCTGTGAACACTATCAGGCCGATTCATGGAATTAATGTGCGCCGAAAATCTCTGTGCAAGTGTGCCAAAGCGTGCGAATCGCAGCGCAAGTGCGAAAAATCACAGTGCAAGCATTTCATCGATTCATGGAAGTTTGTGCGCGTGTAAATACTGGAATGTGCGCTAAAATCCAGCGTGGTGCACACGGGCGCACACGTCATCAAACGGCATGCGCTACGCGCACAGTGAAAGCACACATAGCGCGGCGCACACAACAAAAGTAGGCGTAACACGGGGGTAACACGCAGAATGGGGAACAATGCGTGAAAATGTGGGCATTACGGGGGAAGTACAGGAGGCAAATGCACGGAACGCCCACACGCGCGCCTACAACACGTATTCATGGAATCGAACAGGGGAAACGCGTGCACCAAAAAATACGCGCTAATCCGGAAACACGTACGCCAGCAGGAAGCAGGCGTACGCAGACCCGCGCAGCATAAAAGTGCGCGCAAACAACTAACAAGCTCAGACGCTACGATGAATATACCGTTCCTCACAGCAGTGGTCGTTGGACACCGCAGGAGGAGGAGGATAGTCAGGGCCAGAATTTTTACACCCAGGACCAGCCTTTTTGGGATGTCTGATGACCAGGTGTATGGGAGGTACAGGTTTCCGCCTCACATTATACTCAACCTGGTGAGTGAGTGGGAGGATGACCTCACATCACCCACCCTGTGCTCCCAAGCACTGAGCCCCTTGGAAAAGGTGCTCAATGTACTGCACTTCTTGGCCACTGGTTCATTTCAGCGGACAAGTGCCAATGTGGGGGTGGTGTCACAGGCCATGCAGTCACGCTGCCTACACCAGGTGTTGGCCATCATGACTGCACGCCCATCAGTCCGCAGGCACATATACCTGCCCAGAACACCTGCAGAAAGGCAGGCTGCCGTCCAGGATTTTTAGGGGGTGGCACACTTCCCCAAAGTGCTAGGTGCCATTGATTGCACCCATGTGGCTCTACGTCCTCCCAGGGCAACTGAGCACACTATAGAAACCGCAAGCAATGGCATTCCATCAACGTGCAGGTAGTATGTGATGCCAAGGGAATCATCACCTCAGTATATGCCAACTATCCAGGGTCCACCCATGACAGTTTCATTTACAGAATGTCAACCCTAAACTGGGACCTAGAAGCTGGGCGGCATGGTTATACATGGCTGCTTGGTGAGTATAAATGCCTCTGCACATGCATGCATGTCAGATACTGAGTAATGTCACAACCCCACTAATGATACCCATCATCACCTCCCCAGGGGACAGTGCCTATCCTCTGAGCACCCACATGATGACGCCAATTCGGAACCCCACCACACCACCTGAGGTAAAATACAACACAGCCCATATTGCAACCCGGGCATAGTGGAGCACACATTCGGAGTGCTCAAGTCACGCTTTCGCTCCCTTGACTGCTCTGGTGGGCAGCTGCTATACACGCCCCCAGTAGTGTGCAGGATCATAGTGGCAACATGTGTCCTGCACAACGTTGCAACTGCCGGGGCCTGCCGGTGGACATGGTGATGCCCCCACATCCCCAACCACATGCACGCCCGCTGAGCATGGGAGGGGAAAGGGCACCTTGTGAGGCAGCCCGTACGCAGCTGGTGGCTAATTACTTCACCTAAAATCACACCCCTGTTTAGTGCACACAGCCCCGGTACATACCAGCTGACAATCAATGATGATGACATAAGGGACAGTCAACTGTCACAGTCATACCAGCCTGAGATTGGTCACCTGGAAGTGTTACATTGTGTGCATCCCTACCTACCCAAAGACAACCAATGCTGTGTCACAAAAAGACACACATTTATGCTGCATGAATGACTACCCCCTTGCAAAATATAACATGAAAACAGCGCCATGTCACCCAACCCCTCCCCATCTCTGCTACCCAACACACCATGGCATGTCATGCAATATGAAAGCAAACAAAGGAATGCACAACACATGACACAAGTGTCACAAAGTGCACTGTCCCAAATGGAAACAGGCCACAGACAATATGCTCCCAGTAATCAATAACAAACAGCACACATGATCAAATACTTACCAGCAACACAATACAGCAACACAGGATGAAACATTGCCAAAATATGACAGTACCAAATCAAAGTAGTGCAAGTTTTACAACCTGAATAAGCCAGCACATACACCCCTTCCAACTGCAGAGTGTTGACGTCAAGCAAATGTGTCAGTGTACTGCATACAATATGAACTGCATCCGCAAAGGAGACGGCCTTGTGAAGACATGAAGAAGGTACCTGTGAATAAGTAGGAAGACATGAATGCACAAGCACATATCAATACACCATGCAGTGTTCAATACAACAACAATCCCCACTAGGGATGTACACACAGTTTTGACTACAGACTGCCCACACAGCTTATGGGAGCCCAATGCCACTGTGTAAGTCACTGTCACTTGGTCACACCCTTTGCAAGCCCATGGAAAGGGAAGCAGGAGGGTTGTGTGTGTCAGGAACCCAAGCATCTAACCCAGACACAGGACAAGCCTACATGTGCCCAGCTGGAATACACAGTGGATGCCCACGGGAGCCACACAAGGCAACACACTGTAAAAAACAAATAAAAAAAAATAAAAAATGGCCATGTGGGGGTTAAGGGGGGGGGAGGCCACCCAGGAGGTTCGAGGACAGGGTGCACACCAACACCCACATGTGTGGATGTTGCAAAAACAAAAAAAATACCTCCATGGGCTCATGGCCTGCACAGCTACGCTATTGTGGGAGAACTGCTGCTGTCGCTCCCTTCACCCTCTGCTTCTGCATCAGGAGGTGGTGGTGCTATAGGTGGCAGCCCACGCAAAGCCCTGGTATGGTCCTCCATGGCACCAAGTATGCATGTGTTGAAGGTCTGATTCTGGAGGATGATAGTTCAGAGAACCCCATACAGCACCTCACGGGTTGCCAGCATTTCTGCATGCATGGCCACGCGTGATGCCCGGATCTCCTCCCGAGTTGCCTGCAGCTCTGCTGAGAGCGAACGTGTGAGCTGCTCCAGCTGTTGTTCTGACCTTAAATTTTGGGAAGCCTCAAGTTCACTTAGAGTCTGCCTGAGAAACTGGAGTTCTAACCTCAGGGCTTCCCTGTGGCCCTGTGACTCCACTGAAATGGCTTCCCGCAGAGTCTCGAGTCTCGCCCGTCAGTCACGGTTGGACGCCAACATGTCTTCTCTGTGTGATTGGCAAATGGTATCTGTTGCCTGCTGTTGTTGCTCCATCTGCCTTTCAGGGGGGAGAATGGAAGTGGCCACCGTCTCCATTGCCTGAGCCATCATTTCAACTGATGCTCCCTGTTGTGCTCCAATACCGTACATGGAGGTTTCCCATACAGTATGGCCTGTTGGCGCACGGCCACCGTGTCGGCGGGCACCACATCTGTTTGGGGCAAGGCGATCTGCACCTTGCTGTACCGGCACTGCCTGAGGCTGCAGGACTGCATTCCCCCTCTGATATGCTGGCCCAGGAACAGGATCAGATGTTGTGTAGTGTGACCCTGCATCCGTAACTGACAAAGGCGGAGTTACCAACACTGACATCCCCATAGAGGGTTCTACAATTGGTGCAGGTGGGTTGGACAGAACAGAATCCCTGCCAGAAACACTCACCTGCGACAGCACATTAGTCTCATCATCCGATTCAGCACCTGAATCATAGAGGTCTGGGGAGGTGCAACCAGAGACACCCATGGACAGTATCATCTGCAATAAGATTGGGTTTTCACCCACCACCACACCACGTGCTCCACTGGAGCCCGGTCATGCCTGAGATTCCTCTTGGGTCTGCACCATTTCCTCCACCTCTACAGCATCAAGTGCATCATCACCTGCAAAAACATGAAAGACAACAAATGGAAACAGCCATGAGCACCATAACACACACATAGGCCTTACAAGCCAGAGATCCATTACATGATTTACACATGTCCCACATGACAATAACCCTGGCATGCATGCACTGTCATTGAGTTGGAAGGGGAGACAAAAAGCAGACACTGAGGACACCAAGATGGAAAAACAACACATTTGCTGCATGCTGGGTAGCACTTGCATCACACATTAGCCTGTGAGTGGCATGTCCAATACACATACATGACACATGCCAGCACACAGATGGCATGTAGCCTAGCCATGGTACATTTGACAAGTACAGCCAAATGTCAGTAAATTAGTACTGTCACCGATCCATGTGAGATGGACATGATGTGATGAAAAATGCTAAATAGTGTTACAAAATACGCATGTGCCACACACTGCAACACATCCAGTGTACAATAATACAGTGATTGCAGGCAGATGTACACATCAATGGTTGGTCACTTCAACATGACAGGAAACAGCTATCATGTTCCACATTCAAACAGGCCCCAAAAATTAATGTGAGCAGGCCAATACTCAATCAGCCTGAATGGTCTGATCATTCACATAACAAAGTAACAAATGTGGGACAATGTGGGGTGTAATCAATGACAGAAGCATGTGACATATGTGGCATTAGGGCTGAAAAATGTGTTGCAAAAATGGGAGAATTGAAACAATCAGCCTGAATGAACACTGAAAAATTCAGAACAATGTTGTTGCAAGATAATAGTTCAAGGGCAACTGCAGTAATGTGGCGCCAATTGACTACTGTGGGCAGAAGGGATATTGTCATACCCAAATCCAAGGCCGCTGAATGTTTTGGAGGAAGCACATGGGTGACCCATACCATTCAGGTGTACACACTCTCACCAGGCACTCAATCAGAACCCCTCACCCAAACAACATACACATGGATTACACACACATGCATGGGCACTCACCGGACAATGCGTCATAATCTGGTAGGTCTCCCACACCTTGGATCTGTTCCTCTGTGATGAAGGTTCCAGCAACACACTCATGTTCAGTGAGTTGGTTGTCCTCTGTTGGAGATCAACCGCCAGTCACCAGAGTAGAGGCATGATTTGAGGCCAGCTTGTTCTTTGCTCTGCGTTTCAGGTCATTCCACCCATTGTAGCAATCATCAGCTGTGCGCCTCACAAATCCAAGGGCACTAATGTGGTCCGCGATGGTCTGCCAGTGTGCCCTAGGTTGACCAGGTGTGGTCTTGCACCCTGTAGTCACCACCATTTCGCAGCTATGTGCCGACACATAGGCCACAAGTGCATCAAGTTCTGCATCATTAAAGCTAGGCTTCCTTGACGTGCCGGAGTGTGTAGCCGTGTCTGGGGTCTCAGGCTGTAGTGCCAGAGTACCCTTCTTCTTCTTTTTCAAAGGTGGTGCAGATCCTGAGTGGCCTATGCCGCTCTGGTCAGTAGGGGCAGAAGTGCAGGTGGACTGGGTACTAGAAGTGTGCGAAGGCACAATGACCATAGGTCTTGGTGCAGGCATTGGCTGCAGAGTGATGTTTGCAGGGCCAACGTCGGTTTGATGGACCTGGACCGACACTGTCCCGGCTGGGAGACTCATAGCTGGGGTGGATAGAGCTGCAGCTGCCCCTGCAGCCTCCCCACCCTACCTAATTGGGACAGCAGATGACATTGCTGCCCCAGATCCACGTGGCCTGGTGACAGCATCTTGCACCGCCACACGTGGCTTAGACTTGCTGACCTGGAAGTCAGCCTGGGAGTCATCCTGTGCCGGTTCAGGTGCCAAAATGGGCCGGTCCAACAAGGGCTGAGCTGGCGTGGTGTCAGCTACGTTTCCCACAACCATGAGGGGGAGGCATGGGTGTCCCTGATTGGTCCTCCACACACGGGGGTCTAGGGGAACCCTGCAAATCCTGGCCACGTCCCCTACCGCGCCTACCACACCCACCTTTTGGAGGTCGGCCACCTTTGCCTCCCTTACTGCTTGGTCGCCTCCCAACCATGGCACTGATGTTGTTGTGCGTATGGGAGTTGCAGTAAACAATTGTCCTGGGCAATTGGGGTGAAAGGGGTAGGGTACTAGATGGAATTCGTACCCTAGTGCTCTGGCAAGGCTGTCTGTGACCCCTGGGGGAAGATGACGGGTCACACAAACGCACAGGCACCCCAAAAACAAAAGCACACGTGCATGCAACCCCTGGTAGACCACAAAAATAAACCTGCACTACGCTGTGGCACCCAGAAACACAAAAATAAGCATACGCATGTTACACGCAGCCTACAATGACCACTGAAGGGGTACGTGACACACGGGGGCAAGCACAGTTGGGAAAAAGTGTGCGCGACTCACGTCTGCCTTCAAAAAGAACGTGAATAAGACGCACGTGTGCGCGTAGACAGCACCCCTGCCAAAAGAAGAAAAGAACGCAGTCTGAGGAAACAGGGACTACGAACTGAAAACATTGTGAAGTAATCGCGTGTGAACCGACAAGAAGTACAAGATACACCCACGTACAAGGAAATAGCGTGATGCTCTACCTTTTAAGCCAGCCCACACGTGAAAAGTCACTTACGCGCTTACACGCGAAGGCCCTTTCCTCCAATAGCACGGTGACATGCAGTTTTCTCACATGCTGATTCACTATGCACCATGTTGTGGGCAACGCCTGCACGCGTGACGTCACTGACGCGCTCACGCGCTAAGGGCCTTTCCTCGGATTACACGCTGATGTGCAATTTTTTCACGTGCCAAATCACTCCATATCAAGCTGGCCACGCGAATACACATGGAAGACCACGCTCCTGCCCAAAAGCCCATTTTCCTGCCCCCAAGAGCCCCAAGCATGCTCCCACCAGCCATCTGCTGCTGTCTGCCTGCTGCCCACATGCCCTGCTATTTGGTGCCTGCACGTCAGCCATCTGCAGGGGTCCAGTTGCTGTGTCCACCCCTGCTGGAACAGAAGACTCCCGACTGGGATAACATCGCTCCACAGCCCAGCCCCAGGACCCAGTTGCCCACCCACGCCTGCCTCGGGGGTCGCCATGTCGGGGCAAACACCATCTGAGACCACTGGCGACCCCCAGTCAGAGAGGCAGAGGGCCACCAGCTTCAGTGAGAAGGAAGTTGGTGTCCTGGTGGAGCATGTCCTGGGGCATTATCATGCCCTCTTCGGAACATCACGCACCAACAAGGAAGGACGGTTGAGGATCTGGGAGGACGCAGTGGTTGCCATCAACACGGAGGAGGTGGCAACCTGCGACATCAAGCACGTCAAGAAGCGCTGGGAGGACCTCGCGGAGGGGGGCCGGGGCAGCATGAGTAACATCCAGATGAGGGTCCTGGAACACATAGCCCCAGCGCTCCACGCCCAGTTCCTTCAGAGGCAGACCCGTCTGGAGTTGAGCGGTAAGTGGGAAAGCATTGATGTGTGAGACACGGCATGTTGCAGTGTGCTGGTAGTCTGATACTTGCCTGTATGTGTGACACAGGCCATGTATGGATGTGTGTGTGCAGGGACATTATGGTCATGCATGTCAGGCCAGTAATGTGTGAACCACATGGATGGTGCATGTTTTCCAATGCAACATGGGAAGCTGTATGCAGAATGCACACATGAATGCAGGCCAGTCTCTGTTCTTGGACATGGAGCGGGGGTGAAGGATGTGTGCTGCTGTCATGTACATGTATGGTGCACATGTGTGTGTGTCTGAGAAGTATGTGTGTGTGACTTTGAAACACCATGGTGGCAGGTCACACAAGTTGGTGGCAGATCACTCTCTTCGGCAGGGGCTTCTCTCTGGAACAGCCTTCCTTCCTCCCTGAAACTCGAGGAGAACCACCTCCGGTTCCGGAAACACATCAAAACCTTCCTCTTTGCTTCTGCTTTCTCTCCTCCCCTCCCTTGCTGAAATCCTGAATGAAATTGCACTGATTACCTGGCCACCCCTCTGATCTCTGGGCCAGGCCCTGTCAACTGCCCACCTGCACTGCCTCCCTGGCAACCCCTGCACTTGGGGACTGTTTCTGTATCCCTTCAGTCCCCTTTCAAGCACTTGTCCGCACTTCCTGCACTTGCCTGTTTTATTTTATGTGTTTTATTTATCTTATTTTTTCCACTTCCCATGTACTGCACTTCCCCCTCTCCCTTTCCCCCCCTTGCACTCTTACTGTCCCCCCTTCCCATGCACTTGCACGATCTGAATGACACCTGGCCTAGTAAGATCGTTATCTGTCCTCCCTTTTTTCCCCCCTTGCCTTGTCACGCCTTGAAACACTTGTGTAGAGGCGCGTTATTAATGCCATATCATATCATATCACATGTCCGTGATGATGTGTAGATTCACTCATGCAGTGCGGTCATCGTTGTATCCACTGTGTCCATCCACTGTGTCTGCGGTGTACAAGCCATGATGCATGACCCTCCGGTGATGTGTGTGCAAGGGACCAGTGTGAGCCATGATGCATGTGAGTTTGAAGTCAACATTTTGGTTAACAGAGGCCCTTGTACATGGATGCTGTTGTTGATTGTAGGCGCCAGGAATGTTTCTGCATGTGTGTTGCGTGCATTCACCCATGTGTTGTGGAGGGACAGGATGGAAGTGATATTTGACAGTGCCACTCATGTGTTATTGCTTCCTGTCTAGGGGAATATTGTACTGTACCCTGATGCTTGTGTTCTATGTTTCCCTATACGCTGCGTCAAGTGAAGAAGAGGGAGGAGACGGCGCTGTGGAGCAAAGCAGCAGGGATGCCTCCACCGGGCGGTGACGCAAGGCCCAGGAATTGCCAACATCTGGGAGCGAGGGGGCTGGTGCTGCGTCTGCCACTACTGCTGGAGGGCAGAGTGAGCCCCCACAGGGTCTTGCAATGGCGGAAGACGGCGTGGAGACATCCAGGTTGGTGGTCTCCACAGAGGAGGAGGAGCCCGCCACTGAGCCGCACATGGGGCCTGGTGGGGGTAGTACCACTGGTGCAAGTGGTGCAGTCCAGGGCCATCACGAACAGCAGCGTCACAACGTGGCACTGTTGGGAGGGGCCCTGGTCGGTGGGTTCTTACATGTGTCTTGCACTCTGGCTGACCTCTCCTCCTCTGTGGAGACTATGTACCAGTCGTTTTCCCTGCCGTCTTCCGGCCTAGATTCCACCAGGGCCCCCTGTGGACTGGCTTGACCACCACAGCCAGCTTGGTGGAGATCCCATCCTTGTCACAGTCGGGAGTCGGCGGTCCAGCAGGGGTGGACACCCCAACAACTGGAGTCCAGCAGATGGAGGATGTGCAGGCATCAGACAGGGCACATGGACAGCAGCAACAGCAGCAGGCTCAAGGTGGGAGCAATGATGGCTCTGGGCCATCGACATCAGAGGGGCAGGAGAACCCTGGAATGGGTGTGTCTTCCGTGTGGCTGCGGTTGGGCCAGCGCATAGATGCGGAGCGGCGGCGGGCGGAAGAGGCGCTGCTCACCATGGTCAGGGCGGAGTTCTCCATGCGTCGGGCATTGAGGCGGGCAGAGTGCCTCGAGGCAACTCACAGGGAGTTGGAACAGGACATGAGTGCATCCCTGAGAGACCTCGGGGCCAGGGCAGAGGCCCGCCGCAGGGACATCGACATGGAGTTCGATGATGCCCTGGCCCGGGACATCACAGAGTGAGCCACAGGACTTGCCCGCCGCCATTGTATATAGTTAGATAGTGTTAGGTTTCCTTTGTTCTTCTTTTAATTTGGAGTTAATGGACATTACTCCACTTCGTGTGTATATTGTTTTTTCTTCCTAGGACTTTTTTGTAGGTTTCCTTTTGTTTGTGGATCATGGACTATTTGGACTTACATTGTATATAGTTGCAGACTTGTACATACTTTCTTTTTCTATATTCCCATGAATCAATGTTTTTTTAAAAATATGGATTATGTTTTTATTATGGACATTGGCAATGGACCACTTTTTTTATTCCACGTGATTTTTCTTTTTTTTTTAACTTCATTGGATTTACAATAATATTTTCTACTTCAGTCATTGTGCATTGATTTTCAGTTCACTATTCATCAAAGTCAGTTCTTTATGTTTTTAATACATTTTTTATTACTTCAGAATTGGTGTTGTGTTCTGTAATTGGTTTTGTGCATGTCTCATTGAACATTTCCTCAGTCACGTGCTTCCACTGTGTGGCTACGTTGTGTATTCTTGCATGGGCATGGTGGTTCATTTCATCTATCATGGCATGGGTAATTTGGGAGTGGGTTCTGTGGATGGTTGCATGCTTGGATTGGGGGGCAAGGGGGATTAGGGTTGGCTTTCGGGACATGGGTCTGTTTTGTTAGGACATGTGGTTTGTTGGGACATAAGTCTGGGGCTGAGGCTCACTGCTGGTGGGTGGGGGTGCTGGGGGACATGAGTCAGGGCCTGCTGGCAGGTGCCCATCACTGCTGGGGGGTGGGGGTGCTGGGGGACATGAGTCGGGGCCTGCTGGCAGGTGCGCATCACTGCTGGGGGGTGGGGGTACTGGAGGACATGAGTCGGGGCCTGCTGGCAGGTGCCCATCACTGCTGGGGGGTGGGGGTGCTGGGGGACATGAGTCGGGGCCTGCTGGCAGGTGCCCATCACTGCTGGGGGGTGGGGGTGCTGGGGGACATGAGTCAGGGCCTGCTGGCAGATACCCATCACTGCTAGGGGGTGGGGGTGCTGGGGGACATGAGTCGGGGCCTGCTGACAGGTGCCCCTCACTGCTGGGGGGTGGGGGTGCTGGGGGACATGAGTCGGGGCCTGAGGCTCACTGCTGGGGGGTGGGGGTGCTGGGGGACATGAGTCGGGGCCTGAGGCTCACTGCTGGGGGTGGGGGTGCTGGGGGACATGAGTCAGGGGCTGCTGGCAGGTGCCCATCACTGCTGGGGGGTGGGGGTGCTGGGGGACATGAGTCGGGGCCTGAGGCTCACTGCTGGGGGGTGGGGTGCTGGGGGACATGAGTCTGGCCCTGAGGCTCACTGCTGGGGGGTAGGGGTGCTGGGGGACATGAGTCGGGGCCTGAGCCTCACTGCTGGGGGGTGGGGGTGTTGGGGGACATGAGTCGGGGCCTGCTGGCAGGTGCCCATCACTGGTCGGGGTGTGGGGGTGCTGGGGGACATGAGTCGGAGCCTGCTGACAGGTGCCCCTCACTGCTGGGGGGTGGGGATGCTGGGGGACATGAGTCGGGGCCTGAGGCCCACTTCTGGGGGGTGGGGGTGCTGGGGGACATGAGTCGGGCCTGAGGCTCACTGCTGGGGGTGGGGGTGCTGGGGGACATGAGTCAGGGGCTGCTGGCAGGTGCCCATCACTGCTGGGGGGGTGGGGGTGCTGGGGGACATGAGTCGGGGCCTGAGGCTCACTGCTGGGGGGTGGGGGTGCTGGGGGACATGAGTCTGGCCCTGAGGCTCACTGCTGGGGGGTGGGGGTGCTGGGGGACATGAGTCGGGGCCTGCTGACAGGTGCCCCTCACTGCTGGGGGGTGGGGGTGCTGGGGGACATGAGTCGGGGCCTGAGGCTCACTGCTGGGGGGTGGGGGTGCTGGGGGACATGAGTCGGGGCCTGAGGCTCACGGCTGGGGGTGGGGGTGCTGGGGGACATGAGTCGGGGCCTGCTAGCAGGTGCCCGTCACTGCTGGGGGGTGGGGGTAGGGGTGCTGGGGGACATGAGTCAGGGGCTGCTGGCAGGTGCCCATCACTGCTGGGGGGTGGGGGTGCTGGGGGACATGAGTCGGGGCCTGAGGCTCACTGCTGGGGGTTGGGGGTGCTGGGGGACATGAGTCGGGGCCTGCTAGCAGGTGCCCGTCACTGCTGGGGGGTGGGGGTAGGGGTGCTGGGGGACATGAGTCGGGGCCTGCTGGCAGGTGCCCATCACTGCTGGGGAGTGGGGGTGCTGGGGGACATGAGTCAGGGCCTGCTGGCAGGTGGCCATCACTGCTGGGGGGTGGAGGTGCTGGGGGACATGGGTTGGTGATCACTAGTGGAAGGTGACATGTGGGCTGGCTGGGGGGCATGCCCATCGTGGATGGGCTGCGTGCGGGACATGACCAGGGGTGCAGGGTAGTCCCATGTGGTGTGGGTTGCCTGCAGGGGCCATGGAGGGGGTAGAGGGCACACCTGGGAGGACCCACACTGCCAATTCACGTGTGGGACTCCCCATGCACCCCACTGGATACACGTACCCGCTCTGACAGCGAAATCGCATGTGATACTTCCCGCGTACTCCGTAAATAGACGTACCCTGCTCACACAGGGCCAATCACGTGTGAAACTTCCCACGAACCCCAGTAATACACGTATCCCGCTCGCACAGGCCCAATCGCGTGTGAAACTTCCCACAAACCCCCAGTAATACACATACCCCACTCGCACAGGCCCAAACGCGTGTGAAACTTCCCGCGCACCCCAGTAATAGACGTACCCTGCTCACACAGGGCCAATCGCGTGTGAAACTTCCCACGCAGCCCTGAAATGCACATACCCTGCTCGCACAGGGCCAATCGCGTGTGAAACCTCCCGCACAGCGGGGTACGTGTATTCGGAGAGGTGCAGGGAGTTTTACAGGCGTTTTCGTGGTTGGGGGCCTGTGCACCATGTACGGGATTTGTGCGCTGTACATGGCGCACGGGGATGGGTTTGGGGCATAACTGGCGCTGCTGCAGGGTCACTCCGCCACTCTGCGCCACGGCTGGTAATGGATGTTAAAATCCATGAATACGCTGTGCGCGGAAATGGATTTTGGCGCACGGGCTGGCGCAGACTGTCGCATGCGCACACTGTGCGCCAGCCGCGTGTGTCACTTGTGCACTGAATTCTATGAATTACCCCCTAAATGTGTTGTCAGGATTGTTGTTGCATTTCTATGAAGGACCAACATTTGCAAACACAATTGGTCTGTACTGTGTAAGTAAATGTTGTTAAAAAATGGTGGCAATTGAAATAGAATATTCATTGCTACATTTGCGTAGCAAATTACACCAGTTACATTTGAAAATTTGAATGGACCAGATAGCTCTGTGTCTGAGTCATTTTTTCGGAGTTTGAGTTGCTTCTTTGAAGAAGTACCTGAGTTCCTTTCAATAATAGGTTCTTCTTTGGTTGTGGTAATTGATGAAGTATTAGCTTCTTTTACTCTCTTTGAAGGATTTGCAGTCAGATCCTGTTGCATTTCTGTTTGAATTAGTTTTCTTTTATAATGTTTTCCTTTTTGTGGAACAGGATATGATTTCAGATGGGGGGTGTACAGTGAACGCAGTCTATTGTATTCTGAAATTCAAGGAATATCAGCGTTTACTTTACTTGCATCAAAGTTGATTAGAAATAGACCGTCAAGTGTACGTAAGCGTGATAGTGCTAAGTAGCTCATGCATTCTTTAAAGACTGTGTTCCCAATATCTATCAATTCTTTGTCTAGGGTAAGACCTTTTCTGTTTCGTTTCACATTTCGATGGAGGAGGCAAAGTTTCTGTAGTTGAAGCTTCTTTTGTTTTGCTAAATGACTGCATTAGCTGTTTTGTTTGAATGTTTTGTGCAAACTCTGGTAGAGATAGATGCTTATTTTGTACACTTATTTTAATTTGCTCTATTTATGCGTTGCTTTCTACGGACTTGCTTTTTGGTAGGCATTCTTTGGGGTCTGTTAAAAAAAAGAAGGTATGGGTTGGTCTGTTTTACAATGTATGTGTGCTGTGTGCATGCGTGTTTGAGTTTGATGGGGAAGTTGTTTGTGGTGGTGTGTGAATGTGCATTGGCAGTTACAATGAGTTGGGAAGGCTATTTTTCTGTTTGTATGTTACTACGCTCTAGTTCAGATGAGAGTTGAAAGTGAGCTACTGGTGAGGAGAAGCATTAATAGTAAACGTAATGGTATAAAATTAAAACAGTTATTTGTTTTGCAGTACTAACATTCTAAGGCTTGAATATGTTATTTGTGTTCCAAAAAACGGGGATGTGTGCCACTCTGCCTGTTAATCTCTGTTTACTTAATGGAGATTTGTGGGCCAAATGGTTCAGAAATCGATGTTTATTTTGGTGCTCAAATTACATGAATGAACCACACAGTTTCTTTGAGGAGCAGTAAGAATATAAAGTTAGTATTCTACTTACTTTTGTTTTTGTGGAATGAGCAGGTTTCTTCGGATAGGTTGTTAGTAGTTTAGATGCTGTTGATTTTCAGGAGAGTGTTCTTCACTACAATTGTAAAAGGAAGAAGTTAGTAATTTTGTGTGTTTATAGCACTGATGTTAATGTACAAGTTAACTTTTATGTTTTTGTGGTAGTATTCTCGTTTGATATCTGAACATAGTGTATGCACACATTTTATTTGAGTATGTGCAGCCTTTACATGTTATTTGCAGTATGTTAGTTCAACCTGCTTCGCAAATGAGTACAATTTTAAGTTCATGAAATTCCCTTATTGTTTTGCAGCTGTGTTGTAGATAGCAGAGAGGTTTGGAAGTGATAGTTCATTATAGTAGATGGGTAGAATTTGAATAATTTCATATTATAACTAGACATGCGAACGATCGGGAGCACCTGAGAGGGAGATTTCACCACAGCAATCGGGAACGTTTATTTTTCCCATACGATTGCATTGGGATTAGCATTAATTTAGGCGGGAGACACTAAAAAATGGTGACATATTTTAATGAAAAATCAAATTTCGCACGTAAATCGGGAGGTTTGGCATGTATGTATAGGTTATGGGGGAGATAGTAAAAAGTAGTGTGATTTTTCAATGAAAAATCGGGAGTCTCGAGCTTAAAGCGGGAGCGTTGGCATGTATGTATTGGCTATGCAGATTTAGTGGCATTATTTTGTTTATATGGATTCATAAGAGTTGTATATGTACTCTGAATAAACTATGCATACCTGTACTTTGTCATCATGCATGTGGATATGCATAGAGCTGTAAGTAGAAATCTTTGAGACTTGCACAGTAGTTTTTGTAGTAGGTGCTTTCCAATTATATGAGACATGTATTGAAAATGATCAACAGTACATTTGAAGTGCGGAATTCTGATGATGGAGTTAGATGTAGAGGTCTTGGATGTGATTGGTGGATGGTTGTATGACTGCTTAGCTGTGTCCAATGAGGGAATGGATTTGCGAGTGATGTGGAAAGGGTAGAAGGGCTGGCTAAGAGTTACGTGCCACATACAGGGTTTTACAGCAAATCCAGCATGGAAAAGGGACTGTAGGGATCAGCCAATCAGATGTTGACATTGTTGATTTGTGTAGAAAGAAAGTGTGTGTAGTGAAGATGGCAGAGGTGGAGACAGTCAGGGTGTTGGTGCTCAGAGATATGTTTGTCCATAGTTTACAGCACTATTCTTAATGCAGGCATGTGGCAAACAATTTTGATGTTAGAGGAGTGGAGGTGGTGTTGAGCGCTGCGACTGACTGCAATGTAGAGGCAATTCTCCAAGTTTGCAGAGATGTGCATAGGATGAACAGTCCCCATGTCGTAGTTTTGCACCATGGTGCTTTCCATTTGGCCTAACTGAGTTCCCCTACTTTGTTGGGAGATTCGGAATAGTTGGTTGAAGCAGTAATCAACATCTTTCCAACTGCGAAAGTATTTTTTTCTGGATTACTTCCTAGAATAAAATGGGACAACAGTTTTGTTTTTTGTCCTGATCAAAGCATTGCTAGGTGTGCAATCAATCGAGGCATGCATCTTTTCATGCTAAGAGCTGGTATGTTTTTCTGTAGCCACAAGAACATTGTTTCGAGTAAAATGCGGCTTACTTCGAAGCAGATGGTGTTTCTTTATCTTTTTTGGGAAATGCCATGTTTTTTTTGCAATGTAAGGGTTGCTTTGGACCAGGTTATGTGAAGATTTTAGGAGTAAACTAAGAAGAAAAAAAAACAAAAAATACAAAATAACAGGTGTCTGTCAGGCCTCTGCAAAAAAAAAAAAAAAAAAAAGCTCTTTTCAGAGCCCACCTTAAAGGGGAAATGGGGAACACTATTTAAATGTACATTCGCCATGCTCAGATCTTCTACATGTTCGCGGACATGAAGGTAGTCTGCGGACAGCACGTATTACATACGGGGATTCTGGGGTGGAGAGGCATGCAAATGAGCGGAGCTAGGGATTGGTCAGTAAAGTTTAGTGGTTGTGTTGTGTACTGAGAGATTTAGTGAGGACGTCTTTTTCCTGAGAGGAGAACAGACAGCTGTGTGTGCTCGAAAACAGATTATTTGGATTTTGGGAGACTCATGGATACGGTTGAAGGTGCATGCAGAACGTTGTGGTATATCTGCAGATCTTGGATTCCCTCATGTGGAAGTGCACTGGCATGGAGTTTGTGGAATGAAGTGGCTGGACTTGGTACCTCTCTGTGCTACTTTACAGACAGAGCGTCATCCTGACATAATTATAATTCATTGTGGAGGGAACAGTTAAGGACATGTATCCGGAATTTCTTTGCAATTTGCAGTGAAGGAAAGACTTGAGAGGGTCATGGACATGTTTCCAAATTGCCAAGTAATTTTTTCACGTATTGTGCAAAGACAAATGTGGCTGCATTCTTCTTCATTTGGTCCACAAAGGGAGAAAGCGAGACGCAATGTCAATAAGGCTGTTTGTGCCTTTCTAAGAGATGTTGGCATGTCGTCTTTCTACAATGAAAATATTATGTTTCGCAGCACATTCATTCTTCGCAGAGATGGAGTCCATCTTATATATGCTGGCAGTCAGATTTTTATTCGAAATGCACAAAATGCATTGTGACCTTTTTTGGAAGTATAGTCATCTATTTTGCATTACATGTTGATGAATCCAAGTTTTTGAAACACACAAAACACCACCAAAAGGCTCTTTTCAGAGCCACCACTTACTCCCAAAGAAAAGTGCATTGGTTTTGCTAGGGTTGCGCCCCAAAATGTTATCTGTCCTAGGACTGCCCACAGACTTTTAAAAAAAGTCTTACTTCATAGTTCTATTTTTAAACTGAGAAAGGCGGCTCTGAAAAGAGCCTTTCTTAAAATAATTTAGTTGGTTTATATATTTTTTGTGGCTTTTTCTACACCCGACGCACTAGGAGAGGAGGGGAAAGGAGGGTAAGGAAGGGACACCAACCACGGGGATAACAAAGGGCAGGTGGTGAGAGGAAGATGTAGGGTGGGCCTTATTTAGGTAGGTAGCAGTTCTTCTGGTGCTTCCTGACCGTAGTCTCGAAAGCACTTCGAAGATTCTCCCCCCTGCAGAGTACTGCGTCGCAGTACATACACAATATTGTGACTCTCGAAAGGTAAGGGTCAACAGCATCGCAAATGGCCTGTGAAGCAACTGGAGGGATGCGCTCTCCCACAGGGGTGTCCCTTGTGGTGAGAGGATCGGAAACGGAGGATGCTGCAGAGGAACTCAACCTACTACGTTCTTTACATGTTACAACTTTGCAAATGTCCGCACCGTGGAACGAAGTTAGGTGTCTTTTCATGGATGTCGTACCAAAGCTGTATGAGCCACGTCTCCCATGACTCAGCACCAAATTGCACTGGTTACAGGTGACCTTGTTTGCACGTGTTTTCGGTACATTACCATGAACGGTAAACAACCGCCACACCCACGACTCCCGGTGAGTGCTGGTAGTAGGAGTTCCTCAACCTCATTCTCTTCATCCTCGTTCTCTACATCCTTGCGCGTATTCCCCTCTGCAGACCCTTGGGGAGGTGGTGGCGGAGGAGGGTTTGGGGTGGTGCTGAGGCTGATGTAGCAACAACAGTCATGGATGCCATTAGGGTTGGTGAGGTAATCTCCACTAGAGCACTAAGGGCAGCAAAAGTCAATCTCCAATAGCCAGAAGTACAATGAAGATGAGCTCTGGTGTGTGGCCTTTTATAGGGGTGGAGGGGAGCGCCTCGTGGCCATATCGATCACTCAAAAGCGATCAAAAAGTTCCAAAAAGCATGTGGAAAGCCAGGGCCATTTTCTGGGATATGTGAAATGGTGATTTTTTACTGTAAAATAATTTGGATTGGCTGCATGACTTCTTTTAAAATGTTGGGGAAGCGGACAAAGTGTGCAAATTAGGACACACGCTCAGCATGGGTGCGGTCACATGATGACGTTGTGAACACGCCCGCGAATGCAATGGGTGTCCGCAGGACACCAAATGCACAGGAACGGTCGTGCGCATGCGCGCGGGTGTTCTACGGACAGTGTTCGGGTCCTGAAACTAATTGAAAGTGCGACACAAGTGAGACGGACAGATACGGACAGGCGCGACGTTCGCAGGACTTACGGGTATGGTGCACATGTGCGTAGATGTTCTGCAGACTGTACAGCCAGGTATAGTGTCCTTAGGACACCTCCATTTTGTTTGTCTACGGACATCGCGGCCACCACGCCTGTTCTACAGACATTTCCATTTTATTTGAGAATGGTTAGGACAGGTATAGTGTCCTTAGAACACTCCCATTTTGTTATATTACGGACATCCCGGACACCTGATGTGTTCTAAGAGCAGTTTCATCTTGGTTTGGGAATGCTACGGAGAGGTATAGTTTCCTTAGGACACCCCCATTTTGTTGATTTACGGACATCCCGGACAGCTGGTGTGATCTAAGAACAGTTTCATCTTGGTTGCGAATGGTACGGATAGGTGTACCGTCTTTAAGACATCCATATTTTGTTAATTACGGACAGGCCGGACAGGCGCGCTGGCCACGGCCATTTTAACTATTTAAAAAAATAATAATTAGACACAAACAATTTCATTAAAACTAACATAACATTTCTTTTATTATACACATATACAGCAATTAAGAAAGAGAGGGGGAAGCAGAAACTGAAAAAAATATAGGGGAATTAGGAGTTTGCCGAGGATCATTGTGAGGGGATGAAGGGATGGAAGTTTCGTCGAAATGTTTATGTTGTTCGTAAGGGTTTGGGGATACTTCACTGAGTCATGGAGAGGCGGGACAGGTACAGGTAGTACAGTGGTATCTAGTTTTTCCTTTGACGTGCTCCTCCACAAATTGCCTTAAACCATTGACATTATCTTTCCGCATGTCCACTTTCTGTTCTATGCGTTGCAAAGTGTCTTGCATTGTGCCTTTTGGTGGAATTTCTTTAATCTTTGCATGGTCTGTTAAAAATAAATATATATAAGTTAAGTACACATAAAGTACTGACTATTAATTTGCTTATGCAGAGAAATGTGTACCATTATTATCGCTATCTTCCGATATTTCGTCATGCGGAAAATTCTCCTCGAGCCACTCCAAAGTACTGTACATTTCTGTGTGAAAAATACAAATACATTAATTGTTCTGTAACTCATACAAAAAGTATACAACTATATAAGAAAAATGAAGTTTACTTACTAGTTTCTGGTAATTTGTATTCGTTGTGTTGTGTTTGTCTACTGTCGTTCCTAGCTGTGCAGTTTCTGGGAGGAAATTATGTTGGAGACATATCTTTTTAGTAATTGTATAATCCATTTCCTTACATTTAAATGGATGGTTGATGTGTTAAACGTGTAGGTTCCACTGCTTATTTATTATTACTTATAATGTGTTTATGTGCTGCTTTTTAAACTTGTGCAGTTTTTCTATGATATGATAGAACAAATTCAGATACCCCCTGAGTGTTTGGGTAGTGATGATGTCGTCCGTGCCCATCCACGGACATACGCACAGTCCGTGGCCTTGAAAAATCATTAGCGGGGGGGTTCAGTATGTTCAATGTTACATGTATATAAAATAAGGGAATCCTAGTATCTCCTAAATTCACACGAAGAAAGTGTATATTCAGTAAAAAAACTTTGTTAAAGTGATGTTATGGTTAAGTTGCGCTACTAAAAGCCTATGAAATTCAGTAAAAAAACCTTGTTGAAGAAACTTTATGGTTCAGTTGCGCTACTAAAAACCTGTGAAATTCAGTAAAAAAACTTTGTTAAAGGGACATTATGGTTCCAAGTGAAACCGTAAAACCCTTGAAATTCGCCAGTTATGGTCAGCTAAGCAACCACAACTCGCGCCACCACTGTGCACTGCTAAGACTAACACCCAGGACATCAAAGATGACATCACAAATGTTTTTCGGTTTTACTTGGAGGCCATGCACCCAAGACTCTAGGCTCTGACCACAACCACCACAGCATAACACACCCATAGAATCAAACACCCATCAAATATCCACAACACAAATGTTTGTGTACTGTTTCATTTGTAGACTTTGTATGTGAAGTTTTGGCTAGGTCATGCAGTTGAGATTGTAGAGTTTGTAACAAGGAGTGCAGTGTTTCTAAGTTTATTTTTTGGATACTTACTGGTTCAGTTTTTTGTGGTTGTATGCAGTTTTTTCATGACATGGGTAACTGGCCCAGACATATTTTTTCGATCTCTATGATAAAACAAAAGATCATATGTTAGAGCAGGTAGTTCATAATGAGTTATTGCATTGCATAATAGGGTCTGTTGGGAAAAAAATCCATGCTTGATTAAAAAAAAAACCTTCTATGGTGTGGTATAATACATTTCTTTCATTTGTTTACTGTTTATTTCTTGTTTCTTGCAAATCATCCATCTTGGCTTGTTGTAGATTTGTGGGCCAATTAGATACCTGTTGGCGTATTCTAATTGTTTCATTTTACTTTTATGCTATTCAACTATCTGTCGGGTTGTTGCAGATTTTTTGTGCAGTTAGATACCTGTTGGCGTGTTCTAACTGTATATTTCTTATTTGATTTTAGTGGTATTTATTTATGTGTTTGCTTGTAGCAGAATCTTGGGGCAGTTAGATACCTGTTTGCATATTCTAACTGTGTTTTAGTTTACGTATAAAATTTTGGTTTTAAGAATATCAATTAAGAGTTTACAAGATTTGCTGGCAATCTCTGCTTTAGAGTAATGGTACTATCATTACATTCAAACCATCCACTATTCTTTTCTATATATGCAGTGTAGTGACCTGCATTGGTTGTGGCTCCTCCGTGGTAGATTATACCTATTGTTGTGAAGGTTTTCTTACCAAGTGATACATGACCATGTGTGAATCCAGTCAGCTTACAGTTGTTTTTGGTACCATCTGCATTGTAACGTAAAAGTATCACTATTAGGTATTTACTGTGTGTCTGTATTTGTAAGGTGGAGCGATTATCAGAATTGCAGGTAGTAGATAATCTGCCATGGTTTGCATTTTGAACAAGTTGCTGAAATGGAATGGATTCACAGTCAGGTATGGATACATACACAAAGCGTTCATTAGGAACTTCTTCCTGTGCCACATGGTTGCAGAGAGTGCATGTATGTTTCCACATGTATGAAATCTGAAAGATTTCATTTATAGGTATGTTTTTGTTTTCCAGTACTTGTAGTAAGTACAATAGATATTCTTGTGGATCTTCTTTGAGTTTATAGTGAATTTGACAATTCCAGCACAGTAGTCCAATTCTTGTCTTATTCCATGACCACTGTAAGTGTTGTCAGGATTGTTAGTTCATTTTCTATAAAGGACTAACATTTGCAAACACAATTGGTCTGCATTGTGTAAATAAATGTTCTCAATAATTGGTGGCAATTTGTAATACATATTTATTGCTACATTTGCGTAGCAATTTACAGCAGTTACATTTGAAAATTTGAATGGACCAGATAGTTCTGTGTGGAAGTCATTTGTTTGGAGTTTGTGTTGCTTTTTTGAAGAAGTAGTTGAGTTACTTTGACCACTAGATTCTTGTTTGATTGTGGTACTTGATGAAGTATTAGTTTCTTTTTTTTTCCTTTGGAGGAATTGTAGTGATATCCTGTATCGTTTCAGTTGGAAGTATCTTTCTTTTACAATGTTTTGCTTCTTGTGGAACAGGATAGGCTTTTAGACGGGGGTGTAGAGTGAACGTAGTCTATTGTATTCTAGAATGCAAGGAATATCAGCATTTACTTTACTTGCATCAAAGTTGATTAGAAATAGCCCGTCAAGTGTACGTATGCGTGATTGGGCTACATAGCTCATGCCTTCTTTAAAGACTGTGCTACCAATATCTATTAATGCTTTATCTAGGGTAAGACCTTGTGATTTGTGAATGGCCACTGCATATGCTAGAGTTAGTGAAAATTGTTCTCTGTGTACATACATGTCTTTGAAAAGAAGGAAGCGTGCTGTTAAGCATCCTATCCTTTTAACTTCTGATAGTTTGTCAAAGAGAATATTGGGAAATTTAATTTTGTTGTCACGTGGGTATATTTGAAAGCCAACAACTGTACCAAGTGCTCCATTAACTAGTCCTTGCTCCACGTCAAGGTTACGTTTAAGTATTACTCTACAGTTTAAAGATAATTTTAATATTTTCTCCAATCCAGCTGTATTGGAGATAGAATTTTCCGAGGTATTTAGTCTTGTGGCTTGTTGACACATGGGTAGTGTAATACCATGTACGTCCAGTTTGTCTGTGGAGCAAATTTCAATTATTGGTTGCATTTCTTTTTTCAACATTGTTTCATTGAATTTGGAACAGCTTGCAAGAGTTGGCATTAAGGACATACAATTGACATTTTTGTGTGCTAATTGTTGCATCATATAAGTAGCACATGAGTTATGGCCATAGAGTGTATGGATGTGCCTGGTTTTTAATATTGATTGTGCTGCTTGAGATAGTATATCAACTCTAATACTTTTTAAAATGTTGGCGTATGTGAGGCCTGCAGACTGGAGTATGTTTTCAGTTAATTCTCTGTATTGGAAATGTTGCAAAGGTTTACATTTCCTATGCTGCCAAGAGTTTTACGGCACAGTTTGTGCCCTAAGGTTTTGAAAATAGGTTCAGCTTTCACTGGTGTCAAAAGAAGAAGATCCCCGAAAACAATAATGTGTTTTCCTCCAAAGTGTTGGATGTAGTCTGTTTTGAGGACCTCTTGTAATCTGAGGTCAATTAAAGCCAACATTAGGTTGGAGACCATGCTCACCTCATCTATTAGTAGCATTTTCATTTGTTTGAAAACTCTGCGTAGTTCCATTGCAGCTTCTGTGGAAAGTTTGTAATAGTCTAATTTGTTTTGGTGTTCTACTGGAAGAAGTAGTAATCAGTGTAAAGTGACACCGCCTATGTTGTAGGCAGCTAAACCTGTGGGGAATTTACAACAGCTGACAGTTTTTTCTTTGTCAATTGTTGAAGGAACTTGCTGATGATTTTGATTAAGAATGTTTTGCCTGAACCAGCTTCACCACTCACGTATAGAAGTATAGGTTTGTAGTCTTGGCAGGTACAGTTTTTAATTTCATGTTCCACACCATGTTCAATTTGTTTTACTTCTTGGAAATGCTACGCTGTTCATTGTTCAGTTGTGATTTCAGTACAGCAAAGTCTTCTGTATCTTGTTCATACTGACACATGGTGTTTTCTACTTCTGTCATGGCTAATTCTGCCTCATTTGCTATTAGTGGCTGTACAAGTGGTTCTTCGCTTCCTGTTACAGAAGGTTGACTACTGTCGGGAGTGTCCACTTATAGTTGTGCCTGTAGTTCTTCTTCGTGTTGCTGTTCATTGTGCAACATTGTTTGGTACTGTGTAAAGTTTACGTCTGTTATAGTGCTTCCATTTGCTTTGAAAGCATCTTTTTTGGAGTCATACATATTCAGTAACTCTTCTTCTTTTCTCCATGGTTTAAAAAGTTGTAGCAGGGACATGTAATACAGCTCTTTATGTTGAGGAGTTTTTAATGACAATTTGATATGATTAATTAAGCTGCATTTGGTAAGTTTCACCAAGCTGCCTTCACTATTTACCTGTAGTGTATCTACCTTTATTTTCATCTGGTTTAACATTATTTTTGTATGTGAGGTTTTGGGTTACGTGGTAGAGACACATGGTTTCCAAAGTGGTACTCTTGTTTGGGTAGTATGTGTCTAGTAAATTGTTTTTCAAAATGGCTTGGCTGTTGGGATAATTTTTGGCTATTGTTTCTATGTCCTCATATGATTTCAGAACTCTTTTTCTAGATTTAGCAGGACCTGGACTTAGCCATACTATATTGTCAGATTTTCCATACAAGGCAGTACCTGTTCAACGGTCTGCAGATTCATAGCAGCCACATTCTCTATAAGAGAGCATTTTTATGCCTAAGCTGTACAATTTCTATGATAGTGTTTTGTCAGATGATATGTCATCCCAGAGGTCCTGAAGCTCTGTTTTCTCTGCTTTGGTTAAGTAGGCTGTGACATATCGTGCAACTGCAGTGGAATTGTCTGCAATGTACTGCACATCTATGTTTGCATTCCATAGGAGGGCAATGATTGCATTGTAATCTTGATTCTTCTGTACTTTTTATGTAATATGTGTTCTTAGGTATTTAACTTTGACACTATGGGCCTCATTACGACCCAGGCGGTAAGTGGTTAACGGCGCCGTAAAAGGTTGCGGCGCCGTTAACCCCATACCACCTAATTACGAGGTGCCTTTGCGGGTCGCTACCTTAACGGCTGGTTTTTACCAGCCATTAAGGATTGGGCCCGCAAAGGGACCTTGGAAGTAATTACGGTACTGCAATTTGCGGTACCCTAATTACCACCTTCCCCATTCCCATTGAGCCCTATGGGGGCAAAAATGGGAATGGGAAAGGGCCAATGGTGAATGGGAATTACCGCCCCGCCAACCTTGGAATGGGGCAGTAATTCCGCCATCCACCATGGCGCAATCGGTAAAATACCGGCATCAACATGGCGCTAATAGCGCCATGGTTAACGCCTGGGTCGTAATGACCCCCTATGTCTGACTGAAGACATGAAGGTGTCTACTTGACCTGTTGTTGAAACTGGTCTAGGGATACCAAAGCGGCATTTGGTGTAGTATTTCCTTTTTTAAAATATTTGCAACAATAATATTTCCCACATTTGTGTCTTTGAAATTTTAAAATGTGTCCATGAAGGTCACTATGTGTTGTTTGGGAAGGGATTTCACAAGTGGCATATTTTTGGATGAACTGCAAAACAGTGGCATCACTGTCCTGACCAAATTTAGGGGGATCTTTAATCCACAAAAGCATGTGGACGTGTGCTCCTCCTCTGCCTTGGTAGTCTTTTCTCCAAAAGAAGTGTTGAACTTCTCAGAGGGGAGGAACAGACTTATTACAAATAAAGTGTAGCATAGCAATGAAGTGATGATAGAAATATTTTGATACATTTACAAGATCTAGAGAGCAGTGTTCTCCTGGTGTTTTTATATCTATGTTTGTTTTATTTTTGTTTGCTATGCGTACGAAATCATGTAAATCTTCCCATGCATATTCTGCACAACTTAATGTTACAAACCAAGTGGGTGGGCCAATGTTTCTGATAATACATTGTACATCTCTGTGATGTCGGAACCAGTATTCCTTTGTACCACGCATGTTTGCTAAAAGATTTGTAATACTTGACTGTAAAACTTCATCTTTTTCTTGCACTTTTTTTTAATAATTGCGTAGCTGACATATTTTTAAAATGGGTACCTGATTTTAATGTGTGTGCAACTCTGTAGCATAGAGTTGCTAGTTCACTTTCAAAGAGAAGGTGGAATATGCTTTCCATGTTTTGTCTGAATTTGGGGTCATCAGAAAACATTCATAGAGAGCAATATTCTGATACTGTTATCTGTGTGGGTCTATCATTGTACCTTCCTCTTTTTCCAGTAGGAAAGAGTAATGGAAAGGCCCATGCTGCTATACCTTTTTCCCATATGCTGACTGGAGATCCTTTGGCTTGTCGCATTTGGTACGTTTCAAGTGTATCATCTATAATATCTTTAGAATGTAAAGGATGAATTGTATAATGGTCTAAAATATTGCATTCTGTAGTAGGATTTAGAACTTCAAATTGACTAGTTTCTGGTGACTCTTGAATTATTCCAAAGGGCTTGTCTAACTTTGTTGTTGCCAAATATTTTTGTCTTTTGTAGGTACGCTATTTACTAAGACAATTAAAGATTAATCTATTGGCCGTTGCACTACTACAGTGTGTACATTTTCTGTGAAATCTAATGGTAAATAAACTACTTTGCCACAAATGCCTTTGACTAATTGAGAGGGAGGTTATTTTGCTGTTTTTGGTTGGAGGCGTATTATTGCTTGAAATGGGTGCACTGTTTGAATTATGATGCTCTCATATAAATGTAGTTGTTGCAGGGGTTTTGGTAGTGGGAATAATTCCAAGTTATTTGTGATAGCACGTGAAGGCGTTTGGTTGTTGTCTAGCTTTGTAGTGCAGTAATTGCGAAGTATTAAGGGGTCAGTAATGTCGTATTTGTTTTCTGCTATAAAGTAAAGAGCTAATTGGAACCATTTTGAATCTTCATTGTCTTCTATTTTGTACATTATGTCTATAGTTTTTGTGGTACTTTTATAAGAAGTCCTGCGGCAACATACACATGTATGGTTTTGTACTTCAGCGGAGGTACTTTTAAACTTTAGTATTTCTTTTTTGTATATGTTCAATAGAAGGTTGCTATTTGTACAGTAGTTGCTAGTTTGTTGTACATCTGTTTCATTTTGTAAGTGGCTTTCAATTCCAAAATATTTTCTCTGTATATTGTCTATTTCTTTGAGTAGTTTTTTGGTTGTACCATGTAGAAGATTGTTATTTAAGTTGGCTAGTGCTAAAGCAGGACTTTTAGCATAGTAGAGTTTTTGGTCTAGATTTCTTATAGTTGAATGATGTGTTGATATCATTTTGATATGATGGAAGGTGCTTTTGAAAATAGGTCTTGAAATCCAGGCTAATGAATGTCCTTGTAGTCCTGTGTATTTGCGCACTGGACAGGCATCCATATTGTGTAGTAGTTTAATTTGGAATTTGTCTTTGCTTCTTACATACAAGATTTGAAATATTTTTGGCAATGTTACACATTGATGTGCACGGCCATTTGTAGATTGGACGTTTTGGTTCCGTAGATTAGGGAGGTTATACTGAGTTTTCTGGGCATATTGTTGTGAGAAGAGTTTCTTGTTCCATAATAGTATTATTAAGTTTTTCATACCCTCGTCCACTGCTATGTATGGCAATTGGCTTTGTTTGTTTTTTGTTTATATGCTTCTTCATTAAAATATGGTTCTGTGGTCATGGTGTGACTCCATTCACCTCCACAGATGTTTTAAAAGCTATTTTTGGTGTTATTCCGTTTATTGAGAAGTCTTTTTTGTAGTTTAGTACAAGGGTTGGTGGTCAGTCTGAATGACAAAAGTAGAACCATACAAGTACGGCCTAAACTTCTTCAGCACCCACACGATAGCAAAGCACTCTCTTTCGATTGTTGCCCACCTTGTTTCAGGATCCTTCAGCTTGCGGCTGATGAAGCAACGGGGTGCTCCCTACCTTTCCCATCCAGTTGACTGAGTACGGCACCTATTCCTACATTTGAAGCATCTGTCTGCACAATGAAGTGTTGGCGGTAATCAGGAGCTCTGAGTACTGGGGCTTGGCAAAGAGCCTTTTTCAGGTTTTCAAAAGCCTGATTGCACTCCTCGTTCCATCTAACCTTCTTAGGAAATTTGGGCGAGGAGATGACATTCAGTGGAGAAGCTATGGTCGCATAGTTCTCTATGAAATTCCTGTAATACCCAGTGAGGCCTAGGAAGGCTCTCACCTGGGTTTGAGTAGTCGGTGTTGTCCAATTTTGCACAGCTTCAATTTTTCTGAGCAAAGGCCTTATTTCTCCACCACCTACCTCATGCCCAAGATAGACTACCTTACTCTGTCCAATTTGGCATTTGCTCGCCTTTATGGTCAGATTGGCTTGTCCAAGAGCCTGCAAAACATCTCTCAGGTGGGTTACATGTTCTTCCCAGGAATTGCTGAACACTGCGATGTCATCCAAGTATGCCATGCAGAAGTCCTCCATGCCATTCAGAACCTGGTTTACCATCCGTTGAAACGTAGCAGGTGCATTCTTCAATCCGAAAGGCATTACCTTAAACTGGTATAAGCCAATGGGGTAGAAAATGCAGTTTTCTCCTTGGCATGGTCTGTCAGGGCTATTTTCCAATAGCCTGACGTCAAGTCAAATGTACTGAGGAACTTGGCTGCGCCAAGTTTATCCACCAACTCATCTGTTCTTGGCAAAGGGTGGGCATCAGTCTTGGTGACTGCATTAAGAGCTCTATAATCCACGCAGAATCTAAGTTCTTTAGATCCGTCCTTTGGTACTAACACAACTGGGCTAGACCATGGACTAGTAGAGGGCTCTATTACCCCGAGATCAAGCATCTTGCTGACCTCACCTTTGATGTGGGTTCGTACGTTTTCTGACATGCGGTATCCTCTGCTTTTGACTGGCAGACAGTCACCAGTGAGTATGTCGTGCTGGCCCCAAGGGGTTAAGCCTGGTGAAAGCGAGAACAGAGAGGCAAACTGATTCAACATAGATTTGCACTCTTCTTGTTGCTCAGGTGTCAGATTGGAGGAGAGATTCACTCCTTCAATTTTTTCATCTAAAGGTAAGCCTCTGAGGAGATCCGGAAGAGCTTCACTCTCTTCTTCTTCCTCGGATGACGCTAGAAGCAACGCTCCTACATCAGGTCACGAGACATACGCTTTAAGTCGGTTGGTGTGAAAGACTGTCGAGCCTCCTTGGGATTGCCCAAGTCCACCAGATAGTTCACCTCTCCGAGTTTACCCACGACTCGGAAGGGTCCCATCCACTTATCTTGCAAGGCCCTCTGCCTTGTTGGGATCATAACGAGAACGAGCTGGTCTTGAGCGAACTCAACCATGTTAGCCTTTTGATCGTGCCAGTGCTTGACCAATGCTTGTCCAGCTTTCAAGTTATCGCTTGCTTCTGTCATCATGTGTGACATTCTCCTCCGGAGACCTATCACGTAGTCAGTCACTCTGACTGGCTTGGGGGAAGGAGCACTCTCCAACCCCTACTTAATCAGGGCCAATGGACCTCTGACGGGATAACCATAGAGTAGTTCGAAGGGCGAGTAACCTACGCCTTCCTGAGGGACTTCTCTATAAGCAAAGAGAAGGCATGGCAGTAGAAGGTCCCACTTACACTTAAGGGGTTCCTCTAAAGCACCTATCATGCTCTTCATGGTTCGGTTGAACCGTTCTACCAACCCATTGGTTTGTGGGTGGTAAGCTGTTGAGAACTTGTAAGTAACTCCACAGGCTTTCCACATGGCTTTCATGTAGTTGGACATAAAGTTTGACCCCCTGTCAGAGATTATTTCCTTAGGAAACCCGACCCTAGTAAAAATACCAAGGAGGGCCTTAGCCACAACCGGAGCTGTAAGAGTCCTCATAGGAATTGCCTCAGGATACCTAGTAGCATGGTCTACTACAACAAGTATAAACTTGTTGCCTGAGGAGGTTGGAGGATCAAGGGGACCAACAATGTCAATCCCTACTCTCTCAAATGGGACTCCCACAACTGGGAGAGGCACTAAAGGTGCCACATTCTTGGAGCCAACCTTACCAGAGGTCTGGCAGGTGTGGCAGCTCCTGCAGTGTTTTTCTACTTCGGCCCCCATCTTCGGCCAATAGAAGTAGAGAGAGAGCCTTTCCTTAGTCTTCTTGAAACTCAAGTGACCAGCCAAAGGAATCTCGTGGGCTAACTGCAAGAACTGTGGTCTGTTCTCTTGGGGTACTACAAGTCGTTTGTAGTCTCCAGGTGCAGACTCGGTCGGTTCACTGTAGAAGAGGCCATCTTCCCAGTGCAACCTGTATTTCCCAGGCTCTTGCCCTTCAGCCTGAGCTTCTGCCTGGTGGCGAAGACCTTCCAGAGTTGGACATTCTCTCTGTCCCTTACTGAAGTCTGCCCTGCTGGGTCCACCTTCTGCCAGTAAGGACTGCATCTCAGGATGGTCAACAGGATGCAGATCTCCAATGAGTTCCTGGCCTTCCATTAGCTCTTCCTCAGAGTCTAATTCTACCACACAGGGTTGTACCTCCCTCTTAGCCTCGGCTGGAGGTGGAGTTACGGGTGTAACTTTGGACAACCGCGGGGAAGTCCGTGTGGGCTGCACTGGAATGCGGGCTGCTGGTTTTGGGATAGAAGCCTTAGGTTTCCCTTTCGCTTCTGAGTTCTTGGAGACAGCGGCCGACAATTCCAGTGGAGCAGGAGTGATTTCTTTCTTCATCATCTCCTGGAGAGTACCGCGCATGGTCCCCTCTCTTGCAGGTCTGGTTAGCTCCTGTAACCATTTACTAGGAGGTCTGGGAGTATGCGATACAACTCCGAGAGTTTTCAAATCGTTACCCAACAGTACGCGTCCTGGTACCTCACTCTGTATGCTGACAGGTATCTTCACAGTCATGTCGTTACACTGGATGAGAACTGGTAATTGGGGAAGCATCTGCACAGGCCCTCCAGCTAACTTGGTGAGGCATTTGGGTGCCTTAGCAACATCCTCAGCCTGAAAACGATTTATCCACCACAGTTATGCTGGCCCCAGTGTCCCTAATGGCAGGAGTCTCCTGACCATTCACCTGGACACTGTCCTTTTAATACTCTTTAGTATTATCGGGGATAGAATTATAGACATCTAAATTCTGTTGTTCCCACAACCCCAGAGATACTAAAGAAACGCTGGCTGAGACTCCAATGGGTTCGTCAGCTAGCAGTAGAAAGTTTCCACTTGCCATTTGGACTTCCTCCTCTGGAGCGAAGTCTAAGGAGACAAGCTGGACCCCTGAAGGTTTACCCTTACATCTGGGATCTCCTTTCACGTGATCAGTCGAGCCACAAACAAAGCATTTACTGAATGCTTTCTGGAATGGTGGATTGTTCTGACCTTCTTCCGGTTTGGCACCAGAAGACACACTATTCTGCTGTGGTTTTCCTTGTGGCTTACCCTTCTGGTTTTATTTGGGGCCCTCTTTGGAATGTGAGTTATTAGAATTCTCTTTTGAGTCTTTTTTAAGCTGTTTTCCCTCATCCTTTTTCTGAGTTGCCCCAGAATCCTTATGAGTAGCCCGGTTGGCAACCCATAAGTCAGTAGCCTTAGCTAGCTCCCGGGAATCCAATTCCTTCGAATCAGCCAAGTGCTGTCTGAGCTCAGGAGAACAGGCATCATAAATAGACTCCAACATAAAAAGATTCCTCATACCCTCATAAGTGTTCACTTTGTAACCCTTAATCCATCCCTCTAAGTTCTTCAACCCTTCACTCACCCAGGTAGCCCAAGGGGTACCATCATGCTTTTTGAGGGTTCTAAACCTCTTAAGATACTGGGAAGGGGTCTTCCCGAATCTAGCTATTAAAGCTAGTTTCACACTTTCGTAATCCGTCTTATCCGCCTCCCCCAACTCCATTACCACATCAGTCGCAACAGGAGGGAGCCTAGAGAACAACCAGGGAAGTTGTTACACATTGCGGTAGATGGACTCTGTGGTCCCGTGCCCGCTTGTGCGGTATCGTGCGGAAGTGCAGTTCCAAGATGGATGCCTGTCGGATTTCTCCAGCCGACAGCTACGGTCTAGTCTCTTCACGTCCCTCCGAGAGACTACGGACCGCTCACGTGATACTATATGCAGACTCCAAGCCAAGGTTTCATCGCGTCGCTTCTGTTACAGATGCTCCGTGAGTTTGTTATTTGAATCCTGTATTTATGTGTCTATTAGTCCTTGATTACTCTTTAAACTGTCCAAATCTTGTCTTTATCTATCTCTCAGAGATTATCTCCATTCAACCTTTCCAATCTCTGCTACCTTCGTCTCCAATCCAACCCGGCGAACCCTGCTCAACTTAGCCGTCTATAACACCTCCTCCACGGCATTATCTTCTGCTTTGAACCCCATTTGGGTAAGCTTCATATTCCCTGAGTCCTCTCTTCTAGCCCCGATTAGAATCACTTACCTGTCTGTTCTTGCAGATCTCCTGCCTCTCTTCTGTTGTTCTTCCGAAGCCCAGCTCCGAAGTGTCAGTCCCAATCCTTTCTTCCAAGGGTGAGAACTTTTCCCTTCTGCCTTCTCTTTTGGTCTTCCCTTTTTTTACCTTTCACTGATACTATCTATTCCTCTCGTTTACTCAGAAAGGATATCCTGTGCAATTTCCGTTTGAAACCACCTCTCAAGGATTCTCCTGCTACTACTACTTCCTGATCGACGAGCTTCCAGACTCGACCAGGGTTTTCTTCCCATTAGAGGGTTTCCCTGGCGATCCTATCCTCTCCCCCGGTTTTCACTTCTTTCCGGGTCGGAGGGGCCAGGATTGTTTCAGGGGAGCTTTCACTGCTGCATTTGACTCTTCCACATTGGATTTCCGTATTGTCAAGGTGAGCGGTTTTGTTGAGGTGTATTACCGCTTTAAACTGTTTGCAGTAATTATTAACAGTAAGCGACACCCAAAAAAAAAATAATTGACATTCGGAATCCTTATGGAGCAGCAAATGCAACAATTAATGGCAGCTATGCAAGCTATGCAAGCCATGTCCTTAGAGATGCAATCTTTAAAACAAGATAATGCTCAGCTGCGACAGAAAGTCACGAGGGCATTTTCAGACACTCCCCCTTCTTCCTTACATGCCCTAACGTACGACGGAGATCCATATAAGCTCAAAGAATTTCTAGATAGTTGTACGGTCCAATTTACTTTCAAATCTCGTTTTTTTCCTACAGACAAGGACAAAGTGGGGTTCGTGATTTCCCATCTTTCTGGCCCTGCATTGGCTTGGGCCACGCCTATAGTCACTTCTAATAATGGGATCCTAGATTCTTACCCCGCCTTCTCCAATAGCCTTGTCTATGTTCGGCAGAAAGGAAATATCAGTTTCCACACAAGAAAGACTTCTTGATTTGAAACAGGGAAGTAAGGATTTGCTAGGATACATAACACAATTCAAACAATTGTCTTCAGAAGTAGGGTGGCCAGATGAAGGGCTTCTTACCCTTTTTCGTAGAGGCTTAACGGAAGACCTTAAAGATGAGGTTTCTAAGGTACCTCATCTGGCTAATTTGGCTGACATGATTACTCTAACTATGCAGATAGATTATCGAATGCAAGAACGGTCTCATGAAAGAAGGAAGATCAAAGGATCTCGACCTTCAATTGATCATTCCTATGTTGGGAATAGGACTCTTCCCCATACTGAAGAGCCTATGCAGATAGGGACCGTTAGAGGTCCGTTATCTGCAACCGAAAAGGAAAGAAGAAAGAACCTTGGACTATGCATGTACTGTGGGTCCTCTTCTCATGTACTGAAAGATTGTCATCTTGTTCCTCCTCGTCGCTTTACTACTCCGAAGTCGGGAAAATCCAGAGCTCTACCGAGAGGGGAAGAATGGTAGAGTTACGGAATTCTGTTTCCCCCTGTAAGTCGAGTCTGACAGTAGACAATGCCTCAACCAATCAGACCATGGTACTGGTATTCCCGCCTTGATTGACTGCGGAGCGGCTGGGAATTTTTTGGACTATGAATGGGCTAAGAAACACGGGATTACACTCGTATCCAAGAACATGGTTACTCCTATTCAGGGTGTGGACGGTAGTCCCTTAAGTTCAGGACCGGTAAAAGAACAGACCGATCCTATCACTTGCATGATCGACGGCCATAAAGAAACTCTGGTTTTTGATCTGATCAGAACTGCCCATTTTCCTATCATTTTGGGCCTTCCCTGGTTAAGACTCCATAACCCATATATCAACTGGTCAGCAGGTACTCTGTTCTTGGGATCAGAATATTGTACTCACCATTGCCTTTCTCAGGAGTCAGCAGGCATACGTCTCCCCACTATTGAAGACCATCATCCTGCTGTTTCTTCTATTAACCACTTGGAAATGATCCCTAAATGTCATTGGGAATTCCGATCTATATTTGCAAATCCCGAATTTCCTACTTTACCGCCTCATAGAAGTGATGATTGTCATATAGATATACACCCCGAACAGCCCATTCCTTTCGGCCGTATGTATGTGCTTTCACAACGGGAGAAGACTGTTTTGAAAGATTATCTTCAAACCAATTTACGCAATGGGCTAATAACCGAATCTGTGTCTCCAGCCGGAGCTTCTCTTTTTTTTATCCCTAAGAAAGACTCGGATGAACTTCGCCCTTGCATTGATTATCGAGGATTAAACAATATAACCATTGCTGACAAGTATCCTATGCCTCTCATCACAGACATCCTTGAAGCGGTTCGAGGGGCTACTGTTTACACTAAGCTGGATCTCCGAGGTGCTTACCATCTCATACGAATAGCTGCAGGAGATGAATGGAAAACGGCCTTTCGCACCCCTTTCGGGCACTATGAGTACCATGTCATGCCATTTGGCCTGGTCAATGCACCGGCAATATTTCAGCGGTTCATGGACCACCTCTTTGCCGACATTCTGTTTCATTTCGTCATCATCTATTTAGATGATATCTTGGTTTATTCCAAGAACCCAGAGGAACATATCCGACATGTCAACACAGTGTTGGAACGTCTTCAAAACAATCATCTGTACTGTAAGTCCACTAAATGTGAGTTCCACCAGGAGCAAGTCAATTACCTCGGATTTGTGCTATCTTCTCAGGGCATCTCTATGGATCCTAAGAAAGTGTCAGCTGTGTTGGATTGGCCAATTCCCTCTAGCATAAAAGACATTCAATGATTTCTTGGCTTTGCCAACTTCTACCGGAAATGTATTCCGGATTTTTCGGAAATCATTTTACCCATCACCAGGCTTCTTAAGAAAGGGGTCCCGTTCGTCTGGAACGATACTGCTCAGAACGCTTTCCAAACGCTAAAGGAGATATTCACTTCTGCTTCAGTTCTTATAAACCCCGATCAAACTCAACAATTCATTGTGGAGACAGACGCTTCGCAATTTGCGTTGGGTGCCGTACTATTACAATTATCAGAACAGGGAGAAGAAAGACCTGTGGCTTATCTGTCCAAGACTTTCAATGCGGCAGAACAAAATTATTCAGTACTTGAGAAAGAGCTTCTGGCTATCAAACAATCTTTCAAAGAATGGAGACACCTACTCCTGGGATCTACCCATCCTATCAAGGTTCGCACTGATCATCAGAATCTACGAGCCCTTCAGAATGCCTACACAACCAACAGCAGGCAGGCCCGCTGGGCTTATTTTTTTCTTCCCTTTCGAATTGAGTTCACCTTTTTGCCGGGAAAATATAATCAGAAGGCTGATGCTCTGTCTCGTAAGGACTCTCCTACATCGACATTCTGTTCCGAGAAGATGTTTCCCAACGCTCGTTTTATTGCTGTCTTGACTAACTTTCTCCAAGAAGTACGAACAGCCACTGATCAAAATAAATCGTTCTGTGAAGACATTGCATCCACCCACCATCTCTCTAAAGATAAGGAATATTTCTTTCACGGCACTCAGCTGTTGATTCCCATTCCCTCTTTACAACTCAAAGTGTTACAAATGTGTCATGATTCTAAGGCTGCAGGTCATAGAGGGTTTCTATCAACATTGGAACTCGTACAACGACACTTCTGGTGGCCAAATATGCGATCTGATGTCCAGGATTATGTTGCGGCTTGTAGTATCTGTGCGCACGCAAAGACTCCTCGTACTCCTCCTTTGGGGTTATTAACGAGGATGCCAATTCTAGATCGGCCTTGGCAAATCATCTCTACAGATTTTGTTTCTGATCTACCTCCTTCGGAGAACAAGACAGCCATTATGGTGACAATTGACTATTTCACCAAATTGGCACATTTTACCCCTTTAGAGAAGCTACCGGGGGCAACTTTGATGGCTAAAATCTTTTTATCTGAAGTCTTCTCCCGTCATGGCCTCCCAGACACCATCATCTCAGACCGAGGTCCTCAGTATACTTCACTTTTCTGGCAAAAGACGTGTCACGTCTTAGGGATAAAACGAGCCCTCTTGTCAGGATATCATCCCCAGACCAATGGGCAAACAGAGCGTTTGAATCAAACACTTGAAGGATATCTACGTTGCTTCGTTTCAGCGGCCCAGGATGATTGGGCAGGTTTACCCCCTTTTGCTGAATTTGCCTACAATAATTCCCATCACTCTGCCCTCCGGACCACCCCCTTTCATTGTTCTTATGGCTTCCATCCCTCCTTTGTTCCTATGGTGTCGTCTCCTTCTTCCTGTTGCCCAGGAGTGGATGAATTTATTGCGGACATTCAGGATGGTCAGAGATTGGCTAAGCGATCTCTTGTGGAGGCTCAAGACCGTGCTAAGCAGAACGCCGATCTTCATCGCCGCATTGCCCCGAAACTTACCATCGGTGACTCGGTTTGGTTGGCTTCCCGTTTTCTTCCTCGTCATCTTGTTCCGTCTAAACTATCGCCGAGATACTTTGGACCCTTTAAAGTGTTAGCCATGGTGGGCGAAGCTGCGGTCAAACTGGCTTTACCAGCCTCGTGGTCTCGGATACACCCTGTATTTCATCTGTTTCAAATTAAATTGGTGTTACCGGATCGTTTTCTTCGGACGGGAAGGGTTCCTCCTTCTCCTGTCCTTACTGATAAGGGTCCTGAATTTGAGGTGGCCGGTGTGTGTGACTCTCGCGTTCCGAGAGGTAGATTGCAGTTTCTGATTGACTGGAAGGGTTATTCTCCTGCTGAAAGGACCTGGGAACCTGCCTCTGGGGTTCATGCTCCCCGATTGGTGCAGCGTTTTTCCGGCTCCATCCAGGTAAACCCGGGGCGCCCCCCAGGAGGAGGGGGTATACTGTTACACATTGCGGTAGATGGACTCTGTGGTCCCGTGCCCGCTTGTGCGGTATCGTGCGGAAGTGCAGTTCCAAGATGGATGCCTGTCGGATTTCTCCAGCCGACAGCTACAGTCTAGTCTCTTCACGTCCCTCCGAGAGACTACGGACCGCTCACGTGATACTATATCCAGACTCCAAGCCAAGGTTTCAACGCGTCGCTTCTGTTACAGACGCTCCATGAGTTCGTTATTTGAATCCTATATTTACGTGTCTATTAGTCCTTGATTACTCTTTAAACTGTCCAAATCTTGTCTTTATCTATCTCTCAGAGATTATCTCCATTCAACCTTTCCAATCTCTGCTACCTTCGTCTCCAATCCAACCCGGCGAACCCTGCTCAACTTAGCCGTCTATAACACCTCCTCCACGGCATTATCTTCTGCTTTGAACCCCATTTGGGTAAGCTTCATATTCCCTGAGTCCTCTCTTCTAGCCCCGATTAGAATCACTTACCTGTCTGTTCTTGCAGATCTCCTGCCTCTCTTCCGTTGTTCTTCCGAAGCCCAGCTCCGAAGTTTCAGTCCCAATCCTTTCTTCCAAGGGTGAGAACTTTTCCCTTCTGCCTTCTCTTTTGGTCTTCCCTTTTTTTACCTTTCACTGATACTATCTATTCCTCTCGTTTACTCAGAAAGGATATCCTGTGCAATTTCCGTTTGAAACCACCTCTCAAGGATTCTCCTGCTACTACTACTTCCCGATCGACGAGCTTCCAGACTCGACCAGGGTTTTCTTCCCATTAGAGGGTTTCCCTGGCAATCCTATCCTCTCCCCCGGTTTTCACTTCTTTCCGGGTCGGAGGGGCCAGGATTGTTTCAGGGGAGCTTTCACTGCTGCATTTGACTCTTCCACATTGGATTTCCGTATTGTCAAGGTGAGCGGTTTTGTTGAGGTGTATTACCGCTTTAAACTGTTTGCAGTAATTATTAACAGAAGTAAAGCATTCCCGGTGATGTCCTGGAGCCCATGATTGTATTCAAACAGTTTCAACCAATCCAACACATCCAATCTCGGTTCATACATACCCACTAATTCCTTCGGCATCCGGGGTCTTTTGGGACTGGAGCTCCTAGAGGAACCAGAGGAGAGAGAAGCATTTTCCATAAACAACTTTTTCATCTCTAACTCGTGATTAAGTTCTATTTCCCTGAGTCTTAACTCAGCCTGCTTCTGCTCAGCCTGGGCATTCATCCGTCTGAACTTGAGCTCTTGGTTTCGTTCAGATTGAGCCAAGAACCGTTTGTATTCTAATTCGAGCTTCATTTTTTCAAGTTCAAAATAAGCAGAGTTACTTGTCGGACCTGGTATGGGCCCCGTAGGCACAGCTGGTAAGGCGGGTGGAGGAGCAGGGGAGACAGTTTTGTTAGCCTCGCCGTCCTCGTCAGCCTCTTCATCGCTATCATCAGAATTATGATTTAGATCAACACGATTACTGTTATCTACATTTGCTGGAGAGCTTGTTTCCTCTGAACCAGTACCCAGATTTTGGTTTGGTTGCCTCTTACAGAAAGATTCTCTTGCCTACAGAAAGCTCGCAAACTCTCAGTATTTTCACCTGACAAGGACTCTTAACTGTAAGTTTCCATCGTAGACATGTTTTTTGAAAGTTGCTTTTTGTGCAAAGTTTTGTGGTTAGTTATCCTACAGTGTCAAAAAGCACTCTAAACTGTATACTCGATACAAATCCCACTGCTGCCACCAGTGTTAGGCGGAAACCCGTGCACTTCCCCCTGGGACCACTGCAAAAGATTTAAGACTGCAGGTGTTTGGCGGTGAACCCACTTGGTAGCAGTCTGTACCACACAGATTCACTTGGTAGCTGTGGCTGAGCAGTCAGACTTCCCTCAAGAAGAGTTGAGCAGTATGTGGAGTATACAAAATAGGGCAATTCTTCCCAGCAAGACAAGCAAACACGCAACGAGGCTTAGTGTAAAGATATTAAGGTATTTATTTATAACGAAACATCTATGAAAAACACTATGGCACTTTCACGGCAAACAAATCAAACACAATTACTCTACGGAGAAGAAACAATCAATCCCCCTAGCAGTATCTCGACAAGTCTAGGTTCTACCGGCACCACTTATTTACAGACAGAGGTGTATACCTCAACCTAGATGACACTCGAATATTAGTTAGGACGGGAGAGAAAAAGATAGGCAGGTTACAAAATCAACACAGTTCAATACTTCACAGGTAAAATGCACGGCAAGAAGGCAAGAACCACAATAGATCATAAAGTTCAGAGGAAAGGCCCACTTGGAGAGAGGCAAGGCGATATGTCCCAAAAAGTCTCTAGTGGAGATGCATTCAAGTCTTTGTAGCATTGTTATCGGTAGATTGAACCAGTTCAGAACAGTAAATGAGAAAAGCTTGGAGGCGACCCAACGGAAAGGAGAGGATTAAGACACCTCACTCGAACCGATCGAAAGGGAAGCCAGGCGGACACGGTACCTTGTTGTGGAGGGCAGCTCCGGCGGGGGCAGTTGTTCCTGGTGGTGGATGCACGTCGGGTCTTTGCCAAGAGTAGAGAGGTTCTCGTCGTCGAAGAAAAGTGAAGTCCGGTGCACCACCAGGGAAGAGACTAGCCGCGGAGTGCTCCGTCACAAGGCACCACCTTTTGGTCGCGGTACAGGGGTAGTGGCTATCCGGTTGCCGAGGTGCGCTGCACGGGCAATTCGACCACTGCGTCCTGAGGCGAATAAAAAGCAAAGGGGACTGGTTGTTCCCACCAGTCAGTGGAAGAGACTCTCCGGCAGGGAGATCTCCTCTGTCGTCGGGAAGTGGTGAGTCGGTTCCGCAGGGCTCCACTGGAGGTGTCGTCATTGCAGGTCGGCTCAGCGTTACCCTCGTCGGATGCTTAGGTCCTGTGGTGACTTCTGAAGATCCCGTCCCAAAAGCCCTGCTTTTATGCAGAAAACCCCCATTCATTCAGCCTAGGGGAAGGCTCACCACTTGGGCCAATCACTCCAGAGTGCGACCGGAGTTGGCAAGGCAACTCGGTCCAGGGTGCCTAAACCCCCTCCCACACCCCTGTGGTAACCCAGACAGAATGGCACCACTTTGGAGGGTCTCTGTACAGAGCCCGCCAAAAGTGGAACAAAGGGCTCAACCTTTGGTTTAGGAGTCACAGAGACGAACACAGACGCCATTTTATAAACCGAGTTCTGGCAGAAAATACCATCTGATAAACCTATTTAAGATAAGTAGATCGGTGGTACGTTAGAGATTAACGAGAAAAAGTATCAATCTCCAACAATGGGACGAATCCCATAGGGTTAGGTTCAGGGTCGAACATAACAAGTAGGTTCCACTGCCACCAGCCAAAACTCGACGAGGGGGGACGGGACAGTGCCCCCTCGAGTAACAGATCCAGGAGTAATCGAATTACCCCTACTAGTACGTCCACAATAAGATGGTTTGTACTAGTCCTGTTAGTAAATTTAGGTCTAGTAAAGCCAATCGTGACTTTACATGCCCGGGGAGACAGTAGTCAGTCCCCGGGTATGGAGTCTATGGTGGGGGTCACTGATGAGAATATAAAGTATGCACCTGGTAAGGGGAAGCACTAATACTACATCTAATGGTAAAGGGTTAATATATTTGTTTCTTCTACAACAGTAAAATGCTAGTGTGTTTGGTGCCACCAATAATAGGACTGGTGTGGTGCAATTGCGACTTACCAGTCTAGTCCGACCGTGGCGGGACCGGTAAGTCCCCATTGCACCAACCATTCCCCATTCCCATATGAGCCCCCATAGGGCTCAATGGGAATGGGGAGGGCACAAATAACAGGCTCGTGAATGGCAAGCCCGTTATTTGCGCCCTGGTCGCTTAGCGGAACCGTAAGGGACGTGTGGTCTGACCACACGTTCCTTACGGTTCCCGCCAATGGACCCCGGAATAGGGCGGTAGGGGATTACCGGCACCGGTCACCGGTCTTTACCTATGTGTATCCTGTATATTTTAATTAGAATCTGTTAGGTGGATATGTTTTTCGAATGAGTCTAATAGTAAACGTATAGAGCACAGTTTTTTTTATTGTTATGTTAATGGATGTTAAGAGATAGAAGAAATAATCATATGCCTTTTGCGCTATTTTTGCCAGGTAAATGGCAGAGATTGTACATAAAAGCATTTAATGTATACCTTTGTGAAGGTGTGGGTAATAAAGCAGAAGGATTTGATATAGAGGCAATGGTTTTTGATCGGGGAGCTTTTCTAATGATATTGTCTGTGTGTGTGCTTGAATGAAGATGTATGTACTCATCCTGCCTGCGTGTAATTTTATAACACACTGGACAGTCTTTTTCATAATTATACTGCTATTTTTCACATCTTTTGATTTGAAAGATTATTTGTTTAGATAGGTGGGTGTGTAAACAAAAATTTGGAGAGTTGAAGGCTTTGCAAGTGACACTTCGTCATAGCAGATGGGAGAAATGACTGTAAATTCATTTTACAGTTTATACAGGGCCAGTGGCATATTTTTATTTATTTTGTTTTACATTTTTAAAGTGCTTACACAACCTGCGTGCATCGAGGCGCTGATACAGGAATTGTTTGTTTTTTAGTTGTGTAATTATTTTGTCTTAGTTGCGTATTTATAACGTGCTTAAACACCGAGAGGTTTCTAAGCGCGGACACGGGGGATCGAATCTGTGTTGCTTCGTGTCGTCTTGCTTTCAAGGCGCGCACGTTGCCGCTGAGCTATGCTCTCAGGATGTATGGTATTTCTAGAAGAGGTGTACATGTACTGTGTAGAAAATATTCATACATTTAGTTTGTGTTCATGCATGTGGATGTGCATCAATCTGCAAGTGGAAATCTTGGGAAGTTTTATAGTAGTTGTTGCTGTAGGTCCTTTGCAGTGACAGCCAAATTGTACTGAGAGTGATCAATAGTACATCTAAAGGGCTTATCTGTGATGAAAGAGTTAGATGCAGAGTTCTTGGATGTGATTGCTGGATGATTGTGTGACTGCTTAATAGTAGCCAATGAGGAAATGGTGCAGAGAGTGCAGCGGAAAGGGTAGAAGGGCTGCCTTAGTGTTACTTGCATGCTGCACGGACAGTGCGGCTGTTTGGAGGTAGGACATGCTACATCTGGGGTTTCCGAGCATGAAGTGGGAGTGTATTTTGAGGATTAGCCAATCAGGTGTTGGGGTTCTGCTTCGTATTGAGACAAGCTGTGTGTAGTGAAGATGGCGGAGGTGCAGAATGTCAGGGTGTTGGTGGTTGGAGATATGCTTGTGAATTGTTTGGAGCAGTATGCAAAATCTAGGAATGTGGCTAACCATTTTGACACAACAAGAGTGCATGTGGTGTGGAGCACTGTGCCTGATTTGAATTTGTAGGCAATTCTAGTAGTTTGTCAGGATGTGGCAAGGTTTCATAGTCCACATGTAGTTGTGCTACACTGTGGTGCTGTGCGTTTGGGCTATGTCAGTGGCCCTGCTTTGTTGCAAGATTTGCAAAATTTGGTTCAGGCAATCATGAAAGTCCTTCCGAATCTAAGGTTATTTTTTCTGAGTTGACGCAAAGAACAAAATGGGACAATAAATCTGTTTTTTGTCCTCAGCAAAATGTTGCTAGGTGCTTAGTCAACCGGAGCATGTTTGGTTTTATGACTAGATTGGGCATGTTGTTTTGCGACAATGACAACAACTCTGGTAATGTCGATTACTTTAAGGAAGATGGCATTTATTTATCTATTATGGGAAATGCCATGCTGTTTTGGAACGTAAGGGTTGCTTTGGAGAAGGTAATGTGAAGATTTTTGGAGGAAAATAAAAAAAAAAATTGAAAATAAAAGGTCTTTCTGAAGCATCTGCAAAAAAAAAAAAAAGCCAGCTCTTTTCAGAGCCAACCTCAAAGGGGAAATGAGGCAAACTATTTAATTTTTCATCCCTAATGCTCACATTTTTCGATTTGTCCGCAAGGAGCGCGGTTGTCTGAGGACAGCACGTATTACATATGGTGATTTTGGGGTTGATTGGCATGCAAATGAATCTGAGCAGAGCAAGGGATTGGTCAATAATACTGGGTGTGTTGTGTAAGGAGAGAGTTTGTCAGTAGGTATTTTTCCTGATTGAAGAGCATATAGCTATGGCTGTGTGTTTCAGAAAGCAGATTGTTTGGATTTTGGAAGATTCATGGATAAATTTGTTGTAGGTGCATGCAGATCGCTGTGGAGTGGCTGCACATCTTAGATTCTCTCATGTGGAAGTGCACTGGCATGGAGTGCGTGGAATGAAGTAGGTGGATTTGGTACCTCTCTGTGCTTCTTTGGTGACACATCGTAATCCAGACATTATTATTATTATTCATTGTGGAGCAAACAATTTAGGACATGTGTCTGGAATCTCTTTGCAATTTGCAATGAAAGAAGGACTTGGGAAAGTCATGGACATGTATCGAAACTCCACAGTAATTTTTTCCCGTATTGCGCAGAGACAAATGTAGCTGCGTTCTTTTTCATTTGGTCCACAAATGGAGACAGCAAGGTGCAATGTTAACAAGGCTGTTTGTGCCTTTTTGAGAGATGTTGGTATGTCCTCTTTTCAGAATGAAAACATTATGCTTTGTAGCACACACATTTTTCACAGAGATGGAGTACATCATACTTATGCCGGCAATCAGTTTTTTCTGCGAAATATACCAAATGTAATGCAACCATTTTTGGAATTAGAGAAATCCATTTTGCAGTAGTTGTTGACCATTTGAAGTTTTTGAAACACAAAAAAACCCACAAAAAGGTTCTTTTCAGAGCCACCACTTCCTCCCAGAGAAAAGTGCAATGGTTGTGACAGGGTAGCACTGCACAGATTTTTAGGTGTTTGTGGACTGTTTGCGGACATCTAAAAAAACACAGGGCTCTGCACTATTTATTCGTGACTTCTATTTTTAAACTGTGAAAGGCGGCTCTGAAACAGCCTTTGTTTTTTTTTGTTTTTGTTGTTTTATATTTTTTTGGATTTTTTAAACATGGCACAGAAGAAAAGGAGGAGAAAGGAGTGTAAGGAAGGGACACCAACCACAGGGATAAGAAAGGGCAGGTGGAGAGAAGAAAATGTAGGGTGGGCCTTATTTAGGTAGTGGGCAGTCCTTCTCATGCTCCTTGACCGCAGTCTCGAAAGCGGTTCGAAGGTTCTCCCCCCTGCAGAGTACTGCGTCGCAGTACATGCACAATATTGTGACCCTCGAAAGGTAAGGGTCAACTGCATCATGAATGGCCTGTGAGGCAGCTGGAGGGATGCACTGTCCCACAGGAGTGTCTTTTGTGGTGACAGGAGCAGAAACGGAGGATGCTGTAGAAGAACTCCACCTACTATGTTTATCGCAAGGTACAACCTTACAAATAGCCCCGCTGTGGAATGACTTTAGGTGTTGCTTCATTGATGTAGTTCCAAAGCTATACAAACCAGGCCTGCCACAACTCACCACCATGCGACATTGAGTGCACATTATCTTGTTTGCATGAGCTTTTGACTTTCCATCAATGGTGGTAAATAACCACCACACCCAAGACTCATGGTGAGTGCTAGTAGTAGGACTTCCATTAACTCATCCTCTTCATCCTCTTCATCCATCTCCTCTGCATCCTCACACCTGTTCCCCTCTGCAGGCCCTTGGGGACGTGGTGGTGGTGGAGGGGGTGGGGGTGCTGATGCGGAGGCAGCAGCAGAAACAATTTGGGATGCTATCTGGAAGGTTAACAACCAGGAACTAGGAAGCAGGAACCAAGAACGGCAACTTGCACAATTGTCCTGTTGTAAATCTTGGAAATCCAAAAGCAGAATGAGGACCAGCTCTGGGGTGTGGCCTTTTATAGGGGTGCTGGGGCATGCTTCGCAGACACTCACGCTGTCCCCAAACACTTCAAACACTAAGAACGGGCTCAAAAAGCTCCAAAAAGTATTTAGATCAGTTCGGACATTGTCTGGGACATGTTGAATGGTGCACTTCTACTGTAAAATACCTTGGATTGCTCACAAAGCACTTTTTTAAATGTCTGGGCCCAGAACAGTGTCCATAAATAAGGACAGATGCTCAGCGTGGGTGTGGTCACATGATGACATCGCAGACACGTTCGCAAATGGCACGGCTGTCTGCAGGACACCAAATGCGCAGTGGTGGTTGTGCGCATGTGCGCGGGTGTTCTACGGACAGTGTTCGGGTCCCCAAACTAATTAAAAGTTGCGACACACGTGCGGCGGACAGTTGCGGAGTGGCCCGATGATCATAGGACCCAAGTGTGTGATGCGCATGTGCACGGGAGTTCTATGAACAATATTGAACTCCCTGAATAAAATAAATGTGCGTCAAAACTTTGCGGACAGGCGGACGGGATATGTGTTCTACGGATATATTCATTCTGGTTGTGGACATTATGCACAACATGGTGTTATTAGGACACCCCTATATTGGGTGATTGCGGACAGGCAGACATCTTGTGTGTTCTAAGGACACCTCCATTTTAATTACAAACAGTATGAACAGATATATTGTCCTTAGGACACCCCGATTTGGGTTAATTGCGGACAAGCGGACATCTTGTTTGTACTAAGGACACCTCCATTTTAATTACGAACAGTACAAACAGGTACAGTGTCCTTAGGACACCCCCATTTTGGACACCAGCGCTGTTCACGGACACCCTACCTGCCTTTTAAAAAACAAAAATAAGACATGGGTATATACTAAGAACACATTTAAAATTGTATTATTGTTTAACAGTAGAAAAATTAGGAACGAGAGGGGGAAGCAGAAACTGAAACAAATACGGGGGAATTAGGGTTTTGGACATGATGTGTGGGAGGGGAAGAAGAGATGGAAGTTTCATCGCACCGTTTTTCTTGGTTGGGAGGTTTTGGCGATAGATGGCTGGGACATGGAGAGGGGGAACAGGTACATGTGGGACAGTGGTATTTAATGTTTTCTTTAATGTGGTCCACAATATACTCTTTAAGTTGATTGTAGTAATAAAGTAATTTTCAGTTCCATTTGTTTGAGAGGGTCTTCTATTATCTCTTGTGGTATATTAGTTTTATTGGTTGCCTGGTCTGTTTAAAAAAAAATTGTTAAGTACATGTAAAGTAATGGTTATTAATTGGCTTATATAGAGAAATGTTGTGTCTACCATTATTATCACTCTCTTCACTCATCTGGTCTCGTGGGAAATTCTATTCCAGCCATTCCAAAGTACTGGACATTTCTGTGTTAAAAAAATAAAATTTTAGTTTTAGTGTACATAACACAGAAAATGTATGATATATGAAATAGATACAGTGTACTTACTACTTTTTGGCACACTTTTGTGGTTACTGGTGTGTAAGTATGCTCTTGCTTTTTGCTGTGCAGTTTCTGTGAGGTAATTCAGTTGGAAGCATATTTATTTTGTTTTGGTATATTCCATTATATTGTAAATGCAATTTAAGTGGATGGTTGGTGTCTTATATATACAGTTTCCACTTCTTATTTATTTTTAAATGTAATGTATTTATGTGGTGCTTTTTGAATATGTTTGTGTGTTTGTATTGTATGATACAATAATGGAAAATACCCTCTAAGTTTCTGGATAGTGCTGATGGTGCCTCGTGCTTCTGCGGACATGCGCTCAGTCCGCAGACATCAAAATCACTAGCGGGGCTGGGGGTTTAGTATTTTCTATGTTATATCAAGGTAAGGGAGTCTTAGTAAACATTCGTCACATTTCCATTATCTATATTTATATTTAGTGAAAAAACATTGTTAAAGAGATGTTATGGTTAAGTTGCGCTACGAAAAACCTATGAAATTCAGTGAAAAAACTTTGTTAAAGGGAAGTTATGGTTAAGCTGCGCTACTAAAAACCTATGAAATTCAGTGCAAAAAACAGAGTTAAAAGGACATTGTGGTTCGAATTAAAACCAAAAAATCCCAGAAATTCGCAAGTTATGGTAAGCTAAGCAACCATAACTCGCGCCACCACCGTGCGCTGCTAAGACTAACACCCAGGACATCAAAGATGACATCACAGAAATCATTGATGACATCACTGATGACATCACATGTGCATTTACCTTTCATACAAGGGGTTGTGAATGTAATGTTGGCAAAAAATATCAGGGATTATCGGGAAATGTGTAATAAACTACATACTTCATTACGCAATGTAGTGTTCCAAAGAACATTCCATTGCAGTGTTCTTTATAGTACAGGAACCTACTCATACAGAAATGTAGGTATTGGCTGTAGCATACACCACATAGGTGCTATATTTGTAATTTTCCAAAGTTATATAACAAAACGGTGAATGCTTCTGTATCAGACTTTTCTGAACTGTGAAACATGTACTAAATAGCTAATAATGCATCACTTACTACATATATCTACTAATACACACAAAACTTAAATTGACTACAATGCATACAAATATGGGGCTTATATATGGAGATTAAAGTAAGCAAACAAGAGGCAGTATCATTAGCAACTGCGTATAATCTATATGATTGTATTCACACACAAAAATGATTGCTGTGTTTCAAGCCTGCTTCTAAGCTAAGCAACCAAACTCGCGAATTTCTGGAGGTTTTCGGTTTTACTTCGAACTATAGCATCCCTTTAAGAACATTTTTTGAACATCTTTACTTATTGAAGTTCCACTCTGAAAACCAGCTGTGCACTGTAGTATAATCATGCAAGCTGCTATTATGAATGTGCAATCCCACTACGAGTGAGACACTTGTGATGGTGATTGTAAGTGTTTGGATAGTCGTTTCTTAAGTAGAGGGAGTAAAGAAGTCCAGAGTGGGGGAGCAAGGGTGGAAAAACAGGGACATCATTTCACCAAAATGCCTGGGGTAGCGGAAATCACAACACATGACAGGAAGTGATGTGATGTCATTTGACCCCGCCCCCAAGTGACATCCCGGGAAGTGATGGCACACAACCTTTCACCCTTTGACAAAACAGGAATTGGCATCACGTAGCATTTTTCCTCAGTACACTAAGACAAATCTGGTTACGATATTACTGTAATATGATATACATTTCATACAACAATGGATCACCATATGAAGCGCTAATATCAGTGTGCATAGGGCCATATTACCAAATTACTGTGAATGTAAGAAAACATTCAACACAACAACCTGGACTATTGTACATCATTTGAGCTAAACTGTAAACAAACAGAGCATCTCAAAGAGGCCTAAACCCCAAAGCGCAGACATCAAGTGCCTGCCAATTGTCTAGTCACAGACTGTAAACAGCAACTGACCAACACATGTCCAACCAGAAAAGACAGAGGGGAAGGATGTGCTTCAAGTCACAGTGATTGCAGGTTTTTTTATTTTAAAATGTAAACAGCAGCAACATCAGCTGCATGACATCACCACACCTAGAAAATACCAGTTTTATTATTTTCTTTGGTCCTTTATAGCTTGCTTAATGCCAGCCTCCTTCAGCTTCTAAGAACTGGAACGGGAACTGAACCCTTGTTGCCCTACATCCTCTTATTCCCAAAGCAAGTGTGTTGCCTCTGAGCTTTCCTTCCAAATATATATTTGTTTTGCTTGAGGAAGGAACAGATGGCTTAGTTGAAAGGCAGAGGGCAACTTCATGTAAATTAATTATCATACATTGTGTCTATCTACAGTGTGCCTGTTATGTAGGTCTGGCAGATCTGGGTCAGGTCATACAGTGCCCAGGCAGGACTGGTGGCAGAAGCCACTGCAGGGCACCCCTCTCATCGCGGCCCAATGGCTGACTGGATGTGCAAAGCAGACAACAAGAAACACTGATAATATTTGTGTTCATGCTGTGCTGTCTCTGAGCACTACAGGCCGCTCTTAACCATTCCCAGCTAGGTAGACGTAGGCACAGAACCCTTGCTGTTGCTGCATTACTGGGTATTAGCTGCACAGACAGACTCGCCTATGAACCCAACCATTCGGGCATTCTTTACTAATGCACTTCCAACCTGTTAGTGATGGCGACTTCATACTTTTTCCTGCATCCCTGTTATTTCTCCAGAAGATCTAGATTCCAGATGAAAAAAGCTCTGCTTTGTTCCCATTTAAGGCAAGGGAGTTTGAATTCATCCACCGTTGTATAATATCAGAGGTCTGATCAACCACACAACAATCCCTTTCATAATCACCCGTCTATTCTAGGAACACCTCGTTGTCATCGGCACAATTTGTGTACATAATGCTGTGATCATAGAAGAGGTCGAAGAGAGTGTGGGTGTACAAATTAAAAAGGGTAGGCAAGAGGCGAACTACCTGCAGAACTCCACAAATAAATGTCTCTGGTGCGGACTTACATTTTTACAAAGCCACTCTTGCTGATCTAGGGCCTATGAAGGAAGCGAGCCAAGAGAGAGCAAATTTCAAATAATTACCTATTTCTTCTAGTCCGTCAAGAAGCAGGCCGTGATCAACAAGATCAAAAGCTGCTGAGAGATCAAGCAGCATAAGTAGGGCTTTCCGACCCGAATCCACAATATGGGTTGGATTAGATCTGAGGTCCAACATGGTAGTCTCAGTACCATGTTTGGTCCAAATTCCTGACTACAGGGACCCAGGAGGTTAGATTCCTTAACATAGTTCTGAAACTGCAAATATGCCGCCCTATCTAAGATCTTCAACAAGAAAGGAACTTTCGTAATTGGGTGAAAATGATTCATAATACTCGTATCTAATGTTTGTTTTTTTAAGATTGGGGTGATCCATATATTTTTGAGAGAGGATAGCACCACTGATGACAAGAGGGAAAGCTTAACAATCTTAGTGATGAAGGGAGCCAGACAAGGAATGGCATCTTGTATTATGCTGGCTGGGCAGACATCACCGTTTGAGATCGCCTACCAACTTTTTAAGTACTTTTTCAGAGATTTCAATGAAATAGAACTCATCAGACTTCAAGGAAGAAACTAAGCATGGCATCTCAGGAATACGATTATACAGAACCATTACGGTCAGATCAGATATCTGCTCTTGGCGCTGCCTCTTTGTCCAGTGGCCAAGGGGTCACAAAGACAGGTCTAAGGTGGCAGAGGGGGGCCCAGGAGTAGCAGCTGCAACCCCCAAATGACATCCCTGCTCTCACACTAGTAGCAAAAGCGTCAGGAAAATAAAACAATCACACAATAATTATAATGATAAAAGAGACTTGAACAAGCTCAGGCAAATGGGATACTGACTTAAAGTAGCAACCCAAGATTACACCGGCCTACATCAAAAAGCTAAGTCTGAACATTCAGATATTGTAACTAGAGTTCATAAAAACAATTACAATGTTGCATTGCTCACTTAATCCATACATCATCAACAAATAACAAATAATCAAATAAATGTCTTCAACATTTCTGGCATTCTTCATAAAACCATACATTTTCACAAAGCCTGAATCGTTCAAAAATGATCTGTACACAATGTTTTGGGTTACTATCCTTTCTTCCGGTAAAAAGTGTTTAATATAACAACGACAAGGCTTTTCTCTCTACTCTTTGGAAAAATAACTCAAAAATAATGTGCCTTTAAAAAGAATGTCAAGCACCACAGGGGGTGGGTATGCAGTCCTTGGGAACGGAGAAGGAAACTAAGGCTGGCAATTTATTTTAATAAATTGTAACCCCCAATGTAGCAAGGAAACTGGCTATTAGCGCCATGGTTCATGCCGGTAAAATACCGGCACCGCCTTGGTGGAAAGGGGAATTACCGCCCCATTCCAAGGTTGGCGGGGCGGTAATTCCCCCTTCCACCATTGCCCTTCCCCATTCCCATTTTTGCCCCATAGGGCTCTATGGGAATGGGGAAGGCGCTAATTATGGTACCGCAAATTGTGGTACCGTAATTAGCTCCACTGGCCCCTTTGCAGGTTGGTTTTTAAAGCCTGCAAAAAGCATGCGTTAAATTCCCCAACCCGCAAAGGGACCTCTTAGTAAGGCGGTAAGGATTTACCTGTACCGGTAAAATACCGGTACCGGTAAACCCTTACCGCCTACCGTGTAATGAGGCCCATTGTCTTGGGATGGGTTTGGATATAACAGTGTTGGCACTCACGTTCCTTTTCATTCATATTCGACGCTCCTTTGCTCCTTCACTTATTTATTTGCTACTCTGCAGATGTGCAGATGCTTTTTTCAGTTGCAGAAATGCACTTTTAAATAGAGAAGATCTGCATTTACTTGACATGGAGTTTTAAAACTTTCAAACAGGACAGGAGGCAACAGGAGGGCTCCAGGTGCAGTGCTTGATAGAGGGCCTGGGATCACTCACCTGGAAGGTAAGGCAAATCTGTAAACCACCCAGAAATCCCGGTCCCTCAGACAGCAAGGTCGGATCATTCAGGGCCGTTTCTCTTGGGACCTCGCTTCCGACATATCACCCCCTCCCTCTAAACAAATAATGTTTCAAAGGAGCAGCAAACTCGTGAGGGACTGTTTCTGGATCCCAACGCCTACCTGCACACTCAAGATTTCGAGAGAATTTTGGGGGTGGGGGGAGTACTTGCAGATGTTAAATGACACCTGTTAGGGGTGTGAGGAGTATGTCGGACAGGTCCCAGTTTCTGCTGCATGAATGTATTTGACACATAGCTTATCGAAGGTGCTTCATGCCTGACTTTAGAATTATTCTGTCCAGACCCACTGGCCTTTAAGAAGGCCTTGTCTATTTAGGATTCGGTACTCTAGTCCTGAGTGATTGTGTTAATGTAATCAGCGGTGATTTCAGACCAGAGTAGGCTTGGCGGGTCAGAGGGCAGGCTCGGGGCAGTAGGGCACGGGTGCTTTGGTACTAGCACCAAGCAAGTGCGACCTGGAGGTGACACACCTGCATGAAGCCCTGGCCATGCCAACCAGGCTGCTGCTGTGCTGACACCTGGGCCCATCCTTCCAGCCAAGGTCACCCATTGCCAGGGCACTGATGCGAGGTGCCCTGTGACATTTCTTTCCTCTCTGCACATGAGAAAAAACCCAGTAAATAGCCCATCCAGCATTAACCCCTTGATTTCCTCGTGATGGGAATTTCCACGAAGATGGCTGGTAAAAACCCGGTAAATAGCCTGTGAAGGCTATGCCTGTGCCTCGGGCCGCCCCATTCACTCGCACCCTTGCACTCACACAATGAGACACTGTACACAGGTCCACAGGTTATGAGGTCATGGCGGCAACTGCCGCACGGACTGTCTTTATTCACATAGCGCATGAGCGGCCTGGTACGAGGCTCGCGCATGCGCACATTCACTTAAAGACATAACATCCCTTTTGTACTTTAAACAGAAACACAACATTGAACACAACAACTTCAAAACGACTCAACGTGGGTCACTGACCTGGTCTGGTCGTCGGCTCAGTCTCCTGAGTCCAGGACGTAGTCCTTGAATCGGATGGGTGGTTTGCGACCCTGCCTCGCCGGATACCAGCTGCTACTCCCTGGGGTCGGCAGTGGTGTCATGTCCTGTGGTGGTGTGTCCACTGGCATGTCAGCTTCAGGGATCTCTGCCCGGTCTTCTGGCAGGGGAACCTCTTCTGGCTCTTCTTCTCAGTGTTGGACCTCTACCTTCTTGAAGAAGGACTTGTTGCGGGTGACCGTCCCTCTTTCGCTGGCGGCAGTGACCATTGTCCCTTTTTACTTGGGTGACTGTCCAAGGTTGGTGCTCATATGTGAGCGATAATTTTCGTTCCGGTCGGCGATTCCTGCCGAGCCCAGAATCACCTACAGCTACCTCCCTTTCCTGTAGGCCTCTCCTCATGCTCTCCTTCTTGTTGCGGGCCGCTCTCTCCTGTCGGACCTTGTCATCGTCAATTACCCCTGGCTCGTGGCCTTCTACTTCTGGAATGAGCACCCTGGGGCAGCTTCCAAACAGTGCCCTGGCTGGGGCGACCCCTGTCGACTGGTGGGGTGTCGTTCTATATTCTCAGAGGAACTCAAATTGATTTTTCTTTAGTTCGCCTCCACCATTGGCTGATATTCAGAAAACTTTGTTCAATGTTCTCATGGGTCTTTCCGCTTCACCATTGTCCCTGGGCCAGAGTGGTGATACTTTTCTGTGTTGAATCCCTCTCTCCTTCATGTATTGGGCAAATTGATTCCCTGTAAACGGTGGCCCGTTATGGGAGCACAGGACCTTTGGGAAGCCATGAGTTGCGAACATTTTTTCAAGTGCCAAGATGGTGTGGTCACTTGCTGTCGAGTCCACTAGCTCCACCTCCGGGTACCTTGACCACTGGTCCACTACAGCCAAGAAATACATGCCCCTCCCAGTCGATCCGAATTCCGCATGAACTGTACCCCAGGGACTTTCACTCCTTTCCATGGAGCTAATCGGTGGAGCTCTGTCTACGGGGCTCGCAGCTTGACATGGCAGGCACCTCCGCACATGTCCTTCCACCAGACTTTCTAGGTCTGGAAACCACACTTTTGGTCTCAGCTGTGCCTTGGTCTTGGCGATCCCCTGGTGACCGGTGTGTGCCAGCTCTAGAATCCTTGCTCTCAGTACTTGCGGGATAACGATCTGTCGCCCTCGCAGTAGTAGTCCATCATCCGAGATCGAGAGTTCATCTTGTACCTTCCAAAGAGCCTGGAGGTCCCTCTGTGCTCTGTCTTCTCGCCGGGCGTTGTTATTGAGCACCTCTCTCCATTCTCCGCTCCGTATGGCTGCCTTTATGATTTTGAATACTTGGTCCGTAGTCGATTCTTTGGCTACAACCTCCCTCGGCAGCGCCACTGGCATCGCATTTTCCACAATGCTGTGGACAAACTTCTGACACTCCACCAGATCCCTGGAACCTTGACCCCTTTTGCAGTTCAGATGGCGAGATAAGTAGTCGGCTGGGTTGTTTGTCCCGGGTCTGTACACCGGTATTACCCCATACTCGATGAGAGCAAGCATCCACCATGCGATCCGTGGTGGGGGCTTCGACGATACTCCTGCCAGAATCGGTATCAGTGGTTTATGGTCAGTCACCACTATTACAGGTTTCGCTAGAATGTAGAGGCAAAAATGCCGGCAACCCCACAATATCGCTTGCGCCTCCCTTACTATTTGCGAGTAGCGCCTTTCGGTGTCTGTAAGTGCTTTGCTTGCATAGGCGATTGGGCGCATGTCTCCTCTGGCATCCGTTTGCGTGAGAACGGCTCCTAGCCCCACTGGGTTGGCATCTACGACTATCTCCGACTCTGAAGTGGGGTCGAAGTATGCCATCGTGTCTTGGTCAGAGAGTGCTCTCTTTATGTCTAGAAATGCCTCTTGCTCTCTCTTTTCCCAAGTCCATGGAACATCGTTCCTGGTCAGGGCTCGTAGTGGTTCAGATAGGGATGAGAGACCTTTAATAAATCGTCCACAGTAATTAACCATCCCAAGGAAACTGCGCACCTCCATGGGGGATTGGGGCACCGCAGCCTCGCGGATGTCTCGGATTTTCTCTGGGTCGGGCGACACCCCACTCACGTGTAAGATGAACCCGAAGAATCCGATGCGATCCTTGAAGAACTCGCGCTTCCCGCGGTGTAGGGTAAGGCCCATCTCTTTCAGCCGCTGCAAAGTCAACTCTAGACACTTCATGTGTTCAGCCTGGGACGCTGCGAAAACTAGAATGGCATCGCTTATATTGAGCACTCCGTTCAGGCCTGCTAGCGCAATTCTTATGGCATTCTGGAAGACTTCCGCAGCGGAGGATACGCCGAAGCTGAGGTGTTTGAACTGATAGAGGCCTTCATGGGTGGTAAATGTTGTAATATACCGAGAGTCCGGGTGGAGTTCTAGCTGGTGATACCCGGACCTCAGATCTAGCTTCGAGAAGACTTTGGCCCCTTGCAGCTCGCCCACAATGTCATCTGGCGTCGGCGTGATATGGCGTTCCCGTTTGATGGCAGCTTTCGGGAGTCGCATGTCCACACAGATGCGGATGGCACCGGGCTGTTTCGGTTTTGGCGGAACGACAATAGGCGAGACCCAAGGGGTCGGTCCCTCTACTCTCTCGATAATGTCCATCTCGATGAGTGATTAGAGCTCCTTCTCAACTTGTGACCTTAGGTGGAAGGGTATTCTTCTGTGTTTTAGTGCCGTGGGCCGAATTGTTTCATCAATGTGCAGTTGCACTGGGGCTGCTTTTAATTTCCCCACTCTCTGGAAAATGCTTGAGAACCTGTCCAGCAGTTGGTCAATGTCTACCTGGTATACTGCCAGTGCGAAATGCACAATGTTCAAGGCCTCTGAAGTGGCGCAGCTCAGCAGTGAATGCAGGCTGACGTTAGTGATGAAGAACGTGCTTTGATTTTCTGAGCCCCATGGGTCACGGGCACCATGAACATGCCTTGGATCGGTAGGGGTGTGTGTGTCCCAAAAGTGAATATTTTGGCTTTTGAATCATCCAGCGGCGGCGGGCCTGGGATGGCTTTGTAATGCTCAGTGGCTAACACACACACGGAGGCCCTGTGTTGATCAGTACTTGTTTGGGGGTACCTCCAATGTCCCCGACACATGTGGGTTGCCTCCTTTTCTTGGTTCCTGTGGCCAGGTTTGAGATAAATAAAATGTCTTCATCTTCTTCCTCCTCTTCTGCGATGTATAGCCTCTGAGCGTCCTGTTCTAATGTGGCGATGCTTCGTTGTCGCCTGAAACCGCTTGCACCTGCTCTAGCTGGTCCTATGTGTGTAGTCACTGGAGCAGCTGCTTGACACATCCTCACATAGTGTCCAGGCATGTTGCATCTCACGCAGACTCTCGTCTTTGCCGGACAGTCTTCTGCGTGTGGTAAATCATACCCGCAGTATTGGAACACAGTTGGGGTGCCTTGCGTGGAGGATGGCTCCTGATGCTTCTGGCTCCAGCGTGATTTGGACGGGGTTTGTCTTCCCACTGCAAACGCTTCCTCACTTTTGCAACGGCACATTGCAGCGTCCATTTTTGTGCCTCTACTCTCGGTGAGCTCATACACCGTACCATTGTCCAATATCTGTGTCAACATCATGCCTTGCTCCCGCAGAATCTGCCTTCGCAATTTGCTGGAGCTACAACCTTGGATGACTTGGTTGCAAATCATTACCTCCTCGTTTTCCCACCTGCAGGTGCTTGCCAATTGTTGCAGGCGTGCGCAAAACTCGTCCAGGGATTCGTTGTCGTGCTGTTTTGGAGGTGTCAAACCGCTGCATGGGTGGCAGTGATCCCTGCTGATGTCATGCCACTCTCGCCAGCGTGGGCGCCTCACCGTCGCTGTCGGCCATCTTCACAGGTCGCACAGGCACCTCCCTTTACAATGGAGGCCACAAACCTGACTCAAAAGTAGACACAGACGTACCTTAGTGTGTCCACTGCGACGATGTGTTGGGCGTCAGCTCTGGTACTGGCCACTGGCTGTCTGTCAGGATCTGGATATCCTTTCTGGCACGTGTCAAAATGCTCTCTTCACTGCATCCGTCCTCGTCGCCAATGTGAAGGCTATGCCCGTGCCTCGGGCCGCTCCATTCACTCGCACGCATGCACTCACGCAATGAGACACTGTACACACGTCCGCAGCTTGTGAGGTCCCGGCGGCAACTGCCGCACGGACCGTCTTTATTCACATTGCACATGCGCGGCCTGGAACGAGGCTCACACATTCACTTAAAGACGTAACATAGCCCATCCAGCATTAACCCCTTGATTGCCTCATGATGGGAATTTCCACAGAGATGGCTGGTATGCGGCAGAGCCAGGAAGAGAAAGAACGGGGAGCCTGCATGCGTTTCAACACTCAAACATACAGACTGATAAACACACACAGCACTTATTTTGCATTAACAGGAGCCATACACATGCAGTTTTATTTATTAAATTAATCTTCCATTCGGTTTTGGTGTCACCTTCGCTCCAGTCGTGGTGTCAGATTCCGATATCCGCTTTCTTAGACTAGTGCCTTCCGATTCCAGCTCGAGTCAAGAATGTGATGTCCTACAAGTCACATGATTAGAAGCAGCTACACAGGCAGCAGGGACACTGGGTGGGCCCAAAGGGGGTGTGGCTACCCCCTTTTCCATCCCCTTAGCTCAGCCACTGAAATGGCAAGTCCGTTGGGGGTCCCATGTATTTTTTATTTATTGTTTTCACAAAAATGTTGGGTCGCAAGAAAGACCACAGGGGTCATTGCCGTGGCTGCAGGTTTTGCGGCAGCAACCCCCAGTGGCCCCAGAATGACGTCCCTGGTGGTTTAGTAGAGGAGGCAGGAGGCGCCACAGGATGGACAGATGACAGATAGACTGAGTACCGCTTGGGAACACTGGGTGCATGATGCAGAGTATGGTAGCAGGATATGGACTTAGAAACACGAATGTTCTGTGAGATGGAGAAAAGCAGCTTGATAGGAATTAGGCAACCTTACTGAGGGAGGCCCAGATTCCAAGATTGTCGGAGGTTAGGAAGTGGAAATGGGTGCTCACTGGTGTGAAAGACGTGAGCCATCATGGAGGATGAGACTAGAGGGTCATTCAGAGTAGTGAGCAGTGGGGCAGAGAGTTAGAGACCTGGATGAATTCAATTTCTATAGTGTGCCTGGTATATTATCTAGATTGGAGGGGGGGGCACAACATCAATTTTCCTCAGAATAGATAGTGATTGGGTTAAAAATTAGACGTTCAATAATTTTCGAGTAGTATGAGAGAAGGGAGACAATCGGTAGTTGACTAGGTTTCTGGCAATCAGAACGTGGATATTTTAAGATATCATAAAACTATAGCAATTGTGGGAAGGGGAGGGAGCAGAAGGAGGACCGTAAGGATGTCTGTGAACTGAGAAATCCTGGATAAAAATGTAATTGTCAGAGATAGTGAGGAGGAGATGCAGCAGGATGTGGGGACATATTAGATCCAAAAGGGGAGTTTATGTGGGTGAGAGCAGGGAGACAAGATGCATTTTGTGCAGTAGTTAGATTTAGCAAAGCTGAGGCAGTAGAAAAAGAGGAACAATTATAGTATAAATGGCAGAAAGTAATACAGGGTGGAGGACTTGAACCAGTGGCATCCCAAGGATGATCCAAGACTGAGGATGATGGTAAGTGGTTTGGAAAGTGCAAGCTGGACAGAACAGAGGTGTAATGGACACTTAGTAGTGTAGCCCACTTTCTCTTAAAGATGGACCCGACCTTGGTGTTATCATCCCATAACATTTGCCGACATGTCAGCAAAACATAATGTTAAATGGGTTCTTACCTGATTGAAGGACTGGGTGGAATAGTGAGATAGGATTCCCATTTGCATATCATTCTTTATCCCGCTCACATGGGCAGTCCAGCACCGAAATACTATGGCAATTCCTCTCTGAACAAGTGTACCAACAGCAACCCCATTCACGTGTTTCAGCCTTGTTGGGCCTCCTCAGGTACTGTGAGCAAAAAGCGTGTGCTGCAAACTCTCATCTCTGAACTGGTTATCATGCCATGTTCTTTCTGGAGAGGAGCGCCTGCTACCTTTTTTGAAATATTGAAAAGGAACTTGGGGTTGGTCACCCTAAATTACCTGGGGGCAACCAGATGTGGACTCCCTGCTCACTGTGCTCATAGAGGCACAGCTTCACCTCACTGATGAGGCCCAACAAGGCTGAAACACGTGTATGGGGTTGCTGTTGGTACTCTTGTTTAGAAAGAAATTGCCGTAGCATTTTGGTGCTGGACTTCCCATGTGGGTGGGACAAAGACTGATATGCAAATGGATATTTCCCATCTGTGAAAGGCACAGTGAGCAAAAAAAAAATAAAAGCGTATGCTGCAAACTATCATCTCAGAACTGGTTATCATGCCATGTTATTTCTGGAGAGGAGCGCCTGCTACCTTTTTTTAAAATATAAAAAGCAGATTTGCACACAGGAACCAGGCACCTCTGACCAGAACCCAACAGCACCACAGGTTTTGAATCTGCCTCTCTCATTTTCCCACTATTGAACCACCATCCCACCTTTTTTTTCTTACAAAGCCAGCTGCAGCAAAGCCTCCAATAGTGGAAGAAGTGCACTATAAAAGACCTATGAATATGTGGTGTTACGTCAGGTGTTCGCATAAATGGAGGAATATTTCTATATTTTATTAGAGCCTTTTCTTTTGCTTATTCCCAGAGCCAAGTCGAAGGTTGTGTTTTTTTGTAGGCTAACCTCCTTTCATTATGCTATTTTGCAATCAAATGGTACTCATCTTAACAAATGTGTAAGTTTGAAAGGCAAAGGGGACCCTTAAAGAAGATGAACATATGAATGGAGTCTCCCATATATCTCTGTAAGTCTCCATCTCTGTGGACATTACTCAATGATATGAATCCTCTCAATTGGTCTCCCCTACCCGGCATTCTCTCTTATATCTTGGTGGACATCTACGGAGTATGCAGAGTTAAGATGGTCATCACTGCACACATCCTCAACATTTCAAGGGTTCTGTTGCATTAAATCTGATCACCTTAGCTAACGTTTTTTCATTGAAACTCAAGAGTTTTCTTATAGTATAGTTTATTTGTGCGCCCACTAACTATGGCCTTTGAACCCAAAGACTGATTGCACCCTGCCTAGTAGTTGTGATCTCTGTAGGTGTAGAATATTGGTTTGTCATTCCCTATTCCCATGGTAATTTTCCCAGAAATAATTTCTGGTCTCTCGGTAGCGCAGGGTTGTGCCGATTCTCCTGACAACGGGAAACAATGGTACAATAATTGCTGCATTAATCTCTTCAATTACCCTGGTATTCACCAATAATCTGAAAAAAGCTTGAAAATTAAAATGTTTCCTCCATCCTCACAGCCACTCACCATGTACTTTTCTTGGTCTTCCCAAACCCTTTTTTACTCCCTTACCTTCTTCCATTCTTTCACTTTTCTGGGCGTGTCTTGTGGTGTTGATATGGTAATCTTGTGAGATTGCTGTGGTAGCCCCTAAAAAATCTAAACATTTTCTATCCATCTTGCTACCAGACCACCCTCAACTACACACCTTCACATAGTGTTCACTATCCCCATCCCCACCTCAAGCCTGATGTGATTGCATCCTTTTTACTCCTCCTCCAAATAGCTTTCTGAGCACTTTTTTGAATTTGGATTCTCCCAGTATTATCGCGGGGATCACTTGCATTGATCAGGGCCTGTGACAAACCTTTTTTGGGGAAAATGTCATCCAAATCTGCCCAGAAAGTCATGCCCAGTTATTAGCAATAAGATTTTGATTAAAATCTATTACAAAGGTTTCACCTTAACTATAGGGTAGTTACCATTGCTGCACTGAAGTACCGACCCTGTAGCTATGGTTACATTGCTCTTCCTAGAGGAAGAGCAGTTTTTAGGTGGCTTATAAATTTGGTGCCATTCGACTAATTCTCACACAACTTTGCAAAAAAGTATAGAGCGAACTCTGAATGATTTTTCAAAGTTTTGTGCAGTTTGGTCAAGGTGGGGAAGGGCACATTTATAGTGGGGTCCCATAACTTTTGAAATCCATTATGACATGAATGCAAACAATGGTTAATTGCGGCTACAGCACACACTGCTAGACAGATTTACACCACACTTGGGCGAGGAGCAGCGGGCTAGCCCCAAAAGCATGCTTTTGTAAATTTGGTGTAAATTCATTAAGTAGATTTTAAAAAAATTCTCAAATTGTAGGGCCCAAAAAATATGTGATAGCTCCATCCATGGAGCAATCAGAGAGCTGTGTAATGTTTGTAGATATAGTAGCCAATCATTGCTCAATTGAACAATGTGAAGAGTGTCAAAAGTTTTGAAATGGACGCCATGTTGGATTCGCAAACTGCACCCGTCATCAGACAAACATCACAGTAGAAATAACTGCTTAAAATATAGTTTGGGTTATTGTAAGGCTGAAAGAGTGTTTGGGGAGGGAGAGGAGAAAGATGAAAAGGGAAATTGTATCAGTTATTGTGGGTAGAAATAGCTGTAGGGTTGTCGCTAATTTCGCGGTCCTGTCCTCACGTTGAAATCCGCACCATGGGACACAACCTGTGGAGTACCACAAGGATCCTCCCCATCCCCACTCCTCTTCAACATTACATGACTCCACTAATCAGCCTTATCAAAAGGCACAGCTTCACTTGCTACAACTACGCAGATGACACCCAAATCATCTACAAAATCGAAGATGAACCAGAGACAACGCCAATAGATTGTCTCAAAGAACACTACGAATGGATGAACACTAATAGCCTCAAAATCAACATAGGCAAGACGGAAATCATGATTATACCCATAAACCAAAGAAACAACCAGTACATTACAGGGCCAACAGAACTAGGACCAGCTCCCACACCATCTAAAATTGTCGAGAACCTTGGAATCCTAATGGACAATGAGCCAACCGTAGAAGCACAAGTGAAAACAATAATCAAGAAATGCTTCTTCCACCTACACACAATCAAAAAGATTCTACCATTCCTCTCCTTTATGTACAAAACACTGGCCATCATCTCCCTCATCATGTCCAGGATAGATTATGCCAACCACCTATACTTCTGAATGCCTGACTATTTACTGAAGAAACTGAAATGTATTCAGAATTCAGCTGCCCGACTTCTCCTCAAACTCTCATGAAGGGACCACATCACTACAATGCTAAAGATGCTAGATAGGGTCCCAGTCAAAAAACAAATTACTTTCAAAACAATTTGCATAACACACAGAGAAACCCACGGGCAGGCGACAGAATTCATACAAAAGAAAATCACTATTTAGCAGCCGACCAGAACACTCAGATACAGCAACGACATCCGCTTGGAAGCTAAACCGTACATGAGGAAAATACTCAGTGGATCAGCTTTCTCTTGCCTAGCCATTAAACTTTGGAACTCCCTCCCCTGAAAAATACAAATGATGAAGGACTATCTAAAATTTGTAAAACTTCTAAAAACTTGGCTCTTCAACTCAGAACAGGATGAAACCGAATGAGTAATACCCACGTCCCATGGAAAGAACTCACAACTGGAAAGACGGGGGGGGCTAGGCCTGACCACAGCGAAGTGCAGGGAAACAGAGAGGCCTCTGAATGGGGAGGAGACCCAGGTGTACCTGTTCCCATAGAGGGCCCTACGGGAAACTAAAGAGAGAGATGGGATAAACAAAATTGAACCACAGATAGAGGGCATTAGAATTAAAGGGGAGAGAGAGGCAATGCACGCTCGGAATAGACAAACCATGGGCAGAGGGACCTCAAGGGCACAGGGAAGAGGTGCCCCCTGCAGGGGCCCGTGGAGGTAATGGTTGCCGCGCACAGGGATATGCCAGGGAGAAAAGTGATCTGGACATCCATTAGTTTGAACATGGGTGGTGCAAAGGGTACAAACCCTAAATAGCCCTGTTAATGACTGATGCTTGTGCACAGAAAATTGGAGGGGTAATTGTAGCACACCTCAATGTACGACATTGGAAGGCGCATGTGTCACAGGCGGCTAAAATGATAAGGTATCGCTACCAATCAACCCCACTAAAAAACTCATCCCTCTGCATGCACCTCTCAAACTCTGAAATAAACACAACCATACCTCTACAGCACAACAAACCACACACACTTCACTATACTTCAACAAGAAAACAAACCACACATAGCCTCGAACAACAGCCAATGTTGGCAACCGACCGAAAATTCACACCTACTCTAGGCAAACGGTGTAAACCGAACTGAAGCTGCCAACAGCCCATCACAGATCTCTTACTCTATTGCTATGTTTTACCACTGTGTCCAACTAACTTACCCCCCACCTTACCCTCTTGCTTTACAGATCTTCCAGAGAACTAAGGGATCATGCAGGTGGTGATAGTGCGCAGTATAAAAAACCTTTAACGTGTCATAACATAACAGAATGGTGGTGTTATGTTTCATGCTACAATGCATACTTTGGGTTTTATACTATTGTGTATAAAAATTGCTGTGGTGTTGTCGCTGAGTATGGATACAGTAGTAGTGCCAGTAACAATACATATACTTCAAAAAATATGGCGATTACAACAAAAATATTTATACTTTAGGTTGAAAGTGTGCAACAATGTGGCTACTGGCCATGGTCACAATAGTATGTGTACTTTTGATTGAATGCTTGCAACATTTGGTTGAATGTCTGGAAGAATGTGGCTACTGTCTATGGACATAACAGTATGTTTACTTTGGGTTGAATGCTTGCAACAATGTGGCTACTGGATATGGGTAGAATAGTATGTTTACTTTGGGTTAAATGCCTGCAACAATGTGGGTAGTGGTGTTGGGTACAATCTGGGTACTGGCTATGAGAACAATAGTATGTTTACTTTTGGTTGAATGCCTGCAACAACGTGGCAGCTGGCCTTGGGTATAATAGTGTGCTTAGTTGTGCATGTAACACAGTTATGTTGTTTGGGGGCATGGCTTGATGGCGTATGGATATAGTAGTAGTAATAACAATACACATTGCTGTGGCTATGTCCAGTGGCTAGATTGTTTGGGGCATGGTCTGAACAATGTGGTCATTGGCCATGGCCAAATAGTATGGGTTGAATGGGTGCAACAATGTGGCTACTCGCTATGGCTAAAATTGTGCACTCATTTGTATATGATAAGAAGGGAACATCTGTGTTTCTTTGTAAAGAAAAGAAAATATAGTTAGTTGTAGAACATGTTATGGAAGATATATACTTAAGGTTTTAAAAATACATTTCCTTCTTTTGACCATCATAAGTAGTAAATTGGATCTACTTTGTTTTCTACAACAGATGTGTGCGATACACCATTGTATTACATATTCTTATCATTGAGTCATGGGACACAAACTCCCAGGTTCATTGAAAAAACCCATTTGGTATATTTACTGTTAAAGAAATGTACATTTTGTTCAACAATTTCTCAATTTTTTCACACTGTTACATTAATGAAGGGGAGACACATTTTATGTTTGTAGAAAGTAGTACACTTGTAGTATGGGTATATTAAGTAATTACATAAGTGATGGTGTGTTTTAAGTGTAATTTAATTAAGGAATATTTGTTTTGTGTGCTTATTTATGTCTGAAGTAGGTAGATACCCATTGGCATATTCTCACTGTATAAAATTGTAAATGTGAATTTAACGAGTAATTTAATGACTACATTTGGTTTTAAGAAATATTAAGTAGGCGTTTGATAGATTTGCTGGTAACCTTTGTTTCTGAGTAACTGAAGTGTTGTTACATTCAAACCAACCAATTAGTGTTTCCCATATGCAGTATAGTGACCTAAAGTGATTGTTAAACCAATTGGTACATGGTACAAATCCAGATGTGGAGTGTACAGTGCACACAGCCTGTTGTATTCTAAGATGCAAGGAGTACCATCATTGACTTTGTTTGCTTAGTAGTTAACTAAGAATAGATGAGTGAATGTATGAAGACATGAAAGTGCTATGTAAACCCCTACCTTTTGTGAAGACTGTGTTACCATAGTCTACAAGTATGTGGTCGAGGGTTAGATCTTGTGACTTGTGAATGGTAACTGCATATTCAAGAGACAGAGGTAATTGTTCTATGCTTACATACATATTTTAAAAAAGGAAACATGCTGGTGTGCCGGTGTTATTTTAGTTTGTTCAAGTTTGTCAAAATTGATGCTGACAAACTGGATATTGTTTTCATTTTGGTGTGTTTGAAAGTCAACAACTGTTCCAATTGCTCCATTGACTAAGCTTAGTTCTACGTGAAGATTGGGTTTTAGTATCACTCCAAAGTTTAGGCAGAAATTGTATAGTTTTTCCAATCCAGTTGTATTTGAGATAGGTTTTTCTAGGTGGTTTAGTTATGCTATTTAACACATTGGGAGTGCCATGCTGTTCAATTCTAGTTTGTCTTTGCAGCATATCTGAACTTTTGGTGCATCTCTTTTTTCAGCATTGTTTTGGTAAATTGGTTACAGTTTGCAAGGGTGGGCATTAAGCAAATGCATTTTTGATTTTGCTGCATTAATTGTTCCATTACATATGGGGCAAATGTGCTTTTTCCATACAGCTCATTTATTAATCTACTTTTCAAGGATGCGTGTGCGTCTTCATTAAGCACACCAGTTCTAATGGTTTAAAAATATGTGATACTATACATGAACATGTCTTCCAATGCAATACTTATGTTTGGATATTATGTGTCAATGAGATTATTTTTAAAATGTTTTGGCTGTTGGTATTTTGTGTGGTTATAGATTCAATTTCTTCATAGGATTTAAGTACTCTTTCTGTGATGAGGCTGTACCAAGGTTGAGCCAGAGAGTGTTTTCAGATTTCCCATACATGCATGTACCCGTTAAACAATCTGTAGCTTTGACAGTATGTTGATACCAACACTGTACAATTTTTGTGAAAGGGTTTTGTCAGATGATGTGTCATCTCAGAGGTCTTTTAATTCACTTTTCTCAGCTTTTGTGAGATAAGCTGTGACTGTCTTGCTGAGGTAGTTATATTGAATGTCTATGTTAGCATTCCACAAGAGTGCAATTATAGGATTATAATCATTGATGTATTGGGATGCTTAATCTCATTTAATGAGTATGTGTTTTTGGGAGTTTTCCCTTTGACAATGTGCCTAAAAGAAGACATGAAACTATGTACATGACATTTGGTACAAACTTGTCTAAGGGATCAAAATGACACTTGGTGAACAATGTTCCTTTGTTTTTGTATCAGTGTCTGTAGTATTTGTCACACATATGTCATTGGAAATTAAGATGTATGTCCACAGATCATTATATATGGCATCTTACGGGATGTCACAGGTAATGTAGTCTTCAATAAAAATTGTGAAACAGTGTCATCACTGTCAATCCCAAATTTGGGAGCATTTTTAATCCGCAAAAGCATGTGGATGTATGGTGCTCCTCTGGATTGATATTCCTTGCTCCAAAAAAGTGTTCTGCTTCTCTGAGTGGAGGAATGTTTTTGTACAGGTGAAGTCTAACATGGAAATGAAACAATGGAGAATGTTTTTTGAGACATTGACAGGATCAAAAGAACAGAATTCTCCTGTACTTTCTATGTGTATTCCTTCTTTATTTTGGTTTTCATTGTGTAGAAAGTAATGTACATCATTCCATGCATATTCTGCACAACTTAGAGTAACACCTCATGCAGTGGTTGGCTATGTTTCTCAACATGAAACATATATCTGCATGGCATTGGAACCATTATTAAACTAAGGGCTCCTGGTATTGACCCTATTCTGCCCAGGAGGGCTATATTATCATCAGGATGTCTCCGATGTTGAAGCCGGGCATATCATAATACCATTTTCTTTTTTATAAAATAGGCACTCTGTGATTAGAGTTTCACATGTAGTGACATCTGATTCTCAAGTCCAACAATCAGCTTCCTGTGGCCCAGATTTTTCTCCACATGGTAAGCCTCATCCTTCTATTAGTCGGACTCTTTGTGCATTCATTGCATGGTGATTTAATCACTTCAACTGTTCAAATCATGTCCCATAGCACCAACCCCTCACTATGCTCCATTCATTTTCCACAGCATCTACCGAACACCCAGACGTCACAGTCTAACTGTCCTGACAAAGGCCCATACAAGAACTTGGCTCTATTCTAGCCGCTAAAAAGGCTGAAACACTGTGGTGTACCCACTAACTCTTTAGCTACAGTGTTACAACTGTTCCAATGTTCACAACTGTTATTATATGTATCCATTGCACTTTTTCATGTAATATGACCCCTGTCATGCTTGATCTCAACAGTACAATATGTATTGTGTTGATTTTGTGTACTGCAAGGAATTTAACTTGCTGATATATATTTTGCAATTCGTATTGCTCTATGTGTAAAAACTGGTGTTCTGTGTTGTACTAACTAGTAAATTTGTATAGGTGTTTAAAATTTAAATGAAAATTATCACAACAACCAAGGTGTGAGACCAGATGTTATTTACGCTATCTGGGTACCAAAAATTAGCTATAAAGGGAGGTGCTTTTTCGACTGACCTGTTCAATTGTATCTGATGATGGCACTGAAACATCCCGAACGGCGTGCGCGACACACACAGTGAAAGCGCACAACCTCGGCGCACACACCAAAAAGGGGGCGGAACACGGGGCGTAACTTGCGGAATGGGGAACAACGCGCGAAAATAAGGGCGTAACTGGGATGTACTGCTGGGAAGCAGACGGAACGCCCACACGCACGCGAACCACACGTATTCATGGAATCGAATAGGGCAAAGCTGCGCACGGCCAAAGACACGCACAGGCCTAAACACGTCCACCACACGAAGGCAGGCGGTAGCGTCCCTGCGCATCACAAAAGCGCCAATATACAGCAATGATGAATGTCCCATACAGCCATTGTGCCTGGGGTTCGCATGAAGTTTTTCACGTGATCGGGCCTGGGGGAGCAGGCTACGTGTATTACAGGGGTTCGCGTGAAGTTTTTCACGCGATTGGGCCTGGGGGAGCGGGCTATGTGTATTACAGGGGTTTGCGTGAAGTTTTTCACGCGATCGGGCCTGGGGGAGCGGGCTACGTGTATTACAGGGGTTCGCGTGAAGTTTTTCACGCGATCGGGCCTGGGGGAGCGGCTACGTGTATTTAAGGGGTTCGCGTGAAGTTTTTCACGCGATCGGGCCTGGGGGAGCGGGCTACGTGTATTACAGGGGTTCGTATGAAGTTTTTCACGCGATCGGGCCTGGGGGAGCGGGCTACGTGTATTACAGGGGTTCGCGTGAAGTTTTTCACGTGATCGGGCCTGGGGGAGCGGGCTACGTGCATTACAGGGGTTCGCGTGAAGTTTCACACGCGATCGGCCTGGAGGAGCGGGCTACCACTCACCGTCTGCCTTGCATGTAGAAGAACGCGTAGCCAACACCCGCTGTGAAGTAATAGCGTGTGAACCCCAACGGCTGGAAAACACACGCACCGCACCCCACCAAAAGCACATACAGAGCAATGTATAGACACGTGGGATCTACAAGCCCTGCCAGGGAAACACCCGTGTGCGAAACGTCACAGACGCTCTTACGCGCTAAGGGCCTTTGGTCCAATGAAATTGCGTATGCGTGCTGATGCGCTTATGCGCTAAGGGCCTTTCCTCGAATTACACGCAGACGTGCAAGATTTTCACGTGCCAAATCACTCTGTATCAAGCTGGCCACCCTTTAGAACGTGTCGGCTCCCAGGACACGAATAGTACCTCATAGATAGCAAAGCTTGGAATGTGGCTCTTCCCCCGTGTACAGATTGCTTCCAAGAACAGAACCACCGTGTTCTAAAAGATGCCTCCGCACTTTCTAAATTGCACATTGTTACTAGAATAGACATCGAAAGCATTATAATCGTCATACTCGTCGGATATTTCCATCGTCATCCCGAGTTCAAAGGAACTTAATACAAAGGGGTGTTGAACATGACTTTGCTGATTGCATGATATGCATTTTGTATATATGTAACTGATGTACGTAATTCGCTCTCTTGCGTCCCTCGAGGTCTAGGAAACTCACGTAGCGGGGCGTGAGATCAGAATTGGCCAATTGATACTATCTTTTACTTGCAATAAACCCTAGCATTGAGAACTTGAAACCTCGTGTCTGGCGCATCTTTTCGTGTATGGTCATTGCCTTGTTTCCATAGCACGAGGGACCCCTAGGGGCCGCTTTCAAGATGGCGCCCGAATAGGGACCATCCCCCACTTGCCCCATCATATACGTTGTAACAGAGTAAAGGCGGAAGAACGGCGAGGACGGGACGGTCGAGCCGGGATCAAGAAGTGTACGGGGCGCCCTGTAGAAGTGAGGAGAGATTCCTTCCGCAGATCTGCATACATCTGATCCCTGATCGACATACCGGGCCAGAGGGCAAAGGAGGCGAGGGTCCCGAGACGAGGCAGAAGCCAGAGAAGCGCAGACACGACGTGGGGAGAGGTTGCATTAGAACAGGCGACTTGTTTTATCAGGTGAGTCAATCCCCGATTCAAAGAGAAACCTGATTGTTGGTAGAGTGTTGATTTTGCAAACTCAAACCTCCAGGTAAAAGTGGCTAACCAAAGGGGAAGGTTAAAGAAACATGCCTGGAGTACTGTCCACTTTAGCGGGGCTTTTCAGCTGCGGTAGACAGTCCTTGGAATATGGCTAAAGTGCACCGCCTGGGGGAACGCCGGCTTATGATATGTATGCGAAATATGGTGTGGGTGCGATAATATTTTGTGAAATTTGGCATAGGCAAACTAGAAAGCAACCTGACCATCAGTGGCCGATTAATGGTAGTTTTGAGATTGGGAGGATAGATAACCTAGAAAGGGTGCTGATTAGAAAGAAAGCGCGACCTGCAGCTTTTGAGACCGTCAAAGATTGGAGGAGGGAAGCGATGCTCCGACTAAGGAGTAGAGAGAAGCATGCGCATAGGCATAAAACGAAGCTTGAGATAGCGGAAGAGAAGGAAGAGGAGGAGTGGACTGAGAGTCTAAGACGGGGAGGGAGACGGGACCAGATGAACATAGACAGAATATACCCGCAGCGGGAACTACACATAGCAGATGAATTAATGGAACATTTGTTAAATAAAACAGGGTCGAGGCCCAAAACCAGAATCGAAACCAAACACGCCAGCAGTGACTGCGCGGGCCCAACCAATAGCTCTCATACCCCCTCCCGCAGCCCGAGCACTTCCCCTCACGCAAGCGTTAACCCAAGCTCCGCCCACAGCGCGAGCACTCCCACAAGCGCAGACCGCGGACACACAATTTCCCAGCACCCAGCAAGGCCCTTCACAGATGCCACCTGTGTCACTTGTCCCATCCGCACCTCCCACTCTAGAGACATATTCAGCACCATCCGCCCCTCCCGAAGTCGAGATTGAGACTGGGGAGGTGAGAGACGGGGCTAAAGGAACAGGATTTGGACGGGTAACTCGAAGAGAAATTAGCAAAGAGAGAAAGATTGAATTACGACAAGAGGCAGAAATGTACATAGAAGGAAATGATGAGCGGCAGCATTGGCCTCATTGTATGGGTACCGAAGAAGAGACGAGAGACAGGTAGTGTTGGAATGCATGGGGGAAATTTTGGTGGGAGAATGGAAAAAGATACTCAGGAATTTACCGCCACAGCGATTGTTAGATTTGAATAAGTTAGCACGCAGTGAGCAAAGAGATGAGGATGTAAGAAAACGTGCACAAACTCATTGAAGTAAAAAATGAAATGGAAGACAGATATGCTGAGATGTTTGCTACACCTGAATATAGTAGAGAGTTTTTTAAGAAAGGTAGGAAGGAGGCGTCAAGGTTGAGTATAAAAAAATCATGGGCGAGAGTTTTTCCAGGTGGTACAAAGCATTTGCCGTTACCGGGACAGATAGGCGATAAACAAAGATTGCAGGTATGGGTAGGGGAAACAATGCGATGGATGTCGAACAAAAGAACGTCAGTAAAAGAAGTAAGTGAGATATGTAATGGGTACCCATTGGAGATGAGAAAGGAAGCGATGCAAACGATAGTAGGGGTGCTACTGCAGCAGGTCATTGGATACAATAGAGGTAGAGGTAATGCAAAAGGCCGGAGAAATTTGAATAATATGCATGGGGTGTCATTGGGATTAAATCAATGTGCGTACTGTAAGGAGGAAGGACACTGGCGAGCGCAATGCCCGCACCTACAGAATAGAGGTGGGTTTGGTCAGAGAAGGCCTCATAGAGGACATCAGGGGTCGAACGGCCCAAGCAGAAGTAACATGCAGCAGCAGCAGGGATATACCAATGGAGGTACTCAAACCCAATCATATGGCCAAAACCAAGCACAACAGAACCAGACATTGAACCAAAGTTTTTCGAACCAAAATCAGGGCGGGCAGGGCCAACAGAGAAACAATCAGAGTGGAGGACATTGAGGGGGAAATGGGAATATTTTTGATACACAACCAAACACGTATTATAGCAGTAGCGGTGACTACACATCGGACGATGTGTTATTTTCGCGATAAGACAACCCACGACAGGGGTCGGAACCAGTGTCTATTCCCATGAGTCAGAGAGGATCCTATGTAGAAATGAGAGTCGGGAATAAGGAGCACCGTTTCCTTGTAGATACAGGGGCACAGAAGTGTTCGATAGACCACCACTTGGTTCCGGAGATACCACTGTCGGGGCAGAAGAATGTTCCTGTAGGGTTCGCAGGTACACCAGTAATTAACCTTATGTCCGAAGATGTCCCAATTACAATAGGACCATTTATGGAGCAGTGTCCATTTCGCTTGACAGAGAATTGTGGAGAGAACTTGCTAGGATTAAATTTGTTGAGAAAATTGGGGGCAGTCATATATTGTACGGCAGAAGGGGTGTTCCTCACGATGTGGCCTCACGATGCACCGGTGACGGAATTCATGTCAAAAGAGTTGCCAGAAGTGTTAAGTGATGTACCAACCTGTCTGTGGGCAATGCATGATAATGATGTAGGATGCTTGAAAATAGAGCCAGCAAAAATAACTTTGAAAGAAGGTCTAACACTACCACGAATTCCCCAGTATAAAATTTCTGTTGAAGGTGAGAAGGGATTGAAAAGCATTGTTACTGACCTGGTGAGATTGGGGGTGGTTGAGGAAATTGCAGGGAGCACGTGCAACAGCCCGATTCTTCCAGTTTACAAGAAAGAAGGCAACAAAGTACCCTATCGTTTCATAATTGATCTGCGCGCATTAAACAAAGTGGTAGACCCACAATTCCCTTTGGTCCCAGATGTCACAACAATACTGACAATGATACCGGCCACTGCAGTATACTTTAGTGTAGTTGATTTGAAGAACGGATTCTTTAGCATCCCAGTGGATAAAAGCAGTAGATATCTGTTCGCGTTCACTCTAGGAGGTCGATCATTCACATTCACACGCATTCCACAAGGATATACAGAAAGCCCGAGCATTTACACAGAGCGCTAAAAGAGCAGCTAGACATGCTAGAGCTACCCGAAGGTTGCATACTCTTGCAGTACATAGATGACTTGTTATTAGCTGCTGACACGAAAGAGATCTGCAAAGAAAGTACTGTATTACTCTTGACACATTTAGCAACCCATGGTCATAAGGCAAGTTTGAAGAAATTCCAGTATAATCAAACGGAGGTGTCTTATTTGGGATACCTACTTTTCGAAAGAAGGGAGAAGATTAACACCAGAACGCATAAAAAGTATTTCTAGTATGCCTATTCCAAAAACTCAAAAAGGAGTGAGAGCTGTAATAGGCATGGCCTCTTATTGTCGGCAATGGATCAGTAATTTTGCGCTGATTGTGAAGCCGATGATAAAATTGACTAAAAAGGATGCAGAGATGCCTTTGCAGTGGGATGAGGAATGTCAGAAAGCGTTTGAGCAATTGAAAGTTGCATTGTGTGCTGCGCCAGTTTTAGGCACTCCTAACTATAAAAAGATCTTCAGACTATTTATGAGTGAGAGTGAAGGATGTGCATGGCGGTTTTGACACAGGAACAAGGTGGAAGAAATAGGCTGTGTGGCTATTTTTCTTGCGCGTTGGACCCTGTAGCGCACGCACTACCACGATGTTTGCGATCCGTCGCAGAAGCTGCTGCGTCAGTGAAACAAATGGAAGGAATGGTATTGGGGCACACTTTAATTCTGATGGTGCCACATGCTATAGAGGTTCTATTAAATAGGACGCAGACGCAACACCTCACTTCAGCCAGACTGACAAGATATCAGCTCATCTTGTTTGCACCCCACATCCATATTATGAGGTGTAGCGCATTGAATCCTGCAGAATTAATGCCATTGCCCATAGCAGAAATTGGTGACAACGAATCACCACCCCATGATTGTTTAATGATCACTGAAGAAGAAACAAAGGGAAGGATTGATTTGAGCGATATCCCACAAAAAGAGCCAGATGAGGAGTTATTTTGCGATGGCTCTTGTTTTAAATTACCTGATGGCACATCAACGGCTGCATATGCAATTTCTACCCTAAAGAGAGTTGTAGAGAGCAGAAGGATCCCCTACAATTCGGCACAAGCCGCAGAAATAATAGCACTGACCCGAGCCTGTGAACTCTCTGAGAATCTGAACGTAAATATTTATACTGACAGCCAGTACGCCTTTAGCGTGGTTCACAATTTTGGCCGAATTTAGGCTGAGAGGGGTTTCTTGACATCACATGGAGCCAGGATTCAGCATGGCCCTTTGATTGTGCGATTGTTGTCTGCGCTCACATTTCCAAAATGCCTAGCTATAGTAAAGTGCGAGGCGCATAAGAAAGTAACATGCAGAGTGGGAGAGGGAAACGCGTTTGCAGACAGGATTGCGAAGCAAACAGCCACAGATTTGGGGATTAAAATGATGACAGTACAGACTGAGGAAGTACCTTGTATGATAGAGAATGGAGTTGCAACAGTCAAAGAAATGCAGGCTGAGGCAACGACCGAAGAGATTCAGGGGTGGGCTAAGGGCTCTGCTAGAGTTAGATTTGGAAGGGTGTTGGGTGGACAAGGAAACAAAGAACTGGATGTTGCCAAATTGTTACGTAACTGTAATGGTTACAATGGCGCATAGCCCTACCCACATTTGCGCAAAGAAAATGGTACAGCATTTATCCACAGTATGGAAGAATGAGCACACAAAAAAGAATGCAGAAAGGCTAGTGCAGAATTGTATCACGTGCCTGCAACACAATGTAGGAAAGGGAACCGTGTCTCCAGCAGGTAGTTTCGGCCCACCCTTTATGCCATTTGAGGTGGTCCATTTTGATTTCATAGAAATAGAAAGGTGCCAGAACTACAAGTACGTGTTAGTGGTAATCTGTGCATTCAGCAAGTGGGTGGAGGCATATCCTTTAAAAGACTGTACTGCCATGTCCACAGCAAAAGTAATGCTGAAGGAGTATTTCTCCCGGTTTGGGTTGCCTCGTGTCCTGTGGTCAGACAACGGCCCCCACTTTGTGGGCGCAGTAGTGCTACAGATCTGTGCAGGTCTGCAAATAGAGAAGCGATTCCACAGTTCCAGGCATCCCAGTTTTGCCGGGCTTGTGGAGAGACAGAACGGAATCCTGAAGTCAAAGATAGCGAAAATTTGCGCTAGGAGCAAGTTGAGTTGGGTGGATGCATTACCCCTAGCGCTGTTGTGTATGCGCACATCTGTGCAGGCTAAGACTGGGCTCTCCCCTTATGAGATTATAATGGGGAGACCAGCAAATGTATGGTGCGCACCACAGCCCAGAAAATTATGTGAGGTCGAGCATCCTATGTTAAGCACTTACTGTGGACTTTTAATATAAAAGTTGCGTTTGATTCATCAGCAGGTGCAGGAGGTGTTGCCGATGCGATATACAGGACCGGGGCACTCACTGGAGCCTGGGAGCTGGGTGCTAATCAGAAGCTTTGAATGGAAGACAGCATTAGCGCCCAGGTGGCGCGGCCCCTATCAAGTACTTTTGGCAACACAGACGGCCATCCGAGTGGACGGACGCAAGGCATGGATACATGCTACCCATGCCAAAAGGTTCCCAGCGTCACTGAAAACTTTGCCTGATCCAGACGACGAGAAAAAGACAACGGTCTCGGAAACGAAAGAAACTGTTGCCAGTCCAGTGCCACAGCATCAGCCTGAGCGAGAAGTGAAAGTTGAAACAAAGCGCAAACGAGAAGTGAAACTCGAAACAAAGCCTGAGGAGGCTGCCAGAAAGGGGGAAGGGCGAAAAGTGCCCCAACGTTTCTCAGCGTAAACAACATCACTGCCGAACGACACAAACCCTGCAATGCAAACACGAGCAGAAACAACGCGTGCACCCCTTTGGCGCCCACCAGTTCTCGCGAATGCACCAAAGCCAGAGAAAGAAACTACATCATTGCCACGACGCCCATCGCTGCCCATCATTGTGCCATAGGCTGACACTGAGCCTGATACTGGAAATGCAAGGGCACTATTCACGGATCATACAATAGCAGGAGTGAATCGATATAATCTGCGGCCTCGACAGGCAAAGTGATCCACAGATCTTTGGTGCTTTTCTTTTTGGCCTTTGGTTCTACTCACGGACGGAGTAGGAACCAGGGGCGTAGAGGAGAGAAGTGTGAGAATTGTGAAAGTCGGACAATTCAAAACTCACGGCTCCTCGGTGCGCTTATAAAGTACATATGTCAGGAGCCAGAGCAGGACAAGCTGGACGCACATAAGTACTAAGGCTGATAGAGTACATGTGTCCTAAACCAGAGCGGGACAAGCTTGATGAACATGCTACTCTATCAATAAAGAACTGTTCAGAAATCGTCTGAGCAGTGGGAGAAAGAACAACTAATCTTGCTCGGGAGTGGATAAATGATCTAGGCTGTGAAAAGGCTGGGAGAATTGAACTGTGACATTTTTCGTTGAACTTTTCTGGCATCAAGAACGAGAGACATTCACAACGAACTTCGCCAGCAAGAAGAAGGACGATGAAGAACAAGTCAAGACCGGTTTCAGCCTCCTCCTGCACCCCTGCTAAAAAAATAATAGATTTAGAGACTGTAAATTTAGGGAAAAAGCATGGTAAAAGGAATAAGGTACTGATTTAGACATTGGTCCTATGTTTCTTAAGTATGATAGTACCAACAATAGCAGCTATTACACTATGGTTCCTGGAGTACGTACACCCATTAGAAACTATTTTGCCAAAAACAGCTGCTGAAAGCCTGGTTCATGTAATCACTGGTACTTTGCCCCCAATGGAAGAAAGACATAGAGAAGGTTACGGCAACAATACATTGTTGCTCATCATGAACATGAGCCATGCAGTGTTAAAAAAAAAAAGATTGCTGGGTTTGCGCCCATTTACCACAGCACGGTGGGAAAGGGATAGGCCGGTATGCACGACCATTGCCATTGATTTATTCCTGTGAAGTAACGTTAAGTGCAATGTTCTTTGGGAAATGGAACAAGTGCAATACGGGTCAGCTAGATGAGACCGATATGAATGAATTTGAGGAAGTAATCATGAGACCTGTGGGTTGTTCCATATTTCAAAAAGCTTGCGTATTTGCACTAGAACCCGTGAGAAAGAATACACGAAAAATAACAAGACTAGATAGATTACATAGGCAAAATAGACCAACCCCGCCATCAGAAAGAACATCAATAATGACATTTCGGATGAGGGATGAATGGAACAAAGATGCTGTGCCCCCTGCCTATGCAGTGGATCACAGCCCCAAAACTGCTCCCCTATGTCTACAGAAAAAGGGTTCCTATAAAGTAGGAACGTTTAGCAACTGCCTAAACATAGTGGTTTTAAAACATGAAATAGAACCTGTGTACGTGGGAGACCCTGTTTATTTTATATGTGGAGAAAAAGCATATCCATGGTTACCTAGGAACTGGGGAGGTACATGCTACCTAGGTCTACTGTTTCAAGAGTGTTCCTCTTGGAGACAGCAGAAGTAGCCAGACGAACAAAAGGTAGAACTGAAAGGAGTAGTGAGGATGGAATGATAGCAATGGATATAGCCAAATCATTTATACCGTTCTTGTCCCAAATAGAAAACTCTTACAATATAAGAAAACTGTCTGGAATATTACAAAAAACAATAGATTCCACAACAGATAGTTTATTGAATATGATGTTAGAAGAAAAAGGAATAAGACTGATGGCACTTCAAAACAGGATGGCTCTCGATATAATATTAGTTGATCGTGGGGGAGTTTGCAAGCTCGTAAACTGCATGCTGTGTGTATATAGATGACTACTCCCCTATGATATTTAAAGCAATCCGGAAATTACATGTCATAAGTTCCACACTCTCTACTGAAGCAGGGGGTTGGGGGATAGAATCCTGGTTATGGGGATTATTGCGGTCTTGGGGATGGAAGTTAATTTCGATACTAATGATGGTACTCGGGATATTCATAACATGCTGCTGTTGCATACAATGCTTACCAATAATATGCCCTGAAATAACTGATGGATGTACTAAGGGATGTATGCACATGGTATTGAGAGGAAAACAAATGCATGGCCAGAATAACAGAGACACCGAGGAAACAAAAATAGTAAAACAATTCATGGTGATAGACATTAATGATGGAGATGATTCAGATGCAGATACCCCTGACTCCTCCTCAGAAGAGGAGGATACAATGAATAAATAAGACATTTGGCACACGGCCAAAAGGAGGGGTTGTCAATCTGGAAAAATGAATACCCTTCATTTGAATGATAGACGTAACTTGATGGCCGTGGGCCAAACGTCTTATGCACTGAATTGGAGAAATATGAACTGCTATGCTTGACCGACGAGCGGCCATTTTAAATGTAGTCAGAATCGCTATTTTGCTTGTTAACCATTGCTCATTGCTTTCTGTCTAAAAACTGCTTTGCAGCTTGCAATTCTTGCGGATTCTGCTTACTAAGCTCAACTGTTAACATTGTTGTCTGAATATGAAAGGACAAGGTCGCGGGACTGAAGAGTTTGCTGAAACTCCTCATAAGTAGCCCAGAGAGGAATGCCCACGCTCCTTCTCTGTAGCCTTGGGAGGAAGCTGCAGGGCATTTAATCACTTCACAGCTGCCAGCCAGTCTCGTACGATGGTAGAATATGTTAGAATAATACAGTTAAAGGCTTGAATTATGCTTCTCTTACGGCCCCCGTTCGCAAAACCCTTTAGAACGTGTCGGCTCCCAGGACACGAATAGTACCTCATAGATAGCAAAGCTTGTAATGTGGCTCTTCCCCCGTGTACAGATTCCAAGAACAGAACCACCGTGTTCTAAAAGATGCCTCCGCACTTTCTAAATTGCACATTGTTACTAGAATAGACATCGAAAGCATTATAATCGTCATACTGGTCGGATATTTCCATCGTCATCCCGAGTTCAAAGGAACTTAATACAAAGGGGTGTTGAACATGATTTTGCTGATTGTATGATATGCATTTTGTATATATGTAACTGATGTACGTAATTCGCTCTCTTGCGTCCCTTGAGGGCTAGGAAACTCACGTTGCGCGGCGTGAGATCAGAATTGGCCAATTGATACTATCTTTTGCTTGTAATAAACCCTAGCATTGGGAATTTGAAACCTCGTGTCTGGCGCATCTTTTCGTGTATGATCATTGCCTTGTTTTCATAGCACGAGGGACCCCTAGGGGCCCCTTTCAAGACTACCAACTCACTCTTCACAGCCTGACACTATCACCAAAAACTCTTCCTTGTTACAGTACCCAAATACCACCATGTCACTCTTCCTCAGCACTGTCACCCTTACCATCAACTCACTTTTCATTATCACAGTACCCTACTACCACCAAATCACTATTCCTCATCACAGTTCCCCACTACCACCACCTCACTTTTCCTTATCAATGTCCAACACTACCACTATGTCACTCTTCGTCATCACAGTACAACCAATACCTCCACCTCACTCTTTCTCATCAAAGACTCCCACTACAAAAACATCACTTTTCCCTGTCACAGTACTTCACTCCCAACAATTCCCTCTTGTTCACAGTCCCCACTACCAACACATCACTACCTTGTCCCAGTCCCTCACTAGAATCATCTCAATCTTCCATATATCAGTCTCTCACTAGTACCCTGTGACTCAGATTGTCACATTACCCCACTCTCACCAACTCACTCTTCCTCATTACAGTATCCCACACCACATCACTCTTCTTCAGCACAGTCCCCAACTACCACCACATAACTCTTCCTCTTTACAGTACCCCGCTACCACATACTCATTCTTTCTCATCAAAGTCCACCACTACCACCACATCACTCTTCCTCATCACAGTATCCCTCAACAACAACCTCAGTCTTCCTCTTTACAGTCCCCTATACTAGCATATTATTCTTCATCGTCACAGTACCCCACAACCACCAATTCACTCCTGCTCACCACATTCCCCACTACCACAATCTTACTCTTCCAAACCACCGTCCTCCACTACAACTGCCTCACTCTTCTTCACAGTCCCCCATTACTCCACCTCACTCTTCCTCATCAAAGTCCACCACTACCCCACCTCAGTCTTCATTATCACAGTCTTCCACTACCCCACTTCATTCTTTGTATTCACAGTCCACACCACCAACAAATCATTCTTTCTCATCACAGTACCCCACTACCACTACCTCACTATTCCTCATCACAGTACACTGTTAATACCATGTCACTCGGCCTTGGCAAAGTCCCCAACTACAACCAACTCCCTCTTCCTCTTCACAGCCTCCCACTACCACCATGTTTCTCTTCCTCCTCACTGTATCCCACTACTACCACGTCACTCTTCCCAGGCATCATACCCCACTACCCCACTACCACCATCAACTTACTCTTACACATGCTAGTCTCCCACTAACACCACATCACTCTTCCTTGTCACAGAATCCACCTCTATCCACAGCCATCCACTACCACGACATCACATCCTCTTCACAGTAACCCACTACAACTACTTCACACTTCCTTGTCAAGGTCCCCACTAGCATCACCTTACCCTATCTCATTACAGTCCACTAGTACCACCACATAACTCTTCTCCATCACAGTATCCCTCTACCACAAACTCACCATTCCTCTTCACAGTCCCCCACTACCACCACATCATTCTTCTGCATCACAGTACTCTACTACCACAATCTCACAATTCCAAATAGCATTACCCTAATAACACCAGCTCTCTCTTCCTCATCATAGTACCCACAATTACTGACTCACCCTTCTTATTCATAGTCATCCACTACCCCGGGTTGAACTTTCTCATCAAAGTCCACCAGCACCACAACCTCATTGATCCTTATCACAGTCTCCATCTACCCCACTTCAGGCTTCCTCATCACAGTACTCCACTACAACCAACTCACTTCTTCTCATCACAGTCCACTACCACCATGTCAATCTTCCTTGTCAAAATACTGCACTACCACCAACTGACTCTTCCTCTTCACAGCCCCCATTACCACCATGTTTCTCTTCCTCATCAAAGTACCCCACTACCACCATATTAATTGTCCTTGGCATACTACCCCACTACCACCAACTTACTATTACCATCACAATACCCCACTATAATTACCTCACTATTCATCGTCACCCCCCCACTACCACAACATTACTCTGACTCATCACAGTACCCCATACCACCAACTCACTGTTCCTTTTCACAGCCCCACACTACAACCATGTCACTCTTCCTTGTTAAAGTATCCCACTACTACCAGGTCACTCTTCCTCACCACAATCACCTCTACCATCATCTCACTTGTCCACTTCACAGTACTATACAACCACCATGTCACTCTTCCTCATCACAGTACCCCACAACTACCACCTCACTCCTCCTCACCAGTTCCCCACTGCCACCAACATATTCTTACTCTTCATATTATGCCTCTACCACTACCTCACTCTTCTTTGTCCCAGTCCCCCACTGCCACAACTTCACTCTTCTTCATCACAGTGCCCTCTTACCAACAACTCACTGTTCCTCTTCTCAGTCCCAAAATATCACCATGTCACTCTTCCGGGTTGCAGTATCCCTCCACCGCCACATCACTCTTCCTCAGCACAGTCACCCCTACCATCATCTCACTCTTTCGCCTCAGATTACTCTACTACCACCAGCTCACTATTTCTCATCACAGTGACCTACTGCCACCACCTAACCTTTCCTCATCACACTAGGTCATTGTTCGTCCTCACAGTACCCCACTTCCACCACCTCGCTCTTTTTCATCAAAGTCTCCCACTACCACGTCACTCTTCCTCATCATAATACCTCCACTACTAACAACTCCCTCTTCCTCTTTACAGCCCCCACTACCACCACATCACTCTTCCTCATCAGAGTACCCCACTACCACTACTTTACTCTTCCTTGTCACAGTCCCCCATTAGCATCATCTCATTCTTCTGCATCACAGTCCCCCTTTACCACCATGTCACTCTTAATCATCAACTACCAAAAACATCATGCTTCCTTGTCACAGTACCCCACTACCACCAACTCACCCTTGCTTGTCACAGTGCCCACTATCACCAACTTACTCTTCCTTGTCACAGTACACAATAACCACCATGTCATGCCTCCTCGTCACAGCCCAGACTACCAAAACATCATGCTTCCTTGTCACAGTACCCCACTACCGCCAACAAACTCTTCCTCATCACAGTCCCCCACTACCACCAAGTCAATCTTCCTTGTTACAGTACAGTACCCTAATATCACCAACTCCTTCTTTCTGTTCACATTCCGACATTACCACCATGTCACTCTCCTCATCACAGTACCCCACTACCACCACCTCTCTCAGCTTCATCACATTCCTCCACTACCACAATCTCACTTTTCCACATCACAGTTCCACAATACAACCACCTCATAATTCATCGTCATAGTACCCCACTACTACAAATTCAATCTTCTTCTTCAACGTCCCCCACTACCTCACCTCACTCTTCCTTGTCAAAGTCCACCGCTACGCCCAATTCACTCTTCCTTGTTACAGTCTTCTTCTACCCCAATTCAGTCTTCCTTGTAACAATACCCCACTCCCACCAGCTCATTCTTCCTCTTCACAGGCTCCTGCTACACCACATATCTCACCGTTGTCACAGTACCCCACTGCCACCACATCATTCTACCTCAGCACAGTCCCCCAATATCACCACCTCACTCTTCCTCAGTGCAGAACCCCACTACCACCCCCTCACTCTTCCTCTTCACAGTCCCCCACTACCACCACCTCCCTACTCCTTGATATAGTACCCCACTATCACCAACTTACTCTTCCTTGTCACAGTACCCAATAACCACCATGTCATGCTTCCTCATCACAGTCCAGACTACAAAAACATCATTATTCCTTGTGACAGTACCCCACTATCACCAACTCACTCTTCCTTGTCACAGTACCCCACTATCACCACATAAATCTTCCTTGTTACAGTACCCTACTACCACCAACTCATTCTTTCTCTTCACAATCCAACATTACCACCATGTAATTCTTCCTCATCTCAGTACCCCACTACTACCACCTCTCTCATCTTCATCGCAGTCCTCCACTACCACAATCTCTTTTTCCACATCACAGTTCCCCAATACAACCATCTCACAATTCATTGTCACAGTACCCCACTACAACAAATTCAATCTTCTTCTTCAACGTCCCCCACTACCTCACCTCACTCTTTCTTGTCAAAGTCCACCACTACCCCCACTTCACCCTTCCTTGTTACAGTCTTCTGCTACCCCAATTCAGTCTTCCTAGTAACAATACCCAACTATCACCAGCTCATTCTTCCTCTTCACAGGCTCCTGCTACATCACATCTCTCACCCTCGTCACAGTACCCCACTACAACCACATCACTCTACCTCAACACAGTCCCCCAATACCACCAATTCACTTTTCCTCAGCAGAGAACTCCACTACCACCGCCTCACTCTTCCTCTTCACAGTCCCCCACTACCACCACCTCTCTCTTCCTTGACATAGTACCCCACTACCACCAACTCACTCTTCCTAGTCACTGTATCCTTCTACCACCACCTCATTCTTCCTTTTCAGATTTTCCCACTATTCCAACCTCAATCTTCTTCATCACAGTACCCCACTACCACCAACTAACTCTTCCCCTTCACATTCCTCCCCTACTGCCACATCACTCTCCTTTATTACATTACCTCACTAATCCCACCTCACTCTTTTTCATCACAGTACAATATTAGTAATTTATTCTTGTCTATTGAACACACAAAAAAAGAAAAACATGATGTTGCGCAGCTGAAGAACAGATGTTGATAACAAATGATATGACATCAGTTATTTTATCAGGAAAAAAGGCAGAATTCCAGGTGGTGGGAGATTTAGAAAAAAGAAAACCCTTGTAATGCAGTGAAAAGACGGTTGTGGTGAATAAGATAAGTGCAACACAACTCTTGAAATTCAGGAAAAAAACTTTTGTTTAAACACTGTTAAGGTGAACAAATCTGATGCAACAAATATGCTTTGCATTGTTGCTTGTGCCAAAACATGTGCAATGAATTAAGGTTTGCATATATATTTATATTGAGTGAACAAAACTTATGTTGAAGCACTGTCAAGGTGAAACAATCAGATGCAAAAAACCCTGAAATTCAATTAAAACAAAACTTTACTTGAAGTGATTTTAAGTTGCTGATTTAATGCCACAAAACTCCTGAAATTCAGCAGTTATTGCAAGGCAAGCCACCTTAGCTTTGAAGTCTGCATTGCACAGCTCCTTATCACACTGATGCCATCACATGTGACATACGACTCCAAACAATCCTTCATTCAGTCTCCTTGTCTCACTGAGAGAGATGGAGGTGTTGGACACCTACTTCCTTCCTCAATGCCTCACAAATATCCAATGCAACATCCTCTCCGACCTCTTTGTAATTCACCATCTCTACTATTGTTCTGCCTCACTCGGTTCACATCATCTCAATCTATCACCCTCCTGATCCCATTGGACCGTTCTTTGATGAACCTGGGCAACTCCTTGACTCTCTTTTCATTGAACATCACCTTATACTCTTAGGTGACTTCAACTTTCCCTATTCATCCATTTCTCAGAAATATGAACGTCAGTCCTTTCTTAGTGACTGCACTCTACCCTATCCATAACCTCCCTACCCACACCAGGGATAACTCTTATTCATCACAACTTCTCTCTCAGGCACTAATACTACTATCATACCATCCTTATCTGATCACTAAATTGTTTCCACCACCATCATATTTTCACCATATGACCTTAAAAGAAATGTAAACGTTCTGCCATTCCTACCTTTCCCTTAGATCTACATTTGCCACTCTCCTCCTTCATGCACAATGCCTTTTGCACTAAAACTGGTTCTCCAGGTTCCAATTCATACTATATGACTCATTCTCCTCTCACTGCCAAAAACAACACCTCTCAAATCACTCCTCTAAACTGTTGGTGTTGCACAAGACTCTGTCTTATGTTCCCTCCTCTGTACACTCTATTCCTCTGCTCCTAAAGCTCTAATCTACTCCTTTGAGGTGCTCATACCAACTTTTCACAGACAACACCCAAATCTTTTCTTTTCCTGAACTTTCCTTCGATCTCGCTATCATAATTTCCAGATGTCTCTCTGCAATTAAATATGTATGGCTTTGCACTCTGTAATGTTTAATTCTACCAAAACAGAGGTGCTCTTCTTCCCTGCCAAATACTCTCTCTCATCTGTTCCCCGCCTACCCAGTTCCCAGATGACAAACTCCCCTACTCTTCTTTAGCTAGAAACCTCAACATCATCTATGACCCTTTTTATGCCTTCTCTACTTTCATCTCCAAAACTGCAATGGCCACTTGTCTCAACCTCCTAAATATTAGGAAAAGTAGGCACCTGCTTCCTTTCAAAACTAGCAAGCATATCTTAAGCAGTCTTGTCTTCTCTAAACTGGACTATTGTGCCAGCACCTTATCTGGTCTCCACAACTGTGCTTTCTGTCCTGTTCACAAAATCATTAACTTCACTACCGGGGCTCTCTTTGAACTGCCTCACTTCACACCTACTTCCTCGTACCATCAGCAGGCTGAATGGCTACTAATGCCAAACAGGGCCAAACTTAAATTTCTTCTTGTGGTTCACAGATCTATCTATGGTAAGACACCATTGTATCTATATTCCTCTACCCAGCTCTCCAAGTCTTTTTGTAATCTCTGCTCTGACTCTCAACCACCGTTGTCCCTGTGCTTCCTCTTACTTCCACTCTTTCTCTCTTCTTGATCCACTTGCATGGAATTCTATTCCCCCAGACATCCAAGAAACAGTCCACACATATTTGTTTGAAAGCCAAACTAAAACCCTACCTCCTCCCCTACCCTCTTAACCTATCTTTCATCTGCCTTATAACTATCATTTTCCCTTGCCTCTAACCTGCCTCTGTCTCTCACTTTCTCTGCCTTCACTCTAGCACTTCATCCATCATGGTCACATCCCTAACACAGCTGGTCATACTGCCCAATTCCACTTAAAAATATCTTCTGTTGATTGTTCTTAATCTTTGCAAGTCCAACCAGGTATTGCCCCCTGTGACTAAGAAGCTCACTGCTTCCCATAAAATCTGATTTGTTATTATTATATGTTCTTTTGTGATCAAAAGAGCATTGTTCCTTCCTGTATCCAAATAAATAAATAAATACATAAACATCCTTATAACTAATAGTAAAATCTTTGCCCTTCCTTGCAAGATTTGTCAATGTCTCTTTCACGCACAGCAAAGTACCTACAGCCATCAAAGAAGTATCGGTAACTATGCTCATAAAGAAACCTGTACTTAACTGTAAGCACTCAGCACATTTAAAGCCAATCACAAACAGACCCTTCTTACTAAAATCTTGGATAAAGTGGCTGCATCACAACTTCAGACCCATCTTGAGATATCATCGGCTTTCTATCCTAAATAGTCGGGTTTTCGAAGCAATAACGGAATGGAGAGTGCCCTGATCGATTTACAGACTCAAATGTTGGAAATAATGGACGAGAGAAAGACAAGGCTACTGATCATGCTGGATCTTTTAACACCTTTTGACCTGCTAGCCCACTCATGCTTGCTCAAAACACTGGCAACCACGGGTAACTGCTCTAAATGCACCATCAAATGGATAAACTACTTTCTGATCAAAAGAAGCTCTAAATTCTGCTGGGGAAATGCCTGCTCTGGTCCAGCCCCAATGAACTAGGAAGTTGCCTTTCTCCCACACTTTTCAACATATATATATATAAAACCTTTATATGAATAACTGGAAACAAAGGGAATACATTTCACATTTCATTAATTATGCTGATGACTTCCAACTCATAATGAACCTGTGTGGGGACTATACCACAGTCTCGCTGATCTTAACTCTATTTATACATCCATCAGGGAATTGATGGTAAATAATTGGATGTGCCTTAACTGCTCAAACACTGAGCTCATGATTTTTGGTACCAAACAAGCCATGGACAAACTTAATTAGACATACTCAACCTTTGAAGTGGATGACTGTGTTATCCAAGCAGTCAATAGATTTAAGACACTCTACACCGTACAGAAGGCATCGCTCAATGCAGATGCACACATTAAAAACCTTGTAAAAAATTCCCATTACCATCTTAAAGTCATGCATCAAATCAACCCTCTGATCTCACACAAAAACTGTGACATATTAGTCAGAGACGTCATAATGCCCCGCCTGGACTTTTGTAATGCCCTTCTTAATGGAGCTATCAAGGAAATGTGTACAAACTTCATATAATTCAGAACGATGCTGTTAGGATAATATGCAACACCACTGGAAAAGAACACATGTCCAGTTCCCGGAAGGACTTGCATTGGCTACCCGTGTAAAAGAGGATTCAATTTTAAAATCGTGTGCCTTACCCATAAATGCCTCCATGATAATGCCCGGGATACTTAAAACAGTCAGTGACATGGCATAAAACCTTCAGAAACTTGCAGTGCAGCAGCAGAACACCTACTCACCATCCACTAAGTGAAAAGAACCAGAGGCAATTGTAGATCTTTTTCTGTCAGAGCCGCCAGGGCCTGGAATGCACTTCCTGTAAGCCTGCATACAGAAAGAAAATGAAAACACTTTTGTTTGATTAAAACCACCCCCGACTTTTTGTCTTGTCCCTCCTGAATTGTCCTTGTGTGAATGTGCGCCCTGATGTCCGCCGGCTATGGTGAGCTAGAAATAAACAAATAAAATAAATAAATAAATAAACATCACTAAAGGCACCATCAATGATATCACTGGTACAGTATGGAGAGATGTAACGTTTAAAAAGTGTGTTTCTGCAGAGAAAGGTGGATTCAAGTGCAAAGCTGGATTAGAGTTTGCATATTACAGACCACAGTTACTCTGATTTGAATGAACATTAACCATGAGATACTTGTATACCTTTATCACTCTGTTCTAAAAACATACCCTTATACAAATAAGGTTTTTGGGTTGTACAGTTATGGCTTTTCACCAGACCAATGAATGCAGCATAAATAATAATGAGCAGGTTCCGTAATCATTATATCTTGATATCAGACTGCTTACTGTCAGTATACCAACTGAAAATGTAAGCCTTTGACCTTGACAAATGGCAAAGGTTAAGGCAGGTGCCCTGCAAAGGTTACCAATGTTAAGAAACACTTTCATGCTATGAAGACACATGGTTATTAGGACAAGAGCTAATGTACTGGACAGAAGAAGTTGTATTCAATTCAGTGCTGGGGTTTAAAGCTGTCATTCTGCTACATGTTTTCGACTATGACTCCCATTATCTCTCACCATATCCTATGCTCGGTAGGGTTAGTTGAAGCTGTAATGTAAAACCTCTGGAGATCCAAAGGTTATAGACTCCCACTGTATTGATATTGATATTTTATTTCTATCGCGCTCATACACAAGTGTTGATCTAACATTGTAGATTGCTACTTTCAAGACCAACTTTCTGTAGTTCCCCAACCATTATTTACAATGCTTGACAAATGTTTTCATACCGTGATAAAAGACAGGGTATACTGCATCTCTGGAACATATTTCAATACAGTCCAAAATGTTTCCCATTGACTGGTCTTAGCAGTAAGTCTTTCAGTAAAGTCATTAAGCAGGTCATAGGGGTGTCCTATCTGATTTCGCGTATAAAGCCACCATTAATGGCATCTAAAATGACCCATGTGATGTCAACATTTATGTCATGTGTGAGGTCATCTGTGTGCTCTGGGGCAGCGCAATGGGGGCCTCATAGTTAAAGGGGCATAGCTTGCCATACTGTCGAAGTTCAGGGGTTTTGCGGCATTAAATAAGCACCTTAAAGTCACTTCAAATAAAAAATAAATTCATAAAATGTTAAGGGTTTTGTTGCATCTGATTGTCTCTTCTTAACAGTGCTTCAGCTACAGTTGTTTTCACTGAATATAAAAATATATCCAAATCTTGATTGACATGCACATGTTATGGCACATGCAACAATGCAAAACATATTTCTTTTACATTGTGTCACTTTTAATGACACTTTTACAAGTGATCAAAACTGATCACTATGGCAAAAGTGTATTTAAAAATAAACGCCAGAAATGGAGCACTGCTGTTCCAAGAAAATCAAGCACTGAATAGTGCACCTATCTCAATGACATGACCAGAGTCGCCAGTTAATCACAGCATTTTAATGGACAACCATCATAGAAAATATGCACGGCCTGAATGGTGAGGTATCAAATATAAACCAGCAGCTGACTAAGAATCAGGATTGGACAAAACAGACAGTGTTCGGATCTGTGACTATTAGACATTAACAAAGACCTGTGGTCACGCAGCCATGCAAATTGTCAGTTTATCGGAGGAGACATAAATCTTGTTTTGCCTCATCTTAATGAGAGTCTACTGGACACCATCCAAACTAAAAAAACTAAAGCTAATATACGAGGACAGGTGCTGGAAATGCAACAAAGAAACAGGCGAATATGTGCACTTGCTCGTGAAATGCCCCAATTTAAAATTCAGCTAAGAAGGAATCTTTCAGCAAATAGGATGGGTCACGTTTTCTCTTGTTTCTCAAAATGAAAAAAAAAAAAATATATATATATATATATACATATATATATATATGTATACATATATATATATATGTATATATATATATGTATATATATTACATGGACGCGGTAGCGTCCATGTAGTTATGGTTAAATTGGTGTTTCCATAGGAAGAGCATGTTTTGGGTGGCTTATAACTTTGCTCCCTCTGGACGAATCCTCACCAAACTTTGCAAAAGAAGTATATGGCCCACTCCGAATTGTTTTGCAAAGTTTGGAGCTGTTTGGTCCGGGGGGGGGGTAAAGTTATAGGGGGGGTCCCAAAACTTGTGTTTTTTTCCCATAGACATAATGGGAAAAAACTTTGCGCACGCCTACAGCCCAAACCGCTGGACGGATTTACACCCTGGGTGTTAGTGTTAGCAGTGCACGGTGGCGCGAGTTATGGTTGCTTATCTTACCATAACAGCCGAATTTCAGGGGGTTTTCGGTTTTACTTTGAACCATAACGTCCCTTTAACAAAGTTTTTTCACTGAATATATATATATATATATATATATATATATATATATATATATATATATATATATATATATATATATATATATATATATATTACATGGCCACGGTAGTGGCCATGTAGTTATGGTTAAATTGCTGTTTCCATAGGAAGAGCACTTTTTGGGTGGCTTATAACTCCGCTCCCACTGGATGAAACCTCACCAAACCAAAAAAAGTACTTGGGTCACTCTGAATTGTTATGCAAAGTTTGGTGAGGATTCATCCAGGGGGGGAAAAGTTATAGGGGGGGTGCCAAAACTTTTTTTTTCCCATAGACTGAATGGGAAAAAACTTTGCGCACGGCTACAGCCCGAACCGCTGGACGGATTTACACCAAATTTGCGGCAGGAGCGGCGGCCAGGTCCCAAAAGCGTGCTTTTGTAAATGTGGTGTAAATCTGTCCAGTAGTTTTTTTAAAAATGACCAAAATGTAAGGCAAAAAAATTAGTGATATCTCCGTTCGCTTCGCGGACGGACTTCCCTGTTCGCTCCGCGGACAGCACCCCGATTGGCCCATGGCCTTGCGTCATGTCCGCGGACATGCGACGTGTTCGCTGATTGGACGGCGAGGGGCGTGAAGCGCGTCAGATTTTCTGTGGCGCCCGCCATCTTGTATTCGCAGTCGACCGCGTACAGCGCAGTGAAACGTGGATAAAAAATTGTATTTAGTGCCGTGTGTTGGTGTGTAAGAGTGTTTGGGGAGGGTGGGGGAGTACGAGATAGGTTCAATGTTTTGTTTTTTTATGTGCTAGACCTTTTTGTTGTGTTCGATTTGTCCGCGGAGAACACGGCTGTTCTGACATTTTGTAAATAAACTAAATGGTGGGGTGTTTAGAGAACGGAGTATGTGTCATTTTTGTTCGCAAGGAAGGTAAAAATGAGCTATGAACACTCGCGGTGTACTTAATTGTTCCTAAATACACAAACTGGAGGTGTCCTCAGGACGCTGTCCGTATTGTAATCTGTCTAGTTGAATGTGTTCTAAGAACACTCGCAGTGTCCCGAAATGGTTGCAATTACACAAAATGGGGGTGTTCTGAGAACGTTGTTTGTATTGTTCGTTGTCAGGGTGAAAGTGTTTTAAGAGCACTCCTTTTGTTCGCTAATAGTACAATTTCCTAGGGGCGTCAAACGACTTTTTGTCCACTAAAGAAACGATAAATCCGGCTGGTGTGCGCCGACATTATGTGATAATCCTATGACTGGCGCTATTGACCTGGCTGACTTGCTTTTGCGACACTAAATCATATCTCCCGCCCCTAAGCCTGATATTATCAAAGCATTCATATTCCCCGCCTTTCTCCGTGACGTTACAGGGTGCGCAATGAAACGCGCCCAGTCGTCTCCAGTACTACGCGACTTTACACAGAACCCGGAAGACAACACACATTATGTCACAACACAGCGCGCCACAATTCGGAATATGAAACTGTGATTTAAAAGCAAAGAGCAAGATTGTAAATGTTGTAAAGTACATTTATTTGACATCAAATGTTTAGAGAATATTCAGCAATTTGCATTTGTCTTTGTTGTCGATTCGCAAAAGTTCATGTTGAGACACGCGATGTTCCTTTGCGTTACAGAGAGTGTTAGATCAGCTTACAACTCAGTGCGCCACAATTCGGAATATGAAACTGTGGTTTAAAAGTAAACAGCAGTATTGTACATTTGGTAAAGTACATTTATTTCACATGAAATGTTTAGTGAATATTCAGCGATTTGCTATTGTCTCTGCTGTCGATCAGCAAAAGTTTATTTGGAGCCACGCGTTGTTCCTTTGCGGTAGATAGGCTGTTGGTTTATGATAAAAGCAGTAAATGGTCTCTCTGATAATCGGAAGGTTGCTCCAACAACGAGCCATTAGACCACCCTATTGGTTGGTATGTTGTTTGTAGCCGCTAGTACTGCATAAGGGCATATTGGTCCTTGGCGATTGTCCCATAAAATGGTGAGGGTCATGAAGTTGCATATTTGGACCTGCACCTGGCAGTTGAAGACCCCATCCGCTGGAGTCTGTAAATCGTGACATAGACAAAATGGGGCCATGTACCTGTTTTAAAAAACATAAATTAGTCTCACCAGCCGATCTTCATTAAAAATCATCATTTTATTTATTAGGGCGTGAAACTATTTGCTATCGAAGATAGTGCAACAGAGTATGTTAATAATAAAATAATAATATTTTCCCATTCATATAGCGCTAAGAACCGTGAGGTATGTAAGCGGTGCTTATTATTAACCACGGTGTGTGGTGCTCATTTATCGACCACGGAAGGATGAAAGGCTGAGTTTGGCCTTGCCGGGATTCAAACTTGCGTTAGCAAGCTGTGCACGGATGTCAAAGCGAGCGCTGTACTCGCTGTGCCACTTGACAGCCTACAGTGAAGTGGCACAGCGAGTATAGCGCTTGACCGCCTATAGACCGGTTAAATTATTTCTATTAACCCACCCTGTGTCGTCTGCCTTTTTCAGAGCCCTCTAAACGACAGGGGATCAATTCGGCGGTGATAGTGCGCGGTAGAAAACATTATGCCACTTTCAACGAACAAGTTCAACTTGAGTGGTCTTTAATGCTACGCTATTGTATTTATATTTGGTATAAAGTAATCTAAAGGGTTACTTACAGTACAATTGCAATTTCCATTGTCTACGAGTGGTGCAGTCCCAAAATACGACTCTGCGTGTGCCAACGATCTTTCGTATAGTGATATAATATATAAAAGTGGTTTCGTTTCAGAAATTTCATCTTTATCTTCTCTTACGTTTTAGCAACACTCCTTCAAGAGAAGTCTTTCATCACAATCTCTGTCTGTCAAGGTCAAAACACAATACAACCCTATAGTCCGCTTCGTGAGCCTCTCCGGGGCCCGAGAAAAAAATGGAAGCAGCTGACCTTCACTGTGAACGAGCATAAATTCTTACTGTGCAACATTCTGTGTAAAGCCATCTGTAGAAGTTGTGGAAGCAGCTGACCTTCACTGTGAACGACCATAAATTCTTACTTTGCAACATTCTGTGTAAAGCCATCTGTAGAAGTTGGTTTTTGCACGCCATGTTTGTATATTGTTTGCGTGATATTAAAAAAAATGTGTTAAAGGGACGTTATGGTTAAGTTGCGCTACTAAAAACCTATGAAATTCAGTGAAAAAACTTTGTTAAAGGGACGTTATGGCTCAAAGTAAAACCGAAAAACCCCTGAAATTCGCCAGTTATGGTAACATAAGCAACCATAACTCGCGCCACCGTGCACTGCTAACACTAACACCCAGGACATCAAAGATGACATCACAAATGTCATTGATGACATCACTGATGACATCACATGGCTGGCTCTCCCTTTTTATCCTTTACTGACATATCGAAGCCACATAGTTTTCTTCAGTAACAGTCAGGAAGTAAAAATTGAAAAGGTACTATATTTGTAGACTTAGGGTCCTGTCACATCACATTAAACATATACATAGCGGAAGATACAGGCTTGAAAGAGAGCAATCCTTTCTGTGCATGAAGATTATCATTATGGTTATCAGCACTTTCTCATAGTTTTATTTTTATTACTCTACCTTCCCTCTATATGCTCATATTTGTATACATTATACTCACTCTCCATAGAGTGAATGGGAAAAAAATTTTGCTCGCGCATACAGCCCAAACCGCTGGACGGATTTCCACCAAATTTGGACCAGGAGCAGCGGCTTGGTCCCGAAAGCGTGCTTTTGCAAATTTGGTGAAAATCCTTCCAGTAGTTTTTTTTTAAAATGACCAAAAAGTAGGTAAAAAAAAATAGTGATATCTGTGTTCGGTTTGCGGATACACTTCCCTGTTCGCTCTGCGGAAAGTGTCCTGATTGGCCAATCGTCTTGCGTGATGTTCGCGGACATGCAAAGTGTTCGCTGATTGGACGGCGTGGAGCGTGACCACGTCAGATTTTTCGGTAGCGCCCGCCATCTTGGATTCGTGGACGTCCCCGGACAGCGCGGTGAAACTTTGTTCAAAATGTGTATTTTGTAGAGTGTGTTGGTGTGTAGGAGTGTTTGGGGAGGGTGGGAGTGTATGAGATAGGATGAAAGTTGTGTTTTTTATGTGTTAGATGTTCTTTTTGTGTCCGATTTGTTTGCGGCCATCACGGGTGTTCTGGTTATTTTCTAAATAAACTGACTAGGGGGTGTTCTAAGGAGTCAATATGTGTCCGTTTTGTTCGCAAGCAAAGTGAAACTGGTCTAAGAACACTCGCGGTGTCTGGGGAGTGTTCGTAGGTGGTGTCCTGAGGACGCTGTCCGTATTGTTCTCTGTCAAGTTGAATGTGTTCTAAGAACACGCGCGGTGTCCTGAAATGTTTGCAAATAAACAAAATGGGGGTGTTCTGAAGACATTTTTGAGAACACTCCCGGTGTCCTGAAATGTTTGTAGGGGTTGTTCTGAGGACGCTGTCCGTATTGTTCTCTGTCAAGTTGAATGTGTTCTAAGAACACTCGCGGTGTCCTGAAATGTTCGGAAATAAACAAAATGGGGGTGTTCTGAAGACGCTTCTAAGAACACTCGCGGTGTCCGGGGAGTGTTCGTAGGGGGTGTCCTGAGGACGCTGTCCGTATTGTTCTCTGTCAAGTTGAATGTGTCCTAAGAACACTCGCGGTGTCCTGAAATGTTCGCAAATAAACAAAATGGGGGTGTTCTGAAGACGCTTCTAAGAACACTCGCGGTGTCCGGGGAGTGTTCGTAGGGGGTGTCCTGAGGACGCTGTCCGTATTGTTCTCTGTCAAGTTGAATGTGTCCTAAGAACACTCGCGGTGTACTGAAATGTTCGCAAATAAACAAGATGGTGGTGTTCTGAAGAGGCTTCTAAGAACACTCGCGGTGTCCAGGGAGTGTTCGTAAGGGGTGTCCTGAGGACGCTGTCCGTATTGTTCTCTGTCAAGTTGAATGTGTCCTAAGAACACTTGCGGTGTCCTGAAATGTTCGCAAATAAACAAAATGGGGGTGTTCTGAAGACGCTTCTAAGAACACTCGCGGTGTCCGGGGAGTGTTCGTAGGGGGTGTCCTGAGGACGCTGTCCGTATTGTTCTTTCTCAAGTTGAATGTGTCCTAAGAACAGTCGCGGTGTCCTGAAATGTTCGCAAATAAACAAGATCGTGGTGTTCTGAAGACGCTTCTAAGAACACTCCCGCTGTCCGGGGAGTGTTCGTAGGGGGTGTCCTGAGGACGCTGCCCGTATTGTTCTTTGTCAAGTTGAATGTGTCCTAAGAACACTCGCGGTGTCCTGAAATGTTCGCAAATAAACGAGATGGTGGTGTTCTGAAGACGCTTCTAAGAACACTCCCGGTGTCCTGGAATGTTCGTAGGGGGTGTCCTTAGGACGCTGTCCGTATTGTTCGTTGTTAAGTTGAAAGTGTTGTAAGAACTATCACGTTGTTCTGAAATGTTCATAGGGGGTGTCCTGAAAACGGTGTCCGTATTGTTCGCTGGCAAGTTCAAAGTGTTCTAAGAACACTCACATTGTTCGCGGACATTAAAAGTTTCCCATAGATCATAGTTGAAATGTTTGACTCTATGGATGTGATATGCTGCGGTGGTTGTTGCCAGGGCATAGAGTCTTGGGTGCATGGCCATTTGGCCATGCACCCAAGATTGTATGCCCTGGCAACAACCACCGCAGCATATCACATTCATATTTGCTTATAACTTTGGGTGAAAAACAAATGTATAAGGAACAAAGGTATTAGATACTATGGATGTGATATGATGCTATGGTTGTCCTTATTATTGTATACTTACTGTTTGGTCTAGTAATGGGAGTCCATGATTTTCTTCTTCATTTCTGTGATAAAAGAAAATAGCATGTTAGTATTAGTATTTTGTAATGACTTATTACATTGTATAAGCAATATACTTTTATTTTTTTTCGAACCTCATATTTAGTAGAGTACAAATCAGAGTACTGTGCAATTTGCTCAGTTTCTGTATTTGTTGCTAAAATCATTGGGTCTGTGGGAGAAAAAAAAATCCATGTTGGATTAAAAAAAAAAACTTTTTCTGTTATGCTACAGTTTATTTGTTTGTTTGTTTTCAGTGTTCACTTGTTGTTTCTGGCTAATGCTTTATACTTTGCTTTGTTGTATTTTTTTTGGAGCAGTAACAGATTCTTCATTTGTTTTGATATTATAAAATTTTGGAGCAGTTAGATACCAATTGGTGTATTCTAACTGTCTATTTTTTTAATATATTTTAGTGGTTTTGATTTATCTATTTGGATATTGTTAAATTTTGGGACAGTTAGATACCAATTGGCGTATTCTAACTGTGTATTTTTTGGCCTAATTTAGTGGTATTCATTTATCTGATTAGTTGTTGTAGAATCTTTGAGCTGTTAGATAGCTTTTGGAATATTCTAACAGTTTATATTATTTTAACACAAATTTATAATTTTGGGACAGTTAGATACCAATTGGCGTATTCTAACTGTGTATTTTTTGGTCTAATTTAGTGGTATTCATTTATCTGATTAGTTGTTGTAGAATCTTTGAGCAGTTAGATAGCTTTTGGAGTATTCTAACAGTTTATATTTCTGTAACACAAATTTACATAAAGGTTTAAATACAGTTTATTTATCAAATTTTGGTTTTAAGAACATCAAATAAGCGTTTGTAAGATTTGCTGGTAATCTTTGCTTTAGAGTAATGGTACTATCATTACATTCAAACCATCCACATTTCTTTTTTATATATGCAGTGTAGTGCCCTGAATTGGTTGTGGCTCCTGCGTGGTAGATTATACCTATTGTTGTGAAGGTTTTCTTACCAAGTGATATTTGACCATGTGTGAATCCAGTCAGCTTGCAGTTGTTTTTGGTACCATCTGCATTGTAACGTAGAAGCATTAGTATTACGTATTTACTATGTGTTTGTATTACTAACGTGGAGCGATTATCTGAATTGCAGGTAGAGCATAATCTACCATGGTTTGCATTTTGTACAAGTTGCTGAAATGGAATGGATTCACAATTTGGTATTGATATATATATGAAGCGTTCATTGGGGATTTCTTCTTGTGTCACATTGTTGCAGAGAGTGCATGTATGTTTCCACACGCATGAAATCGGAAATATTTCATTTATAGGTATGTTTTTGTTTTCCAGTACTTGTAGTAAGTATATTAGAAATTCTTGTGGATCTTCCTGTGAGTTTATAGCGAATTTCACCATTCCAGCACAGTAGTCCAATTGTCGTGTTATTCCAAAAACACTATACGTGTTGTCAGGATTGTTTGCTGCATTTCTGTGAAGTACTAACATTTGCAAACACAATGGGTCTGTACTGTGTAAGTAAATGTTGTCAACAATTGGTGGTAATTGAAATAGAATATTCATTGCTACATTTGCATAGCAACTTACACCAACTATATTTGAGAATTTAAATGGTCTAGGTAGTTCTGTATCTAACTGCTTTTTTTGGAGTTTGTCTTCCTTCTTTAAAGAAGTACCTTGTTTACTTTCTCTAATTGATTCTTTTTTGTTTGTGGTACTTGATGAAATATTAGTTTCTTTTACTCTCTTTGGAGGATTTGCAGTGACGTCCTGTTGCATTTCTGTTTGATTTAGTTTTCTTTTACAACGTTTTAGTTTTTGTGGAACAGAATACGTGTTTAGATGGGGAGTGTATAGTGAGCGAAATCTATTATATTCTAAAATGCAAGGAATATCAGCGTTTACTTTACTTGCATCAAAGTTGATTAGAAATAGACCGTCAAGTGTACGTAAGCGTGATAGTGCTACGTAGCTCATGCCTTCTTTAAAGACTGTGTTACCAATATCTATCATTGCTTTGTCTAGGGTAAGACCTTGTGATTTATGAATCGTGACTGCGTATGCAAGAGTTAGAAAAAATTGTTCTCTGCGTACATACATATCTTTGAAGAGAAGGAATCTAGCTGTTGAGCGTCCTATCCGTTTTACTTCTGAAAGTTTGTCAAAGAGTATATTGACAAACTGAATTTTGTTGTCACGTGGGTATGTTTGAAAGCCAACAACTGTACCCAGTGCTCCATTAACTAGTCCTTGGTCCACGTCAAGGTTACGTTTAAGCATTACTCTGCATTTTAAGGATAATTTTAACATCTTTTCTAAGCCTGCTGTGTTTGAGATTGATTTTTCTAAATTATTTAGTCTTGTTGTGGCTTGGTCACACATGGGTAGTGTCATACCATGTACATCTAGTTTGTCTGTGGCGCTAATTTCCATTATTGGTTGCATTTCTTTACTTAACATTATTTCATTGAATTTGAGACAGCTTGCAAGAGTTAGCATTAAGGCCATACAATTGACATTTTTGTGGGCTAATTGTTCCATAACATCTGGAGCACATGCATTATCGCCATAAAGTGCATTAATGTGCCGGGATTTCAATGTTGCTTCTGCTTCTTTAAAAAGTATACCAACTCTCAAACTTTTTAAAATGTTGGCATAAGTTAGATTTGCAGATTGGCGCAGGTTTTCTGTTAATTCTCTGTATTGGAAATGTTGCCAAAGGTTGACATTTTCCAATGCTGCCAACAGTTTTACGGCAGAGTTTGTGCCCTAATGTTTTAAAAATAGGTTCACCTTTTACTGGTGTTAATTGAAGCAGATCTCCAAAAACAATAATGTGTTTTCCTGCAAAGAGCTCTTCATAGTCTGTTTTGAGTACTTCTTGTAATCTGAGGTGAATCAAAGCTAACATCAGGTTGGAGACCATGCTCACTTCATCTATTAGTAGCATTTTCATTTGTTTCAATACTCTGCGTAATTCCATTGCAGCTTCTGCAGAAAGTTTGTAATAGTCTAATTTGTTCTGGTGTTCTACTGGTAATAGTAGTAATCGGTATAATATAACACCACCTATGTTGTAGGCAGCTAAACCTGTGGGGGCAGTGACAACAGCTGACAGTTTGTTGTTTGTCAGTTGTTGAAGGAACTTACTAATGATTTTGATTAGGAATGTTTTGCTAGAACCAGCTTCACCACTGACGTACAGTAGTATAGGTTTATAATTATGGCAGGAACATTCTTTATTTTCATGTTTTACACCATGTGCAATTTGTTTTGTTACTTCTTGAAAAATGCTACTTTGCTCATTGTTTAGTTTTGATTGTAGTATAGTTAAGTCTTCCTTATCTTCATACTGACACATGGTGTTTTCTACTTCTATCATAGCTAATTCTGCCTCATTTGTTATTAGTGGTTCTCCCAGTGGTTCTTGGCTTCCTGTTACAGAAGGTTGACTACTGTTAGGAGTATCCTTATCTAGTTGGGCTTGGAGTTCTTCTTCATGTTGCTGTTCATTGTGCAACATTGTTTTGTACTGTGTAAAGTTTACATCAGTTATAGTGCTTTCATTTGCTTTGAAAGCATCCTCATATGAGTCATAGTTATCTAGTAATTGTTCTTCTTTTCTCCATGGTTTGAAGAGTTGTAGCAGGGACATGTAATATACTTCTTTATGTTGAGGAGTCTTCAATGACAATTTGATATGATTAATTAAATTTGGTTTAGTGAGTCTAACTAAGCTGCCTTCACAGTCTGTCACTCTATATTTACCTTTTTTTTCATCAGGTTTCATATTATTTTTGTATGTGTAGTTTTGGGCTATTTGGTATAGACACATGTTTTCCAAAGTATTACTTCTGTTTGGGTAGTATGTGTCCAATAAATTGTTTTTTAAAATGTCTTGGCTGTTGGGATCATGTTTGGCTATTGTTTCTATATCTTCATATGATTTTAGAACTCTTTTTCTAGATTTAGCTGGACCAAGACTTAGCCATACTATATTTTCAGATTTATCATACAATGAAGTACCAGTTAAACGATCAGCTGCTTCATAAGATCCACATTCTCTATGGGTGAGCATTTTTATGCCCAAGCTGTATAATTTCTGAGATACTGTTTTATCTGATGACAGGTCATTCCAGAGGTCTTGGAGCTCTGTCTTTTCTGCTTTAGTTAAGTATGCTGTGACATATCGTGCAACTGCAGTAGAATTGTCTGCAATGTACTGCACATCTATGTTTGCATTCCATAAGTGGGCAATGATTGCATTATAATCATTGATATATTTTTCTTCTTTTCTTTTTATGTAATATGTATTTTTAGGTGACTTTCCTTTAACACTATGTCTAACTGAAGACATGAGGTTGTTTACTTGACCTGTATTTGTAACTGGTCTAGGGAAACCAAATCGGCATTTGGTGTAGTATTTGCCTTTATTTTTGTATTTGCGACGACAATATTTTCCACATTTGTGTCTTTGAAATTGTAAAATTTGTGCACGAAGATCACTATTTGTGGCTTCTGATGGAATTTCACAAGTGACATATTTTTCAATAAACTGTAAAACAGTGGCATCACTTGACCAAATTTAGGAGCATCTTTAATCCATAAAAGCATGTGGATATGTGGTGCTCCTCTGGCTTGGTATTCTTTTCTCCAAAAGAAGTGTTGCACTTCTCCAAGGGGAGGAACAGTTTTATTACAAATAAAATGTAGCATAGCAATGAAGTGATGGTGAAAATATCTTGAAACATTAACAGGATCCAAAGAACAAAGTTCTCCAGGTGTTAGAATATCTATGTTTGTTTTTTTTTTATTTGATATGCGTAAGAAATCATGTAAATCTTCCCATGCATATTCTGCACAACTTAATGTAACAAACCAAGTGGGTGGGCCAAGGTTTCTGATCATACAACGTACATCTCCATGACGTTGAAACCAGTACTCTTTAGTACCACGCATATTTGCTAATAGATTTGTAATATTTGATTGTAAAACCTCATCCTTTTGTTGCACTTTCTCTAATAATTGTGTATCTGTCATATTTTGAAAGTGTGATCCTGATTTTAATATGTGTGCAACTCCGTAACATTAAGTTGCTAGTTCACTTTCAAAGAGTAGGTGGAATATGTATTCCACATTTTGTCTAAATCTGGGATCTTCAGAATACATCCGTAATGAGCGGTATTCTGAAGCTGATATTTGAATAGGTCTATCATCATACATTCCTCCTTTGCCAGTAGGAAAGAGTAGAGCACGTGCTTCTATACTTTTTTCACATATACTGATTGGCGATCCTTTTGTTTGACGCATTTGGTAAGTTTCTAGTTCATCTTGTACGGTGTCATTACAGTGCAAAGGATGAATTGTATAATGGTCTAAATTATTTCATATTGTAGCAGGATCTAGTAGCTCAAATTGACCAGCTTCTTGTGTTTCTTGAATTATTTCAGTTGTATCTTTCAAGTTTTCTTCAATATTAATTTCTTTGTAATATTCATTATTCTCTTTAAGATATTGGAAGGCTTGTCTAACTTTATATAAATCTACCAGCTGTTGCCATATTTTTTTGTCTTTTTTAGGTACTCCATTTACTAATGTAATTAAAGATTGGTGCATTGGACGTTGCACTCCTAGAGTATGCACATTTTCTTTTAGATTTAATGGTAAATAAACTACTTTTCCACAAATGCCTTTTACCAATTCAGAGGGAGGTAATTTTGCTGTTTTTGGTTGAAGGCGTATTATTGCTTGAAATGGGTGTACTGTTTGAATTATGATGCTCTCATATAAATTAAGTTGTTGTAGAGGTTTTGGTACTGGGTATAATTCCAAATTATTTGTGATAGAACGTGAAGGAGTTTGGTTGTTGTCAAGTTTTGTAGTGCAATAACTGCAAAGTATTAAGGGCTCAGTTATTTCATATTTGTTTTCTGCTAGAAGGTAGAGAGCTAATTCAAACCATTTAGAATCTTCATTGTCTTCTATTTTGTATGATAGGTCCACAGTTTTTGTGTTACTTTTATAAAAAATTCTACGGCAACATACACATACATGGTTTGGTACTTCAGCTGATGTACTTTTAAATTTTAGTATTTCTTATTTGTATGTGTTTAGCAAAAGGTTGCCATGTGTAGAATTGTTGCTTAATTGGTTTAAAGCTATTTCATTCTGTAAATGGCTTTCACTTCCAAAATATTTTTTCTGGATATAGTGAATTTCTTCAAGTAGGTCTTTTGCTGTACCATGTAGAAGGATGTTATTTAACTTTGCTAGTGCTAAAGCAGGACTTTTAGCATAGTACAGTTTATAGACTAGATTTCTTATAGTTGAATGATGTGTTGATATCCTTTTGATATCATGGAAAGTGGTTTTACAAGTAGGTCCTGTAATGCAGGCCAATGAATGTCCTTGTAGTCCTGTGTACTTGTGCACTGGACAGGTATCTATATTTTGCAGTAATTTAATTCTGATTTTGTCTTTGCTTTTTACATATTTATTGAGGAATTGGTGTAAAGATTTGAACCATTGTTGGGAATGTTACACATTGACGTGCATGGCCATTTGTACACTAGACGTTCTGATTCAGTTGAATGGAGGGGTAATTCTAAGTTTTCAGGGCATATTTTTGTAAGGAGTACTTCTTGTTCCATTATGGTATTATTCACTTTTTCATAACCTCGACCACTGCTATTTATGGCAATTGTATTCGTTTGCTTTTGTTTGTACGCTTCTTCATTAAAATATGGTTCTGTGCTCGTAGTGTGATTCCATTCACCTCCGCAGATACTTAAGATGTTCTTTCTGTTGACATTTCGCTTATTGAGAAGTCTTTTTTGTAATTTAGTTATTAGTTTTTTTAGTGGTTTCATTTTGTTTAACAGTAAAATAAATACATTTCTTTTGAGAACAATTGCACTGTCCATCAATGCTTCTAAGATTAATTTCCCACGATAGGTTTTAAGCTTTGAACCTGATTTCTCTCCTGTTTTTATAAGATTTTGAAGGACTTTGTGACGGTATATTTTGGCTAAAATACTTTTCTTGGTATGCTTACTTTGCACTATATTAAAATTTGAAGAAGTAGTTTTATCTGTACTGATAGCTGATTCTCTGTTAATTGTTTTTTGGTTGTTTTATATTTTGATAGAGGAAGCAAAGTTGTTGTACTTGAAACTTCTTGTGTTTCACTAAATGATTGTATTATCTGTTTTGTTTCAACTTTTTTTTACAAATTCTGCTAGAGATGGATGCTTATGTTGGACACCTTTTTTTTCCATTTGCTCTAATTTTGCGTTGCTTTCTACAGAGTTGTCTTTTGGTAGGCATTCTTTAGGGTCTGTTGAAAAAAATAAAGAAGATATGGGTTGGGGTGTTCTGGAATGTATGTGTGCTGTGTGCATGAGTGTTTGAGTAAGATGATAAAGATGTATGTAATGGTGTGTGATTGTGGATTGGGAACTAAAACTAGTAGGCATAGGTATTCTTGAATTTATGTGTTACTAAACTGGGGTTCAGATGACAAAAAAAAGTAAGCTAGTGGTGTGGAAAAGTACAAATAGTAAATCTAATGTATACAATTAAAACAGTTGTTTGTTCTATAATATGAAAATTGTAGTGGTTCAGTTGGCTAATTTGTGTGTCCAAAAATAGAAATTTGTGGGCCATTCTGGTTGTAAATCGCTGTTTAAGACATGGACATTTTTGGACAAAATGGTACAAAATCCTTATTTTAAGAAACCAAAATAGCTTGTATTAATGTTATAGTATATTTGATTAATAATATAAATATTATGGTGATATTTTACTTACTTTGTTTTTTAAATTAACAGGTAACTTCTTAGTTTTTCTTTCTTCTTCGAATTCGGCTGCTTCTTTTCAGGAAACTGGTCTTCACTGCTGCAACTGTAAAAGCTTCAAATTAGTAACTTTGTTTGTATATAGCACTGTTTTTAATTTAGATATTGATTTTTTTAATTGAAATCCTCAGTGCCTTCTGTAAAACCATTAAACTAATTTATTTACATAAGATACATTGCATCAGTTCAGTACATATGATATGTTCTTAATGAACAAATTGCATTGAATGACTAACTGTAGCAAAAATAAAATATCTTTACTATGTCTTGTGAAATGTATAATATATTAGTGAATACTACTATTTCTGTAAGTAAACTGTTCTAGGTAATAGCGCCTCAATGTCATGTCTAATTTAAAGTAATTAAGTAAATAAATAAATAAAAACAAAAAATATGAAATTGTATAAGTATTTTTATAAAGGTTTAAACATAGATTGTGTTTGCATGTAATTTTGTTTGAATATATGTAGTCTATATATTTCATTTAAAAAATGTTAGTTTAACATGATTTGAGTGTGTGTGTATAAAGAAAGTAAAAAAGTATAAAGGTGTATAAGTGATAGTTGATTTTAGGAAATTGAAAAAAGTACAGTAAATTCATTTTACAGATTTTACAAGGTAAAAGTCTGTTTGAAAATGTGTTCATCTACCATAGCTCTCAACTCACATGCTTATGGCGGGTGTCACACGCCTTGTAAAGGGCAGACTCACCCGCCAAGCCTCCTGCACGCCCATTCATTCCAATGGGCGTCTCATCCGCCAAAAACAAAATCGGGTGATTTCACCCGCCTGTAAAACAAAAATGGTTCAGAGCTATGTCATCTACTATACAGAAAATATGCATACCTGAAGTTTGTGTTCATGCATATGGATATGCATGGAGCTGCAAGTAGAAATCTTGAAGACTTGTACAGTATTTCTGGTAGATGCTGCTTGCCAATGATATGACACTTTTACTCAGAGAGATTCAGAGTACATTTGCAGTGCTGATCTATGATGATGCAGTTAGATGTAGAGGTCTTGAATGTGATTGGTGCATGGTCATGTGATTTTTGAGGTACATCCAATGAGGGAATGGCAGAGAGAGTGTAGTGGAAATGGTAGAAGGGCTGTTCATGTTACGATATGTCCGCGGACATGGCTGTAGTTCCCGGACATCGGGAGTTACATCCAGGGATTTTTGGGTTCAGAAGTCATGCAAATGAGAATAAGCACTGAAAGGGATTGGTCAGGAAAGTTTGGTGGGTGTGTTGTGCCAGGAGAGATTTTCTCAGATACTCTTTTTGCTGAGAGAACAAAAGATAGCTATGGCTGTGTGTTTCAGAAAACAGATTGTTTGTATTTTAGGAGATTCGTGGATACATTGGTTGAAGGTGCATGCAGAAAGCTGTGGAGTAGCTGTAGATCTTGGATTCCCACATGTGGAAGTACACTGGCATGGAGTACGTGGAATGAAGTGGTTGGACTTGCTACCTCTCTGTGCTACTTTGGAGACAGAGCAACATCCAGACATAATTGTAATTCATTGTGGAGGGAACAGTTAAGGACATGTGACTGGATTTTTTTTGCAATTTGCTATGAAAGAAGGACTGAGGAAGGTTATGGACATGTTTCCTAATTCTCAAGTGATATTTTCACGGATTGCGCAGAGACAAATGTGGCTTCGTTCTTCTTCATTTGGTCCACAAATGGAAAAAGCAAGGCGCAATGTTAATAAGGCTGTTTGTGGCTTTCTAAGAGATTTTGGCATGTCTTCTTTTCACAATGAAAATATTATGTTTTGTAGTACATACATTTTTCGCAGAGATGGAGTCCATCTTACTTATGCTGGCAATCAGATTTTTCTGAGAAATGTACAAAATGCATTGCGACCTTTTTTGGAATTACAACAACGATTTTGAAGTAGATGTTAAGCATTTACAATTTTTGACTTACAAACACCACCCAAAGGCTCTTTTCAGAGCCACCACTTCTTTCCAGAGAAAATTACAATGTTTGTGATGGAGTAGTAACCCAAATCTTTTAATGTTCGCGAACTGTCCGCGGACTTCTAAAAAATACAAACAGCCCTGCCTCATTTATTTTCACTTCTATTTTTTAACTGGGAAAGGCGGTATTTTGTATTTTGTTTGGTTTTTCAGACACGACACACTAGGAGAGGAGGGTAAAGGAGGGTAAAGGGGGGACACCAACCACAGGGATAAGAAAGGGCGAGCTGAGAGAGGAAGATGTAGAGTGGGTTTTATTTGGGTAGTGAGCAGGTCTTCTCGTGCTCTGAGACGATAGTCTCAAAAGCACTCCGAAGTCGCTCCCCCCTGCAGAGTACTGTGTCACAGTACATACATACAACTGTGACCCTCGAAAGGTAAGGGTCATCAGCATTCTGTATGGCCTGTGAGGCAGCTTGAGAAAGACGCTGTCCCACAGAGGTGGTCCTTGTGGTGACAGGATCAGAAACAGAGGATGAAGTAGAGGAAATCAACGTGCTACGTTCTTCGCAAGGTACAACCCTGCGAATAGCCCCAGAGTGAAATGACCTCAGGTGTCGCTTCATAGTAGTGGTCCTAAAGCTGTAGTTACCGTGCTTCCCGTGACTGAGTATCATTTTGCACTCATTGCAGGTAACATGGTTCGCACGAGCCTTAAGACCATTCCCATGAATGGTAAATAACCGCCACACCCAAGACTCATGCCTAGTGCGGCTAGTAGGGATTTCCTCTACCTCATTCTCATCATCCTCTTCTTCCTCCTCCGCATCCTCAGTCCTGTTCCCCTCTTCAGGCCCTTGGGGAGGTGGTGGTGGTGGAGGGGGTGGTGGTGGTGCCGAAGCAGGTGCAGCACCAAGTGGCAGTTCAGCAGCCAAGGATGCCATGTCGATGATGGTGTAGTCTGCAGGTGGCAGCAAAAATCACTGTGTTCTGAAGAATAGCCAGAAACACAATGGGAATAAGCTCTTGGGCGTGGTCTTTTATAGGGGTGCTTGTGTGCGGTCCGCGGACATGCGCACTGTGCGCGGATAGATCGAACACAAAAAAAGGATCGGAAAGTTTCAAAAGGTATATAGAAACTCAAGATTGCTATGTGGGACTTGTGGCATGGTGAGATTTTATTGAAAAATATTATGGATTAACTGAAAATGTACTTTTAAATTGTTCGGGGACACGAACAGTGTCCGCATTTCAGGACACACGATGAGCGTGGGCGCGGTCATATGATCTGTTTGCGAACTAGTCTGCGAAGGAAGCGCCTGTCCGCAGGACACCAAGTGCATGGAGATTGGTTAGCGCATGCGCATTGATGTCCTACGGACACTGTTCGGGTTCTGAAGTAATTAAAAGTGCGTCACACGTGAAACGAACATTTCAGGACACCGCGTGTGTTCTTAGTACAGTTTAAACTTTTTTAGCGAACAGTAAGGACAGATATAGTGTTCTTCAGGACACGTGTAATTTAGTTTATGTACGAACATTTCAGGACACCAATTGTGTTCTTAGAACACTTTCAATTGGGTAGCGAACACTACGAACAGTTGTGCTGTTGTTCAGGACACATCATTTTCGTTTATTTACGAACATTTCAGGACACCAATTGTGTTCTTAGGACAGTTTTAAGTTGATAGCGAACATTACGGACAGATATAGTGTTCTTTAGAACACTTTAATTTTTGTTTCTTTACGAACATTTCAGGACACTACGAGTGTTCTTAGAACATTTTGAACTTGCATGAGAACATTACGGACAGATGTAGTGTCCTCAGGACAGTTACATTTTCGTTTCTTTACGAACATTTCCGAACAACCGCGGTGTCCGTGGACACCTAAATTGGTTTTATCACAAGGAACTGAAAGTAATTACAACACAATATAAGAAAAGTAACTTTATTTCATATATATATATATATATATACAATTATGACTGGGAAGGTGGGGCAGAAACGGAAACAAAAACAGGAGAATTAGGGATTTCTAGATAACTGGGATCAGGTGAAGAAGAAAAGGAAATCTCATCAAAACGCTTTGGTCCATAGACAGGGTTTGGGGTTAACTGCGTGGGATAGGGTGAGGGGGGACAAGTGCAGGTTGGACAATGGTGTGCTGTTGGGGGTTTCACATAATTTTCCACAAAGTTTTTCAAATCCATAAAATTTTGCATAAGGTCGTCCATTTTTTGATGAATCTGCTGTAGAGTGATATCCTCTGATTGTTGTTGTGAGATGCTTGGAATTTTTGTATGGTCTGTAATAAAAAGAAAATGTATATGTTAAATGTATACAAAATAATATTTATTAATTGTTTTATATAGTAAAGTGTGTACCATTAGGTGGACTATTTTCTAACATTTCCTCTCGTGGGAAATGCTCCTCTAGCCAGTCGAGAGTACTACACATTTCTGTGAGAAAACAAAAAAGTAATATGCTTTTTTTTCTAATATAGAAAGTTTATAAATATATGAGTAAAAAGAAGTGCACTTACTATGTCTGGTGAGATATGTAATCAGTAGTGTATACGTCTGGTCTTGCTGTTGGTTGTGGAGCGTCTGTGAGGTAATTATGATGGAAGCCACTTTATCTTCTTTTGGTATATTCCATTTTAAAACATATTGTATTTACATGAATGGTTAGTGTGTTACATATATGGGTAACATTTTTTAAGTATTACTACATATACTTTGTATGTGTGCTGCTTTGTGAATTTGTTAAATGTTCCTATGTTATGATATAACTATTACACATACCTCCCCAGAGTTTTTAGGTGGTGGTACTGTTCTCCGAACATGTCCGCGAACATTAAATAAGTTCGCGGACATCAAGTTCATAAGAAGGTATCTAGTCAGTTCCATATGACATGTATATAAAGTCAAAGTCATTATTGTTAAGTTGTGCTACTAAAAAACTATGAAATTCAGTGAAAAAACGTTGTTAAAGGGACGTTATGGCTAAGGTGCGCTACTAAAAACCTATGAAATTCAGTGAAAAAACTTTGTTAAAGGGACGTTATGGTTCCAAGTAAAACCGAAAAACCCTTGAAATTCGGCAGTTATGGTAAGCTAAGCAACCATAACTCGCGCCGCCACCGTGCACTGCTAAGACTAACACCCAGGACATCAAAGATGACATCACAAATGTCATTGATGACGTCACTGATGACATCACATGTGTATGTACTTCTCATGAAATATGTGTAGAAGGGATTCTTATTATGTTGCGAAAAAAGTGTCAAGAATCATTGCAAGAAATATACCCTAATAAGTGCATTGAACGATGCATTGATATAAATAGCATCCTATTATGGGGTTCTATCTAGTATACTAAGCTACTCATACAGAAACATAACATTGTGTGCAGCGTACAAGATGAAGGTATGATATTCGTAATGTTAATATGTTGAATAATGAAATGATAATTGTTTTCTTAACAAATTTTTGTGTACTGTGAAATATGTAATAAGTAGCTAATAAAACCCATGTATTACATAATTGCATTACTATAGACAAAACACAAAGACACAAGAACACATACCAATATGGGTATATACAGGGAAAGTGAAGTTAGCAAAAAAGCACAAGTAGTAGCAGAAACAATTCATAACTTAACTGATTAGTTTCATGCAAATAAATGATTGCTCTGTTTCAATGCTGCTATTTACCCTATGTATATGTATCACTTGATGTGATTGGACCCTAAGGAAAGTAGTGTGAGTACAATGTATACAAATATGACCATATACAGGGAAAGTACAGCCATAAAAAAAACAACAGAACTATCAGAAAGTGCTCATAAGTCTAGTGATTATCTTTATGCACAAAAAGGATTGCTGTCTTTCAAGCTTGTGTTTTCCCATATGTATATGTTTCATAGGATGTGACTGTACTCTAAGGGAATTACTGTAAGAACCTACTAGAAGGATATGTCTACAAATAAAATAAAATTCTTAGTTTCTGACTGTTACTGAAGAAAACCATGTGGCCTAGATATGTCAGCAAAAGATAAAATAGTGAGCCAGACATGTGATGTCATCAGTGATGTCATCAATGACATTTGTGATGTCATCTTTGATGTCCTGGGTGTTAGTCTTAGCAGTGCACGGACGCGGCGCGAGTTATTGTTGCTTAGCTTACCATAACTGCCGAATTGCAAGGGTTTTTCGGTTTTACTTGGAACCATAACGTCCCTTTAACAAAGTTTTTTCACTGAATTTCATAGGTTTTTAGTAGCGCACCTTAACCATAACGTCCCTTTAACAAAGTTTTTTTCACTGAATATATATATATGTTGGTTCTTCTGCCTATCAGGCAGACAGTTCGAGCTGCACTCTCCACAGTGCCTTAGTAACCCGTCAGAGTTAAAAAGAGGTTGGAATCCAAACCGTTGTTTTTGTTACAAATCTGTTCCTTCACTTATTTCATTTATTTCACAGGGAAAATTACGTAAGGTTTAAAAACCATGGAAATCTGTTCCAAAATAGAAAAACAAAATAAGACCAAATTGTAAAGGTCCTGCCAAGGGCAACACTCCTCGTGTTGAGGCGTTTACGCGTTTCGCGGCTACCTCGCCGCTTGCTCACAACAATTAGCCTCATTGTCATGGAACTGTTTTTAAGGAAAACATGAGGGAAACAGGTAGGAAAGGGGAAGGGGCGGGGGGACGCAAATGGCAGCAATAGTGGAAGGACTAATTTAGCCCTTCCCAAGCATTCAATTCCTATGTCGGCCATTTTGGAACGATGCAGTTTACATTCAACCCTATGCAATGCTAGACATACTTCATATTTTAGCACATTTTGTACATTAAATTAGCTATACATTCTAATGTTCTCCCCCATATAAGACTAAAGTGCTTAGTGCAAAGTGACTCTTGAAGGTAAAGTGACATGTACAATAGCAGCATGTTAATTTGAAACAGTAGAATGCAAAATACATATCTTTATATTCGAATGCTTTGAATGCTCAGTGCATTTGCACCACTGACTCTTCTCTTAGGAGTAAAAGGTGCGATTGCGGCATGTCATGTTTGCACCTTCATTTTTTCACAGTGAACCCCTAGAGTTCAGATAGCTGTAAAACTACTTGGTCTTCTACGGCCCACTTGTCTTATTGTTTGATTCATAAACTTCTAAAGTGCTTAGTGCTTTGACTCGAGTGGCTCTTTAAGTTACAGTAACAAACACAAAAGCAGCATATTATTTTTGAAAAAATAAAGTGTCAAATACATCTCTTTCTGTTCGAATACTAAAGTGCTTAGTGCATTAGCAGCCTTCGCTCTTCAATTTAAAGTGGCAAGTGCATTAGCAGCAACTACTCCAATTAAAATAAAGCTTATGTCCAAAAACAGGGGGGGGGATTTCATTAGCTCTTGTCATAATGCTTTTAAATAATGCGTACAAAATGTCGGTTCTTAGAATCTCCATGCAATCTATATAGGGCTGTCTATACCGAATGTCAACACTGCCCACAATTTATGAAGCTGCCACATCCTCAATTCGGCATGTGTCTGTCTACCCCTCAACCCTCTCTTGTTCGTCCCTCTTCAAACCTTCTGTTGAAATTAAAAATCATTCACAACAAGTGTATTAAAAGCAAAATATCAATAACCCATATCCCTAAAATGTTAAAAAACATTAAAACAACTGCAAGATTTTTATATCACTCATCAGGGTCAAAAATTCCTCATTACCCTTCTTCCTTTTCATTGTTCTATCAACATCTAGAAAAACTCTGGTGAAAAGGTTTAAAAAGGTTAAAAACTGTCTTCGACAGCCCACAAAGTTTTTTGGCTGATTCTTTCTATCATCGTATGTTGTGGGTCAGGGAACTCGATCATTTTTTAGCAGCCCAGAAAAGTGCATAGTTCTTCATCGATGTTATGCCCATTGGGCTGTTTGCTTTCGAAGTCCAATATGCACCTTGTTTCTTTTTGTCTGAGTAGCTTCTCCTTGTCCCCTCCTCTTGGACCCAATTCTATTTTGTATACGCTAAAAAATCTGAAACTGTCTATTTCCTTATTGTGGCATTCATAGAAGTGTTTCGCCATTGGATAGTTCACATCATTGTGTAGAATGGCACGCACATGCTGTTGTATGCGGATTTTTAACTTACACTTCGTACTGCCAATATACCATTTCCGAGATGCGCAGGTAAGGGCATAGACTACATAATCCGTTTCGCAGGTGATCCATTGTTGGATCATCACTGTGTGTCCTGTCACCGGATGTATAAAGGTTCCACCATTCATTGCATATTTGCACATGTTACAGCGAGTGCATTTGTGGAAACCTTTCTTTTTAGCTGTTAGCCAATTTATTGGTGCCTTTTCCTCTTCTCTGCCCATGAAACTGTGGACTAAAATGTCTTTGAAAGATCTATTTCTTCTGAAGGTAACCTCAGGGTGAGGTTTGAGGCATTTTGCTAGGTCGGGGTCAACTAGCAGGATACTCCAATGTTTATTCAGAATGTGTTTGATGCTTTTGGCTTGACTATCAAACGTGAGTATGAAACGTGTACTACTTTCACCTTCCAATTTTTCTTTGTTGTTTTTGCCAGTTAATAAGGTTTGTCTCTCAATTTGTCTGGCTTTCAGGAAGGCTCTCTCGATGACCTTTTTAGGATACATCTGTCGTTTGAAGCAAGCTGCCGTTATCCTGCTCTCTCGATCGTAAGACTCTAAAGTGGAGTTGTTTCTTCTTAGTCTCACGAATTCCCCGTAGGGGACGCTCCAAATCACATACATTTTTCAGGTGTCCACTCAGTGCATGTAATGGAGTATTGGAGCCGATATTCTTTCTGTGTAATTCGCAGGTTATTTTCTCATTGACTATTCTAATGTTAACATCTAGGAAGGTAATACAAGTCTGACTATGAGTTTCAGTGAATCTTAAGTTTTTGGTGTTCTGATTCAATTTTTTCACATACTCTAACCAGCCCTTCGCAGTCCCCTTCCAGATGATAATAAGATCGTCAATGTATCTCAGCCACAAAACCACATTCTGTGTGTATTCCTGATTCGTATCTGCCCATGCCTCAAGCTCTTCCCATGCCCCCATCATCAGATTGGCGTACGAAGGCGCAAAGGTAGTTCCCATTGCAGTGCCCTGTACCTGCTTAAAATATTTGTCATTAAAAAGGAAGACATTGTTCGTTAGACATAGGTCGATCATTTGCATCACCAAATTGGTATGTGTTAAAAACTTCAAGGATTTAGTATTGAGGTAGTGAAGGCAGTCTGTTTTGCCATCCTCATGTCCGATGGATGTGTATAACGATACAATGTCCATTGTTGCCATTAAATATTCTTTTTCCCAGGGAATGTCCTCTAATTTGCACAGGAAATCAGTAGTGTCTCTAATATATGAAGGGAGTACAGCAACAAACGGAAACAGGGCCTCATCGATGTATTTGGATACATTTTCTAGTGCCGAGCCTATTAGTCAGACTATCGGTCTCCCCGGTGGTTGCTTTAAATTCTTATGTACTTTGGGTAAGAAGTATATTGTCGGAGTTATGGCATTACTGATCCGCAAAAACTTCGAAGTTTCTTCTGATATAATACCCATTTCTTCAAATTTCTCGAGAAAGGACTTCACCGTTTGTTCTAGTTCTTTCATGGGGTTATCTTTCAATCTTGTGTAGCAGGTGGTATCGTTTAGTTGTTTGTACGCCTCCTTAATATAGTCATTTTTGTTTTGAAGGACTATATTCCGCCCTTTATCTGAAGGTTTTATAATGCAGTTCTTCAGTTCCTGGGGGTCTTTAAAAGCTTTTCTTTCATTCATTGAAAGATTGTCTTTGGGCATTAAGTTTTTGGATTTTCAACGTAGACTTTTTAAGTCCTCTATGACCAGACTTTGAAATACTTCAATGTTGCTCCCCATGTTTGAGGTGGGATTGAATTTCAATTTTGATTTCAGATTGCTTTTAGCCATCCAATCTGTGTTAATCCCTACATCTTCGAAATCGATCGCCAAAGTTCCTTCTCCCATTTCGATACCCTTCTCAAGTTCCATAAGATCAATAAGTGTATCCACATCTCTTATCGTAATTTCTGTTTTTCCTGTTTGTGAATCCTTTTTTCGTTTTTGCCAATTATTGTTTGCAAAAAATGTCCTGAGACAAACCTTTCTGATAAAGTGATCCAGATCTATGCTGGTCTCCACATAATCATTTTTGGCATTTGGACAAAAGTTTAGTCCCAGACTGAAAACTTTTTGTTGCGAGGTAGTTAGCGTGTGATCCGACAAATTTATTATTTTGAAACTGCCATAATTCTGTGTGTCAGTCTCACTTACTTTCCAGAGCGCAGAGATCTGGCGGAGGTACTGTTCTGGGAACTTCCTGCTCCTTTGTCCCCTCCTCGTTTGTTTCGGCCTCCTCGCCCTTTGCCCGACTTGCACTTCCACCTTTTTTTTGTTTGTTGTTTTTGCCGTCTTGGCGCAGCAAGCGCATTTCGTCTAAAAAATTTAGACAGACTTGTGGTTCCTCTGTGTCACTCCCTGTTAAATCTGATTCTGACATTGAGGAAATTTCGCTTGCGCTTGTTTTTTTGGCTTCAATGGTCATTGGTAATGTTTTGAGGGATGCTTGTCTCAATTGATCGAATCTTCTTGCGAAGGTATACACTCTCCTTGTTTCATAAACTTCCTTATCCCTTAGGAACTTTCTTTGTTTTCTTTGTTTAATTTCTTCCTCATATTCCAGAAGATTTTTCTCCATTGTGCCTTTCAGTTTTTTTCCATCCCCGGTTTCTGATATCAATTTCAATTTTTCTTCCACTTCTGTTATTTTGTCTAGCAATACTTTGCGGTCACTTCCTGCATATTTTATCAGCAAAAGTAGGAAAGTTTTCGAGCATTCGTTAGTTGCATCACTCCATTCTTGCAGCATCAGGGGATCCTGTTCTTCAAAGGACGGAATTATTAAAATCCTCAAACCCCTAGGTATTCTGCCAAGTTCTACATCATTTTTTAATGAGTGTTCCTCCCACCATTTGCTAACTTCTTTGCGTTGTAGCTTTTCTAGCTCTTTAAGCAGACCAATCTCGCTGTCATTCTTAGGCATTGCTTCTGCGGGTATGGCTTTTTTAGTTGCAGTTTTTAATGTTTCATTAAACAGTGTAAGGGCTTGTGCCCGTCGTGTTGCTTCTCTGTGCACTTGAGAGTTTGCCATGTTTCAATGAATCCCTGAAGGGCAGTTGACAACAGGTTTGGACACTCCAACTTCTCTATTTGTCTGTTGCTGTGTTATTTATTTTCCTTCCTTAGCTTAAGGATCAGACGGGGTCAACTTTACTGTGGAACTTTCAAATTAAGTCTTAATAGACTTATGAAGTCGTGTTACTTTTTCGAGGAGTGCAGGATTACAAATGACTTTTAGTGTACACTTTCCCGCTACCCAGTACAACCTCTGTACTTACCGCGCTCAGCCTTACCCCCTGTTCTCCAACGTACAGTGCCGCGTTGCAAAAAGGGTTTTCCAGCTGCTGTAAGCGCGTTTGCGTTCTTTGCTGTGTTTGTGTAATCCGAGCAGCTACAGGACATCCAGTCAGTTTCTTCGTGTGGGCTGTGCGCTCCTCCTCCAAAATTGCCACTGGTGCTAAACTCCACGCCGACACGTTACGACGTTCAATAATGTTGGTTCTTCTGCCTATCAGGCAGACAGTTCGAGCTGCACTCTCCACAGTGCCTTAGTAACCCATCAGAGTTAAAAAGAGGTTGGAATCCAAACCGTTGTTTTTGTTACAAATCTGTTCCTTTATTTATTTCACAGGGAAAATTACGTAATGTGTAAAAACCATGGAAATCCGTTCCAAAATAGAAAAACAAAAAAAGACCAAATTGTAAAGGTCCTGCCAAGTTCAACACTCCTCCTGTTGAGGCATTTACGCGTTTTGCGTCTACCTCGCCGCTTGCTCACAACAATTAGCCTCATTGTCATGGAACCGTTTTTAAGGAAAACATGAGGGAAACAGGTAGGAAAGGGAAAGGGGAGGGGGGACGCAAATGGCAACAATAGTGGAAGGACTAATTTAGCCCTTCCCATGCATTCAATTCCTATGTCGGCCATCTTGGAACGATGCAGTTTACATTCAACCCTATGCAATGCTAGACATACTTCATATTGTACCACATTTTGCACATTAAATTAGCTATACATTCTAATGTTCTCCCCCATATAAGGCTAAAGTGCTTAGTGCAAAGTAACTCTTGAAGGTAAAGTGACATGTACAATAGCAGAATGTTAATTCGAAACAGTAGAATGTAAAATACATATCTTTATATTCGAATGCTTTGAATGCTCAGTGCATTTGCACCACTGACTCTTCTCTTAGGAGTAAAAGGTGTGATTGCGGCATGTCATGTTTGCACCTTCATTTTTTCACAGTGCACCCCTAGAGTTCAGATAGCTGTAAAACTACTCAGTCTTCTATGGCCCACTTGTCTTATTGTTTGATTCATAAACTTCTTAAGTGCTTAGTGCTTTGACTAGAGTGGCTCTTTAAGTTACAGTAACACATACAAAAGCAGCATATTATTTTCGAAAAAATAAAGTGTCAAATACATCTCTTTCTGTTCGAATACTAAAGTACTTAGTGCATTAGCAGCCTTCGCTCTTCAATTTAAAGTGGCAAGTGCATTAGCAGCAACTACTCCAATTAAAATAAAGTTTATGTCTAAAAACAGGGGTGGGGATTTCATTAGCTCATGTCATAATGCTTTTAAAAAATGCGTACACAATATTGGTTCTTAGAATCTACATGCAATCTATATAGGGCTGTCTATACCGAATGTCAACACTGCCCACAATTTATGAAGCTGCCACATCCTCAATTCGGCATGTGTCTGTCTACCCCTCAACCCTCTCCTGTTCTTCCCTTTTCAAACCTTCTGTTGAAATTAAAATTCATTCACAACAAGTGTATTAAAAGCAAAACATCAATAACCCATATCCCTAAAATGTTAAAAAACATTAAAACAACTGCAAGATTTTTATATCACTCGTCAGGGTCAACAATTCCTCATTACCCTTCTTCCTTTTCATTGTTCTAACAACATCTAGAAAAACTCTGGTGAAAAGGTTTAAAAAGGTTAAAAACAGTCTTCGACAGACCACAAAGTTTTTTGGCTGATTCTTTCTATCATCATATGTTGTGGGTCAGGGAACTCGATCATTTTTTAGCAGCCCAGAAAAGTGTATCGTTCTTCATCAATGTTATGCCCATTGGGCTGTTTGCTTTCGAAGTCCAATATGCACCCTGTTTCTTTTTGTCTGAGTAGCTTCTCCTTGTCCCCTCCTCTTGGACCCAATTCTATGTTGTATACGCCAAAAAATCTGAAACTGTCTATTTCCTTATTGTGGCATTCATAGAAGTGTTTCGCCATTGGATAGTTCACATCATTGTGTAGAATGGCACGCACATGCTGTTGTATGCGGATTTGTCATCATTGTGGTCATAGGCTGAGCAACACGGGGCACGAAGTTAAGGTGGCTTTAGCTGAATTTCAGCGGTTTTGTTGTGTTAAGTTCTCACCTTAACGTCCCTGCAATACATGTTTTTTGCTTGAATTTCAAAGGTTTTGTTGCAATGTTTTACTCCCCTTAACGTCCCTGCAACTTAAGATATTTTCTTGAATTTCAAAGGTTTTCTTATTCCATAGATAATTAACATTAATAATGTAGACAACTGGGCTAATGATAACAATGTATCATGTGTGTAAAGTAAACTAAAAAGAAAATATTCAACCACATTCCCCCCAAATAAACCTGTTGTTAAAAAATGCTGTTTGCATATGGACTTAATTTTAACGGCCTAATTCACAGAGCATTTTCCAATGGGGGATTGCCATTATAAAAAGCTTCTGTGAATTAGTGTTTACATTTATCTGTAATGTTGATGAATAGAAAGTTAGTAAAGTGTTACAGTAACTGTGCACAAAGACTACACTCAATATAACTTAAAATAAATCTTTATATGTATGTAGATATGGTTTTTAAAAAGAATCAGTTGTATAACTGCAGCAATTAAAATGCATGCGCGGCTAAATGCTGCAATGACTGGGGGAGTCTACTCGCGGCTCCCACATGGGAAAACCACAGCTATAATAAAATACATAAGGATATGAATTTTCTTTTTAACACACACTGGGCCTCATTACGCGTATGGAGGTAGCCATGCCGCTTTCAGCGGCATGGCTACCCCCATACTAGGTGCCGGGTCCCTGGAATGGGGAATTACCGGGCCATTCCAACCTTGGAGGGCCCGTTAATTCCCTTTCCCGGGACCCGGACCTGGTACATCCCCATTCCCATTTGAGCCCCCATAGCGGTCAATGTGAATGGGGAGGATGCTAACAAAAGGCCTGTTAATAACAGGCCCATTGTTAGCATCCTGGTCTGCTAGTGGGTCCCGCTAAGGATGCCTGGTTTTACCAGACGTCCTTAGTGGGACCCGCTAGCAGACCTCGTAATGAGGCGGTAGAGGGTTAACGGCGTCGGCAGCTCTACCGGCGCGCTAACCCTCTACCGCCTGGGTTGTTATGAGGCCCACTGTATTGAAAGGATCAATTAAAGGTATTTGATCCATTTTTACAGTATGTGTTGTTATTGTCTATTTTTAAAACTGAAAAGTTGGCCGTGAAAAGGACCAATTTGGGGGATAAAGAAAAAAGTGGTTGGAACGGGGAAGGGGAATACATAGGATTCATAAATATAACAAAGAATAGGGTTAAAAAGAATTGACACTTAAACATATACCTAGGCCCTATGTTCTGAAAGAGCCTTGTCCAAAGCATCTTGGGTGCAACCTCCCTTCTCGATCAAGCTGTAAAAGGTTTTGCATATCACGATTAAGCTAGAAAGGTCAGGTGCTGGCAAGATGGACTGAGGTTGGGTGTTGGACGGTGGAAAATAGTTAGTAATCATGTTGGAAGTCTGTGGCACAGATGACAAATACTGCTGTGCTTATCTTGCTCCATGTGCTTTGCCCTTATGTTTCAAGTGAGGATTCATCCACTTGATTCCAATGAACATGGACAAGTTGTTGAATTATTGTCGATGTTCCCAACCTCTGCATTTACACATGGCCACCTCGATTTCCTTTTTGCTGTCTTGTTCCTTTACTCAGAAATATTGCCAACTGTCAGCTATGTTTTTTGTGCACATTGGTTCTTCCGTGGCGGTAAAGCTGAAGCCACCTACACCACCTCATCATCACTGCTGGTCACAGTCATATTGAAATGCAGGACCGTGGAGGAAAAATAAAAACTGCAAAAGTACACAACACAAAAAGGACTCTGACACTTACAGGCCGATTCATGGAATAAATGTGCGCCGAAAATCCCGGCGCAGAGGGGCCAATACGTGCGCTGCGCCGAAAATCAGCGCAAAGCGCAGGGAAACCAGCGCACGTCGATTCATGGAAGTCCCTGCGCAAGAAAAGCAGAGGACGTGCGCGGAAAAAACGCGCGGCGCAGGCCGGCGCACAGGTCAACCAACGTCGTGCGCCACGGCCACTGCGCCATCACTCCGAGCGCAGCGCACAGCTCTAAAGTAGGCGGGACACAGGGCGGGACACTCGGAATGGGGAATAAAATGGGGCACAACACTCGCAATGGGGAAGAATGTGGGCGGCACGGGGAAAGTTTAGGAGGCAAGTGCGCGGAACGCCCACACGCTCGCATACAACACGTATTCATGGAATAGAATAGGGCAAAAAAGCGCACGCTCAAAGCAGCGCACAGGCACAAACAGGCACAAACACGACCGCCACAAGAAAGCAGGCGGTAGCGTCTCTGCGCCTGCAAGAAATGTGCGCTAAAAGGTGCGCCAACAAATAGCACCTATATACAGACATGATCAATGTCCAATACTGTGGCCCTCCAGGACAAAAGACGTACAAAGGGGTACCCACAAACACACACACGCGCAGAGAGAAAAAATAAACGTGTGCGTGCATACCGGGGTGCGCGGTAAGTTGCACACGCGATATGGCCGGGTACGTGGATTTCAGGGGTGCGCGGGAAGTTCCACACGCGATATGGCCGGCTACGTGGATTACAGGGGTGCGCGGGAAGTTCCACACGCGATATGGCAGGGTACGTGGATTACAGGGGTGCGAGGGAAGTAGCACACGCGAAAAGGCCGGCTACGTGGATTTCAGGGGTGCGCGGGAAGTTGCACACGCGATATGGCCGGGTACGTGGATTACAGGGGTGCGCGGGAAGTTCCACACGCGATATGGCCGGCTACGTGGATTACAGGGGTGCGCGGGAAGTTCCACACGCGATATGGCAGGGTACGTGGATTACAGGGGTGCGAGGGAAGTAGCACACGCGAAAAGGCCGGCTACGTGGATTTCAGGGGTGCGCGGGAAGTTGCACACGCGATATGGCCGGCTACGTGGATTCCAGGGGTGCGCGGGAAGTTCCACACGCGATATGGCAGGGTACGTGGATTGCAGGGGTGCGCGGGAAGTTGCACACGCGAAAAGGCCGGCTACGTGGATTACAGGGGTGCGCGGGAAGTTCCACACGCGAAATGGCCGGCTACGTGGATTTCAGGGGTGCGCGGGAAGTTGCACACGCGATATGTCCGGCTACGTGGATTCCAGGGGTGCGCGTGAAGTTCCACACGCGACATGGCAGGGTACGTGGATTACAGGGGTGCGCGGGAAGTTCCACACGCGAAATGGCAGGGTACGTGGATTACAGGGGTGCGAGGGAAGTAGCACACGCGAAAAGGCCGGCTACGTGGATTTCAGGGGTGCGCGGGAAGTTGCACACGCGATATGGCCGGGTACGTGGATTACAGGGGTGCGCGGGAAGTTCCACACGCGATATGGCCGGCTACGTGGATTACAGGGGTGCGCGGGAAGTTGCACACGCGATATGTCCGGCTACGTGGATTCCAGGGGTGCGCGTGAAGTTCCACACGCGATATGGCAGGGTACGTGGATTGCAGGGGTGCGCGGGAAGTTCCACACGCGATATGGCCGGCTACGTGGATTCCAGGGGTGCGCGGGAAGTTCCACACGCGATATGGCCGGGTACGTGGATTGCAGGGGTGCGCGTGAAGTTGCACACGCGAAATGGCTGTGTGCTCCCAGGCATTACCTGTACACCCTCCACGGCCCCTGCAGGCAGCACACACCACAGGGAACTATGACAAGAAAATGTGTGGAGTCACAAACAGAATACTTGTGCGCTATTTATCACTACTATATTCAGAAAAGGCGTCTCTAGCAGCAATTCCGTACCCACCAACCCATCCACAAAGGCTGGCAACAATTAACAATAGTATAATGAAAACGGGGGTAGGAATGCGCTTGACACTGTTAAACTAAAGTAAATCAACAGTCTTGCTGAATACAATGTTTTTAATAATAAAGCTTTCTTTGAAGAACAGTTCTTCAAAGAAAGCTTTATTATTAAAAACATTGTATTCAGCAAGACTGTTGATTTACCACAGGGAACTACCCTGCACACCTGCTCATGTCTCCCACCACCCCCACCCCCCATCCACCAGGGACACACTCCACCAGGCCCCCACCCATGTCTCCCACCACCCCCACCCCCAGCACTGTGGGGAACCTGCCAGCAGGCCCCCACCCATGTCCAACCCATGTCTCCCACCACCCCCAACCCCCATCCACCAGGGACACCCTCCACCAGGCCCCCACCCATGTCTCCCACCACCCCCCACCCCCCATCCACCAGGGACACCCTCCACCAGGCCCCCACCCATGTCTCCCACCACCCCCACCCCCAGCACTGTGGGGAACCTGCCAGCAGGCCCCCACCCATGTCCAACCCATGTCTCCCACCACCCCCAACCCCCATCCACCAGGGACACCCTCCACCAGGCCCCCACCCATGTCTCCCACCACCCCCACCCCCAGCACTGTGGGGAACCTGCCAGCAGGCCCCCACCCATGTCCAACCCATGTCTCCCACCACCCCCAACCCCCATCCACCAGGGACACCCTCCACCAGGCCCCCACCCATGTCTACCACCACCCCCCACCCCCCATCCACCAGGGACACCCTCCACCAGGCCCCCACCCATGTCTCCCACCACCCCCACCCCCAGCACTGTGGGGAACCTGCCAGCAGGCCCCCACCCATGTCCAACCCATGTCTCCCACCACCCCCAACCCCCATCCACCAGGGACACCCTCCACCAGGCCCCCACCCATGTCTCTCACCACCCCCACCCCCAGCACTGTGGGGAACCTGCCAGCAGGCCCCCACCCATGTCCAACCCATGTCTCCCACCACCCCCAACCCCCATCCACCAGGGACACCCTCCACCAGGCCCCCACCCATGTCTCCCACCACCCCCCACCCCCCATCCACCAGGGACACCCTCCACCAGGCCCCCACCCATGTCTCCCACCACCCCCCACCCCCCATCCACCAGGGGCACCCTCCACCATGCCCCCACCCATGTCCCCCTGGCCCCTGGTCCTGACGATACACAATAATGGCAGTAATGGCCAGCATACCCAGCACAAACACCCAGGCAAGGATTGCATGCACCCACATAGTGAATGCAATCACATGACACAACCCCAAAGGCAAGTATGCAAAAGAACACATGTCCGCCACACACACATACACAATGGGTGCAAGTGAATGTCAAAACCCATATCATGACATGTAAGAAACCAAAGAAAAAATGACACAAGTGTAAGATAATATAAAAATGTATTACAAAAAATATCAAGTAAACTAATACAACTATCTGGCAAAGCAAATAAAAGGTCCATGTCCGGGAACAAAAATGAGAAACCAAAAAACAAAGGATAGAAAAATCAATAGATTTTGTCCAAAGTAAACACATGTAGTATGAAATGAAAGAAAAACCATTACGACATGGTGTAAACAATATGAAAGTAAAAAAATGTACCTCCCAAAAAATAACAATATATACAGGATTGTTCAAGGGTCCATGAGCCCAACACCACTAATGAAACCTAATACTAACTAATTAAAAAAATATGTACAAAGAAGTGGCCATTGTCCAAGCGGTCCAAAATAATAAAAAGAAATAAAGGAAACCTAGCACTAACTAACTAAAAAACTATATACAAAGGCAGCGGGCTAGTCCTGCGGCTCACTTGGTGATGCTGGCCAGGGCATCCTCGAACTCCATGTCAATGTCCTGGAGGCGGGACTCAGTCCTGGCCCCGAGGTCTCGCAGGGACAACCCCATGTGCTCACCAAATTCCCTGCGAGCCTCCTCGAGGCACTCAGCCCGCCTCAATGCCTGATGCATGGAGATCTCCGCCCTGGCCATGGCGAGCCGCTCCTCTTCCGCCCGCTGCCGCTCCGCACCTATCCGCTGGCCAAACTCCTCCCACACGGAACACACTGCCATGCCAGGGTTGCCCTGCCCTCCGGCCGATGCCTGCCCCTCCGATCTTGATGGCCCTGAGCCATGATGCCTCCCACGTCGAGCCCGCTGCTGCCTCCGACGCCACTGCCTCTGCCAGCACGACGGCATCCAGGCTGATGGTAACCACCGACGCCGTCGTGCACGTGCCCTGCCCGATGATGCCGGCACATCTTCCATCTGCTGGGGTCCACTTGCTGTGTCGTCCACCCCTGCTGGACCTCCGACTCCCAACTGCGGCAGGGATGGGATCCCCACCGAGCTCGCTGCATTGGTCGGGGCAGGTCCACAGGGGGCCATGGTGGCATCTGGGCCGGAAGACGGCAAGGAGAACGACCGGTGGATAGCCTGCACAGAGGAGGAGAGGGCCGTCAGATTGGCCAACACATGCAGGAACCCCCCGAACATGGCCGATCCCAATTGGGCCACGTCGGCACGGTGCACTTCGTGATGACGTGCGTGCTCCTCCCGGGAAGCACGCACGGCATCACGAATCACAGCCGTGCGCATCGCGACCCCAATCAGGACCTGCTCCACGCGGCCAGGGGTTCCCACGGCCGCAGGTGGAGGGGAGTCAGTTGACATGGACATCCCCTCTACCTGCGGACGGGCCTGGGACGGGGCATCCCTGCTGGTGCATGGTGGTGCACTCACAGGGTCAGGGACAGCGACATGCACAGGCACCTCCACGGTGACCTGTGCTGCCTCCTGCCCCTGGCCCTGGACTGCACCACTTGCACCAGCAGGGATGCTCCCACCAGGCCCCATGTGTGCACCAGTGTCGGCCTCCTCCTCCTCTGTGCAAACCACCAACCTGGATGGCTCCTCACCGTCTCCCGCCGTAGCAGGCCCCTGTGGGGGCTCACCCACCCCTTCCGCTGCAGCCGTGGGGGCATCCCCGCCGCCTTGCTCCACAGCGCCGTCTCCGCCCTCTTCTTCACTAGCCGCTGCGTAGAGGGAGACAAAGGACACAAGCATCAGGCTACTGTACAATGGTCCCCTAGACAGGAAGCAATAGCAGATGAGCACCCCTGTCAAAGTACACTTCCATCATGTCCCTCCACAACACATGGGTCAGTCCAGGCAAAACACACACAGTAACAGGCATGGTGCATGCCATGCACATTTCCATGCATGTCCAATTGACTCTTGAAACATTCAATGATATGTAACTCACATGCATCATGGCTCATGCATATCACATGCACACACTTCACCTCAGTCACATCCATCTGGCCCCAATCACACCGAACACAGGCAAAACAAGGGTAAGTTGGGTGCGTCACTGAATCTGTGCATTGTCACACACATGAGTCATGCATCCATGGCATGCACAAGTCACAGACATGCAGGTCAGGCACACACACATGGCTACCATATATGTACCTGGCATCAGCACCCATCCTTCACCCCCATCCATGTCCAGGTACAGAGACTGGCATGCTCTCATGTCCCAAATCTGCATAGTGCTCCCCATGCCGCATTTCAACACATGCAACAACCATGTGGGTCACACATCACTGGTCGCACATGCATTACCATGATGTCCCAGCACACATACATGCATACATGGCCCATGGCACACATACAGGCAAGTATCATAGAACCAGCACACCGCAACATGCCCTGTCTCACACAGTGATGCTTGGACACTTACCGCTCAACTCCAGACGGGTCTCCCTCTCAAGGATCTGGGCGTGGAGCGCTGGGCGTACGCGTTCCAGGACCCTCTTCTGGATGGAACTCATGTGGCCCCGGCCCCCCTCCACGAGGCGCCGGGCCTTCACAAGGGTCCTGGACCTCAAGTCCTCCCAGCGCTTCTTGATCTTCAAGACGTTGCGGGTTGCCACCCCCTCCGCGTTGATGGCAACCACACAGTCGGCCCAGATCCTCTCCCGTCCTTCCTTGCTGGCGCGGGACGATCCAAAGAGGGCATCATACTGCCCCAGGACATGCTCCACCAGGACACAAACTTCGGTGGCAGTGAAGCTGGTGCCCCTCTGCCCCTCTGGCCTGGGGTTGCCACTGGTGCCAGATGTAGAAGTGCCCGACATGGCAACCCCAGAGGCAGGTGTGGGTGGGCAACTGGGTCCTGGGGCTGGGCTGTGGAGCGATGTAATCCCAGTTGGGAGTCTTCAGTTCCAGCAGGGGTGGACACAGCAAGTGGACCCCTGCAGATGGCTGATGTGCAGGCACCAAATGGCAGGGCACGGTGGCAGCAGGCAGGCAGGCAGGCAGGCAGCAGCAGATAGCACGTGGGAGGCTGCTCAGGGCACTGGGGGGGCAGTAACTCGGCCTTCGGGGCAGGAGCGTGGTGTTCCGTGTGTTTTCGGGTGGCCAGCTTGATACGGAGTGATTTGGCACATGAAATTCCTGCACGTCAGCGTGAAATCCGAGGAAAGGCCCTTAGCGCGTAAGTGCGTCAGCACGCATACGCGATTCTATTGGACCAGAGTCCCTCATCGCGTAAGCGCGTCTGACGTGATCCGCACGGGTGTTCCCCACTCAGCACGTGAAGACGGAGCACACGTGGAAATACTGCACGTCAGAGTGTCATCGCGTGTAATTGGCCAAAAGTGCGCGTACACGCCATTGGCCTATGTACGTGTATTTCATCGCGTGTAATTGGCCAAAAGTGCGCGTACGCGCCATTGGCCTAAGTACGTGTATTTCAGGGGCGCGCGGCCACTTACACAAGCAAGTACGTCAGCGCACCTGTATGCCTGCTGCGTGGGAATTTCCACACGCGATTGGAGTGGGAACTCGATTCCAGGGGTGCGAGGCTCACACGCTCGCCTACAACACGCGCAAGGCATTAATTTGCGCACTTTTCAATAAACAAGCCAGATGCCAAGATGAACATACCGTTCCTAGCAGCAGTGGCAGTGGGCTACCAAAGGAGGAGGAGGAGGAGAGTCAGGGCCAGAATATTCACACCCAGAACCAGCCTATTCGGGATGCCTGATGACCAGGTGTATGGGAGGTACAGGTTTCCAGCACACATCATACTGGACCTGGTCAGTGAGTGGGAGGATGACCTCACATCACCCACCCTGTGCTCCCAAGCACTCAGCCCCCTGCAGAAGGTCCTGAATGTACTGCACTTCTTGGCCACTGGATCCTTTCAGCGGACAAGTGCCATAGTGGGTGGTGTGTCACAGGCCATGCAGTCACGCTGCCTACACCAGGTCTTGAACATCATCACTGCACGGCCATCAGTCCGCAGGCACATATATCTCCCCAGGACTCATGCAGAAAGGCGGACGTGCATCCAGGAATTCTATGGTGTGGCTCAATTCCCCAAAGTGCTTGGTGCAATTGACTGCACACATGTGGCTCTACGTCCACCCAGGGCAACAGAGCACATCTATAGAAACCGCAAGCACTGGCATTCCATCAACGTGCAAGTTGTATGCAATGCCAAGGGAATAATCACATCAGTATATGCCAACTATCCAGGGTGCACCCACGACAGCTTCATCTACAGAATGTCTACCCTATGCCGGGACCTAGAGGCTGGCCAGCATGGAGATACATGGCTGCTTGGTGAGCATGAATGCCACTGCACATGCATGCATGTCAGATACTGGGTCATGACACAACACCACTAATGATACCCATCACCACCTCCGCAGGGGACAGTGCCTACCCTATCAGCCCCCACATGATGACCCCAATCCGGAACCCCACCACACCACCCCAGGTAAGGTACAACACAGCCCACATTGCAACACGGGGCATAGTGGAGCGCACATTCGGAGTGCTGAAGTCACGCTTTCGCTCCCTTGACCGTTCTGGCGGGCAGCTGTTATATGCTCCCCGAATAGTGTGCAGGATCATAGTGGCAGCATGTGTCCTGCACAACGTTGCAACACGCCGGGGCCTGCCCGTGGACATGGTGGTGCCCCCACATCCACAACCACATGCACGCCCGCTGCGCATGGGAGGGGAAAGGGCACGGGGGGAGGCAGCCCGTACGCAACTGGTGGCCAACTTCTTCACCTAGGAATCACAGTGCTGGCTAGTGCACACTGCTCTGGCACATACCATCTGACAATCAATGATGACACTACCTGACAATGTCTGAAAATTACTTGACAATAAACAGTCAGATACACATCAGCCTGAGATTGTTAACATGGAAGTGTCAATATGTGTGCACCCCTAGCTACACATACACCAGCAATGCATCACAACGCAAAGACACAACTCCATCAATCTAATATGCATTGCCACAGGCGATTCACTACATGACAACATTGCCATGTCACCCATTCCCTTCACAGTCCCGCCACTGAGGACACCATGTCATGGTATGTGACAGCAAACAAACTGGCCATCACAACATGACACCAGTGTCACAAATAGCAGTGCCCCAAAAGGAACATAGCCGCACTTGAGCAGCTAACCGCCCTGGAGCCACTACTACACACCTGTGTAAGAGTATTTTCAATCAAATTACACACCAACCCACCCTGAAGCCCACCCAAACAAGACACATTGCATGTAATCAATGGTAGTGTCATTACCTGATTCTGCTGGTATGTCCTCACCGTCCAGATGTACAGTGATGGCGCCATGCAAAAGTGTCAGTGCACATCTACCGACATGTAGTCTGACTCCAGAGAGTATGCCCTTGTGAAGATCTGTGTGAAATACCTGCAAAACATGAGCAACATATGTAAGTAGAGGCACATATCAAACCATCATGCATAGTTAGGTGCAACAACAATGAACACTATGAATGTCTACACAGTATTGACTATGGACTGGCCAACAGCTCATGGGAGTCCAATGTCACCGTGTAATTTGCTGTCACTTGGGCACACCCTTTGCAAGCCCATGGAAACGGAAGCAGGAGGGGTGTGGATGTCTGCTACCCAAGCATCGAAACCAAACTCAGGACAAGCCTGCATGTGCCCAGCCACAATACAGTGTATGCCCAGGTACCCACACAAGGCAACACTCTTGCAAAATAAAAATAAAAATGAGAAAAAATGGCCATGAAAGGGCCGGCGGGGGGGGGGGGGCACCTATGAGGTCCGAGGACAGGATGCACGCCACAATCCACCTGTGTGGATCATGGGAAAGGAAAACACCCCATAGGCTCGTGGCCCACACGGCTACTCTGTTGTGGGAGATGAGTCGCTATGGCTCTGGCCAGACCCTGCAGCTGACTCTGGAGGTGGGGGAGCTGCCTCAGAAGATGGTGTGACAATGGGAGGCAGCCCACGCAAAGCACGAGTTTGCTCCTCCATGGCTGCAAGCAGGCGGGTCTGGTAGTTCTGGTTCTGGGTTATAATCATGCGGAGGTCCCCATGCAGTAACTCCCGGGATGACCTGACCTCCGCACGAGTTGCCTGCATCTCGGCCGAGAGCGTCCGTGTCAGACGCTCCAGCTGCTCCTCTGTCCTTCTATGGGATGAAGCCTCAAGCTCTAACAGGGTCGACCTGAGGTGACAGAGTTCTTCCCTCAGGCCTTCCCTGTGGCGCTGGGACTCCATGGAAAGTGATTCCCGCAGAGTCGCCAGTGCCGCCCGCCTGTCCATGTTGGACGCCAACATATCCTCCCTGTGTGCCTGGCAGATGGACTCTGTAGCCTGCTCCAGTCGCTCCATCAGCCTTTCTGGGGGGACAATGGAAGTGGCCACCCTATCCATGGCCTGTGCAATCATCTCGGATGATGCTGCCTGTTGGGTGGCCATACCGTAGATGGATTGCTCCCAAACGGTATTGCCAGTTGGCATACGGCCACCACGTTGACGGGCACCACACCTGCCTGGGGCAAGGCGGACTGCGCCTTGCTGTGCCGGCAAGGCCTCAGGCTGCAGGACTGCATTCCCTCTCTGATCTGCAGCCCCAGGAACAGGATCAGAGATTGGGTGGTGTGGCCCTGCATCCGTAACCACCGGAGGCTGATCTGCCGACACTGACATCCCCATTGAGGGCAATGGCCCGGCTGCAGGTGGGTCGGACAGAGGAGATTCTCTCCCAAGAACACTCACCTGTGACTGCACATAGGTGTCATCCTCCGAGTCTACACCTGAATACTGCTCGGGGGAGGAACCCCCAGAGACACCCCTCGACAGCACGGCCTGCAGCACTTGTGGGTTTTCACCCACAAACACACCACGTCCCTCACTTGTGGTAGGTCGGCCCGGGTTGCCCTCCTGGGACGGCTCCACCACCACATCCCCAGCATCAACAAGTGCTTCGTCCCCTGCAAAGACATGAAAGAGAAAAATGGAAACAGGCATTAGCACCATGGCATGCAACAAGGGCTGATGAACAACAGAGGCAGTAGTTCTACGACACATGTCCAACATGACTGGGAGACCTCCTATGCATTCACCATCACTGGGTCTGTAGGGGAGGCTCAGGGCATACAATGTACAGATTGGAGAGCAACGCCTGCTCACCTTGCTGCCTAGCACTGCCATCACACATTGGCCGGTGATTGCCATGTCAAAGGCACATGCCATCACACACATGGCATGTGACATAGCCACCAAGTGAAGAGGGAGAGGAGGGCTACTTTTTTGGATTTCAACCACTCTGGTCCTGACATTGCATCGTCACATCCATAAGTATACATGTTGTACATGGATCTGCTAGTCCAAATTGGCAACGATGCACAGTGCCTTGTCTACATCAACAAAATGCAGTAAACAATGTGATTCCACCTCCCCATCACCTGTAAAGGATTCATATTGCATTCGTGAAGCACCGGTCAAGTAATGTATGAAGGTACAGCGGAGCACTGAGGGGTGGTGGGGCAGAAGGGGATGCCAGTCAACAATCCTACTGGTGCTGGTGTCATTCATGTCACGCAAGTGCAGGGGTGGGTGGCACAATGAAGTGCAAGGGGAAGTGGCGGCTGGAAGTGCTGTACAAGGTAAGTAGGACTTGACGTCAAGGGCAGATGGTGTTAGGCGCAGACAAGTGCTGGGGGGGTGGCCTATAGGGGTACAGAGACAATCATGCAGTGCTGTGGGCTCGGAGGGGACAGGGGAGGTACACACTGCTTCTGGCTCGGCAAGGTCCTTTCAGATTTCTATGTGTCCTGCAGAGTTGTCACATGCCGCAGATATGTGCTCTTGGATTGGGGATCTCATCTTGGTGAAAAGGGTGAGGCGCTATTGCCTTTGGAGCATGTGGCAGGCCAGTTTGCCAGAGGATGGCCATGATGCAGGACATTCCCTCTCTGCCACCCGGCACCTGTGGTTTGGGTTCACAAGATCCGAGTCATGCCAGGACTCTGCATTGGCATGGGGCTTCAGACAGGTGGTCATGACCGTGGCAAAGACATCCAGTGTACCTGACATGGAGTGGAGCATGGAGTGGGCCCTGTCAGGATGGGAGTGAGCCTAAGGGGGAGCTGGATGGGGGGGAGATTTTGGCTGCATGAGCCTCGACTGACACACACTTCATGGGTCGGAATACCAAGAAGGTGTGTGACAGTGGTGAGGGTGGCTTTGCCTGTGGGGTGGTGAGGGTGAGCTGGGAGGAGAGGAGAATGTGATCACTCCAGGAGAGAGGAGTGCAGAGATGGACGGAGAGGGGAAAGTCAGATGAGATCAGAGCATCAAGAGTGTGCCCTGCAGAATGAGTAGGGACAGACGGGAGTCTAGAGGGTGAGAGGGAGTTGCTGAGGTCACAGAAAGGTCACGTGGGGGCGTCAACAAGCATGCAGGTGGATGCGTACAGCACCAAGGATGAGGATTTCTGTGTCTGGGGACATGAGTGAGGAGGAGAGGTGAGGACACTCAGAAAGGAAGTAGTACATTTGACCAGTTTTCCCAGACACAGTACGCACTGTTTGAGAATGTCAAGGTGTGGTGGAGAGAGACCTCACACAAGCCATTCCAGAGTGGAGTAGGTCTAAGTAGGAGTGACAGTGGCAGGAATACCCTCAGGGAAGCCAAGGGCACACCCCCCCTGCACAGTAGTGGCGGGCCAAGGAGAGGGTCAAGGATGCAGACAGAGCTGGCCGTCAGACATGTTTCCATGAGACCAAGGATGTCAAGGTGCATAACCTCATGTAAGTGACAGATATCGGAGGAATGCCTGATGCAGCCGCAGTGAAAGGAGTGTAATTGTGGAGGAGGTTGACAGCCTTGTAGGACTTACGGGGAGTGCTAGAGATCAAAGGTGCAGCATGTGTAGGAGTTGGAGTGGGAGGCGGAGAAGGTTCATGGGAGGGTGCAGGGAGGCAGTGCAGGATTGATGAGGAGAGAGGAGGGGGGACAGCAGGAGAGGTAAGGAAGTTGATGAGATGTGGGTAGCATTTCTCAAGGAGATTGAGGTTGGCCTAAGGGCCTTGGACTGAGACGCTCCCATTACCATGCACATCAATAGTGGCCTCTGAGGATTGGAAGGAGGCCAGGAGTACACCCCAACGGGTCCCACCAATGATGGTGGAAGAGGAGCAAGGAGAGAGGACAGGGACCATGTGAAGGGTCTATGGGACAGGCAAAGGCATGTATGAGCAGATGTCAGTGAGAGTTAGCTTAGAGTAGGCTCAGATGCACTGGTCAGCAATAGGGTGGGTCGCATTGGAGGGCAGGGTGCCCTCATTTGACTTTTGGCAAGCAGGTGTCGTGAGTAGGGCACGATGGTCTGAACTGTAGGAGTCATGGAAGATAGACCATGAAGAGCAGCATGGAGTGTGAGGGAATGGGGCTCGAAACCAGACGGTACCAAAGCCCACAGGTAGGAGGTGGATGTCAAGGCAACATCCACAGTATGACAGCATGTTGGTTGGCATTTATATACAGAGGACGCATTAGCATGTGGTATCATTGCATGTCAGGCATGTGAAGATGAAACTTGAATGGCTGGGGGAAAGGATAGGAATGGTATGTAAGACATCAGATGAATAGACAGGGGAGTATGAGCAACAATGTAGTGACAAAATGACAAATCAAGGGCAACTTCCATGGTGTCGGCCCATATGTGCACTGTTGCCAGTAGGGATAGTGCTGTGGCCAGATGGTGTTGCACTGAACATACTGGATGAGGCACATGGGTGCCACTATCAACTCTGCCACACACCCCCTTGACAGGCACCCAACATGAATGCTTCACACACACACCATGCACATGGATAATACACACATGCATGTGCACTCACCGGATGATGCCTCGTAATCAGGGAGGTCTCCCACACCTTGGAGTTGTCCCTCGGTGACGTAGGATCCAGCTACAGACTCGTGTGGTGTGAGTTCTATATCCTGTGCTGGGGACCCACCTCCAGTCACCAAGGTTGCGGCATGACTTGAGGCCAGCTTATCCTTTGCCCTGCGCTTAAGGTCATTCCAACGCTTCTGGCAATCACTAGCTGTGCGCCTCACTACTCCAAGGGCACTTATTCTGTCAGCAATGGTCTGCCAGTGTGCCTGGCGTCTGGCATGTGTGGTCTTGGACCCTGCAACGATGACCATTTCCCTATCATGATCTGACACATACTGAACAAGTGCATTCAGTTCGGCGTCTGTGAAGCTTGGCTTCCTTGATGGGCCGGACTGTGCAGCCGTGCCTGGGGCATCAGCCTGTGCCGGACGTGCACTCTTCCTCTTGCGCTTGGAAGGGGGTGGGGATCCAGAGTGTCCTACGCCACTGTGGACACTAGGGGCAGGAGTCGTGGTGGACTCAGTACTGGGTGTGTGGGATTGCCCACTCAGCATGGGAGTAGGTGCAGGCATTGGGGGTAGTGGGATGGGGTCAGGCCTGATCTGAGGTGCATGAACTAGGACCGACACAGTCTTGGCAGGGTGTATGAGAGGTGGGGTGGATGGAGCCACACCCTGGCTACGGGGGCCAGCAGATGACCTATCTGGCATAGATGCGCGTGCCCTGATGACACCAATGTGCACCGGTGCACGTGCAGTGGACCTGCTGACCTGGATGTCAGCGATGGGATCACCCTCGGACAGGTCTGGTGCCACAATGGCCTGGTCCGACAAGGGCTGATCAGGGTTGGTATCAGCCACATGACTCTCAACTGGGGGGGGGGGGGGCATGGGTGTCCCTGACTGGTCCTCCAGACTGGGGGGGACAGGGGCACCCTGCAAGTCACAACCACGTCCCCTAGTGGATCCTCCACGGCCACCACGTGTGGCTCGGCCACCTTTGCCACCCTTACGGCTTGCACGCCTCCCAACCATGGCACTGATGGTATTGTGCGTATGGGAGTCGGTGTGCACAATTGTCCTGGGCAATTGGGTGTCAAAGGGGTTGGGTACCAGATGGTATTCGTACCCTAGTGCAGTGGCAAGGCTATATGACACCCCTGGGGAAAGATGACGGGTCACGCAACGCACAGGCACCCCAAAAAAGTTAAGGAACGTGCACAATACCCCTCCTAGACCACGTGTGCTGATGGAAAACCCTGCACTACGCTGTGGCATCCAGTAACACAATGAACGTATGCGTGTCACACGCAGCCTAGATTGACCTCTGAAGGGGTAGGCTACACACGGGGCAAGCACAGATGTTAGATACGTGCGTGACTCACCGTCTGCCAGGTAAAAGAGCGTGAAAAATGAGCGCTTTTGGTTGGCAACACCCCCGCCAAAAGAAGATGTGTACGCTGTCTGAGGAGACAGGACAACAGTAGAAGGGGACACTGTTTGAGGGAACAGGCCCAGGTAAACCAGTACAAGAGGAAAAAGAGAAAAAGCTGTCAGAGGTAACAGGGAGTACGAACTGGAAACGCCGTGAAGTAAATCGCGTGTGAAACGACAAGAAGTACAGAATTCACCCACTCGCTCTCCACGAAAAGCACGTACAAGGAAATGGTGTTCAACACTACCTTTTATACAGGCCCACACGTACAGCGTCACTTACGGCGTGTACTTGCTTGGCCCATGTTCACCAATCACACGCTTTGTCACTCCTGCGTGTGGATCCTTTTTCACCAATCACACACTTTGACACTCCTGCGTGTAGCTCACTTTTCACCAATCACACGCTTTGTCACTCCTGCGTGTAGATCCATTTTCACCAATCACACGCTTTGACACTGCACGTGCAGGTAACTATTGACGCACATATGCTGGTGACGGGTTTTCGCGCGATTCGCTGAGTGTGGGGTTTTCACGTGCAAAATCACTCCCTATCAGGCTGTCCACGCGTTCAAACACGAAAGACCAGGCTCCTGGCCAGGAGGCCAAATTTAAGTCCCCCAGAGCCCTGAGCACGCTCCCACCTGCCATCGGCTGCTGCCTGACTGCCTGCTGGCCACGTGCCCCACAGTGCTGGTGGGTGGGGGTGGTGGGAGACATGGGTGGGGGCCTGGTGGAGGGTGCCCCTGGTGGATGGGGGGTGGGGGTGGTGGGAGACATGGATGGGGGCCTGATGGCAGGTGCCCCTGCACTGCTGGGGGGTGGGGGTGGTGGGAGACATGGGTGGGGGCCTGGTGGAGGGTGCCCCTGGTGGATGGGGGTGCAGGGGGACATGATCAGGTGTGCAGGGTAGTCCACTGTTTTGTGGGCTGCCTGCAGGGGCCGTGGAGGGTGTACAGGGTACACCTGTGAGGGCCCACCCAGCCTATTCGCATGTGATAATTCCCACGCACCCCTGTGATACACGTACCCTGGCCAATCGCGTGTTGAACTTCCCGCTACCCCTGTAATACACGCACCCTGGCTGTTCGCGTGTGATAATTCCCGCGTACCCCTGTGATACACGTTCCCTGGCCTATCGCGTGTTCTACTTCACGCGTCCCCCTGTAATACACGTTCCCTGGCCAATCGCGTGTTGAACTTCCCGCTACCCCTGTAATACACGCACCCTGGCTGTTCGCGTGTGATAATTCCCGCGTACCCCTGTGATACACGTTCCCTGGCCTATCGCGTGTTCTACTTCACGCGTCCCCCTGTAATACACGTTCCCTGGCCAATCGCGTGTTGAACTTCCCGCTACCCCTGTAATACACGCACCCTGGCTGTTCGCGTGTGATAATTCCCGCGTACCCCTGTGATACACGTTCCCTGGCCTATCGCGTGTTCTACTTCACGCGTCCCCCTGTAATACACGTTCCCTGGACAATCGCGTGTTGAACTTCCCGCTACCCCTGTGATACACGCACCCTGGCTGTTCGCGTGTGATAATTCCCGCGTACCCCTGTAATACACGTTCCCTGGCCTATCGCGTGTTCTACTTCACGCGTCCCCCTGTAATACACGTTCCCTGGCCAATCGCGTGTTGAACTTCCCGCTACCCCTGTAATACACGCACCCTGCCTGTTCGCGTGTGATAATTCCCGCGTACCCCTGTAATACACGTTCCCTGGCCTATCGCGTTTTCTACTTCACGCGTACCCCTGTAATTCACGTTCCCTGCCTAGTCGCGTGTAGTACTTCCCGCGTACTCCTGATTTGAAGATTGCCCGCTTTTCTTTCCTTGTTTGCCTGCCCTGTGAAGTGGTCCAGGGTTAGCGCAGCCCTTAGCGATGATTTAGCGATTTTGATGGCTTTTCCTTGCGCGAGGGCGTTCTTGGGGGCGTTACTGGCGCTGCTGCAGGCTCGCTGCGATTCTCTGCGCCACGGCTGGTTTGGGAGCTTGAAATCCATGAATACGCTGTGCGCGGAAATCTGTTTTAGCGCACGTGCCTGGCGCAGACTATCGCAGGCGCACGCTGTGCGCCAGCCGCGTGCGCTACTTGTGCGCTGGATTCTATGAATTAGCCTGTTAATATCCAAAAACGTAATAACAAGCTCAAACAACAAAAACGGACAAACTAAAAGGCACAAGACAAAGCACAAAGGTATAGGAAGAAGAAAGGTAAAAAAGGAATGTCTAAATCAAGATACTGCTTTTAAAAGTCCCCGAATTCTCAAAATTAAGTTCACTCGCCAAGAAACGAAAAGCAATGACAGAAAACATAAAAAAGGTGTTTGGGAGAGGGATATAACCGTGGTTATGTGATATGGCCAACCAAAATGTGTTTTTCGTAAGCACGGTTGCAACCAAGCGCAATTAATTGTTCGCACCTAAATTATTGACCATTCACCATGCCCAATGAGGAGTAGCGCCTGCACATGGCAGTAGCCTTGTCAATGGAAGGCCCAATTGTAAATTGAATATTTTATTTCTATCGCGCTCATACACAGGTGTTTCATTATGCGAGAAGGCAAGGGAAGGGGAACAGGGGAGAACAAAACAACAATCTTACTAGGACCAGTGGCATTGAGAACGTGCAAGTGCATTGGAGAGTGGGAGGGGGAAAAGTGCATGGAAGGGGGGAGAAAGAGTGCGGAGCAGAGGAGAAACAGATAAATGATAATAAACAAACAAACAAACAAACAAACAAACAAACAAATAAATAAATAAATAAAGGCAACAAACAATGGAAGTGCAGCCAAAAGGTGCAAGTGCTGGGTTTAAAACAGCAGACAGGGTAGGTCTGATAAGTGCAGGAAGAAAAAAAGGGGGGGACTGTATGGGTACAGATACAGACCCCAGTGCAAGGGGTGGCCCAGAAGCAGTGCGGGAGGGTGGCAGGGTGAGCAGGTACCTGGGCCCAGAGGACAGGAGTGGCCAGGAGCAATGTGCTGAGAGAGAACAGATCAGCAGGGGAGAGAGGTGGCGAAGGCAGAAGGTGGGCTATTTATATTATAAACTGCCCTTGTGGTTTAGTATACATCGGGAAGACCAAGAGACCTGTATGGCAACGGATCTGTGAACACAGATCCTGCGTCAAGAACAGGGTCCCCGATAAACCATTAGTGGCACACTACATTTCTGCAAAACACACGCATGAAGATATTCATTGGACGTTTATTCAGACAATCAGCCCCCACCCAAGAGGGGGAGATAGAGATTTAAAGTTAAAAAAAAATTGAACAAAAATGGATTTTTTACCTAGATACGGTCAAGGGCGGTTTGAATATCGCAATAGAATGGTGGATATTCATACACTGATACAGAGTTAATTATTAATTGGTGCCTTAGCATTGTCTGTTTTTGCGCCTGGGATACTGTTTATTCCTATCTTTGGACCGGAATACCCCTTTGCCTTGGGTGGATGTAGATTACCACCACTGCGGTTGCATATGGTCATTTGCAATAAGCATATCCGCCTTCACATTATACATTTAACAGCTATGAGGAATCAGGTCCGTTTAGCACAATGTAGTGAGCCCTTTTGAGAACCACAAAGCCCGTGACCAGCAGGGCTTTGAGTAGTCCTTTTTTCACACACCTTGCGATCACGAAACGAAAAAAAATGTCATGACGCGATTGCGTACTTACGCGTTTTGCGGTCAGGTGATCTATTGAGATACGCGACTGTTTGTCTCAGTGGAGCAGCCGTGTGAAGGGAACGAACGAGGACTGCGTGTACTCCTGTAATAAGGTAATGCCAGGGTTTGTGCTTTTTATGAGAGGGTTATATTTTGGGCAGTAAGCGACTCTGATGGTATTTTCTCATGTTTAGAGGCTTGCTGACTCTTGAAGATCACGAGCAGAAATCCCCACGGGAGACGTAGTGTTGATATAACGAGGAAGTCGGTTGGGTTTCTCATTTTGGCGGTAAGCTTTAAAAGAGGCATCAATATAGTTTTAAACAGGTTGATACTTTGCTCAGTCATTGAAAACCGTTCTTATTTGTGATTAACTATCAGGCAGACCGTGACATGTCCGCGATATGTGGTCCTAGAGTACAAGTGATTGAAGGAGGCCACTAAGAAAATAAAGTGAAAGACTTGTACGCAACATCTTAACACTTTTGAAAGTGAGTGAAAATGTGATAATATGATATGATTGAATAACAACGAGAATCGTAGGTGACATGTTAGATGTTTCTTTTTGATATGTAAAACCTATGCGACATGTATAGTAGTTGCATGCAAAACGGACATGCGCAGGAAAATGAAATTTAGAAAGGAAATACACAACTCACATTATGGGGATGGTGGTGGCCCAGATTCAAATGGGATCAGGGCTACAGTTAAAATTATCCCACAGGCTAAAAAATAGGAGATTATGTATGCAGTCGCTCTGTCTTTGTACACATTATATGATACCACACATGATATCTGATATAGATGTCTGTTTTTGTTTTTTTTAATTCTTTTTTCAATCTGAAAGTGGGAGCGCAAGGGTGCCCCCGGTATGCAACATGTTTCAGATATGACTACGTGATAAAGAAACAGTGTCCTGAAGACAGAACCTATGAAGAAATACAAAGGAAATTAATTTTATTGTATTCTTGTTTAAAGAAAGCATAGATTCTAGAAACACATGTTCAGTGTTAATAAGAACGCACCATTAGGTGTGCCCACAGATTATGCCCTATTGTACAAACTTGATGGGTGTTCAGATGTACACTTAATGAAATGGTGGAAAAAATCATTTGTTTTGTTTGATGTGAACCATTAGGCGTCTTTTTTATATGTATTACATGAGCTGTATAGCTTTTTTATGATTGTGATAGACATTAAAATATGTGTTATTTTTTGAAAGGTCTTGTGTGTCTACCTATATGTTAAATGTGTAGCATGTATGTGTAGTGGGCAGATGCGACAGACAAACCCATAGCCTGAAAGGGAGGAAGCTGTTTTTGTGGGATTTTTTTGTTGTTTGACTATAAATGGTTGCAAGGACCAAAAGTTCTAAAAATGCTACCATCAAAGGTCCGAACAACAAAAGTACAAACCTTTGGTGGTAGCATTGCAGGTAAGTAAAAAAAAAAAAAATGTAAAAAATGTGTGGGCTGCGGGGTTGTCCCCCGCAACACCCCACTCACTATACTGTGTGGTATAGTGAGCGGTGTGTTGCGGGGGACACCACTGCAGCAAGCCCGCAAAAAAAAAAGAAAAAAGGGAGGCTGAGGGGGTGTCCCCCGCAACACCCCGCTGACTATATTTTACAGTATAGAGAGCGGGGGTTGCAGGGGAAACCCCTGCAGCCCCGTAGTATGTACGTGTGTTCGCATGAGAAAGATGCACACCTTTGGTGGTTCGCACCTTTCTCATGCGAACATTCCAGCCGCAGCAAAATCAGCCGCGGTCGGATCAATTAGAACCATCTTGAATGCATTAAGTCAATCAGAGATGACTGAGGGAGAGGAGGTGGCTGAGGGCAGTATCAAAATGATTGAGTGTCGTCAGTGTAGCACTGGAAATTCTAGCAGAAGATGGCAATGCAGTAGGCGAGGGTTGCCAGGCATTAGTTGAAAAGCCAGCGCGAGAGGTTAGACCCCTAGGGAACACCACAGGTAGAGAGGAAGATAGATGATAGGAAGGAACCAAGTTGGACCTGGGAGGGTCGATCAGAGAGGCAAGAGGTCAGCCAGGCCAGATCTGTATCAGTGATACCCAGGTTATCACTGAGATGGTTGAGCAGGGTGATATGGTTGACTCTAAGGCAGAGTAGAGATCGAGTAGGATGAGGACAGAGGGAATGTTAGAATTAAGGTTGGAGAGCAGATTTGAAATTACTTTGAAAGTTACGTCGATGCGGCTACGCAGCTTTGCATCTATTTTTAATAGACAATCACATTATGGGCTATGGTACCCTTTCAGCTGCAGCAGCGATGACGATGTCACTTGGGCCCACAATCCATTGCCACCTAGGAAAATAGCAACTGGAATGAAGGCCATTGCAGCCAGTTGGCGATACTTCAAGGTGAAAGAATCCTGTTCTAAAAAAGAGACCGAGGATGTACTATGCACATTGTGCAGGAAAACACTAAGACAGGCCCTTCTAATGTTTGGTCACAAAGCCTGGGAACATCAATCATGATTTTTAAAATGTATTTATTTAATTGTAAATTTATAACCCGCTTAATACCAGAATGGTGGTTTCTAAGCACGAGATCAGGATTCAAACCTGTGTGGCACTGTGTTGTCCTGACTTCATCTGATGCCAATCGACTGGAATGATGTGGATGATGCATATCAGAAATTGCACAAGCACCACAAAATAAAAATGCACGTGGCTCATGCATTACGTGCATGGAAATCAGCAGCATATCCAGCAGCTGCATCCACCAGTGGGACATCACTGACACAGAAAGAAGCTTCAACTTCTGCACCACTGTCAACTTCACTTGCTGAAATTTTACTGGCTCCCAATTTCTCAGTGATGAGAGTCCTGTGTGAACGATGCCACGAATGGGTAGCTGCGGGAGGTGCCACAGATAAGGATTGGGAGAAGTTAATATTGCAGCACAGATTAACTGTTTGCTTTTTGTTTTTTTAAGTGGCAATTTCCCACCGCCGTTTTCTGAAAAAAGTAATAAAAACAAAAAAATACCCCAAAAGATGAATATTCCTTTTTATTTTAATTCCCTTTGTTAAATGGTTGATCGTTATCTGTTTTCCTCCCCTGGAACGGCCCTCTCTTTACTCCCCCCAAAACGGCCCATTCAAGGGCCACCCTTTCATTAACAAAAATAGATAAAATTGTACACAGGCTGCAAAAATATATTACAACATCTACTGTAATTTATTGTATGCAGTTTGAGTGTCTAAAATCCACCAAAAATGTTTGTTTGTAAACAGGGGGCATGTAGCTGCGGATAGAACCACTCCAGTTATTGCTCGCCTTAGCCGCGCAAGCATAAACCTGCGACTCATTGTCTGATGCTGTAGCTGACGCTCGAAATAACAATATGAAATAAAATATACAAATCTGAGTATATACATATGTGCATTGTTCATATATATATGTACATATATATATATATATATATATATATATATATATATATATATATATTGACAATTTCTACCTTTTAGGTAAAGAGTTCGAGCTGCACTCTCCACAGTTATTGATACTCATCCAAAATTGGAAAAAAGAAAGTCCGGGTCCACACCAATGCTGTCTTTCAATTTCTTCCTTTATTCGTTTTCCAGTAAAATTTGTAGCATTAAAAAAATGGAAATCCATTCACCAGTAGAAAAAAGACCACAATATATAGCTCCTCCCAAAGTACAGCAATCCTAGTGCTGAGACGTTCCGCGGCTAACTCGCCGCTTGCTCACAACTATATTTCATATTTATCAATTGTCTTACCTAATACCTTTATATGTGTCATCTTCTTTCTTGAATATTAGTAACTCTGAAACCAAAAGTGAAATGCATTTCATAATAAAATAAAAAAACAAGAATATGGTTTTTTATAATGGTAATAAGAGAATATTAAATGTATTTGTAGTACACAATCAATAAAAGGTTGTATTCATCAATCATGGCACAGAGGAAAGAAACTTCTTGTTGGAGAGAAAATAAACCTCTATTCACTTCTTTAAAAGATTTAACAATAAATATGTATATACAAATGATATACTATCTAACTTTCTACAAGTATATCTATATGATAGATTAAATATAAATGTGAATAATTGTATAAAATAAACATTGTGTCAAAAATATTTACAAGAATAACATTTCAAAGAGAAGGGGTATCTACAGTGTAGTATAGAAGCAAGGCATGCTGTATAATCACCTCAACTACACTGACTATTTAGGTAACTACAAACTTGGTTGCACATCAGCAAATTCTAAATAGAATTGCCACAATGTCATTATTTTGTGAACCTATAAAGGCATTTCACGAAGATATGCTACAATACTGTACAAACATTAAATATTAAATGACAAATGTGCAGATTAATGTATGCAACCTTTACCAGGAAACCAAGACATTTAACCTAAGTATGTCTTCATTTTTATAAATAAATAAAGACATACCAACATTGTAACATTGTATTGAGAATACATCTTTTTAAAGTGCAGTCATACCAATATTTGAAATAATAGGTAGACAGTAAAAACGTCTGTATGTGTAAGCATATTAACACTTAGCAAAGGCTGCACCAATAACCTAACAAATGTCATTTCCATACTTCTTGTACAATCGGTGTGCGTCCTTTGTTTGTCCACGTATGCACATGAGAAGTTAATAAAGATATTTCAAAATGTACGCATCATATTTAAAAGTTTTAAAAACTTGGAATTATTATTTAAACGTCTATTATCACAGATAGTTGTGTGCAGTGTGGAATCTTTTTTTTATATCAAAATTCATTCTAAAATATAAATATTATGTCTACCTTGCCCTCACAAGACTTCTTTTTAAATGTGGCGTGTGCCCTTTCTTAGTTCACCTACACACTTACGAAGCTAATGACAATTATGTATAAACTACTATAAAAAAACAAAAAACATCCATGGTGTAATTCCTTAATACATTGTACGACTTTTCTGAAAACTTCCACACTGAAAATCGAACATCTTTAATCATTTAACAAACTAATACTTAAAGTAAGTGCTTAGGTTTGCTTGGGTATGGAGTTACTGCATTCTGTCTTTGATAGTTATGAGAAGAGTATTAAAGACATTATAAATAAATATAACAATGCATCAGTAATTGTCCAGAAACATTAATGAACACGTTTCTTTAATGGTCCCGTGAAAAGATGGTCAGTCGACACGTGTTTCGACCCTTGGGTCATCCTCAAGGCCTAGTTCTTTGTTATGTAGAGTAAAGTTCACCCTACTGGGTTCTATGCTCAGGCACCAAAGCGTATCTTTTCTTTCCTTTTTAATTGTTGCATGCTGTATTTTGCAGGACATTCATCATAACCTGCGCCTGTTGGCCGAGTCATGTAGCAACAATGCCCTTGCAGAACATAAAAACATCAAGGTGTCAGGTGCACTGTCGACGTGAAGTAATGAATGGGTTCAATCCCTGAGTCACTAAAGTCTGAGATTGCAATACTGACGGGTGAACTTTACTTTACATAATAAAGAAATAGGCCTTGAGGATAACCCAAGGGTCGAAACACGTGTCGGCTGACCACCATATCACGGGACCATTAAAGAAACATGATCATTAATGTTTCTGGAAAATTACTGATGCATTGTTATATTAATTTCTAACGTCTTTAATAATCTTCTCATAACTATGAAAAGGCAGAGCGCAGTAACTCCATACCCAACCAAACCTTAGCACTTACAATTTATCAGGTCCCTATGGTGGGCTTTGGAAAAGGAGTACACAGCCTGCCATTAGATCTAATTCTGAGAGACCCAGAAGCGCATTTCTACACAGATCATACGCGTGCCTGATATTTCTCTAATACTTAGTAATACTAAAGTAAGCTGTATTCATTTTTTAATTGAACTTGAATACTTTTTTAAAAATGTTGTGTGCGTCCTTATTTTGACCACCTATACATATAACAAGGAAACACAGTGTAACTAAATCCTTTGCTAAAAATTGTATCAATAGTTAGATGTCATTTAATTTGCAAACATTGTACTTTATTGTTTTTTTATCTACATCCTACTGTTTACTTGTTTCAAATGTGAACAGGCATGAACTCTACACTCCAAAACACTCAAAATAATGTACATGGAAACATTTATGTAACCTAGTACTTATAATGAACACTTGTACATGTTAAAATATACAGTGCTTTACACAATCAAACAGAAGTAGAAGATTGCAGAATGCTGTTTTCTCTTCTAATGCATATAATCTGAAGAATATTATCTCTACACATATTTCATACTGATTTTAAAATACATCCTAGTAACACTCCATCTCCTACATGACATAAAACACTGATCACCCTATTCTTCCATTTCAAACTTTTTTTTTACATGCTTATATTCACAAAGAATATATGTAAAGCACATATTTTAAAACTTGTTTTAAAAATATTATGTAAGCATCATTTAATCCTGTTGGCATCTAGCTCGATGTGTGACTATAGAGTCATTACAAACAAGCCAGTCTACTTCTGTACACACCCATGTTGTGAATTGTCCACAGTGAATGAATGCCGCTTCATGAAAAATAATTGCACACGTCTTTAAAGTTTTCATACTAATAGAAATTTGAGTATTTACAAAATTCATTACTTGTGTGTTAATTTTCCTACCATCTGCACTGTATCTTTGAAACATAATCAATACATACATATTTAAAACTAGATTTTGCAGTGCTGATTGTGAATTACAACCACAGTCACTGCATTGCATGTCATTGAATACTTTAGTTAGAAGATCAGAAAAATGTACACTTTTCTGAAAAGGTATAGAAATATATACAAATCTTTCAGAAATATCCTGAGTAGTGTAATCTTTCTTACATTGTGGACACATATGATTCCACTTGTAACTAATTCCTACATACCTCACTACACTAACACTTTCCTGCAATAATAAATCAAAGACAGTCATTAAAAATTCTAGACTATTATCCTGTGTATTTTGAGAAAATTGCTGGTTTCCACTTGCAACAGCTACTGCATTTTGGATTGACATTGCCGAAGGTGTCCTGTGTGGTTTTTCATCTACAGATATTTTAATAAATGAAAGTTCCATACATAGCTGCTTGTCTGTTGTGTGGAAGCTTTTTCTTGCATCAATGGCGTGATTTGAAAAAAGATACAGAAAGCTGCATTAAAATAGCATTCAACTGTTGTTTCATTACTAAATCTGCAGTGAGAGTATATCATACTTGAACAACTCTCCAACTCTGGTAGATTCTGTGGATTCTGTACTCTTAAGAGGAATTATTTTATTAGAAGGTAGTTTCACTGAGTCCTTATATTTTTCTTGGCTAAGTGCTCAGCAAGTAGAGGTATAAGGTTCAGGTGAGGCGCATGCAGTACATGTAACCTCTTATATTCTTCAATACATGAAATATCAGCTGTCACTTTTCTTTCATTAAAGTTTATCAAAAATAAACCTTCAATATTTTTCTTACATGACAGAGCTACATATGATATGATAGTTTATTTATATAGCGCCTATACACAGTGTGTTTCAAAGCATTTCAGGGCAAGGGAGCGAACAAGGGAAAATACAATTGTTACAGGCCATGAACAACAAGAATGTTAAATTAACTATATTACTCAGCCTAGCGACATTTCAGATAGTGCAAGTGCTAAAACAAGATGGGAAGGAAATGGGAAACCGACAAGCGACTACCGTACTAGGCCTGACAAACTTTCTGGTAGAGCTGGAATATAACAAGAGGTGAGGGAGAGGGGAGGAGAAAGGAGGGAGAGGAACAAAACAAGCAACTATTGTACTAGGCCTGACGACATTTCAGATAGTGCTGGATGGGGGGAGAACAAGTATGGGGGGAGACAAACAATTGTTGCTGTCATAGCAGGTCCAAGGACAAGTCGATAGAGTAAGTGCAAAGAAAGACATAGGGGAGGGAGGAGAGAGGGAAAGGGAGAAAGGTGAGGAGGAGAGAACACAGAATAAAACAGTGAAAAAGAGCCAAGAAGCAGAGGGGAGAACAAAATACAGTTGCAGAGGTCAATAAAACACAAAATGTTGCCAGGAACAGAGAATGTAGGCAAGGATTCGAGAAGACGATGCGCACAGCATGAACAAGGGCCAACCTGAGTATAAAAGTATATTTTGCCTGAATACCGCCTGAAAGTGAATGATTGGCCTAAGCACATTTGCATCGCCCTATAAATTGCACTGAATGACCTGAAACAGGCTGACTACGACACCATTTTGAGTTATCTGTCATTTTGATCGCCTCTTGCTTTCTGTCCCATGTTTAGAATTGTGTTTTTAGCTCCAGCAGAGCAAAAGGAACTTTGTACTGTTTCCACAAGTGTACACAAGTGTTTCAGAGCATGACAAGGCAAGGGAGGGGAACAGGGGAGAACAAAACAGCGAATTTACTAGGCCCAGTGACATTAAGAACGCGCAAGTGCATGGGAGAGGGGGAGGGGAAAAGTGCATGGAAGGGGGAAAAGTGGAAAGTGCGAAACAGAGGAGAAACAGATAAATGATAATAAATAAATAAATAATAAAGGCAACAAACAGTGGTAGTGCAGCCAGCAATTTCCAAGTGATAGGTTTAAGGCAGCAGACAGGGTAGGTCCGACAAGTGCAGGAAGAAAAAGGGGGGCTGTATGGGTACAGATACAGACCCCAGTGCAAGGGGTGGACCGGAGGCAGTGCGGGAGGGTGGCAGGGTGAGCATGTACCTGGGCCCGGAAGACAGAAGGTGGCCAGGTGCATGGTGCCAAGAGAGAACAGATCAGCAGGGGAGAGGGGATTAAAAGCAGTAAAAAAGGGAAAGGTCTTGAAGTGCTTCCGGAACCGGAGATGGTTCTCAGGGAGGCTGCTCCAGAGGGAGGCCCCAGCCGAAAACAGAAATCTACCCCCAGCTCGTTTCTTTGAAAAACGACTGACCCTGAAGGAGTTAGATGTAGAGGAGCGGAGAGCTCGAGAGGGAAGGTATTTGCGCAGGGATAGCTGAAGGTATTTTGGACCCAGGCCCCAGAAAGCATTGTGGACAATGGAGAGGGTTTTGAATTTAATCCTTGCATCCACGGGGAACCAATGGAGAGATTTCTGAGCTGGAGAGATACGATCCCAGGGCTTGAGGCCAAGGACAAGTCTCGCAGTACTGTTCTGGATTAGTTGCAGAGGGTGGAGAGTAGAGGCAGGTAGATTTAGAAAGAGGCTGTTACAATAGTCCAACCTAGAGAGAACCAGAGCTTGGGATACCATGAGCTTCTGCGGGAAGGAGAGGAAGGTGCAGTAGGAAGTTTGACTTTTTACAGACCTCAGAGATGTGGGCGGAGAAGGAAAGGGTGGAGTCAAAGATGATCCCAAAGTTCTTATCCTCGCAGGTGGGAGTAAGAGGAGGGCCAAGGGAAGCCGGCCGGAGAGTGAGGGGAAAGGATGGTGAAGGTGTGCCAATGAGGAGGATCTCAGTCTTGCTGGCATTCAAACAAAGATCATTGGCGGCACACCAATCTTGAATGGCAGTTAGGCAATCAGAGATGAGAGAGGGAGAGAAGGTGGCCGAGGGCAGCCTGAAAATGAGTTCAGTGTCGTCAGCGTAGCAATGGAAACTTGAGCAGAAAATGGCAATTCAGTGGGCAAGAGTTGCCAGGTATTGGTTAAAAAGCCAGCACGACAGTCTAGACCCCTGGGGAACACCACAGGTAGAGAGGAAGATAGATGATAGGAATGACCCAAGTTGGACCTGGGAGAGTCGATCAGAGAGGAAAGCGGTCAGCCAGGCCAGAGTCTGATCAGTGATACCCAGGTTTTCACAGAGACGGTTGAGCAGGATGGTATTGTTGACCGTGTCAATGGCAGAAGAGAGATCAAGGAGGATGAGTACAGAGGGAATGTCAGAGTCAAGGTTAGAGAGCAGATCTTCGTGGATGTTCAGGAGAGCAGTGTCCGTGCTTCTGGCAGCTCTGAAGCCAGACTGGTGGTCATAGAGACAGCCAACAAAATTGGAATGAAGGTTAAACAGAGAGATGGACAACTTTTCCAGGAGTTTTCCCAGAAAGGAAGTAATGGAAATTGGGCGATAGTTAGCTGGACAAGAAGGATCAGCTGTGGTTTTCTTGAGAAGAGAATGCACAAGGGAGCGCTTCAGAGGGGAGGGCAAGGATCCTGAGGCAGAGTAGTGGTTTCAAAAATCAGCAAGGGCCAGAGCGAGGGTGTCAATGTGGCCCTTAATGGTTTTAGAGGAACAGGGATGAACCTGTTTTGACGAGGCTTTCATAGATCGGACTTGTCTAGCAACCTCGTCAGGGGAGAAAAGAGGAAAGAACAAGAAGGATGGCGGGGGGGTGGCTAAAGGAGGGTCAGCAAGCACAGATGGAAAGAGGAGAGGAGGGGTGGGGATGGAGAGGGCGGACAGGATGTCCTGGGTTTTTTAAATGAAGTGAGAGGCAAGGGCATTGCAAAGAGCCTGGGAGGCAACAGGAGGGGTAGAGACTGTAGCAGGGTTGGCCAGCTCCATGCAGATTTTAATGAGTTTGTCCGAGTTGTTATATGCTGCAGAGACACGAACTTGAATGTGGACTCTCTTCTTGATGAGGACAGAGAGTCGGTATTGCCTTTGTAGCAGGCGATAGGTCAGTTTGTCAGAGGATGAACAGGAAGCTCTCCATTTCCTCTCAGCCACCCTACACTTACATTTAAGTGTAGCTTGTTCAGAGTCATACCAGGAATTGCACTTGGCTTTGGACTTCAAACGGATCCTCATGACAGAGTCAATAGCATCAACGGTATCAGAAATTGAAGAGTAGAGCAGAGACAAGGCTGTTTCAGGATGTGAGACAGTCAAAGGTGGAGGGGGGGGATAAAGTAGCAGCAAAAGCATCAACTGACACACGCTTCATGGGCCAGATGTCCGAGAAGGTAGGTGGCAGTGTTAGGGTTGGCTTGGCTTGGGGGAAAGAGAGGGAGAGTTGAGAGGAGAGGAGGGAATGATCGCTCCAGGAGAGAGGAGTAGTCAGAGGGATGGAGAGGGCGGGGTCAGAGGATATCAAGACAACTAGTGTGTGCCCTGCAGAGCGAGTCGGGCCAGAGGGGAGGATGGACAGGGTGAGGAAGTCGCAGAGGTCACGGTCGAGTATAGAGGAGTAAGATTAGTATTTAGATACCATCTGTTCCAATAGTGCCTTCCCTGTTCAAACAGCAAAGTAGAATGATGAATAGTTGAACGTGCTCTTCTTGCAGAAATCTTTGTTTTCACTCATTGAAACTAAGCTGACTTTAAACTCAAGTACAAATGATAGAAAAATATAAGCGAGCAAAATAAGGAATGTTATATTTGTGTCCTACATTTGGAAAACATGTGAAATTTTTAAAGGGAAACAACAAACTATTCAAAGATGTTTAAGCACAACTTAGTTATGTGGATAGGACATGAACCCTAGGTAAATGTATTAGATGAAGAGGGTCTGTACGATGTGTCCGGGATTGTGGAAAATCTGTATAAATACTTGTGTTTTTTAAATGTCCAGCACTCTCTCATCTCACAGTGTCTGCTTGCACACATTGAGGGTGTTGAGAGCCAGACAGCTGCCTGTTAATAAATGTACATTATACTTTGATCTCATGATCGGCGTATTTCTATTATGTGGTATTAAGCCTCAATATTCTTTAATCTTCCACTGAGTACAATATCCAGAGAGGTCCAGCATGAGAGTTGAGAAAGTGAAGCACCAAATTCAATGTGTCCATAGTCAAATCCAAGCATAGGCAACAGGTCGGAGATGGTAAAACCATAGTGAGTCAAGACAACGCCTGCAGTGAATAGGTGATGGGGGGTGGAAGATGGGAAGAGGGGGGGAGTGGGAAAGAAGAGAGCTGGAAAGCATGGGGGTGGGGGAAAGGACATAGAGGGCAGGGGGGCACAATGACATCACAGGGGACCAGGGCAGAGTGAGGGGGGCACAGAGAGACATCACGGGGGACCAGGGAGGGTGTGGGGGGCATATAGAGACATCACATGGGACCTTTGGGGGTGAGGGGCACAGTGAGACATCACAGGGGACCAGAGGGGTGTGGGGGGGCACAAGAGCCATCACAGGGTCCAGAGGGGGTCGGAGGGCACAGAGAGACATCACAGGGGTACAGAGGGAGCTGGGGGAACAGAGAGACATCACAGGGACCAGAGGGGGGTGGGGGGCACAGAATGACATGACAGGCGAGCAGAGGAGAGGTGGTGGGTACAGAGAGACATCATGAGGACAAGAGGGGGTGGGGGTACAGGGAGACATCACAGGGGACCAGAAGGGGGGTGGGGGCACAGAGAGACATCACAGGGGACCAGAGGGAGGTGGGGGCACAGTGAGACATCAAGGGGGACCAGAGGGTGGCACAGAGAGACATCATGAGGGACCAGAGGAGGGGTAGTGGGTACAGAGAGACATCACAGGGACAAGAGGGGGTGGGGGGCACAGAGAGACAACACAGGGGAGCAGAGGGGGTGGGGGCACAGAGAGACATCACAGGTGACCAGAGGAAGGTGGGGGCACAGAGAGACATCAAGGGGGACCAGAGAGGGGCCCAGAGAGACATCATGGGGGACCAGAGGGGGGCACAGAGAGACATCATGGTGGACCAGAAGGGGGTGGGGGCACAGAGAGACATCACAGGGGACAGAAGGGTGTGTGGGGCACAGAGAGACATCACAGGGGTCCAGTGGGGGGTGGTGGGCACATAGAGACATCATGTGCAACCTTATGGGTGTGAGGGGCACAGAGAGGCATCACAGTGGACCAAAGGGTGGGTGGGGATCACAGAGAGAAATCACAGGGGACCAGAGGGGATGTGGGGGGCACATACAGACATCACATGGGACCTTTGGGGGTGAGGGACACAGTGAGACATCACAGGGGACCAGAGGGGGTGTGGGGGATACAAGAGACATCACAGGGTCCAGAGGGGGGTCGGAGGGCACAGAGAGACATCACAGGGGAACAGAGGGGGCTGGGGGGAACAGAGAGACATCACAGGGACCAGAGGGGTGTGGGGGCACAGAAAGACATGACAGGCGACCAGAGGAGAGGTGATGGGTACAGAGAGACATCATGGGGACAAGAGGGGGTGGGGTACAGAGAGACATCACAGGGGACCAGAAGGGGGGTGGGGGCACAGAGAGACATCATGAGGGACCAGAGGAGGGGTGATGGGTACAGAGAGACATCACAGGGACAAGAGGGGGTGGGGCACAGAGAGACAACACAGGGGAGCAGAGGGGGGGGCACAGAGAGACATCACAGGTGACCAGAGGGAGGTGGGGGCACAGAGAGACATCAAGGGGGACCAGAGAAGGGCACAGAGAGACATCATGGGGGTCCAAAGGGACGAACAGAGAGACATCATGGTGGACCAGAAGGGGGTGGGGGTACAGAGAGACATCACATGGGACAGGAGGTGGTGTGGGGCACAGAGAGACATCACAGGCGTCCAGTGGGGGGTGGTGGACACATAGAGGCATCATGTGCGACCTTATGGGTGTGAGGGGCACAGAGAGACATCACGGTGGACCAGAGGGTGGGTGGGGATCATAGAGAGAAATCACAGGGGACCAGAGGGGATGTGGGGGGCACATACAGACATCACATGGGACCTGTGGGGGTGAGGGACACAGTGAGACATCACAGGGGACCAGAGGGCGTGTGGGGGATACAAGAGACATCACAGGGTCCAGAGGGGGGTCGGAGGGCACAGAGAGACATCACAGGGGAACAGAGGGGGCTGGGGGGAACAGAGAGACATCACAGGGACCAGAGGGGTGTGGGGGGCACAGAAAGACATGACAGGCGACCAGAAGAGAGGTGATGGGTACAGAGAGACATCATGGGGACAAGAGGGGGTGGGGTACAGAGAGACATCACAGGGGACCAGAAGGAGGGTGGGGGCACAGAGAGACATCATGAGGGACAAGAGGAGGGGTGGTGGGTACAGAGAGACATCACAGGGACAAGAGGGGGTGGGGCACAGAGAGACAACACAGGGGAGCAGAGGGGGGGCACAGAGAGACATCACAGGTGACCAGAGGGAGGTGGGGGCACAGAGAGACATCAAGGGGGACCAGAGAAGGGCACAGAGAGACATCATGGGGGTCCAAAGGGGCGAACAGAGAGACATCATGGTGGACCAGAAGGGGGTGGGGGTACAGAGAGACATCACATGGGACAGGAGGTGGTGTGGGGCACAGAGAGACATCACAGGCGTCCAGTGGGGGGTGGTGGACACATAGAGGCATCATGTGCGACCTTATGGGTGTGAGGGGCACAGAGAGACATCACGGTGGACCAGAGGGTGAGTGGGGATCACAGAGAGAAATCACAGGGGACCAGAGAAGTGTGGGGGCATAGAGAGATCTCTCGAGGGCCAGAGGGGGTGGGGGCACAGAGAGATATCACAGGGGACCAGAGGGATTGGGGGTACACAGAGATATCACAGGGGCCTAAAAGGGGTGGGGGCACAGAGAGACATCACATTGGGACCAGAAGAGGGGTTGGAGTACAGAGAGATATCATGGGGTACAGGAGGGGGTGGGAGGCACAGAGAGACATCACAGGGATCCAGAGGGGGTGGGGGACACAGTGAGACCTCCCAGTGGACCAGAGGGGGGTGGGGCCACAGAGAGACATCACAGGGATCAGAGGGAGGTGGGGCACAGAGAGACATCATGGGGGACCAGAGGGTGTGGGGTGCACAGAGAGACAACACAGGGGACCGGAGGAGGGTGGGGGACAGAAAGACATCACGGGGGACCAGAGGAGGGTGGGGGAACAGAAAGACATCACAGGGGACCAGAGGGGTGTGGGGGCACAGAGAGACATCATGGGGTACCAGAGGGGGTTGGGGGCACAAAGCGACATCACAGGGGACCAGAGGAGGGGTGGGGGTTACAGAGAGACATCCCAGGGGACAAGAGGGGGGTGGGAAGCACAGAGAGACATCACAGGGTACGAGAGGGGAGTAAGGGACACAGAGAGACCTCACAGGGGACCAGAAGGGGGTGAGGTCACAGAGAGACATCACAGAGGACCAGAGGGGGTAGGGGGCACAGAGAGATATCACAGGGGACTAGAGGTGAGTGGGGGGCACAGAGAGATTTCATAAGGGACCAGAGGGGGTTTGGGGCACAGAAAGGCATCACGGGGACCAGAGGAGGGTGGGGGACAGAAAGAAATCACGGGGACAAGAGGGGCGTGGAGGGCACAGAGAGACATCGCAGGGGACCAGAGGGGAAAGGGGCACACAGAGAGACATTACTGGGGACCAGAGGAGGTGGGTGGAACTGAGAGACATCATGGGGGACCAGAGGAAGGTGAGGGGCACAGGGAGACATCACAGGGGACCAGAGGGGGTGAGGGGCACAGAGAGACATCACGGGGGAACTGAAGGGGGAGGGAGGCACAGAGAGACATAACGGGGGACCAGAGGGGAGTAGGGGGCACACAGAGAAATCACAGGGGACCAGAGGGGTGCGGGGGGCACATAGAGACATCACGAGAGACCAGTGGGGGTGGGGGCCACATAGAGACATCACAAGGGTCCAGAGGGGGGGAGGAGGGCACAGAGAGATATTACGGGGGACCAGAGGGGGGTGGGGGGAACAGAGAGACATCACAGGGGACCAGTGGGAGGTGGGGGCACAGAGAGACAACACAGGGGACCAGAGGAGGGTGGGGGGACAGAAAGAAATCATGGGGGCCATGAGGGGGGTGGAGGGCACAGAAAGACATCACAGGGGACCGGAGGAGGGTAGGGAGCACAGAGAGACCTCATGGCGGGGCCAGAGGGGAATTGGGTGCAGAGAGACCTAACGGGGACCAGAGGGGGTGGGGGCACAGAGAGACATCATGGGGGACCAGAGGGGGTAGGGGGCACAGAGAGATATCACAGGGGACTAGAGGTGAGTGGGGGGCACAGAGAGATTTCATAAGGGACCAGAGGGGGTTTGGGGCACAGAAAGGCATCACGGGGGACCAGAAGGGTTGAGGGGCACAGAGAGACCTCACGGGGACCAGAGGAGGGTGGGGGACAGAAAGAAATCACGGGGACAAGAGGGGCGTGGAGGGCACAGAGAGACATCACACGGGACCAGAGGGGAAAGGGGCACACAGAGAGACATTACTGGGGACCAGAGGAGGTGGGTGGAACTGAGAGACATCATGGGGGACCAGAGGAAGGTGAGGGGCACAGGGAGACATCACAGGGGACCAGAGGGGGTGAGGGGGCACAGAGAGACATCACGGGGGAACTGAAGGGGGAGGGAGGCACAGAGAGACATAACGGGGGACCAGAGGGGAGTAGGGGGCACACAGAGAAATCACAGGGGACCAGAGGGGTGCGGGGGGCACATAGAGACATCACGAGAGACCAGTGGGGGTGGAGGCCACATAGAGACATCACAAGGGTCCAGAGGGGGGGAGGGGGGCACAGAGAGATATTACGGGGGACCAGAGGGGGGTGGGGGGAACAGAGAGACATCACAGGGGACCAGTTGGAGGTGGGGGCACAGAGAGACAACACAGGGGACCAGAGGAGGGTGGGGGGACAGAAAGAAATCATGGGGGCCATGAGGGGGGTGGAGGGCACAGAAAGACATCACAGGGGACCGGAGGAGGGTAGGGAGCACAGAGAGACCTCATGGTGGGGCCAGAGGGGAATTGGGTGCAGAGAGACCTAACGGGGACCAGAGGGGGTGGGGGCACAGAGAGACATCATGGGGGACCAGAGGGGGTAGGGGGCACAGAGAGATATCACAGGGGACTAGAGGTGAGAGGGGGGCACAGAGAGATTTCATAAGGGACCAGAGGGGGTTTGGGGCACAGAAAGGCATCACGGGGGACCAGAAGGGTTGAGGGGCACAGAGAGACCTCACGGGGACCAGAGGAGGGTGGGGGACAGAAAGAAATCACGGGGACAAGAGGGGCGTGGAGGGCACAGAGAGACATCACACGGGACCAGAGGGGAAAGGGGCACACAGAGAGACATTACTGGGGACCAGAGGAGGTGGGTGGAACTGAGAGACATCATGGGGGACCAGAGGAAGGTGAGGGGCACAGGGAGACATCACAGGGGACCAGAGGGGGTGAGGGGGCACAGAGAGACATCACGGGGGAACTGAAGGGGGAGGGAGGCACAGAGAGACATAACGGGGGACCAGAGGGGAGTAGGGGGCACACAGAGAAATCACAGGGGACCAGATGGGGTGCGGGGGGCACATAGAGACATCACGAGAGACCAGTGGGGGTGGGGGCCACATAGAGACATCACAAGGGTCCAGAGGGGGGAGGGGGGCACAGAGAGATATTACGGGGGACCAGAGGGGGGTGGGGGGAACAGAGAGACATCACAGGGGACCAATGGGAGGTGGGGGCACAGAGAGACAGCACAGGGGACCAGAGGAGGGTGGGGGGACAGAAAGAAATCATGGGGGCCATGAGGGGGGTGGAGGGCACAGAAAGACATCACAGGGGACCGGAGGAGGGTAGGGAGCACAGAGAGACCTCATGGCGGGGCCAGAGGGGAATGGGGTGCAGAGAGACCTAACGGGGACCAGAGGGGGTGGGGGCACAGAGAGACATCATGGGGGACCAGAGGGGGTAGGGGGCACAGAGAGATATCACAGGGGACTAGAGGTGAGTGGGGGGTACAGAGAGATTTCATAAGGGACCAGAGGGGGTTTGGGGCACAGAAAGGCATCACGGGGGACCAGAAGGGTTGAGGGGCACAGAGAGACCTCACGGGGACCAGAGGAAGGTGGGGGACAGAAAGAAATCACGGGGACAAGAGGGGCGTTGAGGGCACAGAGAGACATCACAGGGGACCAGAGGGGAAAGGGGCACACAGAGAGACATTACTGAGGACCAGAGGAGGTGGGTGGAACTGAGAGACATCATGGGGGACCAGAGGAAGGTGAGGGGCACAGGGAGACATCACAGGGGACCAGAGGGGGTGAGGGGGCACAGAGAGACATCACGGGGGAACTGAAGGGGGAGGGAGGCACAGAGAGACATAACGAGGGCCAGAGGGGAGTAGGGGGCACACAGAGAAATCACAGGGGACCAGAGGGGGTGCGGGGGGCACATAGAGACATCACGAGAGACCAGTGGGGGTGGGGGCCACATAGAGACATCACAAGGGTCCAGAGGGGGGAGGGGGGCACAGAGAGATATTACGGGGGACCAGAGGGGGGTGGGGGGAACAGAGAGACATCACAGGGGACCAGTGGGAGGTGGGGGCACAGAGAGACAGCACAGGGGACCAGAGGGGGTGGGTGGTACAGAGAGTAATCACAGTGGACCAGAGGGCAGTGGGGGAACAGAGAGACATTGCGAGGGGACCAGAGGGGAGTGGGGGGCACAGAGAGACATCATTGGGGAACAGATGGGGGTGGGGCACAGAGAGGTGGGCAGCATTACAGCAGTGAACAGGGAGCAGACAGGGACCTTACATTCTGGCCTTCTAGGCAGGCCAGCATTTGCCTGCTGGCTCGCCTGATTCGTCCAGAAGGGTCTTGATTGGACCAATCGCAATGCACAGGTGAGGGGCAAGGCAAACAGGAACTGAGGACAAAAGGCAAGTGGCCATGTCGGAAGGTCCTGCTTTGGGAGGGGCATAGATTTATGGAACAAGCCAAGCACAAAATGCCACAAAACATGATGCAAACGTCGCTGTAGAATGTATGAGCAGTCGAAATTCAAATATCATCATTTTGGGACACGATCATGGCAGAAATGCAGATAATATGGAGCGCCATGTGCATATCGGGTGCAGGCCCATAATTAGCCCCTAGGGCTTACCTTTCATCTGGAGTCAAGGGTGGAGATATATCCAATGCCTCCAGGCCCCAGAGTGGAGCCCATCCACTGACAAGAGAAGGGAGAAGTGAAGGGGATGTCAGGTACCAGTAGCCTACACCCTGGGTCTTGTGGGCGGGCTGGCATTCACCTGCCGGCTCACCTGATTGGTCCAGAAGAGTCTTGATAGGACCAATCACAATGCGCATATGAGGAGCAAGGCAAGCAGGCACTGAGGACAAAAGGCAAGTGGCCATGCTGGAATGGCCTGCTTGAGGGCATAGAATTATGGAACCAAGCACAAAATGCCACCAAACATGATGCAAACATCACTGTAGAATTTAGGAGCAGTTGAAATTCAAATATCATCATTTCGGGACACGATTGCAGCAGAAATGCAGATAATGTGGCATGCCATGTGCCCATCGAGTGCTGGCCCAAAATGAGCCCTTAGGGCTGACCTTTCCTCTGGAGGCAAGGGTGGAGATGTCCAAGGCCTCCAGGCCCCAGAGTGGATCCCATCCGCAGACAAGAGAAGATAGAAGTGAAGGGGTAAGGCAGGCACCAGGAGCCTACACCACGGGCCTTGCAGGCAGGCCGGCATTTGCCTGCCGGCCCGCCTGATTAGTCGAGAAGAGTCTTGATTGGACCAATCGAAATGCGCATGCGAGGGGCATGGCAAACAGGCACTGAGGACATTCATTCTTGAAACACTGTATGACCAATGTCAATAAGTGCTGCTTCTAAAGTCATACCTTGTGATTTATGAATAGTAATTGCATATGCATAGCACAATGGAAATTGTGCTATCTTCCCAAAATGATCCTTAAGAATTATGAAACGTACAGCAGTCCAAGAAATTAAATGAGTTTCTTTGACACAATTTCACTTTACTACAACATGTTCAATATTTGTACTGTGGGGAAAAGTTTGAAATACATTCACTCTTCCAATCGCTCCATTCACTAGACCAATTCCCACATTCAAGTTCCTCTTTAGCAGTACTTGTGCATTGATGCACACTTTCAAAACGACTTCTTGACCTGATGTTTTATACATTGAATTATCTAGTTGAACAAATTGAGCTTTTGCTCTCTTATCCAACTCTAAAGGCATAACATGACCATCTAAAACATCACAGGATGTCATCTCCCCAATATTTTGCTTCTCTGACAGTAGCATTGTAGAGCTGAACTTGCTATATGACATCAGACAGACTGCAATTTGTATGAAACATGTTACAAATCAGCTTTCCCTTTAAGACTGCTTTCACATTCTCCTAAAGAACACCTATCCAAATCGTAATAAGCATTTCTGCATACTTTAAGTCTACTGATTGCCTCATAAAAATGGTAAGTTCCTGGAATTCAAAACAATTCCAAAGGTAAAAATTACCAATACTTCCTATAGTTTTTTTACTGTTCTTAGATTGCAGCATTTTGAAAACTGGTTGACCTTTCACATCAGTTAATTGTAACTAGTCTTCAAAGTACATGTTTACCCCTAAACAAAACATTGTAGTCAGTCATCAAAACATGTTACATTCGCAAGTGAATGAAAGCTGGCATCAAGTTATACAACATGCTCACTTCAACTACAACTACAATCAAGGTATTTAATTTTCTTATGCTGCACTTGATACAAGTGTTCAATATTCTAGTTTGTTGTCATGCTCCACTGGTGGGTTAACAAGGAAAAACGAAAACATATTTCAGGACACTCGTCAATTCACAAAACATATCGACATATGATACATTGGTGCTCACCCAAGACAAATACCTCGTATCACGGTACAAAACATATACATGCGCTTCAATCCTTGAAGGATAACATGGGGACAGATGTACAAAATCATTACAGTATGTTTAATTACACAATTCTTAACAGTGTATGAGTTAGACACTGAGACCAAGGGTCAAAAAGTCAACACAAGTCTGTTTTTCCGATTTGAAGCTGTATTATGTGGTTTAGGGTTAAAGATTCCAATACAAAGTTTCGAAATACAATACTTTCGAAACAAAAGGACAGGAAAAAAAAACGAATGCGCTTGTTTTTTTGGGTGGGTGGGGGTCCCCCAAAACCAAGTTTTTTGGCCAAAAAGCATTATTTTTACCTATACCAAAACCAAAAAATGTATTGCATTTGATCCTGTTGTTTTCGAATTAATGACTGGACACCGTATTATGTAGCTGCTGTTATGTCAGGCTTCATCAGGACAGATTTAATTGTAGTGGGAGGGTCCTCTAGGCTCTGTCAAGAGATGTACAGAGATGTGTGTCTTTAATTGTAGTGGGAGGTTCCTGTAGGCTCTGTCAAGAGAGAGACAGAGAGGTGTGTCAGAAGGGTATGTGGGGTTAACAAAACATTATATTATTGCTTGCTGGCAATAAATGCAGAGCCTACAGGACCCTCCCACTACAATTAATTCTGTCCTGATTATATCTCTCCAGAGCCAGCGCATAAGGGGCGGACAAGACTCTGAAGAGCCCCCACTCTTCTACCCTCAGTCCCCACCCGGGTCAGATATCAGGGGTCCAGAACAAGCCCTGTCATGTTGCTGGTCCCTTTGGCAAGCTGATGGCAGCCTTTTTACGGAAGACAGCAGTGCCAAGCCTCATACCCCCCACCCCAGGGCTGTTAACTACAGGGGCAGCCGAAGAAGGTGAAGAATCCTCAGAAGAAGAGGATGAGGAGGCCAAGGAAATCCTTGCAGAGGAGGAGAAGGTGAACAGTGACAGCAAGGGAGCTCAGGGTCCAGGGGAAGAGGACGACATGGAAGACATGTTTGATCCAGATATTTTAGACACCCCAAATCTACATAATGGCTACCTTTCCCAAGGGTGGCTCAGTATATGGTGCAATGCATACGCAAACCCCTGGAGATGGAAGTGCACTTCAGAATGAGGTCAGAGTGTCCCAGGCCAGAGCTCCCTAGTAAGATCATGGAGACTCCAGAACTAGATGCCAGGATGGTCACCTTTGTGACTAAGGCCACAAAGGACATCAGGAGAGGAGTAGACTGCACCTGGAAGTCCTGACAGGATAAAGTCCTGGACACGGTAGGGCCCGTGCGAATATTATGGACCTGGCGGAGAGGTCCAGGGATACCGGAGGTCTGGTAAATCCGCATACACTGGCCAACTGGGCACAGATGGCGGATTACTTTCTGAGTAATGCCAGCTGTGCCTTGTCCGCAGAGAGGCGCCTAAGCCTACTGCGGAAGATTGACAGCAAGTTAGGGGATCTCTCCAATTACGAGACAGGTGAGGCATCCAAAGGCATGTTAAATGTCCCGGTTTGTTTGAACATATACAGAGTTGGAGAAGGCTCAGACATCCATCCATAAAATATTCCCTGGTCGAGTTTTCTCTAGGACCGGTCGCCATAGACACTGTGCAGCCGGTCGTGCCTTCGTAAAATGGCCTCAGGGACCCAAGACACAGTACTGGGAGAACAGGCAGCAGGACGCCTTTTTCTCCGCTTGAGGGAGAGGTTTCCGTGGAAGAAGAGGCCGAGGGAATATCCGTCAGCACAATGCGACTGGCGGTACGTTGCATATAAGCAAGTGGCGTGCAGTATGAAGCGATGCCTGGGTGTTGCAGACTGTAGTGGGTTTAACTTAGAGTTTGTGGATTCCCCACAACAGACACATACCCCGATAAGTATCAGAATGTCAAAGGAGGAGGAGTTGCTCCTCGAGAGGGAACTACTAGCGCTAGTGGAGAACGGGGCGATATAGAGGTGTTCCGATGGAAGTACAGGGTTTTACACTAATATGTTCCTGGTCCACAAGAAAGGGAAGTCAAGACCAGTTATCAATCATGGATTTCTGATATACAGGCACTTCAGGATGGAGGGCATTTATCTCCTCAGGGACTTATTGCACCAAGGAGACTGGCTAGCGAGGCTGGATCTGATGGATGCCTACCTGACCATTCCAGTAGCCTAGGGGTTCAGAGATTATCTCAGGTTTTACTGGAAAGGTCAGAGTTGGCGTGTTGTGTGCCTGCCTTTTGGCCTAGCATTGGCCCCCTGGGCTTTCACAAAAGTGATGTGGCCAGTCTTGGAAGCCATCAGAAACAGAGGCATCAGAATTATTATTTACTTAGATGATATCTTAGTGGTAGCACAGAGCAAGTCAGCCTGGGGGGAGCAAGTGCTCTGGGTGAGCGATCTTCTGTCCTCCCTCTGATTTCTGATCAATCGAGAGAAATCGGAACCCAGTCTGAAAGAGCGGATGGAGTTCCTGTGGGTTTGTCTTAGACACCAGGAAGGCCACATTAGAATTGCCCCAGCAGGAAATGAAGGGTATAAAGAAGGAATTGAGGATAGCAATGGGGAAGTTGCATATTTCACTTCAGAGTTCTTGGTAGGGCTTCTAGCAGCCTTCATTCAGGCTATCTTTCTGGGACCTAGGCATTACAGAGCGCTCCAGAGACTGAAGATCAGACACCTGCAAGGCAGAGTGAGGTATCGCCAGTTAGTTGCACTAGATGAGGTAGGGAGAGTAGAACTTCAGTGGTGGCTGCAGAATATGGATGCCTGGAACGGCAGGGCCATCTTAGGGGACGTGCCAGAGTTGGTCATAGAGTCAGAAGCAAGCAGGTCCGGGTGGGACATCAGATGTGGTCAGTTGCAAACATTAGGACGATGGTCAGAAGAAGAGGCAAGACTACATAGAAATTGCCTAGAGCTGCTAGCAGGGTCGTTCATGATGCAGGCATTCACCAAAGACAGAGTTATTTGCTGAATTCTGCTAAGGATGGACAACATCTCAGCAATGCACTACATAAACAAGTTAGGAGGAATGAGGTTGAAAATGTTAGCAGAGATAGCGAAGGATTTCTGGCATTATTGCCTAAAGAGGAAGTTGGTAGTAGCAGCAGAGTACTTTCTGGGGAAGCAGAACGTGATAACAGATTGGAACTCCAGATATCTGCAGACTCCAGTGATTGGATGTTGAACAGACAAGTTTTTGCACAGTTAATGAGAGTGTGTGGCCCAGTAGAGAGAGACCTCCTTGCCTCTAGGCTGAACGCATAGGTCCCCAGTACAGCTGGAGACTAGACCCCATGGATTTAGGGATGGACGCGTGCCTGCACAGCTAGGTGGGAGCGCTTCATTATTCCTTTCCCCCATTCATTATGTTGATGAGGCCTAGGCAAATGTTCACCTGGAGTGAGCGGAGGTAGTGATGTAGCGCTGCTTTGGAAATCGCAGGTGTGGTTTCCGATTCTGATGGAACTTTCCTCGGATTTCCTGTGACTGATTCTGTGGGAAACTAACCTGCTCTGTGACCCGAGAGGGCAGGGACATCCCTTAGTTCAGACAGGGACCCTGCAGCTCCTGCTGTGCAGGATTTCAGGAGACGATGGGACTTGCCGGCCCTTTCGAGAGAAGCTGCAAATTGTTTCAGCATCTGTAGGTCACATGCTCCATTTTCTGGCAGAACTAGCAGGTAGCAGCAGAGCTTTTCACACGCTGGGAGTGTATTGATCGGCAATCTCTCTGCGGCACGAGAGATGTGAAGGCCAACCTATTGGGGAACACCCAGCGGTAATCAGATTACTGAAAGGGTAAAAATGTGCAAACCTCCGGTCCCCAAGTGCTCAGTTTTGTGGGACGTTGGAGTAATATTCTGCCTCTTTATATAGTGGCCAAATAATGAGCTTTTGTCAGTGCAGCGCTTGTCTTGTAAACTTGCTATGCTTTTGTGTTTGGCTTCATGCAGGAGAGTCTCCGATGTGAAAGCTTTTGATGTTAATAGAAAGGCTTTCTATACGGAGGGAATAGCCTTTCAGATTGTGCAGAGGACTAAGAGTGTGACTACAGTCATTTCATAAACTTATTTTCCGGGCGATCCCAAGTTGTATGTAGCATGTTGCATTAAACAGTATGAGGGAGTGACAGAGGACGTTAGGCCAGCAGGGTTTCAGCTGCTGAAACCTTTTCATGCGATAGCTACAGCCCACATAGCAAGGTGGGTTAGAGAAGTTATGTGTTGGGCAGGAATAGATCTGAACATCTTTGTTGCCCACTCAGTCAGGGGAGCTATGGCATCCAAAGCATTTGCGGCAGGAGCTTCTTTGAATGACATATTGAAGGCCGCAGACTGGTCTTCGGAGTCTACATTTAAGACTTTTTACTTCATGCCAGTCTCTACTGTAGCCAATGTGGTATTAGAAAGCTTTGAACAAGCATAATGCTCCCCTCCGGTCTTGACATAGAATGAAGATTACCCTGGCTATTTGCGCTGGTAGTCTTGATTCTATTAAAGACACAGAAGCGAGCATTATCCCACCCTTGTACGCAGGGAGGATGGCGAAATGATTTGGTGTAGCTTTTTCTTCTGTCTCATGTATATGCTTATGTAGTTGGCGACTGTGTATTCCCACCCTAATGATGTGTCTTTGGTTTGGGTCCAATGAGACGAGACCAAGAATAGCTGAGTGGGACGGTGGCTCAGGACTTAAGATGCCACAGCGAAAGAGTCGGCTTGGAGTCGGAATTGTGTTGCAGATTCCCGTTGAGAAGGTTGAGGAATTCCACAGTGGTTACAGTTTTAAGGGATCAAAGAAAGAGGAAGGAGTTTAGGCAGGATGTGATGCATGGACAGTGATAGTCCGGGATTGGTGCTTGGACAGAGGTCAAGACTACAGGAACACTGGGGACTTGTAGGGATTGGTAGTCCCAGATGATGGTAGTGTTGTGGACTGTTTTTCTGTTCCTTCTGTTTACTGTTTAAAAGAAGAAAAGCAAAATAAATGTTTTTGATGGAGCAGATGATCCTACGTTTTGAAAAAAGGCTGCTATGAGAAGTGGCATTAAAGAGTTTAAGCATAATGCTCGCCTCTGTGTCTTTAAAAGAATCAAGATTACCTGCGCTAATAGCTTGTGTAATCTTGATTGCTCACCTGAAACAATTTGCTTCTATGAAACTGCACACATTTTGCATCCTTTGGAAATGTGGCACTGTTTGGGTCCGCTTGTCATGGGTGCACTGCTCATGTGTAAAAATATCCATATTTCTCTGATTAGTCCAAATGAGACTTCAGGTGTTGTCTGTAAACGTTTTAATTTTCTCTCAGCTGCTTACCGTTGGTATACCATTCATCCGAATGCTATAAGGCATTATCTAGAATTATTTGCGTTCATATTATTCTCTGGCTTAAATTAGATGGGCCATTCGAATGCTTATAGACTTTACTCAAATGCACACATCTGGGGTTGACGAAACAGGATGCTGCTGGTGGATTGATTGTAACGCTTGATATGCTGTCCACTGCAAAATGCCACTCTGACCAGAGTGTCTTCTGCTAAGAGCAGTATTACTTCTGGAAACACATAGATGGCACCTCTTCAGTCCACGCACCCTCCTTATCCTTTTATCATTCATATGTCTCTTAAATAAAAGAATAAAGTGTCTAAGGATATGTTTATGTACATTGTCAGGTACAGTTTTAGCTGGTATACATGCATAAAACCGACTAATCGTTTAGAGAAAAAAACATTCAGAAGGATGTGTCTATTTAACCATGGAAAACGATATATTTGTGATTTTTTTAAGGGAAATGAGAAATCAATTACTTAATATGCAGTGCCATTTTTATCTGAGAATCTCAATAAAAAATATAGTTGAAGTTAGAGATCCAGGCTAAAGTATTAATTGAAACAGGCACACTACGCAATGTGGCATATACAGCGTGAGACAGGGGAAGGGCCACACGTTCGCTTCACTCCTCTGACACATTTCAATACTTCGAGGAAAATTGGTGTAAAGCAATGTTTGACAGGTATATTTGAAAACATATAACCAAGCTAGTTTTCTGTAAGCAATGATAAGGTTTCAAATGTGCCAAAGCCACTGTAAAATGTGGGATCTAGCTTAATCTAACGCCAGAGGCACTACGTTTGTCTGCAACAATTTGCTCTGGTGGGCGACTCACGCTGTATTTGCTTTGTACGGTTCCTGTCACTAAAGACAATCATTAGAAAATATTGCTACAACAAAAGTTTTGTCAGCGAATCAAAACCTTTATTTTATATGTTATGTTACGTTAAAGGTCCTTATATTGAGCACTGTTGACACTTGCATGGTTTCTTGGATAATAAAGCATGTTTGCTTATGGCAGCAAACGAAAAACGGATTATTTGTATAAAACGCGAAATCCTTGAAAATCCTGAAAAAGGAATTCTTGGTAAACGTTATAGATGATAATAGAAAGTCAGTTACGACAGAACGTGGCACAATGTATAGCGTAATTGGAAAGATAACCATGAAACAAGACATCGAGTATTTCTGGAGTTACATGATTTAAACGACAACATATTTGTGGAATGAAGGCAGAAAAGATCGGACAAATTAAGCATTAGAAAGTGAACACAAGAACTTGATTTAGTAATGCTAGAATGTATTCTGATAGGATATGGATAACCAATGTTTAGCTGTATACGTAAGTGAAGAAATGTATTGGTTGATTAATCCACTTTCAATATCTATAATTCTTCAATATAAATTAAATAGATCATAAATATTTTTTACTCATATTATGTATTAGTTAATGCTGATACTGACGGGAGAGTGTGCAATGTGGCTTGGGTATGCTCCTTGGACTGCATCAGTATTCTACATTTTAATTAGGATGTCACATCATATGGTACATTTCAGTAAATTAACAAGGGGGGTTCTTGGGAGTCCCTCTGCCGGACATTAGTCCCGGTTACAAGAGCCTTACCTAGATTCTTTAGCTCACTAACTTTCACAGAGGAGAAATATTCAATGCATATCAGTCTTTGTCCTGCCCTTGGGCAGTCAGTCAATTCTCCTCTGAACAAGGGTATCAATAGCAACCCCAGACACGTGTTTCCGTCTGGTTGGACCTCATCAGTAGCTGCCTCTCTAAGAATAGTGAGCAAGTGGTGCGTGTCTGGATTCCCCTAGTTACTAAGCGTGAGACCCAAAGTTACTTAAATTATGCAAATTAACAACCAGGGTCCTGGGAGTCCCTCTGCCGGTCATTAGTCCCGGTTACAGAGCGTCACCCAGATTCTTTAGCTCACTATCTTTCACAGAGGAGAAATATCCAAACCATGTCAGTCTGTGTCCTGCCCAGGGACAGTCCAGCACTGAAATGCTAGGCAATTCTCCTCTCAACAAGAGTACCAACAGCATCCCCAGAGAAGTATTTTAGTCTGGTTGGATCTCATCAGTAGGGTGGAGCTGTGCCTCTATTAGAATCGTGAGCAATGGGTCCATGTCTCGATTCCCCTAGTAACTTATGGTGAAACCCAAAATTACAGAAATTATGCAAATTAACAAGGTGGGTCCTGGGAGTCCCTCTGCTGGACATTAGTCCTGGTTATGACAGCCGTACCTAGATTCTTTAGCTCACTATCCTTCACAGAGGAAAGTATCCAAAACATATCAGTGTTTGTCCTGCCCTGGGCCAGTCCAGCACCGAAATGCTAGGCAATTCTCCTCTGAACAAGAGTATCAACAGCAGCCCCAGACACATGTTTCGGTCTGGTAAGACTCATCCATAGGGTGGAGCTGTACCTCTCTAAGAATAGTGAGCAAGGGGTCCATGTCTAGATTCCCCTAGTAACTTAGGGTGAGACCCAGAATGACTTAAATTATGCAAATTGAGAGGTCACCAGGGGAGGCACAGGCGATGGTAGCCTGAGTGCAGTACTCAAGCCAGGCCGGGCCGTTAAGGGACTTGAGCTCCCCCTTAAACGCCCTCCCCAGGAGAACGGAGAGTGAGATCCGGGTGTGACCACTCTCAGCACCCCCAGATGAAAGTCCGAGGTCTGGGACCCCCCCGCTACCAGAAAATAGTGCCTTTCCGGGCCCGCGTGTGGGAAAGGAGGAGCCTGTGGGGAAAATCTGGCATGGAAGGCATGGACCAGAAGCAGAGCGGTAGAGGCCGTGAAAGAAAGAGACCAAGGCAGACCAGCCGGAGGACTGTCCAGCCGAACCCGGGTACTGCTGTGGCCCCCCTCCTCCGTAGAAGACATGGGAGGGAAGGACTATGTGGAGGCTGTGAAGCAGGGTCGTGGAGCGAGTGGCCCGACAGGAGAAACTGAGGGGGAACTCACCTAATCAGTGTGCAGCGTGGGGTGACCCACACCCAGGGGGACTCTCCCCCCAACGGAACAGAGAGGCCCCCAGGATACAGCGATGGTGGTGAGGGGAAACCCTCAAGAGAGCAGCAGAGCCATAGACAAACACTCAGTGGATTTGGAGCGTGTGAGCTCGCAGAGAGCCTAAGGCACAGCAGAGTAAGTGCCCCTCAGCCCGAATTCGGCAGCCACACCGTCACGGATGTGAGGAGAGCGGGGGGTCGTGTGCAACCCCGGGTAAGCAAGCCGTAGGCTGGGAACACCCCAGAAGTCCTTGACCGAAGGGGATTGGGCATCCATAGAAGAAAGGGGGAAGGGAAAAAAAAGAGGTGCGGTGGAGGGGGACACTGAGGAGGAGGTCTGCTATGTCTCCCTACCGGCACAGAAGGAAATCACAGGGTCGTAGTAATGGACAGGGCCAGGAAGAGCACCCACACCAACAGGTCCCGGTGGCAGCCGCCGTAACTATCTACCACCCTTCCACCAAATTCTATACCGCACATTGAAGCCCCCTTCCCCTGAGAACGACCCCCTCCCCCCAGGCTGTTATCTTACAGCAGGCCAAGCCCTGAGGCTCTGTGATGGCCCATAGGGCCTCACAGAGGATCTCCCGCAGAGCGGCACACAAGAGAGGGAACACTGGGAGAGAATCTGCACACCAAGGCGTCCAATGGGCAGGTCAGGAGGTGATGCAATTCACATTGTCCACACCGAGGCTGTGGGACTCACTGGCCATCCAGGGAGACAAGAAGAGAGCAACTAAGGCTTCTGCCCAGGACACGTCCCGGGAACCCATCAGACTGGCAGAACCGACCAAGAGGAGAGACCCCTGGAACCACTGACCCGCTTGGGTGGTGGCCCTTGGGCCTGGACTCGGGGCATGTGCCAGCCCAGGAGAGGTTCAACGGCAGAAGCCCACCATCAAGGGCAAGCCCAGTAAGTGGGGCAGGCAGAAGGTGAGACACACCAGTGGAGGGGAGGCGAGACATCTTTCTCCCCTCAGCATAAGCACACCCGGGCCCTGAGGTGACCAGGAGGACCCATTTTGGGCTTTGGCCCCCAGAGCTCCCCACCGGGGCAAGCGCCCATCGTGATAGGGAACTTTCCAAGCTACAATACACCTTTCACAACCCGCCGACAGCGGCAGTGGACAAGGGTACGAGAAAGCACTACAGTGCCTAATGGGCTCAAGGAAATTTGATCTTGAATCCCCACCACCATACAGGGGCCCAAAGCAGCGCTAAACAACTCCAAACAAAGGTGAGGGCCCCCAGAAGCCAATACTAGTGTGCGTGCCCGCCTTGGTTGCACCAGTCACATTAAAGCCTCAGGGGAATTGTAATGCTCACCTGGTATCCACGGGGACGTCACTCAGCCTGTTCTGACCTCTTATGACCTCAAACCCTTCCCTGGAGGCTATGCGACTGGAGACTGGGCCTGAAACACAGGATTGGTAGAGTTTAACTCCCTATTGTCTCTGTGTGCTTGAAACCCTTCTTCCCCGGGGTCCAACCTTTCCCTTTGATCCACAGCTCGCCTTGTTTTCTTGGATAGTGTGCTCTCCGTCCTGCTTTCAGCGCAGGGGCACATTGATTGATGCGGGCTCGTTGCTGCCTAGTTACTTCACTGGCAACAGTCCGACAGGTAAGTATAATGAGTCTTTTGAACAGTTCTCTAACTTCGTTGCTTTCCTTCTTTAGATGATGGCCGGCGTACGGGGATGGCGGCGTGCTGCTGAGATGAGTAGCGCTGAAGGTGAGTGAGAGCGCGATGTGCGATGCACCCCTTTCGTATTTGCATTGGGAATGACACCGCCGAAGATGCCCGCAGAACAGAAGGAGCGATGAATGATGGGCAGAAGCGCCACAAGGTAAGGCTGTTCCTAACGGTGTTCTTGCAGGAGCTGAGCGCAGAAGAAAGATGCAGGCCTACTGGAGACCGATCCGAACACGGTGAGTGTCACGCTGCAGGTGCAGAAAATGCAAAGCATGTTTCTCAGCCTAGGTGTGGCTTAAATAGTCTCTGGATATCCCAGGTGTCTCTGGGCTGAACCACACCCAAAAGACTAGACCACACATGCAGTTCTGGGAACCGAAATATGTGGGGGCATCCATCTTGTCCCCATCGATGCACTACAAGTCCAATCCCCAATGTTATCCTATGGGAGGGAGTGAGTCTGGTGCCACAAAGCTGTTAGATTGGGATTCCAATTTTGCTTAATTGTTATACAGCATATATGATCCCTTAGTTGTTTCACAAAGAAAATTGGGCTAATCTTTAGTAGTTGCCCCCTCTTTTTAATTGTATTCTGCAGACAGTCAGCTATGGCTCATATGTTCTATGCAGTAGTCTATAGCCCTGTTTTTGTGTTTTACAGAATGGTAAAATCCACCTCCTGAGGAAGACGTTGTGTTTACTACCACTACACGTCAAAACCGGTCGAGAGATAAACCCTACAGGGATGTGATCTTTTGCACTTTTCCTTCCGATCCACCCTGGCAATAGATTATTTATGAATTAATTCTGTTGATTATGAATAAAAAAATTAGGTCTGTTTGATGGGGACTAGTCATGAATTCCTTCTCCCCACAGGTTTTTAGCATGATTCCTTTGTCTTTAAGCTTTTGGATGTATGTCACGGTATGTTGAGTTGGATTTGAATGAGTGCACTATGAATGGCAAGTATGTGTGACAATGTTTTAGCCGATATGGTTGCTGCTGTTGTGCTGTATTAAAGTGATCAGTGTTTAATTATTTGTGATTGACTCACCATTGTTTAAATTGTTGGTATCACTTTCAATAAATTTTGATACACATTTTTTCAAATTGGTTTGTTTCTCTGGACAATCTTTTTCTGTCGTTCTATGCAATTATAATACTCTGGTCCAGAGGCTAGAGTTTTCCTGCCCTTTTCAAATTTTTTGTTCTCTTCTCCACTGGCCATTCCGCTTCAACTACGAGTCTATTGAACGTGGCTATGTATGTTAATAGGTCTTGATTCCCTTGGCGTAGGAACAGAAGTTCGTTGTCTAATGCCTGCCCATGAGTACGACGGGCAAACAGCTTTTCCATCTCCTGCTGAAAGCCCCTGAAGTCATGCACCAAAGGCTCCTCTTGGACCACAAAGGGTACAGACCAGTCCACGGCGCTACCACTCAGGTAGGATAGCACAAAAGTGACCCGTGATTGGTCATTCGGAAAGGCCCCTGGCCTACAAAGGAAGTGCAGGCGGCACTGGTTCATGAACGTTTCAAACCTCTTGGGATCCCCCGTAAATCGTTCGGGTGGGGCCAAGGGAACTGCCCCAGGAAGGGTTATCTGAACGGGATTGGCTGATGGCACTGGCATCGAGGGCACACTTCCTGGCAATGGTGCATGCCCTGCTTGTGACTGGAGAAGTTGCCGGCTTAAATCATCTGTGCGTTCTTTGGCTACTATCAGCTCTCTCCTCAGGGTGTTGGTCTCCTGCCTGGCTGCATGTACTTCGGAACGTAGCTGCCCCAACATGTGGGATAACTGGTCAGTTTCTGACATTTCCATGATGCCCAGGTGGATTTTCATGTGAGGCTTTGCGTTCTGTAACGCCCACCTGGTATCCACGCGGACGTCACTCATCCTGTTCTGACCTCTTACTGGGCCTGAAACACATGATTGGTAGAGTTTAACTCCCTATCGTCTCTGTGTGCTTGAACCCCTTCTTCCCCGGGGTCCAACCCTTCCCTTTGATCCACAGCTCACTTTGTTTTCTTGGATAGTGTGCTTTCTGTCCTGCTTTCAGCGCAGGGGCGCGTTAATTGATGCGGGCTCGTTGCTGCCTAGTTTCTTCACTGGCAACAGTCCGACAGGTAAGTATAATGAGTCTTTTGAACAGTTCTCTAACTTCGTTGCTTTCCTTCTTTAGATGATGGCCGGCGTCCGGGGATGGCGGCGTGCTGCTGAGATGAGTAGCGCTGAAGGTGAGTGAGAGCGCGATGCGCGATGCACCCCTTTCGTATTTGCATTGGGAATGACACCGCCGAAGATGCCCGCAGAACAGAAGGAGCGATGAATGATGGGCAGACGCGCCACAAGGTAAGGCTGTTCCTAACGGTGTTCTTGCAGGAGCTGAGCACAGAAGAAAGATGCAGGCCTACTGGAGACCGATCCGAACACGGTGAGTGTCACGCTGCAGGTGCAGAAAATGCAAAGCATGTTTCTCAGCCTAGGTGTGGCTTAAATAGTCTCTGGACATCCCAGGTGTCTCTGGGCTGAACCACACCCAAAAGACTAGACCGCACATGCAGTTCTGGGAACCGAAATATGTGGGGGCATATTGTCCCCATCGATGCACTACAAGTCCAATCCCCAATGTTATCCTATGGGAGTGAGTGAGTCTGGTGCCACAAAGCTGTTAGATTGGGATTCCAATTTTGCTTAATTGTTATACAGCATATATGATCCCTTAGTTGTTTCACAAAGAAAATTGGGCTAATCTTTAGTAGTTGCCCCCTCTTTTTAATTGTATTCTGCAGACAGTCAGCTATGGCTCATATGTTCTATGCAGTAGTCTATAGCCCTGTTTTTGTGTTTTACAGAATGGTAAAATCCACCTCCTGAGGAAGACGTTGTGTTTACTACCACTACACGTCAAAACCGGTTGAGAGATAAACCCTACAGGGATGTGAACTTTTGCACTTTTCCTTCCGATCCACCCTGGCAATAGATTATTTATGAATTAATTCTGTTGATTATGAATAAAAAAATTAGGTCTGTTTGATGGGGACTAGTCATGAATTCCTTCTCCCCACAGGTTTTTAGCATGATTCCTTTGTCTTTAAGCTTTTGGATGTATGTCACGGTATGTTGAGTTGTATTTGAATGAGTGCACTATGAATGGCAAGTATGTGTGACAATGTTTTAGCCGATATGGTTGCTGCTGTTGTGCTGTATTAAAGTGATCAGTGTTTAATTATTTGTGATTGACTCACCATTGTTTAAATTGTTGGTATCACTTTCAATAAATTTTGATACACATTTTTTCAAATTGATTTGTTTCTCTGGACAATCTTTTTCTGTCGTTCTATGCAATTATAATACTCTGGTCCAGAGGCTAGAGTTTTCCTGCCCTTTTCAAATTTTTTGTTCTCTTCTCCACTGGCCATTCCGCTTCAACTACGAGTCTATTGAACGTGGCTATGTATGTTAATAGGTCTTGATTCCCTTGGCGTAGAAACAGAAGTTCGTTGTCTAATGCCTGCCCATGAGTACGACGGGCAAACAGCTTTTCCATCTCCTGCTGAAAGCCCCTGAAGTCATGCACCAAAGGCTCCTCTTGGACCACAAAGGGTACAGACCAGTCCACGGCGCTACCACTCAGGTAGGATAGCACAAAAGTGACCCGTGATTGGTCATTCGGAAAGGCCCCTGGCCTACAAAGGAAGTGCAGGCGGCACTGGTTCATGAACGTTTCAAACCTCTTGGGATCCCCCGTAAATCGTTCGGGTGGGGTCAAGGGAACTGCCCCAGGAAGGGTTATCTGAACGGGATTGGCTGATGGCACTGGCATCGAGGGCACACTTCCTGGCAATGGTGCATGCCCTGCTTGTGACTGGAGAAGTTGCCGGCTTAAATCATCTGTGCGTTCTTTGGCTACTATCAGCTCTCTCCTCAGGGTGTTGGTCTCCTGCCTGGCTGCATGTACTTCGGAACGTAGCTGCCCCAACATGTGGGCTAACTGGTCAGTTTCTGACATTTCCATGATGCCCAGGTGGATTTTCATGTGAGGCTTTGCGTTCTGTAACGCTCACCTGGTATCCACACGGACGTCACTCATCCTGTTCTGACCTCTCACTGGGCCTGAAACACAGGATTGGTAGAGTTTAACTCCCTATCGTCTCTGTGTGCTTGAACCCCTTCTTCCCCGGGGTCCAACCCTTCCCTTTGATCCACAGCTCACTTTGTTTTCTTGGATAGTGTGCTTTCTGTCCTGCTTTCAGCGCAGGGGCGCGTTAATTGACGCGGGCTCGTTGCTGCCTAGTTACTTCACTGGCAAGAGTCCGACAAGTAAGTATAATGAGTCTTTTGAACAGTTCTCTAACTTCATTCCTTTCCTTCCTTAGATGATGGCCAGCGTCCGGGGATGGCGGCATGCTGCTGAGATGAGTAGCGCTGAAGGTGAGTGAGAGCGCGATGTGCGATGCACCCCTTTCGTATTTGCAATGAACTGAGTTCTTTTTCTGCGTCTTTTAGGTGCCACGACGTTTTCAGCGTGGATGCCGGTTATGAAGAACAAATGCGGTGGGTAAGCACGGTATGCGGTGCCTCTAGATGTTTCCACGCTAACCTGGAGTGTCTTTTCCCTCTTGCAGATGGATGAGAAGTTCCGGAGACATAGTGCCCCCAGAGCGGCTGGGATTCAGGTAAGCGTTTGAAGCTCGTACAGTATTTAAAAAATAAGCGAAGATTTGCAGAATGCTTACTAATGCCTTTTTTCTGTTCTTTTCCCTTTTCCTCAGGAAGCGGCGTGCCGGGGTGGGAAAGACACCGGCGAAGATGCCCGCAGAACAGAAGGAGCGATGAATGATGGGCAGAAGCGCCGCAAGGTAAGGCTGTTCCTAACTGTGTTCTTGTTCTTGCAGGAGCTGAGCGCAGAAGAAAGATGCAGGCCTACTGGAGACCGTTCCGAACACGGTGAGTGTCACGCTCCAGGTGCAGAAAACGCAAAGCATGTTTCTCAGCCTGGGTGTCTCTTAAATAGTCTCTGGATATCCCAGGTGTCTCTGGGCTGAACCACACCCAAAAGACTAGACCGCACATGCAGTTCTGGGAACCAAAATATGTGGGGGCATCCATCTTGTCTCCATCAATGCACTACAAGTCCAATCCCCAATGTTATCCTATGGGAGTGAGTGAGTCTGGTGCCACAAGTGCCAAGTCTGACTCCAAGTGGGTCTTTGGAGGGATGGAGAGGCCCTTGAGGGCCATGTAGGTGATCGTGGCCTGGCTCCAGCCTGACATCTTGGAGGGCTGGGGACATGAGGGGCAGGAATCATGACAGGAATAGACTAAAATAAGACAACCTCTGTTAATCCCGGGGGAGGCCACAAGGGTCGTCCCCACCCAGCCGGCCGCCACACGCCTAACGAACCAATACCAAACACAACGGGGCTGCATAAATTGGAAGAAAACGCTTTAGGAGTTCCCATTCCAAGAGGCATTAGGGGGCCAAGACGACCTAGACCCTGAGCACAGCATGGACTGGGCCGAGGACCCGGCAAAGGCTGCCACGGCCATGGAAAATGGCTTCGCCTCAGTATTGCAAGAAATAAGGGACATGTGATCGGACATAGCTCAAAAGCTAGAGAAAATGGACCAGCAAGTGAACAAAGTAGAAGATAGGTTACACCAACTGGAGACCAATCAGATGACGTCCACCATCTTGGATGAACAGATATATATACAAGATTGTCAACAATGTAAAAGAAAGACGAGGAAAGAGCCCTACAAATGGATGATTTTGAGACCAGGGAATGGAGGAATAACCCCTGGTTCTTTGTCATCCTGGAGGTGGACAGGGAGACAGAGAGGCACATCTGCTGTGTGGTCAGGGATGTGATCCACCTCCTGTTTGGGAACAAGGTGACAACAGAACCCACGATAGACAGGGTGTACAGAGCAGGGGGCAGAGCCAGGGGCCCCCACTCCATCCTTGTGCGCTTCCACTACTATGCGGAAAAAATGAAAATCCTGGAGGAATCCAAGAAAGCCCACAACATCACATATAACAATGCAAGAATATCGATCTTCGAAGATCTGTCCACTTTCACGCTGGCTAGATGACAACTGTGACACCCCCTGACCCAATATCTGCGGGCAAAAGTGGTACGGTACTGGTGGGCTACCCCTTCTCTCTTTCCTTTGAATACATGGGCCAAAGATCATGTCTTGTCACTGAAGACGACAAAGGGGCGATCAAGAATATGTGGACTCCGGCGACGACCAGAGACGGCCCACTGGGGAAGCAGTGGGTGCAACAGGTGGGAAAGGAAACATGAGGGACAGGAGACGAATCCCAGGATCCAGAAAATTCAAGAAACTGAACACTCCCCCACTGCCCCAAGTCGATGGTCCGGGTGGCTCCAGCGGATGTTGGAGATCCCCTTCTGATGTGATATGATATGATATGGCATTTATAACATGCCTATACACAAGTGTTTCAAGGCGCGACGAGGCAAGGGAGGGGGAACAGAGGGAAGACAAAGACAACCATCCTACTAGGCCAGGTATCATTCAGATCATGCAAGTGCATGTGAAGAGGTAAGGGGGAAGTACGGGGGAAGGGGGAAGGGACAGTGCAGTACATGGGATAATAGAATAAATAACAATAGGTAAAAGTACAGACAGCTGGTGGCAAGTGGAAGGGTAAGTGCAGACATTGGGTGTCAAGTGCTGGAAGTTTGACTGAAAGGGATACAGAAGACAGTCCCCAAGTGCAGTGGTTGCCCGAAAGGCAGTGCAGGAGTGCGACTAGCAGGGAAGGGTCCTGGGCCCGAGATAAGAGCGTGTCAGGTAGCCACTGCAGTTTCAGTTTCAGCCAGGAATGCAGCAGGGGAGAGGAGGAGAAAAAGCAGAAGCAAAGAGAAAGGTTTTGAGGTGCTTCCGAAACTGGGGATGATTCTCCTCAAATTTCAGGGAGGCTGTTCCAGAGGGAGACCCCAGCCGAAGAAAGAGATCTATAACCAACTTGTTGCTTGGAGTAGCAAATGACCCTGAGGGAGTTGGAGGTGGATGAGCGAATAGCTCGAGAAGGAAGACATTTAGGAACAAAGAGTTGGAGGTATTGTGGCCCCAGAAGGCCTTGTGGACAATGCTGGGGGTTTTGAACTTAATCCTCTCAGCCACGGGGAGCCAGTGCAGAGATTTCAGTCCTTGAGAGATACAATCCCTGGGCTTGAGGCCAAGGACAAGTCTCGTAGTTCTGTTCTGGATGAGTTGCAGAGGGCAGAGAGTAGAAGCAGGCCGATTTAGAAAGAGGCTGTTGCAGTAGTCCAGCCTAGAGAGACAGTGAGCTTCTGGGAGAAAGAGAGGAAAGGAAGAATACCTCTGAGGAGGTGCAGCTGGTAATGTGACTTCTTAGAGACATTGGAGATGTGAGGAGAGAAGGAGAGTGTGGAGTTTAAGATGACCCCAAGGTTTTTTGCCTCACAAGTGGGAGCAGGAAGAGGGCCAAGAGAAGCCAGCCAGTGAGTGACAGGAAAAGAGGGTGGTGGTGTACCGATGAGGAGAATATCAGTCTTTCTGGCATTAAGGCAGAGATTGTTGGCGGCGCACCACTCCTGGATGGTGGACAGGCAGTCAGAGATGAGAGAGGGAGAAGAGGTGCTTGAAGGTAGCCTGAAAATGAGCTGAGTGTCATCCGCATAGCACTGGAATTTGGGGCAGAGAGGGCTGCAATGCAGTGGGCAAGTAGTGCCAGGTATTGTTTGAACAGCCAGGGAGAGAGGTTAGACCCCTGAGGAACACCACAGGTAGAGATAGAGGAGAGGAAGGACCCAAGTTGAACCTGGGAGGGTCTATCAGAGAGGAAAGAAGTCAGCCACATCTGGGCCAAGGACGTGGTCCTGTGACCTGATCTCCCGCATGGCAAGCTTCCCCAGCAAATAGCAAGTACAGGGGGAACTTTCACAGGAGAGTAATGTTAGAAAAATAGCATCTCTGATAGGGGAAGGGGAGGAATGTGGGGGCTCAAGCCATGAGGTAAATCTAATGAGGGGCCCTGCCGAAGCGGGCACAGTGGTGGTCCAGTTAAGCACCAGGAATGGTCAAACTTTTTGGCTGGGCACCGGGGGACGGGGGAGAGGGGATACAGAGGGAAGGCACAAAGGTGTTGGTAGACGGGAAGGGGGGCAGTTGGGGGTCAAGTTCCACCCAGGGTGTAAAGGACGAGGGGGCCAGGGGAGGAAGGTGGGATGGGGAGAGGTGAAAAAAAGGTGAAAGTAGTTTCAAGCTTACATTGAGCCATACAAGCAGGGCTAGGAGAAGGTGAAATAGGTCAGGGGGACTTCCCGGGGATATTCACTAGAGACAACCTTACACTCAGGAATGGCTCATCACCTACCGGTGCTGGAAATAGGCTCCCTCAACTTCAGGGGAATGAACTCGCCCACAAAGAGATCCCTACTTGGCAGGGAATTCAGACGGGCCAAACTAGACCTGTTCTTCCTCCAAGAGACACACTGGGCGAGGGGGAAAGAACTAGAGCGTCCATGGGAGAAGGATAGGGGAGGTATTTCACGCTTCATGCAAAATGAAAAAAAGGGGTGTGCCGATTATAATGGCCAATGATTTGGGCTTCAAAACGGAGGCTTCGACTAAAGACCCAGAGGGTTGGTACTTGTTTATTAAAGGAAGGCTCCAGGGGTTGTGGTTGACTCTGGCAGTGATCTATGGTCCGAACGAACGTCAGGTGCAGTTTTGGGAGGAGGTAAAGGACAAATGAATAGTCTTGTGGAAGGGACCTTAATTGTAGGAGGGGACTTCAACATGGTAATAAACCCCTCGAGAGACAGGAGGAGATTGGCACCTTACGCTCTCCCAACGGCAGATGACCCCATATCTCAAAGTTTCTGCAGAATCAACCATGAGCTAGGTCTGGAAGACACGTTCCCGAGCTCGGTAGAAGGTGACTCCCCCATACACATTATTCAAGAATCCATGAAACCTTCTCCAGGATTGACCATATACTGGTAGATAGTTCCCTACTCGCCCACGCGAAGGACCGTAGGATGGACCCTGTCTCCTGCTCCGACTATGACCTAGTGAGAATTACCCTGATGGGAGGTTGGGGTCGACAGCGAAGGAGCAGATGGAATTGTAATGATGCAAAGTAATTGCCAAAATGGTGCTAGAAAACACAGTAGAATACTTTGATTTGAATGATAATGGGGAGGTCAGCCCGCATATCCTATGGGACGGATTTAAGGCTACTATATGGTGGGCCCTGATAAAAGCTGGAGCACAAAAGAAAAGGGAAAGGGACAACCAGGAAAAGGCCCTCTGAGACAAAATTGCGGAACTACAGCCGGGAGAAGCACCAGGCACTTCCATCACCCCAGACCAAGCGGCAGCCCTAGACCAGTACAGGACCCAACTAACGGATCTCTTGCTGACCAAAACAGAAAGGACCCTTCAGTTCTTCAAATGAAAATATTATGAGAAGGGAGACAGGGCAGACACAATTTTGGCATGGAAATTGATGGAAGCCCAGAAGAATAAAATGGTAAAAGCAACGAAATCTGATGTGGGTACGTTAACATATGATACCCCGAGTATAGGTGGGTCCTTCAAACAATATTATGAAAAGCTATATAAATCTGAATGTAATGGTAATATTGCCCTAATTGAAGATTTCCTTGAAAAGATTTCTATACCTGGCCTAGCGAGAGATGTTGTAGATAAGCTAGAGACCCCTATTGCAGAGGAGGACATTTTCCAGGTGAAAAAGGCAATGAAAGGAGGTACGACACCTTGGGAAGATGGATTCTCTTACAAACTGTTCCGTTCCACCCTCGCCCTGCACCTAGCTAGAGTCTTTAACGCAGTCCTCAAGGGGGAGACCCTACCTGAGACAATGATAGGGGCCATTATTGTGGTGTTACCGAAGGAGGGAAAGTACCCAACCGAGTGCTCGCCCAATATCCTTACTCAATACAGATGTCAAGATTCTGCCGAAGGTGCTCGGTAAAAGGATGGAGGGGATTATTCCCTCCCTGGTCCATGGTGATCAAATGGGCTTCATTAGGGGATGCCAGGGGTCGGATAACATCCGGAAAACCTTAGACCTTATCCACTACACACAGAAATCAGATCTCAATGCCAGCCTGCTTTCTCTCGACTCAGAGAAAGCCTTTGATAGAGTGGAATGGAGGTATTTTATGGTCCTCCTTCAGAAAATGGGGTTTGGGGAGCACATGAGAAAATGGATAGCCACCCTGTACAGCACCCCCACTGCGAAAGTACAAGTAAATGGGGAACTTATGGCCTCCTTTAATCTTACCTGGGGTACGAGCGAGGGTTGCCCTCTGCCCCGCTGATATATGCCCTCACGATGGAACCCCTAGTAATAGCTGTGAGGACACAACCAGGAATACAGGGGATTCACAGGGGCCTGGTGGAATTCAAACTCTCCCTTTTTACAGTCGACATCTTGGGCTATTTAGTAGATCCGCACTTGTCGCTCCCTCCCCTTCTCTCCCTAATTGATAGCTTTGGGGTCTTTTCGGGTTGAAAATGAACAAATCAAAATCCATGTTACTACGCCTTCGAGTACACGACCCGATCTTGGATCCTCTGACCACCTTCCTTGAGGTCAGGGTTGAAAAATCTGCACTCCAATATCTAGGTGTGCATGTCACTAGGGATCTCTCTGCGCTGGTTACCACCAGCTATGATCCTTTATTGGTCACCATCAAGACAGATCTAAAAAGACGGGGCAACATGATTCTGTCATGATACGGCCATATGACGGTGGTGAAGATGAATGCCCAACCGAGACTATTATACTTGTTCACAGTCCTCCCTACGAAAGTACCAGAACACACCTTTAAAGAACTCCAATCAGCAGTGGACAAATTCATCTGGCAGTGTAACTCCCCGAGGACCAAGAGGTCCATTCTCACCTTCCCCATGACATCCCTTGTTAATTTGCATAATTTAAGTAACTTAGGGTTTCACCACCCTACGTTACTAGGGGAATCCAGACGTGGACCCCTTGCTCACTATTCTTAGAGAGGCACAGCTCCACCATACTGATGAGGTCCAACCAGACCGAAACATGTGTCTGGGGTTGCTGTTGATACTCTTGTTCAGAGGAGAATTGTCTAGCATTTTGGTGCTGGACTACCCTGAGGGCAGGACAAAGACTGAAATGTTTAGTATATTTCTCCTTCATGAAAGATACTGAGCTAAAGACTCTGGGTAAGGGTCTTGGAACCGTGATTAATGTCTGGCAGAGGGACTCCCAGAACCCCCCTTGTTAATTTGTATAATTTAAGTAACTTTAGGTCTCACTGTAAGTTACTAGGGGAATCCAGATGTGAATCTCCTGCTCACTATTCTTAGAGAGTCACAGCTGCATCTTACTGATGAGGTCCAACCAGACTGATGCACATGTTTGGGGTTGCTGTTGGTATTCTTGTTCAGATGAGAATTGCCTAGCATTTCAGTGCTGTACTGCCCCAGAGCAGGACAAAGACTGATATGTTTTGGATATCTTTCCTCTATGAAAGAGAGTGAGCTAAAGAATCTGGGTAAGGCTCTTGATAACCAGTACTAGTGTCCAGGCAGAGGAACTCCCAGGACCCCCCTTGTTCATTTGCATTTCAGTTTCATACCAGGAACAATGGAGAGGGTGCTGCATAATAAATATGCTTCTAAATGTCAATGAGATTGACAAAAGTACAGCATTGACTGCAAGTCTGAATGAGAAGGGTGGGGTAATAACCAAGGCAAACATTGGGAAACAGGAAACTTGGGATCCATTTCCAATATCAAAATCTGGGGCAAGATTACCAAAAGTGCACTTATTGAACAAACACAGTGTGTCATTTGTCCTGCAGAGGACTTGGTATGACAGATGATGTCACAAGGCTCATTCTGCAACACATAATGAAATGTACATTGTGTATGTTCAAGCAGTTAAATAGAGACATCTGAAAGCATGCTGAAAAACATGCTGATGGCAATCAGGTCCCGTGCACTGTACACGGACTGCACACACCAAGACTCATTATTTGAGGAGCCACACGAGAGTCCTAGGCCTTGTCTGGGGATTATCTAGGACATGGTCCAGTTACAGACTACAAACCGACGTTTGACGCCTCTGGCTCACTATAAAAGTACACTGAGCTTTCGCTCTCACTAAATTACATGACGCTATTCTCTAATTTGTCATCAAAGTATGCATGCTTAAGATGCTCTTGGTAGGTCTTTGGAGAGGGCTTTCCATTTCACAAAAAAGTTACTTTGATCTCTAATTTAGGAGCACGTCAGAATTGTTCATAGTAATTTCTTTGTGAATCAATTCAGGGTCTGATTTACACAAACATGTTCAATGGGACTTTCCCATTTTAAAAAAGTTTTTGTGAATTAAGTTCTTCTTTTCATTGTGAATTCAGATTGTCATGTCACTCTTTTGCGTGTAAGCCCCTTTGTTTTCACAAAGGTTCTAATTCGATTTCTTCACCCAAACACCTGTCAGATGATGCACTTTTTCTTAATCATCTGCACAATTCACAATTAATATCCCTATTTGTGTGTGTAGCAACTGCAAATGCAGGTTTGAACAAAAATCCTTAAACCAGCATTGGCCTAATTTTGCAAATACGGAAAATTGTCTGGAAGGAACAACCTTCATTGACACTTTTGTGCAAAAGAGTCCTCGCGATGCAATGTGTGTCATTTGCAATATGAGGTGCAAAATAAAAAGGTGTGTTAAAACTGGCAAAATCACTTCAATATTTTTTCTATACCTCGTAATACAAAAAATATATAAATGCTGCCCACCATTTATTCATCGAAGGCACAAATTAATGTGGATTCCTGCAGAATCCTCCTGCTTTTAGCCAGTGCCTGGAAGAGAAGCGATCATGCACCACATGAGTGTTTAAATTCAGTTTTTTCACATTCCAAATCCCAATATAGCAGTTGGGATGTAAAATCAGCATTGCAGGTGAGCGGGCTCTAAGGCCAATCACCTGAAATACACCCACTGACCTCAGTCCCATACCCGTGTTAGTGCAGGGGAACAATTCATGTCTGGGCCTGATTTACAAATGCATTTTTCTATTTTTATTTGGTTGGATAATATAATCATCCTTTCAAATATATAACAAATCATCACTTTACATCACGTTAAAATAATATATACATGTTATCTGTAATTATTCCATGGTATTTAGCTTATTACTTCAAACAAAATATCGTTTTATTCAAATTTAACACATACATTAATGATACCATAAAAACACCATTTCATTTCATTACATTTCATTGTCCATCCTTCCACTTTTATGGAAAATTACATCCAAGAAATGAACTATTGCCGCTCGTACCACTAATTTGGAGCTGTTGAAAATGTGTTGCCAAATTTCACTCGTTTCCATATTACGATAGATATTCACTAAGTATTTCTTAAAGTAGATTTCACGTTTATTGGACAACATGGGACAGGTCATTATGCAATGCTCCAAAGTTTCTTTTTCAGCTTTATCCAAGTAGAAGCGACACTTGTTCAATTCTATTGGAATTAGTTTCCTTCTGGCCATAATCTCTCTTGTCGGCCGTAAATTCAGCCTAAATCTTAAGTATTGGTCACGTATGTATGGTGATGGACATTTGGTGTGGTAGTTAGCCATTATGCGAAAGCTTTTGTGCCCAAACAAGTGTGTAGTGAAATCCTTATATTTAAGGTAGGAATTTCGGTTTTCAGTGCAGTCATGTTGGTACATTTTTTGTTTAGCTCGTTGGGGATTGTGAAGTAGAAGATCTAGTGTGATTGAGGCATCGGCTAAAGCATCCAGTGTATAATTACACCACAGCTTTGTGAGCCAATAGATGTTGTGCCATAATGTCTAAAATGCCACAGGTGGATATCCTCATAATAGACTTTCTGAAAAGTGCACACATTCTCCACTTAATGTGTGATTGCAACGAAAGTAAGCCTAATTCATGTTGAATGAGAGGTAATGGGGTGGACTTGGGTAAGTGAAGTAGTTGCTTCCAAAAGCGTGATTCAAGCTTGTGCCACCACTTATGATCTTTTGGCAAAAAGGTCTCAGCCCCATAGATTAAGGCAGGAATCACTTTTTGTTGGTCGAATTGCATGATATGTGTCAAAGAAAATTGGCCAAATTTGCCTCTAAGTATTTTATCTTGAGAGATTACAATTTGGAGTTTGCAAATCATCTCATGTTCAATTGTCTGGTTAGACATAGAGTCTGAAATAGTGATTCCCAGATATTTATAATGTTGGACTTTTAAAAGAATCTGTTTTTGTAAATACCAATTGCAAGATCTTACTTTTGTTTTCACGTGTGGTTTACACACCATTATTTGTGTTTTTTGTATGTTGGTTGTCAAATTGTTAGCAGACACATACAGATCCAATTCATTGAGCAAGGTCTGCAACCCTGTAGGAGTCTGTGAGATAAGTATAAGGTCATCTGCATAAAGTAAGTGACACATTGCATAAGGACCCAGTTTGGGAGGATCACATTGTACTGATTGCAAGGATATCCCCAAGTCAAGCAAGAACAGATTGAAAATGGAAGACGCCAATAAACGTCCCTGTTTGAGACCTCAATACATTTCAAAGAAGGCAGAAAATATACCTGCTAAAGTTAGTCTGACTTGGATTGTCGTGTTAGAGTGAAGTAAAATGATCAAAGACAATATAGAAAGAGGGCAATTATACCACAATAGTTTATGGTACATGATGAAGCGGTCAATAGAATCGAATGCGGCTCGAAAGGCAATGAATGCTAAATATAGCAATTGATTTCTAGTCGCATACTTAGATTTTAACATATTCAGAACGATCAAGTTAGGATTAGTTCCATGGCCAGCAACAAAACCCAAAGGGATTTCTAAGTTGATATTGCAGTGTCCATTCATTTAATTCACTTAGAATTATTCTAGAGAATATCTTTCCTGGGGTGTCTTATAATTCTATGGGTGTATAGCTAGTTGGTGATGTTCGATCCCCTTTTTTGTAATTTGGGACTATAATGGAATGTTTCCATGTTGCCGGCAGAGATTTTGTTTTGTTGATAAGAGTGAATACATTAAATAAAATGTTTGCCCACAATTCTGGATGTCTTTTCAAAGTTCGATTTGAGAGACCGTCAGGGCCACCAGCTCCCGATTGGATGATTTTATTTATAAAATATCAGATGTCATCTAGATCAAATTTTAGATGGAAATGTTTAGAAACTTCCCAGAAATTTGAATTTGAAGAATTCTGGGCAAGGGCATAAAGATCAGAAAAGTGGGCAATCCAATTTTGCTCTGTAAAATTGTTAGCCTGAGCAACGGACTGAGGACCATGGGCCACTTGATTGAAAAGGGACCAGGTTCCCACAATACTTTTAGATTGTAATGAACACAACATAGATTCCTCATCTTTTTGGTATATTTTGGCTTGCATTGCCTTTAGCCAGTTTTTAAATTTGGTCTTGATGTTGGCCAAAATCGAGGCTCTCACTGTCAATGGTTCTTTTAGGGCTTCTCGCTTTTGAAATCGATAATGGGCTTTCTTGGCTTTTACTTCCCAATTGAATACATGCAATTTGGGCCGAGACAATGTGTTAGGTGGTACATTCTTAGAGGTGTTAGAGTTTTGAAAATGTTGCATCATATCTGAGTAAACAATATCATGATCGAGTGATACCGCTCTCAGTTTAGAAAGTTGGGAACCCATGTATAAGTTGAAATTAATTAATGGTTTCACTGACCATCAGAGTCAATTACCACCAGCATTCACAGTTAGACACTCTTGTTGATGACTCTTATGTTCGATTACATTGGGTTTGGAGGTAGCCCACTGTGCTATCAGTTGGCTATGGTCACTATAGTTATTTTCAACAATGCGAAAATCGAGTATGCAGTGAAACAGTTGGGCATTTACATAGATAAAGTCAATAGTGGAAGTACAAGGACCCCTCCGCCATGTTGGACATGGGGGAATGTCCGATGGAAAAGCTCCATTAAGCTTAATTAAATTGTGATATGACACAAAAGATAGCCAATTTGCCAGTCTAGGGTTATTATTAGACGGCTTCTCGGATGTCCAATCAAGGTTCAAATCACCTGCAATGATGATCTGCGTGATTGAAGGGTCCATTATAGTTAGATTTAATAATTCACCCAAATCATTTAGAAAGCTTCCATCGGATATTCCCACCGGATTCCAATATACATTGATCAGGGCATAGGTGGTGTTATAAATTCTTACTTTTACCAATTGCATATATTTATTAGGGGACACCCATTCCTGAGCTACGATGCCTTGATCTATTGTAATGGCAATAAGTAACCCAGATGTTGGTCTCCCAGAGTTCGGTTTGGAGGCAGGATTAAAACATCATAATTGTCCCACAATGGAGCAGGCATCATCCACGTTTCTTGTAACATAAGGATATTATGTTCTGTTAGTGAGCGTTCATTGTTATTTATCAGATGGCTGAACCCCCTTGTTTTCCAACTGATGAGTGAGATATTCTGGACATTAGTTACATGAGCTAGTTAGTCTGTATGGGAGATTACTCCACATTTACATTCTCTTTGATTACAAGTTGATGTATTTTGCTGTAGTACTAAGGGGAAGACCTTAGTCTTGTTTGCTTGATATTGAGAAGTGTGACTAAGCTCACTCACTTCCACAAAATTAGTGCTAATTACAAAGCCTAAAGTAAGAAGTTGATTGTTTGCCATCCATATGTTTTTTTGGATGACTCTGGAATTCATCCAGATCCTGACTGAGTTCAAGTTTGTTTTGGACAGAAACTCTACTAGTGCAATGTCAGTAGTGTTGTTATCTTCAAGCAAGGGAATGTCAGAAAAAATGGTCAAAATGGACCTCCGATTCAGGTCATATTGAGTGGACAGGCTCGGTGTACAAGCTAGCCTGAGTGAGAAATTTGCTGGCAATTACATATTCTGGTTCTCTAGGGGACCTTTTGTTATTGATTTAGAAATCATATTAGGGCTTGAGATATCCGTCGGAAACTTGGATTTTGTGTTTATGGCTGATTGGATTAGTTGCAGAATCTCAGGAGCAACTTGGGCCAAGAGGGCATGTTCATTCTTAATAGACATTGCTAAATTACCATCAGGGTGGACAAGAGAATTCTGATGTTGATGGATGTTGTCAAGAGGGCGCTCGCCAGTCCGTTCAAAGTACACGGCCCAGATTTAGAGGAAGGCATGGACTTGCTCTCTATGGTTCGTTAAGCAGAGTTTACAGCTCCCATCTTTACTTGGGAGTCTGCGATCTTCGAGCAATCCGTTAGTCGAACATCATGATTAGTGTCACTCTTCGTCAAAATAGGAAGTGATGGTTGACTACTCATGTAAGCGTCAACAGCTTTCCTAATCTCCAGTCGATGGAATTCTTTAATGATCAATTCAGAACATAGTTTTACATTCGTAGTAGAGGATTTAGTCGAAGTTGAGTCGATTAAACTCACATTACAATTGTCATGTTTATCTTGAGCCAGAGCTGCTTTAACAAGATCATCAAGCGGAGCAAAGGGCACCAGTGGATTTAATGCTTCAGACACTGGTTTCGTCATTTTGTTAAGAATAATCTGCTGATACTTTTCGGAGACTATATTTGCTGCTGATATTGTACTTTTATTTGGGGGATTCAGTCTTTTAATAAACTGTTTCGTTTTGGCGCTTTTAATATTCTTTGAATTCGTTTGATTCTTTTGCAGTTTGGTTTGAGGATGACAGGTCGATGATGAGCTGTGCTTGGTGTTTTAGGAAAAGATGGTATACACAGCTTGGGAGGCTTTCTCACACTCCAACTGAATGTGACTCGGGCCCTTTTCCGTACTGGTGGACTCAATATTTAATCGAGTATCAGGGCATATGAATTCAACATTTGCGCCAGGAGTGCAAATAGTTTTGTCAATAAGATGCATAATATCAAAGATTGATTCTGCCGCAGGTGTAGATAACAGCACCACCTTATTTGGGTCTGAGCACCTTCAGGGTTATGAGAGGTGACAGCCATGGGGATGGAAGGAGTTTCGGGGACTAGACATGAAGGACACTTAAGCTCTATCATGGACGAGGTTTTATGTTGCCATAATATTAATTTCTCAATTTGAACCGCCTGTTCATTGAGTTTACCATTGAGTGTTTCAAATAACTTTGTTAACGTTAACAAAGATAGCTGCATAGTATTTAGTACAATTTCTACCAAAAGAACACCACCTTCCATACAATTCACAGGGATGGATTCGATTTTAGGTGTCTGCATGGCAGTAGGTCTGCGTGGGGTTGGAACACAATATGAGACATTAGCACTGGAGTTACTCTTATCACTGCTAGTGAACATTATGGGTGATTTCGAAAGATTTTCAGGAAGCAGGTGTGGAGAAAAACATGAATTGGATAAATTAAGATCAATTACAGCCACATCAGAATCCACCGCAATTACAGACCCATCGACCGTGACCATTTGTGCTGTCGGGGGTATATTATCTAGAAGGCTATTGTCCGTAATTGAGTTGTGCTTCCTAAAGTGGACGCCGGTTTGCTCAGTGCCACCACAAGGAGCAACTCGTACAGACTTGCACACAATATTATCACAATTAGCATGATCATCCTTATTGCATTTAATGATAGCATTGTACTTTGCACTGCAACTCTTGAATTGAGTACATCAATAGTTACCGTCGAGTCTGATAGACCATCATTTGGCATTGATGTAGGCATGACAATATGATGGTCTGTGCAATATTTTCGTATGTCCATCATGATCATATCTTTGAGACCAGGCTTTGTGGATTTGAGTCTTCGTGAGTCTTTCGGGGTGGAAGTCTGATTAAGAAAACACTTCCGTGTGTTCACAACAACCGCCTTTGTGGCAGCTGGTTGAGTTTCCGGCAACAAGCCCTTTGGCATGCCGGTTTGGAACACATTACACTGCTAGTCGTACAAATGCACCCGAGGAGCCCGGAAGATCTGCCTCACCGCGCCGCCGAGGCGAAGAGGCAAAGAGGGACTTCACGTCCTGTAAATGCATTTTACAACATGGCAATCCCATTGAAAAACACTCTGTGAATCAGGCCATATGTTTCACTGTAGCACCCGACACTTGTTAGGGTACATTTTCATTTCTATGCTACTAAATCCTCCTCACATGTTAGATCTGCAGAACTGTTTACTGGACTTGGTGATAATGTGAATGGAAGAAATGGTTACAGAGCGCAAACCTTCAGTGGTTCAATTGCAAGTAACCTCTTATGTTAGTAACAGTAGAAGTTACTGAGATGTAAGGTGCAGGGGAGAACAAAATTGGTCCTGGCACATGGGCCAAAGATAGACAGAAAAAAATAAGTTCCCTAAACTAGGGAACTCCCATCCCCTGCACACTATCACTGGCCAATTTAAAGCCAAGTACTTTAGAAGTAAAACTTTAATAAATGATGTAACTAATTGTTGGTTTTAGAATACATTCAATGATAAACAATGTTTTCTCAGATGATCGTTTGAAATCAATTCAAAAATAGACCTGAGTGTTTTTTTTACAAAAATATAGGCCTTTATGATGTGATCCAACGCGTTTTGAGAAATCTTCTCTTCATCAGGGGTCTTGATTAGGTTTTTAATCTACACATTTTTAAGAACAAAGTAATCTTCTATCAGTATTTGCAAACACATTGTCAAATACAACAAGTTAGATTGCTCTAAGGTATATCTAGTAGGGAACAAACCAAAATTACATGCGATTAGTATCTCTTACTATCAAAGTCTAAATGAAAATACAGATTATACAACAAAAATTAGATAGTTATGATGATATGCATAATCCAGACATAATGTATTTAGCCTCATCATGATATGTACCTTAAATTCATCCGCGATCTCAATGGATTCTATTCTCTAGACGAATCTTACAGTGTACCAAGCGACTTTTCTTATCAGCATACCATTCTGGCAAACCTATGAATGATGATGATAGTGTCCTGAAATGTAAGTTTACTAGAAGCAGTATGTAAGTGTATATGCCCTGGTAAATAAATTGCAAATGCTAATTATGCTCCACTCACACTCACCAAGGCAACCCTCTACACCGGCCAATACAGACAGTAGTGATATCACCAGTGGGGAAGGGGAAATTCCCAATATACCGATCGTCACAGCTACAAAAGTGGAAGGAACATTGCCAGTACAACCAGGTACGAGCACCACTAGAGTCACTCCAACACTGCCCCTTTTTTAGACGAAGGAAGACTAGGAGAGGGCAGATGAAAACCAAGGACGAAAAACAAGTAAGGGAATCCATAGTCATGAACATATCATCTAGAAATCTTACCAAGGCAAAGATGGACACTTTACACTTAGGCTTGTCTTTCATTCCTATGAATAACAATTCTAATTTTGAAGAGCAGATCAATTAATCAAACTGATCTGAAAAATGGAACTGAAAATATTCTTTGAGTCCATGACGGAAATACAGGAGAGACCCACAACATTTGACTTTTTAGAGATGAAATCAAAAAGTTCCTTTCATCCCCAAGTTAACCATTCTGTAATAGACATGTTCAAGTTGAAAACGACCGAGGACTTTAAGAGGACAAACTAAAACCCTAATAGACACAGCAATATTAGAAGGCATCAGTTACAATTCCTGAAGGAACTGGCAGAGGATACTTCTATTACCCTGAAAACTGCTGATAAAGGAGGGGCCCTGGTTATTATGGACAGCTGGCTTTATCATTAGGGCTGCCTTCATGTATTACAGGATCCTAACACATATCTTTTGTTCGATCATGAACCGACAAATATCATTACAACTTTGACTGAGGAAACCATTAACGAAGCTAGTGAGTCAGAATGGATAACTCCTTGGACAGCTGATTTCTTGACCATAAAGCACCCAGTGATTCCGGTATTCTATGCACTGCCTTTCATTCCATAGTGGCAGGAACTGAGAGTGTCTTTAACCCTTTAGTGGTATATTTAGATACGGCTTTACAACTACTAGTCCAGCAGAATTCTACATACCTTAAAGACACATCACATTTCTTAATGCTGTTGAGTGAATTACAATTTACAGACGCCAACCCTATCTTTTTCTCGTTAGATGTTAGTAGCCTATGCACCTCCATTCCTCATGGTGTGGGCATTGAAGCCATGGAATGGTTTCTGCTTGAACGTGAGAATGTACAGATCCACAAGGTTTTTGCAATCAAACTTATTAACTTGACATATCACAATAACTATTTTAGGTATGATGGGAAATTTTATTTGCATATATCAGGGACATCCATGGGTTCCTCTGTGGCACCAACCTATGCTAACCTATTCCTGCTCTACTTTGAAAAGAACCATATCTTAGAACAAGACCCTGGTGTTCCAAAATACTATTTTGTGTTTGCCATTTGGAATGGCACAGGGTCAGAACTTGGGGACTTTTTTTCGATACTTGAACAATTGCCTTGAGCATATTAAATTTACATTGGAAGTAGGGGACCCTAGTTTACACTTCTTAGATGTTCAGGTAACCTACGCAGGAGGGGAACTTTCTACCAACATATATAGAAAGCCAATGGCTGTGAATAACACATACCACTTCAAAGGTTTTCACCACAAACACTTGAAAAGAAGCCTTCCATGTAGTCAGTTCTTGGGACTAAAAACCATAGGTTCAACAGAGACATCTCACAAAGAGAATATGATACTATGACAGAGAGGTTCAAAGACTGTGGATATGCCACAGACATACTAGAGTGGCCAGTTGTAAGGATAAAAATACACAAAAGAGAAGACCTCCTGAAGCTGAGGCATAGTTAGGATAAAACGCAGATGACATACACTTTACGTTTCTCGATGCAAAACCATCAGGTCTGTAGAGTCATCAAGAAAAATTGGAATGTAATAAAACTTGATTCCACTCTTAACCGTCTATTTCCAGATCCACCCATGATGGTGTATAAAAGGCGAAGGAATTTGAGGGACTCTCTCGTTAGAGCAGAGCGACCCAAACAATCAACACAAAGGGTACTGCGAAAACAGAAGGCAGGCACATATCCCTGTCTTGATTGCCAGCATTGTTCTAGAATTATTAAGGGGGAATATATCAGTCACCCCAATACCCAAAAAAAGATTAAACGGCATGATTTTGCCACATGCAATAGCAAAAAGGTCCTTTATGCGCCACGATGTCCTTGCGGAAAATACTATGTGGGACAGACAATACGGAAAGCAAATGACAGATGGATGGAACATAAGTCCAATGTAAGAGCAGCAAATGATAAATCACCAATTTTTAGACACTTTCGAGACAAGCATCACACCATTGCATAGATGAGATGGGGAGTCCTTGAAGTAGTACACCCTCTTCCTAGAGGAGGAGACATGGCAAAGAAACGTGCACAACGTGAACTGCATTTGATTTATTATCTGGATGCAAGGACCCGTTTGGGCATAAATGAATAATTCTACCTTTAATCTTCAAATATGGGCGTAACTACTAGCCAGGTTTTTTTGTACTAAAGTCACATACCTAACAGTGACAACATCGACACTATAGTATATGCTAAGTTATTTCCTAATATAGTGAAGATAGCAGAGAATGTCAGATTGCACACTGCTTTGAGATAGTTTTACATCATTTTATTGTACTGTAACATTTATCTGATGCATCATGAGACAGTGAGACACCGGAATGAAGACCTTTCATAAGGAATATGGTATCACCCATCTTGTAATCTAAAGTATTGGCACTGGTGTGGATTACTAGATTGTACACTATCCGTTTGGAGTATTTCCTAATTATGCCTTAAAGATGGATTCATTCGTTTTTTGTAAAAACAGATAATGAGGGATGTCATTTCCGCAGTACACCATTTTAAAACTTTATAATTCTACCTCTTCCTTTAAGTGGATAATTTATTTACATCTTATAAAACAAAGGGCTTCATTATATTCGCTGATGTTCAGGGCAGTAGATCAATGTGGCAATGTACAGCACATTTTTATTTTATTTTTTCTAAAGATGGCGACGAGCATATAACAGATATTAGGAGCAGATCATGGGGTTTGTTCACAGGCAAATCCCAATGCACGTTCATCCACAGCTAGGATAATATCTCCACATAAGGACCCCTTGAATAATTCATGTTGGCCTTACTCAAGATGGTATTAAACCTTATTATTAAGATCCTCAGTCCATAAAAGCAACGACCTGGAATTTGTTTACATGAATGATGTAAGTGCCATCACAACAGCTTGACGTCACCACGCCCACAAGATATGCTGTGTTATTAAGCGCCCATTTTGTTTCATGAGGTAAACAGAAGGCCGAGGATTCACACTGCAGTCTTTTAACTACAGCTACTAGCGCTTCTAGTTACGACTGTTTGGTAAGCTACCTTTTTTAACGGGTATTGCAGACAGCTCCTGCTTTACGATCCTAGGAATATGTTTAAGCCATACAGGGTAATTCATAGAATTTCGCAGAAAAGTGTCGCAAGCGGCTGGCGCAGAGTGTCCGCGTGCGATTGACTGCGCCAGGCACGTGCGCTAAAACCGATTTCCGCGCACAGCGTATTCATGGATTTTAGGCTCCCAAACCAGCCGTGGCGCAGAGTATCGCAGCGACCCTGCAGCAGCGCCAGTAACGCCCCCAAGAACGCCCTCGCGCAAGGAAAAGCCATCAAAATCGCTAAATCATCGCAAAGGGCTGCGCTAACCCTGGACCAGTTTACAGGGCTGGCAAACAAGGAACGCAAAGCGGGTAACGTGCATATCAGGGGTACGCGTGAAGTTATACACGCGATTAGCCAGGGTACGTGTATTACAGGGGTACGCGGGAAGTTTAACACGCGATTGGCCAGGGTACGTGTATTACAGGGGTATGCGGGAAGTTTAACATGCGATTAGCCAGGGTACGTGTATTACAGGGGTACGCGGGAAGTTTAACACGCGATTAGCCAGGGTACGTGTATTACAGGGGTACGCGGGAAGTTTAACACGCGATTGGCCAGGGTACGTGTATTACAGGGGTATGCGGGAAGTTTTACATGCGATTAGCCAGGGTACGTGTATTACAGGGGTACGCGGGAAGTTGAACACGAGATTGCCCAGGGTACGTGTATTACAGGGGTAGGCGGGAAGTTTCACACGCGATTAGCCAGGGCACGTGTATCACAGGGGTACGCGGGAATTATCACATGCGATTTGGCTCTGTACGTGTATTACAGGGGTACACGGGAAGTTTTACACGCGATTCGGCTGGGTACGTGTATTACAGGGATGCGATTTGGCCAGGTACGTGTATTACAGGGGTGCGCAGGAATTATCACACGCGATTTGGCTGGGTACGTGTATTACAGGGGTGCGTGGGAATCATCACACGCCATTTGGCTGGGTACGTGTATTACAGGGGTGCGTGGGAAGTCACACGCGATTAGGCTGGGTGGGTCCTCACAGGTGTTCCCTGTACACCCTCCACGGCCCCTGCAGGCAGCCTACAAAACAGGGGACTACCCTGCACACCTGCTCATGTCCCCCTGCACCCCCACCCCCCAGCAGTGCAGGGGCAGCCTCCACCAGGCCCCCACCCATGCCTCCCACCACCCCCAACCCCCAGCAGTGCAGGGGCAGCCTCCACCAGGTCCCCACCCATGTCTCCCACCACCCCCACCCCCCCGCCACCAGGGGCACCCTCCACCAGGCCCCCACCCATGTCTCCCACCACCCCCACCCCCCCGCCACCAGGGGCAGCCTCCACCAGGCCCCCACTCATGTCTCCCACCACCCCCAGCCCCCACCATCCAGGGGCACCCTCCACCAGGCCCCCACTCATGTCTCCCACCACCCCCACCCTCCCGCCACCAGGGGCAGCCTCCACCAGGCCCCCACCCATGCCTCCCACCACCCCCACCCCCCCGCCACCAGGGGCAGCCCCCACCAGGCCCCCACTCATGTCTCCCACCACCCCCACCCTCCCGCCACCAGGGGCAGCCTCCACCAGGCCCCCACCCATGTCTCCCACCACCCCCACCCCCCCGCCACCAGGGGCAGCCTCCACCAGGCCCCCACCCATGCCTCCCACCACCCCCAACCCCCAGCAGTGCAGGGGCAGCCTCCACCAGGCCCCCACCCATGCCTCCCACCACCCCCACCCCCCAGCAGTGCAGGGGCAGCCTCCACCAGGCCCCCACCCATGTCTCCCACCACCCCCACCCTCCCGCCACCAGGCGCAGCCTCCACCAGGCCCCCACCCATGCCTCCCACCACCCCCACCCCCCAGCAGTGCAGGGGCAGCCTCCACCAGGCCCCCACCCATGTCTCCCACCACCCCCACCCCCCCTGCCACCAGGGGCAGCCTCCACCAGGCCCCCACCCATGCCTCCCACCACCCCCAACCCCCAGCAGTGCAGGGGCAGCCTCCACCAGGCCCCCACCCATGTCTCCCACCACCCCCAACCCCCAGCAGTGCAGGGGCAGCCTCCACCAGGCCCCCACCCATGTCTCCCACCACCCCCACCCCCCCGCCACCAGGGGCAACCTCCACCAGGCCCCCACCCATGCCTCCCACCACCCCCACCCCCCAGCAGTGCAGGGGCAGCCTCCACCAGGCCCCCACCCATGTCTCCTACCACCCCCACCCCCCCCCCGCCACCAGGGGCAGCCTCCACCAGGCCCCCACCCATGCCTCCCACCACCCCCAACCCCCAGCAGTGCAGGGGCAGCCTCCACCAGGCCCCCACCCATGTCTCCCACCACCCCCACCCTCCCGCCACCAGGGGCAGCCTCCACCAGGCCCCCACCCATGCCTCCCACCACCCCCAACCCCCAGCAGTGCAGGGGCAGCCTCCACCAGGCCCCCACCCATGTCTCCCACCACCCCCACCCCCCCGCCACCAGGGCCACCCTCCACCAGGCCCCCACCCATGTCTCCCACCACCCCCACCCCCCCCGCCACCAGGGGCAGCCTCCACCAGGCCCCCACCCATGTCTCCCACCACCCCCACCAGTGCAGGGGCACCCTCCACCAGGCCCCCACCCATGTCTCCCAACACCCCCACCCACCAGCACTGTGGGGCACGTGGCCAGCAGGCAGTCAGGCAGCAGCAGGTGGGAGCGTGCTCAGGGCTCTGGGGGGCAGTAATTTGGCCTCCTGGCCAGGAGCGTGGTCTCTCGTGTGTGAACGCGTGGACAGCCTGATAGGGAGTGAAATCCCACACGTCAGTAAAGGCCCTAAGCGCGTAAACCCGTCAACAGCATATGCGCGCCTATAGTCACCTGCACGTGCAGGAAATTATTGAGTGACACGTCCCAGTGTCAAAGCGTGTGATTGGTGAAAATGGATCTACACGCAGAAGTGACAAAGCGTGTGATTGGTGAAAATGGATCTACACGCAGAAGTGACAAAGCGTGTGATTGGTGAAAATGGATCTACACGCAGAAGTGACAAAGCATGTGATTGGTGAAAATGGATCTACACGCAGGAGTGACAAAGCGTGTGATTGGTGAACGTACACGCCGCGTAAGTGACGCTGTACGTGTGGGCCAGTATATAAGGTACATGTAGAACACCATTTCCTTGTACGTGCTTTTCGTGGAGAGCGAGTGGGTGAATTCTGTACTTCTTGTCGTTTCACACGCGATTTACTTCACGGCGTTTCCAGTTCGTATTCCCTGTTACCTCTGACAGCTTTTTCTCTTTTTTCTCTTTTACTGGTTTACCTGGGCCTGTTCCCTCAAACAGTGTCCCCTTCTACTGTTGTCCTGTCTTCTCAGACAGCGTACACATCTTCTTTTGGTGGGGGTTTAGCCAGCCAAACGCGCTCATTTATCACGCTCTTTTACCTGGCAGACGGTGAGTCACGCACGTATCCAACTTCTGTGCTTGCCCCGTGTGTAGCCTACCCCTTCAGAGGTCATTCTAGGCTGCGTGTGACACGCATACGTTCATTCTTGTGTTACTGGGTGCCACAGCGTAGTGCAGGTTTTTCTTTCTGCACACGTGGTCTAGGAGGGGTTGCGTGCACGTCATCTCCCTTTTTTGGGCCTCCTGTGCGTTGCGTGACCCGTCATCTTTCCCCAGGGGTTACAATCAGCCGTGCTAGAGCACTAGGGTACAATTACCATCTGGTACCCAACCCCTTTGACCCCCAATTGCCCAGGACAATTGTCTACAGCCACTCCCATACGCACATTAATATCAGTGCCATGGCTGGGAGGCGAGGATTCCGTAAGGCTGGCAAAGGTGGAAGAGCCACAAGTGGTGGCCGTGGTGGATCCGGTAGGGGACGTGGTCGTAACTTGCAGGGTGAGCCTGTCCCTCCATGTGTGGAGGACCAGTCAAGGGCACCCATCATCCCACCCCTCCCCCCCTCCCGTTGAGGCTGAAGTGGCTGACACCATCCATGCTCAGCCCTTGTTGGACCAGCCCATTGTGGCACCAGACCTGGCTGACTCCATGGCTGACTTCCAGGTCAGCAGGGCTACGACACGTGCGCTGGTGCACGTTGATGCCATCATGCCACGTGGATCTGGGGCAGCAAGGTCATCTGCTGCACCAAGGAGGCAGGGCGGAGAGGCTGCAGGGGCAGCTGCGGCTCCATCCACCCCAGCCCTCACACACCCAGCCAGGACAGTGTCGGTCCTAGTCCATGCTGCTGACATTCCCCCTGACACCATCACACTAGAGCCAATGCCTGCACCAACTCCCATGCTGAGTGTGCAATCCCACACTCCTGATACAGAGTCCACCAGGGCTCCTGCCCCTAGTGTCCAGAGCGGCGCAGGACACTCAGGATCACCACCACCTTCCAAGCGGAAGAGGAAGAGTGCTCGTCCGGCACAGGCTGATGCCCCAGACACGGCTACACAGTCCGGCCCGTCCAGGAAGCCCAGCTTCACGGATGACGAACTGAATGCACTTGTCGAGTATGTGTCCGGACATGACAACGAGATGGTCATTGTTGCAGGATCCAAGACCACACCTGCACAACGCCAGGCACACTGGCAGACCGTTGCGGACATCGTAAGTGCCCTTGGAATCGTGAGGCGCACAGCCAATGATTGCTATAAGCGCTGGAATGACCTAAAGCGCAGGGCAAAGAGTAAGCTGGCCTCAAGTCATGCCGCAACTCTAGTGACTGGAGGTGGGTCTCCAGTAGTAGACATGGAACTCACTCCACATGAGTCAGTCGCTGGGACCTACGTCACGGAGGAACAGATACAAGGCGTGGGAGATCTGGCTGATTACGAGGCATTGTCCGGTGAGTGCACATGCATGTGTGTGTCATCCATGTGCATGGTGTGTGTGTGAGGGCTTCTGTTCGGGTGCCAGGTGAGAGTGTGTGCGCCTGAGTCGTATGGGTCAGCCATGTGCTTCATGCAATCCTTCCTGCGCAGCTGCATTTGGCCATAGCAGTATCCCTTCTGCCAACAGTAGACATCTAGCACAACTGCACGCCAGTTGCCCTTGAAGTGTCACCTTGACACAACATATTTGCTTCTTTTTCACAGTTCATTCAGTCAGTTTGTTTGCATTCCACCACTTTCACTACGCATGTCGCTGTCCACTAGTCACATGTCTGACATGGGTATGGTAAAGTGGAGTGACTTTGTTACCTGGATATCATTTGTACACACATGTCCCTGTGCAATTTGACCATTTCAGACTGGCAGCTCCAGGTGAAAAATCTGACCTGTTAGAATTAGAAAAGCTATTACATGCGGGAACTGGACTGAATGAATAGGTGCTGCCCTCCTCTCCATCTTCACTCAATAGCAATGGTACATGCCATCTGTGTGATGGCATGTGTGTTTCACCTGCCAATCACAGGCCAATGTGTGATGCCACTGCCAGGCAGCATGCAGAAAATGTGTTCATCTTCCATCTTGGTGTCATCAGTGTGTGCCATTTGCCTGCACTTCATACGCAGTGAGGGTGCATGCATGGGAGGGTTTTAGTCATGTGGGACATGTGTCAATCAAGTACTGGTTCTCTTGCTTCTCAGCCCTCAATGTGTGCCATGGTGCTAATGCCTGTTTCCATTTCTTTGTTTACATGTCTTTGCAGGGGAAGACGCACCTGATACTGCTGGGGTTGTGGAGATGGCGCAGACCCAGGAGGTGTCCCAGGGCCGACCAACCACCAGTGAGGGACGTGGTGTGGTGGTGGGGGAGAACCCACAAGTGCTGCAGGTCGTGCTCTCAAGGGGTGTCTCTGGCTGCACCTCCCCCGAGCTGTACTCAGGTGTTGATTCGGATGAGACCTACGTGCCGTCGCAGGTGAGTGTTCCAGGGAGGGATTCTGTTCTGTCTCACCCACCTGCACCAGGGTCAGTACCCTCCATGGGGATGTCAGTGTTGGCAGCTACGCCTTCGGTGGTTACGGATGCAGGGTCACACTCCGCGACATCTGATCCTGTTCCTGGGCCAGCAGATCAGAGGGGGAATGCAGTCCTGCAGCCTCAGGCAGTGCCGGCACAGCAAGGCGCAGTTCGCCTTGCCCCAGACAGGTGTGGTGCCCGCCGACGTGGTGGCCGTACGCCACCCGGCAATACCGCATGGGAGCAATCCATTTACTGTATGGCTACCCAACAGGCTGCATCATCCGAGATGATGGCTCAGGCCATGGATAGGGTGGCCACTTCCATTGTCCCCCCAGAAAGGCTGATGGAGCGACTAGAGCAGGCAACCGACTCCATCTGCCAGTCACACAGGGAGGACATGTTGGGGTCCAACAGGGACAGGCGGGCGGCACTGGCGACTCTGCAGGAGGCCATCTCCATTGAGTCCCAGGGCCACAGGGAAGCCCTGAGGCAGGAGCTCCTACACCTCAGGACGACTCTTGTTGAGCTTGAGGCTTCAACACACCAAAGGACAGAACAGCAGCTGGAGCGTCTCACCCGTACGCTCTCAGCTGAGATGCAGGCAACGAGGGCGGAGGTCCGGGCATCCCGTGAGTTGTTGCATGGGGACCTCCGCACACTCATCCTCCAGAACCAGACCTACCACACCCGCATGCTTGCAGCCATGGAGGAGCAGACTAGGGCCTTGCGTGGGCTGCCTCCCATAGTGCAACCACCTCCGGATGCAGCTGCACAGGGTGATAATAGCGACAGCAGTGATACTCCCACAATAGGGTAGCCGTGTGGGCCATGAGCCCATGGAGGTGTTTTATCTTCCCAGGATCCACGCAGGTGGGTTCTGGTGTGCATCCTGTCCTCGGACCTCCTGGGTGGCCTCCCCAACCCCCCCGGGCCCATCAATGGCCATTTTTGATTGTTTCTTATTTTTATTTTTATTTTGATTTCTTTTATTCCCAATTTTTTTGGGACGATCTGTTGGCTTCGATCTGTTGGCTTCGATCTGTTGGCTTCGATCTGTTGGCTTCCGTGGTTCCTGTGGGCATACGCTGCATTGTGGCTGGGCACATGCAGGCTTGTAATGTATTTGGTTCAGATGCTTGGGTTTGAGTCACACACACCCCTCCTGCTTCCCGTTTCCATGGGCTTGCAAAGGGTGTGCCCAAGTGACAGTGAATTACACAGTGACGTTGGACTCCCATGAGCTGTGTGGCCAGTCTGTAGTCAATACTGTGTATACATTCATAGTGCATATTGCTGTTGTGTTGTACACTGCATGTTGCATTGATGTGTAACTCTTCTTCTGTGTCTACCTCCCAATTTGCAGGTCCCTTCCTCAAGTCCACACAAGGACCTCTAGTCTGGAGATGGGGACCATGTTGGCAGCAGTGCACCTACAACTCTACATGGCGCCAACACTGCACAGTTGGTAGTGGTGGGAGTGCAGGCATTTCCAGTTGGTGAGACTACTAATATGTAACATTTGTGATGTCATGTTAATGGTACTACGTGCTCAAGTATGTTGTTGGTCCGGCATTGCTGTGAGCATTTCAGGTGTTGCAGGTTTCTAATAGTGCCACTGTACATGGTGAGAGTGATGTCATGTTGTGGGGATTACTTTGTTTACCTGCAATTAGCATGACATGGCACGGTGTGTCGTGTGGCAGTGCTGGGGTTGGGTTGGCTGACATGGCACTGTCCTCTTGTTGCATTTTGCAAGTGGGTATTCATTTTAGCTGCTTCAATGTGTAACTTCACAAAACTGCATTGGTGGTGTCTGTGTGGGTAGGGATGCACACATTGTGACACTTCCAGGTGAACAATCTCAGGCTGACATGGTATTCCCGGTTCATTCTCCAGACATTCAGGATCAGTGTCAGGTTGAGTCATCATTGATTGTCAGATGGAATGTGCCAGGGCAGTGGGCACTCCACAGGGGTGTGATTTCTATGTGAAGTAATTAGCCACTAGCTGTGTACGGGCTGCCTCCCCCCGTGCCCTTTCCCCTCCCATGCGCAGCGGCTGTGCATGTGGTTGGGGATGTGGGGCCACCACCATGTCCACGGCCAGGCCCCGGCGTGTTGCAATGTTGTGCAGGACACATGCTGCCACTATGATCCTGCACACTACTGGGGGAGCGTATAACAGCTGCCCGCCAGAACGGTCAAGGGAGCGAAAGCGTGACTTTAGCACTCCGAATGTGCGCTCCACTATGCCCCTGGTTGTAATGTGGGCTGTGTTATATCTTACCTGGGGTGGCGTGGTGGGGTTCCGAATTGGCGTCATCATGTGGGGGCTGAGAGGGTAGGCACTGTCCCCTGTGAAGGTGGGGATTGGTATCATTGGTGAGGTTGTGACCTTGCTCAGTATCCAACATGCATGCATGTGCAGTGGCATACATACTCACCAAGCAGCCATGTATCGCCATGCCGCCCAGCTTCTAGGTCCCGGCTTAGGGTGGACATTCGGTAAATGAAGCTGTCGTGGGTGGAGCCGGGATAGTTGGCATATACTGAGGTGATGATTCCCTTGGCATTACATGCTACCTGCACGTTGATGGAATGCCAGTGCTTGCGGTTCCTATAGATGTGCTCAGATGCCCTGGGGGGACGTAGAGCCACATGGGTGCAGTCGATGGCACCTAGCACTTTGGGGAATCGTGCCACTGCGTAAAAATCCAGGGCGGCAGCATGCCTTTCTGCAGGTGTTCTGGGCAGGTATATGTGCCTGCGGACTGATGGGCGTGCAGTCATGATGTTCAAGACCTGGTGTAGGCAGCGTGACTGGGTGGCCTGTGACACCCCACCCACTATGGCACTTGTCCGCTGAAATGATCCAGTGGCTAAGAAGTGCAGTACATTGAGGACCTTCTCCAGGGGGCTGAGTGCTTGGGAGCACAGGGTGGGTGATGTGAGGTCATCCTCCCACTCACTCACCAGGTCCAGTATGATGTGTGGTGGAAACCTGTACCTCCCATACACCTGGTCATCAGGCATCCCGAAAAGGCTGGTTCTGGGTGTGAATATTCTGGCCCTGACTATCCTCCTCCTCCTCCTTTGGTAGCCCACTGCCACTGCTGCTAGGAACTGTATGTTCATCCTGGCGTCTGAGCTTGTTATTGTTAAAGTCCGCAATTTTATGCTTTGCGCGTGTTCTAGGCGAGCGTGTGACCCGCGCACCCCTGGAATCCAGTTCCCAGTCCAATAGCGTGTGGAAATTCACACGCACCACGGGATACAGCGTGTGACCTGCGCACCCCTGGAATCCAGTTCCCAGTCCAATAGCGTGTGGAAATTCACACGCACCACGGGATACAGCGTGTGACCCGCGCACCCCTGGAATCCAGTTCCCAGTCCAATAGCGTGTGGAAATTCACACGCACCACGGGATACAGCGTGTGACCCGCGCACCCCTGGAATCCAGTTCCCAGTCCAATAGCGTGTGGTAATTCACACGCACCACGGGATACAGCGTGTGACCCGCGCACCCCTGGAATCCAGTTCCCAGTCCAATAGCGTGTGGAAATTCACACGCACCACGGGATACAGGTTCGCTGACGTACTTGCGTGTGTAAGTGGCCGCGCACCCATTAAATACACGTACATAGGCCAATCGCGTGTACGCGCACTTTTGTCCAATTACACGCGATGACACTCTGACGTGCAGTATCTCCACGTGTGCCCCGTCATCACGTGCTGAGTGGGGAACACCCGTGCGGGTCACGTCACAGACGCGCTTACGCGCTGAGGGACTTTGGTCCAATAGAATCGCGTATGTGTGCTGACGCGCTTACGCGCTAAGGGCCTTTCCTCGGATTTCACGCTGACGTGCAGGATATTCACGTGCCAAATCACTCCGTATCAAGCTGGCCACGCGAAAACACACGGAAGCCCACGCTCCTGCCGAGTTACTGCCCCCCAGTGCCCCGAGCAGCCTCCCACGTGCCATCTGCTGCTGCCTGCCTGCCTGCCTGCCTGCTGCCACCGTGCCCTGCCATTTGGTGCCTGCACATCAGCCATCTGCAGGGGTCCAGTTGCTGTGTCCACCCCTGCTGGAACTGAAGACTCCCGACTGGGATTACATCGCTCCACAGCCCAGCCCCAGGACCCAGTTGCCCACCCACACCTGCCTCTGGGGTTGCCATGTCGGGCACTTCCACATCTGGCACCAGTGGCAACCCCAGGCCAGAGGGGCAGAGGGGCACCAGCTTCACTGTCACCGAAGTTGGTGTCCTGGTGGAGCATGTCCTGGAGCAGTATGATGCCCTCTTTGGATCGTCCCGCGCCAGCAAGGAAGGACGGCAGAGGATCTGGGCCGACTGTGTGGTTGCCATCAACGCGGAGGGGGTGGCAACCCGCGACGTCCTGAAGATCAAGAAGCGCTGGGAGGACTTGAGGTCCAGGACCCTTGTGAAGGCCCGGCGCCTCGTGGAGGGGGGCCGGGGCCGCATGAGTTCCATCCAGATGAGGGTCCTGGAACGCGTACGCCCAGCGCTCCACGCCCAGATCCTTGAGAGGGAGGCCCGTCTGGAGTTGAGCGGTAAGTGTCCATGCATTACTGTGTGAGACAGGGCATGTTGCGGTGTGCTGGTTCTATGATACTTGCCTGTATGTGTGCCATAGGCCATGTATGCATGTATGTGTGCAGGGACATCATGGTAATGCATGTGCGACCAGTGATGTGTGATGCACATGGTTGTTGCATGTGTTGAAATGCCGCATGGGGAGCCCTATTCAGATTTTGAACATGAGAGCATGCCAGTCTCTGTACCTGGACATGGGTGGGGGTGAGGGATGGGTGCTGATGCCAGGTACATATATGGTAGCCATGTCTGTGTGCCTGACCTGCGTGTCTGTGACTTGTGCATGCCATGGATGCATGACACATGTGTGTGACAATGCAGAGATTCAGTAAAGCAGCCAAATTACCCTTGTATCCGCTGTGTTTGGTGTGTTTGGGGCCAGATGGATGTGACTGAGGTGAAGTGTGTGCATGTGATGGGCATGAGCCATGATGCATGTGAGTTACATATCATTGAATGTTTCAAGAGTCCATTGGACATGCATGGAAATGTCCATGGCATGCACCATGCCTGTTACTGTGTGTGTTTTGCCTGGACTGACCCATGTGTTGTGGAGGGACATGATGGAAGTGTACTTTGACAGTGGTGCTCATCTGCTATTGCTTCCTGTCTAGGGGACCATTGTACAGTGCCCTGATGCTTGTGTTCTTTGTCTCCCTCTACGCAGCGGCTAGTGAAGAAGAGGGCGGAGACGGCGCTGTGGAGCAAGGCGGCGGGGATGCCCCCACGGCTGCAGCGGAAGGGGTGGGTGAGCCCCCACAGGGGCCTGCTACGGTGGGAGACGGTGAGGAGCCATCCAGGTTGGTGGTTTGCACAGAGGAGGAGGAGGCCGCCACTGGGGCACACATGGGGCCTGGTGGGGGCATCCCTGCTGGTGCAAGTGGTGCAGTCCAGGGCCAGGGGCAGGAGGCAGCACAGGTCACCGTGGAGGGGCCTGTGCATGTCGCTGTCCCTGACCCTGTGAGTGCACCACCATGCACCAGCAGGGATGCCCCGTCCCAGGCCTGTCCGCAGGTAGAGGGGATGTCCATGTCACCTGACTCCCCTCCACCTGCGGACGTGGGAACCCCTGGCCGTGCGGAGAAGGTCCTGATTGGGGTCGCGATGCGCACGGCTGTGATTCGTGATGCCGTGCGTGCTTCCCGGGAGGAGCACGCTCGTCATCACGAAGTGCACCGTGCCGACGTGGCCCAATTGGGATCGGCCATGTTCGGGGGTTTCCTGCATGTGTTGGCCAATGTGGCGGCCCTCTCCTCCTCTGTGCAGGCTATCCACCAGTCGTTCTCCTTGCCGTCTTCCAGCCCAGATGCCACCAGGGCCCCCTGTGGACCTGCCCCGACCAATGCAGCCAGCTTGGTGGGGATCCCATCCCTGCCACAGTCGGGAGTCAGAGATCCAGCAGGGGTGGACACCAGAGCAACTGGACCCCAGCAGATGGAGGATGTGACGGCATCATCGGGCAGGGCACGTGCACGACGGCGTCGGTGGTTTCCATCAGCCTGGATGCCGTCGTGCTGGCACAGGCAGTTGCGTCGGAGGCAGCAGCAGGCTCAACGTGGGAGGCATCATGGCTCGGGGCCATCAACATCAGGGGTGCAGGCATCGGCCGGAGGGCAGGAGAACCCTGGAATGGGAGTGGCTTCCGTGTGGGAGAGGTTGTGCCAGCGGATAGGTGCGGAGCGGCAGCGGGCAGAGGAGGAACGGCTCACGATGGTCAGGGCGGAGGACTCCATGCGGAGGGCGCTGAGGCGGGCTGAGTGCCTCGAGGGTCTTCGCAGGGAGTTTGAGCTTGACACTGCGTTATCCCTGCGGGACCTCGGGGCCAGGGAACATGCCCGCCTCCAAGCCATTGACCAGGAGTTCGATGATGCCCTGGCCCATGACAACAACCAGTGAGCCGTCCGAATAGCCCGCTGCCTTTGTATATAGTTGTATAGTTAGGGTTAGGTTTCCTTTGTTTTTTTGATTTTTTTTTGGTTGCGATTGGACAATGCACCACTTTTTTGTATATAGTTCACTTTTTAGTTAGTAGTCAGTTAGGTTTAATTTGGTAGGGTTCATGGACCCAGGATGATCTTCTTCATTGGCTTATTTTAATTTTTCAGATTATTTTCTTGGACATTCATCTTGTTTTGTTTGATTTGCTTTGTGTTTTTTCTTATTTCATTTCCATTCTACTTGCTGTTAAATACATATTATTTTTTTTATCTTCAATGTGTCGTATCATCTCATTGCTTTCAGGCATGTCATGTTGGGTGTTTTGTCATTCACTTGCAGCCATTGTGTGTGACAGACATGTGTTAAATTGCATTATTTAAATTGGGGGTGTAACATGTAATTGCCTTTGATATGTGGGTGGGTGTGATAGTTGGTTGGGCCTTTTGGCAGGGGAGGATGGGCATTACGGACATGATTGGGGAATGTTGGGACCCAGGTGCAGGGGGGCATGGATTGGACATGGGTGGGGGCCTGCTGGCAGGTGCCCCACAGTGCTGGGGGGGTGGGGGTGGTGGTAGACATGAGTGGGGGCCTGGTGGAGGATGACACTGCACTGCTGGGGTGTGGGGGTGGTGGGTGACATGAGTGGGGGCCTGGTGGAGGGTGACCCTGCACTGCTGGGGTGTGGGGGTGGTGGGTGACATGAGTGGGGGCCTGGTGGAGGGTGACCCTGCACTGCTGGGGTGTGGGGGTGGTGGGTGACATGAGTGGGGGCCTGGTGGAGGCTGACCCTGGTGGCTGGGGGGTGGGGGTGGTGGTAGACATGAGTGGGGGCCTGGTGGAGGGTGACCCTGCACTGCTGGGGTGTGGGGGTGGTGGGTGACATGAGTGGGGGCCTGGTGGAGGGTGACCCTGCACTGCTGGGGTGTGGGGGTGGTGGGTGACATGAGTGGGGGCCTGGTGGAGGGTGCCCCTGGTGGCTGGTGGTAGACATGAGTGGGGGCCTGGTGGAGGGTGACCCTGCACTGCTGGGGTGTGGGGGTGGTGGGTGACATGAGTGGGGGCCTGGTGGAGGGTGACCCTGCACTGTGGGATGTGGGGGTGGTGGGTGACATGAGTGGGGGCCTGGTGGAGGGTGCCCCTGGTGGCTGGGGTTTGGGGGTGGTGGTAGACATGAGTGGGGGCCTGGTGGAGGGTGCCCCTGGTGGCTGGGGGGTGGGGGTGGTGGGAGACATGAGTGGGGGCCTGGTGGAGGGTGACCCTGCACTGCTGGGGTGTGGGGGTGGTGGGTGACATGAGTGGGGGCCTGGTGGAGGGTGACCCTGCACTGCTGGGGTGTGGGGGTGGTGGGTGACATGAGTGGGGGCCTGGTGGAGGGTGCCCCTGGTGGCTGGGGTTTGGGGGTGGTGGTCGACATGAGTGGGGGCCTGGTGGAGGGTGCCCCTGGTGGCTGGGGGGTGGGGGTGGTGGGAGACATGAGTGGGGGCCTGGTGGAGGCTGACCCTGGTGGCTGGGGGGTGGGGGTGGTGGTAGACATGAGTGGGGGCCTGGTGGAGGGTGACCCTGCACTGCTGGGGTGTGGGGGTGGTGGGTGACATGAGTGGGGGCCTGGTGGAGGGTGACCCTGCACTGCTGGGGTGTGGGGGTGGTGGGTGACATGAGTGGGGGCCTGGTGGAGGGTGACCCTGCACTGCTGGGGGGTGGGGGTGGTGGGGGACATGAGTTGGACATGGGTGGGGGCCTGCTGGCAGGTGCCCCACAGTGCTGGGGGGTGGGGGTGCAAGGGGACATGAGTTGGTGTTCATTAGTTCAAGGAGACATGTGCCTTTCCTGGGGGGCATGCCCATGGTGGGTGGGCTGCCTGCGGGACATGACCAGGGATGCAGGGTAGTCCCCTGTGGTGTGGGCTGCCTGCAGGGGCCGTGGAGGGTGTACAGGGTACACCTGGGAGGACCCACACTGTCAAATCACATGTGGAACTTCCCGCGCACCCCTGATATACACGCGCCCAGGCTATTCGCGTGTGGAACTTCCCGCGCACCCCTGGAATACACGCGCCCAGGCTATTCGCGTGTGGAACTTCCCGCGCACCCCTGAAATACACGCGCCCAGGCTATTCGCGTGTGGAACTTCCCGCGCACCCCTGAAATACACGCGCCCCCAGCCTATTCGCGTGTGGAACTTCCCCCGCACCCCTGAAATACACGCGCCTAGGCTATTCGCGTGTGGAACTTCCCGCGCACCCCTGAAATACACGCGCCCAGGCTATTCGCGTGTGGAACTTCCCGCGCACCCCTGAAATACACGCGCCCAGGCTATTCGCGTGTGGAACTTCCCGCGCACCCCTGAAATACACGCGCCCCCAGGCTGTTCGCGTGTGGAACTTCCCCCGCACCCCTGAAATACACGCGCCTAGGCTGTTCGCGTGTGGAACTTCCCGCGCACCCCTGAAATACACGCGCCCAGGCTGTTCGCGTGTGGAACTTCCCGCGCACCCCTGAAATACACGCGCCCAGGCTGTTCGCGTGTGGAACTTCCCGCGCACCCCTGAAATACACGCGCCCAGGCTGTTCGCGTGTGGAACTTCCCGCGCACCCCTGAAATACACGCGCCCAGGCTGTTCGCGTGTGGAACTTCCCGCGCACCCCTGAAATACACGCGCCCAGGCTATTCGCGTGTGGAACTTCCCGCGCACCCCTGAAATACACGCGCCCAGGCTATTCGCGTGTGGAACTTCCCGCGCACCCCTGAAATACACGCGCCCAGGCTATTCGCGTGTGGAACTTCCCGCGCACCCCTGAAATACACGCGCACAGGCTATTCGCGTGTGGAACTTCCCGCGCACCCCTGTAGTACACGCGCCCAGGCTATTCGCGTGTGCAACTTCACGCGCACCCTTGGAATACACGCGCCCCCAGGCTATTCGCGTGTGGAACTTCCCGCGCACCCCTGGATCTTCCCGCGCAACCCTGTAATACACATAGCCCGCTCCCCCAGGCCCGATCGCGTGAGGAACTTCACGCAAACCCCTGTAATACACGTAGCCCGCTCCCCCTTGCCCGATCGCGTGAGGAACTTCACGCGAACCCCTGTAATACACGTAGCCCGCTCCCCCATCACACGAACCCCTGTAATACACGTAGCCCGCTCCCCCAGGCCCGATCGCGTGAGGAACTTCACGCGAACCCCTGATATACACGTAACCCGCTCCCCCAGGCCCGATCGCGTGTGAAACTTCACGCGAACCCCTGTGATGCACGTACCCTGCTGAAATCGCGTGTTAGACTTCCCGCGCACCCCGGTATACACGCACACGTATTTTTTGTCAGCGGGTGTCCGTGTTTGTGGGTACCCCTTTGCACGTCATTTTTCCTGGAGGGCCACAGTATGGGACATTCATCATGGCAGTATATAGGTGCGATTTGTTGGCGCACCTTTTGGCGCACATTTCTTACAGCCGCAGAGACGCTACCGCCTGCTTTCTTGTGGCGGTCGTGTTTGTGCCTGTGCGCTGGTTTGAGCGTGCGCTTTTTTCCCCTATTCTATTCCATGAATACGTGTTGTAGGCGAGCGTGTGGGCGTTCCGCGCACTTGTGCCCTGTACTTCCCCCGTGACGCCCACGTTTTGGCAAGTTGTTCCCCATTCCGAGTGTTACGCCCGTGTTCCGCCTACTTTTGTTGCGTGCGCCGCGCTATGTGCAAATTTCGCTGTGGCCTGTGCGATTTTCGCTGTGACCTGGCGCACGCTGTTAGATGGCCTGTGCGCCAACGTGCGCCGCGCACTTTTTTATCGCACATCCGCTGGTTTTCTCGCGCACGGCCTTCCATGAATCGACGTGCGCTGCTTTTCGTGCGATTTTTGCAATTGCACTGCGATTTTCGCTATTCCACTGCGAATCGCACGTTTTTGCCCACTTGCGCCGCGCTAATTATTCCATGAATCGGCCTCTTAATATCTACATTTCACTCTCGATGGGAAAACGAGGGGAGTCCTTCAGGGGCATTACCTGCATATTTGAAGACACTATCAGAGACAGTCATTAAGAAGTGAGTGTTCTTACCTTGTCCAACAAGTATGTGTATGCCATGGTTAGACCCAGAGAAACAGACTGTTATGCCACACTTTCTATTTCATAGATAGTCCTAAGGTCTACTCGGAGTTCCCTTGAGGCCATCAGTTGACTCAATGACACACTACAGTATCACCTCCATGAGGCGAGGTGAGTGGAACATAATTAGCATTCTCAACTTATTTACTAGGGCACTTACATACTGCTTCTAGTAAACTTACATTTCATAACACTATAATCATCATTCATAGGTTGCCAGAATGTGCCAGAATGGTATGCCGATAACACACATCACTTGGTACATTGGGATCTTGGACACATTTAAGGTACATATCATAATAAGGCTAAATGCATAAGGCAAACTCCTGGAGAAAATAGCTATCTCTCCGCTTATCCTCCACACTGAATCTGTTGGTTGTCTTCATGACCATCAGTCTGGCTTTAGAGCATCCAGAGGCATGGAAAATGTTCTTCTGAACACCTGCGAAGACCTCTTTTTAAATCTTCACTCTAACTCCCCTTCTGTCCCCATTCTTCTTGATCGCTCTTCTGCCTTCGACACGGTAAACCAGAACATCCTGATCTCCCATCTCTGTGATACCCTGGATATCATAGATCGGACCCTGGCGTGGCTTGCTTCCTTTCTCTCTGACTGTCCTTCCCAGGTGGAACCTGGGTCCTTTCTCTCTTCTATCAGTCTCGCTACCTGTGGTATCCCCCAGGGTTCTAACCTATCCCCTTGGTTCTTCAATGTCTACATGGCCCCATCTGTCCCACAGGATCTTTACCTTCACCTCTAATTTTCAGTGTTATGCGTATGACATGCAGCTCTTTTTCAGGCTTCCCTCAGCCTTTTCCTCCTTCTCGCTCATTCCATACTGTCTGTCCACAATTCAGTCTTGGTGTGCTGATAACAATCTCTGCCTCAATGCCAGTATGAGAGAAAACATCCTCATTGGGACGCCTCTCCCCGCTTTCCCAATTTCTACCTGGCCAGCCTCTGTTGCCCTGCACCCACAACCTGCTAGTGATGCAAAACATCTGGGAGTCATTTTCGACTCCACTCTCTCCTTCTCTTCTCACATCTCAGACATCTCCAAAATGTCCCACTACCAGATGCACCTCCTCTGAGATATTCTACCTTTTCTCACCTTCCCCCAAAGGCTCACCGTCTCCAGAGCACTGGTTCTCTCTAGGCTGGACTACTGCAACAGCTTCTTTCTCAATCTTCCTACTTCTACTCTCTGTCCGCTAAGACTCATCCAGAACAGAACCGCAAGACTTATCCTTGGGTTCAAGCCCAGGGACTGCATCTCTCTGGCACTGAAATACCGCCACTGGCTCCCCGTGGCTACTAGGATCAAGTTCAAGACACCATGCATAGTCCACAATGCTTTCTGGGGCTGGGGCCCACACTATCTACAATGCTCACTTCCTAAATACTTTCCTTCTGAAGTCCTCCACTTGTACTTCAACTCTTATCGGGTGCGACGTTTTTCCAAGCAGAGATTTGGGGGTAGATGTTTATCCTATGCAGGTGCCTCCCTCTGGAACAGCCTCCCTGCCACTCTCCACCTTGAGCCTGTGCTCCTTAAGTTCCAGAAACTCCTCAAGACCTTCCTCTTCTCTGGATCTTTCTCTCTCCCTCTCCCCTGCTAACCTCCTCTCTTTTTCTGCCTGCCTCACTCCTCCATCTCTCCCCTAACTCTGTTCAGCTTTTGCTGACCGATCGCCTGGCTCACCTCCAGAGCCTCACAGGACCTAAGTTCCCCTGCCAGTCTTGCACTTGCCTCCGGGCTTCTGCACTATGCTCAGCACTACTGCACTTTCAGCATACGTTCCATGAGAGGGGTAACCTCTCTGCACTTAACCCAGGGCCCTGCTGGACTAGGCAAACTTGTTCCCCCTGGCCCCTCCCTTGCACCTCCGCCTGTACACTTGCATGACCTGAATTTACTAGGCCTAGTAAGTTCTGTCTTGTCCCCCCTTTGTCTCCCCTCCCTTATTTGGTTGCGCCTGAAACACTTCATGCACTTGCACTAGGAGAAATGCCGACAGGCCTAGTACACTAGTTACTTTTTTGTTAGATCATTCGTAAACCTCAAGGCCTAAGAATGACTACTGTATTGCCTTGCTCCCTTCCCACCTTGAAGCGGTTTTAAGCACTTCACTTGTGTATAAACGCTGTACAAATAAACAATTTCATTACATTATATTACATTATGTCTGCAATATGCATATTATCATAACTAGGTCATTTTTGTTGTATAATCTGTATTTTCATTTACACTTTGCAAGTAAAAGATACTAATCACATGTGATTATGGTTTACTGCCTACTAGATATACCTTAGATCAATCTAAGTTGTTGCATTTGACAATGTGTTTGCAAATACTGATAGAAGATTACTTTTTTCTTAATAATTTGTAGATTAAAAACCTAATCAAGACCCCTCATAAAGAGAAGATTTCTCGAAACGTGTTGGGTCACAACATGAATAAAGGCCTATGTTTTTGTAAAAAACACTCATGTCTATATTTTAATTTATATCGAATGGTCATCTGAGAAAACATTGTTTATCATTGAATTTATTCTAAAGCCAACAATTAGTTACATAGTCTATTGAAGTTTTACTTCTAAAGTACTTGGCTTTTAATTGGCCAGTGATAGTGTGCAGAGGATGGGAGTTCCCTAGTTTAGGGAACCCATTTGTTTTCTTGTGATATTGTGTCCGTGTTGCTGAGTGAGCGGGAATCCTTTCCCCCACTCACCCTTTTTTATTTCTTTTTATCAGTGATCACTACCTTTTACTATGGGAACACACATCACTTTCTGTGCAGTGTTGCTGGGTTGCCCTTGGGGCTTCCCTTTTCATTTTCTCTTGATTTACCTGAACTACTGTTCCCAAGGGTAGAGAGAGATTTCCATCCCCTGTACATGTTATATGTGAGACCAGCACACCCCACCTTTTGTGGAGTGCTGGGGAGATACATGGTATTCCCTTTCTCATTGACCTAGTAACAGTGTTGTTACTGTGGCAAGCTAACACTTATGGCTGGTGGAAGTGGATATACTTTAATTACATTTTAGTTAATATTACATGCAGGCTGTCAAACCAGCCGTGGTAATGTACAGAAGGGTCACCATTCTGCAAGAATGGTGCCTTCTTTCTTTTTTTGGCATTTGTAGTACGCTTTTCCTTTCTTGGGTTTTCTTCTGCAATCCTAGGTGGGGGAGGTTCTGGTTAAAGTTTTGTCTTTGGCTGAAACCATTTATGTTGCCTGCCAAGGTTCCAGAGTGTCTATGAAGGCAGAAAATAAGGGAGATGTGCGAAACTCTGCTGGCTTGTGTCTTCTGGTGTGCCTGAAAGGAACCAGTTTCTACTGGGGGCAGGGAGAGTTTGCAGAAGTTGTGTGTGGGTTCCTGTATACATGTCTGGTTCTGTAAGCTGAAGACAAGATGATCACTGGAGCAGAATCCAAAGTGGAAGATGAAGAAAAGACAGCTGTAAATGTTTCCAGCGACAGGAGATGCCTGGTGTTTAATCGATGACCCAAATGGTTGTTCCCATCAAAATGTATTATATTGAATGACTCAAAGAAAGGTTAGCATGTAAACTGCTCTTTTAGAAATAAATCTGATAATTTAGATATTCAAACACTTGACGACTTGCAGAAAGCATCCGCATGAACAAAGATTAATGGTTGTGGTAAACACAAAATCAGTAGGAGTAAGCTTATGTCAGTATGTTTTATTATGTATTTATTATTTATTTATTTATTTATTATTATACACAATCAGAATTAATCAACCAAAACATGACTAATACAATCCAGAGCTTGTGTTAATCACTTGAGCATGAATGCTGCTTTGTTAAACATAGATGTAAATATAAAGCAATAACATAATACAAAAAATGGACATGACTATTTATAATTGTCAAGGGTCAATGCCAGGAAAACCAAATCACGAAGGCATTGCCACGGTGTGAAGAAATTATGCCCGCCCGCCATCCTCAGGACTAATGACAATTGTGGACCCTGTAGATGCAAAGCATGAGCATAAGAACTCCGGTGACAGAATCATGGGTATACAAATAAAGCCAAGTGTAGAAAAATACTACGAAACATGAGAAACCCATCACCACCAGAGAGGTGAGAGCCCAGCACAGCACGCACCACTCTGACAAGCCCCATGCTGCACCAACCATTGAACATTTAGGAAAAGGTCAAAACATTGAAAATAATTTATAGAGCTGGCTCCACCTTAGGGAATGAAGAAACTGTGGGTCAAGAACCAGGAAGGTTGCCAACCAACCATGGAAAGTCAAGTCCCAGTCCCACTACATGCTGCACCACCTCAGAGGCACTCTACCTTTTCTCACTTTCCCCCAGAGGGTCACCATCTCGAGAGCCCTGGTTCTCTCTATGCTGGACAATTGATATGATATATGATATGGAATTTATAACGCTCCTACACACAAGTGTTTCAAGGCGTGACGAGGCAAGTGAGGGGGAACAGAGGGAAGACAGACAAGCGATCCTACTAGGCCAGGTGTCATTCAGATCATCCTCGTCCCGGGAGGATAGCACAGCGGCAACGTGCGTGCCTTGGAAGCAAGATGACACGAAGCAACACAGGTTCGACCCCCGGGTTATAAATACGCAACTAAGAGAAAAACAATTACTCAACTACAAAACATACAATTCCTGTAACAGCGCCTCGATGCCTGCGGGCTGTGTGAGCGCCTTAAGAAAATGTTTAAAAAAATAAAAAATCATGCAAGTGCATAGGAAAGGGAAGGAGAGAAGTGCAGGTGGGGGAAGAGGGGACAGTGCACTACATGGGATAATAAGATAAATAACAAAGTAAAAGGACAGCCAGCAGGTGGCAAGTGCAAGGGTAAATGCAGACAACAGGTGTCAAGTGCTGGTAAGGGACTGCAGGGATACAGAAAGAGTCCCCAAGTGGGGGGTTTGGCAGGAGGGCAGTGCAGGAGTGCGACAGGCGGGCAGGGGGCCAGGGCCCGAGATCAGCGGTTGGCCAGGTAACCAGTGCAGTATCAGTATCAACCAGGAAGTCAGCAGATGAGAGGAGGAGAAAAAGCAGAAGCAAAGAGAAAGGTTTTGAGGTGCTTCAAGAACCGGGGATGAGTCTCCTCAAGTTTCAGGAGGCACGGAGGCTGTTCCAGGGGGAGGCCCCAGCCAAAGAAAAAGATCTACCACCAACTCGTTGCTTGGAGAAGCATCTGACCGGGGGGGAGTTGTCGGTGGTTGAGCGAAGAGCTTGAGAAGGAAGATATTTAGAAAAGGAGAGTTGAAGGTATTGAGGCCCAGGCCCCAGAAGGCCTTGTTGACAATGCAGACGGTTTTGAACTTAATCCTTGCAGCCAATGGGAGCCAATGCAGTGATTTCATTCCTGGAGAGATATGATCCATGGGCTTGAGGCCAAGGACAAGTCTCGCAGTCCTGTTCTGGATGAGTTGCAGGCGGAGATTAGAAGAAGGCAGATTTAGAAATAGGCTGTTGCAATAGTCCAGCCTAGAGAGAACCAGAGCTCTGTAGAAAGTGAGCTTCTGGGGGAAGGAGAGGAAAGAAAGAATACCTCTGAGGTGCAACTGGTAGTGAGACTTCTTAGTGACATCAGAGATGTGAGGAGAGAAGGAGAGTGTGGAGTTGACCCTGAGGTTTTTGGCCTCACAGGTGGGAGTAGGAAGAGGGCCAAGGGAGGCCAGCCAGAGAGAGACAGTAAAAGAGGGAGCGGGTGTGCCGATGAGGAGAATCTCGGTCTTACTGGCATTAAGGCAGAGATCATTGGTGGCACACTACTCCTGGATGGTGGACAGACAGTCAGAGATGAGAGATGGAGAAGAGGTGGCTGAGGGAAGCCGGAAAATGAGCTGAGTGTCATCCGTAGAGCACTGGAAGTTGGGGAAGAATGCAGCAATGCAGTGGGCAATAAGTGCCAGATATTGGTTTATCAGCAAGGGATAGAGGTTGGACCCCTGGGGAACTCCACAGGTAGCGATAGAGATAGAGGAGAGGGAGGACCCAAGTTGAACCTGGGAGGGTCGATCAGAGAGGAAAGAAGTCAGCCATGCCAGGGCCTAACCGGTGATCCCCAGGTTATCACGAAGACGGTTGAGCAGGATGGCATGGTTGACAGTGTCAAAGGTAGAGAAGAGATCAAGTAAGATGGGGACACAGGGGGGGTTGGAATCATGGTTGGAGAGCAGGTCTTCACGGATGTTCAGGAGAGCAGTTTCCATGCTTCTGGCAGCTCTGAAGCCAGACTGATGTTTGTGAAGCCAGCCAACAGATTCAATGTGGAGATTAAGCTGGGAGATGACCAGCTATTCTAGGAATTTGTGCAGGAAGGGAGTGATCGAGATTTGGCGATAGTTAGCCGAGCAGGAGGGGTCGGCAGAGGGTTTCTTAAGAAGGGAGTGCTTCAGGGGGGATGGGAAGACTCCTGTGGCAAAGGAGTGGTTGCAAAAGTCGGCCAGGGCAGGAGCCAGGGAGTCGATGTGGTCCTTAATGGTTTTGGAGGAGCAGGGGTGAGCCTGTTTGGACAAGACTTTCATAGATCAGACTTGTCTAGAAACCTCATCAGCGGAGAACAGGGTAAAGCAGAGAAGGAGGGAGGAAAGGTGGCTGCTGAAGGGCTAGAGGAAGAGCAGGGAGTAGAGGGGGCAGGGGAGAGGAGGAGAGTGAGGACAGGATGCCCTGAGTTTTAGTGATGAAGTGAGAAGCAAGTGCCGTACAGAGGGCCTGGGAAGGGACAGGAGAGGTAGAGACTGTGGCAGGATTGGTGAGTTCCTTGCAGATTTTAAACAGTTCAGCCAAGTTTTTAGAAGCTGCTTAAATGCAGGCTTGTATGTGCGTTCTCTTCTTGGTGAGGACAGAGACCCGGTATTGCCTTTGGAGCAGTTGGCAGGCCAGTTAGCTAGAGGATGTACATGAAGCGTGCCATTTCCTCTCAGCCACCCTGCACTTGCGTTTAAGGGTGACAAGGTCTGCACTTGGCTTTGGTCTTCATGCGGATTCTCATGACAGGGGCAAGAATATCAAGAGTATCAGATATAGCAGAGTGGAGCATGGAAAGGGCTGTGTTAGGATGAGAGTTAACCAAAGAGGGATGGGGGGGTGAGAAAGTGGCAGAGAAAGCCTCGACTGACACGCGCTTCATGGGTTGGATGACCGAGAAGGTGGGTGGCAGAGATGGATGTGACTTGGCCTGGGGGGTAGAGCGGGTGAGATGATCGGAAAGGAGAGAGTGATCACTCCAGGAGAGAGGAGTGGTGAGCGGGACAGAAAGGGGAAGGTCTGAGGAGATCAGAACATCCAGTGTATGCCCTGCAGAGTGAGTCGGGCCTGGGGGGAGAATAGAAAGGGAGAGGGAGTTGCAGAGGTTGCAAAAGAGTCCAGAGGGAGGAGAAGAGGCATCCAAGTGGATGTTGAAGTCTCCAAGAAGGAGTTGAGTGGTCGAGGCCAGGAGTGAGGAGAAGAGGTCAGCCCACTCAGAGAGGAAGGCGGAGGTCTGGCCAGGTGGCTGATAGATAGTAGTCACAGTAAGGGAATTTCTAGGGGTGAGAGAGAGCCTGCAGACAAGGCATTCGAAAGAGGAGTAGGCCTGCGTAGGAATGATAGAGGCAGGAATCCACTTGGGGAAAATCAAGGCTACACCCCCTCTGTTGTGGTTGGACCTGGGTGCGGAGAGGATCTTGTAGCCATCTGGGAGGAGAGTGTCAAATCTTGTGACAGAGCTGGCGGTGAACCATGTCTCTGTGAGACCGAGGACATCAAAGTCAAGTTCCTCTAGGAGGTGGCAGATGTTGTAGGAGTGTTTGACAGTTTAAAGAGTGGCAATATGCAGAAGTTTGACGCTCTTGAAGAACTTCCGGGAAGGTGTACAAATCAGAGGTACACACTGCGGAGGTGTAGAAAGAGCCTGAGGGGGGGGCATAGAGGGAAGGAGAGGCCAAGGTAGCCGTGGTGGAGGAAGTAGGGCGAGGTGATGATAATGTGGGGGGAAGTGAGGGGACAGCAGGAGAATAAAGGAAATTGATGAGGCGCGGGAAACATCTATCAAAGAGGAGAAGGTTGGCCTGGGGGCCTTGGACCAAGACGGTGCCATTCACATAGACATTAATGATGACCTTAGCGGTCTGGAAGGAGGCCAGGAGGGCATCCCACCGGGTGCCACCATTAATGGGAAAAGAAGAGAAAGGAGAGAGCACAGTGACCATATGTAGGGTCCATAGGTCTGGTGAGGGAACAACAAAGAGGATGTCAGTGAAAGTTTGCCTGGAGGAGGTGCTGGTATAGGTGTCATCAATAGGGAGGCCTGGGTTGGAGACCAGGATGTCCTTTTTAAACTTCTTCCTTCCAGATTTAGTGAGGAGGGTGGGATAGATGATAGAGAAGCAATTAGAGAAAATAGGCGAGCCAGAGAGCACCATAGAGTAGAAGGGGAGAGGGGCAAGGGAGAGGGATGGGGAGAGCACTAGGGAACGACACAGAGCAAGGTGCAATCAGACAAGACAGCGAGAAGCGAGATGATGAGCAGCTGAGCAAGAACATGACACTCCTAATTCAGCACTATAGCAATGCAATTTCTTTTTTTAAACAGGAGGACAAAATCACACCTAAGTTTGAGAATCCTGAATAGTGGGAGAAAGGCCTAGGTTTCACAATGCAATTTAAGGTAATACAACAATGCACATTTGTATAAGCAGGAGGACAAATACACACCTTCCACAGCCTCTTCCTCAGTCTTCCTACTTCTACTCTCTGTCCTCTACAACTCATCCAGAACAGAACCGAAAGGCTTATCCTTGACCTCAAGCCCAGGGACCACATCTCTCCAGTGCTGAAATCCCTCCAGTGGCTCCCTGTGGCAGCTAGGATCAAGTTCATGACAATCTGCATAATCCTAGAGGCTTCCGGGGCAAGGGCCCACACTATCTACAAAGCACTCTTCCTAAATACTTCCCCTTTAGAGCCCTCTGCTTGTCCTCCTCCAACTCTCTGCAGGTGAGCCGTTTCTCCAAACAGATTTGGGGGTAGATCTTTATTCTCTGCAGGTGCATCCCTCCGAAACAGCCTCCCTGCCTTTCTCCATCTTTAGCCTGAGCATCTTAAGTTCCGGAAACTCCTCAAGACCTTCCTCTTCTCTTGCTCCTTCTCTCTCCCTCTCCCCTGCTAAACTTTGTTCTCTCTCTCTTCAGCCTCCTTCCTCCTTCTCCTCCCTAACTCATCTCAGTTCTGCTGACTGGTTGCCTAGTTCACTGCCAGAGCCTTACAGGTCCCAGGCTCCGCCCGCCAGTTTCTTGCACCTGCCTCCGAACCGTTGTACTATGTTCATCATTCTGCACTTTCAGCTGTCACTCCATGAGTGAGCAACCTCTCCGCATTTAACCCAGGGCCTGCTGTACTGGGCGCACTTACCCCCCCCTTCCTTGCATCCCGTCTGTACACATGTTTTACCAGAAGGTACTAGGACTAGTAAGTTTGTTTATCCTGACCCCCCTTTTTTGTTTCCCATACCTAACATATTACCAACTGTAACACTTCATGCACTTGCACTAGCAGAAATGCTGTCAGGCCTAAAAATGATCCCTTGCTCCCTTCCCACCTTGAAGTGCTTTTGAAGCATTCCATTTGTGTATAAGCACTAAATAAATAAACAATTACAATTAGAACTACTGCTAGAATGGAATATGGACTACAGAGAATTAGATGGATTGGCACACTTACCCGGACGGAGGCCCTCTGCTTTATGCAAATAGTCAAGAAATAATGCAGAGGCATGGGTGGGGATTAGCAGAAAATTCTGCCTGTCTGGCCATTGAAAATTAGCTAAGGGAGAAGAGAAGGGAAAAGATTGGGACCCGCAATAGCAAACAGTTAGAAAGTGCAAAAGGAGCCATGTTGCTCCATATATATATATATATATATATATATATATATATATATATATATATATATATATATACACGCCCTGACTAAATAAGCCATAGCTAACATAATCTGCGTGCAAAGGCACTCAATATGTGGCAAAGCTCGGTAAACTAACTCACCGACAGGAACATCCACATAGTCGTTACACGTTCCCCTGTACGCGGTCCTCAAAGGATGAGTGAACAGCCGTATTGCCAGATGAAATGGGTGAGATGCAGTGCTTAAAACATAAATGAAAAAGAGAAAGTGAAGACAGACTGGTGGGTAACTAGTGAAATGTCAAAGCACTGCCCAGGGACATGGTGCCGCCATATTGGGGAGGGCTTTCATGGAACCACTGCCTATTAGTATTGGCAGACAAATGCAAAATATTGTCAGATGAGACATGCAATTAGATGATGAGATGCAGTGCCAAGACTCAACATATGAGCATGGAGAGTCCTACCTAGAAGGCGTAGTGTCATTGAGGCCATGTTCTATTGTATTGAGCCTAAAAATCCGACGGGCTTCTTTAATAGGCAACAATGTTTGGGAGTTAAAGGTATTTCTGACTGTGGCAAACACCCACCATAGGATTTCATCAGCCGAGTGACCATATTCCATATAATGGCCAACCATGGGAACTGTGAAGTTATGGCACATAATGCGTGACCGGTGTTCAGTCATTCTGATGTGGACAGGCCTGGAGGGTTGTCCAACAGATCATAGGGTACAGGGGCATTGTATGCAATAAATTGCCCATGCTGTCTTACAATTAGTATGTTTGCGGAGTTCCCAGCTTTTACCAGCAATAGCAAACAGTGCTGAACAATGCTAATTAGTCTAGGGCCTCCGTGATCCTGGTATAAAAGTTTTTCCTCTGAGTACGGGGTCATTATGTTCAGATTGGCGATGTTTGGTTGAGTTGATTCCAACAGTTCTGTTAAGGATTCCAGGTCAAGACTCTTCCAGTTTCTTTTCTATGTAGCATGCAGTATTGCTGTTCCGGGCAGTATGTGTGTCGGATGTTTGAAGGAGAATGGTATCAGGTGGTGGTCATTCCATATCATTCGTACTGATGGGGCAGTTGTAGAGAGTCTGGCTCTGCAGAAGATTGCGTCCAAGGTGTGTCCAGCATTCTGGGTAAATCCATTCACTATTTGCTTGAAGTGGAGCATTTTGCGGAGGGTGCTTAGTGAGTCTGATGTGCTTTTGTTCTCTCTTTTGAAACAGATGTTGAAATCTACCAGTACTATTAAGTTATCATGGTAGGTGAAAGGTTAGCAATAGAGTCATTGAGCCTCAATGCAAAGTTTGGGTTGTAGGATGGCAGTCTGTAGATCAGGAGGAACACTATGTTGACTTGGTTGTTGATCTTGATGAGGAGAGATTTGCAGACTTCTATGTCCACGGAGGGAAGTGGCGTGGCATAGATGTGGTCTTTGGGAGCCATTGAGATTCTGCCTCCTCTTCGGTTTTCTTTGTTGGCGTTTATTAGATTGAAATTGTTTGGTATGACTTTGTGGGCAATTGTCTTATGGTTGTCCGATAGCCATGTTTCTGTGAAGAAAAGTGCATCTGTGCCACCTTTGTTTAGGAGGACATAGATTTCTGTTTTGTGTCTCACCATGTATCTTATGTTGAGTAAGCTGCAGTGCAATGTGTCTATTTTCCCTTGTGAGTTGTTGTCTATCCTTTCATGGGTCTCTCCCGGGATGGTGTGTGTTGGGTTGTCAGTCCTTGAGGTCCTCTCTTGGGTGAGTCTATTTGCTGAGATTGTGGTTGGGTGCTCTGTCTCTTCGTTGAGGAGTTCAATTAGGTTGATGGCAGGGTTACTTAGTACTGGTTCAAGGTGGTTGGTTGTTTGTATGTAGATGGGGATGGTTATGGAATCAAGTTTGCTGCTGGATCATATTGAGGTTTTGCTGAATGTTTTTCCCGAGTTGTTGTGTTTTGCATTTTGGTATGTTTAGTTTGTTGTACTGTTGGAGTCCAGGTTAGTTTGGTTGATTGTGGGTTATTTGTCGATTGTTTGGTTTCCATTGAGTCAGAGTCGTAGGTGGAGCAGTAGCGTGAAATGTATTCTGTGTTTTCTCTTTTCTTGGTATGTACCCTTAGTCTATTTAGTGGTGTACCCACAGGGTTTCTGGGTGTTGTGAATCCTGTGGGGAGTTTCCATTCTGTTGGGGTGTGGTTTCATTCCTGTTTCTGTTTTCTTTCTTGTTTCCTTGTCTTTCTTGTATCAGGGCATGTTGGTGGTATGTGTTTATAGTTTTTTGGTTGAGTTTCGATGCATTCCAAGGTGTGTGCCATTCTGAATATTTAGAGATGGGACCTTCTGCTAATGTGTCAGTCTCTCTATGGTTGTTGGTGATGATCTCCATTTTGGGTTTGAGTTGAGATGGGTTCTACTGTATTTCGAGGGGCGGGTGCCCTGTTTGGTCAGTCAGTTGTTTGCTGGTCTCCAGTTTTATTTCAATGTTTTTCCAGTTTCCTTTTCAGTTGGTGTGGACTGACGTGCAGTGCTGTGTAGATCTCTGCTTCACAATGGAGAAGGGCTCTGTGTGGTGGTTGGGTTTTGTGCTTGTATTGGGTTCACAGTGGCAGAAGCCTCCCTATGGTTGCCCGGTGCTGCTTCAAAGTGATGAAGGCCTCTCTGTGGTGGTGTGGATTGTGGGCTAGTATCGAGTTCACAGTAGCAGGTTCGACAGTAGCTAAACGTATGGGCACAGCAAGATTTAAACAGTGGCAGGAGTCACCAGTAGCTAAAACCTCTGAGTGCAGCAAGATTTTAACATTGACAGGAATCAACTGTAGCAAAACCTATGGGCACAGATAGATTTAAACAGTGTCTGGAATCAACAGTAGCTAAACCTCTGAGTGTAGAAAATGTTAACAGTGGCAGGGGTCAAAACAGTTCACCAATACTTTTTTGTGAAGAGTTGACTGTGAATAGGCCCCTGAATGTAGTCCTGTATGAGGGTTCAGGTTTTGTAGAAACCATATTTCATCAAAAAGATTAATGTAGTCAAATTTAGGAAGACATCCCCTATTAGGGAATTACATTCCTTAAAGTGATTCATGGGTTCTTGATTGATTTGCATTTCAAATTTTGCAAAATGATTTTGCAAATCTCTTTGCACGTTGCACTATTTGCACTTTAGAATGTTTCATTGGTGCTGTTAAATTGTGCAGTTTGCACATTGTGGTTGCACATGTTAGGTGACTACCTTTTAAAACTTGGTTGTATGTAAGATTTGTATTTCATCTGAAACTATGTATATTGCGGCAGGTATTGTGTTTGATCATGTTTGTGTTAAAAGAGTGGAACAGTGATGCACTCTTGGCAAAAAAAAAATACTAGTGATATGCTCTCAAAGAATTGTGATCATCAGATGCAACATTAAAGTAATTGTTGCATTGAGTGATATTCACACTGAAACAGGTGGTTCATTTTTGAAAGACTGACAATTTTTTCAGACATGTTGATTTGAAGTAATAATGCGCAACATTGCTTATAAACTAAATTGTTAGGCCACCCCCCCCACACTCTTTGTTAATACTATTGTATCCCCAGGTTCTAACAGTAGGGATATAACTCCCTAAATGGTTCAACACAGTAGCAAGACCTCTGAGCACAACAGAATTTAAACAGTGGCAGGAATCAATAGTAGCAATATTTAAGAGTGGGGCAGATCTCCTATCTGGCAGGAATTACCCATAGCTAGATCTCTGATCCTAGTATGATTTTCACATTGACAGGAGTCAACAGTAGCTAAACCTCTGAGCGTAGCAAGATTTAAACAGTGGTAGGAATCAACAATATCCAAAACTGGAGCTGAAAGTAAGTCCAAGCCCATCAATGGAAAGGATCAACACCATTCAAACAGCCAGGAGTTGTCCAATCAAGGACAACTACAGGTTTCACTTCCATCCCAACAGCAGACTTTCTGGCACCATGGATGTGGATTTGTACTATACAGTCCCACCGCTCTTCCTGGGGCACACACACAGAAAGGATCAGTAGCTCGCAAAAGCATCAGTTTTCTTGTGCAAGAGCATGACCGTATATGGGATCTCCTGTCCTGGGAAGGCAAGAAAAAGGCCAAACTACAATATAGCCAAAGAATAAACAAAAATCTTGCTGCACATCATTTAGGGCACAAGCCATATTTAGTCGCCATAACCAGTAACCATGGATATGCACATGAAAAAATAAAGCAAATCTTGTAAAAATCTAACTGCTGCTGCCGCCAACATGTCTTTACTATGTACTGAAGGGAATACCTCAACTGACTTTGTCTTGGACAAATATTGATCAATGACCAACGTACAGGTGCCAACGACAGAACACTAAATATTCTACTTTCTTACCTTACCTTCTAGCCTCATATAGAGTGCTGTCATTTAGAGACTCTGGCCTTTGATGAGAGGTACACCAGTTGCGTTCTTTTGTTTTTTTCAGGAAACAATAAACACCAAAACACAAACATTATGTGTCGAAATAGTTTACTGAAAAATGTTTCAACTTAAAACACAACAGTTTCTATTCTTTAGGCTGTAATTCATTGTGAAGATAATGCTCCTTAGACACAGATAAGGCTCCAAGAAATAGGAATAACGAGAATGAAGATAGGAGTAAAGCCACCCCTCGTCACTTTCAATTTAAAAAGTGAAATACAAAAAGCACAATGGTTGTTTCAAAATCATTTGTAGAGAACTGAAATACTAAGACCAGAATAGTTGTCTGAAAACCTTTTTGATTTGGTCCAGTCGTTCCTGTTAAATGTACCATTTACCACTCAATCACAGTGGACTATAGAAATACATGTTTGCTTTTGTATGCATCTTACATAATTATTCTAAGTACAGATGGGGCCTTTGCTTCTTTGCCCAGTAAATTAAACTTTTCACAAACTCTTAGGTCCGAACTTTAAATTCTGAGAAATGGCACCCTATTTCTGTCTGAGCGTGCACATATTCAACACTCTAAATCAAGTGGCAAGGGCCACTATAGCATGTCTTTGGGCACATATACAAGTAACCAAAATGCCCAAATATAAACGTTAGGGGAGATACAAAAGTACCCCATTTGCACAGTAATATATAGGTGCTGTGTTAAATGTAAAAAAACAATAATTCAAAAGAGAAACAAAAGGCAAGGGAGTGAAGCTGAAAGCTTTACCTCCCTTCAAAAAGTCAGGCCAGGACTAAAAACAAAGCAAAGCAAGGCAGGACCAAAACAAAAAAAAAAGCTATCTAGGGGAAAGTACAAGAAAAACTTTCCTAACAATGGCCACTGGGAAAGTTAAAAGTTTAGGTATAGCATGCATATGCACATTTAGTAAACCGACTTAGATAAGGTGCCCATGAGGTGGGTGTAAGTAAGATGTTGAAAAGTTTTCAACGCTACTCAAAGTATTTATTATTTGAAACGTAAGTGGTCTTTGTTCCATTAGTAGATATCAGCGCAGAGCAGGTCAATAAGCTGTATCGAATGTACGTAGTAATGTCTACCCTGCCGATATCTTAGCCTTAATTGGTATCACATTCCAATGTAGGACCTTTGAATAACTCGTAAGGCTTGGTGTTGGTTTTTTGGAGTTATGTATGCAGTGAGAATAGTTCGAGAAGACATGATGCCAATTGAATGCCCATGAAAATATTGAACTTCTGGCATAAATATAATCAAAATTCCCCGAAGCAAGATTTAATCCCTAGGGACGGGAAATGCCCTTCGATTGGATCCAACAAGCTGAAGATGTTATCTACATTTAAATTAATTAATACCGCAGAGTAGTCTGGCCGAGGTTAGAAATCCTTGTTAAAAACCCACTACCTGGCAACTTTTCAAAAGTCCAATTCAAGAATTGCGCTATTCATTATTTGTAAAGCCCTTTATTTACGTTTGCATTACTTCAAAGCACTGAAGCAGTTATTGTTCACCATACTAGAGATTTCCTATAACATGTATTAAATAATTAAATTAACATTGCATGAGAGGCAATTTATATTAGTATAGATCACTAGGCATATTTAAGCGTTATGGACCTAGCCTGAGGGCCATACCAGGTGTTATGGGACCTGAATACCAAGTTAAAGTTTAGCAAAGTCTCAGGGCCCGTAACTCCTGGTGTGGCATGCAGGTGTTGTCCATAAAGCTATTTTATTCCCAAAAAACTAAAAAAATAAAAGTTTAACAAAAAAAAGGATTTCTTCCTAGAATTGATGCTGGGAACTGGCAACTTTCTGGCAACAACATCCAAACATGATGAGGAGGAGGGGCAGGGCTTAATTAGTAGCTGGACTACGTCTGCCAGATGTGGCCCGACGAAGTCTGCAGGCAACAGGTGGAGGCCATCAGCCTCCTCCACCATAACAATGTAAATAGTGAAGGGAGGAGGCAGTTTATTTCACATGCTAGGGCCGCGTCTGTGAGGTGTTGCCCGGGCATGCTGACAGTGGTGCTGAGACGAGGGCCTCCACCCACCTTCCAAGGAAGGTATGGAGTAGAGGAAGGGTGCAGATCATTTTTGTGCCCGGCTGCATCTGTCAGCTGAGGCCCAGGCAAGGTGAAAAGCCGTGCTAACAGCATGGCTGTCAGGGCGGTGGCCCAGTGAGGAGGGAGTGTCCTGCTGACAGCCATGTGGTGCTGACAGCATGGCTTTCAGAGCGGCGTTCCCTTGTATCATGGGACCACCACGTTGAGAGTCATCGGATGCTGGCAGCATGTTGGTGCAGCATTCCCGTGATGAGAGAGCACCACGCAGCGCATCAAGCCTGGGGGAATAGCGAGGCATTCCCCATTGGCTAATCTCTGGGCTATATGAAATTTGACAGTCTACCAGCTCGTATAGCCTGGAAACTAGCCAATGGGGGAGTGCCACTCACTCCCGGGATATAATATAAAATAACGATAATAGTATAGTATTATGTACCTGATAAGTGGGCTGTCTTTTGCATATGCTTAGGCTATAGTGATTGGAGTCAATAATGTGTGCTGCCTATTCATTCAACTTAGTGACACTGTACATAAGAATGATGCAGTTCATATTGTGTATAACTATCAGAGTGCCAACAAATGCAGATGCAGACTCTTCATAAATAATTATATAATACAATCATCCAGGCATTATGAGAAGTGAAGCTGACCATTACTCAAATTCTCAACTAATTGCCCATAATTTGCCATCTACCAACTGTGAGAAACCTAAGGGTAGCCTCACTCCTAAATCCCCTGGATTCTCTTCTCAGGTGGCCTGTGAAAGGCCATCGCTTTTAGATCCTGACCCTGGGGGTGGAGAAGCGAGGGAGCAACACCTGGGTGGAGGATCATCAGAGATTGCGAGTGGGGTACCCACAGGAGAGACATGGTATCCCCCTTTCCCTATAGATGACCAACCTAACATTCCTGGCCTTTATGGGGTACTGCAAGACTTCTCCCTCATTCCCACACATTTAACCTTTGAATGTACTGGGACGAGGAAGAGTAGACAAAATAATGTAAATTGTTCCTTGTACTGTTTTCTGGTTTATATTTAATGTCATGTATTGCTTGTTGTATTTTCTTGTTCCTCATGTAAAGCGCCTTGGATTAAAGCGCTATATACATTTAAAATAAATACAAAATACAAATACAAGATGTATGGTGAGAGTCAGGCATTTCTCCTTAATCATGATCATATAAACCTAATGAAGGGTCCACACCTGCAACCTGCTAAGGGGTTGTAGGTGTATAATGAGGGAGAGAGAGAACAAAACAGGAAGAATCAGGGAGGCCTGTAGTGAGGAGAACAGCAGGGGACCCGTTATCGTAGGAGGCAGCTGTGGTGGCACCTGTGGAGGAGCCAGGATGCCGGCCAGCACCCCAGAAAGCATGTAAAGCCCAACGCACATTGGGCTGTTGGGCTTTCACAGGAGTGGGATCCTCTGTGTCGAGGAATCAGCGGCCGGAGCTGCAAAAGTGCAGGAGAAAACTGGTCGCCAGCTGCGTCCATACAGAGGCAGTGGAGCAACCAGCATGGGCAAGACAGGTCATGGTGTGTGAGCGGAAACTGCCAGAGCAGGCCTGCCAACCTGCGAAGCAGGAAAGAAGTAGCAGGAGCTGCAGAAGAAGAACGCTGAGGACCAGTGAGTTTTGGAGAGAGGCACTCGACAGCCGGGCCTTTCCTAGCGGGCTGCAACTACGTACTGAATTACCAACCTGAAGGGAAACTTGGAATTAAGCATTTTGAATGAATATTGAATACTGAACTAAATAGAAACTTGAAATTAACCAAATTGAATGGAAATTTGAAATTAAGCATATCAAATGCATATTGAATACCGAACTGAATGCAAACTTGAAATTAAGCCTATTGAATATCTGTTGAATACCAAACTGAATGAAACCTTGCAATTAGGGGTATTGAATATTGAATTGCGTAAAATGTTTGGGGGTAAATGATATAACAGAGGCCAGCCAAAGAGAAAGGATCCATATGAAAACAACATTGTGGAAAAGAGCGCAAGTGTGAAAGAGTGTCATAGAAAGGTGGGACATGAGCAAGACCACCACAAAGTGAACTTTAACAGTAAACGCAGTACGGTTAGGCCAAAGAATGGCAAGAGGTGTGTAAATAATACACATAAAGCCAAGAGGCTATTAAAGAGAAACTGAGGGAATGTGACTTTGTACTCAGGGACAAGTCTAGAAGATCCTGTGTGGGCTGAGGAGCCTAGGGATCCTGGTTGAGCACCCTGTGATGGGTGGACTGTGTGGTCTGCCAGCTGCGCCTAGACCAGTGAGCCCAGAACTGTCAGAACCAAAGACATTGTGAAATAAACCGAAGAGAAGCACTACAAGTGAAGTGGTGAAGCAATCCAGAAAGAAGATCAGGTTGACCATGAGTTGTATTACACTTTTTGAAAGACTGAAACAAGTACAAGTGGCTGAGCTAATGTCTTTTGGAAGGGAACCCTGAAACTTGAGGAACTGCAAGTATTATCTTGCGAACAAAGCCTCAACCCCATTTTGTTTTGAACTCTGTTGCTTGGAACTTGGGGAAGGGAACCCTGAGAATTGTGTGGAACTGTATTACCTGGACCGTCAGAAAGATAATTCTGAGACGTTTGTGGAACTTTCTTGATCTTTGGAAAGGGGAGCTGAAAAGGAAGCTAAGAACTGGAAAATGCTCAGAACATTATGTTGATCACCATTTATTTGATTATTAACATCCCTACACACTGCTTAGCTTTAGTTGTGAGGGCAATCCTAGGTTTTGGACACAGACAGACCTTTAGGTTGAACTGTTAGACTCAGACTTTCCTTAGCATAAGGCAAGTTAGGCCTTCTACCATCCTGACATTTAAGTTGATAACTATCTTTTCTTTGAACTTTACGTCTTGTTGTCGTTGTCTTATTTCATGATGTCTTCACAGTACACAGCCTGGTTTGTATGGCACCCACTTGAAAGGGGTACAGTCCAAAATACTGCAGCGCCCAACTTGCAGAATATTTGTTTTTGTTTAATATCTTCCTGGTATATAGCTGGCCTTAATACCAGGTGTGGAAACCTAACTGGTAGGGACTGGTAGGGTCTTTAAAGATAGTATGTTTCCAAGAAACATTGGAAATGGATCCATTGTTGAAACAGGCTATCAAAATGTCCATATACCTGCCATTAAAAATGCAAGCAGGTTCCCAAGTGGGCGGTTGTGAGTGTCGGTCTATTCCACCTTGGGTTTTAATGTTTCAACCGTAAACACTAAGTTCATAGATCGACAGGCTGATTCATGGAATTAATGTGCGCTGAAATTTTCAGCGAAAGCGTGCGAATCGCAGTGCAAGTGCGAAAACCGCAGTGAAACCCGCGCACAGCGATTCATGGAAGTCCGTGTGCGTGTAAATCCCTGGATGTGCGCTATAATTCTGCGTGGCGCACGCTGGTGCACACGTCTCCAAACAGCGTGCGGTAAGCGCACAGTGAAAGCGCACATAGTGCAGCGCACACAACAAAAGTAGGCGGAACAGGGGGCGTAACACACGGAATGGGGAAAAGCGTGTGAAAATGTGGGCGTCGCGGGGGAAGTACAGGAGGCAAATGCGCGGAACGCCCACACGCGCGTCTACACCACGTATTCATGGAATCGAACGGGGCTAATGCGTGCGCCAAAAAAGACGCGCTAATCCGGAAACCCGTACACCAGCAGGAAGCAGGCGTACGTGGACCCGCCTAGCATAAAAGTGCACGCAAACAACAAACAAGCTCAGACGCCAAGATGAATATACCATTCCTAGCAGCAGTGGTCGTGGGATACCGCAAGAGGAGGAGGAGGATAGTCAGGCCCAGAATTTTTACACCCAGAACCAGCCTTTTTGGGATGCCTGATGACCAGGTGTATGGGAGGTACAGGTTTCCACCTCACATAATACTCGACCTGGTGGGTGAGTAGGAGGATGACCTCACATCACCCACCCTGTGCTCCCAAGCACTCAGCCCCCTGGAGAAGGTCCTCAATGTACTGCACTTCTTGGCCACTGGATCATTTCAGCGGACAAGTGCTATAGTGGGGGGTTGTGTCACAGGCCACGCAGTAACGCTGCCTACACCAGGTGTTGGCCATCATGACTGCACGCCCATCGGTTCGCAGGCACATATACCTGGCCAGAACACCTGCATAAAGGCAGGCTGCCATCCAGGATTTCTATGGGGTGGCACAATTCCCCAAAGTGCTAGGTGCCATTGACTGCACCCATGTGACTCTACGTCCCCCCAGGGCATCTGAGCACATCTATAGAAACCGCAAGCACTGGCATTCCATCAACGTGCAGGTAGTATGTGATGCCAAGGGAATCATCACCTCAGTATATGCCAACTATCCAGGGTCCACCCACGACAGTTTCATTTACAGAATGTCAACCCTAAACCGGGACCTAGAATCTGGGCGGCATGGCGATACATGGCTGCTTGGTGAGTATAAATGCCACTACACATGCATGCATGTCAGATACTGAGTAATGTCACAACCCCACTAATGATACCCATCACCACCTCCCCAGGGGACAGTGCCTACCCTCTGAGCACCCAAATATTGACGCCAATTCGAAACCCCACCACGCCACCCGAGGTAAGATACAACACAGCCCATATTGCAACCCGGGGCATAGTGGAGCGCACATTCGGAGTGCTCAAGTCACGCTTTCACTCCCTTGACCGCTCTGGTGGGCAGCTGTTATACGCTCCCCCGGTAGTGTGCAGGATCATAGTGGCAGCATGTGTCCTGCACAACGTTGCAACACGCCGGGGCCTGCCGGTGGACATGGTGGTGTCCCCACATCCCCATCCACATGCACTCCCGCTGCGCATGGGAGGGGAAAGGGCACGTGGTGAGACAGCCCGTACACAGCTGGTGGCTAATTACTTCACCTAAAATCACACCCCTGTGGAGTGCACACAGCCCTGGCACATACCAGCAGACAATCAATGATGATGACATAAAGGACACTCAACTGTCACAACCATACCATCCTGAGATTGGTCACCTGGAAGTGTTACATTGTGTGCATCCCTACCTACCCAAACACCACCAATGCTGTGTGATCAAAAGACATACATCTATGCTGCGAAATTCATTACCCCCTTGCTAAATACAACATGAGAACAGCGCCATGTCACCCAACCCCTCCCCAGCTCCACCACCAAACACACCATGGCATGTCATGCAATGTGAAAGCAAACAAAGCAATGCACAAGACCTGACACAAGTGTCACAAAGTACACTGGCCCTAATGGAAACTGCCCACACACAATATGCTCCCAGTAATGTATAACTAACAGCACACATTACCAAATACTTACCACCAACACAATGCTGCAACACACCATGGAAAAATGCAAAAACATGACAGTACTAAGTTCAAGTGGTGGTAGTCTTACAACCTGAATACGCCAGCACATCGACCCCTTACAACTGTAGAGTGTTGCTGCCACGCAAATGTTTCAGTGTACTGCATACAACATGAACTGCATCTGCAAAGTAGACGGCCTTGTGAAGATATGAGGAAGGAACCTGCAGATTAGGAGGAAGACATGGATGCACAAGCACATATCAATACACCATGCAGTGTACAATACAACAAGAATATCCACTAGGGATGTCTACACAGTATTGACTACAAACTGCCCACACAGCTCATGGGAGCCCAACATCACTGTGTAATTCACTGTCACTTGGTCACACCCTTTGCAAGCCCATGGAAATGGGAAGCAGGAGGGGTGTGTGTCTCACGAATCCAAGCATCTAACCCAAACTCAGGACAAGCCTGCATGTGCCCAGCCGGAATACAGTGGATGCCCACGGGAGCCACACAAGGCAACACACTGTAAAAGAAAAAAATCAAAAATCATAAATGGCCATGTGGGGGCCAGGGGGGTGGGGGAGGCCACCCAGGAGGTTCGAGGACAGGGTGCACACCAACACCCACCTGCGTGGATGTTGTGAAAAAAAAATACCTCCTTGGGCTCATAGCCTGCCCGGCTATGCCATTATGGGAGAACTGCTGTTGCTCTGCTCATCCTCTGCTGCTGCATCAGGAGGCGGTGGCACTATGGGAGGCAGCCCACGCAAAGCCCTGGTATGGTCCTCCATGGCAGCAAGCATGCTGGTCTGGAAGGTCTGATTCTGGAGGATTAAAGTGCAGACATCCCCATGCAGCACATCACGGGTTGCCTGCATTTCTGCACGCATGGCCTCGCGTGATGCCTGGATATCCTCACGTGTTATATGCAGCTCAGCTGAGAGTGAACGTGTGAGCTGCTCCAGCTGCTGTTCTGCCCTAACATTGCAGGAAGCCTCAACTTCAAGCAGACTCTGCCTAAGGTTATGGAGTTCTACCCTCAGGGCTTCCCTGTGGCCCTGGGACTCTATTGATATGGATTTGTGCAGAGTCTTCAGTGCCGCCCGTCGGTCCCTATTGGATGCCAACATGTCTTCCCTGTGTGATTGGCAAATGGAGTCTGTTGCCTGCTGTTGTTGCTCCATCTGCCTTTCAGGGGGGATAATGGAAGTGGCCACCCTCTCCATTGCCTGAGCCATCATTTCTACTGATGCTGCCTGTTGGGTTGCCATACTGTACATGGAGTTTTTCCATACAGTATTGCCTGGTGGCGCACGGCCACAGCGTCGACGGGCACCACACCGGTTTGGGCCAAGGCGATCTGCACCTTGCTGTGCTGGCACTGCCTGAGGCTGCAGGACTGCATTCCCCCTCTGATCTGCTGGCCCAGGAACAGGATAAGATGCTGTGGAGTGTGACCCTGCATCCGTAACCACCAAAGGCAGACCTACCAACACTGACATCCCCATAGAGAGTTCTACCCCTGGTCCAGGTGGGTTGGACAGAACAGAATCCCTGCCAGAAACACTTACCTGCGACTGCACATAAGTCTCATCATCCGACCTAGCACCTGAATAGAGGTCTGGGGAGGTGCACCCAGAGGCACCCCTGGACAGTATGGTCTGCAGTAGCATTGGGTTTTCACCCACCACCACACCACGTCCCCCACTGGCTCCCGGTCGTGCCTGAGATTCCTCCTGGGTCTGCACCATCTCCTCAACCTCAACAGCACCAAGTGCGTCATCACCTGCAAAAACATGAAAGACAACAAATGGAAACAGGCATGAACACCATAGCACACACATAGGCCGTGACAAGCCAGAGATCCAGTGCATGAATTACACATGTCCCACATGACTATAACCCTGCCATGCATGCACTGTCAAAGAGTTGGAAGTGGAGTCAAAAAGGCAGACACTGGGGAGAGCAAGATGGATATGCAACACATTTGCAGCATGTTGGGTAGCACTGGCATCACACATCAGGCTGTGAGTGGCATGTCCAATACACATACATGACATATACCACCACACAGATGTCATGTAGCATAGCCACGGTAAATTACAAAACTACAGCAATATGTCAGTGAATGACTACTGTCACACATCCATGTCACATCGACATGATGCGAAGATTGATGCTGAATAGTGTTGCAAAATATGCATGTGCCACACACTGAAATACATCCAGTGTCCAATAACACAGTCATTGTGGGCTGATCAATGGTTGGTCACTTTAACATTACAGGAAACACCCGTCATCTTCCGCATGCAAACAGGCCGTAATAAAACATTTCTGCAGCCCAATACTCCATCAGCCTGAATGGTGTAATCATTAACATAACGAGGTAAAAGTAGTGGCCCAGTGTGGGCTGTAAACAATGACCGAAGCATATCACATATGTTGCAATAGGGCAGAATAATGTGTACTAAAAATGGGAGAGTGGAAACAATCAGCCTAAATGAACACTTACAAAATCTGACCAATGTAGTTGCAAGATGACAGTTCAAGGTAAAGTGCACTAATCTGGGCGTAATTGGCAACTGTGGGCAGAAGGGATACAGTCATACCCAAATCCAAGGCGCGTGAATGTATGGGAGGAAGCAAATGGGTGACCCATAACACTCAGGAGTACACACCCTCACCTGGCACTCAATCAGAACCCGTCACCCAAACATACACAAGGATTACACACACACGAATGGGCACTCACCGGACAATGCCTCGTAATCAGGTAGTTCTCCCACACCTCGGATCTGTTCCTCTGTGACGAAGGTCCCAGCAACAGACTCATGTCCAGTGAGTTTGTTGTCCTCTTGTGGAGACCCACCGCCAGTGACCAGAGTAGCGGCATGATTTGAGGCCAGCTTGTTCTTTGCTCAGCATTTCAGGTCATTCCACCGCTTGTAGCAATCATCAGCGGTGCGCCTCACAAATCCAAGGGCACTTATGCGGTCCGCGATGGTCTGCCAGTGTGCCCTACGTTGACCAGGTGTGGTCTTGCACCCTGCAGTCACCAACATTTCGTGGCTATGTGCCGACACATATGTCACAAGTGCATCAAGTCCCGGGTCATTAAAGCTAGGCTTCCTTGACGTGTCGGAGTGTGTAGCAGTGTCTGGGGTCTCAGCCTCTTGTGCCAGAGCACCCTTCTTCCTCTTTTTCAAAGGTGGAGCGGAGCCTGAGTGGCTTACGCCGCTCTGGTCAGTAGGGGCAGAAGCACCGGTAGACTGGGTAGTAGGAGTGTGTGAATGCACAATGACCAAGGCCTTGGTAAAGGCATTGGCAGAAGTGTGATGTTGGAAGGGGGAACGTCAGTTTGATGGACCTGGACCGACACTGTCCTGGCTGGGAGACTCAGAGCTGGGGTGGATGGAGCTGCAGCTGCCCCTGCAGCCTCCCCACCCTGCCTACTTGGGGCAGCAGATGACATAGCTGCCCCAGATCCACGTGGCTTGGTGACACCAACTTGCACCGCCACACGTGGCCTAGACTTGCTGACCTGGAAGTCAGCCTGGGAGTCATCCTGTGCCAGGTCAGGTGCCACAATGGGCTGGTCCAACAAGGGCTGAGCTGGGATTGTGTCAGCCATGTTTCCCTCAACCATGGGGGGGGGCATGGGTGTCCCTGATTGGTCCTCCACACATGGCGGTCTAGGGGCACCCTGCAAATCCTGGCCACGTCCCCTACCGTGACCACCACACCCACCTTTTGAAGGTCGGCCACCTTTGCCTCCCTTACCGCTTGGTCACCTCCCAACCATGATGTTGTTGTGCGTATGAGAGTAGCAGTAAACTATTGTCCCGGGCAATTGGGGGTGAAAGGGGTAGGGTTCTAGATGGAATTCATACCCTAGTGCTCTAACAAGGCTGTCTGTGACCCCTGGGGGAAGATGACGGGTCACGCAAAGCACAGGCAGCCCAAAATCAATAAATAACGTGCACGCAACCCCTTGTAGACCACGTGCATGCAAAAATGAACCCGCACAACGCTCTGGCACCCAGAAACACAAAAATAAGCGTACACGTAATACACGCAGCCTACAATGACCTCTGAAGGGGTACGCGACACACGGGGCAAGCACAGTTGGTAAATACGTGCGCGACTCACCATCTGCCTGGAAAAAGAACGTGAAAAAGATGCACGTGTGCGCGTTGGCAACACCCCCGCCAAAAGAAGAATTGTATGCTGTCTGAGGAGACAGGACAAAAGAAGAAGTGAACGCTGTTTGAGAAAACAGGCCCAAAAAGAATAAAGAACGCTGTCAGAGGTAACAGGGAGTATGAACTTGAAACGCTGTGAAGTAATCGCGTGTGAACCGACAAGAAGTACAGAATTCACCCACTCGCTCTCCACGAAAAGCACATACAAGGGAATGGGGTCCTACACGTACCTTTTAAAGCGGCCCACACGTACAGGGTCACTTACACGTGTACACGCTAAGGCCCTTTCCTCCAATTACATGAGCTGACACTCGAACGTGCAGTTTTTGGACATGTACGATGAACATGGACCCGTGTTGATGGAAATGCCCGCGCGTCACGTCACTTACGCGCGTAGGCCCTTTCCTCGGATTACACGCATCCACACACGGACGTGCAGTTTTTCCATGCGCGCTGCCACGTCACGAGGGAAACGCCCGCGCGAGTCACGTCACAGAAGCGCTTACGCGCTAAGGGCCTTTGGTCCAATGAAACCACGTACGTGTGCTGACGCGCTTATGCGCGAAGGGCCTTTCCTAGAATTACATGCTGACGTGCAAGATTTTCATGTGCCAAATCACTCCGTATCAAGCTGGCCACACAACAACACACGGAAGACCACGCTCCTGCCCAGAAGGCCGAATTACTGCCCCCCAGAGCCCCAAGCAAGTTCCCGCCTACCATCTGCTGCTGCCTGACTGCCTGCTGCCCACGTGCCCTGCTATTTGCTGCCTGCACGTCAGCCAGGGGTGCAGTTGCTGTGACCACCCCTGCTGGAACCAAAGACTCCCGACTGGGATACCATCGCTCCACAGCCCAGCCCCAGGACCCAGTTGACCACCCACTCCTGCCTCTGGGGTTGCCATGTCAGGCACAACACCATCTGGCACCACTGGCAACCCCCAGCCAGAGAGGCAGAGGGCCACCAGCTTCAGTGCCAGGGAAGTTGGTGTCCTGGTGGAGCAAGTCCTGGGGCATTATGATTCCCTCTTTGGAAGTTCACGCGCCGACAATGAAGGACGGACCAGGATCTGGATGGACATCGTGACTGCCATCAACGCGTAGGGGGTGGCAGTCCCAGACTTACACCATGTCAAAAAGCGCTGGGAGGACTTCAGGTCCAGGACCCTGAACAAGGCCCGGCGCCTCTTGAAGGCAGCGGATGCCAAGGGGCGCCGGGGCCACCTGTCCGACCACCAGATGAGGGTCCTGGAACACATATGCCCAGCGCTCCACGTCCAGGTCCTTGAGAGGCAGACCCATCTGGAGTCGAGCGGTAAGTGTACATGCATACTGATTGGACGCTGTGCGTGTGGTGGTGTGCCAGTAGTGTGCAGGTTGCACTTGTGTTTTCGTAGGGCCATGTAGGGATGTGTATGAACAGGGGCGTGAGGCTGCCACATGTGAGTCCTCTTAGGTGTGAGACACTTCGATGGTGTATGTGTTGGTAAGCATGCTGTGCAAATGCAGGTGTGGTAGCACACATGTTTGAATTTCTATGTATGTACGTTGGCATGGTTGTGGTGTCACACATGGATGGTGGTTCCTGCTGCATGTATCGGCACTGTGTACATGTGCATGTGTGTGTATTTGACAAGTGTGCAACTGTGATGCAACATGGATGCATGTGACACTGATCACTGATATGTAGAATGCTGAATGCCAGATGTGACATGTATGGCGATTGCATCACTGCAACAGTTGGAGGAGATGTAGACATGCATGTAAGTGTGGTGGCGTGTCTGGGTGTCTAGTGCACAACCCTGTGTTTCATGTGGTGTCAGGCTCACCTTCGGCTGTTCATGCTGTTGTATGTGTATGGATGTTGCTGCCTGGTGCAATATTGCTGTGGAAATGCTAATGTGTGTGAGTTGAAATGACATGTGTGTCATGGAGTGTGATGCCATGTCTGAAGTTTGACACTGCCACTCATGTGCAACTGTCATGTGTGTATCAGTCCATTGTACAGTGCCTTGATGTCTGTGTTTTATCTCTCCCTGTCTGCAGCGTCAACTGATGAAGAGGGCGGAGAGGTTGCTGTGGAGCACAGCGGCAGGTATCGCACCACCAGCCGGAGAGGCAAGGCCCGGCTCCCAGATTGTCATCTCGTCAGGGAGTGAGGAGTCTGGTGCTGCGTCCCAGGCCGCAGCTGCCGAGGGTAGGTCTAAGAGGCAGAGGTTGGAGGTGGACTCCTCGGCAGCAGAAGGGGCAGCTGAGACCCCAAAGGGTCCAACGGAGGAAGATGGCATGGAGTCATCCAGGTTGGTTGGGGGTTTGGTGGAGGAGGAGGCTGTGGAAGGGACACACATGGGGTCTGGAGGTGGGGATTCCACCGGTGCTAGTGGTGCAGTGCAGGGGCAGGGACAGGAGGCAGCACAGGCTGCCGTGGAGGTGCCTGTGTGTAATCCTGTCCCTGATCCTGTCACTGCATCATCTGGCACCAGCAGGGATGCCTATGTCCAGACCCGTTTTCAGGGAGGGGATGAGCGCATAACAACTGGCCTTCCTCTCCCTGCAGACGTGGCTATCCGGGACCGTGTTGAGCCTATCCTGAGTGGGATAGCATTGCATCAACGGGGCATGCGAGGTGACCTGCAGTCGTTTCTTGGAGAGACTGCATGTCGTCTCGCATGCCTCTTTGACCATGTTGACCTACTGGTACGTGTCACCGGTGCTGGATTCCTCCGTGTGCTGGACCTTCTTGCGACCCCCTCCTCACTTGAACCCCCTACGCGCCAGTCGTCCTTCTTGCCATCTTCCCACCCATGTGTCACCTGGGTACCCTGTGGAGCTGCCCCAGACCCAGCGGCCAGGCTGGTGGAGGACACATCCCTGCCACAGTCGGGAGTCGGACGTCCAGCAGGGGTGGCCACCATGACAACTGCACCCCAGCCGGAGGAGGACGTCCAGGCAGCAAGAGCCAGGGCGCAGGCACAGACCCAGCAGCAGCAACATGGTGGGAGCAATGATGGCTCAGGGCCTTCATCATCGGAGGGGCAGGCATCGGCCATAGGGCAGGAGGACCCCAGATTTCAAGTGTCTTCCGTGTGGCAACGGTTGGGCCACACCATAGATGCGGAGCAGCAGCGGGCGGAAGAGGCACGGATCACAATGGTCAGGGCGGAGAACTCCATGCCGAGGGCCCTGCGGCGGGCCGAGTGCCTCGAGGCAAATCGCAGGGAATTAGAGGTGAACATGTCGTCGTCCCTGCGAACCCTCGGGGCCATGGAAGAGGACCGCCTCCAGGACATTGAGCAGGAGTTCGATGATGCCCTGGGCCGGGTCATCAATAAGTGAGCTGTTGGACTAGCCCGCTGCCATTGTAAATAGTTAGGTAGTGTTAGGTTTCCTTTCTGTTTTTGTTTATTTTGGGGCGATTGGACAATGCACCACGTTTTTGTATATAGTTCTTTATTAGGTAGTCTTTTTTGTAGGTATCATTTCATTTGTTGGGCTCATGGACCCTGGATTGGTGATTTGTATATAGTTGAACAGTGGATTTTCTTTTTTTTCTTTTCATTTCACCATGGAGCAATGGATTTCACGTATTTTTTTCCCTTGGATTTGCTTTGTTGGACTGAGACTTTGGACACATTTTCATTTGGATTTCTTTGGATTCTGATTTCATATTTTTGATTATTTTCTGGACATGCTGCGTTTTATTTCTTCTTCACATTATTGTGTGTTTTCTTTTCATTACATTCATTTTGGATTCAATACATTTTTGTTTCATACTTCGGTGTGTGGTATTCTCTCATTGATTTCATGCATGTCATGATGTGGGTTTTCACATTCACTTGCACCCATTGTGTGTGTGTGACGGACATGTGTTCATTTACATACTTGCCATTCGGGTTGTATCATGTAATGGGCATTTCTATGTGGGTGGATGCAATACTTGGTTGGGTCTTTGGACTGGGGTGGCATGGGGTGTGATGTGGCTGGCCATTAGGCCCATGATTGAGGATTGTCATGACGTGGGGTCAGGGGGACATGAGTGGGGCCTGCTGGCAGGTGCCCCTGACTGGTGGGGGTGGGGGTGCAGTGGGACATGAGTGGGACATGAGTGGGGGCCTGCTGGCAGGTGCCCCTGACTGCTGGGGGGTGGGGTGCTGAGGGACATGTGTGGGACATGAGTGGGGGCCTGCTGGCAGGTGACCCTGACTGCTGGGGGGTGGGGGTGCTGGGGGACATGAGTTGGGGCCTGCTGGCAGGTGACCCTGACTGCTGGGGGGTGGGGGTGCAGTGGGACATGAGTGGGACATGAGTGGGGGCCTGCTGGCAGGTGCCCCTGACTGCTGGGGGGTGGGGGTGCTGGGGGACATGTGTGGGACATGAGTGGGGGCCTGCTGGCAGCTGGCCCTGACTGCTGGGGGGTGGGGGTGCTGGGGGACATGAGTGGGGGCCTGCTGGCAGGTGACCCTGACTGCTGGGGGGTGGGGGTGCAGTGGGACATGAGTGGGACATGAGTGGGGGCCTGCTGGCAGGTGCCCCTGACTGCTGGGGGGTGGGGGTGCTGGGGGACATGAGTGGGGGCCTGCGGGCAGGTGACCCTGACTGCTGGGGGGTGGGTGTGCAGTGGGACATGAGTGGGGGCCTGCTGGCAGGTGCCCCTGACTGCTGGGGGGTGGCGGTGCTGGGGGGCATGTGTGGGAAATGAGTGGGGGCCTGCTGGCAGGTGACCTTGACTGCTGGGGGGTAGGGGTGCTGGGGGACATGTGTGGGACATGAGTGGGGGCATGCTGGCAGGTGACCCTGACTGCTGGGGGTGAGGGTCTGGGGGACATGAGTGGGACATGAGTGGGGGCCTGCTGGCAGGTGCCCCTGACTGCTGGGGGTTGGGGGTGCTGGGGGACATGTGTGGGACATGAGTGGGGGCCTGCTGGCAGGTGCCCCTGACTGCTAGGGGTAGGGGTGCTGGGGGACATGTGTGGGACATGAGTGGGGGCCTGCTGGCAGGTGACCCTGACTGCTGGGGGGTGGGGGTGCTGGGGGACATGAGTGGGGGCCTGCTGGCAGGTGACCCTGACTGCTGGGGGGTGGGGGTGCTGGGGGACATGAGTGGGACATGAGTGGCGGCCTGCTGGCAGGTGCCCCTGACTGCTGGGGGTTGGGGGTGCTGGGGGACATGTGCGGGACATGATTGGGGGCCTGCTGGCAGGTGCCCCTGACTGCTGGGGGGTGGGGTGCTGGGGGCCATGAGTTGGTGATCAGTAGTGCAAGGTGACATGTGGCTTGGCTGGGGGGCATGCCCATGGTGGCTGGGCTGCCTGCGGGACATGACCAGGGGGGCAGGGTAGTCCCCTGTGGTGTGGGATGCCTACAGGGGCCGTGGAGGTTGTAGAGGGAACACCTGGGAGGACCCACACTGCCAATTCACAGGTAGGACTCCCCGCGCACCCTCAAAATTCACGTACTATGCTCTGACAGCAAAATCGCGTGTGAAACTTCCAGCGCACCCCCGAATTACACGTACCCCACTCGAACAGGGCCAATCGTGTGTGAAACTTTCCGCACACCCCCGAATTACACGTACCCCACTCGCACAGGGCCTATCGCGTGTGAAACTTCCTGCACACCCCCGAATTACACGTACCCCGATCCGATCGCGTGTGAAACTTCCCACGCACCCCAGGAATACACGCACCCCACTCGCACAGGGCCTATCGTGTGTGAAACTTCCCGCGCACCCCAGGAATACACATACCCCACTCGCACAGGGCCTATCGCGTGTGAAACTTCCCGCGCACCCCAGGAATACACATACCCCACTCGCACAGGGCCTATCGCATGTGAAACTTCCCGTGCACCCCAGGAATACACGTACCCCACTCACACAGGGCCAATCGCGTGTGGAACTTCCCACGCACCCCCGATTTACACGTACCCCGCTCCGATCACGTGTGAAACCCCCCGCGCACACCAGGAATACACATACCCCACTCGCACAGGGCCAATCGCGTGTGAAACTTCCCGCGCACCCCTGAATTGCACGTACCCCACTCCGATCGCATGTGAAACTTCCCGCGCACCCCTGGAATAAACGCACCCCACTCGCACAGGGCCTATCGCATGTGAAACTTCCCGCACACCTCAGGAATACACGTACCCCACTCGCACAGGGCCTATCGCGTGAGAAACTTCCCGCTCACCCCAGGAATACACGTACCCCACTCATGGCCTATCGTGTGTGAAACTTCCCGCGCACCCCAGGAATACACGTACCCCACTCGCACAGGGCCAATCGCGTGTGGAACTTCCCGCGCACCCCTGATTTACACGTACCCCACTCCAATCGCGTGTGAAACCTCCTGTGCACCCCAGGAATCCACGTACCCCACTCGCACAGGGCCAATCGCATGTGGAAATTCCCGTGCACCCCCGATTTACACGTACCCCGCTCCAATCGCGTGTGAAACCTCCCGCGCACCCCAGGAATACACGTACCCCACTCGCACAGGGCCTATCGCATGTGAGACTTCCCGCGAACCCCAGTTATACATGTTCCCCGCTTGTCGTGTGCTGTGTGGCGGCCCTGTATACTGGTACAGGGTTAGCGCAGCCCTTTGCGCTGGACTGGGGATTTTGATGACTTTTCCTTGCACGAGGGGCGTTCTTGGGGGCGTAACTGGCACTGCTGCAGGGTCGCTGCGCCACTGTGCGCCACGGCTGGTTTTGGTAGCTAAAATCCATGAATACGCTGTGCGTGAAAATGGATTTTAGCGCACGCGACTGGTGCAGAGATTCGCACGTGCACACTGTGCGCCAGCCGCGTGCGCCACTTGTGCGCTGAATTCTATGAATTACCCCCCTAATGTGCTTATGTTTATATTGTAATTCTGTCCTGAGTATGATGTCTATGATGTCTATTTCAGATCATCTAATGGGGAGTTAGACTTAAACCCTCTGGCTGAATTGGAGACTGTAATTACACAGCTTACATTTTGTTTGGTGACCTAAATGTACAGTTTGAACCTTCATGATCTACCTCGGGTACTTTAGATGATGACAGTCCTCCAACATTTTACAAAGCACAGGTCTGCAACACAATTTTGTAGAGGGTACAACTATGGGTTCACACTACAATAAGAGCATTGTTTAATAGGAAAAAAAAATTTTGGAAAACATACAAATGTTCTAGAAAAGCACACCAACAGAACTGTCTTCGACCTGGTAATTTACTAAGCTTACATTATACCCATTTTGTTTTGCCTGCATCTTACCATATCACATGATTCGAATGTTCACAAGAAAGGGTTATTTGAGCTGGATGATACAACGGAAACACCAACATGGAAATGGCTGTATTTCATAAAGAGTATGCTGATAGAGTTAGATGTATTTGAATGTTGGGACAGGCATGCATGTATCCAACAGAATCCCATTTCCATCTTAGAAGAGAGGTTCAACCCTTTGACCATTGGTCATTTTTTAAAAGAGAAGACAAGTGGCACATTGAAAATAATTACTTGTCACTAAAACTAGAATGGAGTTATGAAAATGATTTTGTATGAATACCCAGTGGAAAGAAAATATTGCTCTTGATGAATTTCACATTTAGCATATTATCTCTAGCCTCATTCACTTCTTAGTGGAACTCAAATGGCACTTTTTGGCCAGACACAATAGCAGGTGAGAGTCACTATACCTTTTCCTGCCGTGTATATGCCAAGAGAAGGAGAGAAAGTCTCATGGAGTCGCGTAGAGTCAGCAGTCCTGCAGAGTCTGCCTTCCAGTTTGTTTCCTTGTGGGCAGACCCACATAATACAGCAACCGATTGCGGAGCGGACCGTGGAGTCTCGTGGAGTCACGTAGAGTCAGCAGTCCTGCAGTCTTGCAGGACTCGCAGAGCGATGCAGGGGGCTATCGCCACTGTGGATACCATCACCATCTCCGCCTCCCCAGAGAAGAGGCACAAGGCGGCGGCAGCAGCAGAACCTGCGGAGAACCCGTACATGGTGGATCCCTTTGAAGCGACGGAGCCGGAGCCAACAAGGTGCCTCAGGAGCAATTCGAAGCTCCTTCCCCAGATGGAGAGAAGATCCCTGCCAGTCAAGCGAGGTAAGAGCTCTGCTGCCGCCGCCAGCCCTATATATGCCACAGAAACTCTTTTTGATTTTGAACCATCGAACAAAACAATGAAACCGTACATGCCCGCTACCGGACCACAGGTGATAGCAACGTCCCTCTTCAAACTTACGCCAGCAGCAGCATGTGCATGTGCAGGGTCTGCACTGTGTGACGATGACAGGGGCAGGAGTCCCGCTTCGGCGAGAGATTCGCAACCCGAGGCTGCCGTAGGGCAGACTGGGCTGGCCCTTTCTCCTGCCCTTGCTGCAAACACACGCGATCGGCACACTATGCACACTATGAGCCCTGACACAAACAAGATCATACCGGAGACGGCGGTGCCGACAAACGAGAGTATTACACCGGTGGTTCGACCGGATACGGCCCAGGGAACAGGGACAAAGTCGTCTAGTTTGTGTAAGGTCCAGAGTGACCAGCCTGCCTGTGAGGTGTGGGGAAGAGGGGACCAAAACAAAACCCCCGGGAGGCCCAGATAAAAGAGACTGAGCAGCACCTGCCCCTAGATCCCAGTTCTGGTGAAATGGGGAAGCAGGGTAAAGTGGCAATTCGGATAACAGCACAAATTCACCCCCACACTCAATTAGAGTCACTAAATTTAAACCACCTAAAGACCAATTCAACAAAGGACCAAGACACACCAGCTCTTCCCCATCTAGCACAAGGACCTTGCGGTATGGAAGACTACTCCATATGTGAACTACCTAACACGGAGACCAACTCTGTTCTCGCCACAAAGCCCAGCACTGACATGGACCTCCGTGTCTCACCGGTAGTTTAAGGAAGCTCACTCCCAAGCACCAAAAAGGCTTCCTCGGAAAAGATAATAAAAACAAACTATAACAAAAGACAAAAAGGAAAGACACCAAAATCGAAAGGAACAGACAAAGTAAAGCTCAACGATCTGGCTAGCATCACACATAAAGATTCAAGCGTTGGACCAAAGGACCAAAAAAACCCTAAACAGCGGGCACACAGGAAGGCGGAGGCCCGGACATCCACTTTACCAAACCCCCTGATGTCAAACGCCTTGCTCAATTTTTTCAAGAAGCAACAACATAAACAGAAACTAAACTCAGATACAGAACTTTCTGATGCAGAAATTTTGGAAGTGGTAGACGGGATCTTGCCTGCTAACAAAGCAAGGAAAACCGATGAAGCAAAATCCCATACCAATGAAAAAGCAGACAAGGGGCCCCAGCTGACCACCAAACCAACTGAGGACCTTCAGGGAAATGACCCCACGCTAATGCCCAGAGGGGAAAATGCCACACATCCTCCAGTGAAGCCTAAAGACAGCTAGCATCAAGATAAGACGGATCAAGCAATGGCCCCAGCTCGCCCAAATGTTGTTGTCTCGCCAGAGAAACAAGACCTCTCCGACATAGAGACACTACAAAAATGCAACCCGAAACAACAGGCAGCACCAGACCCCATAGAGCAGAACCCACCTTCAGAAATTCAGGGGGACGATAAGTCATACGAGGAGCAGACAAGGCCACACCCCCAAGTGCCTGGGTTAACGGGGAAAATGAGCGAGCAGCCCCGGAGAAAAATCAATCTTCAACATCTAGACAGGAGTGAAAACCGCTCAAATGAATCCACTGAAGGTACAGCGCCAAACACGAGCTATACCGGACAGTATGGGGAGCACCGAACAACGCTGACTCCTCCTTAGGTGCCCTTCCATCTTGAAATTTCAACGCAGTCCTGCCTTCCATCGCAAAACATAGAGGTGCAACAAACAGCGGGTAAGCACAGAAGGTACAGTGAAATCACGATGGACACGCAAAGACCATCAGCCAAGAAAAAAACGGATATGACAACAATCATGGTGGCAATCACGATTGCCTTCACCCCCTTCGGCAAACTTTACGAAACAATAAATGAAGCCACAAAGAATAACATAACGATCTTTTGCAAACTTCTATCAAAATTTGAATTAATTGAAGGATACTTAACAGCGGTAGAAGCTAAACACGAAAAACAGACAGCGACATGTGAGGCCAATGCCAGCGAAGGAGAAAGGTGAAATGGAACCTATTTTCACCAAACCCAAATCGACAGTACGACCAGAAGACCCATTAGTGCAAAAGCAAAACCCAAACGCCATTCAAAAAACAACGAAAAAACAAACAACGGAAAACGATCTCCTCCGTCTCATCTCCAAGAACCGCAGATGAAGAGTCGCTTGACAATGGCTTCATGGAACACGAGAGGCCACCACCATTTAACGAACCGGGACAACCAAGACCTTGGAGCCTTTGATATACTTTGCCTCCAGGAAACGTGGCTAATGGCAAAACCATCTCTAGACAGCTTCGAGATAGCATTCTCTTCGGCAACAAAAGGCCTTTTTGGCCGGCCATCCTCGGGGCTTTTAATAGCAATCCGACTGGGGTCAGGGATTGAGATCACAAAAAAGAAAATGGAATCATATGGCATTCTTGCGGTCTTAACAACATGGACCCAAAAACGCAGTGGAGTGAGGGGAGGGGGTGGAACAGCAAAGATAGCAAGCATAACTGTCTACTTGTCTCACCGGACATGGGAGGCCAAATGGGCCCACATGGAGGCAGAACTCAAGGAAGGCACTCAAAAGAACAAGTGCCAAAAAAATTGACAATGGAAAGAGCATCTCAGACAATGCCAGCGAAGGAGAAAGGTGAAATGGAACCTATTTTCACCAAACCCAAATCGACAGTACGACCAGAAGACCCATTAGTGCAAGAAAACATCGAGCATGGAGTTTTGCAAAAAACTAGAAAGTCGACAATATTTCAGTGGAAGACCCCCAGACACACATAATCATATGTGGAGATTTAAACTCAAACTGTAACATCAAAACGGGCAATTCCAGGGCGAAGAAACTTTCATCACAAGCTGAAGAAAGAGGAGCATCATGGATGTCTCTGATGAAATCAAGAAATCTACATAATGTCGCATCTTTGGAAGCATGGGAGGGGATGATACCTACCTGGGAGAGAGGTGAATCGAAGGCCACCCTTGACTACTTCTTCATTTCGCACAGTCTGCTGCAATACATAGAAGACTATTCGGTCTTCAGAACTACAAAGAGCGATCAGAATCTTGTGGCAATAGCATGGTCGTCAACACTTTCTACGAACCAAAGCTACAACCACCTGATAGAGGTGAATAACCAACTTACTCACCTACGTTTAACGGCATCCAACATTGAAAACATCAAAAATTCTTACAAAAGAGGAGCACGTTCACTGGAATCAAAGGCTGCACGTCTGGACTACTTACCCTTCCTCCTACAGTACTTCAAGAAAACAAAGAGTGGTACCCATGCCGCAAGCAAAAACACCCACGCGTATGATAAAGAAGTAGTGGAAAAAAGAAGAGCCCTAAGAAAAACGAAAAGACAGGCTAAAACAGCCAACTCGCCGTCTGCTTGGAGCAACTTGCAAACCGAAATAAGGAAATACAAATCCTGGATCTTAGGGCACAGACACGCACTGTACCAGAAGGATGCGGAGGCAATGCTTCGGGCACTAAGTACAAAAAAAACAGCAACTTTTGGGCACTCATCAAAAGGCCCAATAAGGTAACAGATACCGGAATCATAAACTCAGTGAGCGAAGAAGCGTGGGCCACATTTTTGGAAGAGCTTTTTAAGGCCCCGGTGTCCAGTGAAATTCCATCTCAATTAGCCACAGGTTCCACATGGATTGACATTTACGACAAACAAGAGATAACGATGGCAATAGCAAGACTAAAAAAATCAAGAGCGCCAGGCCCGGATGGCCTTAGTAACATAGACCTCAAGCAAAACGTGCAGGAATGGTCAGACTTTATCAGAGTCCTCTTCGAACACTGTAGAGCAACAAGAGCCATCCCAGCATCTTGGACCGAAGCAGTAATTGTACCGATATTTAAACAAAGGGACAGGGAAGAACCGGGCAACTATTGTCCTATTGCACTTCTCGATATAATAGGGAAAATCTTCGCAACCCTACTTTTGAGACACTTTCGCTCCTGGGCCAAAACTTCACTGGCCAACGACCCATTTCAAATGGGCTTTCTAAAAAACAGAAGCACTACCGTTAACATCCTTATGCTAAACCTTATAAAAATCAAAGGTAAAGCAAGGCGCACCCCCAGTATTTATGGCCTTCATGGGCCTTTCACAGGCGTTCGACAGAGTGGACAGGCAAAGACTATGGTCCAAATTTGAAAAATGGAGATGCCCGAAAGAAATGCTTGACCCTGTGATGGCCCTCCACGTGAACACAAAACTAAGAGTGCGCCTCAACAACCAAGGCGGGCTATCCCGCGAAATACCCTCAAACCGCGGAGTGAAGCAGGGCTGTCCCCTAGCGCCGGCACTGTTTATCGCCTATCTAGGGCATTTCAAAGAAACAGAACTTGCTGTCAGAGCCTTCCCGCCTAAGCTGGGAAACGTGAACATCTCACGTCTACTATACGCAGACGATCTCATTTTGCTAGATCAGACACAGTTAGGCCTCCAGCGGCAGCTTAACAACCTAGCCACATACATGGAATTAAACAACCTGTGAATAAACAAAACAAAAACTAAGGTATTGCTACTTGGAAATAGTTCCACAAAAAAAAGACAAACAACAAAGGGTCCTTGGACAAGGTGAACATTGAGGTGGTCTCCAGCTACAAATACCTAGGAGTGTTTATTAAGACAGTGGATAGAAAATATGGGAAATTTTCAGTAATACCGGTCATAAAATTCTACAAATATAAAGTAGTCCCTTTTATCACCTATGGGATTGGTGCAACCTTGAATATGCCTAACACCATCTGGCGAAAACTAGAAGGTTACCTTTGGAAATCCCTTCTAGGTCTCCCAAACTCGGTCTCAGTGGAGCTCATCAGGCGAGAACTAGGCTTGCTTTCTCTAGAAGCAACAGTAACACTCGGTGCGATGCAGCTCCTCAGAAATACCTCATTATCTGAGTCTCCGCCGCTCTACAAGATCATTGAAAAAGAAATAGCAAACCGCAATCTGACTACCTTAAATGTTTGGGTAGATAAGTTAAGAGAGAAGCTGGTGGAGATCGCATGGACAGAAGAAGATCTGCAAGTGAACCCAGTAAGAGTAAAATCCAAAATGGAAGCTCAAGATTGCATAAATACTCTTGAAAAAGCAAAGTGCAACAAACTTACAAAACATCGCCCACCTACCTTTAACACACTGAAGGCTCCACTGCCATACTGCATAAAGTTCCCAGACAACCAACTAAGGACAACCTACATGAGAGCGCGCCTGAATCTCCTTACAATACGCAAAATTCAGGCAATCAGACTAAAACGGCCATCAAAGAATGCAGATTATGTGGCGAGCCCAACCAACCAGAAACAGAAAGACACCTTCTAACGCATTGCTCGGAGCTAAGAGAAGTACGGGCGACCTATCTGAACAGCCTGTGCACCGATTTTGTGGGTCATCAGGGTGAAGAAGAATCCATATGGTAGAACAGGCTGATGTCAGGAGAAAAGATGACCTGGTCAATAGCAACAGCAAAAATTTTAGAAACGGCTTTTCAGAAGATAAACGCACAAACTGTTGCACTTCCCACGCACTCAGCCGGAGATCTGGATGAATGACTGCGTTGGAAACTGAATCTAACCCTACAAGAAGGGGGACTTGTTTAAATTAAATTAAATTAATTTAAATTTAAATTAATTTTCTTTCTCTCCGGCCTGAACTCTAAACGTTTCTTTGTCTTCTGTGTGCTCCTGGCTTTGACCTTTTTAATTATCGCCAGCCATTCTTCTTTTTGTCTTTGCTACACTTTCCATCGTCGATTCTCTCTTTTTCGTTTCTTCTCTTCCTTTCCTGAAATCTCTTAGCTCCTAAGAAACAGCCTTTAATCTTGTAAAAATTGCTAATTTGATTATAAAAAAGTAAATAAAAAAAAAGAAATTACTTTAACCAATTTTTTATAACTATATATTTTTAAATACAATAGATTCCTTGATCTTTTTTAAATGTGCGATTGATCTCTGTTGTTACGAGAGCAGTTGCTAGTTTTATTAACCATGGATGGTTTATTAGATGCAATTATATGAATTCGTTATGATGAATGTTGATTTTAAAATTCCATATCTATGAATGTATTTTACACTATTATGGATGTGTTTACAGGATATGTATGATTTCATTGATCACATTTCAGTTATTGTGCTATTGTACTTTTGCTATAGTGTAAAGAAATGTATGATCGTCGAATAAATTATTGATAGTGATGAATATAATACAGCTGCTTCATGGAAAGAAAAGATGTCTAGCATAAGAGGACACCTGTCTCTTACAGTCAAAATATCAGGAGAAAGTCCATGTCTGCAAAAGCATCTCCAAAGTCGTCATTGAAAGGATAATGGAAAGAACGATCTTCAAGAAGAACGCAGTTTCTCTCTGGTGCTGCTGCTGTTTTATGGCCAGGACACACAAAACTTTGGATAATGACTGACAAACACTCAAGGCATTTGTCGGCTTGGTCCTACCTGGAGAGCCAGGTATTTGTTGGGTCTGGACCAGGATCGCACATCGCAAGGGTATTTTGAAGTATGTTAACAAAACAGTGAACAAGGATGGCAGCAACAAAATGTTTTCGCTTTTGATACTTGGAAAATAAATCTTCTGTAGGACAATTGTCCATGTGAAAAAGGTGCTTCCAGTGGTCATTAAATGTATTGGGGCTGAGACAAACATGTGAGTCTCAATCCCCATGACTGTTCATTTCTACTGCGCTGCCATTAACCTAATCAGGACATTGTGCAGTAATATATTCGACTGTGAGTTTATTTTTCTCCAGGCATAGATTGCTAAATGATATAAGAGATCATTAATAAAACATCATGTTTAGTCTTCAGTTAACAGTAAAGCACCACACTGTGCTTCTAATAATCATTACACATCAAATCTCACATGGTAGTTTTGTCTTCATTTCAATATAAGTGAACAGGACAGTCAATGCAACCGATTGCATGAATGACACCCATGTTTTAGTATTTGAATAGCTAACAGGGAAACGGGTGAAACAAATTAAGCTGAAGGGGAGGGTCTAGTCCTTTATAGATCAGCTATTTCAGAAAGCAGGGAGCTTCACTCCCCAGAAAACACCAGAGGCTACATCAATGCAAATCCTGATATGAAGTGCTTGGAGGACAACAGCTGATTCCACAAAACGTGACTGCTGTGTAAAACAGCGAACAGCACATTTAATAACAAGACCAAGACTGCAGTTCTACTCTAATTTCCAAATTCTGATTTGTAATGCTTGCTTCAATAATTTGGAGACAAAAGTAAATTACAAAGTTGAACTTTGGAAACATGAAGCACTAAACTTTCAGTTGACTTCACCATGAGAAAGAAAACTGTTCATTAGCAAACACATGCTGCTTTACCAGTTATTCTAAATTCTAATTGTTGGACTGTTTCAATATTGTGAGGGTTGAAATAGTCAATCTTTACCCATTTTTGCAAACAATATTTATCTTTCCCATGGTTACACCATTAATAGACACGCATATGTTTGGTGGGCATGATTTTTAACTTTCCCTTTGCTGGCGGAACACTGAGTTTAACATGGTACTGAGATTCAGCACAGTGTCCAAGGAGATACTGTGCTGCACATCATACTACTTTTGCCAGGATAAGTGGATCCATCAATCCACAGGCGAATGGAAAGAGGAATCCTGACGGGGGATTTAAATGTGTTACCTGTGATTTTGTGATCTATAGATGTAGACTGCTTTTATGTTGTTCTTTGTTAACTGGCCACAAAAGCAATGGACGTTTCACAGATATTCTTTAACCTTTTCTACTTAATGAGTTTTTAAGGGGTTAACCTTACCTGCATCATCGTTGCGAGTATGATGTTAAGTTTTACTGTGCACACACGCACACTCTCACACACACACACATTATGAAATGGGTGGATTGTAGGTAGTTTTAATATTTCAGAGGAGAGTAGATTAGTAGGATGCTTCGTATGTACTCAGCTACTTTATTGGTAATATTGGTAATATTGGGACCTGCAGGTTGTCTATAATATTTTAATGCAGATATATTATCTCTACAAGAGAAGACATAAAAACCTCTGGGTCATCTTCGACTCCACACTCTCCTTCTATCCTCACATCTCTGACGTCTCTAAGAAGTCACACTACCAGCTGCACCTCCTCAGAGGTATTCTTCCTTTCCTCTCCTTCCCCCAGAAGCTCACTGTCTCCAGAGCCCTGGTTCTCTATAGGCTGGACTACTGTAACAGCCTCTATCTAAATCTGCCTGTCTCTACTTGTCCTTGGCCTCAAGCCCAGGGATCGTATCTCTCCAGGACTGAAATCTCTGTACTGGATCCCAGTGGCTGTGAGGATTAAGTTCAAAACCATCTGCATTGTCCACAAGACCTTCTAGAGCCGCAATACCTTCAACCCTATCTTCCTAAATATCTTCATTCTCTAGCTCTTTGCTCATTGGCCTCCAACTCCCTCAGGGTCAGTCGCTTCTCCAAGCAACGAGTTGGTGGTAGATCTCTCTCTTCGGCAGGTGCCTCCCTCTGGAACAGCCTTCCAGCCTCCCTGAAACTTGAGGAGAACCATCTCTGGTTCCAGAAGCACCTCAAAACCGTCTTCTTTGCTTCTGCTTTCTCTCCCCCTCTCCCCTGCTGAATTCCTGTCAGAAACTGCACCGGTTACCTGGCCACCCTTTCTGATCTCGGGCCCAGGCCCCGCCAGTTGCCCACCTGCACTGCCTCCCTGGCAACCCCTGCACCTGGGGACTGTTTTCTGTATCCCTACAGTCCCCCTACCAGCACTTAAGTTGACACTTACCTTGCACTTGCCACCAGCTGGCCATTTTTATTTATCTTATTTATTCTACTATCCCATGTACTGCACTTCCCCTCTCCCTGCCCCCACGCACTTTTCCCTTTCCCCCTTCCCATGCACTTGCGTGATCTGAATGACACCTGGCCTAGTAGGATTGTTGTCTGTCTTCCCTTTGTTCCCCCTCCATTGCCTTCTTGCGCCTTGAAACACTTGTGTATAGGCACGTTATAAATGCCATATCATATCATATCATATCATATACATACATGTTAATCTGACAGAGAACATTCTTAATGTGTTTCTATTTATGTAAAGAGACTAGATTGCAAGTGCAAATACTTGTTGGTTTAGTGATAAAACTGCGTAGGGGAGATATTGAAAGTATTGAATGTTAATCATACTCACAAAAGTAATAAGCATTGGTAGATATTCTAGTGGTAGTCTCATGGCCATATTGCTGTCCGATATTAAGCCTATCAGGTGCTCAGTAGTAATAGGAGTAGGAGATTCTCTTGCACTAAGCACAGAGATCCAGATTGGTCCAGACCCTTGCTTGAGGTACAGCACCATTCTATACTGCAAAACCTGCCACAGCCCCAGGTGAGCATTAAGACCATCTTTGGGGTGGAGGTTAGGCTCTAGCATGGATGGTATAAGGGAAATGATTGCAATTCCATACAGTCACATATTTGCAAGGATACCATTTCCATTCTGAAGCAACACAATATTTATGGAATTATCCATAGATCCAGGACAGTAAGTCCACAATGCAAACACTACAAATGTGAGGCTACCTCTGCTCCTCACTTCAGATCTCCACAATTCAACTTCAAAAGTGGTCAGAGGTCTCCACACCTTCCAAACCTACACAGACTGTACATTTCACCAATGAAAATGCATGCCCTTTAAACCTTGATTATAGAGGGGTGGGGAGTATTGATGGGCTCGAACAGCTGGATCAATGTGATATATGGGGTACAAAAAGTGGTGTTATGGGTTGAGGAAATTGATGTTTTGGCAAGAAAAACAACAATATGTGCAGACACCTGTTCGAAGTATAGTCTCCTCTGATAACAGGGAGGTGCAGACAGCTGCCGCAATGTTGTACTGAACATACCCTTTTCCCTCACAGTGCACCTAACCCACTCATGCCCCCAGCCCCAGTGACAGTATGTCTACTAGACATTTGCTCAAGTTAATGAACACTATAACTCCTGAATGCATGTTCTAAAGACTGTTTAGCATGTTAGTCAAAGACTAAAGCATGTTAGGAGACTGTAACCTTGGGTACAACGACCTGAACGACACTCCTGCCTCATCCCTCGCCAACGTCCTATCAGAGCATAACTATACTCAAATTAACACACTACCAATCCATCAGAAAGGCAGAACCATTGACTGGGTCACAGCCCACAATTGCAACAACACCTGCAAAGCACCCCAACCTCTTGTATGGACAGACCATTTCCTCATACCTTTTGACATCAGCATCAACAACCCTAATCCCAAACAGTGCCCCCACGCGCCTGCCTGTCTAACCAGAAACAAGCGCAACATTGCGCGGACACCCTCACACCACTGGTTCTCCCCCTCCTAAACTCGCTTCCAGCCACTGCAGACCTCAGCCTCCTAGTTAGCACCTACAATGAAGCCATGACTAACGCCATTGACGCCGTGGCCCCTCTAAAGTTGCGTAAAGGTAAACCCAGATCGCATCTGAACTCTTGGTACACACCTGAACTTAAAATCTTCAGAAAAAAGAAAGCCAAGATGGAAACCATATGGAAAAATACCCCATCAGCTGAAAATAAAACTAATCTCACGACCATCTCCTCCCTTTACAAAAAAGAGATAATCCACACTAAGAAGGAAGCTTACAATGTGAGAATTGATAAGGCAGGATCCTCTGCTAAAGAACTCTTCACCATCTTGAAGGAATTAGAAAACCCTAACCCACCAACAGACACCTGTGTGAAAGACAAACCTTGGTGCATCAGCATCCAATATGCCCTTGCCAACAAAACCAGTGGCCTTCAACCCAAATTTGAGGCTAAATGACTACAACTATCCAACAGCAACTCCTCCACCCCCAGCATATTCACCCCTACCCATACCACCGCTGGCTTCACATTCAAAAAGGTCACTATACCGGAAGTCCAAAAAATCATAGCATCCCTCAAACCTTGTAATTGCAAAGAGGACAGCTGCCCTACCCAGATTATCAAAGATGCAGCAAGAGACCTATCCCCCTTCATCGCCAAACTCATAAACCTATCCTTCTCCACCAACTCTATACCCAACAACTTGAAACAGTCATGGGTTCTCCCTCTCCTAAAAAAAAACAATCCTTAGACCCAACCATTCCCACTAACTACAGGCCGATGACTATGGCCCCCTTCCTGCTAAAAATCCTTGATAGAGTTGCCTACTTGCAAATTCAGGATTACTTAGAATCCCATCAACTACTAGGGTTGCGTCAATCTGGCTTTCGACCTCAACGCAGAACAGAAACTTCCTTTGTTGACCTAAAAAAGTCAGATTGATGACATCAAAGACAAAGGCAAGCGGCCATCCTGCTCCTTCTAGGCCTTCGACTTGGTCGACCATAAAATACTCTGCAACCACTTCTCATCTGCTGCCCATTTCTTATCCTCGGCTGTCATGTGGATCCAATAGAACCATGAGGGTCTTTTCACCTGCGGCTGCAGCAGACCCCATCCCCATTGCCTGTGGTGTCCCACAAGGATCCTGTGTTTCCCCCACCCGTTACAATATTTTTACAAAACCTCTCTTTGACAAACTGTACCATCTGGGTGTCACCTACACAAGCTACACAGATGACACCCAGATACTCCTCACCATCTCTAGCAACTACCAAGATGATGTCACCAGGATTAACGAAATCTTCTCCATCATGCAGGCATGGCTGGCCACACATGTCCTCTGCCTGAACGATGACAAGACGGAACTCCTCCTGGTCGGTACTCCCATTAACTTACAGAAACTCAGCTCTGACTACACCAACATCATCATTGATGGTAACACCATCCCCGTCGCTAAAAATGTGAAAACCCTAGGCTTCTATCTTGATGCCAATACTAACCTTTCTAAACAAGTCAACATGACCGCCTCACCTACCGCCTACACTGGGAAACTAATTAGAGCTTGCAGACCTTTTTAATCCACGAACAGCTACCTCACACTGGCCAGGGCGCTCATACAATTTAAGCTTGACTACTGCAATAGCCTTTACTTAGGCGCTAACCAAGGTATAATCAATAAACTTCAGGTTCTCCAAAACAATGCGCTGCGAGCAGCACTAAACATCCCTAGGGGAAAGCACATCTCCCCCATCAGAATTTCCTGCAAATGGCTCTCCATTCAACAAAAAATGGACCTAAAAACCTTGCCTTACCTACAAAGCCTTAAACTTCCTAGCCCCCCATATCTCTCCAACAAACTCACTTTGAAGCCGAACACTAGAATCACTAGATCCGCCAACATTCTTTGCCTTACTGTGCCTAGATTCACCTCTAAAAGAGATGGCGACTCAAGCTTCACGGTCCTCGCCCCTCAACTTTGGAACTCCCTGCCGCAGAATATTAAATCGGCCGCATCATTCCAACTGTTCAGGAAACTAGTCATTGATTGACTACTGGATAAAACCAATCTCAAGTCTGACTAAGACCACGATTACTGCATATACTGTACATACTACCCAAATGTTTTAATTGTATGCTCTAACTACCGCTGACTGTATATATTGTATATTACTTCTACATAATGTATAACTGCAAATTCTTTATATATTGTACTTTCTGTAACCTGCCTTTAAGCACCCTTTTACTCCAGGGTCTGGTGCGCTATATAAATAAACAAACAAACAAACAAACAAACATAAAGAAAAGAAAGCCTGGGACTTAAAAAATCAAGCAATCATATTTGGAAAGTCTAATTAGTCAACACGTGTGTGATGGTCCCAAATTACATCCAAATGAGCTGTATAGAAAACTGCAAAGTATTTATCTACATTCAGTTTAATTAGTCATGGATGCTCATTATAAAATAATAATAAAGACAGTCAAGTTAAACTATTAGTCTTCTTGTACACTTCAATAATCATGTACTGGTGATATGCAATCATATGGTGTGAAGGTTGACACACATGAGCAGTGGCTTCTTAACTTGATCCACCACACAAGTCTGCTCCACAGCCATCAACAAGGCAATTCACATTTTCGTTATGTTCTAATTTCACAGAATTGTACAGAAATTGCCAAGAGCATGGCATCCTGGGGTGTTGGTGTGAGATACATGTCAATGGAAGAGCTGTGTATCAGTCTCCCACTTACAGAGCTTGATGTCCATGTCCACCTTGTAGCCCTGCAGACACTAAAGTGTAATTACTGTACATTTCCGGTGCCAGGCCTAAATAGGAGAAGGCTGGTGGCTTTGGTGCTTCACTTCAGAAAATGATGTGTGGTGCACCCTCACTTGCATAAGATCTCCTGTATTCTAAAATGCTTTACTGTGCTGTCCTATTGATTCTATGTTCTGGTATCTACTGGGCTAGAGGGGTAACACTGTATGCGATTCCAGCCTACATCTGTTGTAGTTCTGTGTTATGTTACATATGCACTAAACAATCTTATGTTTTGCCAGCTGTTCACTATTATTATACCATTTCGAAACAGCATACCCACCCCAGTGACAGAGCCCTCAGATCCTGGGTAATATATCAGATTTATGTCTTTTTATTTGATCGTTTTTCAGCACCCTGCACACTGATGTAGCTTTCTGCATTTTACAGATAAGTACTTCTGTTCTTCCTATGCTGCAGGATTATCTCAACTTTAGATGTCATGTACAGTTTGTATGCTATTTATTGAAATCCTGATGGAACACATGTTCGTCGTCACATTGGACGGTCAAACGCCAATTTACAGACAACCTCATTATGTACTCATAATGATAAGAAACTCCCTTATCCTGCTTCTGTGAACATGCAGTACTTAGGCAGTAGGTGTATAGTATTTCTCTTGATAATGGGTTTGGGGGAGGGCAGCAGTAGTGTGGAGGACATGAGAGCAGCCTGTGTCTGTGACCGGAGACAATGAGACACATGCACTGTTTTACTCTACAGTATGCACTATCCATGATGCAGAATGGGGCATTTGGCAAAGTTTGAGCCACAGCTCTGCATCTTGAAACATGTTGTGCTTTACTGGTGAAATATAAGTGACTGCTCCTTTTTTGATTGTCTACAGGTCTAAACGTTGCCACGTGTGATTAGAAACAGAGAGCATAGTGGTTTGCTGCTTGTGTATACATTGTATTTACATCTATTGGATTTGCATCATTTCCACAATAAATAACTTATTTTCAATAGTTTTAATCAGGGTGGTGCACAGTTGGGGGATGCTATTTGGAGTCTGCTGTAGGAGTTTAAATGTAAACTCATATCTGTGGGACTGAAATTGATGAGAGAGCGACTTGCCAGACTAAGGGGTGGGGTGCTGGTGAGTGAGGGTGTGAGGGGCAAGCAGTCCATGTTTCCATCCTTACTAATGCATGCATCTTATTCATCTAGTGCTGGTAGTGATTACCTATGGAGCTTTAGTGGACAACGAACAGAATTGTATTCCCCTGATGAAGAGGCAGGGATGTCTTCTTCTGACCAAGCAGATGTGATTATTCTATGACTCTTAGTAGGAATGTATGCTATGGGACACATCTGCTATCCTTCCCACAACCATAGGCTTGAAGAAGGGATGTGTGCTCCCACTGGCAGTAAGCAGTAAGGGGGAGGGGGGGGGGTGCAAGGACAAATCAAAATTGCCATATGGCTGGTACACCAAAGAATGCTTGTGTGGGAATAGCTGTCCTGGGTGAGGCTGTCAATGTGAGAGTTGTCTTGGGCACATGGAATTTGTGCCAGTGCGTTCATCAAGAATGTTGGTTGGGCAGTGGGTTAAGAAGTGAAGGGAATGCCGTGAAGGGTACTGTTGGGGTGGTATGTAAACTTGTAGAGGAGTGGATAGTCTGAAGAGCAATAGCAGTGAACCTTGTTGGCGCTAGAGTTTCAGACATGAAAGGCTGGAATAGAGATATAAGTTATTCTTCCCTAGTCCATCCTCTAAAATACAGTGGATATCAAAAGAGGGAACCTTTGCCAGTCACCCTATCTTTCTTTGTGATGCTTTATCTGGGCAGCCAGCTCCACATCCCTTTCATCTAGTGCCTCTTTTAACAGATGAACGGTGCTCCTCAGTGGGTGCAAGTGTAACATCTTGCTGTAAAGTGCACTGTAGATCTTCGGCATTATGTTGGGTGGAGGCTGGATGCTTCCCCGCAGGTACTGCTCTATTTTGTGGGCACCTAAAAGTCTGCTTTCTCCGCTTTAATTATTTTCCAGCTGAATTCCTGCACCTCCAGCACTTCCTGCTTCTCCTGTACCTCTGTTCTCTCACTCATTTAATGAGGAGGTTGTTATGGGCCCTGTTCTTAATCCCACTTGAAAATATTGCCTGATGGTTATTGTACAATTCCTCCTCTAAGAGCTCCCCAGTAAAAGGTCCAGCATGGGCAGTGGTGGCTGAAGTGTGAAAAGAACATACAGCATGCTGATGTAATAGAAATGGCATCACAGTTGTGACATCATACAGAGAATGAGAAGGGGTTGAAGTAAAATAGTTTTGAGTTAGGAGCATGGTGATTAGTTAATCAAGGATAAAATTTCTTTGAAGGTGGATGGAGGTTTGTATGAAAGGTTAATCCAATGAAAGGCATGGGGACTGCTAAGAGAGTGGACATGGAATCAAGGTATGTGATGCCCTTGAACAGGAATCTGACTTGCAAACTATGGTCCTAGGAAGATATGCAAAACACATATTGTGTGTTTTTAATTTTTGTTGTGGTGTTCTTTAGTTAAAATTGGCCCTGGGTGAATAACACATACATGCATTACTGTACTCATCTATCAAACTCCTTCAAGGGATTTGGATGTGCTGAATATTTTGTATTTATTTAAGGGTAAAGCACCCTTACATAAGTGCATTGTTGGATTGATGAGGGCCATATTTATAAATTATGTAGAATAATTAATTCATTCATCTTTTATAAGGTGATTAATACAGGAGGCCAGTCTCTAAGCATGGGATCTGGAATCAAACCTGTGTTGCTATGCTTTGTCTTGCTTCCAAATAAAACGCATTGCCCCTGAGCTATCCTCCAAGCCCGTCCAGAGGGCAAAGTGGAGAAGAGGTGGGTTGGACCTTTAGATTGGATCAAAGAATAGGTGCGCTTTGGGGTCTCCTTCATCATCTGCAGGTAGAGTGTGAGCCACCTTTTGAAGAGTTAGAATGAAGAGATACTTTTGATGACTGAGTGAAGAGCTTCTCAGTGGAGTGGGGTAAGTAGGGAGAAAGAGTACGCACAGGGAGGTGACTAATAAGTTGGGAAGAGGCAAGGAGCAGAGCATTCCATAGGGCAAGTACAGTGAGAGGCAGTCAGAGAGGTAATGGGGGAAACTGTGGATTGATTAAATATTCGCAGAAATTTAAAGAGAGAGCGATTGTGCATGGAGAGAAAAAGAACAATACGTAGGGTCAGGTAGTAGTCGAGTTTGCTGAGCTAATGAGTAGAGATAATAGTTTTACTTGAATGGTGCACAAGGTGTAGGTGGATGTTTCTAATGTTTAAGAGGTTACATTAGTGCACGTGGTGAACTGGAACAGTTTCTAATCACTGTCAAAGAGAATCTCAAGTTTGAGAACCATGGGTGTTTAGTGAGGGTGAAAGATTTGGATAGGGGATTTAAAGGTAGACAAGAAAATTATCACACCTCTCTTTAAAGAGTTTTGTCTGAGGCAGTGTAGAGCCATCCAGTGGCTTATGGTGGCTAGGCCGTTGGACATTTGTTCTGTGATGGCAGGGGTACAGGAGGGGAAGGAGAATAGGGTTTGACTATCACTGTAAAGAAATTATAGTTAAAGACACACGAGGACATTTATTTGCCAAGGTGGGAAATGTAAAGGGCAAAGAGGAGTGGGTCTTGCAGTGATCCTTGTGAAACACTCATGGAGATCGGTTTCATGGAAGAGGTGTTATAGTCCCATAACATGGAGAAGAATCCTACATAGGGCTAGGAGGACAAGGAATACAATACATTGCCGTTTAATCCAAGGCCAAAAAGGCGTTGAAGGCAAGAGGGATGATCCACAGTGTCAAATGCAATGGAAAAGTCTAGAAGGATGAGATTAGACAAGAGCAGGGAGTGGTGGGCAGTGGCAAGGAAACTGGTGATGTTGATTAGAGCAGTCTCAGTGGAGTCTTTGGATGGGAATCTAGATTGGCAGGGGTAAGCAAGTGAATGACATTTGTCATAGTTGACTATTAGGTTGAAGGAAAGCTGCTCAAGGATTTTAGAGTGGAAGGGAAGGAGAGAAATAGGTCTGTAGAATGAAGGGTTGTTGGTGTCAGTGCTTGGTGTCCTTAGTGGAGGTACGATTGTTGTGGTTTTGCAACAAGCTGAGAAGATACCAGTATTAAATAGGTAGGCTGAATACAGTGGAGGTTTGAGTAGACGTTAAAGTTACAAGTTCCTTAACAATGTGTGGTTCACAGCTCAGTATGGGCTGGCATAGTGAAGGATGGTTAGATATTCAGTGGAGGGGGAGATAGAGAGGCTAGTGTGTGGAAGATGGAAACAGAGGACTCTGGGGATCGAGTGGAAGATATGGAAGGGAAGAAAGGGGGTCCTTATTTTGGTGGCACACCCATCAGCAGAGAGAGTGGCAGAAACAGAGCACTTTGTATGGGCGAAAGCATGGTCTGGTGAGTTCTGAATAACTTGAGAGGGTGGGAGCAGATAGAGGAAGAATGATTAGTGTAATTGGAGCATTTGTCTTGTGAAGACCTGTAGTCACTGTCAGGAGAGAGAGCCTTCGTAGACAGTGAATGATGAGTCTTTGTGCCAGTGGTATAAGCCGTGATGCATGGTTGTTCTCAGCAACAGATTGACTAACGAAGGCCATGGTGGAGGTTGAAGATGGAAGGGGAGTGAAAGAGAGATCAGGGAAGTGATCATTGACGGTGGTGGAGAGTACAGAGTTATATCCAATAAAGGTGATTTCACTGGAGGGAGAAAGTGGAGGGAAGACAGCCTGGAGCAATATGCTGACTTGGTATAGGTAGGACACCATGCATTCAGGCATGAATTCATGTTTGGTAACAGAATATGGAGGGGGTGGAAAATGAGGAGAGACATAGAGATGGTGAAATGAATGGGACAGTAGAAAGACGGGGTGGATACCTTGTAGGAGCAGATGCTATCAAGGTGGTGAATAGGAATAATACATTTAGAGTATCTTCAGATATGGATTAGAAGGGTATATAGGCTGACTAGTGAGTTATCAGAGAGTGTAGAGTCAAGTTGGATATGTTGGGGATCAGTGACATTGGAGAGTTATGGGTTTCTCATCATATTGGCCAGGGCATCAGCTGGGAGCATTGTGAGTAAGCATTTCTAATAATATCTTTGGAAACCATTGCATTAAACCAAACTTAAGAAGGTCAATTATTAAAGAAATCAACATACAGGCAAAGTAGGTCACAAGAACCAAAATCAATGTTCTCATCATATTGGCCAGGGCACCAGCTGGGAGCATTGTGAGTAAGCGTTTCTAATACTTATGGCATATCTTCTAATTATACTCCAATTTGAGCACGCCGCGTCACACCCCACTGCGTGATGACCTCATGCCTTAGAACACAATATAAACACGCACAGTGTTGCAAATGGTATTGGCTTTCCTTCTGGGCTCCGGACTCCAGTTGGCAGCGCTATTGTTAAACAGGTAAGTTCTTCCCTACCAAAGGTACACTTGATCCAGTCCAGCACCTCTTTAGTTACACTCTTCCCAATTTTTTTCCCGCTAAGATTTTTTCCACTCTTCCCATTGTTATTTCTTTTAGTGACAATGAATACCCGCTGAACATTTGAAAAAGATATTGGCTACAAACTAGGTTTTTCAAGCCACCTCCTTGGACCACTAAAAACCTTGGGAACTATACCATGGCTATACGAATTATTCAGTGTCCAAATAGATCGCCATCATTTGTAAGTTGATTATTATTATTTTAGCCTTAATTTTCTCTTCCTGCACCCTCTTACTAGCTTCTGATACTCACTCCTCTTTTACAGATATGAGTCAGTTGACAATACTCATCTTGTACTGTCTCATCGATTACCCGGGTTACTCTCCCCAGACCTACTACCTCTTCGTTTGAAGATATTTTACTAAAATCACAAGGTTAGAGCTACTTCTATCTGCAGTTACTCTTTAGTCCCCACTGGTTATATCTATTCCATGATCATATAGTCACCCTTGTGCACAGCACAGTTTATAAAGTAATCCCATGATACCGATCTACTGCTTTTATTCTAATAGAAATGTTATGGTAGCTGTCCAGTTAAAACATGTTATTTTGTTGCGTCAATGTACCCAGGACTTTTGGATATCTACTGTTTATTATGCTCACTCAATTAGCCTGTATACCAGTTGAAGTTTGTAGAAACGACTTGTTTTGCAAAATTGTTGTTAATGGAAAATATCACTCTAATGTAAATTTTGTACATATCTTTCTTTAGAATTTTTGATTTGCCCCTGATGAAGAGTGTTGTACCACTCGAAACACGTTGGGCCATCCACAGTTTCAACATCAAGAATAAATATTAATTTTGGTTCTTGTGACCTACTTTGCCTGAATGTTGATTTCTTTAATAATTGACCTTCTTAAGTTTGGTTTAATGCAATGGTTTCCAAAGATATTATTAGAAACACTGTTTAGAATATAAACTAATTGTTGGTCTGGTTTTCCAGACATTGGAAAGTGTGCAGGGGACGTGAGTTCCTTAATTGGGAACTTATCTTGTTTCTTATTACTTTGTGCAACCTAGGTGTCAAGGTTGCCTATCTCTCCTCTGCACCTCATATCTATTTTCTATTTTTCTTAAATTTCCTACTTAGACAATAATCCAATACACTATTACCCACATTAATAGGGTGTGCCATATCCGTCCAATTTTCACTTTTCCATGTTTTGTTACCCTGTGAGGGGTTGACACCTTACCCTGGACGTGAGCACCTCGGCCTCCTTGAAATGTCATTTTCCAAAGTCAAAACCTTAACAGATAAAGCAGCTACTAACTTAGCCTTCACTAATGAAGAAGCTGAGAGGATTTTAGGCCTAATTAAAGATACCAGTACTGAGGCTACAAACAGAGAAAACCCTGAAATGCTCATCCAACGGCTGGAAAGACTTATTCGTAGAGAAATTTCACAAAAACTCCATGCTACTACTTTAACGCAGTATTATAAGGCTAAAGGAATTCCGAGAGGACTTAGAGTGAACCTCCACCCAACTTTATGTAAAGAAAATAAAGAGTTTGTGAAAAGGTGGGAACACATCTTGAACAAATGTTCCCTTGATCTCATACTACTTACCATAGAGGAACTCACAAAATCTCTTCATACGATTAATAAAGAAATCGAAGAAGTATCCACACAACTCACTAAACTCAAATCTGCAGCAGAACTTCATACAATCTTGGAAGACACCAATACCAAGTTGGAGAACTATAAACGCGACATCGAACAGTGGAAAATTTGGAAATTTCGTAGGGACACGTTGGACTATGCCAGAGAAATAGTCTATAAATGGCAGGAATATTATAGCAATTATAAACCTTGACCTGGACCATCTGGTGGCCCTAAGAAACTTACACCAGATAACAACACTGATAGCAGTGATATCACAAGTGGTGAAAAAGAAGAACAGCCCAGAACAGGTGCAACCAATCCAGTAACTACTCCCAAAGCTATGGTTAGTGAAACACCAATCCCACGGGGAATAGATACAACAAGTCCTCCAATTTCTCCACAACCTTTTTAGGAGACGTCCGACCAGAAGAGGGAAAAAGAAAACAGTGCCAAAAGAACAAATAGATTCACCGTTGATCATCAACATCTCCTCCAGACCGCTATCCAAAGCTCAAATTGACACACTAAGTCTTGGGATCTCATTTATTCCTACAAACTCAACTACTTTATTTGAAGAAGAAATTAACCGTTTCAAACTAATACGAAAAATGGATTTAAAGATTTCCTTTGACAACCTGGGACAAACAACACCAGCTAAAGAACACGACTACTTGGAAATGAAGAAACAGAGCACCTTTCATCCACAAATCAATAATCCATTGATCAATCTATTTACAACAAAAACCACACATGAATTGAGAAAGATTAAATATGAATCTTCCACTAAACAAAATATTCGGAGACATCAGCTCAAAATAATCAAGGACCTTGCGGATGATAATTCCCTCACTATGAAACAAGCTGACAAAGGGAGAGCCCTAGTACTCATGGACACGACACTGTACAATACTGGCTGTCTCAAATTACTTGAGGATAGACAGACCTACCTCCCATTGAATAATGACCCTACAAACAACATAAGTATCATTATCAAACAGGCAGTTGAGAAAGCAAGTACTATGGACTGGATATCAGATAAAACAGAGGAATTACTGATCAAAACTACTCCAATCATCCCAGTATTTTACAGGTTACCCAAAATACATAAAGAGTCCAAAGATCCTCCTTTCAGGCCTATTGTCGCTGGCACAGACAGCATATTTCAACCCCTAGCAGTTTATTTAGATACCACATTGCAACCACTGGTACAGAAAATACCTACTTACCTAAAGGACACTACATATTTTCTGCAGAAAATCAACAACTTGCAGATTAACTTTCCAGATCCCCTAATATTTTCCATGGACGTTAGTAGTCTATACACTTCGATTCCCCATGACGAAGGTATAGCTGCCTTGGAATGGTTTCTTTTAAGACATGATGAAGTTCAAATCCAAAAAACGTTTGCTATCGAACTGATTAATCTAATATTATACAATAACTATTTCAGATTTAATGGCCAATATTACCTACAGATATCAGGTACCTCTATGGGCTCAGCTGTAGCCCCTTCATATGCGAACATTTGCATGTTCTATTTCGAGAAAACCCACGTTTTGGATCACCCACACTGGAAAAACAAATTACACTGTTGGACAAGATACATCGATGATGTCTTTGGAATTTGGAAGGGCACAGAACAGGAATTGACAGAATTCTGGCATTACATCAATCAATGTAACCCGTGGATCAAATTTACAATAGAGATTGGAAGACCACATGTGAATTTTCTGGATGTAACAATAGAATGGAAAAACACGGAATTGGTAACAACAATGTACAGGAAACCAACTGATGTTAATAGCTCTTTACATTTCACGAGTTTCCACCCAAGACATCTTAAGAACAATCTTCCTTACAGTCAACTCTTACAAGCCAAACGGATCACTTCCAATACAGAAAAGCTACAAACAGAATTTGACACTATGAGATCGAGATTTCTGGAAAGGGGATTTCCAGAACAAGTAGTGACGCAAGCCATCACCAGAACGGAATCTCAACCTCGGGACAGGTTACTGAATAAACAACCAACACAGACTAAATCTAACTTGATTTACACATTGAGATACTCAGCACAGAGTTTCCAGGTCAAAAAGATCATCACTAAAAATTGGGACCTTATTAAATCAGATCCCAACCTTAACCGTCTCTTTCCATCTCCTCCAATGTTAGCGTATAAAAGAGGAAGGAATTTCAGAGATACGCTAATAAAAGCAGAAAGACCTAAAACTTCCACTCAGAGGACACTTACTAAGACAAAAAACGGCACTTTCCCCTGCCTAAACTGCCAACATTGTTCGAACATCATAAAAGGCAATCACATTAGGCATCCTAACAACGACAAGAAGATTCCTTTGAAAAGCTATGCAACTTGTGATTCTAAAAATGTAGTCTATACCATCAGATGCCCTTGTGGCAAATACTACGTGGGGAAGACCAGTAGAAAAGTAAAGGAAAGATGGACCGAGCATAAGTCACAGATCAGAACTAAAAATCTCAAATCACCCGTGTTCCGGCATTTTAGGGACAACAATCGCAGTATTTCACAGATGAGATTTGCGATACTAGAAGTATTGCACCCCCTACAAAGGGGAGGAGACTTACCAAAACGACTTGCACAAAAAGAACTATGAGGGTAATTCATAGAAATTCGCACAAAAGTGGCGCACGCGGCTGGCGCACAGCGTGCCCGTGCGAATGTCTGCGCCAGCCGCGTGCGCTAAAATCGATTTCCGCGCACAGCGTATTCATGGATTTTCGCATCTAAAACCAGCCGTGGCGCAGCGTGGCGCAGCGACCCTGCAGCAGCGCCAGTTACGCCCCCAAGAACGCCCTCGCGCAAGGAAAAGCCTCCAAAATCCCCAAATAATCGCAAAGGGCTGTGCTAACCCTGGACCAGTTCACAGGGCTGGCAAACACCAAGCGGGGAACGTGTATTTCAGTGGTTCGCGGGAAGTTCCACACGCGATTGTCCTGTGTACGTGTGCATCAGGGGTGCGTGAGAAGTAACACACGCAAAAGCAGCAGGGTACATGTATTTCAGGGGTGCGCGGGAAGTATCACACGCAAAAGCAGCAGGGTACGTGTATTTCAGGGGTGCGCGGGAAGTATCACACGCGATTCCATCAGGGTACGTGTATCTCAGGGGTGCGCGGGAAGTATCACACGCGTTTCCATCAGGGTACGTGTATTCCAGGGGTGCGCGGGAAGTATCACACGCAAAAACAGCAGGGTACGTGTATTTCAGGGGTGCGCGGGAAGTATCACACACGATTCCATCAGGGTACGTGTATCTCAGGGGTACGCGGGAAGTATCACACGCGATTCCATCAGGGTACGTGTATTCCAGGGGTGCGCGGGAAGTATCACACGCAAAAACAGCAGGGTACGTGTATTTCAGGGGTGCGCGGGAAGTATCACACGCAAAAGCAGCAGGGTACGTGTATCTCAGGGGTGCGCGGGAAGTATCACACGCGATTCCATCAGGGTACGTGTATTCCAGGGGTGCGCGAGAAGTATCACACGCAAAAACAGCAGGGTACGTGTATTCCAGGGGTGCACGGTGTTAGGGAGAATTCTCTGTCTAGGCTGAATTTCCTAACCTAGTGAGTCCCCCAGCAGCTTTGCTGGATTTCGGGAGTTTGTTTTTTTCCATCCTGCCAAGAGTGAGACTCTTTTCCTCCCACTCTTGGACATGTATGTGTGTAATTCCTTTGAATGTCAATGTGTTCTATGGGCTATGGGGTCTTTTACTCCATAGGGTCTTATATGTTTTTCTATGTGTATTACACCACACCCTATGTGCCGTAGCAGTGGGGCATCCTAGTGGACCCCCACCATAGACTCCATACCCGGGGACTGACTACTGTCTCCCCGGGGATGTAAAGTCACCATTGGCTTTACTAGACCTAAATTTACTAACAGAACTAGTACAAACCATCTTATTGTGGACGTACTAGTAGGGGTAATTCGATTACTCCTGTATCTGTTACTCGAGGGGACACAGTCCCGTCCCCCCTCGTCGAGTTTTGGCTGGTGGCAGTGGAAACTACTTGTTATGTTCGGCCCCGAACCTAACCCTATGGGTTTCGTCCCATTGTTGGAGATTGATACTTTTCCTCGTTAATCTCTAACGTACCACCGGTGTACTTATCGTAAAATAAGTTTATCGGATGGTATTTTCTGCCAGAACTCGGTTTTTAAAATGGCGTCTGTGTTCGTCTCTGTGACTCCTAAACCAAAGGTTGAGCCCTTTGTTCCACTTTTGGCGGGCCTCTGTACAGAGACCCTCCAAAGTGGTGCCATTCTGTCTGGGTTACCACAGGGGTGTGGGAGAGGGTTTAGGCACCCTGGACCGAGTTGTCTTGCCAACTCCGGTCGCACTCTGGAGTGATTGGCCCAAGTGGTGAGCCTTCCCGCTCACCACTTAGCATGTGTTGATTGACAGCTAGGCTGAATGAATGGGGGTTTTCTGCATAAAAGCAGGGCTTTTGGGACTGGATCTTCAGAAGTCGCCACAGGACCTACGAATCTGACGAGGGTAACGCTGAGCCGACCTGCAACGACGACACCTCCGGTGGAGCCCTGCTGAGCCGACTCACCACTTCCCGACGACAGAGGAGATCTCCCTGCCGGAGAATCTCTTCCCCTGACTGGTGGGAACAACCAGTCCCCTTTGCTTTTTATTCGCCTCAGGACGCAGTGGTCGAATTGCCCATGCAGCGCACCTCGGCAACCGGATAGCCACTACCCCTGTACCGCGACCAAAAGGTGGTGCCTTGTGACGGAGCACTCCGCGGCTGGTCTCTTCCCTGGTGGCGCACCGGACTTCACTTTTCTTCGACGACGAGAACATCTCTACTCTTGGCAAAGACCCGACGTGCATCGACCACCAGGAACAACTGCCCCCGCCGGAGCTGCCCTCCACAACAAGGTACCGTGTCCGCCTGGCTTCCCTTTCGATCAGTTCGAGTGAGGTGTCTTAATCCTCTCCTTTCCGTTGGGTCGCCTCCAAGCTTTTCTCATTTATTATTCTGAACTGGTTCAATCTGCCGATAACAATTTGCTACAAAGACTTGAATGCATCTCCACTAGAGACTTTTTGGGAAACGTCGCCTTGCCTCTCTCCGAGTGGGCCTGGCCTCTGAACTTTATGATCTATTGTGGTTCTTGCCTTCTTACCGTACATTTTGCCCGTGAAGTATTGAACTGTGTTGATTTCGTGACCTGCCTATCTTTTTCTCTCCCGTCCTAACTAATATTAGAGTGCCATCTAGGTTGAGGCATACACCTCTGTCTGTAAATAAGTGGTGCCGGTAGAACCTAGACTTGTCGAAATATTGCTAGGGGGATTGATCGTTTCTTCTTCGTAGAGTAATTGTGTTTGATTTGTTTGCCGTGAAAGTGCCATAGTGTTTTTGATAGATGTTTTGTTATAAATAAATACCTTAATATCTTTACACTAAGCCTCGTTGCGTGTTTGCTTGTCTTGCTGTGAAGAATTGCCCTATTTTGTATACTCCACATACTGCTCAACTCTTTTTGAGGGAAGTCTGACTGCTCAGCCACAGCTACCAAGTGAATCTGTGCGGTACAGACTGCTACCAAGTGGGTTCACCGCCAAACACCTGTAGTCCTAAATCTTTTGCAGTGGTCCCAGAGGGAACTGCACAGGTTTCTGCCTAACACACGGGAAGTATCACACGCAAAAGCAGCAGGGTACGTGTATCTCAGGGGTGCGCGGGAAGTAGCACACGCAAAAGCAGCAGGGTACGTGTATTTCAGGGGTGCGCGGGAAGTATCACACGCGATTCCACCAGGGTACGTGTATTCCAGGGGTGCGCGGGAAGTATCACACGCAAAATCAGCAGGGTACGTGTATTTCAGGTGTGCGCGGGAAGTAGCACATGCGATTCCATCAGGGTACGTGTATTACAGGGGTGTGCAGGGAGCACCACACGTGAATTGCACGTGTGGGTCCTCCCAGGTGTTCCCTCTACACCCTCCACGGCCCCTGCAGGTGGCCCACACCACAGGGGCCTACCCTGCACATGTCCTGCAGGCACCCCATCCACCATGGCCATGCCCCCCAGCCAACCCACATGTCACCTTGCACAACTGCCCACCAACGCATGTCCCCCTGCACCCCCAGCCACCAGGGGCAGCCTCCACCAGGCCCCCACTCATGTCTCCCATCACCCCCACCCCCCAGCCACCAGGGGCAGCCTCCACCAGGCCCCGACTCATGTCTCCCATCACCCCCACCCCCAGCAGTACAGGGGCAGCATCCACCAGGCTCCCACACATGTCCCCCTGCACCCCCACCCCCCAGCAGTGCAGGGGCAGCCTCCACCAGGCCCCCATCCATGTCTACCACCACCCCCACCCCCCAGCAGTGCAGGGTCAGCCTCCACCAGGCCCCCACTCATGTCTCCCATCACCCCCACCCCCCAGCCACCAGGGGCAGCCTCCACCAGGCCCCCACTCATGTCTCCCTGCACCCCCACCCCCCAGCAGTGCAGGGTCAGCCTCCACCAGGCCCCCACTCATGTCCAACTCATGTCTCCCTGCACCCCCACCCCCCAGCCACCAGGGGCAGCCTCCACCAGGCCCCCACTCATGTCTACCACCACCCCTACCCCCCAGCAGTGCAGGGGCAGCCTCCACCAGGCCCCCACCCATGTCTACCACCACCCCCACCCCCCAGCAGTGCAGGGGCAGCCTCCACCAGGCCCCCACTCATGTCTCCCATCACCCCCACCCCCCAGCAGTGCAGGGGCAGCCTCCACCAGGCACCCACTCATGTCCAACTGATGTCTCCCTGCACCCCCACCCCCAGCCACCAGGGGCAGCCTCCACCAGGCCCCCACTCATGTCTCCCATCACCCCCACCCCCCAGCAGTGCAGGGGCAGCCTCCACCAGGTTCCCACACACGTCCCCCTGCACCCCCACCCCCCAGCCACCAGGGGCAGCCTCCACCAGGCCCCCACCCATGTCTACCATCACCCCCACCACCCAGCGGTGCAGGGGCAGCCTCCACCAGGCCCCCACTCATGTCTCCCATCACCCCCACCCCCCAGCAGTGCAGGGGCAGCCTCCACCAGGCCCCCACTCATGTCCAACTCATGTCTCCCTGCACCCCACCCCCCAGCCACCAGGGGCAGCCTTCACCAGGCTCCCACCCATGTCTACCATCACCCCCACCCCCCAGCGGTGCAGGGGCAGCCTCCACCAGGCCCCCACCCATGTCTACCTTCACCCCCACCCCCAGCGGTGCAGGGGCAGTCTCCACCAGGCCCCCCCTCATGTCTACCACCACCCCCACCTCCCAGCAGTGCAAGGGCAGCCTCCACCAGGCCCCCACTCATGTCCAACTGATGTCTCCCTGCACCCCCACCCCCCAGCCACCAGGGGCAGCCTCCACCAGGCCCCCACCCATGTCTACCATCACCCCCACCCCCCAGCGGTGCAGGGGCAGCCTCCACCAGGCCCCCACTCATGTCTACCACCACCCCCACCCCCCAGCAGTGCAGGGGCAGCCTCCACCAGGCCCCCACCCATGTCTACCACCACCCCCACCCCTCAGCAGTGCAGGGGCAGCCTCCACCAGGCCCCCACTCATGTCTCCCATCACCCCCACCCCCCAGCAGTGCAGGGGCAGCCTCCACCAGGCCCCCACTCATGTCCAACTCATGTCTCCCTACACCCCCACCCCCCAGCCACCAGGGGCAGCCTCCACTAGGCCCCCACTCATGTCTCCCATCACCCCCACCCCCCAGCAGTGCAGGGGCAGCCTCCACCAGGCTCCCACACATGTCCCCCTGCACCCCCACACCCCAGCCACCAGGGGCAGCCTCCACCAGGCCCCCACCCATGTCTACCATCACCCCCACCCCCCAGCGGTGCAGGGGCAGCCTCCACCAGGCACCCACCCATGTCTACCATCACCCCCACCCCCCAGCGGTGCAGGAGCAGCCTCCACCAGGCCCCCACTCATGTCTACCACCACCCCCACCCCCCAGCAGTGCAAGGGCAGCCTCCACCAGGCCCCCACCCATGTCTACCACCACCCCACCCCCAACCCCAGCAGTGCAGGGGCAGCCTCCACCAGGCCCCCACTCATGTCTCCCATCACCCACACCCCCCAGCAGTGCAGGGGCAGCCTCCACCAGGCCCCCACTCATGTCCAACTCATGTCTCCCTGCACCCCCACCCCCCATCCACCAGGGGCAGCCTCCACCAGGCCCCCACTCATGTCTACCACCACCCCCACCCCCCCAGCAGTGCAGGGGCAACCTCCACCAGGCCCCCACCCATGTCTACCACCACCCCCACCCCCCAGCAGTGCAGGGGCAGCCTCCACCAGGCCCCCACACATGTCTCCCATCACCCCCACCCCTCAGGAGTGCAGGGGCAGCCTCCACCAGGCCCCCACTCATGTCCAACTCATGTCTCCCTGCACCCCCACCCCCCAGCCACCAGGGGCAGCCTCCACCAGGCCCCCACTCATGTCTCCCATCACCCCCACCCCCCAGCAGTGCAGGGGCAGCCTCCACCAGGCTCCCACACATGTCCCTCTGCACCCCTACCCCCCAGCCACCAGGGGCAGCCTCTACCAGGCCCCACCCATGTCTACCATCACCCCACCCCCCAGCAGTGCAGGTGCAGCCTCCACCAGGCCCCCACACATGTCCCCCTGCACCCCCACCCCCCAGCCACCAGGGGCAGCCTCCACCAGGCCCCCACCCATGTCTACCAACACCCCCACCCCCCAGCAGTGCAGGGGCAGCCTCCACCAGGCCCCCACTCATGTCCAACTCATGTCTCCCTGCACCCCCACCCCCAGCCACCAGGGGCAGCCTCCACCAGGCCCCCACTCATGTCTACCACCACCCCCACCCCCCAGCAGTGCAGGGACAGCCTCCACCAGGCCCCCACCCATGTCTACCACCACCCCCACCCCCCCAGCAGTGCAGGGGCAACCTCCACCAGGCCCCCACCCATGTCTACCACCACCCCCACCCCCCAGCAGTGCAGGGGCAGCCTCCACCAGGCCCCCACTCATGTCTCCCATCACCCCCACCCCCCAGCAGTGCAGGGGCAGCCTCCACCAGGCCCCCACTCATGTCCAACACATGTCCCTCTGCACCCGCACCCCCCAGCCACCAGGGGCAGCCTCTACCAGGCCCCCACCCATGTCTACCATCACCCCACCCCCCAGCAGTGCAGGGGCAGCCTCCACCAGGCTCCCACACATGTCCCTCTGCACCCCCACCCCCCAGCCACCAGGGGCAGCCTCCACCAGGCCCCCACTCATGTCTACCACCACCCCCACCCCCCAGCAGTGCAGGGGCAGCCTCAACCAGGCCCCCATCCATGTCTACCACCACCCCCAGCCACCAGGGGCAGCCTCCACCAGGCCCCCACTCATGTCTCCCTGCACCCCCACCCCCCAGCAGTGCAGGGGCAGCCTCCACCAGGCCCCCACTCATGTCCAACTCATGTCTCCCTGCACCCCCACCCCCCAGCCACCAGGGGCAGCCTCCACCAGGCCCCCACTCATGTCTACCACCACCCCCACCCCCCAGCAGTGCAGGGGCAGCCTCTACCAGGCCCCCACCCATGTCTACCACCACCACCACCCCCCAGCAGTGCAGGGGCAGCCTCCACCAGGCCCCCACTCATGTCTCCCATCACCCCCACCCCCCAGCAGTGCAGGGGCAGCCTCCACCAGGCCCCCACTCATGTCCAACTCATGTCTCCCTGAACCCCCACACCCCAGCCACCAGGGGCAGCCTCCACCAGGCCCCCACTCATGTCTACCACCACCCCCCAGCAGTGCAGGGGCAGCCTCCACCAGGCCCCCACCCATGTCTACCACCACCCCCCAGCCACCAGGGGCAGCCTCCACCAGGCCCCCACTCATGTTTCCCTGCACCCCCACCCCCCAGCAGTGCAGGGGCATCCTCCACCAGGCCCCCACTGTTAGATAGAATTCTCTGTTTAGGCTGAATTTCCTAACCTAGTGAGTCCCCCAGCAGCTTTGCTGGATTTCTGGAGTTTGTTTTTTCCATCCTGCCAAGAGTGAGACTCTTTTCCTCCCACTCTTGGACATGTATGTGTGTAATTCCTTTGAATGTCAATGTGTTCTATGGGCTATGGTGTCTTTTACTCCATAGGGTCTCATATGTTTTTTTCTATGTGTGTTACACCGCACCCTACGTGCCGTAACACTGGGGCGTCCTAGCGGACCTCCACCATAGACTCCATACCCGGGGACTGACTACTGTCTCCCCGGGCATGTAAAGTCATCATTGGCTTTACTAGACCTAAATTTACTAACCAAACTAGTACAAACCATCTTATTGTGGACGTGCTAGTAGGGGTAATTCGATTTCTCCTAGATCTGTTACTCGAGGGGGCACTGTCCCGTCCCCCCTCGTCGAGTTTTGGCTGGTGGCAGTGGAAACTACTTGTTATGCTCGACCCCGAACATAACCCTATGGGATTCGTCCCATTGTTGGAGATTGATACTTTTCCTCGTTAATCTCTAAACGTACCACCGGTCTACTTATCTTAAATAAGTTTATCGGATGGTATTTTCTGCCAGAACTCGGTTTGTAAAATGGCATCTGTGTTCGTCTCTGTGACTCCTAAACCAAAGGTTGAGCCCTTTGTTCCACTTTTGGCGGGCCTCTGGACAGAGACCCTCCAAAGTGGTGCCATTTTGTCTGGGTTACCACAGGGGTGTGGGAGGGGGTTTAGGCACCCTGGACTGAGTTGCCTTGCCAACTCCGGTCGCACTCTGGAGTGATTGGCCCAAGTGGTGAGCCTTCCCACTCACCACTTAGCATGTGTTGATTGACAGCTAGGCTGAATGAATGGGGGTTTTCTGCATAAAAGCAGGGCTTTTGGGACTGGATCTTCAGAAGTCGCCACAGGACCTAAGAATCCGACGAGGGTAACGCTGAGCCGACCTGCACGACGACACTCCCGGTGGAGCCCTGCGGAACTGACTCACCACTTCCCGACGACAGAGGAGATGTCCCTGCCGGAGAGTCTCTTCCCCTGACTGGTGGGAACAACCAGTCCCCTTTTCCTTTTTGTTCGCCTCAGGACGCAGTGGTCGAATTGCCCGTGCAGAGCACCGCGGCAACCGGATAGCCACTACCCCTGTACCGCGACCAAGAGGTGGTGCCTTGTGACGGAGCACTCCGCGGCTGGTCTCTTCCCTGGTGGTGCACCGGACTTCACTTTTCTTCGACGACGAGATCCTCTCTACTCTTGGCAAAGACCCGACGTGCATCCACCACCAGGAACAACTGCCGACGCCGGAGCTGTCTCTCCACAAACAAGGTACCGTGTCTGCCTGGCTTCCCTTTCTGCCGGATGGAGTGAGGTGTCTTAATCCTCGCCTTTCCATTGGGTTGCCTCCAAGCTTTCTTCAACATATGGTTCTGAACTGGTTCCAAACTTTCCAATAAAAATTTGCTATACGGGCTCGAACGCATTTCCACAAAGAGACTTTTTGGGACAAATCGCCTTGCCTCTCTCCGAGTGGGCCTGGCCTCTGAACTTTATGATCTATTGTGGCTCTTGTCTTCTTGCCTTGCATTTTTGTTTCCCGTAAAGTATTGAACTGCGTTGACTTCGTAACCTGCCTATTTTTCTCTCCCATCATAACTGGTATTAGAGTGCCATCTAGGTAGAGTTATACACCTCTGTCTGAAAATAAGTGATACCGGTAGAACCTAGACTTATTGAAATATTGTTAGGGGGATTGATCGTTTTCTTCTTTGTAGAGTAATTGTGATTGAAGTGTTTGCCGTGATAGTGCCATAGTGTTTTCCATAGATGTTCCGTTATAAATAAATACTGTAATATCTTTACACTGAGCCTCGTTGCGTGTTTGCTTGTCTTACTGTGAAGAATTGCCCTATATTGTATACTCCACATACTGCTTAACTCTTCTTGAGAGAGGTCTGACTGCTCAGCCACAGCTACCAAGTGAATCTGTGTGGTACAGACTGCTACCAAGTGGGTTTACTGCCAAACACCTGTAGTCCTAAATCTTTCGCAGTGGTCCCAGAGGGAACTGCACAGGTTTCCGCCTAACACCCACTCATGTCCAACTCATGTCTCCCTGCACCCCCACCCCCCAGCCACCAGGGGCAGCCTCCACCAGGCCCCCACACATGTCTACCACCACCCCCACCCCCCAGCAGTGCAGGTGCAGCCTCCACCAGGCCCCCACACATGTCCCCCTGCACCCCCACCTGCCAGCCACCAGGGGCAGCCTCCACCAGGCCCCCACTCATGTCTCCCATCACCCCCACCCCACAGCAGTGCAGGGGCAGCCTCCACCAGGCCCCCACTCATGTCCAACTCATGTCTCCCTGCACCCCCACCCCCAAGCCACCAGGGGCAGCCTCCACCAGGCCCCCACTCATGTCTACCACCACCCCCACCCCCCAGCAGTGCAGGGGCAGCCTCCACCAGGCCCCCACCCATGTCTACCACCACCCCCAGCCACCAGGGGCAGCCTCCACCAGGCCCCCACTCATGTCTCCCTGCACCCCCACCCCCCAGCAGTGCAGGGGCAGCCTCCACCAGGCCCCCACTCATGTCCAACTCATGTCTCCCTGCACCCCCACCCCCCAGCCACCAGGGGCAGCCTCCACCAGGCCCCTACTCATGTCTACCACCACCCCCACCCCCCAGCAGTGCAGGGGCAGCCTCTACCAGGCCCCCACCCATGTCTACCACCACCCCCACCCCCCAGCAGTGCAGGGGCAGCCTCCACCAGGCCCCCACTCATGTCTCCCATCACCCCCACCCCCCAGCAGTGCAGGGGCAGCCTCCACCAGGCCCCCACTCATGTCCAACTCATGTCTCCCTGAACCCCCACACCCCAGCCACCAGGGGCAGCCTCCACCAGGCCCCCACTCATGTCTACCACCACCCCCCAGCAGTGCAGGGGCAGCCTCCACCAGGCCCCCACCCATGTCTACCACCACCCCCCAGCCACCAGGGGCAGCCTCCACCAGGCCCCCACTCATGTTTCCCTGCACCCCCACCCCCCAGCAGTGCAGGGGCATCCTCCACCAGGCCCCACTGTTAGATAGAATTCTCTGTTTAGGCTGAATTTCCTAACCTAGTGAGTCCCCCAGCAGCTTTGCTGGATTTCTGGAGTTTGTTTTTTCCATCCTGCCAAGAGTGAGACTCTTTTCCTCCCACTCTTGGACATGTATGTGTGTAATTCCTTTGAATGTCAATGTGTTCTATGGGCTATGGGGTCTTTTACTCCATAGGGTCTCATATGTTTTTTTCTATGTGTGTTACACCGCACCCTACGTGCCGTAACACTGGGGCGTCCTAGCGGACCTCCACCATAGACTCCATACCCGGGGACTGACTACTGTCTCCCCGGGCATGTAAAGTCATCATTGGCTTTACTAGACCTAAATTTACTAACCAAACTAGTACAAACCATCTTATTGTGGACGTGCTAGTAGGGGTAATTCGATTACTCCTAGATCTGTTACTCGAGGGGGCACTGTCCCGTCCCCCCTCGTCGAGTTTTGGCTGGTGGCAGTGGAAACTACTTGTTATGCTCGACCCCGAACATAACCCTAAGGGATTTGTCCCATTGTTGGAGATTGATACTTTTCCTCGTTAATCTCTAAACGTACCACCGGTCTACTTATCTTAAATAAGTTTATCGGATGGTATTTTCTGCCAGAACTCGGTTTGTAAAATGGCATCTGTGTTCGTCTCTGTGACTCCTAAACCAAAGGTTGAGCCCTTTGTTCCACTTTTGGCGGGCCTCTGGACAGAGACCCTCCAAAGTGGTGCCATTCTGTCTGGGTTACCACAGGGGTGTGGGAGGGGGTTTAGGCACCCTGGACTGAGTTGCCTTGCCAACTCCGGTCGCACTCTGGAGTGATTGGCCCAAGTGGTGAGCCTTCCCACTCACCACTTAGCATGTGTTGATTGACAGCTAGGCTGAATGAATGGGGGTTTTCTGCATAAAAGCAGGGCTTTTGGGACTGGATCTTCAGAAGTCGCCACAGGACCTAAGAATCCGACGAGGGTAACGCTGAGCCGACCTGCACGACGACACTCCCGGTGGAGCCCTGCGGAACTGACTCACCACTTCCCGACGACAGAGGAGATGTCCCTGCCGGAGAGTCTCTTCCCCTGACTGGTGAGAACAACCAGTCCCCTTTTCCTTTTTGTTCGCCTCAGGACGCAGTGGTCGAATTGCCCGTGCAGAGCACCGCGGCAACCGGATAGCCACTACCCCTGTACCGTGACCAAGAGGTGGTGCCTTGTGACGGAGCACTCCGCGGCTGGTCTCTTCCCTGGTGGTGCACCGGACTTCACTTTTCTTCGACGACGAGATCCTCTCTACTCTTGGCAAAGACCCGACGTGCATCCACCACCAGGAACAACTGCCGACGCCGGAGCTGTCTCTCCACAAACAAGGTACCGTGTCTGCCTGGCTTCCCTTTCTGCCGGATGGAGTGAGGTGTCTTAATCCTCGCCTTTCCATTGGGTTGCCTCCAAGCTTTCTTCAACATATGGTTCTGAACTGGTTCCAAACTTTCCAATAACAATTTGCTATACAGGCTCGAACGCATTTCCACAAAGAGACTTTTTGGGACAAATCGCCTTGCCTCTCTCCGAGTGGGCCTGGCCTCTGAACTTTATGATCTATTGTGGCTCTTGTCTTCTTGCCTTGCATTTTTGTTTCCCGTAAAGTATTGAACTGCGTTGACTTCGTAACCTGCCTATTTTTCTCTCCCATCATAACTGGTATTAGAGTGCCATCTAGGTAGAGTTATACACCTCTGTCTGAAAATAAGTGATACCGGTAGAACCTAGACTTATTGAAATATTGTTAGGGGGATTGATCGTTTTCTTCTTTGTAGAGTAATTGTGATTGAAGTGTTTGCCGTGATAGTGCCATAGTGTTTTCCATAGATGTTCCGTTATAAATAAATACCGTAATATCTTTACACTGAGCCTCGTTGCGTGTTTGCTTGTCTTACTGTGAAGAATTGCCCTATATTGTATACTCCACATACTGCTTAACTCTTCTTGAGAGAGGTCTGACTGCTCAGCCACAGCTACCAAGTGAATCTGTGTGGTACAGACTGCTACCAAGTGGGTTTACTGCCAAACACCTGTAGTCCTAAATCTTTCGCAGTGGTCCCAGAGGGAACTGCACAGGTTTCCGCCTAACACCCACTCATGTCCAACTCATGTCTCCCTGCACCCCCACCCCCCAGCCACCAGGGGCAGCCTCCACCAGGCCCCCACACATGTCTACCACCACCCCCACCCCCCAGCAGTGCAGGTGCAGCCTCCACCAGGCCCCCACACATGTCCCCCTGCACCCCCACCTGCCAGCCACCAGGGGCAGCCTCCACCAGGCCCCCACTCATGTCTCCCATCACCCCCACCCCACAGCAGTGCAGGGGCAGCCTCCACCAGGCCCCCACTCATGTCCAACTCATGTCTCCCTGCACCCCCACCCCCAAGCCACCAGGGGCAGCCTCCACCAGGCCCCCACTCATGTCTACCACCACCCCCACCCCCCAGCAGTGCAGGGGCAGCCTCCACCAGGCCCCCACCCATGTCTACCACCACCCCCAGCCACCAGGGGCAGCCTCCACCAGGCCCCCACTCATGTCTCCCTGCACCCCCACCCCCCAGCAGTGCAGGGGCAGCCTCCACCAGGCCCCCACTCATGTCCAACTCATGTCTCCCTGCACCCCCACCCCCCAGCCACCAGGGGCAGCCTCCACCAGGCCCCTACTCATGTCTACCACCACCCCCACCCCCCAGCAGTGCAGGGGCAGCCTCTACCAGGCCCCCACCCATGTCTACCACCACCCCCACCCCCCAGCAGTGCAGGGGCAGCCTCCACCAGGCCCCCACTCATGTCTCCCATCACCCCCACCCCCCAGCAGTGCAGGGGCAGCCTCCACCAGGCCCCCACTCATGTCCAACTCATGTCTCCCTGAACCCCCACACCCCAGCCACCAGGGGCAGCCTCCACCAGGCCCCCACTCATGTCTACCACCACCCCCCAGCAGTGCAGGGGCAGCCTCCACCAGGCCCCCACCCATGTCTACCACCACCCCCCAGCCACCAGGGGCAGCCTCCACCAGGCCCCCACTCATGTTTCCCTGCACCCCCACCCCCCAGCAGTGCAGGGGCATCCTCCACCAGGCCCCACTGTTAGATAGAATTCTCTGTTTAGGCTGAATTTCCTAACCTAGTGAGTCCCCCAGCAGCTTTGCTGGATTTCTGGAGTTTGTTTTTTCCATCCTGCCAAGAGTGAGACTCTTTTCCTCCCACTCTTGGACATGTATGTGTGTAATTCCTTTGAATGTCAATGTGTTCTATGGGCTATGGGGTCTTTTACTCCATAGGGTCTCATATGTTTTTTTCTATGTGTGTTACACCGCACCCTACGTGCCGTAACACTGGGGCGTCCTAGCGGACCTCCACCATAGACTCCATACCCGGGGACTGACTACTGTCTCCCCGGGCATGTAAAGTCATCATTGGCTTTACTAGACCTAAATTTACTAACCAAACTAGTACAAACCATCTTATTGTGGACGTGCTAGTAGGGGTAATTCGATTACTCCTAGATCTGTTACTCGAGGGGGCACTGTCCCGTCCCCCCTCGTCGAGTTTTGGCTGGTGGCAGTGGAAACTACTTGTTATGCTCGACCCCGAACATAACCCTAAGGGATTTGTCCCATTGTTGGAGATTGATACTTTTCCTCGTTAATCTCTAAACGTACCACCGGTCTACTTATCTTAAATAAGTTTATCGGATGGTATTTTCTGCCAGAACTCGGTTTGTAAAATGGCATCTGTGTTCGTCTCTGTGACTCCTAAACCAAAGGTTGAGCCCTTTGTTCCACTTTTGGCGGGCCTCTGGACAGAGACCCTCCAAAGTGGTGCCATTCTGTCTGGGTTACCACAGGGGTGTGGGAGGGGGTTTAGGCACCCTGGACTGAGTTGCCTTGCCAACTCCGGTCGCACTCTGGAGTGATTGGCCCAAGTGGTGAGCCTTCCCACTCACCACTTAGCATGTGTTGATTGACAGCTAGGCTGAATGAATGGGGGTTTTCTGCATAAAAGCAGGGCTTTTGGGACTGGATCTTCAGAAGTCGCCACAGGACCTAAGAATCCGACGAGGGTAACGCTGAGCCGACCTGCACGACGACACTCCCGGTGGAGCCCTGCGGAACTGACTCACCACTTCCCGACGACAGAGGAGATGTCCCTGCCGGAGAGTCTCTTCCCCTGACTGGTGAGAACAACCAGTCCCCTTTTCCTTTTTGTTCGCCTCAGGACGCAGTGGTCGAATTGCCCGTGCAGAGCACCGCGGCAACCGGATAGCCACTACCCCTGTACCGTGACCAAGAGGTGGTGCCTTGTGACGGAGCACTCCGCGGCTGGTCTCTTCCCTGGTGGTGCACCGGACTTCACTTTTCTTCGACGACGAGATCCTCTCTACTCTTGGCAAAGACCCGACGTGCATCCACCACCAGGAACAACTGCCGACGCCGGAGCTGTCTCTCCACAAACAAGGTACCGTGTCTGCCTGGCTTCCCTTTCTGCCGGATGGAGTGAGGTGTCTTAATCCTCGCCTTTCCATTGGGTTGCCTCCAAGCTTTCTTCAACATATGGTTCTGAACTGGTTCCAAACTTTCCAATAACAATTTGCTATACAGGCTCGAACGCATTTCCACAAAGAGACTTTTTGGGACAAATCGCCTTGCCTCTCTCCGAGTGGGCCTGGCCTCTGAACTTTATGATCTATTGTGGCTCTTGTCTTCTTGCCTTGCATTTTTGTTTCCCGTAAAGTATTGAACTGCGTTGACTTCGTAACCTGCCTATTTTTCTCTCCCATCATAACTGGTATTAGAGTGCCATCTAGGTAGAGTTATACACCTCTGTCTGAAAATAAGTGATACCGGTAGAACCTAGACTTATCGAAATATTGTTAGGGGGATTGATCGTTTTCTTCTTTGTAGAGTAATTGTGATTGAAGTGTTTGCCGTGATAGTGCCATAGTGTTTTCCATAGATGTTCCGTTATAAATAAATACCGTAATATCTTTACACTGAGCCTCGTTGCGTGTTTGCTTGTCTTACTGTGAAGAATTGCCCTATATTGTATACTCCACATACTGCTTAACTCTTCTTGAGAGAGGTCTGACTGCTCAGCCACAGCTACCAAGTGAATCTGTGTGGTACAGACTGCTACCAAGTGGGTTTACTGCCAAACACCTGTAGTCCTAAATCTTTTGCAGTGGTCCCAGAGGGAACTGCACAGGTTTCCGCCTAACACCCACTCATGTCCAACTCATGTCTCCCTGCACCCCCACCCCCCAGCCACCAGGGGCAGCCTCCACCAGGCCCCCACACATGTCTACCACCACCCCACCCCCCAACCACCAGGGGCAGCCTCCACCAGGCCCCCACTCATGTCTCCCATCACCCCCACCCCCCAGCAGTGCAGGGGCAGCCTCCACCAGGCTCCCACACATGTCCCCCTCCACCCCCACCCCCCAGCAGTGCAGGGGCAGCCTCCACCAGGCCCCCACTCATGTCTCCCTGCACCCACACCCCCCAGCAGTGCAGGGGCAGCCTCCACCAGGCCCCCACTCATGTCTCCCAGCCAACATTTCACTACAATGTAGATCCCTGGCCCTTATGGTCAGCCTCCAAATGGCAAACACCCACCCGAGTATTGCATCCACTCACTTAGAAATGGCAAAAACATGACAGAAGCCCAATTGCAAGTTTGGAAATGAACACATGTCCCTCACATACACCCAATGGGTGTCAGTGAATGTCAAAACCCATATCATGATATGCATGAAACCAATGAGATGATACTACTCATTGAACTTTGACGAAAACATATGTATTAAAAGCAACATAAATTGAATCAAAAATAAACAAACAATAATAGAAATTTTTAAAAAAAACAACAGCAGGTCCGTGAAATAATGCTAAACCACAAATCATAATGCAAAGGAAAGGTGTCCAAAGTCACAGTCCACAAAAGTAAATCCAATGGAAAATTAAAATCAAAAACCATTGCTCCATGGCGAAATCATAATAAAAATTGAAAATCCAAAAGTCAACTATGTACAGATCAACTATCCAGGGTCCATGATCCCAACTGAAGAAATGAAACCTATCTAATAACACTACCTAAAAAAAATAACTATATACAAAAATGTGGCCCATTGTCCAAAAGGTCCAAAGAAAAAGCTAAACCAAAGGAAACCTAACACTAACTATATAACTATTTACAAGGGCAGCGGGCTAGTCCGACGGCTCACTTCGGGATGTTCCGGGCCAGGGCATCATCGAACTCCTGCTCAATGTCCCAGAGGCGCTCCTCCTCCATGGCCCCGAGGGTCAGCAGGGCCGTCCACATGCTCCCCCCAAACTCCCTGCGGATTGCCTCGAGGCACTCGGCACACCTCAGGGCCCTCTGCATGGAGTTCTCCACCCTGACCATCGTGAGCCGTGCCTCTTCCGCCCGCTGCCGCTCCGCATCTATGGCGTGGCCCAACCGCTGCCACATGGAAGACACTTCCCGTCCTGGGTCCTCCTGCCCTCCGGCCGATGCCTGCCCCTCCGATGTGGAAGGCCCCGAGCCATCATGGCTCCCACCACGTTGCTGCTGCTGCGCCTCTGCCCGTGCACTGCTCCTACTGCCTGCACATCCTCCGCTGGTTGGGGTGCAGTCGTTGATGTGGCCACCCCTGCTGGACGTCTGACTCCCGACTGCGGCAGGGATGCCTCCTCCACCAGCCTGGCCGCACCGTCAGAGGCAGCTCCACAGGGCACCCAGGTGACTGATGGGTGGGAAGATGGCACGGAGGACGACTGGCGCATAGGGGGTTCAGTTGAGGAGGGGGTCTGAGCAAGCCCCATCAAACGGAGGAATCCGGCCTGGGTGACCTGTCCCAGTAGGCCGACGTGGTCAACGAGCCATTCGAGATGACGTGCAGTCTCCTCATGAAAAGACTGCAGGTCACCTCGCATGGCCCGTTGACGCAACGCCACACCAGTCAGGACAGGCTCAACCCGGACCCGGATAGCCACGTCCGCAGGCAGAGGAAGGCCAGTTGTCGTTAGCTCATCCCCTGCCTGAAAACCGGTCTGGACGTAGGCATCCCTGCTGGTGCAAGATGATGCAGTGACAGGATCAGGGACAGGATTGCACACAGGCACCTCCGCGGCGACCTGTGTTGCCTCCTGTCCCTGGTCCTGCACTGCACCACTAGCACCAGTGGAATCCCGACCTCCAGACCCCGTCTCTGTTGCTTGCACGGCGTCCTCCTCCACCAAACCCCCCACCAATCTGGATGACTCCGTGCCATCTTCCCCCATTGGGCCCTGTGGGGTCCCAGCTGCCCTTTCTGCTGCCGAGGAGTCCAACTCCGACCTCCACCTCTTGGACCTCCCCCCGGCAGCTGCAGCCTGGGACGCGGCACCGGACTCCTCACTCCCCGACGAGATCACAACCTGGGAGGGGAGCCGGGCCTTGCGTCTCCGGCTGGCGGTGCGATCCCCGCCGCTGTGCTCCACAGCACCTTCTCCGCCCTCTTCATCAGTTGACGCTGCAGAGAGGGAGAAATAAAACACAGGCATCAGGGCACTGTACAATGGACACATACACACATGACAGTTGCACATGAGAGGCATTGGCAAACCTCAGACATGGCATCACAATCGGCAACACACATGTCATTTCAACTTGCACACATGAGCCATACCACAGCCACATCGCAACTGCCAGCACCATCCATACACATACAACAGCATGAGCAGGCAAAGGTGAGCCAGACATCACATGCAACACAGGGAGTGCACTACACATGCACGCACACCACCACACTTGCATGCATGTGTACACCTCAGCCAACTGTCGCAGTATTCCGATGGGCATCCATGTCACATCTGCCAATCAGGCTTCCACATCCCTCTGTCACATGCAGTCATGTTGCCTCACTGTTGCACCCTTGTCAAATACACACACATGCACATGTACACAGTGCTGATACATGCAGCTGAAAAGAACATACATGCGTGACATCACGAACATGCCCACTTACATACACATTCATCCAAACATGTGTGCCCACACAACTGCACTTGGCATGCAAGCCTACACACACAAGCACCATCCATGTCTCACACATGACGTGCCCTCGCATGTGTTAGCCTCACGGTCCTGTACACCCCCACCCATACTCGGCCCCATACAAACAGATGTGCAACCGGCACACTACTGGCACATCACCACACGCACAGCTTACAATCATGATGCATGTACACTTACCGCTCGACTCCAGACGGGTCTGCCTCTCAAGGACCTGGACGTGGAGCACTGGGGATATGCGTTCCAGGACCCTCATCTGATCTTCCGACAAGTGGCCCCGGCGCCCCTTAGCATCCACTGCCTTCAAGAGGCGCCTGGCCTTGTTCAGGGTCCTGGACCTGAAGTCCTCCCAGCGCTTCTTGACATGTTGGAAGTCGCGGACTGCCACCCCCTCCGTGTTGATGGCAGTCATGATGTCCGTCCAGATCCGAGTCCGTCCTTCCTTGTCGGCGTGCACACTTCCGTAGAGGGCATCATACTGCCCCAGGACTTGCTCCACCAGGACACCAACTTCCGTGGCACTGAAGCTGGTGCCCCTCTGCCTCTCTGGCCGGGGGTTGTCAGTGGTGCCAGATGTTGCAGTGCCCGACATGAAAACCCCAGAGGCAGGAGTGGGTGGGCAACTGGGTCTTGGGGCTGGGCTGTGGAGCGATGGAATCCCAGTCGGGAGTCTTCGGTTCCAGCAGGGGTGGTCACAGCAACAGCACCCCTGGCTGATGTGCAGGCAGCAAATGGCAGGGCACGTGGGCAGCAGGCAGTCAGGCAGCAGCAGATGGCAGGTGGGAGCGTGCTTGGGGCTCTGGGGGGCAGTAATTCGGACTTCTGGGCAGGAGCGTGGTCTTCCGTGTGCTTACGCGTGGCCAGCTTGATACGGAGTGATTTGGCACGTGAAAATCCTGCACGTCTGCGTGTAAATCGAGGAAAGGCCCTTAGCGCGTTTGCACGTCAGCACGCATATGCGATTTCATTGGACCAAAGGCCCTTAGCGCGTAAGCGCGTCTGTGACGTGACGCGCGCGGGTGTTTCCCTCATTACACGTGATGACAGAGCACACATGGATTTCCACCAATCGCGTGTGAAACTTCCTGCGCACCCCAGAAATACACATACCCAGGCCAATCGCGTGTACGCTCAATTCCCTCCGATTACACGCGATGACACTCGGACGTGCAGTTTTACCACGTGTGCTCGCATATGCGATTTCATTGGCCCAAAGGCCACCATGCGCAGCTGTGACGTCACGCGCATGGCCGTAGAGAATGGCGCGTGTAAAAATGAAGAGATACACGTCCGAGTGTCAAAGCGCGTAATTGGTGGAAATGGCCTCATCGCGTATGCGCGTCTGTGATGTGTGTATAAAAGGTACATGTAGAACGCCATTTCCTTGTACGTGCTTTTCGTGGAGAGCGAGTGGGTGAAATCTGTACTTCTTGTCGGTTCACACGCGATTTACTTCACAGCGTTTCCAGTTCGTACTCCCTGTTACCTCTGATAGCTTTTTCTCTTTTCCTCTTTTTCCTTGGCCTGTTTCCTCAAACAGCGTTCCCTTCTACTGTTGTCCTGTCTCCTCAGACAGCGTACAATTCTTCTTTTGGCGGGGGTGTTGCCAACGTGCACACGCGCATATTTTTCACGCTTTTGTTCCTGGCAGACGGTGAGTCGCGCACATATTTAACATCTGTGCTTGCCCCGTGTGTCGCGTACCCCTTCAGAGGTCATTCTAGGCTGCATGTGACACGCATACGTTCATTCTTGTGTTTCTGGGTGCCACAATGTAGTGCAGGTTTATTTTTCCACGCACGTGGTCTAGGAGGGGTTGCGTGCACCTTACTTCCCTTTTTTGGGGTGCCTGTCCGTTGCTTGACCCGTCATCTTTCCCCAGGGGTGACATACAGCCTTGCTAGAGCACTAGGGTACGATTACCATCTGGTACCCAACCCCTTTGACCCCCAATTGCCCAGGACAATAGTTCACATCGACTCCCATACGCACAATAACATCAGTGCCATGGCTGGGAGGCGACCAAGCCGTAAGGGTGGCAAAGGTGGCCGAGCCCCAAGTGGTGGCCGTGGTGGATCCAGTAGGGGACGTGGCCGTGACTTGCAGGGTGCCCCTAGACCCCCATGTGTGGAGGAGCAGTCAGGGACACCCATGCCCCCCCTGGTTGAGGTTAACGTGGCTGACACCATCCATGCTCAGCCCTTGTTGGACCAGCCCACTGTGGAACCAGACCTGGCACAGGGTGACTCCATGGCTGACTTCCAGGTCAGCAGGCCTAGGCCACATGCGCCGGTGAACGTTGGTGTCATCAGGCCACGTGGATCAGGGGCAGCTAGGTCATCTGCTGCCCCACGTAGGCAGGCTGGGGAGGCTGCAGGGGCAGCTGCGGCTCCATCCACCCCACCTCTCACACACCCAGCCAGGACAGTGTCGGTCCAAGTCCATCATGCTGACATTTCCCCTGACACCATCACACTTGAGCTAATGCCTGCACCAATTCCCATGCTGAGTGTGCAATCCCACGCTCCTGCCCCTAGTGTCCAGAGCGGCGTAGGACACTCAGGATCCCCACCACCTTCCAAGTGTAAGAGGAAGAGTGCTCGTCCAGTAGAGGCTGATGCCCCAGACACGGCTACACAGTCTGGCCCGTCAAGGAAGCCCAGCTTCATTGAGGCTGAACTGAATGCACGTGTAGAGTATGTGTCCGCACATGACCGCGAAATGGTGATTGTTTCAGGATCCAAGACCACACCTGCACAATGTCAGGCACACTGGCAGACCATTGCGGACATCATAAGTGCCCTTGGAATCGTGAGGCGCACAGCTAATGAATGCTACAAGCGCTGGAATGACCTGAAGCGCAGGGCAAAGAATAAGCTGGCCTCAAGTCATGCCGCAACTCTAGTGACTGGAGGTGGGTCTCCAGCAGACGACATAGAACTCACTCCACATGAGCAGGTTGCTGGGACCTACGTCACGGAGGAACAGATCCAAGGCGTGGGAAAACTGGCAGATTACGAGGCATTGTCCGGTGAGTGCACATGCATGTGTGTGTCATCCATGTGCATGGTGTGTGTGGGAGGGCTTCTGTTTGGGTGCCAGGTGAGGGTGTGTGTGCCTGAGTGGTTCGGGTCACTCAAGTGCCTCTTCCTATACATTCTTGGCACCAGCATTTGGGTATAGCAGCATCCCTTCTGCCAACATTAGACATCCAGCCCAACACCACGCCAGTTGCCCTTGGAGTGTCATCTTGCCACAACATTGTTGCTTATTTACCTCTGTTTATTCAGGCAGATTGTTTGCATACCACCACTTTTACTCGGGATTTCTCAGTCCTATTGTCACATGTATGACATGTCTATGGTACAGTGGACTGGCTTAGTTTCCTGGACATGATTAGTTTAGACATGTCCCTGTGCTATAGGACCATTTTGGACTGGCAGCTGCAGGTTAAACATTTGAACCATTTCAATGAAAAAATCAATTATATGAGCAAACTGGACTGAATGAACAATTGGTGACCTCCTCTCCCTCTTCACTTCATGGCTAAGGGTACATGCCATCTGTGTGAAGGCATGTGTATTTGACCTGCCAATCACTGGCCAATGTGTGATGCCACTGCTAGGCAGCATGCAGCAAATGTGTTCATCTTCCATCTTGGTGTCATCAATGTGTGCCATCTGACTCCCCATCACACGCAGTGACGGTGCATGCATGGGAGGGTTTTAGTCATATGGGACATGTGTCAATCAAGTACTGTTTCTATAGCCTCTCAGCCCTAATTGTGTGCCATAGTGCTAATGCCTGTTTCCATTTGTTTTCTTTTATGTCTTTGCAGGGCATGACGCACTTGATACTGCTGGGGTTGTGGAGATGGTGCAGACCCAGGGTGGGTCTGAGGGCCGACCGACCACCAGTGAGGGACGTGATGTGGTGGTGGGTGAGAAACCACAACTGCTGCAGGTCGTGCTCTGAAGGGGTGTCTCTGGCTGCACCTCCCCCGAGCTGTATTCAGGTGTCGATTCGGATGATGAGACCTATGTGCCGTCGCAGGTGAGTGTTCCTGGGAGGGATTCTGTTCTGTCTGACCCACCTGCACCAGGGTTAGAACCCTCAATGGGGATGTCAGTGTTGGCAGGTACGCCTTTGGTGGTTAAGGATGCAGGGTCACACTCCGCGACATCTGATCCTGTTCCTGGGCCAGCAGATCAGAGGGGGAATGCAGTCCTGCAGCCTCAGCCAGTGCCGGCACAGCAAGGTGCAGTTCGCCTTGCCCCAGACAGGTGTGGTGCGGGCAGACGTGTTGGCCGTCAGCCACCTGGCAATACCGCATGGGAGCAATCCATATACGGTATGGCAACCCAACAGGCAGCATCATCAGAGATGATGGCTCAGGCCATGGATAGGCTGGCCACTTCCATTGTCCCCCCCGAAAGGCTGATGGAGCGACTACAGCAGGCAACCGACTCCATCTGCCAGTCACACAGGGAGTACATGTTGGCGTCCGACAGGGACAGGCGGGCGGCACTGGCGACTCTGCAGGAAGCCATCTCCATAGAGTCCCAGGGCCACAGGGAAGCCCTGAGGGTGGAACTCCTTCACCTCAGGACGACTCTTGTTGAGCTTGAGGCTTCAACAAACAGAAGGACAGAACAGCAGCTGGAGCGTCTCACCTGTACGCTCTCAGCTGAGATGCAGGCAACTAGGGCGGAGGTCCGGGCATCCCGTGAGTTGTTGCATGGGGACCTCCGCACACTTATCCTCCAGAATGAGACCTACCACACCCGCATGCTTGCAGCCATGGAGGAACAGATTAGGGCTTTGCATGGGCTGCCTCCCATAGTGCCACCACCTCCTGATGCAGCTGCAGAGGGTGAGGAGAGCGACAGCAGTGATACTCCCACAATAGGGTAGCCGTGTAGGCCATGAGCCCATGGAGGTGTTTTTTTTCTCGCAAGATCCACACAGGTGGGTTTTGGTGTGCACCCTGTCCTCGGACCTCCTGGGTGGCCTCCCCCACCCCCCCGGGCCCATTAATGGCCATTTTTGATTTTCTTTTTCTTTTTTTTTCTATTTTTTTGGGACAGTGTGTTGCCTTGTGTGGCTCCCGTGGGTATACGCTGCATTGTGGCTGGGCACATGCAGGCTTGTCATGGATTTGGTTCAGATGCTTGGGTTTTTGTTACACACACCCCTCCTGCTTCCCGTTTCCATGGGCTTGCAAAGGGTGTGCCCAAGTGACATTGACGTACATGGTGACATTGGACTCCCATGAGCTGTGTGGGCAGTCTGTAGTCAATACTGTGTATACATTCATAGTGCATATTGTTGTATTGTACACTGCATGGTGTATTGATATGTGCCTCTGCATCCATCTCATCCTCCTAATTTGCAGGTCCATTGCTCATGTCTTCACAATGCGGTCCACCTTGGAACTGGAGTCCATGTTGTAAGTAGTGCACCTACACTCTTGCGTGGCGCTAACACTGTATACTTGGAAGTGTTCGAAGGGCTGTCATCATCAGGTAGTGAGGCTAGCAAATTTTTAAGTCTGTAATGTCATGTTTAAGGAAGGTTGGAGGTTGTGTAGGTGATTGGTATTCTTGGTAAGTATTTGGTAATGTGGGTTGTAGGTCCTGCATTACTGTGAGCATTTCATGTGTGGACATGTTTCCATTAGGGACACTGTAGCTGGTGACACTTGGGGCATGTTGTGGGGATTCATTTCTTTCCTCTCACATTGCATGACATGCCATGGTGTGTTGTTTGGCTGTGCCGGGGAGGGGTTCGGTGACATGGCACTGTTTTCATGTAGTATTTTGCGAGTAGGTATTCATTTCTGCAGCATGGAAGTGTCTTTTGATGACACTGCATTGGTGGTGTTTGTGTAGGTAGGGATGCACACATTGTGACACTTCCACATGAATAATCTCAGGCTGCTATGGTTCTGACAGTTGACTGTCCCTTTGTTCGTCTTAATTGTCAGGTCGAGACATCAATGCTTATCAGATGGTATGTGCCAGGCCTGTGTGCACTCCACTGGGGTGTGATTTCTATGTGAAGTAATTAGCCACCAGCTGCGTACGGGCTGCCTCACCCCGTGCCCTCTCCCCTCCCATGCGCAGCGGGCGTGCATGTGGTTGGGGATGTGGGGGCACCACCATGTCCACAGCCACGCCCCGGCGTGTTGCAACATTGTGCAGGACACATGCTGCCACTATGATCCTGCACACTACTGGGGGCGCATATAACAGCAGCCCGCCAGAACGGTCAAGGGATCGAAAGGGTGACTTGAGCACTCCGAATGTGCGCTCCATTTTGCCCAGGGTTGCAATATGGGCTGTGTTGTATCTTACCTCTGGAGGCGTGATGGGGTTCCGAATTGGCGTCATCATGTGGGTGCTCAGAGGGTAGGCACTGTCCCCTGATGAGGAGGTGATGGGTATCATTAGTGGGGTAGTGACATAACTCTGCATCTGACATGCATGCATGTGCAGTGGCATTCATACTCACCAAGCAGCCATGTATCGCCATGCCACCCAGCTTCGAGGTCCCGTTTTAGGGTAGACATTCGGTAAATGAAGCTGTCGTGGGTGGACCCTGGATAGTTGGCATATACTGAGGTGATGATTCCATTAGCATTACATACTACCTGAACGTTGATGGAATGCCAGTGCTTGCGGTTCCTATAGATGTGCTCAGATGCCCTGGGGGGACGTAGTGCCACATGGGTGCAGTCAATGGCACCTAGCACTTTTGGGAATTGTGCCACACCGTAGAAATCGAGGGTGGCAGCCTGCCTTTCTGCAGGTGTCCTGGGCAGGTATATGTGCCTACGGACTGATGGGCGTGCAGTGATGATGTTCAAGACCTGGTGTAGGCAGCGTGACTGCGTGGCCTGTGACACCCCACCCACTATGGCACTTGTCCGCTGAAATGATCCTGTGGCCAAGAAGTGCAGTACATTGAGGACCTTCTCCAGGGGGCTGAGTGCTTGGGAGCACTGGGTGGGTGATGTGAGGTCATCCTCCCTCTCACTGACCAGGTCCAGTATTATGTGTGGTGGAAACCTGTACCTCCCATACACCTGGTCATCAGGCATCCCAAAAAGGCTGGTTCTGGGAGTGAAAATTCAGGCCCTCACTATCCTCCTCCTCCTCCTTTGGTAACCCACGGCCACTGCTGCTAGGAACGGTATATACATCCTGGCGTATGAGCTTGTTTGTTGTTTGCGCGCACTTTTATGCTGCGCGGGTCGATGTACGCCTGCTTCATGCTGGCGTACGTGTTTCAGGATTGGACCATTTATTTTTCTGCACGTCGTAGGCGAACATGTGAATCTTCCCGCCCACCCCAGGAATACACGTAGCACGCTCTCCCAGGCCCAGTCGCGGGTAAATATTCCCGCCCACCCCTGAAATATATGTACCCCACTCTCACAGACCCAGTCGCGTGTGGAACTTCCCACGCACCCCGTAGTACACGTACCCAGGCCAATCGCGTGTGGAAGTTCATGTGCACCCCGAAGTACACGTACCCAGGCCAATCGCGTGTGGAACCTCCCGCGCACCCCGTAGTACACGTACCCAGGCCAATCGCGTGTGGAAGTTCACGCGCACCCTGAAGTACACGTACCCAGGCAAATCGCACGGCTGGGGGGTGGGGGTGATGGGAGACATGAGTGGGGGCCTGGTGGAGGCTGCCCCTGGTGGCTGGGAGGTGGGGATGATGGGAGACATGAGTGGGGGCCTGGTGGAGGCTGCCCCTGGTGGCTGGGGGGTGGGGGTGATGGTAGACATGGGTGGGGACCTGGTGGAGGCTGCCCCTGGTGGCTGGGGGGTGGGGGTGATGGGAGACATGGGTCGGGGCCTGGTGGAGGCTGCCCCTGGTGGCTGGGGGGTGGGGGTGCAGGGGGACATGTGTGGGAGCCTGTTGGAGGCTGCCCCTGCACTGCTGGGGGTTGGGGGTGATGGGAGACATGGGTGGGGGCCTGGTGGAGGCAGCCCCTGGTGGCTGGGGGGTGGGGATGATAGGAGACATGAGTGGGGGCCTGGTGGAGGCTGCCCCTGCACTGCTGGGGGGTGGGGGTGATGGGAGACATGAGTGGGGGCCTGGTGGAGGCTGCCTCTGCACTACTGGGGGTGGGGGTGCAGGGAGACATGAGTGGGGGCCTGGTGGAGGCTGCCCCTGCACTGCTGGGGGGTGGGGGTGATGGGAGACATGAGTGGGTGCCTGGTGGAGGCTGCCCCTGGTGGCTGGGGGGTGGGGGTGATGGGAGACATGAGTGGGGGCCTGGTGGAGGCTGCCCCTGGTGGCTGGGGGGTAGGGGTGCAGGGGGACATGTGTGGGAGCCTGGTGGAGGCTGCCCCTGCACTGCTGGGGAGTGGGGTGATGGGAGACATGAGTGGGGGCCTGGTGGAGGCTGCCCCTGGTGGCTGGGGGGTGGGGGTGGTGGTAGACATGAGTGGGGGCCTGGTGGAGGCTTCCCCTGCACTGCTGGGGGGTGGGGGTGGTGGTAGACATGGGTGGGGGCTTGGTGGAGGCTGCCCCTGGTGGCTGGGGAGTGGGGGTGGTGGTAGACATGAGTGGGGGCCTGGTGGAGGCTGCCCCTGGTGGCTGGGGGGTGGTGGTGATGGGAGACATGAGTGGGGGCCTGGTGGAGGCTGCCCCTGGTGGCTGGGGGGTGGGGGTGATGGGAGACATGAGTGGGGGCCTGGTGGAGGCTGCCCCTGCACTGCTGGGGGGTGGGGGTGGTGGTAGACATGAGTGGGGGCCTGGTGGAGGCTGCCCCTGCACTGCTGGGGGGCGGGGGTGGTGGTAGACATGGGTGGGGGCCTGGTGGAGGCTGCCCCTGGTGGCTGGGGGGTGGGGGTGGTGGTAGATGTGAGTGGGGGCCTGGTGGAGTCTGCCCCTGGTGGCTGGGGGGTGCGGGTGATGGGAGACATGAGTGGGGGCCTGGTGGAGGCTGCCCCGGCACTGCTGGGGGGAGGGGGTGGTGGTAGACATGAGTGAGGGCCTGGTGGAGGCTGCCCCTGCACTGCTGGAGGATGGGGGTGGTGGTAGACATGGGTGGGGCCTGGTGGAGGCAGCCCCTGGTGGCTGGGGTTGGGGGTGATGGGAGACATGAGTGGGGGCCTGGTGGAGGCTGCCCCTGGTGGCTGGGGGGTGGGGTGATGGGAGACATGAGTGGGGGCCTGGTGGAGGCTGCCCCTGCACTGCTGGGGGGTGGGGGTGATGGGAGACATGAGTGGGGGCCTGGTGGAGGCTGCCCCTGCACTGCTGGGGGGTGGGGGTGCAGGGAGACATGAGTGGGGGCCTAGTGGAGGCTGTCCCTGCACTGCTGGGGGGTGGGGGTGATGGGAGACATAAGTGGGGGCCTGGTGGAGGCTGCCCCTGGTGGCTGGGGTTGGGGGTGATGGGAGACATGAGTGGGGGCCTGGTGGAGGCTGTCCCTGCACTGCTGGGGGGTGGGGGTGATGGGAGACATGAGTGGGGGCCTGGTGGAGGCTGCCCCTGGTGGCTGGGGGGTGAGGGTGATGGGAGACACGAGTGGGGGCCTGGTGGAGGCTGCCCCTGCACTGCTGGGGGGTGGGGGTGCGGGGAGACATGAGTGGGGGCCTGGTGGAGGCTGCCCCTGCACTGCTGGGGGGTGGGGATGATGGGAGACATGAGTGGGGGCCTGGTGGAGGATGCCCCTGGTGACTTGGGGGTGGGGGTGATGGGAGACATGAGTGGGGGCCTGGTGGAGGCTGCCCCTGCACTGCTGGGGGTGGGGGTGCAGGGAGACATGAGTGGGGGCCTGGTGGAGGCTGCCCCTGCACTGTTGGTGGGGTGGGGGTGATGGGAGACATGAGTGGGGGCCTGGTGGAGGCTGCCCCTGGTGGCTGGGGGATGGGGGTGATGGGAGACATGAGTGGGGGCCTGGTGGAGGCTGCCCCTGGTGGCTGGGGGTGGGGGTGCAGGGGCACAAGTGTGGGGGCCTGGTGGAGGCTGCCCCTGCACTGCTAGGGGTTGGGGGTGATGGGAGTCATGAGTGGGGGCCTGGTGGAGGCTGCCCCTGGTTGCTGGGGGATGGGGGTGGTGGTAGACATGAGTGGGGGCCTGGTGGAGGCTGCCCCTGCACTGCTGGGGGGTGGGGATGGTGGTATACATGGGTGGGGGCCTGGTGGAAGCTGCCCATGGTGGCTGGGGGGTGGGGGTGGTGGTAGACGTGAGTGGGGGCCTGGTGGAGGCTGCCCCTGGTGGCTTGGGGGGTGGGGGTGATGGGAGACATGAGTGGGGGCCTGGTGGAGGCTGCTCCAGGTGGCTGGGGGGTGGGGGTGATGGGAGACATGTGTGGGGGCCTGGTGGAGGCTGCCCCTGCACTGCTAGGGAGTGGGGGTGGTGGTAGTCATGAGTGGGGGCCTGGTGGAGGCTGCCCCTGCACTGCTGGGGGGTGGGGGTGGTGGTATACATGGGTGGGGGCCTGGTGGAAGCTGCCCATGGTGGCTGGGGGGTGGGGGTGGTGGTAGACGTGAGTGGGGGCCTGGTGGAGGCTGCCCCTGGTGGCTTGGGGGGTGGGGGTGATGGGAGACATGAGTGGGGGCCTGGTGGAGGCTGCTCCAGGTGGCTGGGGGGTGGGGGTGATGGGAGACATGTGTGGGGGCCTGGTGGAGGCTGCCCCTGCACTGCTAGGGGGTGGGGGTGGTGGTAGTCATGAGTGGGGGCCTGGTGGAGGCTGCCCCTGCACTGCTGGCGGGTGGGGGTGATGGTAGACATGGGTGGGGGCCTGGTGGAGGCTGCCCCTGGTGGCTGGGGGGTGGGGGTGGTGGTAGACGTGATTGGGGGCCTGGTGGAGGCTGCCCCTGGTGGCTGGGGGGTGGGGGTGATGGGAGACATGAGTGGGGGCCTGGTGGAGGCTGCCCCTGCACTGCTGGGGGGTGGGGGTGATGGGAGACATGAGTGGGGGCCTGGTGGAGGCTGCCCCTGCACTGCTGGGGGGTGGGGGCGGTGGTAGACATGAGTGGGGGCCTGGTGGAGGCTGCCCCTGCACTGCTGGGGGGTGGGGGTGGTGGTAGACATGGGTGGGGGCCTGGTGGAGGCTGCCCCTGGCGGCTGGGGGGTGGGGGTGCAGGGAGACATGAGTGGGGGCCTGGTGGAGGCTGCCCCTGCACTGCTGGGGGGTGGGGGTGATGGGAGACATGAGGGGGGGCCTGGTGGAGGCTGCCCCTGCACTGCTGGGGAGTGCGGATGCAGGGAGACATGAGTGGGGGCCTGGTGGAGGCTGCCCATGCACTGCTGGGGGGTGGGGGTGATGGGAGACATAAGTGGGGGCCTGGTGGAGGCTGCCCCTGGTGGCTGGGGTTGGGGGTGATGGGAGACATGAGTGGGGGCCTGGTGGAGGCTGCCCCTGCACTGCTGGGGGGTGGGGGTGCAGGGAGACATGAGTGGGGGCCTAGTGGAGGCTGCCCCTGCACTGCTGGGGGGTGGGGGTGATGGGAGACATAAGTGGGGGCCTGGTGGAGGCTGCCCCTGGTGGCTGGGGTTGGGGGTGATGGGAGACATGAGTGGGGGCCTGGTGGAGGCTGTCCCTGCACTGCTGGGGGGTGGGGGTGATGGGAGACATGAGTGGGGGCCTGGTGGAGGCTGCCCCTGGTGGCTGGGGGGTGAGGGTGATGGGAGACACGAGTGGGGGCCTGGTGGAGGCTGCCCCTGCACTGCTGGGGGGTGGGGGTGCGGGGAGACATGAGTGGGGGCCTGGTGGAGGCTGCCCCTGCACTGCTGGGGGGTGGGGATGATGGGAGACATGAGTGGGGGCCTGGTGGAGGATGCCCCTGGTGACTTGGGGGTGGGGGTGATGGGAGACATGAGTGGGGGCCTGTTGGAGGCTGCCCCTGCACTGCTGGGGGTGGGGGTGCAGGGAGACCTGAGTGGGGGCCTGGTGGAGGCTGCCCCTGCACTGTTGGTGGGGTGGGGGTGATGGGAGACATGAGTGGGGGCCTGGTGGAGGCTGCCCCTGGTGGCAGGGGGATGGGGGTGATGGGAGACATGAGTGGGGGCCTGGTGGAGGCTGCCCCTGGTGGCTGGGGGGTGGGGGTGCAGGGGCACAAGTGTGGGGGCCTGGTGGAGGCTGCCCCTGCACTGCTAGGGGTTGGGGGTGATGGGAGTCATGAGTGGGGGCCTGGTGGAGGCTGCCCCTGGTGGCTGGGGGATGGGGGTGGTGGTAGACATGAGTGGGGGCCTGGTGGAGGCTGCCCCTGCACTGCTGGGGGGTGGGGGTGGTGGTATACATGGGTGGGGGCCTGGTGGAAGCTGCCCATGGTGGCTGGGGGGTGGGGGTGGTGGTAGACGTGAGTGGGGGCCTGGTGGAGGCTGCCCCTGGTGGCTTGGGGGGTGGGGGTGATGGGAGACATGAGTGGGGGCCTGGTGGAGGCTGCTGCAGGTGGCTGGGGGGTGGGGGTGATGGGAGACATGTGTGGGGGCCTGGTGGAGGCTGCCCCTGCACTGCTAGGGGGTGGGGGTGGTGGTAGTCATGAGTGGGGGCCTGGTGGAGGCTGCCCCTGCACTGCTGGCGGGTGGGGGTGGTGGTAGACATGGGTGGGGGCCTGGTGGAGGCTGCCCCTGGTGGCTGGGGGGTGGGGGTGATGGGAGACATGAGTGGGGGCCTGGTGGAGGCTGCCCCTGCACTGCTGGGGGGTGGGGGTGATGGGAGACATGAGTGGGGGCCTGGTGGAGGCTGCCCCTGCACTGCTGGGGGGTGGGGGTGGTGGTAGACATGAGTGGGGGCCTGGTGGAGGCTGCCCCTGCACTGCTGGGGGGTGGGGGTGATGGTAGACATGGGTGGGGGCCTGGTGGAGGCTGCCCCTGGCGGCTGGGGGGTGGGGGTGCAGGGAGACATGAGTGGGGGCCTGGTGGAGGCTGCCCCTGCACTGCTGGGGGGTGGGGGTGATGGGAGACATGAGGGGGGCCTGGTGGAGGCTGCCCCTGCACTGCTGGGGAGTGCGGATGCAGGGAGACATGAGTGGGGGCCTGGTGGAGGCTGCCCATGCACTGCTGGGGGGTGGGGGTGATGGGAGACATAAGTGGGGGCCTGGTGGAGGCTGCCCTTGCTGGATGGGGGGTGGGGGTGATGGGAGACATGAGTGGGGGCCTGGTGGAGACTGCCCCTGCACTGCTGGGGGTGGGGGTGATGGGAGACATGAGTGGGGGCCTGGTGGAGGCTGCCCCTGGTGGCTGGGGGGTGGGGGTGATGGGAGACATGAGTGGGGGCCTGGTGGAGGCTGCCCCTGAACATCTGGGGGGTGGGGGTGCAGGGAGACATGAGTGGGGGCCTGGTGGAGGCTGCCCCTGCACTGCTGGGGGGTGGGGGTGATGGGAGACATGAGTGGGGGCCTGGTGGAGGCTGCCCCTGCACTGCTGGGGGCTGGGGGTGATGGGAGACATGAGTGGGGGCCTGGTGGAGGCTGCCCCTGGTGGCTGGGGGGTGGGGGTGATGGGAGACAAGAGTGGGGGCCTGGTGGAGGCTGCCCCTGGTGGCTGGGGGGTGGGGGTGCAGGGGGACATGTGTGGGAGCCTGGTGGAGGCTGCCCCTGCACTGCGGGGGGTGGGGGTGATGGGAGACATGAGTGGGGGCCTGGTGGAGGCTGCCCCTGGTGGCTGGGGGTGGGGGTGGTGGTAGACATGAGTGGGGGCCTGGTGGAGGCTGCCCCTGCACTGCTGGGGGGTGGGGGTGCTGGTAGACATGGGTGGGGGCCTGGTGGAGGCTGCCCCTGGTGGCTGGGGGGTGGGGGCGGTGGTAGACATGAGTGGGGGCCTGGTGGAGGCTGCCCCTGGTGGCTGGGGGGTGGGGGTGATGGGAGACATGAGTGGGGGCCTGGTGGAGGCTGCCCCTGGTGGCTGGGGGGTGGGGGTGATGGGAGACATGAGTGGGGGCCTGGTGGAGGCTGCCCCTGGTGGCTGGGGTTGGGGGTGATGGGAGACATGAGTGGGGGCCTGGTGGAGGCTGCCCCTGGTGGCTGGGGGGTGGGGGTGATGGGAGACATGAGTGGGGGCCTGGTGGAGGCTGCCCCTGCACTGCTGGGGGGTGGGGGTGATGGGAGACATGAGTGGGGGCCTGGTGGAGGCTGCCCCTGCACTGCTGGGGGGTGGGGGTGCAGGGAGACATGAGTGGGGGCCTAGTGGAGGCTGCCCCTGCACTGCTGGGGGGTGGGGGTGATGGGAGACATAAGTGGGGGCCTGGTGGAGGCTGCCCCTGGTGGCTGGGGTTGGGGGTGATGGGAGACATGAGTGGGGGCCTGGTGGAGGCTGTCCCTGCACTGCTGGTGGGTGGGGGTGATGGGAGACATGAGTGGGGGCCTGGTGGAGGCTGCCCCTGGTGGCTGGGGGGTGGGGGTGATGGGAGACATGAGTGGGGGCCTGGTGGAGGCTGCCCCTGCACTGCTGGGGGGTGGGGGTGATGGGAGACATGAGTGGGGGCCTGGTGGAGGCTGCCCCTGCACTGCTGGGGGGTGGGGGTGCAGGGAGACATGAGTGGGGGCCTAGTGGAGGCTGCCCCTGCACTGCTGGGGGGTGGGGGTGATGGGAGACATAAGTGGGGGCCTGGTGGAGGCTGCCCCTGGTGGCTGGGGTTGGGGGTGATGGGAGACATGAGTGGGGGCCTGGTGGAGGCTGTCCCTGCACTGCTGGTGGGTGGGGGTGATGGGAGACATGAGTGGGGGCCTGGTGGAGGCTGCCCCTGGTGGCTGGGGGGTGAGGGTGATGGGAGACACGAGTGGGGGCCTGGTGGAGGCTGCCCCTGGTGGCTGGGGGGTGGGGGTGCAGGGGGACATGTGTGGGAGCCTGTTGGAGGCTGCCCCTGCACTGCTGGGGGTTGGGGGTGATGGGAGACATGGGTGGGGGCCTGGTGGAGGCAGCCCCTGGTGGCTGGGGGGAGGGGATGATAGGGGACATGAGTGGGGGCCTGGTGGAGGCTGCCCCTGCACTGCTGGGGGGTGGGGGTGATGGGAGACATGAGTGGGGGCCTGGTGGAGGCTGCCCCTGCACTACTGGGGGTGGGGGTGCAGGGAGACATGAGTGGGGGCCTGGTGGAGGCTGCCCCTGCACTGCTGGGGGGTGGGGGTGATGGGAGACATGAGTGGGTGCCTGGTGGAGGCTGCCCCTGGTGGCTGGGGGGTGGGGGTGATGGGAGACATGAGTGGGGGCCTGGTGGAGGCTGCCCCTGGTGGCTGGGGGGTAGGGGTGCAGGGGGACATGTGTGGGAGCCTGGTGGAGGCTGCCCCTGCACTGCTGGGGGGTGGGGTGATGGGAGACATGAGTGGGGGCCTGGTGGAGGCTGCCCCTGGTGGCTGGGGGGTGGGGGTGGTGGTAGACATGAGTGGGGGCCTGGTGGAGGCTTCCCCTGCACTGCTGGGGGGTGGGGGTGGTGGTAGACATGGGTGGGGGCTTGGTGGAGGCTGCCCCTGGTGGCTGGGGAGTGGGGGTGGTGGTAGACATGAGTGGGGGCCTGGTGGAGGCTGCCCCTGGTGGCTGGGGGGTGGTGGTGATGGGAGACATGAGTGGGGGCCTGGTGGAGGCTGCCCCTGGTGGCTGGGGGGTGGGGGTGATGGGAGACATGAGTGGGGGCCTGGTGGAGGCTGCCCCTGCACTGCTGGGGGGTGGGGGTGGTGGTAGACATGAGTGGGGGCCTGGTGGAGGCTGCCCCTGCACTGCTGGGGGGCGGGGGTGGTGGTAGACATGGGTGGGGGCCTGGTGGAGGCTGCCCCTGGTGGCTGGGGGGTGGGGGTGGTGGTAGATGTGAGTGGGGGCCTGGTGGAGTCTGCCCCTGGTGGCTGGGGGGTGCGGGTGATGGGAGACATGAGTGGGGGCCTGGTGGAGGCTGCCCCGGCACTGCTGGGGGGAGGGGGTGGTGGTAGACATGAGTGGGGGCCTGGTGGAGGCTGCCCCTGCACTGCTGGAGGATGGGGGTGGTGGTAGACATGGGTGGGGCCTGGTGGAGGCAGCCCCTGGTGGCTGGGGTTGGGGGTGATGGGAGACATGAGTGGGGGCCTGGTGGAGGCTGCCCCTGGTGGCTGGGGGGTGGGGGTGATGGGAGACATGAGTGGGGGCCTGGTGGAGGCTGCCCCTGCACTGCTGGGGGGTGGGGGTGATGGGAGACATGAGTGGGGGCCTGGTGGAGGCTGCCCCTGCACTGCTGGGGGGTGGGGGTGCAGGGAGACATGAGTGGGGGCCTAGTGGAGGCTGCCCCTGCACTGCTGGGGGGTGGGGGTGATGGGAGACATAAGTGGGGGCCTGGTGGAGGCTGCCCCTGGTGGCTGGCGTTGGGGGTGATGGGAGACATGAGTGGGGGCCTGGTGGAGGCTGTCCCTGCACTGCTGGGGGGTGGGGGTGATGGGAGACATGAGTGGGGGCCTGGTGGAGGCTGCCCCTGGTGGCTGGGGGGTGAGGGTGATGGGAGACACGAGTGGGGGCCTGGTGGAGGCTGCCCCTGCACTGCTGGGGGGTGGGGGTGCGGGGAGACATGAGTGGGGGCCTGGTGGAGGCTGCCCCTGCACTGCTGGGGGGTGGGGATGATGGGAGACATGAGTGGGGGCCTGGTGGAGGATGCCCCTGGTGACTTGGGGGTGGGGGTGATGGGAGACATGAGTGGGGGCCTGGTGGAGGCTGCCCCTGCACTGCTGGGGGTGGGGGTGCAGGGAGACATGAGTGGGGGCCTGGTGGAGGCTGCCCCTGCACTGTTGGTGGGGTGGGGGTGATGGGAGACATGAGTGGGGGCCTGGTGGAGGCTGCCCCTGGTGGCTGGGGGATGGGGGTGATGGGAGACATGAGTGGGGGCCTGGTGGAGGCTGCCCCTGGTGGCTGGGGGTGGGGGTGCAGGGGCACAAGTGTGGGGGCCTGGTGGAGGCTGCCCCTGCACTGCTAGGGGTTGGGGGTGATGGGAGTCATGAGTGGGGGCCTGGTGGAGGCTGCCCCTGGTTGCTGGGGGATGGGGGTGGTGGTAGACATGAGTGGGGGCCTGGTGGAGGCTGCCCCTGCACTGCTGGGGGGTGGGGATGGTGGTATACATGGGTGGGGGCCTGGTGGAAGCTGCCCATGGTGGCTGGGGGGTGGGGGTGGTGGTAGACGTGAGTGGGGGCCTGGTGGAGGCTGCCCCTGGTGGCTTGGGGGGTGGGGGTGATGGGAGACATGAGTGGGGGCCTGGTGGAGGCTGCTCCAGGTGGCTGGGGGGTGGGGGTGATGGGAGACATGTGTGGGGGCCTGGTGGAGGCTGCCCCTGCACTGCTAGGGAGTGGGGGTGGTGGTAGTCATGAGTGGGGGCCTGGTGGAGGCTGCCCCTGCACTGCTGGGGGGTGGGGGTGGTGGTATACATGGGTGGGGGCCTGGTGGAAGCTGCCCATGGTGGCTGGGGGGTGGGGGTGGTGGTAGACGTGAGTGGGGGCCTGGTGGAGGCTGCCCCTGGTGGCTTGGGGGGTGGGGGTGATGGGAGACATGAGTGGGGGCCTGGTGGAGGCTGCTCCAGGTGGCTGGGGGGTGGGGGTGATGGGAGACATGTGTGGGGGCCTGGTGGAGGCTGCCCCTGCACTGCTAGGGGGTGGGGGTGGTGGTAGTCATGAGTGGGGGCCTGGTGGAGGCTGCCCCTGCACTGCTGGCGGGTGGGGGTGATGGGAGACATGAGGGTGGCCTGGTGGAGGCTGCCCCTGCACTGCTGGGGAGTGCGGATGCAGGGAGACATGAGTGGGGGCCTGGTGGAGGCTGCCCATGCACTGCTGGGGGGTGGGGGTGATGGGAGACATAAGTGGGGGCCTGGTGGAGGCTGCCCCTGCTGGATGGGGGGTGGGGGCTATGGGAGACATGAGTGGGGACCTGGTGGAGACTGCCCCTGCACTGCTGGGGGTGGGGGTGATGGGAGACATGAGTGGGGGCCTGGTGGAGGCTGCCCCTGGTGGCTGGGGGGTGGGGGTGATGGGAGACATGAGTGGGGGCCTGGTGGAGGCTGCCCCTGAACTGCTGGGGGGTGGGGGTGCAGGGAGACATGAGTGGGGGCCTGGTGGAGGCTGCCCCTGCACTGCTGGGGGGTGGGGGTGATGGGAGACATGAGTGGGGGCCTGGTGGAGGCTGCCCCTGGTGGCTGGGGGGTGGGGGAGATGGGAGACATGAGTGGGGGCCTGGTGGAGGCTGCCCCTGCACTGCTGGGGGGTGGGGGTGATGGGAGACATGAGTGGGGGCCTGGTGGAGGCTGCCCCTTTTGACTGGGGGGTGGGGATGATGGGAGACATGAGTGGGGGCCTGGTGGAGGCTGCCCCTGGTGGCTGGGGGGTGGGGGTGATGGTAGACATGGGTGGGGACCTGGTGGAGGCTGCCCCTGGTGGCTGGGGGGTGGGGGTGATGGGAGACATGGGTGGGGGCCTGGTGGAGGCTGCCCCTGGTGGCTGGGGGGTGGGGGTGCAGGGGGACATGTGTGGGAGCCTGTTGGAGGCTGCCCCTGCACTGCTGGGGGTTGGGGGTGATGGGAGACATGGGTGGGGGCCTGGTGGAGGCAGCCCCTGGTGGCTGGGGGGTGGGGATGATAGGGGACATGAGTGGGGGCCTGGTGGAAGCTGCCCCTGCACTGCTGGGGGGTGGGGGTGATGGGAGACATGAGTGGGGGCCTGGTGGAGGCTGCCCCTGCACTACTGGATGTGGGGGTGCAGGGAGACATGAGTGGGGGCCTGGTGGAGGCTGCCCCTGCACTGCTGGGGGGTGGGGGTGATGGGAGACATGAGTGGGTGCCTGGTGGAGGCTGCCCCTGGTGGCTGGGGGGTGGGGGTGATGGGAGACATGAGTGGGGGCCTGGTGGAGGCTGCCCCTGGTGGCTGGGGGGTGGGGGTGCAGGGGGACATGTGTGGGAGCCTGGTGGAGGCTGCCCCTGCACTGCTGGGGGGTGGGGTGATGGGAGACATGAGTGGGGGCCTGGTGGAGGCTGCCCCTGGTGACTGGGGGGTGGGGGTGGTGGTAGACATGAGTGGGGGCCTGGTGGAGGCTGCCCCTGCACTGCTGGGGGGTGGGGGTGGTGGGAGACATGGGTGGGGGCTTGGTGGAGGCTGCCCCTGGTGGCTGGGGAGTGGGGGTGGTGGTAGACGTGAGTGGGGGCCTGGTGGAGGCTGCCCGTGGTGGCTGGGGGGTGGTGGTGATGGGAGACATGAGTGGGGGCCTGGTGAAGGCTGCCCCTGGTGGCTGGGGGGTGGGGGTGATGGGAGACATGAGTGGGGGCCTGGTGGAGGCTGCCCCTGCACGGCTGGGGGGTGGGGGTGGTGGTAGACGTGGGTGGGGGCCTGGTGGAGGCTGCCCCTGGTGGCTGGGGGGTGGGGGTGGTGGTAGATGTGAGTGGGGGCCTGGTGGAGTCTGCCCCTGGTGGCTGGGGGGTGGGGGTGATGGGAGACATGAGTGGGGGCCTGGTGGAGGCTGCCCCTGGTGGCTGGGGGGTGGGGGTGATGGGAGACATGAGTGGGGGCCTGGTGGAGGCTGCCCCGGCACTGCTGGGGGGAGGGGGTGGTGGTAGACATGAGTGGGGGCCTGGTGGAGGCTGCCCCTGCACTGCTGGGGGATGGGGGTGGTGGTAGACATGGGTGGGGCCTGGTGGAGGCAGCCCCTGGTGGCTTGAGGTTGGGGGTGATGGGACACATGTGTGCAGGCCTAGTGGAGGCTGCCCCTGGTGGCTGAGGGGTGGGGGTGATGGGAGACATGAGTGGGGGCCTGGTGGAGGCTGCCCCTGCACTGCTGGGGGGTGGGGGTGATGGGAGACATGAGTGGGGGCCTGGTGGAGGCTGCCCCTGCACTGCTGGGGGGTGGGGGTGCAGGGAGACATGAGTGGGGGCCTAGTGGAGGCTGCCCCTGCACTGCTGGGGGGTGGGGGTGATGGGAGACATAAGTGGGGGCCTGGTGGAGGCTGCCCCTGGTGGCTGGGGTTGGGGGTGATGGGAGACATGAGTGGGGGCCTGGTGGAGGCTGTCCCTGCACTGCTGGGGGGTGGGGGTGATGGGAGACATGAGTGGGGGCCTGGTGGAGGCTGCCCCTGGTGGCTGGGGGGTGAGGGTGATGGGAGACACGACTGGGGGCCTGGTGGAGGCTGCCCCTGCACTGCTGGGGGGTGGGGGTGCGGGCAGACATGAGTGGGGGCCTGGTGGAGGCTGCCCCTGCACTGCTGGGGGGTGGGGATGATGGGAGACATGAGTGGGGGCCTGGTGGAGGATGCCCCTGGTGACTGGGGGGTGGGGGTGATGGGAGACATGAGTGGGGGCCTGGTGGAGGCTGCCCCTGCACTGCTGGGGGTGGGGGTGCAGGGAGACATGAGTGGGGGCCTGGTGGAGGCTGCCCCTGCACTGTTGGTGGGGTGGGGGTGATGGGAGACATGGATGGGGGCCTGGTGGAGGCTGCCCCTGGTGGCTGGGGGATGGGGGTGGTGGTAGACATGAGTGGGGGCCTGGTGGAGACTGCCCCTGGTGGCTGGGGGATGGGGGTGGTGGTAGACATGAGTGGGGGCCTGGTGGAGGCTGCCCCTGCACAGCTGGGGGGTGGGGGTGGTGGTATACATGGGTGGGGGCCTGGTGGAAGCTGCCCATGGTGGCTGGGGGGTGGGGGTGGTGGTAGACGTGAGTGGGGGCCTGGTGGAGGCTGCCGCTGGTGGCTTGGGGGGTGGGGGTGATGGGAGACATGAGTGGGGGCCTGGTGGAGGCTGCTCCAGGTGGCTGGGGGGTGGGGGTGATGGGAGACATGTGTGGGGGGCTGGTGGAGGCTGCCCCTGCACTGCTAGGGGGTGGGGGTGGTGGTAGTCATGAGTGGGGGCCTGGTGGAGGCTGCCCCTGCACTGCTGGCGGGTGGGGGTGGTGGTAGACATGGGTGGGGGCCTGTTGGAGGCTGCCCCTGGTGGCTGGGGGGTGGGGGTGGTGGTAGACGTGATTGGGGGCCTGGTGGAGGCAGCCCCTGGTGGCTGGGGGGTGGGGGTGATGGGAGACATGAGTGGGGGCCTGGTGGAGGCTGCCCCTGCACTGCTGGGGGGTGGGGGTGATGGGAGACATGAGTGGGGGCCTGGTGGAGGCTGCCCCTGCACTGCTGGGGGGTGGGGGTGGTGGTAGACATGAGTGGGGGCCTGGTGGAGGCTGCCCCTGCACTGCTGGGGGGTGGGGGTGGTGGTAGACATGGGTGGGGGCCTGGTGGAGGCTGCCCCTGGCGGCTGGGGGGTGGGGTGATGGGAGACATGAGTGGGGGCCTGGTGGAGGCTGCCCCTGGTGGCTGGGGGGTGGGGGTGCAGGGAGACATGAGTGGGGGCCTGGTGGAGGCTGCCCCTGCACTGCTGGGGGGTGGGGGTGATGGGAGACATGAGGGTGGCCTGGTGGAGGCTGCCCCTGCACTGCTGGGGAGTGCGGATGCAGGGAGACATGAGTGGGGGCCTGGTGGAGGCTGCCCATGCACTGCTGGGGGGTGGGGGTGATGGGAGACATAAGTGGGGGCCTGGTGGAGGCTGCCCCTGCTGGATGGGGGTGGGGGCTATGGGAGACATGAGTGGGGACCTGGTGGAGACTGCCCCTGCACTGCTGGGGGTGGGGGTGATGGGAGACATGAGTGGGGGCCTGGTGGAGGCTGCCCCTGGTGGCTGGGGGGTGGGGGTGATGGGAGACATGAGTGGGGGCCTGGTGGAGGCTGCCCCTGAACTGCTGGGGGGTGGGGGTGCAGGGAGACATGAGTGGGGGCCTGGTGGAGGCTGCCCCTGCACTGCTGGGGGGTGGGGGTGATGGGAGACATGAGTGGGGGCGGGGCCTGGTGGAGGCTGCCCCTGCACTGCTGGGGGCTGGGGGTGATGGGAGACATGAGTGGGGGCCTGGTGGAGGCTGCCCCTGGTGGCTGGGGGGTGGGGGTGATGGGAGACAAGAGTGGGGGTCTGGTGGAGGCTGCCCCTGGTGGCTGGGGGGTGGGGGTGATGGGAGACATGAGTGGGGGCCTGGTGGAGGCTGCCGCTGGTGGCTGGGGGGTGGGGGTGCAGGGGGACATGTGTGGGAGCCTGGTGGAGGCTGTCCCTGCACTGCTGGGGGTGGGGGTGATGGGAGACATGAGTGGGGGCCTGGTGGAGGCTGCCCCTGGTGGCTGGGGGTGGGGGTGGTGGTAGACATGAGTGGGGGCCTGGTGGAGGCTGCCCCTGCACTGCTGGGGGGTGGGGGTGCTGGTAGACATGGGTGGGGGCCTGGTGGAGGCTGCCCCTGGTGGCTGGGGGGTGGGGGTGGTGGTAGACGTGAGTGGGGGCCTGGTGGAGGCTGCCCCTGGTGGCTGGGGGGTGGGGGTGATGGGAGACATGAGTGGGGGCCTGGTGGAGGCTGCACCTGGTGGCTGGGGAGTGGGGGTGATGGGAGACATGAGTGGGGGCCTGGTGGAGGCTGCCCCTGGTGGCTGGGGGGTGGGGGTGCAGGGAGACATGAGTGGGGGCCTGGTGGAGGCTGCCCCTGGTGGCTGGGGGTGGGGGTGATGGGAGACATGAGTAGGAGCCTGGTGGAGGCAGCCCCTGCACTGCTGGGGGGTGGGGGTGATGGGAGACATGAGTGGGGCCTGGTGGAGGCTGCCCCTGGTGGCTGGGGGGTGGGGGTGGTGGTAGACATGAGTGGGGGCCTGGTGGAGGCTGCCCCTGCACTGTTGGGGGGTGGGGGTGGTGGTAGACATGGGTGGGGGCCTGGTGGAGGCTGCCCATGGTGGCTGGGGGTGTGGGTGGTGGTAGACGTGAGTGGGGGCCTGGTGGAGGCTGCCCCTGGTGGCTGGGGGGTGGGGGTGATGGGAGACATGAATGGGGGCCTGGTGGAGGCTGCCCCTGCACTGCTGGGGGGTGGGGGTGGTGGTAGACATGAGTGGAGGCCTGGTGGAGGCCGCCCCTGCACTGCTGGGCAGTGGGGGTGGTGGTAGACATAGGTGGGGGCCTGGAGGAGGCTGCCCCTGGTGGCTGGGGGGTGGGGTGGTGGTAGATGTGAGTGGGGGCCTGGTGGAGGCTGCCCCTGGTGGCTGGGGGATGGGGGTGATGGGAGACATGAGTGGGGGCCTGGTGGAGGCTGCCCCTGGTGGCTGGGGGATGGGGGTGGTGGTAGACATGAGTGGGGGCCTGGTGGAGACTGCCCCTGGTGGCTGGGGGATGGGGGTGGTGGTAGACATGAGTGGGGGCCTGGTGGAGGCTGCCCCTGCACAGCTGGGGGGTGGGGGTGGTGGTATACATGGGTGGGGGCCTGGTGGAAGCTGCCCATGGTGGCTGGGGGGTGGGGGTGGTGGTAGACGTGAGTGGGGGCCTGGTGGAGGCTGCCGCTGGTGGCTTGGGGGGTGGGGGTGATGGGAGACATGAGTGGGGGCCTGGTGGAGGCTGCTCCAGGTGGCTGGGGGGTGGGGGTGATGGGAGACATGTGTGGGGGCCTGGTGGAGGCTGCCCCTGCACTGCTAGGGGGTGGGGGTGGTGGTAGTCATGAGTGGGGGCCTGGTGGAGGCTGCCCCTGCACTGCTGGCGGGTGGGGGTGGTGGTAGACATGGGTGGGGGCCTGTTGGAGGCTGCCCCTGGTGGCTGGGGGGTGGGGGTGGTGGTAGACGTGATTGGGGGCCTGGTGGAGGCTGCCCCTGGTGGCTGGGGGGTGGGGGTGATGGGAGACATGAGTGGGGGCCTGGTGGAGGCTGCCCCTGCACTGCTGGGGGGTGGGGGTGATGGGAGACATGAGTGGGGGCCTGGTGGAGGCTGCCCCTGCACTGCTGGGGGGTGGGGGTGGTGGTAGACATGAGTGGGGGCCTGGTGGAGGCTGCCCCTGCACTGCTGGGGGGTGGGGGTGGTGGTAGACATGGGTGGGGGCCTGGTGGAGGCTGCCCCTGGCGGCTGGGGGGTGGGGTGATGGGAGACATGAGTGGGGGCCTGGTGGAGGCTGCCCCTGGTGGCTGGGGGGTGGGGGTGCAGGGAGACATGAGTGGGGGCCTGGTGGAGGCTGCCCCTGCACTGCTGGGGGGTGGGGGTGATGGGAGACATGAGGGTGGCCTGGTGGAGGCTGCCCCTGCACTGCTGGGGAGTGCGGATGCAGGGAGACATGAGTGGGGGCCTGGTGGAGGCTGCCCATGCACTGCTGGGGGGTGGGGGTGATGGGAGACATAAGTGGGGGCCTGGTGGAGGCTGCCCCTGCTGGATGGGGGTGGGGGCTATGGGAGACATGAGTGGGGACCTGGTGGAGACTGCCCCTGCACTGCTGGGGGTGGGGGTGATGGGAGACATGAGTGGGGGCCTGGTGGAGGCTGCCCCTGGTGGCTGGGGGGTGGGGGTGATGGGAGACATGAGTGGGGGCCTGGTGGAGGCTGCCCCCGAACTGCTGGGGGGTGGGGGTGCAGGGAGACATGAGTGGGGGCCTGGTGGAGGCTGCCCCTGCACTGCTGGGGGGTGGGGGTGATGGGAGACATGAGTGGGGGCCTGGTGGAGGCTGCCCCTGCACTGCTGGGGGCTGGGGGTGATGGGAGACATGAGTGGGGGCCTGGTGGAGGCTGCCCCTGGTGGCTGGGGGGTGGGGGTGATGGGAGACAAGAGTGGGGGTCTGGTGGAGGCTGCCCCTGGTGGCTGGGGGGTGGGGGTGATGGGAGACATGAGTGGGGGCCTGGTGGAGGCTGCCGCTGGTGGCTGGGGGGTGGGGGTGCAGGGGGACATGTGTGGGAGCCTGGTGGAGGCTGTCCCTGCACTGCTGGGGGTGGGGGTGATGGGAGACATGAGTGGGGGCCTGGTGGAGGCTGCCCCTGGTGGCTGGGGGTGGGGGTGGTGGTAGACATGAGTGGGGGCCTGGTGGAGGCTGCCCCTGCACTGCTGGGGGGTGGGGGTGCTGGTAGACATGGGTGGGGGCCTGGTGGAGGCTGCCCCTGGTGGCTGGGGGGTGGGGGCGGTGGTAGACGTGAGTGGGGGCCTGGTGGAGGCTGCCCCTGGTGGCTGGGGGGTGGGGGTGATGGGAGACATGAGTGGGGGCCTGGTGGAGGCTGCACCTGGTGGCTGGGGAGTGGGGGTGATGGGAGACATGAGTGGGGGCCTGGTGGAGGCTGCCCCTGGTGGCTGGGGGGTGGGGGTGCAGGGAGACATGAGTGGGGGCCTGGTGGAGGCTGCCCCTGGTGGCTGGGGGTGGGGGTGATGGGAGACATGAGTAGGAGCCTGGTGGAGGCAGCCCCTGCACTGCTGGGGGGTGGGGGTGATGGGAGACATGAGTGGGGCCTGGTGGAGGCTGCCCCTGGTGGCTGGGGGGTGGGGGTGGTGGTAGACATGAGTGGGGGCCTGGTGGAGGCTGCCCCTGCACTGTTGGGGGGGTGGGGGTGGTGGTAGACATGGGTGGGGGCCTGGTGGAGGCTGCCCATGGTGGCTGGGGGTGTGGGTGGTGGTAGACGTGAGTGGGGGCCTGGTGGAGGCTGCCCCTGGTGGCTGGGGGGTGGGGGTGATGGGAGACATGAATGGGGGCCTGGTGGAGGCTGCCCCTGCACTGCTGGGGGGTGGGGGTGGTGGTAGACATGAGTGGAGGCCTGGTGGAGGCCGCCCCTGCACTGCTGGGCAGTGGGGGTGGTGGTAGACATAGGTGGGGGCCTGGAGGAGGCTGCCCCTGGTGGCTGGGGGGTGGGGTGGTGGTAGATGTGAGTGGGGGCCTGGTGGAGGCTGCCCCTGGTGGCTGGGGGATGGGGGTGATGGGAGACATGAGTGGGGGCCTGGTGGATGATGCCCCTGCACTGCTGGGGGGTGGGGGTGATGGGAGACATGAGTGGGGGCCTGGTGGAGGCTGCCCCTGCACTGCTGGGGGGTGGGGGTGGTGGTAGACATGAGTGGGGGCCTGGTGGAGGCTGCCCCTGCACTGCTGGGGGGTGGGGGTGGTGGTAGACATGGGTGGGGGCCTGGTGGAGGCTGCCCCTGGTGGATGGGGGGTGGGGGTGATGGGAGACATGAGTGGGGGCCTGGTGGAGGCTGCCCCTGGTGGCTGGGGGGTGGGGGTGATGGGAGACATGAGTGGGGGCCTGGTGGAGGGAGGATGCCCCTGCACTGCTGGGGGGTGGTGGTGATGGGAGACATGAGTGGAGGCCTGGTGGAGGCTGCCCCTGCACTGCTGGGGGGTGGGGGTGCAGGGAGACATGAGTGGGGGCCTGGTGGAGGCTGCCGATGCACTGCTGGGGGGTGGGGGTAATGGGAGACATAAGTGGGGGCCTGGTGGAGGCTGCCCCTGCACTGCTGGGGGGTGGGGGTGGTGGTAGACATGAGTGGAGGCCTGGTGGAGGCCGCCCCTGCACTGCTGGGCAGTGGGGGTGGTGGTAGACATAGGTGGGGGCCTGGAGGAGGCTGCCCCTGGTGGCTGGGGGGTGGGGTGGTGGTAGATGTGAGTGGGGGCCTGGTGGAGGCTGCCCCTGGTGGCTGGGGGGTGGGGGTGGTGGTAGACATGAGTGGAGGCCTGGTGGAGGCCGCCCCTGCACTGCTGGGCAGTGGGGGTGGTGGTAGACATAGGTGGGGGCCTGGAGGAGGCTGCCCCTGGTGGCTGGGGGGTGGGGTGGTGGTAGATGTGAGTGGGGGCCTGGTGGAGGCTGCCCCTGGTGGCTGGGGGATGGGGGTGATGGGAGACATGAGTGGGGGCCTGGTGGAGGCTGCCCCTGGTGGCTGGGGGATGGGGGTGGTGGTAGACATGAGTGGGGGCCTGGTGGAGACTGCCCCTGGTGGCTGGGGGATGGGGGTGGTGGTAGACATGAGTGGGGGCCTGGTGGAGGCTGCCCCTGCACAGCTGGGGGGTGGGGGTGGTGGTATACATGGGTGGGGGCCTGGTGGAAGCTGCCCATGGTGGCTGGGGGGTGGGGGTGGTGGTAGACGTGAGTGGGGGCCTGGTGGAGGCTGCCGCTGGTGGCTTGGGGGGTGGGGGTGATGGGAGACATGAGTGGGGGCCTGGTGGAGGCTGCTCCAGGTGGCTGGGGGGTGGGGGTGATGGGAGACATGTGTGGGGGCCTGGTGGAGGCTGCCCCTGCACTGCTAGGGGGTGGGGGTGGTGGTAGTCATGAGTGGGGGCCTGGTGGAGGCTGCCCCTGCACTGCTGGCGGGTGGGGGTGGTGGTAGACATGGGTGGGGGCCTGTTGGAGGCTGCCCCTGGTGGCTGGGGGGTGGGGGTGGTGGTAGACGTGATTGGGGGCCTGGTGGAGGCTGCCCCTGGTGGCTGGGGGGTGGGGGTGATGGGAGACATGAGTGGGGGCCTGGTGGAGGCTGCCCCTGCACTGCTGGGGGGTGGGGGTGATGGGAGACATGAGTGGGGGCCTGGTGGAGGCTGCCCCTGCACTGCTGGGGGGTGGGGGTGGTGGTAGACATGAGTGGGGGCCTGGTGGAGGCTGCCCCTGCACTGCTGGGGGGTGGGGGTGGTGGTAGACATGGGTGGGGGCCTGGTGGAGGCTGCCCCTGGCGGCTGGGGGGTGGGGTGATGGGAGACATGAGTGGGGGCCTGGTGGAGGCTGCCCCTGGTGGCTGGGGGGTGGGGGTGCAGGGAGACATGAGTGGGGGCCTGGTGGAGGCTGCCCCTGCACTGCTGGGGGGTGGGGGTGATGGGAGACATGAGGGTGGCCTGGTGGAGGCTGCCCCTGCACTGCTGGGGAGTGCGGATGCAGGGAGACATGAGTGGGGGCCTGGTGGAGGCTGCCCATGCACTGCTGGGGGGTGGGGGTGATGGGAGACATAAGTGGGGGCCTGGTGGAGGCTGCCCCTGCTGGATGGGGGTGGGGGCTATGGGAGACATGAGTGGGGACCTGGTGGAGACTGCCCCTGCACTGCTGGGGGTGGGGGTGATGGGAGACATGAGTGGGGGCCTGGTGGAGGCTGCCCCTGGTGGCTGGGGGGTGGGGGTGATGGGAGACATGAGTGGGGGCCTGGTGGAGGCTGCCCCTGAACTGCTGGGGGGTGGGGGTGCAGGGAGACATGAGTGGGGGCCTGGTGGAGGCTGCCCCTGCACTGCTGGGGGGTGGGGGTGATGGGAGACATGAGTGGGGGCCTGGTGGAGGCTGCCCCTGCACTGCTGGGGGCTGGGGGTGATGGGAGACATGAGTGGGGGCCTGGTGGAGGCTGCCCCTGGTGGCTGGGGGGTGGGGGTGATGGGAGACAAGAGTGGGGGTCTGGTGGAGGCTGCCCCTGGTGGCTGGGGGGTGGGGGTGATGGGAGACATGAGTGGGGGCCTGGTGGAGGCTGCCGCTGGTGGCTGGGGGGTGGGGGTGCAGGGGGACATGTGTGGGAGCCTGGTGGAGGCTGTCCCTGCACTGCTGGGGGTGGGGGTGATGGGAGACATGAGTGGGGGCCTGGTGGAGGCTGCCCCTGGTGGCTGGGGGTGGGGGTGGTGGTAGACATGAGTGGGGGCCTGGTGGAGGCTGCCCCTGCACTGCTGGGGGGTGGGGGTGCTGGTAGACATGGGTGGGGGCCTGGTGGAGGCTGCCCCTGGTGGCTGGGGGGTGGGGGCGGTGGTAGACGTGAGTGGGGGCCTGGTGGAGGCTGCCCCTGGTGGCTGGGGGGTGGGGGTGATGGGAGACATGAGTGGGGGCCTGGTGGAGGCTGCACCTGGTGGCTGGGGAGTGGGGGTGATGGGAGACATGAGTGGGGGCCTGGTGGAGGCTGCCCCTGGTGGCTGGGGGGTGGGGGTGCAGGGAGACATGAGTGGGGGCCTGGTGGAGGCTGCCCCTGGTGGCTGGGGGTGGGGGTGATGGGAGACATGAGTAGGAGCCTGGTGGAGGCAGCCCCTGCACTGCTGGGGGGTGGGGGTGATGGGAGACATGAGTGGGGCCTGGTGGAGGCTGCCCCTGGTGGCTGGGGGGTGGGGGTGGTGGTAGACATGAGTGGGGGCCTGGTGGAGGCTGCCCCTGCACTGTTGGGGGGTGGGGGTGGTGGTAGACATGGGTGGGGGCCTGGTGGAGGCTGCCCATGGTGGCTGGGGGTGTGGGTGGTGGTAGACGTGAGTGGGGGCCTGGTGGAGGCTGCCCCTGGTGGCTGGGGGGTGGGGGTGATGGGAGACATGAATGGGGGCCTGGTGGAGGCTGCCCCTGCACTGCTGGGGGGTGGGGGTGGTGGTAGACATGAGTGGATGCCTGGTGGAGGCCGCCCCTGCACTGCTGGGCAGTGGGGGTGGTGGTAGACATAGGTGGGGGCCTGGAGGAGGCTGCCCCTGGTGGCTGGGGGGTGGGGTGGTGGTAGATGTGAGTGGGGGCCTGGTGGAGGCTGCCCCTGGTGGCTGGGGGATGGGGGTGATGGGAGACATGAGTGGGGGCCTGGTGGATGATGCCCCTGCACTGCTGGGGGGTGGGGGTGATGGGAGACATGAGTGGGGGCCTGGTGGAGGCTGCCCCTGCACTGCTGGGGGGTGGGGGTGGTGGTAGACATGAGTGGGGGCCTGGTGGAGGCTGCCCCTGCACTGCTGGGGGGTGGGGGTGGTGGTAGACATGGGTGGGGGCCTGGTGGAGGCTGCCCCTGGTGGATGGGGGGTGGGGGTGATGGGAGACATGAGTGGGGGCCTGGTGGAGGCTGCCCCTGGTGGCTGGGGGGTGGGGGTGATGGGAGACATGAGTGGGGGCCTGGTGGAGGGAGGATGCCCCTGCACTGCTGGGGGGTGGTGGTGATGGGAGACATGAGTGGGGGCCTGGTGGAGGCTGCCCCTGCACTGCTGGGGGGTGGGGGTGCAGGGAGACATGAGTGGGGGCCTGGTGGAGGCTGCCGATGCACTGCTGGGGGGTGGGGGTAATGGGAGACATAAGTGGGGGCCTGGTGGAGGCTGCCCCTGGTGGATGGGGGATGGGGGTGATGGGAGACATGAGTGGGGGCCTGGTGGAGGCTGCCCCTGCACTGCTGGGGGGTGGGGGTGATGGGAGACATGGGTGGGGGCCTGGTGGAGGCTGCCCCTGGTGGCTGGGGGGTGGGGGTGATGGGAGACATGAGTGGGGGCCTGGTGGAGGCTGCCCCTGCACTGCTGGGGGGATGGGGGTGCAGGGAGACATGAGTGGGGGCCTGGTGGAGGCTGCCCCTGCACTGCTGGGGGTTGGGGGTGATGGGAGATATGAGTGGAGGCCTGGTGGAGGCTGCCCCTGGTGGCTGGGGGGTGGGGGTGATGGGAGACATGAGTGGGGCCTGGTGGAGGCTGCCCCTGCACTGCTGGGGGGTGGGGGTGCAGGGAGACATGAGTGGGGGCCTGGTGGAGGCTGCCCCTACACTGCTGGGGGATGGGGGTGATGGAAGACATGAGTGGGGGCCTGGTGGAGGCTGCCCCTGGTGGCTGGGGGGTGGGGGTGATGGGAGACATGAGTGGGGCCTGGTGGAGGCTGCCCCTGGTGGCTGGGGGGTGAGGGTGCAGGGGGACATGTGTGGTAGCCTGGTGGAGGCTGCCCCTGCACTGCTGGGGGGTGGGGGTGATGGGAGACATGAGAGGGGGCCTGGTGGAGGCTGCCCCTGGTGGCTGGGGGTGGGGTGGTGGTAGACATGAGTGGAGGCCTGGTGGAGGCTGCCCCTGCACTGCTAGGGGGTGTGGGGGTGGTGGTAGACATGGGTGGGGGCCTGGTGGAGGCTGCCCCTGGTGGCTGGGGGTGGGGGTGGTGTTAGACGTGAGTGGGGGCCTGGTGGAGGCTGCCCCTGGTGGCTGGGGGTGATGGGAGACATGAGTGGGGGCCTGGTGGAGGCTGCCCCTGCACTGCTGGGGGATGGGGGTGATGGGAGACATGAGTGGGGGCCTGGTGGAGGCTGCCCCTGGTGGCTGGGGGGTGGGGGTGCAGGGGGACATGTGTGGGAGCCTGGTGGAGGCTGCCCCTGCACTGCTGGGGGGTGGGGGTGATGGGAGACATGAGTGGGGGCCTGCTGGAGGCTGCCCCTAGTGGCTGGGGGGTGAGGGTGATCGGAGACATGAGTGGGGGCCTGGTGGAGGCTGCCCCTGCACTGCTGGGGGGTGGGGGTGCAGGGAGACATGAGTGGGGGCCTGGTGGAGGCTGCCCCTGCACTGCTGGGGGTTGGGTGATGGGAGACATGAGTGGGGGCCTGGTGGAGGCTGCCCCTGCACTGCTGGGGGGTGGGGGTGCAGGGAGACATGAGTGGGGGCCTGGTGGAGGCTGCCCCTGCACTGCTGGGGGGTGGGGGGTGGTAGACATGGGTGGGGGCCTGGTGGAGGCTGCCCCTGGTGGCTGGGGGGTGGGGGTAATAGGGGACATGAGTGGGGGCCTGGTGGAGGCTGCACCTGCACTGCTGAGGGGTGGGGGTGATGGGAGACATGAGTGGGGGCCTGGTGGAGGCTGCCCCTGGTGGCTGGGGGGTGGGGGTGATGGGAGACATGAGTGGGGGCCTGGTGGAGGCTGCCCCTGCACTGCTGGGGGGTGGGGGTGCAGGATGACATGAGTGGGGGCCTGGTGGAGGCTGCCCCTGCACTGCTGGGGGGTGGGGGTGATGGGAGACATGAGTGGGGGCCTGGTGGAGGCTGCCCCTGCACTGCTGGGGGGTGGGGGTGCAGGGAGACATGAGTGGGGGCCTGGTGGAGGCTGCCCCTGCACTGCTGGGGGGTGGGGGGGGTGGTAGACATGGGTGGGGGCCTGGTGGAGGCTGCCCCTGGTGGCTGGGGGTGGGGGTGATAGGGGACATGAGTGGGGGCCTGGTGGAGGCTGCCCCTGCACTGCTGAGGGGTGGGGGTGATGGGAGACATGAGTGGGGGCCTGGTGGAGGCTGCCCCTGGTGGCTGGGTGGTGGGGGAGATGGGAGACATGAGTGGGGGCCTGGTGGAGGCTGCCCCTGCACTGCTGGGGGGTGGGGGTGCAAGGAGACATGAGTGGGGGCCTGGTGGAGGCTGCCCCTGCACTGCTGGGGGGTGGGGGTGATGGGAGACATGAGTGGGGGCCTGGTGGAGGCTGCCACTGGTGGCTGGGGGGTGGGGGTGATGGGAGACATGAGTGGGGGAATGGTGGAGGCTGCCCCTGCACTGCTGGGGGGTGGGGTGATGGGAGACATGAGTAGGGGCCTGGTGGAGGCTGCCCCTGGTGGCTGGGGGGTGGGGGTGAAGGGAGACATGAGAAATGGCCTGGTGGAGGCTGCCCCTGGTGGCTGGGGGGTGGTGGTGATGGGAGACATGAGTGGGGGCCTGGTGGAGGCTGCCCCTGGTGGCTGGGGGGTGGGGGTGCAGGGGGACATGTGTGGGAGCCTGGTGGAGGCTGCCCCTGCACTGCTGAGGGGTGGGGGTGATGGGAGACATGAGTGGGGGCGTGGTGGAGACTGCCCCTGGTGGCTGGGGGGTGGGGGTGGTGGGAGACATGAGTGGGGGCCTGGTGGAGGCTGCCCCTGCACTGCTGAGGGGTGGGGGTGATGGGAGACATGAGTGGGGGCCTGGTGGAGGCTGCCCCTGGTGGCTGGGGGGTGGGGGTGATGGGAGACATGAGTGGGGGCCTGGTGGAGGCTGCCCCTGGTGGCTGGGGGGTGGGGGTGATGGGAGACATGAGTGGGGGCCTGGTGGAGGCTGCCCCTGCACTGCTGGGGGGTGGTGGTGATGGGAGACATGAGTGGGGGCTTGGTGGAGGCTGCCCCTGCACTGCTGGGGGGTGGGGGTGCAGGGAGACATGAGTGGGGGCCTGGTGGAGGCTGCCCCTACACTGCTGGGGGATGGGGGTGATGGAAGACATGAGTGGGGGCCTGGTGGAGGCTGCCCCTGGTGGCTGGGGGGTGGGGGTGATGGGAGACATGAGTGGGGGCCTGGTGGAGGCTGCCCCTGGTGGCTGGGGGGTGGGGGTGCAGGGGGACATGTGTGGTAGCCTGGTGGAGGCTGCCCCTGCACTGCTGGGGGGTGGGGGTGATGGGAGACATGAGTAGGGGCCTGGTGGAGTCTGCCCCTGGTACCTGGGGGGTGGGGGTGATAGGAGACATGAGTGGGGGCCTGGTGGAGGCTGCCCCTGCACTGCTGGGGGGTGGGGGTGTAGGGAGACATGAGTGGGGGCCTGGTGGAGGCTGCCCCTGCACTGCTGGGGGGTGGGGGTGATGGGAGACATGAGTGGGGGCCTGGTGGAGGCTGCCCCTGGTGGCTGGGGGGTGGGGGTGATGGGAGACATGAGTGGGGGCCTGGTGGAGGCTGCCCCTGGTGGCTGGGGGGTGGGGGTGCAGGGGGACATGTGTGGGAGCCTGGTGGAGGCTGCCCCTGCACTGCTGGGGGGTGGGGTGATGGGAGACATGAGTAGGGGCCTGGTGGAGGCTGCCCCTGGTGGCTGGGGGGTGGGGGTGAAGGGAGACATGAGTGGGGGCCTGGTGGAGGCTGCCCCTGGTGGCTGGGGGGTGGTGGTGATGGGAGACATGAGTGGGGGCCTGGTGGAGGCTGCCCCTGGTGGCTGGGGGGTGGGGGTGCAGGGGGACATGTGTGGGAGCCTGGTGGAGGCTGCCCCTGCACTGCTGAGGGGTGGGGGTGATGGGAGACATGAGTAGGGGCGTGGTGGAGACTGCCCCTGGTGGCTGGGGGGTGGGGGTGGTGGTAGACATGAGTGGGGGCCTGGTGGAGGCTGCCCCTGCACTGCTGGGGGGTGGGGGTGCAGGGAGACATGGATGGGGGCCTGGTGGAGGCTGCCGATGCACTGCTGGGGGGTGGGGGTAATGGGAGACATAAGTGGGGGCCTGGTGGAGGCTGCCCCTGGTGGATGGGGGGTGGGGGTGATGGGAGACATGAGTGGGGGCCTGGTGGAGGCTGCCCCTGCACTGCTGGGGGGTGGGGGTGATGGGAGACATGAGTGGGGGCCTGGTGGAGGCTGCCCCTGGTGGCTGGGGGGTGGGGGTGATGGGAGACATGAGTGGGGGCCTGGTGGAGGCTGCCCCTGCACTGCTGGGGGATGGGGGTGCAGGGAGACATGAGTGGGGGCCTGGTGGAGGCTGCCCCTGCACTGCTGGGGGTTGGGGGTGATGGGAGATATGAGTGGGGGCCTGGTGGAGGCTGCCCCTGGTGGCTGGGGGTGGGGGTGATGGGAGACATGAGTGGGGGCCTGGTGGAGGCTGCCCCTGCACTGCTGGGGGGTGGGGGTGCAGGGAGACATGAGTGGGGGCCTGGTGGAGGCTGCCCCTGCACTGCTGGGGGATGGGGTGATGGAAGACATGAGTGGGGGCCTGGTGGAGGCTGCCCCTGGTGGCTGGGGGGTGGGGGTGATGGGAGACATGAGTGGGGGCCTGGTGGAGGCTGCCCCTGGTGGCTGTGGGGTGGGGGTGCAGGGGGACATGTGTGGTAGCCTGGTGGAGGCTGCCCCTGCACTGCTGGGGGGTGGGGGTGATGGGAGACATGAGAGGGGGCCTGGTGGAGGCTGCCCCTGGTGGCTGGGGGTGGGGTGGTGGTAGACATGAGTGGAGGCCTGGTGGAGGCTGCCCCTGCACTGCCGGGGTGTGGGGTGGTGGTAGACATGGGTGGGGGCCTGGTGGAGGCTGCCCCTGGTGGCTGGGGGTGGGGGTGGTGGTAGACGTGAGTGGGGGCCTGGTGGAGGCTGCCCCTGGTGGCTGGGGGTGATGGGAGACATGAGTGGGGGCCTGGTGGAGGCTGCCCCTGGTGGCTGGGGGGTGGGGGTGATGGGAGACATGAGTGGGGGCCTGGTGGAGGCTGCCCCTGGTGGCTGGGGGGTGGGGGTGCAGGGGGACATGTGTGGGAGCCTGGTGGAGGCTGCCCCTGCACAGCTGGGGGGTGGGGGTGATGGGAGACATGAGTGGGGGCCTGCTGGAGGCTGGCCCTAGTGGCTGGGGGGTGAGGGTGATCGGAGACATGAGTGGGGGCCTGGTGGAGGCTGCCCCTGCACTGCTGGGGGGTGGGGGTGCAGGGAGACATTAGTGGGGGCCTGGTGGAGGCTGCCCCTGCACTGCTGGGGGTTGGGGGTGATGGGAGACATGAGTGGGGGCCTGGTGGAGGCTGCCCCTGCACTGCTGGGGGGTGGGGGTGCAGGGAGACATGAGTGGGGGCCTGGTGGAGGCTGGACCTGCACTGCTGGGGGGTGGGGGGGTGGTAGACATGGGTGGGGGCCTGGTGGAGGCTGCCCCTGGTGGCTGAGGGTTGGGGGTGATAGGGGACATGAGTGGGGGCCTGGTGGAGGCTGCCCCTGCACTGCTGAGGGGTGGGGGTGATGGGAGACATGAGTGGGGGCCTGGTGGAGGCTGCCCCTGGTGGCTAGGGCGTGGGGGTGATGGGAGACATGAGTGGGGGCCTGGTGGAGGCTGCCCCTGCACTGCTGGGGGGTGGGGGTGCAGGATGACATGAGTGGGGGCCTGGTGGAGACTGCCCCTGCACTGCTGGGGGGTGGGGGTGATGGGAGACATGAGTGGGGGCCTGGTGGAGGCTGCCCCTGCACTGCTGGGGGGTGGGGGTGCAGGGAGACATGAGTGGGGCCTGGTGGAGGCTGCCCCTGCACTGCTGGGGGGTGGGGGGGTGGTAGACATGGGTGGGGGCCTGGTGGAGGCTGCCCCTGGTGGCTGGGGGGTGGGGGTGATAGGGGACATGAGTGGGGGCCTGGTGGAGGCTGCCCCTGCACTGCTGAGGGGTGGGGGTGATGGGAGACATGAGTGGGGGCCTGGTGGAGGCTGCCCCTGGTGGCTGGGGGTGGGGGAGATGGGAGACATGAGTGGGGGCCTGGTGGAGGCTGCCCCTGCACTGCTGGGGGGTGGGGGTGCAGGGAGACATGAATGGGGGCCTGGTGGAGGCTGCCCCAGCACTGCTGGGGGGTGGGGGGGGTGGTAGACATGGGTGGGGGCCTGGTGGAGGCTGCCCCTGGTGGCTGGGGGGTGGGGGTGATAGGGGACATGAGTGGGGGCCTGGTGGAGGCTGCCCCTGCACTGCTGAGGGGTGGGGGTGATGGGAGACATGAGTGGGGGCCTGGTGGAGGCTGCCCCTGGTGGCTGGGGGGTGGGGGTGATGGGAGACATGAGTGGGGGCCTGGTGGAGGCTGCCCCTGCACTGCTGGGGGGTGGGGGTGCAGGGAGACATGAGTGGGGGCCTGGTGGAGGCTGCCCCAGCACTGCTGGGGGGTGGGGGTGATGGGAGACATGAGTAGGGGCCTGGTGGAGTCTGCCCCTGGTGGCTGGGGGGGTGGGGGTGATAGGAGACATTAGTGGGGGCCTGGTGGAGGCTGCCCCTGCACTGCTGGGGGGTGGGGGTGCAGGGAGACATGAGTGGGGGCCTGGTGGAGGCTGCCCCTGCACTGCTGGGGGGTGGGGGTGATGGGAGACATGAGTGGGGGCCTGGTGGAGGCTCTCCCTGGTGGCTGGGGGGTGGGGGTGATGGGAGACATGAGTAGGGGCCTGGTGGAGGCTGCCCCTGGTGGCTGGGGGGTGGGGGTGAAGGGAGACATGAGCAGGGGCCTGGTGGAGGCTGCCCCTGGTGGCTGGGGGGTGGTGGTGATGGGAGACATGAGTGGGGGCCTGGTGGAGGCTGCCCCTGGTGGCTGGGGGGTGGGGGTGCAGGGGGACATGTGTGGGAGCCTGGTGAAGGCTGCCCCTGCACTGCTGAGGGGTGGGGGTGATGGGAGACATGAGTGGGGGCGTGGTGGAGACTGCCCCTGGTGGCTGGGGGGTGGGGGTGGTGGTAGACATGAGTGGGGGCCTGGTGGAGGCTGCCCCTGCACTGCTGGGGGGTGGGGGTGGTGGTAGACATGGGTGGGGGCCTGGTGGAGGCTGCCCCTGGTGGCTGGGGGGTGGGGGTGATAGGGGACATGAGTGGGGGCCTGGTGGAGGCTGCCCCTGCACTGCTGGGGGGTGGGGGTGGTGGGAGACATGAGTGGGGGCCTGGTGGAGGCTGTCCCTGGTGGCTGGGGGGTGGGGGTGATGGGAGACATGTATTGATGATCATTAGTGCAAGGTGACATGTGGGTTGGCTGGTGGGCATGGCCATGGTGGATGGGTTGCCTGTGGGACATGAGCAGGGGTGCAGGGTAGTACCCTGTGGTGTGGGCTGCCTGCAGGGGCCTTGGAGGGTGTAGAGGGAACACCTGGGAGGTCCCACATGGCCAAATCACGTGTAGCATTCCCTGGCACCACCGAAATACATGTACCCTGCTGAAATCACGTGTGAATCTTCCCGCGCACCTCGGAATACACGTACCCAGGCCAATCGCGTGTGGAACTGCCCGTGCACCCCGAAGTACACGTACCCAGGCCAATCGCGTGTGGAACTTCCCGCGCACCCCGAAGTACACCTACCCAGGCCAATCGCGTGTGGAACTTCCCGCGCACCCCGTAGTACACGTACCCATGCTAATCGCGTGTGGAACTTCCCGCGCACCCCGAAGTACACGTACCCAGGCCAATCGCGTGTGGAACTTCCCGCGCACCCAGGAACATGCGCACACGCTATTTTTCACACAGCGGGTGTCCGTGTTTGTCGGTGCCCCTTTGCACCTCATTTGTCCTAGAGGGCCACTGTATGGCTCATTCATCATGGCTGTATATGGGTGCTTTTTGTTAGCACACATTTTGGCGCACATTTTTTTCAGTCACAGGGGCTCTACCGCCTGCTTTCTTGTGGGGTACTTGTTTGGCCCTGTGCGCGTCTTTGACCGTGCGCTGGTTTGCCCTATTCGATTCCATGAATACGGGTTGTAGGCGAGCGTGTGGGCGTTCCGCGCCTCCTGTACTTCCCCCATGATGCCCATATTTTCACGCATTGTTCCCCATTCCGAGTGTTAAGCCCCGTGTTCCGCCTACTTTTGTGATGTGCGCGGCGCACATTTTTAGCGCACATCCAATGTTTTTCTCGCGCACGGACTTCCATGAATCGATGTGCGCTGGTTTCCCTGCGATTTTCGCACTTGCACTGCGATTTTCGCACTTTTACTGCGATTCGCACATTTTGGCACCTCTGTGCGGGAATTTTCGGCGCACATTATTTCCATGAATCGACCCCTATATTGGATACATAGACTTGATGCAATGTCCCCCCTGGGGCTTAACGAAGACTACTACTTGGGTCCATTTATTTAAAAATTCACTAACATACTACTCCTTGTTTTTCTGTCCTGATTACCACCTGTAGTCACACTTGATATGTTCTGGCTAGAGATGTAACTGATTACATGACTGTATGACCACCTTTAGATTGTGCACCATGCCGATGGGCAGATGAGCGCCTCTTAATTTGGTTATACACAAATTATAGTCTGTCTGCATGACCGGCCAAGTGTTTTTTATATGTCATTGATCATATGTTCTATGACACTTGATTTACAACCAAATTGTGAACCATTTATGGGCAGTGAAGTTGTCTGCCCTATACATCACAATTATGGAAATTACTATATCTTGAAGGGGCATAAATAATAGACCTTGTGACTCTTGATATATTAGTTGTTTTTAGATTAATATCCTTGATCCTTCGCCCCTCTTTTATGTGCCACCAGATCCATTATGGACTCTAATAAATTCCAGTCACATCATTCATGCATGCGGTGCTAATCACTATATACTACTGTAATAATTACATAATGGTCAATTACAGCGGTCCTGCACTACAAAGTCCTCACTATTCTAACAGAACACTCTTGTGTTCTGTGCACTGGATATCCTCTGGTACATTCATTCTGAGTAACGAGTAGCACCTTCTTCCCCACACAGGGGCCTTTTTTTAGCTGGTTAACGTAACAGCAAGTTGTTTTTTTACCACACCTCGATTTTGATCTCCCCCTCCCGGAAATTATTATTAGGTTGTTTCTTTGGGGGGCTTTTCTAGGCTGCTCACATAGTGTTTTTATGTTCCTCTGATGACATTAACTCTCCGTGACATGGATGCCATGTTTTGGCGCCGTTCACACCATTAGCAAAATTGGCCTTGTCTCCAGCCGAACTAGAAGTATTTTGCTTTCCTGCATCTTTTTCACGGGCCTTTATACTCAACTCTATGAGGTCCCATGTGCCTTGTAGGGATCGCAAGTTCGCCGTCTCGGGTTTGTTTACACATTACGTCATGCACGCGCATACGTGATGACATCATTTTATCAAGATCCCAGGCCTCCGTTAGTCTGCCTCACACTTTTCCGCAACAATTACTCACTTTGGGACATTGACAATAGTTCCACTATTGTGATGTCTTCCCCAGATAATACTTATGGCATATCTTCTAATTATATTCCAATTTGAGCACGCCGCGTCACACGCATCCGCTTGATGACGTTATGCCTTAGAACACAATATAAACACGCACAGTGTTGCAAATGGTGTCGGCTTTCCTTCTGGACTCCGGTCTCCAGTTGGCAGCGCTATTGTTAAACAGGTAAGTTCTTCCCTACCAAAGGTACACTTGATATGCACAGGAGCCCTCTCTGTGCAGTACCTCCTTCCCACTAAGTCCAGCACCTCTTTAGTTACACTCTTCCCAATTTTCTTCCCGCTAAGATTTTTTCCACTCTTCCCATTGTTATTTCTTTTAGTGACAGTGGATACCTGCTGAACATTTGAAAAAGATATTGGCTACAATCTGGGTTTTTCAAGCCACCTCCTTGGACCACTAAGAACCTTGGGAACTATACCATGGCTATACAAATTATTCAGTGTCCAGATAGATCACCATCAGTTGTAAGTTGATTATTATTTTTTTAGCCTTAGTTTTCTCTTCCTGCACCCTCTTACTAGCTTCTGATACTCACTCCTCTTTTACAGTTGTGAGTCAGTTGACAATACTCATCTTGTACTGTCTCATCGATTACTTGGGTTACTCTCCCCGGATCTACTACCTCTTCGTTTGAAGATATTTTACTAAAATCACAAGGTTAGAGCTACTTCTATCTGCAGTTACTCTTTAGTCCACACTGGTTATATCTATTCCATGATCATATAGTCACCATTGTGCACAGCACAGTTTATAAAGTAATCCCATGATACCGATCTACTGCTTTTATTCTAATAGAAATGTTATGGTAGCTGTCCAGTTAAAACATGTTATTTTGTTGCGTCAATGTACCCAGGACTTTTGGATATCTACTGTTTATTATGCTCACTCAATTAGCCTGTATACCAGTTGAAGTTTGTAGAAACGACTTGTTTTGCAAAATTGTTGTTAATGGAAAATATCACTCTAATGTAAATTTTGTACATATCTTTCCTTAGAATTTTTGATTTGCCCCTGATGAAGAGTGTTGTACCACTCGAAACGCGTTGGGCCATCCACAGTTTCAACATCAAGAATAAATATTAATTTTGGTTCTTGTGACCTACTTTGCCTGAATGTTGATTTCTTTAATAATTGACCTTCTTAAGTTTTGTTTAATGCAATGGTTTCCAAAGATATTATTAGAAACACTGTTTAGAATATAAACTAATTGTTGCTCTGGATAGTGCGCAGGGGGCGTGAGTTCCTTAATTGGGAACTTATCTTGTTTCTTATTACTTTGTGCAACCTAGGTGTTAAGGTTGCCTATCTCTCCTCTGCACCTCATGTCTATTTTCTATTTTCCTTAAATTGCCTACTTAGACAATAATCCAATACACTATTACCCACATTAATAGGGTGTGCCATATCCGTCCAATTTTCTCTTTTCCAAGCATTGTGAGTAAGATCAGAGAAGAAGAGAAAGTTGAGTGTGCCCAATGGGTGGTGAATGGGGAGTATAGTAGGAGGAGTAGGAACAAAGAGTTAGAATGAGATACGCCACACAGGAGGAAGCAAAATCAGAGTGGGACAGAGTTGCCAAAATAGTGTGAAACGTTTTTTTGTATGGAAAGAGAGAAAACAACACTATGCAGTACAGTAAATTACTTTGGGGAATACATAGAATATTCCTGGCCTTTGGGGGACATTCTCCATTTCTTCTGAAGTATTTTGCTTTTTATGATAGGCACATCATATGACAACATCAGTGTAACAATGAAATGCAGCTAATTGCGTAGCAAGTGTGGCAACTGCAGAACTCTTCTTACTCCATTCAGAGTGTGTTGCCATCAACGTATTAGATTTTGGTACAGTGGGCCTCATTACAACCCTGGCATTAAGGGTTTAACGGCGCCTTAAAAGGCTGCAGCGCCGTTAAACCCTTAACGCCGGATTCACACTTTAACGCCTGCTTTTTGCAGGCGTTAAAGTCCAACCCACTAAGGGACCTTGGTGCTAATTACGGCACGGTAATTTACGGTGCCGTAATTAGCGCCTTCCCCATTCCCATTGTGCCCTATGGGCCAAAAATGGGAATGGGGAAGGGGCCATGATGAATGGGGATTTACCGCCCCGCCAACCTTGGAATGGGGCGGTAAATCCGCCATCCACCATGGCGGAATCCGGCATGGACCATGGTGCTAAGAGCACCATGGTCCAACGCCAGGGTTGTAATGAGGCCCAATGTGTGATAATACTTTGGGCCTCATTATGACCCAGGCGCTAAGTGTTTAACGGCGGCACCGTAAAAGGCTGCAGAGCCGTTAAACACCTAGCGCCTAATTACAAGGTCCCTTTGCGTGACTCGACCTTAACGGCTGCTTTTACCAGCCGTTAAAGTAGGGACCCACAAAGGGACCTTGGTGCTAATTACGGTACCGAAATTTCCGGTACCGTAATTAACGCCTTCCCCATTCCCATTGAGCCCTATGGGGCAAAAATGGGAATGGGGAAGGGCCATGGCGGCATGGGGAATTACCACCCCACCAACCTCGTAATGGGGTGGTAATTCCCCATTCCGCCATGGCAGACTCCGGCATGGACCATGGTGCTAATAGCACCATGGGTTAGCGCCGGAGTCCTTTAACTTGCAATAATGGTGGTCCTTGGAATCTCGCACTCATTTTTATGCACTTGCTGGACCATGGCCCCATCAGCAGACAGTTTATCATGTAAATCATCTTTTTGTTGTTTTTGAAATGCAAGCATCCTCGACTGGCTTCAACTTGAAGGTGAAGATTAACAAATTGTAGGGAAATGCAAAGTACCCATGACTGCTCAAATACAGTAATTTAGCAGAGTGCAAAGCTGAGTACTACTTCTGGTGTGTGGGGAGCTCAAGATTAGTTGTGCATTTTTCTGAGGTTGCTGTTAAGCAAATGGCCAAGGATAGGAGTTCAAAATTTCAGGTTATTTTGACCTTCCTGCCTTCCTTGACAAATTGACACCCCTCTAGGACCTTACAATAGACACGCATGTACTTCACAGACATCTGCCACTATCCTAGTCGTTAGCATATCAAACTTAATTGAAACTATGCTGGAAGAGTTACTGTACAGGAGTCATTACAAATGTTCTCCCATTACCGTACAATTCACAGTCAAATACATACCAATGAATTATTGCCAAACTCATAATAAGCACATATTGTAGGATGAAAATGCATATGCTACAGAAGCAGTATATAACTTTGGTGTCCCACAGAGAAGAAAAATGTACAGATGCTCCATTAGTAGCTTTTGGGTGAATTGTGCATCTTGAAAGTAGTGGGGAGGTGAGCATTTGGCTGGGTAAATGTACGGGTTTGTAGGCTGATAACATTCTACTGCCTCAGCCAGTTCAATTAAACTATACATGTCCTGAATTAATCGGTGCATTAGGTTTTGTATTTCATTAAATGCATCAACTACTGTAGAAACACTTATCCTATCACGCAGATTCTTTTTTTTTGTAGTGGCAGCATGCAATGAGGATTCACTCTACGAAGTCCGACATTTCTGTCTATGTGCAATGCAACACAATCACACAGAATCCTTGGTGGTTGCTTTGGGTCAGATCAAGAAGTGGAGCATCTGGAAAGGATACCTCCAGGGGGCACTGCAGAGCAGCTGGCCAGATATGAAGTCAAGAGATTGGTGGAGCTATCTATTCAATTATTTGCATTTGTTAAGCGCACTTGCAGCCCATAAGGCATCGAGGCGCTGTTACAGAGAATATGCAGGTTTAAGATTACAGACATGTGCCAGGAGGGCTCTTAGTTACAGATTGGGCCTCATTAGGACTCAGGCAGTAAGGGGTTTACGGCGGCGTAAACAGCGCTGACCCTTACCGCCTGATTCCGAGGTCCCTTAGCGCCATGGAGGTTTTAACACCTGCTTTTAGCAGGTGTTAAAGTCCATGGCGCTAAGGGACCTTGATGTTAATTACGCCACCGTAATTTACGGTGGCGTAATTAACGCCTTCCCCACTCCCATTATGCCCTATGGGGCAAAAATGGGAATGGGGAAGGGTAAATGGGGATTGGGGACTTACCGCCCCGCCAACCTCGGAATGGGGCGGTAAGTCCGCCAACCACCATGGCGTAAACGTAGTTTACGCCATGGTGGTAAAGGTACGACCCAGGCGGTAACTTACGGCCTGGGTCGTAATGAGGCCCATTGTCAGGCATATATGCGATGGATGATGCAGAATCAGGTTTAGACAAAGGGCCTCATTACGACCCAGGCGGAAAACCATGGTGCTAATAGCACCATGGTCCATGCCGGTAACTTACCGACTCCGCCATGGAGAAAGGGGGAATTACCACCCCATTACAAGGTTGGCGGGCGGTAATTCCCCCTTCCTCCATGGCCCTTCCCCATTCCCATTTTTGCCCCATAGGGCTCAATGGGAATGGGGAAGGCAGTAATTACGGTACCGCAAATTGTGGTACCGTAATTAGCACCAAGGTCCCTTTGCGGGTCCATTCCTTAACGGCTGGGAACCCGCAAAGGGACCTCGTAATCAGGAGCTAAGGGATTACCGGTACGGGTACCCTTACCGGTACCGGTAATCCCTTAGCGCCAGGGTCGTAATGAGGCCCAAAATGTCTGGTTTTGATAGCTTTACGAAAGGGGCCAGTAGAAATGATCTAACATCACCATACAACGTGCAGTCCAGCACATGGCAATACAGTCAAATATTTCCATAGTCATCAGGCCCAATCAAAAAAAACACAGAGAAGATGCATACGTAATCTAGGGATGAAATGAGCCCCTTGATAAAGATGAGGATGTGAGTGCCTAAGATGGTTACATTGCAACCCCTTTGCAGCTCATTTGCATCATTCTAACCTCATATAGTTTGTAAAGCAGGCAGTAGTGCACATAATAGCTGTCTTTGCCATTACTTCCATACTGATAATTAGAAGGAAAGTTTGGCTGCAGGATCAGTTTATGCTGAAGGAAATGCTTTGTTGGGAGCCTGCTTTACACAATCACTCTACCATGAGCAAAGTGAGAGGGACACATCAAAAGTGTTGAGAACAAGCTGAATCAGAACATTGTGTTGTTACTACCAGAGCACATCTTTCTATTAGATGAGTAAGAATCAGACTTAGAATCAGAATCAGACCTGCCAAGTAAATTAGTTCATAGCCTATTGTCATGTACAGTTGTGTCCGATTGTGGTGTGAATTAAGGTGAACTGCAATGCTTTCTTGCATCACTACTGGTCTTAATCATAATTAATAAACTATTTATTTTGGATCATGCCTCAAAAATATCCATAAAAAAAATATTGCTTGACTATTGCCCAATGGCGTGAGAAATGGTACTCAAAATACATGCCATATACAAATATACAAGATATCTGGAGGGATTTCTGGAGGTAGAGTCATTAAGACTGAAGGTCTCTTGAAATTAATGTTTTCTTATTTGTTAAACGCTATATAACAAGTTAAGAAGCATGCTCATTTACCTGTAGGTTAACAATGCATGTGAAAAGGACAACCACTTTAGAATTCACATCAATGCCTTTCTGTAATCAGCATTAGCAAAGGAAAGGCTGTAGAGGAGCAGGTGGATGCATTTTCCTTAGCTCCCGCCCCTCACCGCCATCATACTGAAACAGCAGAAGAGCCCTATGTGGGACCACATGTGTTGTCCCTATACCGCATAGAGTGTATGAGAGACGATATGCACTCAGGCAACCATACCGAATGTACTCTTGTACTGAAAGAGTGGAAAGATGTCAGCACGCACCCTTGGACATCATGTAGTGCTGAGTGACATCTGACGAGGGCAGAGAGATATCATGAAGAAGATATTTGAGGACATACGGAAACAATATGAAAATACTTAAAAGTGACTATGTAACAGCAGTAACAAGAGAAACATGTGCAAAAGGATAAAGTTATCATATATGATAAGAAGATAAAGTAACTTTCTGACCAATAAGTGTAAATACACAGTAACGCAAGGTAGCTGAGACATATAGAAGCTTGCTATAGAAGAAAATACAACATGGCAAAAGCAGCCATAATAATAGGAAGATGGACATTAGCTTGTGTTAAGACTTAATCCAGCTACCTCAGAGACAGACCAGGGATGTAGAGTCAGGAGACGTTGGAGAATCAGCTTTGTGTGCAAATAAAGAGGAGTTTATGTTGGCCTAGGATCAAGGGTGCCATTTTAAGGAATAACTTCAAGGCAGACGGATAAGCCATGTATGTAAGACATATTTCTCTTAAATTAAAGAAGAAGAAAACATTTGTAAGAGCCAAACATTGGATAATTAACAATAAATAAGGTCTATACAAGATGGAGAGAGCAAGTCTCTGGAAGGTAAGAGGAGCAAGAGCACACAGTATAAATAAATGAAATAGCAGTAAATAAGAGGTCAAAATTGACAAATTTGCCGTCTCTTCACACGTGATTCAGAAGTCTAAAACAAGGGCTATTGAGAGATGATGGATTCCTTGGGAGAGTGGAGAATAATCTGATGTGACTCGAGCACCTGTGTTTCGTTGTGCTTACATGCTGCTAATGAGCCAAAAGACCAAGGTTGGGTGAACATGCCAACCAATCAGAGGGTTTATGGGGCAACCTGCTATACAATGTTGCATAGACTAATATGCTGCCATTTTCTATGCTGTAATCAGTATTGTGCATTTTTAGAGGTAGTTTAAGGCATACCCTACAGATAAGGGGAAGCAAATGAAGTACTAACCGCTGTGTATGCCATAGGTACATGTTTTTCCTTAACCAATCCTTCCCTTCAATAGGTTTTGCAATTGCCTGCATCGGATGACCTCATAGATGATGCGTATTGGGGTATATAACCTTTGTATAATCAAGTTTAGGTGTGAGTGTACGAGCATCAGTCCGTTGTTTGCCAGTTCGCCCTGCTTTATTGAATTGAGAAAAAAATAGTATTTTTACAAATTTTATGAGTCTGTCCGATTATTTGGTCTGAGATATTTATTGGTAATTCCATCTAACACAACAGATCGTTCAAGGTGCTAGAGCACATTTTGGTAGCGGTGCAGATGTTTCAGGTCTAATGGACCTAGGCCCAGATGCAGCTCTTCGGACTTTCGTCTGCTTCCGCCATTAGCCAGAAGATTGCAGAGCTTCCTGTGGGGAACGACGCATAACAAAACACATGTAAGAAGATACGGTTGGCAGGTCCCTCTTTGATGAAATTCCAGTATGGTCCCCGCAGGTGCCCTGCGGACTGAAGGCTAACTGGTTGGTTGAACAAGAGTCGATGCAGAGGGACTAGAGTTGAGCAACGGATCTAAGTAGAACATTGAAGATGACAAAAATAGGGGGAGGGATTGTGTTGTAAATAAAAGGTGTAAAAGTAGTGGGATTTTTGAGATTATAAAGAAGGGAAGTACTTCGATTCCCAGTGCCAACGGGCGGAAGGGTACACACTAAACCACTCCAAATAGAGGTGTTAAGGATTCCTGAAGCAACAATAAGAGTGCATATCAAACTCCAATATGGAGTAAAAAAACGAGATGAGATACATTTGCTATAGGTAGTAGAGGAAGGCATATGCACGAAAAATGTGCGTATGGTTATGATATGTTAGGATCAACATTTGTTGTGTTTAGATGAATATATATAAAACAATAGTAAAAAATGAAAGTGATTATTAGATTTTTTTAATCAGAAGATGGACATCAAATAGGAGGATACAAATCAAAGGAAAATAATAAATAAATAAAGAAGAGATTCAAATATCAATGATAACACATCAAAATACTTAACATTAATAGAAAAAGTAAATGAAGGAACAAAAAGAACATTGTTCCATAGATTTTAAAAGTGGTTAAAATATTTGGATTTTTGGATAATAAGCGGCGATTGATGGTGCCTGCCCAAATTGATCAGTGTGGTATATTTGATAAAATAAAGAGAAGAATAAAAGATCGGGTAAGTATGGACAGTCGAGATCGACTTGTCACCATGGGAGACACTCCTCATCAACACTTATGCAGAACATTGTCAAAATATACAGCCAAAATAATAAAGTATCAATCCGGGTGGGTTTGAGGCATGACGAATAAGAAACTCATGCCGTGGCCTCAAAGATCGTGGCGGGCTCTGTAAATCCTACCTACAAGCCCCCCACTTGTAACAGTGAGGACAATTGCAAAAGCAGAAAATGCAAATATATGTCAACACGCGATGAAAGTAAACAGCATGATGAGAGAAAAGACAAACAGATAGAGATAGGGGAAGAAGCAAAGAGACAAAGGGAAGAGAAGGATAAGGCCCTGGAAGTAATAATAGCGCAGAATTAATGGATTGGAAGACAAATATTACTTAAGTTGGACAATAAAGTCATTGAAGGGGTTCAAGAAAGAGAAGAGCGGGAAAAGAAAGAAAAGGAAGGAGAGAGAGCATACAAAGAAGAGAATGAAAGAGAAAGCAAGCAAAGGGAAGAACGAAGAAGGTATGAGGCAAGGAAACAAAAGGAGAGATTAGAAGAAAAGAAACAAGAGGAGGTAGAAGCACAAAGAATGAAAGTACGTAGGTTGCAAAAAAGGTGAGAGGAAGATGAATTGAGGGAGATGTGGAGAAGGGAAGAAGAGGTGAATAGAAGTAGAGGATTAAAAGATGATGAGATAGAGTATCTATGTCATAGAAGCATAGTGCTGATTGAAGCATAAGAAACACTCGATGAATAGAGAGGGTCAGTCACAACATCCCCGCAGGGAGCTGCAAGGGAGACCAAGAATACTAACATGGGCTGACAAGCATGAAACAGAAAACATAGCGAAAGGAATTGGGGATTTATACAGGCAAAATGAGCGTAAGGAATGGTATAAAACCCAAGAGGATATAGAAGGGAAATGGGTGGTAGGTCAGATGACTTCATACCAGACGAGCACAGAATGCTGTCTTTAACAGATTAGATCTTGATGATGTGGAGAAAGATAATAGTCATACAAGCTGTGGCATAATTATGTCAGACGAAGAAAGGGAAGAAAATGAGAGAGCACAAAGGGAGAGCGCATAAGGATTTTCAACAGAATTGAGTTTAGAGAAAGGGGTATATTGGTCAGACCTAGAGGACCCCAAGAAAGAACACCAGAATCAACACCATACACTGAGCAACCAGAAGCACGATCGTGCAGTGCAGGGGATGTATCCATGCCTTATGTAAAAAGATTAAGGACACTACCAGGATGGAGAGAAATGGGCGAGACTAGCCCTGCCTGGAAAACAAGAAGTGTAGGCAGGTATGATAATGGACCAGGATTCTCACAATTCCCATTATTAGAGAAGGGGGGAGGAAGCCCACAATATATTACATGGCCACAGGTGTATAAAGACAATTTAAAATGTACATTACCAAGTTTAACTTCCAGTGCGGGAAAAATGATTTATGAGCTAGAGAGAATGACATCAGCAATGACGATAGCAATAGGCGACATAAAAGCCATTCTAGGGTAGAGAGGTGACAACATTTGGAAGCAAGCAGGATACGGAGGTGTGATTGCACAAAACACAGCACATGATGAATCGCTATTTAACAATTGCAGAGCAGATGTATGGCAGGTGCTCAGAGTGCAATATCCCGATACATCAGATGTGGGTGTGATTATGACTAGAATAATGACTATGAAAATGGTAGAGGATGAAGACCCTGTTGCCTTTATTGAAAATATTAAAGCGAGATGTTGCCTTGAGATGGGAAAACAGTGGGATGAAACAGTGGCATTATTTTACCACATTTTGTGCCAAGGACTGCCCGAGCCAGTGCAACAGCAAATTAAGAAACAGGTGAGAATGGAAGTGAAACGATGGCCAGAAATACAGTTGACAATCGTGCATCACTGCTGATTGTTAGAAGAGAAGAATAAGCAGAAATCCAAGAGTAGAATGCAGGAGAAGGCAAAGTTATTTCAGAAGAAGTTATCAAAATTCGTCATAGAGGGAGCGGTATTGACGAGTAATGAGGGTATCATGACACAGGAAATGAAACCAGTGCAACTAAACAATGCAATGTACCGCACAGATCAGGGTGTGTACAATTCTTTGCCGAGAGGAAGAGGGAATGGAGCTAGAGGAGGAGAGCGAGATGGATTTCAGAACCTTCAGGGAGGAGGAGGAGGATTCAATGGCGGACAACCGCAACAATGCTGGAATTGCAGGAGAATAGGACACCTAGCCAAAATATGTAGAAGCAGAGGAGGCATGCAGCAAAATTGCAAAAAAAGAAGACCGGGCCATTTTGACGAGATGGTCACGCATGGGTGCTATACTGCAGCTGAGGATTCATCCTGCGGTAAGAACGCACAATGGTAGGAAAATTAAACCACTGCCACCAGCCATTAAATGTAGTGAGCGTAACATATTTTCTTTTACATGAGTAAGTAGGAAAAGGGTACTATGTAACCATGCCAGCTCTCCATATAAGATGGGTTGTGCTGGACCTACAAAGGAAAAAAGTAAGTAAAGTCAATGTCACTTTACTACTGTTGGGAACAGTAGTTAACCCAAGAGAAGGTATTTAAACCTTAGGGGAAATCCAAAGGACTTATCTGTGACACTGCACTGAAGGTGCTGTGTGCCCCAATACAAAAAGCAGATGCCTATGGAGTTTGTCAGACCTCAAAAACAAAGAAACGCAGAGTCCAAATCAGATCAAGAATACATGATGGGGTGACAAAAAGGTCTCACTCACTCCAGGATAAAAATTAAAAGTCCTAAAGTCCAGCAAAAGAATGGGGGTCTCTAAGCCTGAAGGGAATTAGCACAGAAATGAGAATTCTCCCTAACGAGGACCAGTATCTATAATACCACTAAAGAATGCAACAGCATGCTTCAAGAATGAAGGCTTGATTCTGATTGGTGAAAACAAAGGATGTGGACAGAAAACTGAGGTCCCAGGAATGAATGGAGTAAGTGCAGTACTGATGGACCGATATTGGGCCTCTGGATCCAGAGCTTACATGCAGTTGCCTAAAAATCGGGGAGGAATATGTTACATTGTAGTAATACAGGTTCCAGCATTAGTGATTCCTCAAAGTGACCTCAATTTTGATGGATTTCCAAAAATGAATGATCTCCAAAGTATGAAGAGGTCTACTTCTCATCAAATTCAATAAAGGCCTATGAGGATATTTCAGATAATCATAAACTGTCCAGCAAGACAGCAATGATAATGACATCTATATTCATGCCAGGACTCCAGACCGCAGTGAATGCCAAGTGGCTGTAAATCACCAGATGGGAGCTGTTACAGATGATCAATTCAACAATAAAAGGATTCAATGCAATCAGGCTGATGACTCACCAGAACAGGTATGTCCTGGACTTAATTACAGCATTGGAAGGAGGTATGTGTGCCAAGGTCAGACCTTCTTGCTGTACATTTATACCATCCCATGATGGAGAAAATGGAAACCTGATAGAAGCAATAACTATGCTGATAACCTTGCATACAAAGATGGAAGATGAAGCTGATGAGACAGCAGGAGATGACCGATGTTCACTTCTATTATCATGGATTGCAACCTGGCTGTGAATGCTTTCAAAATACTTGGAGCAATACTAGTGTTGGTATTGCTAGGATTTTGTCTCATAAGAATCATCTTGGGACAGTGCTAGAAGACAGCCAACAAAGCTATTTGGATGAAGATAATGATTGATATAGATGATGGAGCTGGTGAAACGATGAAAGATTAGAAAGGTACCTGTGAGAATATAAAGAAAATATCCTTGGCACCTCTAGGAATGAAGTTCCACTCTGCTAAGGATCACATAAATTAAGTAGGATGTAGAATATTCTGTCCACCATCAGGAGAATGCTGTCACATGACCCGGAGTGTGGATCAACTTATAAAGGATGCAAGACACCTGAGGGAGGTGACAAAGATATGGATATCAAAGAATCGGCAGTATGAAGAGAAGGTGAAGCAATTTTAAGAGGAAAATAGAGGGGGTAATGTAGTAATGTAGAGGAGCAGGTAGATGCACTTTCCCTAGCTCCCATCACCTTACCATTATCATACTGGAACAGCAGGGGGAGTGTGTTGTCCCTGTACCGCATTGAGTGTATGAGCCACATTAAGCACTCAGGCAATCATACCGATTATACCCTCGTACTGAAAGAGTGAAAGGATGTCAGCACGCACCATTGAACATCATGTATTGCTGAGCAAAATCTCAGGGCAGAGTGATGTCAGATTGATGTCATAAAGAAGATATACGAGGACATACTGAAACGATACGAAAATACTTAATTGTGACAACGTTTTCATTTATTTCTTTTTTATTATTAAGTACATTTGGTTAATTAACCTGTGTCACTACATATAAAACATACATAAAAAGCAATAAAAGAAAATTCATCTAAATTTCATACATTTCAGGACAATTCAGGAATATAGTATACAAAAGAAATCTCATAAAAACATTTGACTGACTCATACCATTAATCTAGTTTTCACAATATTGCAAATATTGCAAATATGGTGGGTCCCTGAGGTTACAACAAGCGATTCAGCCCCATATAGCAGACTCCAAAATTGGTCATGTTCAACATTTCTGAACTTGGCATATCCTTTATCATACAAACAGCGAAGCCTAGGACATTGTGTTAAGATATGTTGTGCAGTCTCTACCACTTCCCTGCACATTCTGCAGAGTCTCATCTCCTTAGGCATTCCTTCCCAGGCACCGGTATAGCCCAATACTGGCAAAATATCGAACCTTAAATATAGAATAAAATGGACCAACCCCGGAGAGCGCAGCTTAGAAAGATAACTCAGTGGTGTCCCCCCAAACTGACCTTGATGGAAGTATTGTACATATCTGGGTCGTAAAGCCAATTGGGCTAAGGATAATATTCTGCCTTGATAGCAAATTTTCTCCTCCATTTTAGCAAGATGGAATTTGACCTCAGACTTCATCACTCAAATGTCAGAGAAATGTCTCAGGACTGTTTGTTCCATCTCCCTAAACCAAATACTCCTGGAAACCCCATGCAAGTGTCCCATTGTAAGGTTCTATAGGCTTGGCCTATGAGAGTCTTCAAAAGTGATCTTTGCCCACAACCTACATACAGCAAGGTTCCAAAGAGATTTCAGGGACTGTAAGCCGACGATGTAACTCCAATGACAAGAGAAACATATGCGAAATGATAAAGTAATCATATATGAAAAGAAGATAAAGTAACTTGCTGACCAATAAGTGTAAATATGCAGTAACGCAAGGTAGATGAGACATATAGAAGCTTGCTATAGAGGAAAATATATCGTGGCTGAGGTGGCCATAATAGGAAGATGGACGTCAGCTTGTGTTAATACTCAATTCAGCTACCTCAGAGACAGACCAGGGATGCAGTGTCAGAAGACGCTGTAGAAGCAGCTTTGCGTGCAAATGAAGAGGAGTATATGTTGGCCTGGGATAAAGGGTGCAATTTTAAGAAATAATTGCAAGGCACAAAGGGAGGCGGATGGATAAGTGCAAATAAGACATATTTCTCTTAGATTAAAAAAGAAGAAAACATTTGTAAGAGCCAAGTATTGGACAATTAACAGTGAATAGAGTCTATACAAGATGGAGTGAGCAAGTCTCTAGAGGGCAAGAGAAGCAAGAACACCCAGTATAAATAAATCAAATATCAGTAAATAACAGGTTGAAATTGACACATTTGCGGTCTCTTCACATGTGATTCAGAAGTCGAAAACAAGGGCTATTCATTAAGCCTTGGATGAAGATAAAGACGTGCTTACACTCCCTCAAATGTCACAGAACAGAGAGAAGGCTACAAAGTCAACTACAGATGGGAAACCTTGGTTTATGGTTGGACCGGTACACCCCCTTTTGGCGTGGCCGTTTCGCCGCGGGCCAGTTCGGCGCGGCCAGTTGGCCGCAGCAGCCAGTTCGCCACACCCATTTCGCCGCGGGAGCCTTTCTGGTGCCGCCGATTTGGTACGAGGGACGTTTGGACGTGGCTGACATTGCAGCCACATCTAAACTCCCTCACGCCAAATTTAAAAGCATAATTATTTTCAAATGCAGCACGTTGACAGGAACTGTGCCTGACAACGTGTTGCATTTGAAAATAATTTGGGGTCAAGTAACTGGCGTGAAGTGTAGTATTTTTTATTGTGAATTGCCCAAATGCTTTATTATTTTTTTTTTGTTATTAGACTGTTCAATTATGCGAGTTAAATATGCAACTTTTGCTGCCCCAGGCACAAGTCCAGTTTGTTCTTGTGGTTAAGTTCCAAGCCCCACAATCTTGCAGGCCATGGTTCGTGGCTGGGCTAAAGCTTTTAATTTTATTCTATTTGAAAAAAAAAAATAATGTGATATTTTGCAAATAGAATAAAATTAAAAGCTTTAGCCCAGCCATGAACCATGGCCTGCATGATTGTGAGGCTTGGACTTATCCACAAGACCAAACTGGTCTTCTGCCTGGGGCTGCAAAAGTTACATATTTAACCCCCATGATTGAACAGTTTAATAAAAAAAAAATAATAAAGCATTTGGGCAATTCACAATAAAAAAGAACCCTCTGCCCACTACCACCCCTCTCCTCCCACCACCTGCCCACTACCACCTCCCACCACCTGTCAGCTACCACCTCTCCTCCACCCCCTGCCCATTACCACCTCCCACCACCTGCCAGCTACCACCTCGCTCCTCCACCCCCTGCCCACTACCACCTCCCCCCTCCCACCACCTGGCCACTACCACCTCCCCCCTCCCACCACCTGACAGGTACCACCTCGCTCCTCCATCCCCTGCCCACTACCACCTCCCCCTCCCACCCCCTGCCCACTACCACTTCCCCCCTCCCACCACCTGCCCACTACCACCTCCCCCTCCCAACACCTGCCAGCTACCACCTCTAACCCCCTGCCAGCTACCACCTCTCTCCTCCACCCCCTCCCCACTACCGCCTCCCACCACCTGCCAGCTACCACCTCGCTCATCCACCCCCTACCCCCTGCCCACTACCACCTCCCAGCTACCACCTCGAAGGTAGTGGCCTTGCGTTAAGTTCTCTACCCCAAAGTCTTGCAGGCCATGGTTTGTGGATAAACAGAACCTTTCGTTAATTCCCCCTTTTAAATAAAAATAATGTGATATTTTGCAAATAGAATAAAATTAAAAGCTTTAGCCAAAGCCACGAACCATGGCCTGCAAAATTGTGAGGCTTTGAACTTAACCACAAGACCAAACAGGCCGTGTGCCTGGGCAGCAAAAGTTTTATATTCAAGTCCCTCGATTGAACAATTGCTAAAGAAAAAAAAATAACAAAGTATTCAAACAATTCACAATAAAAAATACTCTAAAGCATGTGCTTTAAAATAAATACTGTAAAAAAATACTGTAACCCACTCCCCGCGCCAAAACATCATTTGAGCAAATCACATAAAAAAATACTGTAACCCCCACCCCGCGCCAAAACATCCCTGCGGCCAAACGTCGCAGCGCCGAATTGGGCGCGCCAAAATGGGTGCGCCCAGTTGGCTCCCGCGCCAAATCGGTCGTGGCGAATCGGCCCACGCCGAACTGGCCGCGCCTAATCGTCCTGCTCTGTGGTTGGACTGATGAGAGATCTGACATGACTCAAGCACCTAAGTTTAATTTTGCTTACATGCTGCTAATGAGCAAAAGTCCATGGTTGGGTCAGCATACCAACCAATAAGAGGATCTATGGAGAAACATGCTATACAATGTTGCATAGACCAATCTACTGCCATTCTCTTTGCTATAATCAGCATGGTACATATTTAAAGGTAGTTCAAGGTGTGCCCTACAGATAAGGGACAGCCAATGAAGTACTAACCCCTATGTATGCCATAGGTACACATGTTCCCTTAACCAATCCTTCCCTTCAATAGGTTTTTCAATTTTCCACGTAGGATGACGTCAGGGATGATGCATATTGGGGTATATAACCTTTGTATAATCAAGTTTATGTGTGAGTGTGCGAGCATCGCACTTTTGTTTTCCAGTTCATCCTGCTTTATTGAATTGAGAATAAAGTAGTATTTTACCATATTTTCTGAGTCTGTTCGGTTATTTGGTTTGAGATTTTTATTGGTAATTCCATCTAGCACAAGAGACGCTTCAAGGTGCTAGAGCACAAGGCGCCTTGAGAAATGGCAATGCATTTAAAACCATAGATCATACACATCATGGCTGCACCTTTTCAGTCTTTCATTTGTTGTATATAATGAACTCATGGAAATTCCACCAAACTGCTTACCATTTCCACTGCTCGGTCCAGCAGATTCACTGCCGTATTATGAGTGGCAATGTGGGAGTGTTAATTGCCATTTCTGGAGTCTGGAGGGCTCCATTGGGGGCTCTGGAAAATGTACTGTATGTTATAATTGTGCCTCTGGTAAATCTGTCACGTTTTGCCAGTAAAGTGGAGCAGCTACCTCTTGGAGGTTGCTCATCCACTCAACCTACAGTCTTGCGATTTGACAATGTGGGGAAGTGGTGGCAGTAAAAGAATGAGCACCATTTCACCACCTAACCTGCAATGATACTCAACGTGTACAAATATAAGTTGACCTCCATGTTGGTGATTTAGAACAACACACTGCTAATATACAGTATTTATTAAAATAACTGTATGGCATGATAAAAAATGTAGGGTAAATTTCAGGTTATAAGATTAAGGGCCCAAATCATAGCAAAAGAGCAAAGTCCTGCAAAGTACTTAGCATGTAAAACAACTTTCTGACTACTAGCACGCCACAACACGCCCCCATGCAAACCAATACCAGCAACGAATACCAACCTTTGCGCCTACCTTATCCTAACCAGCCAGCACCCCTGCGATATTAGAGACCACCACCCGCAACTCAAGGCAACTCCTCAGCAAAACTGGATATAACCCCCCCATAACCCAAGTCAGCACCCTGTTAATCTGTGTTCCATTCCACATAACTCAAGGCAGCACCTGGATGATCTGTGTACGAACCCTCATAAATTCAAGACAGTACCCTGCTAATATGCATACGAGCACCTCAACTCTATGCCGTCACCCCTTAATTGCTATATAAACGTTACCTTTGCACGTTACTTCTTAAGAGCTTGGTACTTTGCGCCTCCTATAATGTGGCAGTAAGATCACAAGACTGTTCCTTGATGTGAAGTTGCGTGTTGGAATCCATGAATTCGGTTGGGTTTACGATTGACCGTGCATGAGATTTCTTTGCATGGCCCTTCCCTCAACACGTCCACGTTATTCCTTGTTCATCCTCATTTTGCAGGGAGAATGGGGAATATGCATGTTCTGCCCCCTATTTATTTCTTTGTGTAGGCCAATCCAACTCTTTGCGTGGAGTCTCAGGCAAAGCACTCGACTGCACGCAAAGACATGAGGGACCTGCGCAAAGTCCTGGAAGGACACGCAAAAAAGTGTGCAAAGTCACTTTTCAGCACGGAAAAAATATGTGAATCAGGCCCTAAGTCTCAAAACAGGGAAATGAAGAATTGTATCTTAGAATGTTGAAGAATCTAGTCAAACACACTATAAAACATGTAGAGTTCAAGTAATAAAGGATGTAGAGGACAGAGTCCTCTTGACGTTTCTTATTCTGAAGTAAAATATTTTCCATCTGATGGAAACATTGAATCTTATTCTATTAACGATAAAAGGCAGAATTACATTGAAATAATAGTCCTGTTGCCAAATATTACATTTGTGTGTTATGATATCCTCATCTATCAAAGCAAAAAAGATATTGGTACATTTTTAGGAAAGTTAAACAGCTTTGTCTAGGCATCTGAATGGCAATTGAATAGCAATGCAGACGGGTGAAATATGTAACACCATTTCCAATAACGGCCACATGTGTTTCTGTCTTTCACTCAGTAGTGCAAGTAGACTTGCAAGGCGTATTCTTTGCATTTGCAAACGAAGACTATTGCAATATAATAATTGTAATATGTACGCTGTTCTTTGCAGATACAAAGACTGGGGGTTCCATATTACTGTGCACAGTGCTGTGCATGGGTCATGGGGTGGTGCACACTTTAAAACAACACTAATGGACTGATATCAATTTGCAGAGTCCCATGGAGACCAGAGATGCAATGATGGTGAAGTCACAGCCTTAATTGTATCAGTGCCTATAACAGTGGCCTGAGGGAAATAATGACTTCTTCAACTTTCGCTTCCTGTCTCAGCCTGGAGGTGGCGTTTGAATGCAGACCACACCCCTGGCATACATTATAAGTAGGGAGAGTATGAATGGATGGGGCACCGAGTGCTCGATGGCTGCCCTACAGTAGGGGCAGTGAATTGGTAACACTTCATCTCTGGTGCTGCTGTTTTAGCCAAAAAGGATGAGAAAAGTGGGAGCCAGAGAACACGGCTGCGAATAGGGAGAAAAACATGTGTACGAATACATGCGTTGTATGAATGCATGTTTGTGTTTGTTGTGTGTGTGTGTGCTCATGTGAATGAAATGGAGTATGTTTGTGCTTGTGTGGTAGAGGGTGCCTGTATATGTTCATATACGCTTGTATGTTTGCATATAAGGATGAGGTGCTGGGTGTTGACGCAGAGGTGTTGCAGAGAAATTGGGCAGTGAGAGTGATATGTTTGTACCAATCTGCAGTGAGAGCAAATTGGGCCCAAATTCAGTACTGATGGACAAACTGGCACAGAACTTGGAATTGGGGGGACAAATAAGAGTAGAACTGGGTGGTAAGAGGAACATGGGGGCAGAAAACAGAACATTTTGGAAAATTAGCAAAAAACGTGCAAATTATGGGTACATTAGGGCAGAAGCCAGTAATGTAGAGACAAATTGAGACATAACGCAGCACTCAGGGAATATTGGAGTATAACTCACTATTGAAGGAGATACTGGGGCAAACCCCATTAAAGAGGGCTATGAGGAATTCGGCCATCTGCACGGTGGGTGTGATCTCGCATGGGCTTTTTTAATATGTTTTTAAGAAATGGATTGATGGGAGATCAACCTTGGAAAATGTGAGGGACTAAATCGCACATATTTTCCTATGCTCACTGCACAACAAACACATAGATCTGTGTACTCTGCGGGGAGACACAGCTTACAGGTGCAGTCCTCCCTGTTACATTTAGTTGGAATGTGACAGCCAGGATTACATGAGCATCAAGAGGAGGCGGGCAACACCTTCCTCCTGCCATGGCCAGCCTAATTAAATATCAAAGGCTCCATGGATCTGCCCTGCTCATTGTCAGTCTGATGGTGGTAGCGCATACTGATGAGAGTGAATTGAACGGCCAATGGGTCAGAAATGGGAGTTGAGATGCAAATGAAGGCCAGTGGAACATTGAGGTAAAACTCAGCACTGAAGGATAAAGTGAAGTAAAACTGGATGCTGAGGTTTAGCAGTCATTATTAACTTTATTCAGAAACAAAATCTCCATCAAAGTGCAATTTATATGGTACAAAACATTAAAACATGATTTACATTAATATCTGCATTGTTCTCTGTATTTTAAAATCATTGTGTGTAAAATTTGCATACAAAAATAAAACCCCTATTAGCTTATAGAAATCCCGACCTTGGTACACGCATCCCACCCAACCTACAGTTCTCCCAATATAGTGATCATTCTGGATTCTGGACCCTGGCATTCACTTCTTGAATGCCAATCCTATGCATTGTGAGACTGCTAGCACCTGTTCAGGATGGGTACAACATTTACAACATTTCAGGGCTCGGATAGCTGATGGGGTTGGGAGCTGGACAAAGTGCCTCCAAACTGGGGCAAGCCAATGCCCCCTTGCAATGGGCATTGCAAAAAAAAAAAAAAAAAAGATGCACCTCATCCTCACACCCCTTGCCCAGAGAGGGCATGCGGACGAGGCTCAAGACCCACTCTTCCACTTAACAGACTCATGGGCCAATGGGATTATGCCTAATTGGAACTTAGCAAACCAGGTTTTTAATTTTGTTACCATCGGGAGGTCCAGATATATCTCCGACCCCCAGATGTCCGGAAGCTGCAAATAAGCCCTGGCTTTTTCCCCCTTAGGCAATTATCAACCATCATACTCCATGCCCATTCTCTAGAATTATTCTTGACCACCACCTTATAGGCACTACCTATCCTTGCATATTGGATCTCAATAAGGCCAAATTTGCATTCCACTGGCGTGGAGGGTGCATTGGGGGGTAAACCCAACAATGATTTCAAAAATCTTTTTTCGGCTATCGGAATGACAGTGCAATCATTTGCGCCCCATAAATCGGCACCATAAATTATCCCTGGGATTATCTGGGCCTGGTAAATCTTAAGGGGTACCAAAAGAGCCTCACCATCCTATCTTGTCAGCAGGTCCCTAGTGAGGCCACACTGACGCAAATGCAAAAGTGAGCACCTTGCTATCTGATCCTGCCATTTCAGTGTATTCAAAAAGATCAACCCCAAAATACGTGTATGAGTCCACCGACTCCAAGGGCTGGCCATTTAGGTTGAAATTTGCCCATGGCCTTTTTCCCAGCGCCAGCAAACTGCATGGTTTTAGTTTTGGATAAATTAATTCGAAGGCCCTTTGCAGAGCAGAGCTTATGGAAAACATCCAATTGGTTTTGCAGGCCAACTGGAGTACTTGATAACAAAACTGCATCATCCGCAAACAGCAGTAGACTCCATTTTCTGATTTTCTGTTACCCAACATTGGGGCATCCCTTGCAGCTTCTAAGAATCCAGGGACTAGACTGTTGATGTATAATTTTAAAAAGGCAGTGGCGCTGCAGCACATCTCTGCCTAACCCCTACATCAATAGATACTGGATCAGTTAACTCGCCAGACCCCCAATGGATCCGTGCCGTATTCCCAGAATATAATGACTTAATAGCATTACCCAGGGATGATGGGATGCCTAGTCCCTCTAGCACAGACCACTGGGAATCCCTCAGGACTGTGTCAAAAGCCGACTGTGGATCCACAAATGCCAGATACAAAGCCTCATAGCTTGATTGACCGTGGAAATTCCTGCCCTAAATCCTGCTTGCACATTGGAAAGGATGTCTTCTCTAGCAAACCAGTCCTTCAGATGGTGCAAAAGTACCCAGGAATAAAGTTTTGCCAGTGAGTCAATCAACAAGATTGGCCTGTAATTGCTCGGGGAGTCCCGGTCGCCTTTCTTGTATAGTGGAATAATAATTGCCTCCCTCCAACTGCCCGGGGGAGGATTACTGGAAAAAATATCATTAAAACATTTCGTTAAGAAGGGTAACCAGAGCATAGGTTTGCTTTTAAAAAGATCAATAGGAATACAATCCGGCTCGGGGTGCCTTTCCCTTTTTCGCTTCAGACAAAGCCTGTGCGACTTCTAGGGATGTAACCACATCAACCCTGCCTTCATCAGGAAGCGAGCCAGAAACATACTGATTGTGCCACAAGCAACCCCTGCTTTGGCAAAGTCTGACGGACCACTAGACGGCAGTCCCAGTTATCAAGAGATTTTTTCTTCTCTCTTCTTTCCTCTCTTTTGTTGTTTTTAGTTTTTTACCTGCTTCTCTCTCCTCTCCTGACCCTCCTCCTGAAAATATTGATTGTATGACTGCTCCCCTGCTCCCAGCCCTGATACACAGAGAGATGCATGTACTGTTAAGTTGTTTTCCTATGTTTAAAATCAATAAAGTCTTTGATAAAAAAAAAACCCTGCCTTCATCAGGGAAAAAGGAGGTTACTTCTGAGGTTTAATGGGGATAGAACTATAAACCAAAGTGCACATTGTGGCAGAACTGTTCATTGAGGACCAAATGAGGTGGAATTAGGCTTCAAGAGACACACTCAGCAATCTCTCAGCCCTTAGGGGCAAAGAAGGGCAGAACCATTAATTGTGGGCCAAATTGGAGCGGAGCTAGGTACTGAGAGGTAAATGGGGGCATACCTGGGCACCATGGAGCTTATGGGGTTTGTGTTATTCATTGTGAGCCTAATGATGCACAAATGGGCACTGATAAGAAAATGGGTTGCAGATGTGTGGCAGGTGGTGGAGTGACAGGAGGCAGAACTGGGGCAGCAAGCAGCAATCACAAGCCTTTTACACTGGTTATGTTGGCATGTATTGTTGAATTAGGCCTCATTATTTTGATTTGGATGAAAGGCCAAAACAAAACTGTGGCTGAGTGACCGGATAAGAACTAGGGAAAAATGCTGTGAATGGTGGTTGTTTAGAGATCACACTTTCAGGATAAAAAAAATTACACACTTCAGAGCCTTATCTGACAAGATTTCCTGACCATAAGAAAAGGCATTTGTATATGAGACTAAGGATGAACTTATGGTATACTAATGATGTTTTGTATATGCGCAGAATTAGTAAAAATAATGGCTGCATATTTTGTTTTAAGAGCTCCGAGCCTGAGATCATAAAGCATTTGATTGCCGAATGTCCCTCAATTATCATTTTAAGAACTAGATTATTTCGCCAAATGTTTAAGGATTATCAAATCTCAAATCCAGAGGTATTGTGGAGGGCTTTGTTCGACATCCATATATCTGGTACGAATATAGCTATGGTAAACTTTATGCAATCTTTAAATCTGCCTGAAGTAACCAAATCTTTGAATGAAAAGAAAGATTGACTCTTTTTCCTTTCCATTAATTATGAGATGTGTAAACTGAGTTAATTGTGTTATTAATATTGTGAAACTCTTAAATGTAAAGTTTTTCTTTTTATGACTATGATGTATAGGTGTTTTAAAGGTTGAAATATTGTTACACTGATGTTAATATTTTGTATTTGAAAGGCTGTTTTTTAAGCTATAACGAATAAACAAATTAATAAATAAAACAGAATTAGGCCTCATTATTTTTCTTCAGCACACACAGGATGAACATATTTAACAATGTTATACATTGTTAATTGTTAATAAATGCCTCATGATTTTCTTCGGGCTTCAGCAACATGAAAACATGTTGAATACTGGGAATACTGGCCTCATAATTATCCAGGGGGACAAACAGCATGAACGTGTGCTTTACAGAGTGAGTGCTGGCATTTAGTATTGAGTCATGCCTCATGATTTTATTTGCATACTCAGCACGAAAGAAAAGTGGTTTATACTGTTGAGCCAGTTTCATGAATATCGTTGGGCACTGGTAGCTTGAAAATGTTCTTTGCAATGGCCAGGCTGCCATAAATGTTCATGTGGTCCTCATTATTTCTCTGATTTGCAGTGAGTGTGAAAACATGTTGTGAGGCGTTCTCTGTGCTGTCCGTGATCTTCCATCTAATGGAGTATTCCATGCGTTCTCCTACAGAACCGATTGGAAATTGTATGGCTTTTTACCTACATTCTCTGAAGTTTGTGCAGTCAAAGGCACCATTTCAGCCATAATTTAGTAACCGTTTTCGGGCGATGAACCCACGAGTAAGAAGTTGCTTTGGGCCTGCTCGCCCCTCTTGCTCAGTGTGCTCGATTCAAGAAATAATATTTACGCTTCACCACTCTGCACGTTTTTAACAGCCTCCACTGCTAAAAGACATTGCCACTGTTGCAACTGCAGTTAAAATAAAGCTGTTAGGCCTGCCCATTTTATTACTCTAATACGGAGTTATCCATCTGAAACATAGTAAATCTCTAATTATGCCAAGGGAGAGAATGCACATAACACACGTCTAGGCTCTATGGCATATCCAGCAACATAAGGTGGCTTTATGTATATTTTGTAGCAATATTTCAAGCAAATCAGGTTATAAAATATACACACTTGCAAATTAATGATGTGACATAAAGTGGATTATTATAAGAAGTTGCAGCCATTGTTGGTCTCATCGGGTAGCCTGGATATTTTAAAGACTAATTATGCAAAATGTTAAATACAGATCATTTCATATGTTTGGGAGAAATGTTGTAATCAGCAGAGACTGCACCTCATGCCATCAAGTTGAAGACATGACAAGTAGTTAAAATATTTAAATAATTTCAAATAACAGCTGATAAGTAATTATGGATAGCATCCTGGAGAAAACGAGTCAGCCTTGACTGCTCAAGATCAACTCAGCTGAATACCTTCTCTGTGGTACTCATAACTTCTGGTGATAGAGGATGAAGTTTTGGAGTACCCATGGAAGGTGAGGAGAGAGCATTTGCCAACAGTGGAACACACAAACGTACCATAAGTATGTCCACATTTTCCACAAACATTGCATATAACGGCTATATAATGTATTTTTTATTTATTTACCATTTAATTGCTATGTTTAACCCTTGATAATATGTTGACATTAACTGGGAACTACCCAGTGGGCTGCCCGCTAGGTTGCTCCCGCATATTTGATGGAAACATGTAAGCACCTTCAATCAAAATGGTTGCCAGCCGCCACTGGAGAATGCCCTATTCTTACCAACTCAATGTTTATCTTCTCATCATTGAAACCCCTCCTTAATAAAGTTTATTGGATTTTCTTTTACAAAATCAACTGACTGAATCTAATGATTTATGAGAAAAGAAATCCATTGACTGGTGTGTTTAATCACTAAGGAATGTTTGTGCAGAAGTAACTATTACCTGCTGATCAAACATCAAACCTTTATTTTATTTAATGAATTATTTATATACAGGAGGAACATGCTCTTTTGATCCCAAATGAAGATACAATAGACAAGAAATCCGATTTGAAGCTAAGCAGTGAGCTTTTTACAGTGGGGCGAGTTTGAGGGACATTCTGACCCGGTTGTGTCGGGGATTAAATGGAACAGTAACTGGGGCCAATACATAAGTGGACATACACAGATTAAGGACAACTAACATTGGACTTTTTTAAGGGCAGCTAGGAGGTGCGGCCAGCTGTGCTCGGGATGTGACCATGATGAGTGAAGTGCTAGAGTGGAGGCAGTGGAAGTGATGGACAGAGGCAGGTTACAGGTGAGAGAAACATTTTTGCTAGCAGGGAGATGAGAGGGAGGTAAAGAGGGTAACTCAGAGGTGAGGAGGTATGCTTTTAGGTTGGTTTGTTTCGGGAATATAATTGCTTGCAAGTGGAGCAAGAAGAGAGAAAGCACAGAATTGAGATGAAGCCCAGGGAGGGCGAGGAGCCACAAGGGTAGTTGCGGAAATAGAGCAGAGGTTACGGGAAGACGTGTAGAGTTGTATAGAGAAGGATAGATACAGTGGTTCCTTACCATGAATAGATTTGTGAACCAGAAGAAGACATTTAAATCTGTAGAGAGGACAGAAAGCATAACTGGAGAGACCAATGAGGATGCTGACACAGATGTCCAGTTTAGAGACAAAAAGAGTGGTTAAGAGATTCTTGGTGGTGTTGAAAGGAAGGATGAGCCTGATTTTCCTAATACTTAGGCAGTTGAGGCGTGCTACTGTTCCAGTATTGGAGATGAAAGTAGCAAAGGTGTGAGGAGGGTCATAGACGATGTCGAGGTTTCTCACCGAAAAAGTGTAGGGGAGAGTGTCAGGTGGGAACTGGGTAGGCAGAGGGAGATGAGAGAGAGCTTTTGGCAGGGAAGAAGAATTCCTCTGTTTTGGTAAAGTTTAACATTAGAGAGTGCAAAGGCATCCAATATATAATGGCAGAGAGACAGTTGGAAATGTTGATAGAGATATCATAGTAGAGTTCAGGAAAGGAGGAGACGGTTTGGGTGTCATCCACAAAGAGTTGCTACAAGTACCCAAAGGAAGAGATTAGTGCCCCAAGAGCAGAGGTGCAGAGTCTAAATAGAAGCCGACCCAAGACAAAGCCTTGTGGAACACTAACAGTTAGACTAGTGAGTTGAGATGTGATGTTGCTCCAGGAGACAGAAAATTGGCAAGGTGAAAGGTAGGATTCAATCCTGGCAAGGGCTTGATCGCAAATCCCAATAAGAAAGAGAGTATTAAGGAGATCAGCGTGATGGACAGTGTCAAAGGCAGCAGACAGGTCCAGGGGAATTAGGATAGAAGATAGGTTGGAGTGCTTAGCAGAGGCAATGAAGTTGGACACATTCATGAGAGCAGTTTCTGTGGAGTGACGGGAGCAGAAGCCTGCTTGTAGGGGGTCTCGAAGGTTGTGGATGTCTATGAAATTGGTAAGACATTTGAACACAACTCTGGGAAAGAGAAACACAGGGCAAATGTTAGCCGATAGGTCTGGGTCAGTCCCTTGCTCTTTTAGGAAACAAAAAGATCCAAGAAATAATTCTGTAAAACAAGTTCTAATGCAGAGCGCAGGGTGCCCAACATGACTCAGGCTCTCAGAATGACTTATCACAAAATCTGATTTGAGCAAGTCTGAAACAAAATAATGTGTGCAAAATACAAATTGAATAAAGCAATCATCAAAGAGTTCATGCCTCTGCTTAACTCCCCAGAAAATGTGAAATAGAAAAACATCACAAGGTGCAAACAAAGAACCCCATGGTCATTTTGTGTATCAAGGTCTCAAATGAACATTCTCGACCTTAAATAACTAGAACTCTACAGCCGAGCCACAAAACATGGCTGCCAATGTCAGTTACTGATTGTTATGCCAGGCTAGAAACTACAGGTATCTCAATATAAATAACACATCATCATTATCACTATGTCCGTAGCTTGACAATCTGCTGTCTTTTCTTAACTGAATCTAACTGAAAAAGGATGGCCATTGCCTGCTGTCAAACTTTCTCAGGCATACGTTTGAAGTGGAAGGAAAATCCTAATGGCAGATACCCCTATTTCAAGATCCAGACTCAGATAAACATCCATGACTAGGATTCAGGGATCACCAAGTAGAGCAGAAGAGTTTTAACCTCGATGGAAACCCCTTTCTCTCTAATTGCACGCGGGCACACATTCAGTTTTAGGGAAGCAGTGCAATGTGTGCATAATAAAAATGGGAACTAAGTGAATAAAGTCAGTGAAAATCTAAGAATGTCTTTACTGCGCATCATTATATGATTCACAACGATTTGCACTGGAGCAAACCAGAAGATGCGATTGACCATCTCAGTTTGCACATGCTACACATGATGCACAGATTCTGAACCTGGATCATTTCCAAAGACATCTGGAATGCCCTTGAGCAAACCTTTGTTAATGCATGTGAGCACTTCAAAGTTTTTCCGTAATGTCTACATTTGTTCCAGTTTTAGGCTTTTTGAAAAAGGAACCAGATAGTAGGTGAACGTCTGACATGGTCAAAGGATTCTCCTCTTTTGCCCTGGTTCAGAACTTTGTAAATCAGGAGTTTAAAGAAATGTTGGCCTTGATTCTCATTGAATATGTAATTCACAATGAATACAAATGTGGAAAATATGAAGTTGCCCCTTTCATTTGTGAGATGCTCTTGAGCAAACATTTGGAACCAGATTTGCACTTGAACAACTCAAGTACGGTTTAATGGTCTACAGATTTGCTCGAGTTTGAGGGTTTGAGTATCTGGTGTAAGGTAGCACGTGCAAATCTGCAATGTTAATGGGCATCTCTTGATTTGCTCCAGTGCAAATCTTTTAGAATCAGGCCGTAGAGCAAACAGTTTTGAGGTCCTTGTTTTATGAAGTCAACACATTCTTCTAAATGGATACATAACCTGTTTCTTATACAGTGTCCTAGCATTCCTTTTGCAAGATTATACAAAACTGTATATAAACAATTGCAATAATTTGGTATTGATATATTTTAATTAAAACTATTTTCTTATTTCCCACAGCAGTTTTGATAGTAAGGCATGTTCGCAGCTGAACTTTCTTGACCTACCTGGGTTGTGCAACTTCAATATTTGCCAGTTAATTTTAGAAAGCATAAGGAATTCTACTAGCGATGAATCTGCATTTTCAATTAATGCTGGATTCATCAGACACTTTAGGTTTTTAAAAAATATAGACCATTAATACCACTAGAAGTAGCAACTACCATCTTCATTTTGATCTATACCGTTTTATAAACTAACTAGTAAAAGTCACCAAAAGGGTTCTGTAGACAGACAAGATAACACTCTCATTAATTGTTGAAAATGAATGATCCTGTAGGTGGCTGTTCCCTTTTACACTGGCATGGTGCAGTTTGTTGTGGTGCATTGCGGTGCAAAAATCTCAGAAATCGTGCATCCTAGGGCCTTGAATCATGGTCTTCAGGACCGCAAGTTCTGTTCCTTGTGTCGCGACCTGTTGAGAAACAACATTTTTTGTTTCCCTTCCCAGTGAACATGGCTTAAGGCTTCGTCGGCAGGCACCAACTCACAAAAAATCCTCTGGAAAAGGAATTTCACTAAGGCAGCAAAAATGTGTAAACTTCTGGAATGCTACCTGCCTTCACCTTCGCCTCTTAGGTCCATTCGCCTCTCATACATTTTTTGTTTCCCTTCCCTGTGAACATGGTTTATGGCTTTGTCGATAGGCCACAAACCACAATCTAATTTTAACTTTTGCTGACACGCCTCAAACACACAATTCATTTGTATACATGAAGATAAACTTTAATGCTATTAACATTTTCTGATGATGCTGTTTCTTTCTTCCTTACTTTAGTTTCCCTGTATGTGCTTCTGATTTGTATGCATTGTGGGTCTTCATATGTATTGTTTGTACTAGCACAAGTGTGCAGTAAGTCTTGAATTGTTAGCTAGTTATTGCATGTTTAACATTACACAATCACCCCTGACATCATGTAACCAACATTATAAACACAACCCCTTGTAGGGACTTTTCATAAAAATTAATTTCACATGTGATGTCATCAGTGATGTCACAAAGGGGTGCCGAAGCACATAGAATTGATTACCCCTCTCTAAAACGAAAAGGGAGTTGTAAGAGAAGAGTATTAGTCACACCAAAGAAACAATACAACAACAAAACTATTCAAAAGTTGTAGCTTATACAACGTTGCACCTTAAAACTTTACCATTTCCCACCTTCTAGCAAAATTTTTAACACTTCTATACTTTTCCCACTGTTTTTGCTTCCATCGACATCCGCGAACATCTGACGTCATTGTGGAACTTCCAGACAGTGCCACATGACCATGCGCTTGCGCGCGGCATGATGAAGTGTCCATGAACACGTTTGCACTTCGCATTCGGGTCCTTGCTTCGAGGACAGTTTGGAACTGCATTTTCTACTGATCTAAGAACTTTCAAGCTCAAAATGTACCCTTGCACAGCTCCTACACATATTGTTACTCATTATCCATTAACAATCTAGTACAAAGTGCATACTTGGAAGAATAGTAGCAAAACTGCTATTTATCTTAAAAATGGCATCAGCTATTGCCATCCCTTCTCCCCAAGAGCCACCACCACCAGCTGGAGGACCCACACAACAAAAAAGCACAGTATTTCTAAAGACAATGAAGAGACCAAGAAGTTGAGGTAGAGGAAGCGCTTACCTTTATTACCCAGAGAGAATCAAGGGTGTGGCAGTTCTTTACCACTGTTGGGAATGTACCAAAGGCTAAAGCTACAAAAGTGAAATGCACTGAGTGCAACTTTGTACTCAGCCGCGGACTAGCTGAACATTACTCATACGGACCACCTGTTGCGCTGCCACACCAAATCCAACTAACGCAATTCTCCCAGAAAGATTGTTCCTTTTTTAGCAAGTAGTAGGGAGTCTTCCTCCACATCATCTTCCTCAACCAATACTGTAACCACACAGCCTTCTTCTGTGGTACACAAAATACCACCAGCTACCTTGCAAGCTCGGGAGGATAGCTCAGCAGCAAAACGTGCTCACCTTGGAAGCAAGATGACAAGGAGCAGTACAGGTTCAAACACTGGGTCCACGCTTAGAAACCTCTGGGTATTAAGCGTGTTATAAATAACCTATCATCATAAGCAATAAAGGAGGCTTTTGATAAATATCTTTGGAAGACAACAGTCCTCTGTATATACTTCAACACACCACTCTGCAGGGGGAAGCAATTTTGAAATGCGTTTGAAGCTGAAATCAAGGAGCATGAGAAACACTGCCCACTACCTTAGAAGTAACACACTGGCAACTTCTTCCCCTGTCCACCTACCCCTCCATATTAGTGCTGGGTGCCTCTTCCCTCATTCCCCTCCTCACCTTGCGTTCTAACCTTCCCTGCAAACATTTTTCTTTTTAAAACAACAAAAGAAAGGTTCCTCTTGGAATCACCTCTCACAGTTAAAAATAGAACTAAAAAAAATCTTATAGATTCCATCTACTTTACATTTCCCAGTAAAGTACATAGAAACAATACGTTTCTCCAACATTTACATTAGCATTTTGTGTTATGCTAATAGGAATAATGTGACGTTCCTCCTCTGTGCTAGGTACTGGAAAGGGGAATAACGTAAAAAAATAAATAAATAACAAGGGTTCTGGACCTTTCTGCTCCATTGCATCCCCTGCAATGGTGGATAAAGTCCATTAGCACCCCTGGTGCACAAAGCAAGAACCCGGGGTGCTTAAAAATAGATTTTTCTTCCTACAGCGGGATGCCGCGTCCCGCTGTAGGAAGGAACATCCTTTTCCAAGATGGCCATCATGGAAAGAGAAGGCAGGGCTCCATACAGAGCCCTTCTTCCCTTTCCATGGCGGCCCACAGAAGGCGTAGTCAGAACCCTATGACCATATTACCTCAAGCACATTTTTTTCCCTTTCAAACCTATCCTACTTTCAAATAGCTTTACCAAATAGCCGGTCCCAGGTGGAAATGGCCACTTTAACACTTCTAGCGCCTTGAAACACTTGATATGATGTGATATGATATGATATGATATGGTATTTATAACGCGCCTATACACAAGTGTTTCAAGGCGCGACGAAGCAAGGGGGGGAAACAAAGGGAGGACAGACAACGATCCTACTAGGCCAGGTGTCATTCAGATCGCGCAAGTGCATGGGAAGGGGGGAAAAGGAAAAGTGCACGGGGGAAGGGAGAGGGGAAAGTGCAGTACATGGGAAAGTGGAATAAATAAGATAAAACGACCAGCTGGTGGCAAGTGCAAGGAAGTGCAGACATAAGTGCTGGTAAGGGGACTGTAGGGATACAGGTGCAGGGGTAGCCAGGGAGGCAGTACAGGTGGGCAATTGACCGGCCCTTGTCCAGAGATCAGAGAGAGTGGCCAGGTAACAGTGCAGTTTCAGAGGAAGGTTTTGAGGTGCTTCCGGAATCGAAGATGGTTCTCCTCGAGTTTAAGGGAGGCAGGAGGGCTGTTCCAGAGAGAGGCCTCTCCCGAAGAGAGTGATCAGACCAGATGAGCGAAGAGCTTGAGAAGGAAGATATTTAGGAAGAGAGAGTTGAAAGTATTACAGCCCCAGACCCCAGAAGGCCTTGTGTACAATGCAGAGGGTTTTGAAATTAATCCTTGCAGCCACTGGGAGCCAGTGTAGAGATGTCAGTCCTAGAGAGATACGATCCCTGGGCTTGAAGCCAAGGACAAGTCTCGCAGTCCTGTTCTGGATATGTTGCAGAGGGCGGAGAGTAGAGGCAGGCAGATTAAGATAGAGGCTGTTACAATAGTCCAGCCTAGAGAGGACCAGGGCTCTGGAGACAGTGAGCTTCTGGGGGAAGGAGAGGAAAGGAAGAATACCTCTAAGGAGGTGCAGCTGGCAGTGTGACTTCCTAGATACGTCAGAGATGTGAGGGGAGAAGGAGCGTGCAGAGTCGCAGACGACCCCAAAGTTTTTAGCCTTGTAGGTGGGAGTAGGAAGAGGGCCAAGAGAGGCCAGCCAGAGAGCTGCAGGGAAGGAGGGAGTGGGTGTGCCGATGAGTAGAATCTCAGTCTTACTGGCATTAAGGCAGAGGTTGTTGGTGGCACACCACTCCTGGATGGCAGACAGACAGTCAGAGATGAGGGTAGCAGAGGAGGAGGCCGAGGGTGGCCTGAAAATGAGCTGCGTATCATCCACATAGCACTGAAAGTTGGGACAGAGAGCGGCGATGCGGTGAGCAAAGAGTGCCAGGTATTGGTTGAACAGCCAGGGAGAGAGGTTAGATCCCTGGGGGGCACCACAGGTAGAGAAAAATATTTCACAGAGGAAGGACCCAAGTTGGACCTGGGAGGGTCGGTTGGAGAGGAAAGAAGTCAGCCATGCCAGAGCCAGACCAGTGATACCCAGGTTATCACAAAGACAGTTGAGCAGGATGGCATGGTTGACAGTGTCAAAGGCAGAAAAGAGATCAAGCAAGATGAGAAAGCACAGGGTGTTAGAGTCAAGGATGGTGAGCAGGTCTTCACGGATGTTCAGGAGAGCAGTTTCCATGCTTCTGGCAGCTCTGAAGCCAGACTGATGGTCATGAAGACACCCAACAGATTAAGTGTGGAGACTGAGCTGGGAGATGGCCAGTTTCTCCAGGAGCTTGCCCAGGAAGGGAGTGATGGAGAATCATCCGCTCTACGCAACTCATCCGCTCTATGCACTGATCTGTTCTACACAACTCATCGGCTCTACGCAACTCATCCACTCTATGCAAATCATCTGCTCTACGCAACTCGTCCGCTCTAGGCACTCATCCGCTCTAGGCACTCGTCCGCTCTAGGCACTCGTCCGCTCTTTGCCCTCGCACGCTCTATGTATTCACCTGCTCTACTCACTCACCCGCTCTATGCACTCACCCGCTCTGCGCACTCATCCGTTCTATGTACTCATCCGCTCTACGCACTCACTCGCTCTTACGCACCCCTCCTTACTTACGCACTAATTCGCTCATACGCACTCGTCTGCTCCATACACTCATCGGCTCTACCTACTAGTCTGTTCTAAGCAAGCATTCGCTCATCGTTTAAACAAAGGGGCTTAAGGTGCCATATTGAAAAACATGGCTCCCTGTGATTTTTAGCTACCGGTGTTCGCGGTCGGGAATAATCATGGTAGTTTGTTCTAAAACCACTGCCACCAGCCATTTCAATGGAAAGGTGTAGCATTTGACTGCTACATGAGTTTCTAAACACAGGGGATACTAGATAACCCCTCCAGCACTCTATAGGAAGATATTGTGTGCTGGGTCTAGGAATTTAAAAAGACTAGTAAAGTCAATTTAACTTTACATTCTCTGGGAAACAGTAGTTTATCCCAGAGAAGGTTTTTAAACCTTTTGGAAGTCTAAAAAAGACATCCCTGTGTCACAGGGTGCTGTGTAACCCACATGAAAAGATGCCTATGGAGTTATCTTAAAACTCCATAATCAAGGAACAGAAGAGTAAAACACACATTAAAATACATGAAAGAGTGAGAGAAAAGGCTCACACTCTCTCCAGGTAAACAAATGAAGTCCTCAAAATCCAGCAAATTTGCTGGGGTCTCTAAGGTGATGGGAATTCAGGGAAAGCACATTTATGAGATTTCTCCCTAAGAGCCAGTAGCCAGATTGTCCGGGTCATGACCTTATACCATGACCCAGAAAATCTGGCCACTGCCCATGCACCTACATTATGACACTTGTCAAAAAATAAAACACGGGCACATGTGCAAAACCATGCTTTAAGGTCCTTGCCAATACTCCTTACACAGGTTTGCTTGAAATCCATCCATGTTTTATTTTTTCAAAAGTGTCAAAATGTATGTACATACAATAGTCATATAACTTAGCCCCCACTTGACAAAATCCATTCAGTCTTTACATAAACATTGAGGGTTGGGTCAATAATCTTTCTGAGAACTTTTGTCCACATTCGTCAAATGGCAACAAAGTTATAAGCCATCTAAAAATGTTGAGACCCTCCTTTAATTGTGCCCCGTCTTGAGAAAATCCCACCAAATGTTAGAAAAACATTTATATCTCGATCTAAAATCGTTTTGCAAACTTTTGTGTTGATTCGTCAAATGGCACCACATTTATAAGCCTTTACATTATTTTGGGACCCCCCCTCTAATTTTGCCCCGTCTTGACAGAATCCAACCAAACTTTGCTAAACCATTTACATCTAGTTCCAAAATCGATTTGCCAACTGTCGTACAGATTCGTCAAATGGCACCGCATTTATAAGCCTTTACAATATTTTGGGACTCCCCCTCTAATTTTGCCCCCTCTTGACAGAATCCCACCAAACTTTGCAAACCATACAGAATTAGGTCTAGAATAAAATTCCAAAATTACATGCAGTTTCATTGAGTGGCACCAAAGTTATAAGCCATCCAAAAACTGCTTTTCAGCATTTCCGTAATACAGAAATAGGCACAGACGTCCTAGGACATCCGGGGTGTCCGCGCACACCACACGACTGTCCCAGGACATCTGGAGTGTTCGCAGACTTTCAGGATGGAAAGCACCAGTTTATTGGCTTCTTATGGCCATATCCCATCCCTTCCTCACCACCCCCACCTCGCCAGAGATTGTTTTGTTTGTTGAGTTTGACAAATGCAATGTTGCGTTTTGCGAATCCAACCTGGCAGGCGTTTCAAGAAAACTGACACATTTCACGCTTTTCCCCATCTAATCAGCGGGTGTGTGCAGTGTGTGTGGTGCCTGAGACTGTGGGACATTTTTTGCTTGCTTGTGAGAGGCATGTTGAGGAGAGAGAGTTGATGAGGGTTCGGTTGTCTGCACTGGGAGTGGCTGAACTGAGTGGGAAGGCTTTGCTGGGAGGAGTCGAGGTGAGAGGCAGGGAGAGGAGCAGTGTGCTGCTAGATTTTGTGGAGCAAACGGGGCGGTGGGAGGAGTTATGAGAATGTGAGGGCTGTGTGTAAGATTGGTGGGGTAGGTTCACATCATCCTTTTGGGTGCGTGGGTCCGCCCACGCATTCGATAATTTGAAAGGAAAAAGTAATCAGCGGGTGCGCTCGATGTCTGCGGACTGGCCAATCAGATGAATGTCCGCAGACTGAACAGGAAAATGGGTCAGCGGAGCAGAGCTAGATATCACTAATTCTTTTGGACCTACTTTTTGGTAATTTAAAAAAAACTACTGGATGGATTTACACCATATTTAAAGAAGCACACTTTCGGGACCAAGCCGCTGCTCCTGCTGCAAATTTGGTGAAAATCCGTCCAGCGTTTTGGGCTGTAGGCATGAGCAAAGTTTTTTTCCATTATGTCTATGGAAAAAAAACAAATTTGGGACCCCCCTGTAACTTTGCCCCGGCTTGATGAGACCTCACCAAACCTGCCAGAAATATTCAGAGTAAGCCATGTACTTTTTTTTGCAAAGGTTGGTGAGGATTCGTCCAGGGGGAGGAAGTTATAATCTGCCCAAAAAGTGCTCTTCCTATGGGTTTAGCAACTTAACCATAACTACATGGCCGCTACCGCAGGCCGCGTAATATAGGTGAATGGATTCTTTAATTCCATAAAACTGAGGCAAGTAGCTTAGTTCTTTGGTTTCATTTTGTAGCGCTTCACGCCAAAAAATACAGAGGTGGCTTGCTTGACACCTCATATTCCTTCATATTCCTTCATATTGCGTGTACAATTGTCCATTCACAGTGCAGGTTGGGTTAATACAATAGTATGTCATATGAAAATGCGACACTTGTGTTAATATTTCCCCTTTGGTGAATCTTCTAATTCAACAATCTGATGATAGTAATATGTATTATACATTTGACAGGCGACTGATTTAGGTAATTAATAAAATCTCAATGTGAACATCAACAAACCCCTTTGACATTCGCACCTCTTACATTATTCATCCAACATGACAATTGTACCAACCAAAGATGTTTCTAAATTCATACTAAAAAGTGCAAAAGTTGACGTCTCATAGACTGCAGGATTGATTGCTAAATTACTCAGTGAGCTTGGAAAACCATAACTCTATGGACAAACGTCTGCTGCGTTTTTGTTTTATTATAAAAAAAAACATCATGTAAGATCATCTCTTCACATTTTGGAGGAACACCATATCAAACAATACTATGTACAATATAATTGAAACAAAGATAGCTTCATTACAGCTGATTGTGAGAGTAACTTTGGCTTTGTATGTCATCAGATAGCATGTGTAGTAGAGGTAGAAATCAAATGCCTTGATAAACTATGGGAGTCAGTTATTGTATGTTCATAGCCAAATACATTAATTGATTTCCATAGTTTCAATCATACTTTTCATCTGTCCGAATCCCTACTGTGCCTTTCTCACTCACATTTTTCTAACCTGCTATCAGGTGAGAAAATCGTGCTATTTGTTTATTTTCTTTTTTCTTTTCCTTTTTTCCTTATGTCCTCAGATCCAAGAGATGTGTCATTACCATGCATACCAGACAGGCAATTGATGTGCAGTGTGATATCAAATAATAATTGGATGTTCTTCTCTGTTTACTGTAAAATAAAAATTATTATAGCACAATACATCAAAATAAGTGGTTTACTTTGATATGTAGATATCTCAGCAGGTGGTTGATCTAAATGTCTTTCTTTTCGATTTAGCCAATTGTAGCACGTATATTGTACTTCCAAATAGCTGCCAGCCTCACCTTTCCTACTAGGCTGTGTGGCTTGTCTCAGACCTTGCAGATCTCTTGTCCATGTACCTCATTCAGCACAGTTAGTTCATGATTTAAGAGAACCGAGAATAGAATAAAATATTCATTCATCTATATATTTCTATGAGTACATGTATTACTGTTGAGTACCAGAAATGCATTTATCCAAAGAAGAAGGCATACATATGGATATCTTCAACTTTCAGCCTAACGCTTAAGAACACTTATCATGTGATGCCCATTAAAACATGCCATGCCACCACCAATAGCCTCCCACCCTCTAAAATTAAGGGCCCACTCACCATTCACACACATTGGCACACACACTGATACAGCCAACACTCTCATTCACACAAATACAAGCAACATACACTCTCTCACCCACCCTTGCATTCCTTTCATTTTATGTTATGTTATGCTGTCACTGTCACTGTCACAACACATGAGACATGACAGGATGGCCCGCTCCTCTCTGCAGAGCGGCTGACTGACAGGAGAGGACTACTGTCAAGTCTATCATTGCATATGCTATTAGCACAATAAAGAGAGGTAGAGGAGGCAGACAGCCGATGCACCACTGGCTGTCATTATTGTGCTCCGCGTAGTCTGTGAACCCCAAAAGGCTCTGCATTGGAAATTAAAGTATAGGAATATGTAGCAGAGGAAAAGTGCGTGTTTAGAGGCAGTCAGCAGAGCTCAAGGCAAAGAACAAAATAAAGCAATGGGGAGACTATGCTGCCTGGCACTGTGCTTTGGTGAAAGATGCATATTAACAGTAACATTCTAAATGTACAGTAATTAGAATTCTGATCTAAATGTGCACATCTCTCACCCAAAGGCAGGGGGCAGTTCCCCCTCACCCTAAAAAAAAATCCACTGTTGACACCCTCTGTCTTCTAGGAGAAACGCTGATTATATTTGTTAATACTGGATATGTTTACCAAACATGTACACATTCCCTTACCTCTTATTTCTACTATTGCATGATATGAGTGGGTAGCTAGGAGACCTAGAAGGACCTCATGACCACTGATTAAAATTAACTCCCACACCAGCACCGCCCTTTATCACCAAGGACATGGACTGGTGCAATAAGATCCAGGAGGCTATGCTTCACAAATTGGACACCCTCCAAGATAAAATCATCAGCCACCAAAAAGCCTTAAAACAACAACTATCCAATACACACAATATTACTTCACATGGAATAACAGAATTCTCGTTCAAAGAAATGAATGATCAAGAAGTTCTAGCAATCCCTAGCTCTATCAAGCCTTCAAATTGCAAGGGTGATACCTGTCCAGCACAGCTCATCAAAGACAGTGCACCTACCTTGGCACCCTTTATCACAGCGTTCACAAACGCCTCTTTCAAAACAAACTGTGTCCCTTCCACCCTTTAAGAAGCATGGGTGCGTCCATTGCTGAAAATACCTACACTGGACCCAAAAAGCCCTGGAAATTATAGGCCTATCACTATGGTTCCATTCCTACCTTCAGGTTCACAAATACTTGGAGACCCATAACTTACTATGTCTCCGACAATCAATCTTCTGTCCAACCATGGGACGGAAACTGCCTTATTGGACCTTAAAAACTATATCGACGACCTTAGAGAAGCAGGTAAACCCACCCTCCTATTGTTCATTGATCTATCAGCGGCCTTTGACCTGGTTGACCATCTTACATTATGCTACCACCTCTCTACTACTGCCAACTTCTCTCCAAATGCCACTGCTTGGGTCTCATCCTTTCTAAACGACAGAAAAAGGAAAGTCTTCTCAGACCTAGCCTCTGCCAAACCCGTGATATTCAAATCTGGAGTCCCACAAGGATACTGTATTTTGCCCACTCTTTACAACCTGTTCACGAGGTCGCTCTTCAACTTCCTAGACTCCTTAGGCATTGCATATATAAATTATGCTGATGATACTCAGGTCCTCATACCTCTTACAGGTAATCATGAGGCTGACAAGGAATCACTGGATAAAATCTATGCCACAATCCAAACCTGCATGGACGAGAACCTGGTGCGCCTAAATAGTGAAAAAACAGAACTCCTACTCATCGGCTCACCGGACATAATAAAAAAACTAGACGCCAAATACAATCCTTCGTGATCGACAACACCACAATCCCATTATCACAGGTAGTTAAAACCCTTGGAGTTTACCTAGACTCTAACCTCACAATGGTTAGGCAGGTTAACGCCATCTCATCCGCATCGGCCTATAATGCAAAACTAATCACTGCAGCGAGACCCTTTCTGACGGAACAGAACTGCCTCACCATCTCCAGAGCAATTATTGGGTCCAGACTCGACTATTGCAACACACTTCTGCTAGGCACTTCGACAAAAAGCATCAGGAAACTGCAGACGGTCCAAAACAATGCCCAAAGAGCAGCCATGGGCATCTCTAGAAGAGACCACATCTCGGACACCAGGAAATCCGTTCACTGGCTGCCTATTAAGGAGCAGATCATCTTCAAGACTCTTGCACTTACGCACAAATGTCTACATAATTCAGCACCCCGCTACCTTTCTCAAAGATTTACCCTACAGCACTCCGACAAGCCCACTAGAACTGCCTACACCAACCATGTAGCCATCCCCAAAAGTGTCAGGGCACGAGCAGGGGGCTCAAGTTTCCCAGTCATTGCAGCCGCCAACTGGAACCCGCTTCCCCCCGCACTGAGAGGCATCGAGTCACACACTGCATTCAGGAAAGCAATTAAAACACTTCTGTTTGTGTAATTACAATTTGCTAAACACATGGTTATGAATGTTTCCATGATCATGAGCTGAATCAAATCAACCTGTTTTCAATATATATATTAATGTTTAACTGTAAGGCTCATGCTCCATGTAACCTAGCACTGCCTTCTTTTTCGCGCAACTAAGAGATTTTCTTGAAACAGCGCCTCCGGGCTGCAGGTGCTCTACAAATGCAAAAATAAATAAATAAGCAAAACGCATATAATTATTTTGGCCTGTTTAAAATGGCATTTATTGTAACAATGAATGAATATCAATATCTGACCTCAAAGTCTTATATTATAAGAGGCACAACTTTCTTCATTTGATATCATAGCAAGAAAACACGAATAACATATCAGAATCAATGCCAATTTGATAGTATGCATGTTAACATTACAATGTTATGCCAACACATGAGTATATTCACGTGATGATATGAATGAATAGAAGCGTAATATATTTTGGGTCTTCGCTCACATTTAGATTTACTTTGTAAAGATGCTAGGACAAGGATGCTCAGAAAATCATGTACCTCTACTGCACTAATGACATTGAGAAGCCTTGGTTGGTCATGTTTCATTTTTTTTAAGCAATGTCTTTGCATAACTTATAGAGCTTACCCACCACAGTACGAAATCCAGTTTCAATCCATTCAAACGTAGTCTTATTAATTGAACATAGCTTAATTCACACAAAACTCTTTCTGCTTCTTTACTGTTGAGGGAAATAAACACTTTCTGTGTAGAATCTCATCTTATTAAATATAAGTTTATTAGTCGAAGGTAAGCAGCAAATTGCCATCTCTTTCACTAAGTCTAATCATAATGTTTAGAATTATTTTCTCAGACGATACTGGAATCACCAAATCCTAAATGTTCAAAGCTCTACCTCCAGTTGCACAATACAGATGACTCTTTTTCGGGCAAAGATGGAAATCTTGCATTTCTTTCTATTCCGCTTCCTTTGCTGTTCTTTGCAGCCGAGACATATGTGTGTGCTGCATGCATAAACAGAGCATTCTGCTTTAGAATAGGGCACTTGCCATGTAAACAGCCGAAAGAGCAGTTATTCCTACTTCCACAATGTTTATCATATGGTCCACTTTGATTTATACTTACATCATAATTTGAATTTGGTTCTAGTTCCGAGATGAACCTCAAATCAGTCTGTAGTGTCCGCTTTTAGTCTGTTTCAGTGTCCGATGATATGATATGATATGGCATTTATAACGCGCCTATACACAAGTGTTTCAAGGCGCGACGAGGCAAGGGGGGAACAAAGGGAGGACAGACAACGATCCTACTAGGCCAGGTGTCATTCAGATCGCGCAAGTGCATGGGAAGAGGGGAAGGGAAAAGTGCGCGGGGGGAAGGGAGAGGGGAAGTGCAGTACATGGGAAAGTGGAATAAATAAGATAAGACAAGTAAAACAGCCAGCTTGTGGCAAGTGCAAGGAAGTGCAGACATAAGTGCTGGTAGGGGGACTGAAGGGATACAGAAAAAAAAGGTCCCCAAGTGCAGGGGTTGCCAGGGAGGCAGTGCAGGTGGGCAATTGACAGGGCCTGGGCCAGAGATCAGAGAGGGTGGCCAGGTAACCAATGCAATTTCAGTCAGGAATTCAGCAGGGGAGGGGAGGAGAGAAAGCAGAAGCAAAGAGGACGGTTTTGAGGTGTTTCCGGAACCGGAGATGGTTCTCCTCGAGTTTCAGGGAGGCAGGAAGGCTGTTCCAGAGAGCGGCCCCTGCCGAAGAGAGTGATCTGCCACCAACTCGTTGCTTGGAGAAGCGACTGACCCTGAGGGAGTTGGAGGCAGATGAGCAAAGAGCTGGAGAAGGAAGATTTTTAGGAAGAGAGAGTTGAAGGTATTGTGGCCCCAGACCCCAGAAGGCCTTGTGTACAATGCAGAGGGTTTTGAACTTAATCCTCACAGCCACTGGGAGCCAGTGCAGAGATTTCAGTCCTAGAGAGATACGATCCCTGGGCTTGAGGCCAAGGACAAGTCTTGCAGTTCTGTTCTGGATAAGTTGCAGAGGGCGGAGAGTGGAGGCTGGCAGATTTAGATAGAGGCTGTTACAGTAGTCCAGCTTAGAGAGAACCAGGGCTTTCGAGACAGTGAGCCTCTGGGGGAAGGAGAGGAAAGGAAGAATACCTCTAAGGAGGTGCAGCTGGTATTGTGACTTCTTAGAGACGTCAGAGATGTGAGGAGAGAAGGAGAGTGCAGAGTCGAAGATGATCCCGAGGTTTTTAGCCTTGCAGGTGGGAGTGGGAGGAATCATGATCTGCATGCCCTCTGAATGTTGCCTCCGACCGACCACTGTATGTGCTCACCCATTCAATGAACGACCCACTGATGCCGCCAAGTGTAAATCAGCTTTTATCTCATGTATGCTCTATGGGGCCCTATGCAAACTGAAGTACCCACTTCTTTCATCAAGGTACTAGTGCATCATATATCACAGAGACACCACACCCCTAGCTATGAAGTAACAGAGCCATGCACAACAAGTGGAAGCAGCAATAGGGTACAATTATATGGGTACAATTAGAAGGCTAGAGTATTAGCTGGTTGCAAATGATCAAAGCAGGGGATACAGGTTAGGTTGGGCAAGTGGGATGTAGTGTAGATTAGTGGTGTAACAGTATTGATTTTTTGATGGCAAGATAACCTTACTGTCAAATGGCGGTATACCAAGCTTGTTGTGGTGCAGCACACGCATGTAAGTGACCTTAAACAATACTTTAAGAAAAGTCACTAATTGTCACAAAGACAAACACCGCCACGAAGTTGTCTTTATATGAATGTGTTTTAGTACATGTGCCAAAAGTAGGCAACTCGTGGCTCAGGACTATTAATGTGGACATGCAAACTGCCTTCTTTCTCTCCAGAGTCAGTGCACTGTGGTTTCCCTGAGTGCAAGGTGAGCAAAGACTACGCACATAACCAGGAGTAAGATGCACTGTGCCCACGCTGGAACAAAGAAAGTCTAAGCAAGAGTTAAGGGAAGGCCAGCACTTAAACCCTTTCAATTGAAATTGTCCCTCAAGCCTTGGGAGAGAATGAGTGTCTGCGACTCTGGAAAAATGAAAGCTTGAAGCTTTTTGTTAAGTGGTCATGAAGGGTCTCGGCTTCCAGCTGGATGACTTTCTCTGTTCTGCAGTGCATAGGATAGTAAACATATCCCTTGAAAATGATGAGGCTGATGATATGCATTCCCTAAAGAAGCCTCTGTACTCAGAAACCTGAGGCTGTGTCCCTTCAAATGTGTATTTGCTAGCGAAAATAAATCTTTCCAACACATGCTCAATAATCACAGACCATTTTCACCCTGCTTTTAGCGATGTGATGTGGCAAGGCTGTGAATATTTGTGGGCCTTTGTTCCGTTCAATTCATGGCACATATGCAAATGAAATGATAAAACCAGAGACTTCACCTGTTGCACCTATTCTCCATTCTAAGCATATAATCAAAAACAATATTTAAAACACACAGCTTCCTCCCCAAACGGAAGCCGTTTACCTATGTTGCTCTAAATGTATTCTTTCCATTTCTTATAATCTATTGCTTTTGTGATCAGGGGTGTGCTTCGGGGTTATAAAAGCGCCCCATCTGGAATTTCTTGTGCCAAAAATAGCACAATGTTCCTACATACCGTTTTACAGTCGAAAACCTTAAACTGAAACTACGGGCCTGCTTTAGAAGGCATTTTTCAATGGGATTGCGCCATTTTGTAAATCAGTCCCTACATATTTGTTACTAACATATTGAGGCAGGCTTTCCTCCGGCCACGAGGCTCCCACAATGAACACTTGTTTAGCTGATTCTGCAGGCACCCGTAACACATCTGGGAAATGGATATTTACTGCCAATCTCACACTGATCATCTCCAAAGTGGGGTCAGTGAAAGTGTGAGTATCTCCAAACAACAATTTAAATGCTGTATGCTTGCTCACTCATCGATCCCCTCTTTGAAAATCGGGGCATGTAATTTATTAACTTAAATATTTTGGGACCTTGTGTGCATTTCTGTTTTTCATGCAGAAAATGGCACGCCACCAATCTAGGCATAGTTGCACTTCAGAAATATTTATTTTTAAGACAGGGCTGACATATGACATGTAAAAGGCACACGCAGCATAGCTCGTTTTTGCTGGTAAAGACGCCTTTCTCAATACGAATGTATTACACTGAGAAGGTGACAACTGATAACAGTCCCCAGTGTCAAGCCACCCACATACGTCATGCGAGGCTGGCCTTATGGGCAGCAGCGCCCTGGACAAATTGGCGTCTCCCCCCTCGCCCCTCGTGCACCCCTCGGGCGCCCCTGGTCAACAGGGGGCTGGGCGGAGGGGGCAGGTCCAGGATGTGGCACTTATTTTTTTTTTTTTAACCTCCTCACTCCGGCGAGGAGTTAATGACATGAATAGGGCGCATCAGCACCCTATTGTTATCAGATGCGCTGCGCCGCCGCAGGCGCATTTAATAGAAAAAGCCCGCCTGCTGTGCCTTCTCCCACTACGCCAGCTCGGAGGAGCCCTTGAAAGACTCCCCCGAGCTGGCGTGGCGAAGGCTAATGGTGCCCTGGTGGGCGTGGCGCCCCGGGCTGTTACCCGACTCGCCCCCTCTAAGGCCGGCTCTGCCATCATGCAATAGTGAGTCCACTCGTTAGCGGTGGTGCGATGAGGGAAGGCAAACAGCCACTGTCTCAGAATACCCGCCCCATTCCTCAAATCTACATGCAGCGGAGGACAGGGAGGCAGTTTATAGTCCAGTCTCCAAACTCAGACTGTTGGAGACGGGGGAAATCATGCCTCTCACTGCCCCGCCCTTTGCCCATACACCAGAGACAAAGGAAAAGATCCCCGCCTTGGCCCACACACCACCACTCGTGACCTCTTACTGCAGCACCGTAACTTCTTTTTTTTTAATTCAAATGTATTTGGTTTATAAAAGCTTTACAAAATAATTAATTTAAAACATTATATTTACACCATTAAAAAGATGAATATAACACAATACATTATGAGAAAAATAAGAATCTAAATAGCTCAGTACATAACAGTAAATAAAATAAAATAAATAAGATTACAGTTTGCTGTTAGTCATATACACACTCAACCAATCAATAGGAGGGCAGAACATTTCATTGATTAGCTAATCATATTGCCAGCGCATCCCAAGTTTCCCATAGGCATGCTTAAGAAAGTTAACATGATTGAATCGAATAACATAATCATTTAGATCTCACCTATCCTGCCCACAGACACGTTTACATTCATTTGTGATAAACGACAGAACTCGCATGTATCACACACAAACAGAGCAAAGTATTGCAATATGACCAATAATAGAGCAGGGCATACAAGTAACAAGTGAAATAATGATTCCACTACCTCTGGATTCTGACAGCCTCTACAATGTACATTCCTATTTACCAGTAAATGCCAACTGGATAACATTTCCTTATTACTGAATACATTGAAATGAAAGTGCATTATATTGTTACGCACACCTCTATTCGGATACTTCTTCAGGTATTGTTCCATATCAGGGAACCATTTGTATGGGGAGACTGCCTGAGAATATAAATTAAACCCCATAGCCCCCAGATTGTTTGTGTGCCCATCATTAAATATGATCAGATGTTTTACTTTCCTAGGATCACCTATTAGAGTTTGTATGGATGAACCCAGGTTGCAGAGGATTTCTGCACCTTCAGTGCGTAGCTCTTCAATAAAACCTTCAGTATCTTGTTTCCCCAACAGACTGTGAAGACTCTCAATAGGAGACAGTTGACATTTTCTCATAAATGAGAGTCTTTTCCAGTGCATGATGCTGGTATAGACTGTAAACCCATATTGTACCTTTTTAATTGAATAGGGACACACTTTGGTAAATGGAAAAGGACCCCTCTCCACATGGAATCCTCCACTACTTTCAAATACGGAAGAAATTCTATACCACAGCAAATCTTGGTAAAACTTTAATTTTGTAATATTCTTGACAGGGAACCAAGGGGAATTTCCAGAATTTCTGGTCAATAAGCCTCATCTGCTAAGCCAAAGTGGCTGCTGTTATTTTGAAGCAATTGCCGTAAAAGAATTGTGCAGAGATGGAGTACCCTAGATATTGCATGATGCCTTTAGTCAATAGGACCCGTTTCTCCCATTGCCAACAAAACCTTGTGATACTGCGGGCTCCCTTGCCAAATCACATAATTACAGTTTTGGAAAGATTAATTTTCAGCCCTAGCTCCTCTATGTATAAACCAAAGGTGTTGATCAACTTTTGCAGCTCGATGGGCGTGCAGTCCATCAAGACAAAGTGGTCAATTTTGGGTGATACCAAACCACTTTGATCTAATGCCTTTCCTGCGTCTGCCACATAAAGATTGAATAATGTTGGTGCCAGCAAACAACCTTGGTGGAGCCCCTTCTGTGTAGCTGTGCTGGCCACCATCATTCCATCTGAATTCAGACATACTTCTGTGTAGGTGAATGGGGATGCTTAACATACCCTTGGGCATCCCAAAATTCGAGAGTTTAGTCCAAAGCAGTGCTCTATTTACCATGTCAAAAGCCATGGACAAGTCCATGGAAGCCACAAAGACAGGCGATGCATTAGAACGCCACACACGTTTCTGAATACAAGTGAGCAAGAGTCCCCCACAATCGGTTCCCATTTTTTGCAAAATACCATTTGTCTGTAATCTAGTATGTTATTAGAATCACACCAGATCTGTATATGGTCCAGTAATATTGAGGCAAAGATTTTAGATTCCACGCCCATTAAAGCCATGGGCCTATAGTTCATGGATGACATGAGACTTGCCAAGATGAGGGGATACTCCTACTTAACACTAATAGATATGTAGGATTTTCGCCCATAAATCCAAATTTTGTTTTAGGCTCACATAGGTCAGATTATTGGGATCGGTTGTTTTCAATATTTTCAATTTACCGATAATCCTAGCTATATTTTCAATGAGGATATCCAAATACCACTCATAACCGTCCACTGTCATATTTTTGGCATTGGACAGAGGAGGTTTATACATACTCTCATAATATTGCAGACATTCCTCCTCAGCGATGAGATTAATAATTAACTGCACTTTCTTTACTTATGTGCAATTTACTAGTTCCCAAAAATTATAGGTAGTGTTACCCTTAAGAGATGTCAAAATAGCTTCGCTGTCCCTTTGGTAGAGAGCAGCACGATGCTGTTTCATCCAGTTCTTATGAATTTGTTTAAGCTTTACTACCTGTATCCTTACAGTAATATATAGATATATATAGTTATGGTTAAGTTGGTGTTTCCATAGGAAGAGCATTTTTTGGGCGGCTGATAACTTCGCTCCCTCTGGACGAATCCTCACCAAACTTTGCGGAAAACGTATATGGCCCACTCTGAATTGATTTGCAAAGTTTGGAGATGTTTGGACTGGGGGGCAAAGTTATACGGGGGGTCCCAAAACTTTTGTTTTTTCCCATAGACATAATGGGAAAAAACTTTGCGCACGCCTACAGCCCAAACCGCTGGACGGATTTACACCAAATTTGCGGCAGGAGTGGGGGCTTGGTCCCTAAAGCATGCTTTTGTAAATTTGGTGTAAATCCGTCCAGTAGTTTCTTTTAAAATGACCAAAATGTAAGGCAAAAAAATGTGTGATATCTCTGTTCGCTTCACGGACGGACTTCCCGGTTCGCTTCGCGGACAGTGCCCTGATTGGCCGGGCAGCTTGCGTGATGTCCGCGAACATCCGACGTGTTAAAAAATAAACAAAATGGGGGTGTTCTGAGGACATTCTCCGTATTGTGTGCCTGCTTAGCTGGATCCAATGAGGGAATGGCACAGAGAGTGAAGTGGAAATGGTAGAAGGACTGTCTAAGAGTTACTCGGTCCGTTGACAGGGCGTGCTACATCCGGGGTTTTCCAGCAAATCCAGCATGGAAAGAAGACTGTAGGGATCAGCCAATCAGATGTTGAGGTTGTGGATTTGTGTTTAAAGAGACTGTGTGTAGTGAAGATGGCAGAAGTGGAGAAAGTCAGGGTGTTGGTGCTGGAGATATGTTGGTGCATGGTTTACAACAGTATGCTCAATGCAGGCATGTTGCAAAGAATTTTGATGATAAAGGAGTGGAGGTGGCGTGGAGCACTGTGCCTGATTGCAATGTACAGGGAATTGTACAAGTTTGTGAAGATATGGGCAGGATGAACAGTCCCCATGTGGTAGTTTTGCACTATGGTGCTTTCCATTTGGGATATGTCGGTGCCCCTACTTTGTTGGCAGATTTGGAACACTTGGTTCAAGCAGTAATGAACATCCTTCCAAATGCCAAAGTAATTTTTTCTGGATTAGTACCTAGGGCAATATGGGACAATAGTTCAGTTTTTTGTCCTCAGCAAAACAATGCTAGGTGTGTCATCAACCGAGGCATGTGTGCCTTCATGCTTAGAGCTGGTATGTTCTTCTGTAATAATGAGAATATTGATTCCAGTAATGCTGTTTATTTTAAAGAAGATGGTATTTCCTTATTTTTTATGGGAAATGCCATTCTTTTTTGGAATGTAAGGGTTGCTTTGGAGAAGGTTATGTGAAGATTTTAGGAGTAAAGTAAGAAAAATAAAAAAAAATACAAAATAACAGGTGTCTGTCAAACATCTGCAAAAAAACCCCAAAAAAACAGCTGTTTTCAGAGCAAACCTCAAAGGGCAAATGGGGCACACTATTTAAATTTACATTCACCACACTCAGATTTTCGATATGTCTGTGGACATGGCGGTTGTCCGCAGACTTCGAAATCCCTAGCTAGGGGTTCAGTATGTTCTATGTTACATGTATATAAAGTCAGGGATATCATGGTTAATTTGTGCTACTAAAAACATATGAAATTCAGTAAAAAAACTTTGTTAAAGGGATGTTATGGTTAAGTTGCGCTAATAAAAACCTCTGAAATTCAATGAAAAAACTTTGTTAAAAGGGACGTTATGGTTAAGTTGCGCTACTAAAAACCTATCAAATTCAGTAAAAAAACTTTGTTAAAGGGACGTTATGGTTCAAAGTAAAACCGAAAACCCCTGAAATTCAGCAATTATGGTAAGATAAGCAACCATAACTCGCGCCACCGTGCACTGCTAACACTAACACCCAGGACATCAAAGATGACATCACACATGTCATTGATGACATCACTGATGACATCACATGGCTGGCTCTCCTTTTTTTTCCTTTACTGACATATCCAAGCCACATAGTTTTCTTCAGTAACAGTCAGGAAGTAAAAATTGAAAAGGTACTATATTTGTTGACTTAGGGTCAAGTCATATCATATGAAACATATATATAGCGGAAGACAAAGGCTTGAAAGAGAGCAATCCTTTCTGTGCATGAAGATAATCATTAGAGTTATCAGCACTTTCTCATAGTTTTATTTTTATTACTATACCTTCCCTGTATATGCTCATTTTTGTATACATTGTACTCACACTCCTTTCCTTAGGGTTCACTGACATCATTTGATACACATACATACAGTAAGTAGCAGCTTTGAAACAGAGCAATCATTTCTCTGTATAAAGATAATCAGTTAGGTTATGAACTCTTTCTGCTACTACTTCTGCTTTTTGCTTACTTCTCTGTCCCTGTATATACTCATATTTGTATGTGTTGTTGTCTCTTTGCGTTTTGTCTGTAATAATGTAATTATGTATTAAGTGGGTTCTATTAGCTACTTATTACATGGTTCACAATACGCAAAACTCTAATAAGAAAGCAGTTATCATTTCATTATTCTACATGGCAACATTATGAATATTGCACCTTCATCATGTATACTCCACACACTGCCTAAGTTTCTGCATGAGTTGCTTAGTATACTGGATAGAACTTCATAATAGGATGCTATTTATATCAATGCATTGCTTAATGCACTAATTAGCTCATGATATTTATTCAAATGATCCTTGACACTTTTTGGTCAACATTATGAGAATCCCTCCTACAGAGTTTTCATGAAAAGTAAATGCACATGTGATTGTCATCAATGACATTTGTGATGTCATCTTTGATGTCCTGGGTGTTAGTTTGAGCAGTGCACGGTGGCGCGAGTTATGGTTGCTTATCTTACAATAACTGCTGAATTTCAGGGGTTTTTCGGTTTTACTTTGAACCATAACGTCCCTTTAACAAAGTTTTTTTACTGAATTTGATAGGTTTTTAGTAGCGCAACTTAACCATAACAACCCTTTTAACAAAGTTTTTTCATTGAATATAAATATATATATATATATATATTACATGGCCACGGTAGTGGTCATGTAGTTATGGTTAAATTGGTGTTTCCATAGGAAGAGCACTTTCTGGGCGGCTTATAATGTCACTCTCCCTGGACGGATCCTCACCAAACTTTGCAAAAAAGGTATTTGGGTTGCTTTGAATTGTTTTGCAAAGTTTGGTGAGGATTCGTCCAGGGGGGGCAAAGTTAATGGGGGGGTCCCAAAACTTTTTTTTTTCCCATAGACTGAATGGGAAAAAGAATTTGCTCGCGTCTACAGCCCAAACCGCTGGACGGATTCTCACCAAATTTGGACCAGGAGCAGTGGCTTGGTCCCAAAAGCGTGCTTTTGCAAATTTGGTGAAAATCCGTCCAGTAGTTTTTTATTAAATTACCAAAAAGTAGGTAAAAAAAGAATTAGTGATACCTGTGTTCGGTCCGTGGACGGACTTCCCTGTTCGCTCCGCGGACAGTGTCCTGATTGGCCAATCAGCTTGCGTGATGTTCGCGGACATGCAACGTGTTCACTGATTGGACGGCATGGAGCGTGAAGCGCGTCAGATTTTCGGTAGCACCCGCCATCTTGGATTCGCGGTCGTCCGCGGATAGCGCAGTGAAACTTTGTTCAAAATTTGTATTTAGTAGAGTGTGTTGGTGTGTAGGAGTGTTTGGGGAGGGTGGGAGTGTATGAGATAGGATGAAAGTTGTGTTTTCTATGTGTTAGACGTTCTTTTTGTGTTCGATTTGTCTGCGGACATCACAGGTGTTCTGAAATGTTCTAAATAAACTGAATGGGGGATGTTCTGAGGACTCAATATGTGTCTGTTTTGTTCGCAAGCAAACTGAAACTGTTCTAAGAACACTCACAGTGTCCTGAAATGTTCGCAAATAAACAAAATGGGGGTGTCCTGAGGACGCTGTCCATATTGTTCGTTGTCAAGTTGAATATGTTATAAGAACACTTGCGGTGTCCTGAATTGTTCGCAAATACACAAAATGGGGGTGTTCTGAAGACGTTGTCGAACACTGGCTGTGTGCTTAAATGTTCGCAAATATGAATGGGGTTGTGGCTGACAAGGTGAATGTGTTCTAAGAACACTCTCCGTGTCCTGAAATGTTCGCAAATAAACAAAATGGGGGTGTCCTGAGGACGCTGTCCGTATTTTTCTCTGTCAAGTTGAATGTGTTCTAAGAACACTCGCGGTGTCCTGAAATGTTCGCAAATAAACGAAATGGGGGTGTTCTGAGGACACTGTCCGTATTGTTCGTTGTCAAGTAGAATGTGTTCTAAGAACACTCGCGGTGTCCTGAAATGTTCGCAAATAAACAAGATGGTGGTGTTCTGAAGACGCTTCTAAGAACACTCGCGGTGTCCGGGGAATGTTCGTAGGGGTGTCCTGAGGACACTGTCCGTATTGTTCTCTGTCAAGTTGAATGTGTTCTAAGAACACTTGCGGTGTTCTGAAATGTTCGCAAATAAACAACATGGAGGTGTTCTGAAGACGTTTCTAGGAACACTCCCGGTGCCCTGGAATGTTCGTAGGGGGTGTCCTGAAGGCGTAGTCCGTATTGTTCGCTGACAAGTTGAATGTGTTCTAAGAACACTCGCAGTGTCCTGAAATGTTCGCAAATGAACAAAATGGGGGTGTCCTGAGGACGCTGTCCATATTGTTCGCTGTCAAGTTGAATGTGTTCTTAGAACACTCATGGTGTCCTGAAATGTTCACAAATAAACGAAATGGGGGTGTTCTGAGGACACTGTCCATATTGTTCGTTGTCAAGTTGAATGTGTTCTAAGAACATTCGCGGTGTTCTGAAATGTTCGCAAATAAACAACATGGAGGTGTTCTGAAGACGTTTCTAAGAACACTCGCGGTGTCCTGGAATGTTCGTAGGGGGTGTCCTGAAGGCGTAGTCCGTATTGTTCGCTGGCAAGTTGAATGTGTTCTAAGAACACTCGCAGTGTCCTGAAATGTTCGCAAATAAACAAAATGGGGGTGTCCTGAGGACACTGTCCGTATTGTTCGTTGTCAAGTTGAAAGTGTTCTAAGAACTATCGCGTTGTTCTGAAATGTTCGTAGGGGGTGTCCTGAAAACGCTGTCCGTATTGTTCGCTGGCAAGTTAAAAGTGTTCTAAGAACACTCATAATGTCCGCGGACATTAACAGGCCGATTCATGGAATAATTAGCGCGGCGCAAGTGGGCAAAAACGTGCGAATCGCAGTGGAATAGCGAAAATCGCAGTGCAATTGCGAAAATCGCACGAAAAGCAGCGCACGTCGATTCATGGAAGGCCGTGCGCGAGAAAACCAGCGGATGTGCAATAAAAAAGTGCGCGGCGCACGTTGGCGCACAGGCCATCTAACAGCGTGCGCCAGGTCACAGCGAAAATCGCACAGGCCACAGCGAAATTCGCACATAGCGCGGCGCACGCAACAAAAGTAGGCGGAACACGGGCGTAACACTCGGAATGGGGAACAACTTGCCAAAACGTGGGCGTCACGGGGGAAGTACAGGGCACAAGTGCGCGGAACGCCCACACGCTCGCCTACAACACGTATTCATGGAATAGAATAGGGCAAAAAAGTGCACGCTCAAACCAGCGCACAGGCACAAACACGACCGCCACAAGAAAGCAGGCGGTAGCGTCTCTGCGGCTGTAAGAAATGTGCGCCAAAAGGTGCGCCAACAAATAGCACCTATATACTGCCATGATGAATGTCCCATACTGTGGCCCTCCAGGAAAAATGACGTGCAAAGGGGTACCCACAAACACGGACACCCGCTGACAAAAAATACGTGTGCGTGTATACCGGGGTACGCGGGAAGTCTAACACGCGATTTCAGCAGGGTACGTGCATCACAGGGGTTCGCGTGAAGTTATTCACGCGATCGGGCCTGGGGGAGCGGGCTACGTGTATTTCAGGGGTTCGCGTGAAGTTTCACACGCGATCGGGTCTGGGGGAGCGGGCTACATGTATTACAGGGGTTCGCGTGAAGTTCCTCACGCGATCGGGCCTGGGGGAGCGTGCTACGTGTATATCAGGGGTTCGCGTGAAGTTTCACACGCGATCGGGCCTGGGGGAGCGGGCTACGTGTATTACAGGGGTTCGCGTGAAGTTCCTCACGCGATCGGGCCTGGGGTAGCGGGCTACGTGTATATCAGGGGTTCGCGTGAAGTTCCTCACGCGATCGGGCCTGGGGGAGCGTGCTACGTGTATATCAGGGGTTCGCGTGAAGTTTCACACGCGATCGGGCCTGGGGGAGCGGGCTACGTGTATTACAGGGGTTCGCGTGAAGTTCCTCACGCGATCGGGCCTGGGGGAGCGGGCTACGTGTATATCAGGGGTTCGCGTAAAGTTTCACACGCGATTGGGCCTGGGGGAGCGGGCTACGTGTATTACAGGGGTTCGCGTGAAGTTCATCACGCGATCGGGCCTGGGGTAGCGGGCTACGTGTATTACAGGGGTTCGCGTGAAGTTCCTCACGCGATCGGGCCTGGGGGAGCGGGCTACGTGTATTCCAGGGGTGCGCAGGAAGTTCCACACGCGAATAGCCTGGGGGCGCGTGTATTCCAGGGGTGCGCGGGAAGTTCCACACGCGAATAGCCTGGGCGCGTGTATTCCAGGGGTGCGCGGGAAGTTCCACACGCGAATAGCCTGGGCGCGTGTATTTCAGGGGTGCGCGGGAAGTTCCACACGCGAATAGCCTGGGCGCGTGTATTTCAGGGGTGCGCGGGAAGTTCCACACGTGAATAGCCTGGGCGCGTGTATTTCAGGGGTGCGCGGGAAGTTCCACACGCGAATAGGCTGGGCGCGTGTATTTCAGGGGTGCGCGGGAAGTTCCACACGCGAATAGCCTGGGGGCGCGTGTATTCCAGGGGTGCGCGGTAAGTTCCACACGCGAATAGCCTGGGCGCGTGTATTTCAGGGGTGCGCGGGAAGTTCCACACGCGAATAGCCTGGGCGCGTGTATTTCAGGGGTGCGCGGGAAGTTCCACACGCGAATAGCCTGGGCGCGTGTATTTCAGGGGTGCGCGGGAAGTTCCACACGCGAATAGCCTGGGGGCGCGTGTATTTCAGGGGTGCGCGGGAAGTTCCACACGCGAATAGCCTGGGCGCGTGTATTTCAGGGGTGCGCGGGAAGTTCCACATGTGATTTGACAGTGTGGGTCCTCCCAGGTGTACCCTGTACACCCTCCACGGCCCCTGCAGGCAGCCCACACCACAGGGGACTACCCTGCATCCCTGGTCATGTCCCGCAGGCAGCCCACCCACCATGGGCATGCCCCCCAGCAAGGGCACATGTCTCCTTGAACTAATGACCACCAACTCATGTCCCCTTGCACCCCCACCCCCCAGCACTGTGGGGCACCTGCCAGCAGGCCCCCACCCATGTCCAACTCATGTCCCCCACCACCCCCACCCCCCAGCACTGTGGGGCACCTGCCAGCAGGCACCCACCCATGTCCAACTCATGTCTCCCACCACCCCCACCCCCCAGCCACCAGGGTCACCCTCCACCAGGCCCCCACTCATGTCTCCCACCACCCCCACCCCCCAGCCACCAGGGGCACCCTCCACCAGGCCCCCACTCATGTCTCCCATCACCCCCACACCCCAGCAGTGCAGGGGCACCCTCCACCAGGCCCCCACTCATGTCTCCCACCACCCCCACCCCCCAGCCACCAGGGGCACCCTCCACCAGGCCCCCACTCATGTCTCCCATCACCCCCACACCCCAGCAGTGCAGGGTCACCCTCCACCAGGCCCCCACTCATGTCTCCCACCACCCCCACGCCCCAGCCACCAGGGTCACCCTCCACCAGGCCCCCACTCATGTCTCCCACCACCCCCACCCCCCAGCCACCAGGGGCACCCTCCACCAGGCCCCCACTCATGTCTCCCATCACCCCCACCCCCCAGCCACCAGGGTCACCCTCCACCAGGCCCCCACTCATGTCTCCCACCACCCCCACCCCCCAGTCACCAGGGGCACCCTCCACCAGGCCCCCACTCATGTCACCCACCACCCCCACACCCCAGCAGTACAGGGGCACCCTCCACCAGGCCCCCACTCATGTCACCCACCACCCCCACACCCCAGCAGTGCAGGGGCACCCTCCACCAGGCCCCCACTCATGTCTCCCATCACCCCCATACCCCAGCAGTGCAGGGTCACCCTCCACCAGGCCCCCACTCATGTCTCCCACCACCCCCACCCCCCAGCCACCAGGGGCACCCTCCACCAGGCCCCCACTCATGTCACCCACCACCCCCACACCCCAGCAGTGCAGGGGCACCCTCCACCAGGCCCCCACTCATGTCTCCCACCACCCCCACACCCCTGCAGTGCAGGGTCACCCTCCACCAGGCCCCCACTCATGTCTCCCACCACCCCCACCCCCCAGCAGTGCAGGGTCACCCTCCACCAGGCCCCCACTCATGTCACCCACCACCCCCACACCCCAGCAGTGCAGGGACACCCTCCACCAGGCCCCCACTCATGTCTCCCACCACCCCCACACCCCAGCAGTGCAGGGTCACCCTCCACCAGGCCCCCACTCATGTCTCCCACCACCCCCACCCCCCAGCCACCAGGGGCACCCTCCACCAGGCCCCCACTCATGTCACCCACCGCCCCCACACCCCAGCAGTGCAGGGGCACCCTCCACCAGGCCCCCACTCATGTCTCCCACCACCCCCACACCCCAGCAGTGCAGGGTCACCCTCCACCAGGCCCCCACTCATGTCTCCCACCACCCCCACACCCCAGCAGTGCAGGGTCACCCTCCACCAGGCCCCCACTCATGTCTCCCACCACCCCCTCACCCCAGCCACCAGGGGCACCCTCCACCAGGCCCCCACTCATGTCTCCCACCACCCCCACACCCCAGCAGTGCAGGGTCACCCTCCACCAGGCCCCCACTCATGTCACCCACCACCCCCACCCCCCAGCCACCAGGGGCACCCTCCACCAGGCCCCCACTCATGTCTCCCACCACCCCCACACCCCAGCAGTGCAGGGTCACCCTCCACCAGGCCCCCACTCATGTCTCCCACCACCCCCACCCCCCCAGCACTGTGGGGCACCTGCCAGCAGGCCCCCACCCATGTCCAATCCATGCCCCCCTGCACCTGGGTCCCAACATTCCCCAATCATGTCCGTAATGCCCATCCTCCCCTGCCAAAAGGCCCAACCAACTATCACACCCACCCACATATCAAAGGCAATTACATGTTACAACCCCAATTTAAATAATGCAATTGAACACATGTCTGTCACACACAATGGCTGCAAGTGAATGACAAAACACCCAACATGACATGCCTGAAAGCAATGAGATGATACGACACATTGAAGATTAAAAAAATAATATGTATTGAACAGCAAGTAGAATGGAAATGAAATAAGAAAAAACACAAAGCAAATCAAACAAAACAAGATGAATGTCCAAGAAAATAATCTGAAAAATTAAAATAAGCCAATGAAGAACCATGAAGAAGATCATCCTGGGTCCATGAGCCCAACCAAATTAAACCTAACTATGACTACTAACTAAAAACTGAATTATATACAAAAAAGTGGTGCATTGTCCAATCGCAACCAAAAGAAAAATCAAAAAAACAAAGGAAACCTAACCCTAACTATACAACTATATACAAAGGCAGCGGGCTATTCGGACGGCTCACTGGTTGTTGTCATGGGCCAGGGCATCATCGAACTCCTGGTCAATGGCTTGGAGGCGGGCATGTTCCCTGGCCCCGAGGTCCCGCAGGGATAACGCAGTGTCAAGCTCAAACTCCCTGCGAAGACCCTCGAGGCACTCAGCCCGCCTCAGCGCCCTCCGCATGGAGTCCTCCGCCCTGACCATCGTGAGCCGTTCCTCCTCTGCCCGCTGCCGCTCCGCACCTATCCGCTGGCACAACCGCTCCCACACGGAAGTCACTCCCATTCCAGGGTTCTCCTGCCCTCCGGCCGATGCCTGCACCCCTGATGTTGATGGCCCCGAGCCATGATGCCTCCCACGTTGAGCCTGCTGCTGCCTCCGACGCAACTGCCTGTGCCAGCACGACGGCATCCAGGCTGATGGAAACCACCGACGCCGTCGTGCACGTGCCCTGCCCGATGATGCCGTCACATCCTCCATCTGCTGGGGTCCAGTTGCTCTGGTGTCCACCCCTGCTGGATCTCTGACTCCCGACTGTGGCAGGGATGGGATCCCCACCGAGCTGGCTGCATTGGTCGGGGCAGGTCCACAGGGGGCCCTGGTGGCATCTGGGCTGGAAGACGGCAAGGAGAACGACTGGTGGATAGCCTGCACAGAGGAGGAGAGGGCCGCCACATTGGCCAACACATGCAGGAAACCCCCGAACATGGCCGATCCCAATTGGGCCACGTCGGCACGGTGCACTTCGTGATGACGTGCGTGCTCCTCCCGGGAAGCACGCACGGCATCACGAATCACAGCCGTGCGCATCGCGACCCGTTTCAGGACCTTCTCCGCACGGCCAGGGGTTCCCACGTCCGCAGGTGGAGGGGAGTCAGGTGACATGGACATCCCCTCTACCTGCGGACAGGCCTGGGACGGGGCATCCCTGCTGGTGCATGGTGGTGCACTCACAGGGTCAGGGACAGCGACATGCACAGGCCCCTCCACGGTGACCTGTGCTGCCTCCTGCCCCTGGCCCTGGACTGCACCACTTGCACCAGCAGGGATGCCCCCACCAGGCCCCATGTGTGCCCCAGTGGCGGCCTCCTCCTCCTCTGTGCAAACCACCAACCTGGATGGCTCCTCACCGTCTCCCACCGTAGCAGGCCCCTGTGGGGGCTCACCCACCCCTTCCGCTGCAGCCGTGGGGGCATCCCCGCCGCCTTGCTCCACAGCGCTGTCTCTGCCCTCTTCTTCACTAGCCGCTGCGTAGAGGGAGACAAAGAACACAAGCATCAGGGCACTGTACAATGGTCCCCTAGACAGGAAGCAATAGCAGATGAGCACCACTGTCAAAGTACACTTCCATCATGTCCCTCCACAACACATGGGTCAGTCCAGGCAAAACACACACAGTAACAGGCATGGTGCATGCCATGGACATTTCCATGCATGTCCAATGGACTCTTGAAACATTCAATGATATGTAACTCACATGCATCATGGCTCATGCCCATCACATGCACACACTTCACCTCAGTCACATCCATCTGGCCCCAAACACACCAAACACAGCGGATACAAGGGTAATTTGGCTGCTTTACTGAATCTGTGCATTGTCACACACATGTGTCATGCATCCATGGCATGCACAAGTCACAGACACGCAGGTCAGGCACACAGACATGGCTACCATATATGTACCTGGCATCAGCACCCATCCCTCACCCCCACCCATGTCCAGGAACAGAGACTGGCATGCTCTCATTTTCAAAATCTGCATAGGGCTCCCCATGCGGCATTTCAACACATGCAACAACCATGTGCATCACACATCACTGGTCGCACATGCATTACCATGATGTCCCTGCACACATACATGCATACATGGCCTATGGCACACATACAGGCAAGTATCATAGAACCAGCACACCGCAACATGCCCTGTCTCACACAGTAATGCATGGACACTTACCGCTCAACTCCAGACGGGCCTCCCTCTCAAGGATCTGGGCGTGGAGCGCTGGGCGTACGCGTTCCAGGACCCTCATCTTGATGGAACTCATGCGGCCCCGGCCCCCCTCCACGAGGCGCCAGGCCTTCACAAGGGTCCTGGACCTCAAGTCCTCCCAGCGCTTCTTGATCTTCAGGACGTCGCGGGTTGCCACCCCCTCCGCGTTGATGGCAACCACACAGTCGGCCCAGATCCTCTGCCGTCCTTCCTTGCTGGCGCGGGACGATCCAAAGAGGGCATCATACTGCCCCAGGACATGCTCCACCAGGACACCAACTTCGGTGACAGTGAAGCTGGTGCCCCTCTGCCCCTCTGGCCTGGGGTTGCCACTGGTGCCAGATGTGGAAGTGCCCGACATGGCAACCCCAGAGGCAGGTGTGGGTGGGCAACTGGGTCCTGGGGCTGGGCTGTGGAGCGATGTAATCCCAGTCGGGAGTCTTCAGTTCCAGCAGGGGTGGACACAGCAACTGGACCCCTGCAGATGGCTGATGTGCAGGCACCAAATGGCAGGGCACGGTGGCAGCAGGCAGGCAGGCAGGCAGGCAGGCAGCAGCAGATGGCACGTGGGAGGCTGCTCGGGGCACTGGGGAGCAGTAACTCGGCCTTCTGGGCAGGAGCGTGGGCTTCCGTGTGTTTTCGCGTGGCCAGCTTGATACAGAGTGATTTGGCACGTGAAAATCCTGCACGTCAGCGTGAAATCCGAGGAAAGGCCCTTAGCGCGTAAGCGCGTCAGCACGCATACGCGATTCTATTGGACCAGAGTCCCTCAGCGCGTAAGCGCGTCTGTGACGTGACCCGCACGGGTGTTCCCCACTCAGCACGTGATGACGGGGCACACGTGGAGATACTGCACGTCAGAGTGTCATTGCGTGTAATTGGACAAAAGTGCGCGTACACGCGATTGGCCTATGTACGTGTATTTAATGGGTGCGCGGGCACTTACACACGCAAGTACGTCAGAGAACCTGTATCCCGTGGTGCGTGTGAATTTCCACACGCTATTGGACTGGGAACTGGATTACAGGGGTGCGCGGGTCACACGCTCGCCTAGAACACGCGCAAAGCATACATTTGCGGACTTTAACAATAACAAGCTCAGACGGCAGGATGAACATACCGTTCCTAGCAGCAGTGGCAGTGGGCTACCAAAGGAGGAGGAGGAGGATAGTCAGGGCCAGAATATTCACACCCAGAACCAGCCTTTTCGGGATGCCTGATGACCAGGTGTATGGGAGGTACAGGTTTCCACCACACATCATACTGGACCTGGTGAGTGAGTGTGAGGATGACCTCACATCACCCACCCTGTGCTCCCAAGCACTCAGCCCCCTGGAGAAGGTCCTCAATGTACTGCACTTCTTAGCCACTGGATCATTTCAGCGGACAAGTGCCATAGTGGGTGGGGTGTCACAGGCCACCCAGTCACGCTGCCTACACCAGGTCTTGAACATCATCACTGCACGCCCATCAGTCCGCAGGCACATATACCTGCCCAGAACACCTGCAGAAAGGCATGCTGCCGCCCTGGATTTTTACGCTGTGGCACGATTCCCCAAAGTGCTAGGTGCCATCGACTGCACCCATGTGGCTCTACGTCCCCCCAGGGCATCTGAGCACATCTATAGGAACCGCAAGCACTGGCATTCCATCAACGTGCAGGTAGCATGTAATGCCAAGGGAATCATCACCTCAGTATATGCCAACTATCCCGGCTCCACCCACGACAGCTTCATTTACCGAATGTCCACCCTAAGCCGGGACCTAGAAGCTGGGCGGCATGGCGATACATGGCTGCTTGGTGAGTATGTATGCCACTGCACATGCATGCATGTTGGATACTGAGCAAAGTCACAACCCCACCAATGATACCAATCACCACCTCCACAGGGGACAGTGCCTACCCTCTCAGCCCCCACATGATGACGCCAATTCGGAACCCCACCACGCCACCCCAGGTAAGATATAACACAGCCCACATTACAACCAGGGGCATAGTGGAGCGCACATTCGGAGTGCTAAAGTCACGCTTTCGCTCCCTTGACCGTTCTGGCGGGCAGCTGTTATACGCTCCCCCAGTAGTGTGCAGGATCATAGTGGCAGCATGTGTCCTGCACAACGTTGCAACACGCCGGGGCCTGGCCGTGGACATGGTGGTGGCCCCACATCCCCAACCACATGCACAGCCGCTGCGCATGGGAGGGGAAAGGGCACGGGGGGAGGCAGCCCGTACACAGCTAGTGGCTAATTACTTCACATAGAAATCACACCCCTGTGGAGTGCACACTGCCCTGGCACATTCCATCTGACAATCAATGATGACTCAACCTGACACTGATCCTGAATGTCTGGAGAATGAACCGGGAATACCATGTCAGCCTGAGATTGTTCACCTGGAAGTGTCACAATGTGTGCATCCCTACCCACACAGACACCACCAATGCAGTTTTGTGAAGTTACACATTGAAGCAGCTAAAATGAATACCCACTTGCAAAATGCAACAAGAGGACAGTGCCATGTCAGCCAACCCAACCCCAGCACCGCCACACGACACACCGTGCCATGTCATGCTAATTGCAGGTAAACAAAGTAATCCCCACAACATGAAATCAGTCTCACTATGTACAGTGGCACTATTAGAAACCTGCAACACCTGAAATGCTCACAGCAATGCCGGACCAACAACATACTTGAGCACGTAGTACCATTAACATGACATCACAAATGTTACATATTAGTAGTCTCACCACCTGGAAATGCCTGCACTCCCACCACTACCAACTGTGCAGTGTTGTCGCCATGTAGAGTTGTAGGTGCACTGCTGCCAACATGGTCCCCATCTCCAGACTAGAGGTCCTTGTGTGGACATGAGGAAGGGACCTGCATATCGGGAGGTAGACACAGAAGAAGAGTTACACATCAATGCAACATGCAGTGTACAACACAACAGCAATATGCACTATGAATGTATACACAGTATTGACTACAGACTGGCCACACAGCTCATGGGAGTCCAACGTCACTGTGTAATTCACTGTCACTTGGGCACACCCTTTGCAAGCCCATGGAAACGGGAAGCAGGAGGGGTGTGTGTGACTCAAACCCAAGCATCTGAACCAAATACATTACAAGCCTGCATGTGCCCAGCCACAATGCAGCGTATGCCCACAGGAACCACGGAAGCCAACAGATCGTCCCAAAAAAATTGGGAATAAAAGAAATCAAAATAAAAATAAAAATAAAAAAACAATCAAAAATGGCCATTGATGGGCCCGGGGGGGTTGGGGAGGCCACCCAGGAGGTCCGAGGACAGGATGCACACCAGAACCCACCTGTGTGGATCCTGGGAAGATAAAACACCTCCATGGGCTCATGGCCCACACGGCTACCCTATTGTGGGAGTATCACTGCTGTCGCTATTATCACCCTGTGCAGCTGCATCCGGAGCTGGTTGCACTATGGGAGGCAGCCCACGCAAGGCCCTAGTCTGCTCCTCCATGGCTGCAAGCATGCGGGTGTGGTAGGTCTGGTTCTGGAGGATGAGTGTGCGGAGGTCCCCATGCAACAACTCACGGGATGCCCGGACCTCCGCCCTCGTTGCCTGCATCTCAGCTGAGAGCGTACGGGTGAGACGCTCCAGCTGCTGTTCTGTCCTTTGGTGTGTTGAAGCCTCAAGCTCAACAAGAGTCGTCCTGAGGTGAAGGAGCTCCTGCCTCAGGGCTTCCCTGTGGCCCTGGGACTCAATGGAGATGGCCTCCTGCAGAGTCGCCAGTGCCGCCCGCCTGTCCCTGTTGGACCCCAACATGTCCTCCCTGTGTGACTGGCAGAAGGAGTCGGTTGCCTGCTCTAGTCGCTCCATCAGCCTTTCTGGGGGGACAATGGAAGTGGCCACCCTATCCATGGCCTGAGCCATCATCTCGGATGATGCAGCCTGTTGGGTTGCCATACCGTAAATGGATTGCTCTCATGCGGTATTGCCGGGTGGCGTACGGCCACCACGTCGGCGGGCACCACACCTGTCTGGGGCAAGGCGAACTGCGCCTTGCTGTGCCGGCACTGCCTGAGGCTGCAGGACTGCATTCCCCCTCTGATCTGCTGGCCCAGGAACAGGATCAGATGTCGCGGAGTGTGACCCTGCATCCGTAACCACCGAAGGCGTAGCTGCCAACACTGACATCCCCATGGAGGGTCCTGACCCTGGTGCAGGTGGGTGAGACAGAACAGAATCCCTCCCTGGAACACTCACCTGCGACGGCACGTAGGTCTCATCCGAATCAACACCTGAGTACAGCTCGGGGGAGGTGCAGCCAGAGACACCCCTTGAGAGCACGACCTGCAGCACTTGTGGGTTCTCCCCCACCACCACACCACGTCCCTCACTGGTGGTTGGTCGGCCCTCGGACCCCTCCTGGGTCTGCACCATCTCCACAACCCCAGCAGTATCAGGTGCGTCTTCCCCTGCAAAGACATGAAAACAAAGAAATGGAAACAGGCATTAGCACCATGGCACACAATGAGGGCTGAGAAGCAAGAGAACCAGTACTTGATTGACACATGTCCCACATGACTAAAACCCTCCCATGCATGCACCCTCACTTCGTATGAAGTGCAGGCAAAAGGCACACACTGATGACACCAAGATGGAAGATGAACACATTTTCTGCATGCTGCCTGGCAGTGGCATCACACATTGGCCTGTGATTGCCAGGTGAAACACACATGCCATCACACAGATGGCATGTACCATTGCAATTGAGTGAAGATGGAGAGGAGGGCAGCACCTATTCATTCAGTCCAGTTCCCGCATGTAATTGCTTTTCTAATTCTAACAGGTCAGATTTTTCACCTGGAGCTGCCAGTCTGAAATGGTCCAATTGCACAGGGACATGTGTGTACAAATGATATCCAGGTAACAAAGTCACTCCACTTTACCATACCCATGTCAGACATGTGACTAGTGGACAGCGACATGCCTAGTGAAAGTGGTGGAATGCAAACAAACTGACTGAATGAACAGTGAAAAATAAGCAAATATGTTGTGGCAAGGTGACACTTCAAGGGCAACTGGCGTGCAGTTGGGCTAGATGTCTACTGTTGGCAGAAGGGATACTGCTATGGCCAAATGCAGCTGCGCAGGAAGGATTGCATGAAGCACATGGCTGACCCATACGACTCAGGCGCACACACTCTCACCTGGCACACAAACAGAAGCCCTCACACACACACCATGCACATGGATGACACACACATGCATGTGCACTCACCGGACAATGCCTCGTAATCAGCCAGATCTCCCACGCCTTGGATCTGTTCCTCCGTGACGTAGGTCCCAGCGACTGACTCATGTGGAGTGAGTTCCATGTCTACTACTGGAGACCCACCTCCAGTCACAAGAGTTGCGGCATGACTTGAGGCCAGCTTACTCTTTGCCCTGCGCTTTAGGTCATTCCAGCGCTTATAGCAATCATTGGCTGTGAGCCTCACAATTCCAAGGGCACTTACGATGTCCGCAACGGTCTGCCAGTGTGCCTGGCGTTGTGCAGGTGTGGCCTTGGATCCTGCAACAATGACCATCTCGTTGTCATGTCCGGACACATACTCGACAAGTGCATTCAGTTCGTCATCCGTGAAGCTGGGCTTCCTGGACGGGCCGGACTGTGTAGCCGTGTCTGGGGCATCAGCCTGTGCCGGACGAGCACTCTTCCTCTTCCGCTTGGAAGGTGGTGGTGATCCTGAGTGTCCTGCGCCGCTCTGGACACTAGGGGCAGGAGCCCTGGTGGACTCTGTATCAGGAGTGTGGGATTGCACACTCAGCATGGGAGTTGGTGCAGGCATTGGCTCTAGTGTGATGGTGTCAGGGGGAATGTCAGCAGCATGGACTAGGACCGACACTGTCCTGGCTGGGTGTGTGAGGGCTGGGGTGGATGGAGCCGCAGCTGCCCCTGCAGCCTCTCCGCCCTGCCTCCTTGTTGCAGCAGATGACCTTGCTGCCCCAGATCCACGTGGCATGATGGCATCAACGTGCACCAGCGCACGTGTCGTAGCCCTGCTGACCTGGAAGTCAGCCATGGAGTCAGCCAGGTCTGGTGCCACAATGGGCTGGTCCAACAAGGGCTGAGCATGGATGGTGTCAGCCACATCAGCCTCAATGGGAGGGGGGGAGGGGGGGGGATTATGGGTGCCCGTGACTGGTCCTCCACACATGGGGGGACAGGCTCACCCTGCAAGTTACGACCACGTCCCCTACCGGATCCACCACGGCCACCACTTGTGGCTCTTCCACCTTTGCCACCCTTACGGAATCCTCACCTCCCAGCCATGGCACTGATGTTAATGTGCGTATGGGAGTGGATGTAGACTATTGTCCTGGGCAATTGGGGGTCAAAGGGGTTGGGTACCAGATGGTAATTGTACCCTAGTGCTCTAGCAAGGCTGAATGTAACCCCTGGGGAAAGATGACGGGTCACGCAACGCACAGGAGGCCCAAAAAAGGGAGATGACGTGCACGCAACCCCTCCTAGACCACGTGTGCAGAAAGAAAAACCTGCACTACGCTGTGGCACCCAGAAACACAAGAATGAACGTATGCGTGTCACACGCAGCCTAGAATGACCTCTGAAGGGGTAGGCTACACACGGGGCAAGCACAGATGTTAGATACGTGCGTGACTCACCGTCTGCCTGGTAAACGAGCGTGTAAAAGGAGCACGTTTGGTTGGCAACACCCCCGCCAAAAGAAGATTTGTACGCTGTCTGAGGAGACAGGACAACAGTAGAAGGGAACACTGTTTGAGGGAACAGGCCCAGGTAAACCAGTAAAAGCGAAAGAAGAGAAAAATCTGTCAGAGGTAACAGGGAATACGAACTTGAAACGCCGTGAAGTAAATCGCGTGTGAAACGACAAGAAGTACAGAATTCACCCACTCGCTCTCCACGAAAAGCACGTACAAGGAAGTGGTGTTCTACGCGTACCTTTTATACAGGCCCACACGTCCAGCGTCACTTACGCGGCGTGTACGCGCTAGGGCCATTTCCACCAATTACACGCTTTGTCACTTCTGCGTGTAGGGACATTTCCTCCAATTACACGCTTTGTCACTTCTGCGTGTAGGGACATTTCCTCCAATTACACGCTTTGTCACTTCTGCGTGTAGGGACATTTCCTCCTATTACACGCTTTGTCACTTCTGCGTGTAGGGCCATTTCCACCAATCACACGCGATGAGACTCTGACGTGCAGTCTTTCCACGTGTGCTCTGTCATCACGTGCTGTGTGGGAAACACCCGTGCGTGTCACGTCACAGACGCGCTTACGCGCTGAGGGCCTTTGGTCCAATAGAATCGCGTATGCGTGCTGACGCGCTTACGCGCTAAGGGCCTTTCCTCGATTTTCACGCTGACGTGCAGGATTTTCACGTGCCAAATCACTCCGTACCAAGCTGGCCACGCGTAAGCACACGGAAGACCACGCTCCTGCCCAGAAGGCCGAACTACTGCCCCCCAGAGCCCCGAGCACGCTCCCACCTACCATCTGCTGCTGCCTGACTGCCTGCTGCCCACGTGCACTGCCATTTGCTGCCTGCACATCAGCCAGGGGTGCTGTTGCTGTGACCACCCCTGCTGGTACCGAAGACTCCCGACTGGAATTCCATCGCTCCACAGCCCAGCCCCAGGACCCAGTTGCCCACCCACTCCTGCCTCTGGGGTTGTCATGTCGGGGCAAACACCATCTGGGACCACTGACAACCCCCGGCCAGAGAGGCAGAGGGGCACCAGCTTCAGTGCCACCGAAGTTGGTGTCCTGGTGGAGCAAGTCCTGGGGCAGTATGATGCCCTCTTCGGAAGTTCCCGCGCCGACAAGGAAGGACGGACTCGGATCTGGACTGACATCGTGACTGCCATCAACGCGGAGGGGGTGGCAGTCCGGGACTTACAACATGTCAGGAAGCGCTGGGAGGACTTCAGGTCCAGGACCCTGAACAAGGCCCGGCGCCTCTTGAAGGCAGCGGATGCCAAGGGGCGCCGGGGCCACTTGTCGGAAGAACAGATGGGGGTCCTGGAACGCATATCCCCAGCGCTCCACGTCCAGGTCCTGGAGAAGCAGACCCGTCTGGAGTCGAGCGGTGAGTGTACATGCATCCTGATTGTGAGCAGTGCGTGTGGTGATTATTCGGTATTGTGCAGGTTGCACATCTGTTTGTATGGGGTCGAGTAAGGGTGGGGGTGTACATGGCCGTGGGGCTGACACATGCGAGGGCTGTAATGTGTGAGACATGGATGGTGCTTGTGTGTGTAGGCTTGCATGGCAAATGCAGTTGTGCGTGCACACATGTTTGTATGTATGTGTATGTAAGTAGACATGTCCGTGATGTCACGCATGTATGTTGTATTGGGCTGCATGTATGAGCATTGTGTACATGTGCATGTGTGTGTATTTGACAAGGGTGCAACAGTGATGCAACATGGATGCATGTGACTGCGGTATGTGTAAGCCTGATTGGCAGATGTGACATGGATGCCCGTCTGAACAGTGCGACACTTGGCCGAGGTGTACACATGCATGCAAGTGTGGTGGTGTGTGTACATGTGTGGTGCACTTCCTGTGTTGCATGTGATGTCTGGGTCACCTTTGGCTGCTCATGCTGTTGTATGTGTATGGATGGTGGTGGCAGTTGCGATATGGCTGTGGTATGGCTCATGTGTGCGAGTTGCAATGACATGTGTGTTGGGGATTGTGATGACATGTCTGAGGTTTGCCAATGCCACTCATGTGCAACTGTCATGTGTGTATGTGTCCATTGTACAGTGCCCTGATGCCTGTGTTTTGTTTCTCCCTGTGTGCAGCGTCAACTGATGAAGAGGGCGGAGAAGGTGCTGTGGAGCACAGCGGCGGGGATCCGACCGCCAGCCGGAGACGCAAGGCCCGGCTCCCCTCCCGTGTTGTCATCTCGTCGGGGAGTGAGGAGTTCGGTGCCGCGTCCCAGGCCGCAGCTGCCGGGGGGAGGTCCAAGAGGCAGAGGTTGGAGTTGGACTCCTCGGCAGCAGAAGGGGCAGCTGGGACCCCACAGGGCCCAACAGGGGAAGATGGCACGGAGTCATCCAGGTTGGTGGGGGGTCTGGTGGAGGAGGAGGCCGTGCAAGCACCAGAGACGGGGTCTGGAGGTGGGGATCCCACTGGTGCTAGTGGTGCAGTCCAGGACCAGGGACAGGAGGCAGCACAGGCCGCCGCGGAGGTGCCTGTGTGCAATCCTGTCCCCGATCCTGTCCCTGCATCATCTTGCACCAGCAGGGATGCCTACGTCCAGACCCGTTTCCAGGCAGGGGTTGTGCTGACGTCAACTGGCCTTCCTCTGCCTGCGGACGTGGCTATCCAGGTCCGGGTTGAGCCTGTCCTGGCTGGTGTGGCGTTGCGTCAACGGGCCATGCGAGGTGACCTGCAGTCTTTTCATGGAGAGACTGCACGTCATCTCGAATGGCTCGTTGACCACGTCAGCCTGCTAGGACAGGTCACCCAGGCCGGATTCCTCCGTCTGATGGGGCTTGCTCCGACCCCCTCCTCAACTGGACCCCCTACGCGCCAGTCGTCCTCCGTGCCATCTTCCCACCCATCAGTCACCTGGGTGCCCTGTGGAGCTGCCTCTGACGGTGCGGCCAGGCTGGTGGAGGAGGCATCCCTGCCACAGTCGGGAGTCGGTGGTCCAGCAGGGGTGGCCACATCAACAAGTGCACCCCAGCCGGCGGAGGATGTGCAGGCAGCAGGAGGCAGTGCACGGGCAGAGGCAGAGCAGCAGCAGCAGCAACATGGTGGGAGCCATGAAGGCTCGGGGCTTTCGACATCGGAGGGGCAGGCATCGGCCGGAGGGCAGGGGGACCCAGGACAGAGAGTGTCTTCCGTGTGGCAGCGGTTGGGCCACGCCATAGGTGCGGAGCGGCGGCGGGCGGAAGATGCGCGGTTCACAATGGTCAGGGCGGAGAACTCCATGCGGAGGGCCCTGAGGCGGGCCGAGTGCCTCGAGGCAATCCGCAGGGGGTTGGAGGAGGACACAGCGTCGTCCCTGCGGACCCTCGGGGCCATGGAACTGGACCGCCTCCGGGACATCGAACAGGAGTTCGATGATGCCCTGGCCCGGGACACCACAGAGTGAGCCGCTGGACTTGCCCGCCGCCTTTGTATATAGTTCTTTAGTTTTAGGTTTCCTTTCTTTCGTATTATGATTTGGAGTCGACGGACACTGCTCCACTTTTTGTATATAGTTGATTTTTAGGTAGATTTTTTAGTAGGTTTCCTTTGTTCAGTTGGGCTCATGGACCCTTGTTATTTTTGTACATAGTTCTTTATTGCATGGAGATTTTTTTACATTTGACTTTGGACAAAAAAATTTTCTATTTGGATTTCAAGTTTCATTTTTTCATACGGACATGCAGCTTACTTTTTTCTCATTCACATTGTAGTTAGTTTTCTTTCTTTAGCATTCTTATTTTTTTTCAATACAATTTTGTTTGCATACTTCACTGTGTGGTATCATCTCATTGGTTTCATGCATGTCATGTTGTGTGTTTTCCCATTCAATTGCAACCATTGTGTGTGACGGACATGGCTTCATTAGCTTCATGAACATTGGGGGTGTAACATGTGATTTCCATTTCCATGTGGGTGAATGGGTTACTTGGTAGGGCTTTTTGGCTGTGGAGGCTGACCATTACGCACATGATTGGGGATTGTGAGGACCTGGTGGGGGCTGCCCATGGTGGCAGGGCGGTGGGGGGTGGTGGGAGACATGATTGGGGGCCTGGTGGAGGATGCCCCTGGTGGCTGGGGGGTGGGGGTGGTGGGAGACATGAGTGGGGCCTGGTGGAGGGTGCCCCTGCACTGCTGGGGGGTGGGGGTGCAGGGGGACATGAGTGGGGGCCTGGTGTGGTGCAGGGTGACCCTGGATGCTGGGGGGTTGGGGGTGGTGGGAGACATGATTGGGGGCCTGGTGGAGGATGCCCCTGGTGGCTGGGGGGTGGGGGTGGTGGGAGACATGAGTGGGGGCCTGGTGGAGGGTGCCCCTGCACTGCTGGGGGGTGGGGGTGCAGGGGGACATGAGTGGGGGCCTGGTGGAGGGTGACCCTGGATGCTGGGGGGTGGGGGTGGTGGGAGACATGATTGGGGGCCTGGTGGAGGGTGCCCCTGCACTGCTTGGGGGTGGGGTGGTGGGAGACATGAGTGGGGGCCTGGTGGAGGGTGCCCCTGCACTGCTGGGGGGTGGGGGTGCAGGGGGACATGAGTGGGGGCCTGGTGGGGGCTGCCCATGGTGGCTGGGGGGTGGGGGTGGTGGGAGACATTAGTGGGGGCCTGGTGGAGGATGCCCCTGGTGGCTGGGGGGGTGGGGGTGGTGGGAGACATGAGTGGGGGCCTGGTGGAGGGTGCCCCTGGTGGCTGGGGGGTGGGGGTGGTGGGAGACATGAGTGGGGGCCTGGTGGAGGGTGCCCATGCACTGCTGGGGGGTGGGGGTGCAAGGGGACATGAGTGGGGGCCTGGTGGAGGGTGCCCCTGGTGGCTGGGGGGTGGGGGTGGTGGGAGACTTGAGTGGGGGCCTGGTGGAGGGTGCCCATGCACTGCTGGGGGGTGGGGGTGCAGGGGGACATGGGTGGGGGCCTGGTGGAGGCTGCCCCTGGTGGCTGGGGGGTGGGGGTGGTGGGAGACATGAGTGGGGGCCTGGTGGAGGGTGCCCCTGGTGGCTGGGGGGTGGGGGTGGTGGGAGACATGAGTGGGGGCCTGGTGGAGGGTGCCCCTGCACTGCTGGGGGGTGAGGGTGCAGGGGGACATGAGTGGGGGCCTGGTGGAGGGTGGCCCTGGATGCTGGGGGGTGGGGGTGGTGGGAGACATGATTGGGGGCCTGGTGGAGGATGCCCCTGGTGGCTGGGGGGTGGGGGTGGTGGGAGACATGAGTGGGGGCCTGGTGGAGGGTGCCCCTGGTGGCTGGGGGGTGGGGGTGGTGGGAGACATGAGTGGGGGCCTGGTGGAGGGTGCCCATGCACTGCTGGGGGGTGGGGGTGCAGGGGGACATGAGTGGGGGCCTGGTGGAGGCTGCCCCTGGTGGCTGGGGGGTGGGGGTGGTGGGAGACATTAGTGGGGGCCTGGTGGAGGGTGCCCCTGGTGGCTGGGGGGTGGGGGTGGTGGGAGACATGAGTGGGGGCCTGGTGGAGGCTGCCCCTGCACTGCTGGGGGGTGGGGGTGGTGGGAGACATGCATTGTTGATCAGTAGTGCAAGGTGACATGTGGGTTGGCTGGGGGGCATGCCCATGGTGGATGGGCTGCCTGCGGGACATGAGCAGGGGTGCAGGGTAGTCCCCCGTGGTGTGGGCTGCCTGCAGGGGCCGTGGAGGTTGTGGAGCATACACCTGGGAGGACCCACACGGCCAATTCACGTGAAGTACTCCCCAGAACCCCTGAAATACACATACCCTGCAGAAATCGCGTGTGGAACTTCCCGCGCACCCCTGGAATACACATACCCTGCTGAAATCGGGTGTGGAACTTCCCGCGCACCCCTGGAATACACGTACCCTGCTTGCACGGGGCCAATCGCGTGTGGAACTTCCCGCGCACCCCTGGAATACACGTACCCTGCTTGCACGGGGCCAATCACGTGAGAGACTTCACGCCAACCCCTGAAATACACGTAGCCCGCTCCCCCGGCCCGATCGCGTGAGAAAGTTCACGCGAACCCCTGTAATACACGTAGCCCGCTCCCCCAGGCCCGATCGCGTGAGAAACTTCACGCGAACCCCTGAAATACACGTAGCCCGCTCCCCCAGGCCCGATCGCGTGAGAAACTTCACGCGAACCCCTGTAATACACGTAGCCCGCTCCCCCAGGCCCGATCGCGTGTGGAACTTCCCACGCACCCCTGAAATACACATACCTTGCACGCACTGGGCCAATCGCGTGTGGAACTTCCCGCGCACCCCTGAAATACACGTTCCCCGCTTGGCGTTTGCTGTTTGCCAGCCCGGTGAACTGGTCCAGGGTTAGCGCAGCCCTTTGCGATGATTTAGCGATTTTGATGGCTTTTCCTTGCGCGAGGGCGTTCTTGGGGGCGTAACTGGCGCTGCTGCAGGGTCGCTGCGATTCTCTGCGCCACGGCTGGTTTGGGAGCCTAAAATCCATGAATACGCTGTGCGCGGAAATCGGTTTTAGCGCACGTGCCTGGCGCAGTCAATCGCACGCGGACACTCTGCGCCAGCCGCTTGCGACACTTTTCTGCGAAATTCTATGAATTACCCTCTAAAAGTTTCCATAGACCATAGTTGAAATGTTTGACTCTATGGATGTGATATGCTGCAATGGTTGTTGCCAGGGTATAGAGTCTTGGGTGCATGGCCATTTGGCCCTGCACCCAAGACTCTATGCCCTGGCAACAACCACCGCAGCATATCACATTCATATTTGCTTATAACTTTGGGTGAAAAACAAATGTATAAGGAACAAAGGTATTAGATACTATGGATGTGATATGCTGCTATGGTTCTCCTTATTATTGTATACTTACTGTTTGGTCTAGTAACGGGAGTCCATGTTTTTCTTGTTAATTTGTGTGATAAAAGAAAATAGCATGTTAGTATTAGTATTTTGCAATGACTTATTACATTGTATAATCAATATACTTTTCTTTTTGGGACCCTCATATTTAGTAGATTACAAATCAGAGTACTGTGCAATTTGCTCAGTTTCTGTATTTGTTGCTAAAATCATTGGGTCTGTGGGAGAAAAAAGAAAATCCATGTTGGATTAAAAAAAACCTTTTTCTGTTATGCTACAGTTTATTTGTTTGTTTGTTTTCAGTGTTCACTTGTTGTTTCTGGCTAATGCTTACTACTTTGGTTTGTTGTATTTTCTTGGAGCAGTAACATATTATTTATTTGTTTTGATATTATAAAATTTTGGAGCAGTTAGATACCAATTGGCGTATTCTAACTGTCTATTTTTTTTATATATTTTAGTGGTATTCATTTATCTGATTAGTTGTTGTAGAATCTTTGAGCAGTTAGATAGCTTTTGGAGTATACTAACAGTATATATTTCTAACACAAATTTACTTAGGGTTTAAATACAGTTTAGTTATCAAATTTTGGTTTTAAGAACATCAAATAAGCGTTTGTAAGATTTCCTGGTAATCTCTGCTTTAGAGTAATGGTACTATCATTACATTCAAACCATCCACATTTCTTTTTTATATATGCAGTGTAGTGCCCTGAATTCGTTGTGGCTCCTGTGTTGTATATTATACCTATTGTTGTGAAGGTTTTCTTACCAAGTGATATTTGACCATGTGTGAATCCATTCAGCTTGCAGTTGTTTTTGGTACCATCTGCATTGTAACGTGGAAGCATTAGTGTTATGTATTTACTATGTGTTTGTATTACTAACGTGGAGCGATTATTTCAATTGCAGGTAGAGCATAATCTACCATGGTTTGCATTTTGTACAAGTCGCTGAAATGGAATGGATTCACAATTTGGTATTGATATATATATGAAGCGTTCATTGGGGATTTCTTCTTGTGTCACATTGTTGCAGAGAGTGCATGTATGTTTCCACATGTATGAAATCTGAAAGATTTCATTTATAGGTATGTTTTTGTTTTCCAGTACTTGTAGTAAGTACATTAGAAATTCTTGTGGATCTTCCTGTGAATGTATAGTGAATTTCACCATTCCAGCACAGTAGTCCAATTGTTATCTTATTCCAAAAACACTATACGTGTTGTCAGGATTGTTTGCTGCATTTCTGTGAAGTACTAACATTTGCAAACACAATGGGTCTGTACTGTGTAAGTAAATGTTGTCAACAATTGGTGGTAATTGAAATAGAATATTCATTGCTACATTTGTGTAGCAACTTACACCAACTATATTTTAGAATTTAAATGGTCCAGGTAGTTCTGTATCTAACTGCTTTTTTTTGGAGTTTGTCTTCCTTCTTTAAAGAAGTAACTGGTTTACTTTTTGCTTGTGGTACTTGATGAAGTATTAGTTTCTTTTACTCTCTTTGGAGGATTTGCAGTGACATCCTGTTGCATTTCTGTTTGATTTATTTTTCTTTTATAACGTTTTACTTTTTGTGGAACAGAATATGTGTTTAGGTGGGGGGTGCATAGTGAGAGAAGTCTATTGTATTCTAAAATGCAAGGAATAGCAGCGTTTATTTTACTTGCATCAAAGTTGATTAGAAATAGACCGTCAAGTGTACGTAAGCGTGATAGTGCTACATAGCTCATGCCTTCTTTAAAGACTGTGTTACCAATATCTATCATTGCTTTGTCTAGGGTTAGACCTTCTGATTTATGAATCGTTACTGCGTATGCAAGAGTTACAGAAAATTGTTCTCTGCGTACATACATATCTTTGAAGAGAAGGAATCTATCCTTTTTACTTCTGAAAGTTTGTCAAAGAGTATATTGACAAACTAAATTTTGTTGTCGCGTGGATATGTTTGAAATCCAACAACTGTACCCAGTGCTCCATTAACTAGACCTTGGTCCACGTCAAGGTTACGTTTAAGCATTACTCTGCAATTTAAGGATAATTTTAATATCTTTAGCCTGCTGTGTTTGAGATTGATTTTTTTAAACTATTTAGTCTTGTTGTGGCTTGGTCACACATGGGTAGTGTCATACCATGTACATCTAGTTTGTCTGTGGCGCTAATTTCCATGATTGGTTGCATTTCTTTACTTAGCATGATTTCATTGAATTTGAAACAGCTTGCAAGAGTTGGCATTAAGGCCATACAATTGACATTTTTGTGGGCTAATTGTTCCATAACATCTGTAGCACATGCATTATCGCCATAAAGTGCATTAATGTGCTGGGTTTTCAATATTCCTTCTGCTTCTTTAGAAAGTATACCAACTCTGATACTTTTTAAAATGTTGGCATAAGTGAGATCTGCAGATTGCCGCATGTTTTCTGTTAATTCTCTGTATTGGAAATGTTGCCAAAGGTTGACATTTCCAATGCTGCCAACAGTTTTACGGCAGAGTTTGTGTCCTAATGTTTTAAAAATAGGCTCACCTTTTACTGGTGTTAATTGAAGCAGATCTCCAAAAACAATAATGTGTTTTCCTGCAAAGAGCTCTTCATAGTCTGTTTTGAGTACTTCTTGTAATCTGAGGTGAATCAAAGCTAACATTAGGTTGGAGACCATGCTCACTTCATCTATTAGTAGCATTTTCATTTGTTTCAATACTCTGCGTAATTCCATTGCAGCTTCTGCAGAAAGTTTGTAATAGTCTAATTTGTTCTGGTGTTCTACTGGTAATAGTAGTAATCGGTGTAATGTAACACCACCTATGTTGTAGGTAGCTAAACCTGTGGGGGCAGTGACAACAGCTGACAGTTTGTTGTTTGTCAATTGTTGAAGGAACGTACTAATGATTTTGATTAGGAATATTTTGCCAGAACCAGCTTCACCACTGACGTACAGTAGTATAGGTTTATAATTATGGCAAGAACATTCTTTATTTTCATGTTTTACACCATGTGTAATTTGTTTTGTTACTTCTTGAAAAATGATGCTTTGCTCATTGTTTAGTTTTGATTGTAGTATAGTTAAGTCTTCCTTATCTTCATACTGACACATTGTGTTTTCTACTTCTATCATAGCTAATTCTGCCTCATTTATTATTAGTGGTTCTCCCAGTGGTTCTTGGCTTCCTGTTACAGAAGGTTGACTACTGTCAGGAGTGTCCTTATCTAGTTGGGCTTGGAGTTCTTCTTCGTGTTGCTGTTCATTATGCAACATTGTTTTGTACTGTGTAAAATTTACATCAGTTATAGTGCTTTCATTTGCTTTGAAAGCATCCTCATTTGAGTCATAGTTATCTAGTAATTGTTCTTCTTTTCTCCATGGTTTGAAGAGTTGTAGCAGGGACATGTAATATACTTCTTTATGTTGAGGAGTCTTTAATGACAATTTGATATGATTAATTAAATTTGGTTTAGTGAGTTTAACTAAGCTGCCTTCACAGTTTGTTACTCTATATTTACCTTTTTTTTCATCAGGTTTCATATTATTTTTGTACGTGTAGTTTTGGGCTATGTGGTATAGACACATGTTTTCCAAAGTATTACTTCTGTTTGGGTAGTATGTGTCCAATAAATTGTTCTTTAAAATGTCTTGGCTGTTGGAATCATGTTTGGCTATTGTTTCTATATCTTCATATGATTTTAGAACTCTTTTTCTAGATTTAGCTGGACCAAGACTTAGCCACACCATATTTTCAGATTTACCAAACAATGCAGTACCAGTTAAACGATCAGCTGCTTCATATGATCCACATTCTCTATGGGTGAGCATTTTTATGCCCAAGCTGTATAATTTCTGAGATACTGTTTTATCTGATGACAGGTCATTCCAGAGGTCTTGGAGCTCTGTCTTTTCTGCTTTAGTTAAGTATGCTGTGACATATCGTGCAACTGCAGTAGAATTGTCTGCAATGTACTGCACATCTATGTTTGCATTCCATAAGTGGGCAATGATTGCATTATAATCATTGATATATTTTTCTTCTTCTTTTCTTTTTATGTAATATGTATTTTAGGTGACTTACCTTTAACACTATGTATAACTGAAGACATGAGGTTGTTCACTTGACCTGCATTTGTAACTGGTCTAGGGAAACCAAATCGGCATTTGGTGTAGTATTTCCCTTTGTTTATGTATTTGCGACAACAATATTTTCCACATTTGTGTCTTTGGAATTGTAAAATTTGTGCATGAAGGTCACTATTTGTGGCTTCTGATGGAATTTCACAAGTGACATATTTTTCTATAAACTGTAAAACAGTGGCATCACTGTCTTGACCAAATTTAGGAGCATCTTTAATCCATAAAAGCATGTGGATATGTGGTGCTCCTCTGGCTTGGTATTCTTTTCTCCAAAAGAAGTGTTGCACTTCTCCAAGGGGAGGAACAGTTTTATTACAAATAAAATGTAGCATAGCAATGAAGCGATGGTGAAAATATCTTGAAACATCAACAGGATCCAAAGAACAAAGTTCTCCAGGTGTAAGTATATCTATGTTTGTTTTGTTTTTATTTGATATGCGTAGGAAATCATGTAAATCTTCCCATGCATATTCTGCACAACCTAATGTAACAAACCAAGTGGGTGGGCCAAGGTTTCTGATCATACAACGTACATCTCCATGACGTCGAAACCAGCACTTTTCAGTACCACGCATATTTGCTAATAGATTTGTAATATTTGATTGTAAAACCTCATCCTTTTGTTACACGTTTTCTAATAATTGTTTAGCTGTCATATTTTGAAAGTGTGATCCTGATTTTAATATGTGTGCGACTCCGTAACATAAAGTTGCTAGTTCACTTTCAAAGAGTAGGTGGAATATGTATTCCACATTTTGTCTAAATCTGGGATCTTCAGAATACATCCGTAATGAGCGGTATTCTGAAGCTGATATTTGAATAGGTCTATCATCATACCTTCCTCCTTTGCCAGTAGGAAAGAGTAGAGGAAAAGCACGTGCTTCTATACTTTTTTCCCATATGCTGATTGGCGATCCTTTTGTTTGACGTATTTGGCAAGTTTCCAGTGCATCTTCTACGGTGTCATTACAGTGCAAAGGATGAATTGTATAATGGTGTAAAGTATTTGATATTGTAGCAGGATCTAGTAGCTCAAATTGACCAGCTTCTTGTGTTTCTTGAATTATTTCAGTTGTATCTTTCAAGTGTTCTTCAATATTAATTTCTTTGTAATTTTCATTATTCTCTTTAAGATATTGGAAGGCTTGTCTAACTTTATATAAATCTACCAGCTGTTGCCATATTGTTTGTCTTTTGTAGGTACTCCATTTACTAAGATAATTAAAGATTGCTGCATTGGACATTGCACTCCTAGAGTATGCACATTTTCTTTTAGTTCTAATGGTAAATAAACTACTTTTCCACGAATGCCTTTTACCAATTCAGAAGCAGGTAATTTTGCTGTTTTTGGTTGAAGGCGTATTATTGCTTGAAATGGGTGTACTGTTTGAATTATGAAGCTCTCATATAAATTAAGTTGTTTTAGAGGTTTTGGTACTGGGTATAATTCCAAATTATTTGTGATAGCACATGAAGGAGTTTGGTTGTGGTCAAGTTTTGTAGTGCAGTAACTGCAAAGTATTAAGGGCTCAGTTATTTCGTATTTGTTTTCTGCTACAAGGTAGAGAGCTAATTCAAGCCATTTAGAATCTTCATTGTCTTCTATTTTGTATGATAGGTCTACAGTTTTTGTGTTACTTTTATAAAATGTTCTACGGCAACATACACATACATGGTTTGGTACTTCAGCTGATGTACTTTTAAATTTCAGTATTTCTTTTTTGTATGTGTTTAGCAAAAGGTTGCCATGTGTAGAATTGTTGCTTAATTGGTTTAAAGCTATTTCATTCTGTAAATGGCTTTCACTTCCAAAATAATTTTTCTGGATATAGTGAATTTCTTCAAGTAGGTCTTTTGCTGTACCATGTAGAAGGATGTTATTTAACTTTGCTAGTGCTAAAGCAGGACTTTTAGCATAGTACAGTTTATAGACTAGATTTCTTATAGTTGAATGATGTGTTAATATCCTTTTGATATCATGGAAAGTGGTTTTACAAGTAGGTCCTGTAATGCAAGCCAATGAATGTCCTTGTAGTCCTGTGTACTTGCGCACTGGACAGGTATCCAAATTTTGCAGTAATTTAATTTTGATTTTGTCTTTGCTTTTTACATATTTATTGAGGAATTGGCGTAAAGATTTGAAACATTGTTTGGGAATGTTACACATTGAAGTGCATGGCCATTTGCACACTAGACATTCTGATTCAGTTGAATGGAGGGGTAACTTTAAGTTTTCAGGGCATATTTTTGTAAGGAGTACTCCTTGTTCCATTATGGTATTATTCACTTTTTCATAACCTCGACCACTGCTATGTATGGCAATTGTATTTGTTTGCTTTTATTTGTACGCTTCTTCATTAAAATATGGTTCTGTGCTCGTAGTGTGATTCCATTCACCTCTGCAGATACTTAAGAAGTTCTTTCTGTTGACATTTCGCTTATTGAGAAGTCTTTTTTGTAATTTAGTTATTAGTTTTGTTAGTGGTTTCATTTTGTTTAACAGTAAAATAAATAACTTTCTTTTCAGAAGAATTGCACTGTCCATCAACGCTTCTAAGATTAATTTCCTACGATATGTTTTAAGCATTGAACCTGATTTCTCTCCTGTTTTTATAAGATTTTGAAGGACTTTGTGATGGTACATTTTGGCTAAAATACTTTTCTTGGTATGCTTACTTTGCACTATATTAAAATTTGAAGAAGTAGTTTTATCTGTAGGGATAGCTGATTTTCTGTTAATTGTTTTTTGGTTTGTTTTACATTTTGATAGAGGAGGCAAAGTTTTTGTACTTGAAACTTCTTGTGTTTCACTAAATGACTGTATTAGCTGTTTTGTTTCAACTTTTTTTTACAAATTCTGCTAGAGATGGATGCTTATGTTGGACACTTTTATTTTCATTTGCTCTACTTTTGCGTTGCTTTCTACAGACTTGACTTTTGGTAGGCATTCTTTAGGGTCTGTTGAAAAAAATGAAGAAGATATGGGTTGGCGTGTTCTGGAATGTATGTGTGCTGTGTTCATGAGTGTTTGAGTAAGATGATAAAGATGTATGTAATGGTGTGTGATTGTGCATTGGGAACTACAACTAGTAGGGATAGGTATTCTTGAATTTATGTGTTACTAAACTGGGGTTCAGATGACAAAAATAAGTAAGCTAGTGGTGTGGAAAAGTACAAATAGTAAATCTTATGTATACAATTAAAACAGTTGTTTGTTCTATAATATGAAAATTGTAGCGGTTCAGTTGGGTAATTTGTGTGTCCAAAAATAGGAATTTGTGGGCCATTCTGGCTGTAAATCTGTTAACTATTTTGTATAGACAACAAATTTGTTCCGAAATACACTGGGAAGAAACAAAAGACCACCTACCTGGGGTTATATAGGATGAACCGGTGTCTGAAGAAACCCTGGTGTTTCTTCGAATTCGGCGTGAACCTTCGAAGAGTAAGAGAAATCCCCCTGAGAACTCCTCAAAGGACCTGCAAGAGCTTGTCCTTCGTGAAACTCTGAGGGAAACCCTCGTGGGGAATAATACCCTGGAAGAGCTGCTGGTGGGCGTTGTCTTCCTGCAGAGACCCGGTGAGAAAACTGGTCTGGATATTCTTCTGGCTGTTAAGACGAGTGGCCTTTGAAACTGAGCTAAATATAGTGGGTAAAATGAACACAATTATTCCTGAAAGTAAGGAAAGGAGAGGTTTCTATAGAAGGTTCTAAGAGCTTACCATGTGTTGAACATGAAGAGTGCGGAGAGGTAAGGAATCTCCATCGTATTGCAAAAGTAAGATGGCACTAAGATGAGGGAAAGAAAAGACCCGTAAGATTTAGGGTGGATGTATCTAGTCCTATAAGAGTAGGATGAACTAGGAGAAAAGCCTACCCTTTCACTTCCAAGTCTTTTTGAGCCAGCCTGAGTGGATGAGGAGAATCTGGAGGTTCCCAACAAGGTATTGCTACAAAGGAAGGATGAGGAGTTAGAAACAGAAGTCCGATCGCCGGGGGCGATCGAAGAGGTGAGATGGAAAATAGATTAGTTCCTAGAGACTCCCTAGAGGGAGGTATGGAGGAGGTTCCGGGTCTAAGCGTGCTTAGAAGTAGAATCGATCCCGGAAATAAAAATGAAAGGTTCCGTAATGCCTTCTGAAATAAAAGGGAGGAATGGAGAACAAGAAGGTGAGTAAAGTACACAAGAATGGTTGAGAGAAAATGTTTTTGTAATCCTAGCGAGGCAAACTTACGAAGCGTGTGCCGGTGTCATGACCGCAGCCTCCAGGGAGTCAGGTTTAGCCCAACTGCCTCGGAAGCTGGGTCACAACTTCATTTTCAGGCACCCATCGGCTCCCATAGGGGCCTTATGGACCTTGTCCTGGCGCCAGTGGCGCCAGGCTCATAAGGGGACCCAGTCCCGGCACAGGACGTGCCGGGCTCATGATGTAAGGAATGGTGCTTGGGTGGACCTACCGGCTGCAGACCATGCTGCTCACTCCCCTGCAGGATGAAATCCTCATCCATCCATGGCTGGAACTACTTTACCTTCTGGGTGTGGCCAGCACCACTCCCTGGGACTGGATACTGGAACTATTCTGGAAGCTGGGACTTCTTACCTGGGCGAGGCTGCTGTGGAAGGAGACACCTAAGCACTCCAGTAGGACTATTTAAACCACGCCCGATCAGAGCAACGTGCTTCGCGTTATTCTGCAATAGCAGCAAGACGCTCACCGTGTCAGCTCCAGAGAATCTTCAACTTCTGCATCTAGGGAAGAGAAATCCGTAATCTTACCTTCTGAAATACCATCTTCGTCTTCTGCAGCATCTGAGAAGGGAAAAGAACACCAGGTTTGCACGAGATAACAACCAGCGCAGCACTTACCCAATCCATCGGTGCATCTCAAGCCACGGGCTGCAGCTTTCCATTTTTCGGCACCCTGTGGAAGCAAGGACATTGGTTAGTAACCATCGTGAAACTTTCCCTACCTGCGCTGCATTCTTCTCGCCTCCGCCGACGCTGCTACTCGCATCTGCAAAACAAAAGGACATCATTAAGAAATACAAAACTCCATCCATACGCACGTGTTTTGGGCAGCTCTCATCTTTCTCACTCCTCGGCGCATTCCTCGACATCTATTTTTCTACCCAGCTGCTTCTGCAACCTGAAAAAGGAAAAGAGACATTAAGAAGTGCTTTAAACTTCGAATTGACATTTTCTACTTACTTGCCTGCAATACCTTCGCCTTTCCATCGCTCTCCATTCAAGCAACCGCCGTTCGTGCTGCTAACGACGGCCTAGCTCCAAATCTTCATCCTCTGCAACCAAGAGGCTGGACAATTAACCAGTGAAGTAACTGGCTTCGGCGCCCCTGCACAGACGCAGGATGGAGAGCTCCGCTTTCACCTATATAAGGTGAGCTCATTTAGCCTACGTACTACGTGGGGAGTACCAGGAAGGGGAGTCAGCTTGCCCGGTCAGGCTTATATATCCTATTAACCCCTTGCTCTCCCAATTGCAGACACCTCACCCTTCAGATCAAGATCTCAGTGAGGAGAGGGCCTTTCCAGGGTGACATTCGAGGTCTGCGCGTGACCCTAGAAGACTCCGAGAACCCCCAGCCCAGACCTGCGCCTCCGAGGGATTCAGGTGAGCGTTACAGCCCGCTCCTGAGAGAGTAGCAACGCATCTTCCTTCTGTTGTCGCTGAATTTTAAGAGAGTGAACAGGAAGTGATGGTGGAAGGTTGGGAGGCTTCCTGGGAATTAACAACTAGCCTGAACTGTACGCTAGCAATGGTAACCGCTGCGGCGGCCATCTTGGAATCAGTTTCAACTAGACTGTGGTGTGGACGATTTCCTGGTGCAGAAGTGGCGGCCATGTTGAAAATAGGTTGGAAGGCAAAATGCACATTAGAAACCATCACAAAATTGCTGTTTACGACATGGAGATTTTTTGACAAAATGGTACACAATCTCTATTTGTAGGCACCAAAATAGCTTGTATTAATGTTATAGTATGTTTGATTAATAATACAAATATTATGGTGATATTCTACTTACTTTTTTTCTTAAATTAACAGGTAACTTCTTAGTTCTTCTTTGTTCTTCGAATTCGGCTGCTTCTTTTCAGTAGACTGGTCTTCACTGCAATTGTAAAAGCTTCAAATTAGTAACTTTGTTTGTATATAGTGCTGCTTTTAATTTAGATATTGATTTTTTTAATTGAAATCCTCAGTGCCTTCTTTAAAACCATTAAACTAATTTATTTACATAAGATACATTGCATCAGTTCAGTACATATGATATGTTCTTAATGAACAAATTGCATTGAATGACTAACTGTAGCAAAAAAAAATATCTTTACTATGTCTTGTGAAATTTATAATATAACAGTGAATACTACTATTTCTGTAAGTAAGCTGTTCTAGGTAATAGCGCCTCAATGTCATGTCTAAATTAAAGTAATTAAGTAAATAAATAAATAAAAACAAAAAAATATGAAATTGTATAATTATTTTTTTAAAGATTTAAACATAGATTGTGCTTGCATGCAATTTTGTTTGAATATATGTAGTCTATATATTTCATTTAAAAAATGTTAGTTTAACATGATTTGAGTGTGTGTGTATAAAGAAGGTAAATAGTATAAAGGTTTATAAGTGATAGTTGATTTTAGGATATTGAAAAAAATACAGTAAATTCATTTTACAGATTACACAAGCTAAAAGTCTGTTTGAAAATGTGTTCATCTACTGTACAGAAAATATGTATACCTGAAGTTTATGTTCATGCATATGGATATGCATGGAGCTGCAAGTAGAAATCTTGGAGACTTGTACAGTATTTCTGGTAGGTGGTGCTTGCCAATGATATGACACTTGTACTCAGAGAGATTCACAGTACATTTGCAGTGCTGATCTATGATGATGCAGTTAGATCTAGAGGTCTTGAATGTGATTGGTGCATGGTCATGTGATTTTTTAGCTACATCCAATGAGGCAATGGCAGAGAGAGTGAAGTGGAAATGGTAGAAGGGCTGTTCATGTTACGAGATGTCCGCGGACGTGGCAGTAGTTCGTGGACATCGGGAATTACATCCGGGGATTTTTGGGTTCAGAAGTCATGCAAATGAGAATAAGCACTGAAAGGGATTGGTCAGGAAAGTTTAGTGGGTGTGTTGTGCCAGGAGAGAGTTTCTCAGATACTCTTTTTGCTGAAAGAACAAAAGATAGCTATGGCTGTGTGTTTCAGAAAACAGATTGTTTGGATTTTGGGAGATTCGTGGATACATTAGATTCCAACATGTGGAAGTACACTGGCATGGAGTACATGGAATGAAGTGGTTGGACTTGCTACCTCTCTGTGCTACTTTGGAGACAGAGCAACATCCAGACATAATTGTAATTCATTGTGGAGGGAACAGTTTAGGACATGTGACTGGATTTTTTTGCAATTTGCTATGAAAGAAGGACTTGGGAAGGTTATGGACATGTTTCCTAATTGTCAAGTGATATTTTCACGGATTGCGCAGAGAAAAATGTGGCTTCGCTCTTCTTCATTTGGTCCACAAATAGAAAAAGCAAGGTGCAATGTTAATAAGGCTGTTTGTGCCTTTCTTAGAGATTTTGGCATGTCCTCTTTTCACAATGAAAATATTATGTTTCGTAGTACATACATTTTTCGCAGAGATGGAGTCCATCTTACTTATGCTGGCAATCAGATTTTTCTGAGAAATGTACAAAGTGCATTGCGACCTTATTTGGAATTACAACAACCATTTTGATGTAGGTGTTAAGCATTTATAATTTTTGACTTACAAACACCACCCAAAGGCTATTTTCAGAGCCACCACTTCTTCCCAGAGAAAATTGCAATCTTTGTGATGGGGTAGCAACCCAATTATTTAAATGTTCGCAAACTGTCCGCAGACTTCTAAAAAACACAAAGGGCCCTGCTTCATTTATTTTCACTTCTATTTTTTAACTGTGAAAGGCAGCTCTGAAAAGAGCCTTATTTTTTTTTTGATTTTTGATATTTTGTATTTTTTTTGGTTTTTTATACACAACACACTAGGAGAGTAGGGGAAAGGAAGGTAAAGGGGGGACACCAACCACAGGGATAAGAAAGGGCGAGCTGAGAGAGGAAGATGTAGAGTGGGTTTTATTTGGGTAGTGAGCAGATCTTCTTGTGCTCTGAGACGATAGTCTCAAAAGCACTACAAAGTTGCTCCCCCCTGTAGAGTACTGTGTTACAGTACATACATACAACTGTGACCCTGGAAAGGTAAGGGTCATCAGCATTCTGTATGGCCTGTGAGGCAGCTTGAGGAAGACGCTGTCCCACAGAGGTGGTCCTTGTGGTGACAGGATCAGAAACAGAGGATGAAGTAGAGGAAATCTACTTACCGTGCTTCCCACGACTGAGTATCATTTTGCACTCATTGCAGGTAACACGGTTCGCACAAGCCTTAGGAACATTACCATGAATGGTAAATAACCGCCACACCCAAGACTCACGCCTAGTGCGGGTAGTAGGGTTTTCCTCTACCTCATTCTCATCATCCTCTTCTTCCTCCTCTGCATCCTCACTCCTGTTCCCCTCTTCAGGCCCTTGGGGAGGTGGTGGTGGTGGAGGGGGTGGGGGTGGTGCTGAAGCAGGTGCAGCACCAGGTGGCAGTTCTGCAGCCAGGGATGCCATCTCGATGGTGTAATCAGCAAGTTGCTGGAGAAATAGCTGTTCTCTGAAGAATAGCCAGAAACACAATGAGAATAAGCTCTAGGGCGTGGTCTTTTTAGGGGTGCTTGTGCGCGGTTCGCGGACATGCGCGCTGTCCGCGGACAGATCGAACACAAAAAAAGTTTCAAAAGTTTCAAAAGGTATGTAGAAACTCAGGATTACTATGTGGGACTTGTGCCATGGTGAGATTATATTGAAAAATATTATGGATTCATTGAAAATGTACTTTTAATTTGTTCGGGGACCCGAACAGTGTCCTCATTCAGAACACGCGATCAGCGTGGGCGCGGTCATATGATCCGTTCGCGAACAAGTCCGCGAAGGAAGCGCATGTCTGCAGGACACCAAATGCACGGAGATTGGCTAGCGCATGCGCGCTGATGTTTTACGGACACTGTTCGGGTCCTGAACTAATTAAAATTGCGTCACACGTGAAACGAACATTTCAGGGCACTGCGTGTACTTAGAACAGTTTAAATTTGCTAGCGAACAGTAAGGACAGATATACTGTTCTTCAGGACACGTTCAATTTCGTTTATGTACGAACATTTCAGGACACCAATTGTGTTCTTAGAACATTTTCAAGTTGCTAGCGAACAGTACGGACAGGTATAGTGTTCTTTAAGACACCTCCATTTTCGTTTAATTACGAACAATTCAGGACACCGCGTGTTTTCTTAGAACAGTTTGAACTTGCTAGCGAACACTACGGACAGATATGGGGGTAATTCATAGAATTCAGCGCACAAGTGGCGCACGCGGCTGGCGCACAGTGTGCGCGTGCGAATCCCTGCGCCAGCCGTGTGCGCTAAAATCCATTTCCGCGCACAGCATATTCATGGATTCCAGCCACCAAAACCAGCCGTGGCGCACAGTGGCGCAGCGACCCTGCAGCAGCGCCAGTTATGCCCCCAAGAACGCCTGTCGCGCAGGGAAAAGCCATAAAAATCTTCAATCCAGCGCAAAGGGCTGCGCTAACCCTGTACCAGCACGGCAAGTGGGCTACGTGTATCACTGGGGAGCGCGGGAAGTTCCACACACGATTGGCCCCGTGCGAGCAGGGTACGCGTATTTCAGGGGTGTGCGGGAAGTTCCACACACGATTTCCACAGGGTACGTGTATTTCAGGGGTGCGCGGGAAGTTCCACACGCGATTACAGCAGGGTACGTGTATTTCGGAGTGCGGGGGAAGTTTCACACGCGACATCAGCAAGGTACGTGTATTCCAGAGGTGCGCGGGAAGTTCCACACGGGATTTCCGCAGGGTACGTCCATCACCCCCAGCAGTGCAGGGGCAGCCTCCACCAGGCCCCCACTCATGTCTCCCACCACCCCCACCCCCCACCCACCAGGGGCAGCCTCCACCAGGCCCCCACTCATGTCTCCCACCAGCCCCACCCCCCACCCACCAGGGGCAGCCTCCACCAGGCCCCAACTCATGTCTCCCATCACCCCCACCCCCCAGCAGTGCAGGGGCAGCCTCCACCAGGCCCCCACTCATGTCTCCCACCACCCCCCACCCAACAGGGGCAGCCTCCACCAGGCCCCCACTCATGTCTCCCAACACCCCCACCCCCCACCCACCAGGGGCAGCCTCCACCAGGCGCCCACTCATGTCTCCCATCACCCCCACCCCCCAGCAGTGCAGGGGCAGCCTCCACCATGCCCCCACCCATGTCTCCCACCACCCCCACCCCCCAGCACTGTGGGGCACCTGCCAGCAGGCCCCTACCCATGTCTCCCACCACCCCCACCCCCCAGCACTGTGGGGCACCTGCCAGCAGGCCCCCACCCATGTCTCCCACCACCCCCACCCCCCAGCACTGTGGGGCACCTGCCAGCAGGCCCCCACCCATGTCTCCCACCACCCCCACCCCCCACCCGCCAGGGGCAGCCTCCACCAGGCCCACACTCATGTCCCCTATCACCCCCACCCCCCAGCAGTGCAGGGGCAGTCTCCACCAGGCCACCACCCATGTCTCCCTGCACCCCCACCCCCCATCCACCAGGGGCAGCCTCCACCAGGCCCCCACCCATGTCTACCACCACCCCCACCCCCCAGCAGTGCAGGGGCAGCCTCCATCAGGCCCCCACTCATGTCTCCCACCACCCCCACCCCCCCAGCCACCAGGGGCAGCCTCCACCAGGCCCCCACCCATGCCTCCCACCACCCCCACACCCCAGCAGTGCCTGGCAGCCTCCACAGGCCCCCACCCATGTCTACCACGACCCCCACCCCCCAGCCACCAGGGCAGCCTCCACCAGGCCCCCACTCATGTCTCCCATCACCCCCACCCCCCAGCAGAGCAGGGGCAGCCTCCACCAGGCCCCCACCCATGTCTACCACCACCCCCACCCCCCAGCCACCAGGGGCAGCCTCCACCAGGCCCCCACTCATGTCTCCCACCACCCCCACCCCCCAGCAGTGCAGGGTCACCCTCCACCAGGCCCCCACCCATGTCTCCCACCACCCCCACCCCCCACCCACCAGGGGCAGCCTCCACCAGGCCCACACTCATGTCCCCTATCACCCCCACCCCCCAGCAGTGCAGGGGCAGCCTCCACCAGGCCCCCACCCATGTCTCCCTGCACCCCCACCCCCCAGCCACCAGGGGCAGCCTCCACCAGGCCCCCATCCATGTCTACCTCCACCCCCACCCCCCAGCAGTGCAGGGGCAGCCTCCACCAGGCCCCCACTCATGTCTCCCACCACCCCACTCCCCAGCCACCAGGGGCAGCCTCCACCAGGCCCCACCCATGTCTACCACCACCCCCACCCCCCACCCACCAGGGGCAGCCTCCACCAGGCCCACACTCATGTCCCCTATCACCCCCACCCCCCAGCAGTGCAGGGGCAGCCTCCACCAGGCCCCCACCCATGTCTCCCTGCACCCCCACCCCCCAGCCACCAGGGGCAGCCTCCACCAGGACCCCACCCATGTCTACCACCACCCCCACCCCCCAGCAGTGCAGGGGCAGCCTCCACCAGGCCCCCACCCATGTCTACCACCACCCCCACCCCCCAGCCACCAGGGGCAGCCTCCACCAGGCCCCCACTCATGTCTCCCATCACCCCCACCCCCCAGCAGTGCAGGGGCAGCCTCCACCAGGCCCCCACCCATGTCTACCACCGCCCCCACCCCCCAGCCACCAGGGGCAGCCTCCACCAGGCCCCCACTCATGTCTCCCACCACCCCCACCCCCCAGCAGTGCAGGGTCACCCTCCACCAGGCCCCCACCCATGTCTCCCACCACCCCCACCCCCACCCACCAGTGGCAGCCTCCACCAGGCCCACACTCATGTCCCCTATCACCCCCACCCCCCAGCAGTGCAGGGGCAGCCTCCACCAGGCCCCCACCCATGTCTCCCTGCACCCCCACCCCCCAGCCACCAGCAGCAGCCTCCACCAGGCCCCCACCCATGTCTACCACCACCCCCACCCCCCAGCACTGTGGGGCACCTGCCAGCAGGCCCCCGCCCATGTCCAACTCATGTTCCCCACCACCCCCACCCCCCAGCAGTGCAGGGTCACCCTCCACCAGGCCCCCACCCATGTCTCCCACCACCCCCACCACCCAGCACTGTGGGGCACCTGCCAGCAGGCCCCACCCATGTCTCCAACCACCCCCACCCCCCAGCACTGTGGGGCACCTGCTAGCAGGCCCCCACCCATGTCTCCCACCACCCCCACCCCCCAGCAGTGCAGGGTCACCCTCCACCAGGCCCCCACCCATGTCTACCACCACCCCCACCCCCCAGCCGCCAGGGGCAGACTCCACCAGGCCCCCACTGATATCTCCCACCACCCCCACCCCTCACCCACCAGGGGCAGCCTCCACCAGGCCCCCACTCATGTCTCCCATCACCCCCACCCCCCAGCAGTGCAGGGGCAGCCTCCACCAGGCCCCCACTCATGTCTCCCACCACCCCCACCCCCCAGCACTGTGGGGCACCTGCCAGCAGGCCCCCACCCATCTCCAACTCATGTTCCCCAGCCAACATGTCATCACAATCTAGATCCCTGGTCCCTATGGTCAGCCTCCAAATGCAAAACACCCACCCGAGTATTGCATCCACCCACTCATAATTGGCAATTACATGACAGAACACCAATTGCAAGTTCCGAAACAAACACATTTCCCTCACATACACCCAATGGGTGTCAGTGAATCTCAAAACCCATATCTTGATATGCATGAAACCAATGAGATACTACACATTGAAGTTCGATAAAAAAATATGTATTAAAGGAAACATAAATAGAATCAAAAATAAAGAAACAGAAATGGGAATGTACAAAAATTAAAAGAAGCATGTCCGTGAAAAAAAGCAAAACCAAAAATCATAATCCAAAGTAATGGTGTCCAAAGTCACTGTCCATAAAACAAAATCCAATGGGAAATAAAATTGAAAGCCATTGCTCCATGGTTAAAATGTGAAAGAAAAATACATTCCAACAGTGAACTATGTACATGCGAACAAGCCAGGGTCCATTACCCCAACAAAAGAAATGAAACCTATCTAACTACACTAACTAATAAAATAAACTATATACAAAAATGTGGCCAATGTCCAAAAGGTCCAAAATAAATCCAAAAAAAAAGGAAACCTAACACTACCTACATAACTATGTACAAGGGCAGCGGGCTAGTTTGACGGCTCACTTTTGGATGTCCCGGGCCAGGGCATCATCGAACTCCTGCTCAATGTCCCAGAGGCGGTCCTCCTCCATGGCCCCGAGGGTCCGCAGGGCCGTCGACGTGTCCACCTCAGGGCCCTCCGCATGGAGCTCTCTGCCCTGACCATTGTGAGACGTGCCTCTTCTGCCCGCTGCCGCTCCGCATATATGGCGTGGCCCATCCGCTGCCACACGGAGGACACTCTCTGTCCTGGGTCCTCCTGCCCTCCGGCCGATGCCTGCCCCTCCGATGTTGAAGGCCCCGAGCCTTCATGGCTCCCACCACGTTGCTGCTGCTGCTGCTCTGCCTCTGCCCGTGCACTGCCTCCTGCTGCCTGCACATCCTCCGCCGGCTGGGGTGCAGTCGTTGATGTGGCCACCCCTGCTGGACGTCCGACTCCCGACTGTGGCAGGGATGCCTCCTCCACCAGCCTGGCCGCACCGTCAGAGGCAGCTCCACAGGGCACCCAGGTGACTGATGGGTGGGAAGATGGCACGGAGGACGACTGGTGCGTAGGGGGTTCAGTTGAGGAGGGGGTCGTAGCAAGCCCCATCGTACGGAGGAATCCAGCCTGGGTGACCTGTCCCAGCAGGCTGATGTGTTCAATGAGCCATTCGAGATGACGTGCAGTCTCCTCATGAAACGACTGCAGGTCACCTCGCATGGCCCGTGGACGCAACGCCACACCAGTCAGAACAGGCTCAACCCGGACCCGGATAGCCACGTCCGCAGGCAGAGGAAGGCCAGTTGTCGTGAGCTCATCCCCTGCCTGAAAACGGGTCTGGACGTAGGCATCCCTGCTGGTGCAAGATGATGCAGGGACAGGATCAGGGACAGGATTGCACACAGGCACCTCCGCGGCGGCCTGTGCTGCCTCCTGTCCCTGGTTCTGCACTGCACAACTAGCACCAGTGGGATCCCCACCTCCAGACCCTGTCTCTGTTGCTTGCACGGCCTCCTCCTCCAACAAACCCCCCACCAACCTGGATGACTCCGTGCCATCTTCCCCTGTTGGGCCCTGTGGGGTCCCAGCTGCCCCTTCTGCTGCCGAGGAGTCCAACTCCAACGTCCGCCTCTTGGACCTCCCCCGGCAGCTGCGGCCTGGGACGCGGCACCGGACTCCTCACTCCCCGACGAGATGACAACATGGGAGGGGAGCCGGGCCTTGCGTCTCTGGCTGGCGGTGGGATCCCCGCCGCTGTGCTCCACAGCACCTTCTCCGCCCTCTTCATCAGTTGACGCTGTAGACAGGGAGAAATAAAACACAGACATCAGGGCACTGTACAATGGACACATACACACATGACAGTTGTACATGAGTGGCATTGGCAAACCTCAGACATGCCATCACAATCCCCAACACACATGTCATTTCAACTCGCACACATGAGCCATACCACAGCCATATCGCAACTGCCAGCACCATCCATACACATACAACAGCATGAGCAGGCAAAGGTGAGCCAGACATCACATGCAACACAGGAAGTGCACCACACATGTACACACACCACCACACTTCATTGCAAGTGTACACCTCTGCCAAGTGTAGCAGTGTTCAGATGGGCATCCATGTCACATCTGCCAATCAGGCTTCCACATACCGCTGTCACATGCATCCATATTGCATCACTGTTGCACCCTTGTCAAATACACACAGATGCACATGTACACAGTGCTGATACATGCAGCTGAAAACAACATACATGTGTGACATCACGGACATGTCTACTTACATACACATTCATCCAAACATGTGTGCCCACACAACTGCATTTGGCATGCAAGCCTACACACACAAGCACCATCCATGTCTCACACATTCCAGCCCTTGCATGTGTTAGCCCCACGGCCCTGTACACCCCCACTCATACTCGACCCCATACAAACAGATGTGCAACTTGCACACTACTGAAAAATCACCACACGCACAGCTCACAATCAGGATGCATGTACACTTACCGCTCGACTCCAGAAGGGTCTGCCTCTCAAGGACCTGGACGTGGAGTGCTGGGGCTATGCGTTCCAGGACCCTCATCTGTTCTTCCGACAAGTGGCCCCGGCGCCCCTTGGCATCCGCTGCCTTCAAGAGGCGCCGGGCCTTGTTCAGGGTCCTGGACCTGAAGTCCTCCCAGCGCTTCTTGACATGTTGGAAGTCGCAGACTTTGTTAGGCGGAAACCTGTGCAGTTCCCTCTGGGACCACTGCAAAAGATTTAGGACTACAGGCGTTTGGCGGTGAACCCACTTGGTAGCAGTCTGTACCACACAGATTCACTTGGTAGCTGTGGCTGAGCAGTCAGACTTCCCTCAAGAAGAGTTGAGCAGTATTTGGAGTATACAAAATAGGGCAATTCTTCACAGCAAGACAAGCAAACACGCAACGAGGCTTAGTGTAAAGATATCAAGGTATTTATTTATAACAATACATCTATGAAAAACACTATGGCACTATCACGGCAAACAAAACAAACACAATTACTCTACGGAGGAGAAAATGATCAATCCCCCTAGCAATATTTTGACAAGTCTAGGTTCTACTGGTACCACTTATTTTCAGACAGAGGTGTATACCTCGACCTAGATGACACTCGAACATTAGTTAGGACGGGAGAGAAAAAGATAGGCAGGTTATGAAATCAACACAGTTCAATCCTTCGTGGATAAAATCCAAGGCAGGAAGGCAAGAATCACAATAGATCATAAAGTTCAGAGGCCAGGCCCACTCGGAGAGAGGCAAGTCCCAAAAAGTCTCTAGTGGAGATGCATTCAAGTCTTTGTAGCAAATTGTTATCGGCAGATTTAACCAGTTCAGAACAAGAAATGAGAAAAGCTTGGAGGCGACCCAACGGAACGGAGAGGATTAAGACACCTCACTCCAACCGATCGAAAGGGAAGCCAGGCGGACACGGTACCTTGTTGTGGAGGGCAGCTCCGGCAGAGGCAGTTGTTCCTGGTGGTGGATGCACGTCGGGTCTTTGGCAAGAGTAGAGATGATCTCGTCATCGAAGAAAAGTGAAGTCTGGTGCACCACCAGGGAAGAGACCAGCCGCGGAGTGCTCCGTCACAAGGCACCACCTTTTGGTCACGGTACAGGGGTAGTGGCTATCCGGTTGCCGAGGTGCTCTGCCCGGGCAATTCGACCACTGCGTCCTGAGGCGAATAAAAAGCAAAGGGGACTGGTTGTTCCCACCAGCCAGGGGAAGAGACTCTCCGGCAGGGAGATCTCCTCTGTCGTCGGGAAGGCCCTTAGCGCGTAAGCGCGTCTGCATGCATACGCAATTTCATTGGACAGAAGGCCCCTGAAGCGCAAGCGCCCCTGTGACGTGACGCGTACAGGCGTGCATGGGCATTTCAGCGCGCGTGAAAAACTGCACGTCCGCGTGTAATACGAGGAAAGGGCCCATGTGCGTAAGTGACGTGACGCGCGCGTGCGTTTCCCTCAGCACGGGTTAAAGGTGAGCGGGCCCAGCAGTTTGCTGTATGAGCCTTTCGTGGAGACCGACGTCTGTTGCTGCTTCCTGGTGTTTCGCGCGCCATCACAACTTCACAGCTATCAAGGACGTATCTCTTCTTTTGGCGGGGGTATTGGCTACGTGTGTTTTTCTGCATCGCGCTAGTCAGACGGTGAGTCGCACACACTCTTTTTCCCACTGCGGGTGCCCCTGTGTATCGCACCCATTTTCGATGTCATAGTAGCCTGCGTGTCCCAGGCGTACGCGTTATTCATGTTACTGGGTGCCACCGCGTACTGCGGGAGGTTGAGTCCACGCACGTAGGCTGCAGGGTTGTGTGCACGGTTTTACTGCACTTTTGGGGTGCCTGAGCGTTGCGTGACCCGTCACCACATCACCGGGGTCACATATAGCCTTGCAGGTGCAGGGGGGCTGTTAACATCTTGCTTACCACCCCCTTCACCCCAATTGTCCAGGTCAATTGTGGTGTACACCTCCCATTTGCACCACTCCATCTGTGCCAGCACTACTACATCAGTGCCATGGTTGGGAGGCCACCAAAGGTGAGGGGCGCCTCAGCTGGGCATCCTCCTCGTGGCGGGCGTGGTCGGGGACGTGGCCGTGGTGACCAGGGAGTAGGGGGACTCCAGGGTGTCCAGGGCAGCCACAGAGGGGGAAGAGGCACGGGTGCGCCACTTGAGCACAATGTTGTGCCATGTGTTGGTGCAGTCATGCCACCACCCCCTGTGGTTCCGGGGGATGCAGCTCCTGCATCTGGCACTGGCACCCGTTTGACCCGGCAGTCCGTTCCATCGACTGCCACGGGCCCAAGGGTAGTGGTAGCTGCAGGTGCAGCTGTGGACACCGCTACCCAGGCTCAGGGTCTGCCAGCGCAGGCTGCGTTGGCACTTGAAGAGCCCTTGGTAGATCTCCAACAGGCCAGGCAGGAAACCATAGGGGCAGGCCGGGCTGCTCAGACCAAGACACGTGTCCCTGGGGCAGTCATGTCATCTGCTGCCCCGAACAGCCGGGTGTTGGCAAGTGCAGGGGCAGATGCACACAACAGCACCCCGGTTGTGAGTCTGCCAACCAGGACCGTTGCGGTCAATGACCCTGCCACAGCTGATGTTGCTGCGCAGGGTCCATTAGTGGGCACCCAGCTGCCACTGACACAAGTCAGGCATTTTGGGCATCCCTCCTCCTGCCACTCCCTTGGCTCAATCCACCAAACCCACTGGCCATACTGGTCAGGGCGGCATTAGCCAGCCAGGGTCTGCGCCACAGTCCAAGAGGAGGAAGGTTGCACCTGCAGCACAGGCTGGGACCCCACACACAGCCACAACCTCCTGCACGTCGAGGAAGAAGCCTTTCTGTAAGCAGGAACTGGACTTCCTCGTGGACTACGTGCGGGGTCACAGCCGTGACATGCTAGTGGGTGCCAATAGTCAGACTACGGCTGCCCAACGTGACACCCACTGGAAGCATGTTGCGGAACATGTCAGTTCATTCGGCCATGAGATGCGCACGGCGCAAGAGTGCAAAAAGCGTTGGAATGACATCAAGTGCAGCACTAAGGCTAAGCGTGCCTCTAATTACAACTTGACTCTTGTGACTGGCGGTGGGCCTGCACCAGAGGAGGAAGAGCTCACTCCGCATGAGGCTCTCGTTGCGGAGTTCATACCACCTGAATTGGTCGAAGGAGTGGGAGAGATGCTGGACTTTGATGCACAGTCCAGTGAGTGTTGATGCGTGTTTGTTGAGGATGTGTGTGTTTCACTTGTGGGATGTGTTGTGCATGATTGCTGCTACATGTGACGTGTACATGGTTCTGATGTGTAAGTAATGCAATGGTTCCGTCATGCATGTCTCCTCTGCCTGCATGCGGGACTCCATGTAGGCATGCTCCCTTGCCCCTCCTCCGCCACTCTGCACCCCAGTTCCACCTTTGCACTGGTCTGCTTCAATCTTGCCAATGTGTACTTTCTTGTTCATGTGTCCTGTGTAGATGCTAACTTCCAGCGTAGAATCTGCCAGACATATGCCGTGTGGTACAGCCTTAGTACTCGATGCAGGGTATCTCACTTGTACTGTGCATGGGTCAGATGTCCCGCAGGGACATGACTGCCCATTCATGCTCCATGTGCATTGCACGCATGCCCCTATGTGTCCTTGACTGGATGATCACTGTAATACAAGTCCTTGGTTACATACATTGCCTGCCATCTCATCAGCCTTCCCATGTCAACTGTGGCTCAGTCCTGCGTTGCACACATGTTTAGGCTCTGACAATCTGTGTGGCTCACAGTCCTCAGCCTGTTCAATGGCCAATGACTCTGTCCAACTCTTGCTGTGTCTTCTTCACACGTGGGCGGCCTCCAGAGTTTTCATCATGTGTCCTGCCTACTATCCCAGCATCATTTGCAGTGTTGTCACTTGAATCACATTAAGCTGTTGATGCCAGTCAACACTGCCTGTCAATACACAGGTGTATGGTCAGCCTTTTGATACCATGCTAGGCATCCCTGCTTTGGTACTTGGGTGGATGGGTGCTTGGCTTCTAGATATGGTACACATTGAATGCACAATGCACGTGATGTCTGAATTTGACATTGCACTGCCTTCACATTTCCTGGCACACACCATGGAGTCCTTGTACATGTAGGTAGTGAGTGGCATACACATTTTCTGCACTGCATAGACCCACTTCCATGGAAACTGCCACCTTTCAACAGGTCTGATAACAGAAGCTATTCAAAGTTGACCCAGCATGTATGCCAGGTTATATGTTGTGTGTCTGCCTGATGCGTTTGCTGTCGGTGTGTGTGTGTGTTGTGTGCTTCTGACATGTGTAGTGACCTTTTTTCTCTCTATTTTTCAGGTGATGACGCAATGGAGGCGGAGGGTGGTGTTGTCATGCCAGACACAGGGTTGGTAACACCACATCAACCCGGCACTAGTGGGGGTCGTGGGGTGGTAGGCCACGAAAACCCCCAAGTGCTGCAGTCCATCTTGTCTCTAGCTGCCTATGAGTCCAGCCTTGATGACGACTCTGACGTCCATGTTGAGTTGGATTAGCATCAAGTCCATGTGTCAGGGGTGAGTGATTCTGATGTGGACACTCCTCTGTCTGCAACCCCTGCACTGAGGGATCAGACAGTCTTGGTTCCTCCGCCCGTGGTGGATCGGGACACAGGGTCACCCTCCACACCAGTCACTGATGTGCCTGGGACATCACGTCGACGGGGGCATGTAGTCGTGCAGCCGCGGGCGGTGCCAACACAGCGAGGACCCCCGGTCCTTGGGTCCCGCAGGGGTCAAGCCCGGCAACGCGGTCGCCGCGCGCAACCGCAGTATACTGAGTGGGAGCAAGACATGACTGCCAATTCCAAACAGCAGGGGGCAGCAATGGAGAACATCGCTGAGAGCATGGAGCATGTGGCCCGATCTGTGCTCCCCCCTGCTAGGCAGGTGCTTCTCCAGCAGCAGGCGGCACGGTCCACGGCCCGCTCGCTCAGGCTGGGCATGGCGGCCTCAGACAGGGCACGCCAGGCTGAAATGTCGTCTCTGCGTCAAGCAATTGCTGTTCACGCAGAGGCGCACATGGATGCCCTGAGGGAGGAGTATGCTTCCCTCAGATCCACTCTGGGTGTCCTTATGATGTCCCAGAGGCAGCAGGCAGAGGAGAGGTTTGCACAGATTGAGCGTACCATCTCGGCTGAGCTACAGGCTTGCCGGGAGGTGCAGCGGTTGTCCAGCCAGGCCTTGCAGGAGGAACTCCATGTTACACGTGCTACCTTGCAAGAGGAAGCACGTGTATAACGTGAGGTTCTGCATGCAGACCTACGTCACATCGCCACACAGAACCAGGCTCACCCGTCCGGCAGACTTGCTGCCGACGAGGGGCAAGCTGCGGCTAGGCGTGGCCAGGCTACTGTGCCACGTCCTCCTTTACAGGATGAGCCAGACTCGGACGACCATCTATCTCCCACATAGGTCGGGCTGTGCAGGCGTTGAGCCCATGGAGGTTTTTTTTTGGCTCAGCATCATCGCATGTGGATGTTGAGCAGCACCCTGTACCTCCCCCCTCCTGGGTGCCTCCCCTCCCCCCGGGTCGTATGTGGCCATTTTTGATTTTTCTTTTAGTTTAGTTAGTTAAGTTTCTGTTTGATAGTTAGTTTAATTAGATAATGTAGGTTTTCCATTGTTAGTGTAATTAGTTAATAGTTGATTTAGTTTAAAATTGCTAGTCTATTGTGCTTTCATGTGACGGTGCAGTGCTTTGTGGCTTTTGAAGGCATCCACTGTCTGTTCCAGCTGGGCCCTTCAGGCTTGTCTTGTGTATGTGTTTGCTGCTTGGGGTCCTTGACTCACATATGCCACTCCTGCCTCACTTATCCATGGGCTCGCAAGGATGGTTCAGTGTTACAGAATTTTACACAAGGGCTTTGGACTGTCATATCTGTGGCATGTCTGGTGCTGTGTGACTTGTGCTGACATCCCTAGTGGGGATGATTTTGGTGTTATTGTCCACTGTTCAGCTTTTGCTAGATGGGGTGTGTCATGATTAATGTGTACATTAATTGCTATGAATTGTGTAGTATGTTTCATATCTTTACTGTACACGTGCTTGTTGCAATTCATGCTGTAGATAGTGTTCCACACTTTGGATGTGAAAGACGGACTGATGGTGTGATTTGTGATGTGACTCTCTGACATGGTCAAGTAATGAGATGTCTGATGAGACACACACAGATGACTTTGAAGCATTAATCATGTGTTTCATGGCCTTTCTGCAGGGGGATGAGCCTCCAGAGCACCTTTGCCAGCAGACATGGCCCATTGGACGACAGAATTCTGGACACGTTTGTTGGTGCCCACATGCACATGTGTGCACAAGCAGAGGCACAGGGATTGCAGACCCACATCCTAGAACTGCTGACATGTTCCAAGGAACTCCAGGCAAGGTGAGCAGCACAGGGGGGCCACGACACAGCAAAGCTTGCACCAGGCGAGTTGCACATGCAGGCTTAGTCACAGCACTGAGGGTGAGCTTAGACGAATATTGGTGTTGAGCACACAATGCAGCTCAGATGTGTTGGTGGACTGATGTCTGTTGATTGTAAGGTTGTTTGGGACACATGCAGGGGCAGTGGCACATACCCTCCGGTACACCAAGGTCCATTGAGGCACTTGTATCAACCATGTAGCCTTCCGAGACATGGAAAGGGGCAGCTCACAGGGACATACAGCAAGGGACATACTCGGGTACAGTGCATGTCTTTTCCACGTACTTTATGATAAATGCACTGCCAACTTTGTTTCGGTCATGGTGGTATGCAACTTGCTCAGAAGTCATGGCTTGCTATATGGGTCTGTCTGCTTACCCAGGGAACATTGCATGTTGTGTGAATTGTGACACATTGGTGTTCCATTTGACACGCACCCACCGGCGGCTGACTTACTGCATTGACTGTGTATGACCCGTCACAGGGGTGATGTTATATACGGGTACGAAGCATCTACACCAGATTGTCTGTTTGTAGAGTAGTTTGTTGCTATGGGGCATGTTTGGTGTTGTGTTTTTGTGTAATTGGCACGTACAGGTTGTTGACTGTGGCTCTCTTTGCAGCATTGCAGTGCTCCTGTAACCGGACCTGAGAGTGTGCAGGCAGGAGGCCAGCACTCAAAACCAGAGCTAAGTGTCTTGTTGTTTTTCTTTCAAACTGCTCTGCATAGGCTTGCTGGGGAGTGTACTAATGCATGGATGTATGTGTGGTTCAATTTGGTATGTTTTTTCTCCCGTAATCCTATGCAATTTTGAACCCTGTACCCTCTACCCGGTGTTCCTGCTTCCCGTACCTATCCAAGCAACGTTCCCTGACCCTCTTTCCCCGCTGGGGTTGCGGATGCCTGTGTAAGCCCCGAACTTGCAGGCGCCAAAACCCTAGAGGGGGTGGTTGGTTCGTACCACTCCTGAGCCTGGACTACAGAAGGCCATGACAATGATGTCCAAGTTTGTTTGGATTGTGTATGTGTTCATGCAGGTAGTACATTTTCGTGCATTCCCTAGTTTCATGTGTCATTCCTCCTCCCCTCTCCTGCCACTCATTCCAGTCATCCAGTGTGTCAACACCTGTCCCGACTGCATATCCCTGAACCTCCTTCCCCACCAGGGTCTCAGGGGCCTGTGTGAGTTTGACCTTGCAGGCACCCGGGACATGGTGGGGGTGGTTGTTTCGTGACACTCCCGCGCCTGTACAGGGGACCTGTGACAGTACACATCCGTTCATGGTGCATCATCCTATGTCATGTACCACACATGTTTCACATCCTGTTGTGACATTGTTTTACTGTGCTACCTTGGTTGTTGCATCATTGTGGTAGTACTTGGCCTTTGTGAGGTACTGCTACGTCAAGTCATCTACTGGAGGGTGTTCTGGTTCGTTTTTCTTGCTTGGATTTTGTGATTTTGGACATGAGTGTGGATTATGAGGGTGCAGGCACCTTTTTACACACAAGGTGGGAGATGGTGACGAAGGGTAAAGGTGATCCTGTGGCCAGGTGGAATTGAGGTTTGAAGGCTCCATGACCCAGGTGCAGTTGTTCAGTGGGTCATGGTCATTTGTGAGGGAGGGGGGGGTTGTTGTTGATAGTTGCCTTGCCCTGCAGTGTGATGGGAACTCTGACATTGTAATGGTGGTATCCTATGTACATGTTGTGTTCTGCTGATCAATGCCTGTTCATGAGTTGTGTTTACCTTTCAGGTGCGAAGGGATAGTTGTGGTTTGACATGCTGGGGTGTACACATGGTGAATGTTCACATGTGATGTGTAGAGAACACTAATGGTCACTTGAGTGCACATGCATATGTGGAGTGCATGTCCTTGCAGAACCACACACTTGCACTCTGATGCACTACATGTACTCCCACCCTTGCATATCCACGTGTACATTGTTTGCCTTCTGGTGCCCACTGTGTCCCTGCGGCACATGTTCTGTGACCGATTATGGATCCTGTACATGCCTAATTTGCTGTTTGATGTGGTCTGTCACTTAGATGTGATACTCAGGGTGTGCATCACACACAATGGCTGTTCACTGTGCTGTGCGCTGAGCAGTGTGTTGCAGGAGTAGGACACAGCACACATGAGCTGCAGTGTTGATTTTGCAATGCACAATGTGCATGTAGACAAGCATTCATTGTTATGTTACGTCTACAACTCTTGTAATGCATTTGGAAATTACTTATTTTGGGTGGGGGATTTTGTTGGTCTGTCATTTCATCTGATTCCGGGTCAGGCATCATTGTCTGATGCCACTGTACATTTAGGACATGGCAATATGTACGTTATCGTTACTGTGTTGGTGTATGGGTATTGCTTGCCATGTCATGTTGTGGTTTGGGAGGGTTTGAGTGACATGACAGTGATGGCCATGGCCTGTTTTGCAGGTGTGTGTGATGCACACCTTGCATGTCAGGGTCATCCACTTCTCAGAGCAACTAGCTGGGGGTAGATCTCTCTCCGCGGCAGGGCCCTCCCTCTGGAACAGCCTTCCTGCCTCACTTGAACTTGAGGGGAACCATCTCCAGTTCTGGAAGCACCTCAAGACCTTCCTCTTTGCTTCTGCTTTCTCTCTGCCTCTCCCTTGCGGAATTCTTCACTGGAACTGCACTGGAGCTGCAACTGGGCCACTCTCACCGACCTCGGTCCCTGGCCCAGCCACTCTCCACTTGCACTGCCTCCCTGGCAACCCCTGCAATGCGGTACTGTCTCTCTATCCCTACAGCCCACCCTTCCCAGCACTTGTCTGCACTTACCTTTGCAGTTGCCACCAGCCGACCTATGTATTTGTTTTTTGGTCTACTTCCCCTGTACTGCACTCCCCCGCCCCCTTCCCCTTGCACTTTTTCCTTCCCCCTACTTCTGCACTTGCACAATCTAAATTACACCTGGCCTAGTAGTACCGTTGTCTGTCTTCCCTTGTTCCCCCCTCCCTGCCTCATCGCACCTTAAAATACTTGTGTATAGGCCATATCATGTCACATGTCATATGTGTGCCTTTTGGTCACACAGGATAGCTTGTGTTTAAGTAGCTAGGGATGCAGACGATGTGGCACTATAATGGCAACTATCTCAGGGTGGTAGGGTTGTGACAGTTGACTGTCTCTTTGTCATCATCGATTGTCACCTGGTATGTACCAGGCCTGTGTGCACTCCGCAGGGGTGGGAATTTAGGTGAAAAATGTGGCCACAAGCTGGGTTCCTCGCCACGTGCCCTGTCCCCTCCCATGGGCAGCGCCTGTGGTTGGGGATGTGGGGGCACCACCATGTCCACCGGGACGCCCTGCCGTGTTGCAACATTGTGCAGGACACATGCTGCCACAATAATCCTGCACATTACTGGTGGTGCATAGAGTAGTTGCCCGCCAGAGCGGTCAAGGGAGCGGGAACGTGACTTGAGCACTCCGAATGTGCGCTCCACTATGGCCCTGGTTGCAATATGGGCGGCGTTGTATCTTACCTGGGGTGGTGTGGTGGGGTTCCGGATTGGCGTCATCATGTGGTTGCTCAGAGGGTAGGCACTGTCCCCTGGGGAGGTGATATTAGTTGAGATTATTAGGGTTTGGATATTTGTCTGTGTGTGACTTGCATGCATGTGCAAGGGCATTTGTACTGACCTAGGAGCCATGTGTCGCCATGCTGCCCAGCTTCCAGGGCCCGGCTCAGGGCAGACATTCTGTATATGAAACTGTCATGGGTGGAGCCAGGGTAGTTTGCATAGACAGAGGTGATGATTCCCTTTGCATCGCATACCACCTGTACATTGATGGAATGCCAGTGCTTGCGGTTTCGGTAGATGTGCTCAGTGGCCCTAGGTGGACGTAGGGCCACATGGGTGCAATCTATGGCACCGAGCACTTTGGGGAAGTGTGCCACCCTGAAAAAATCCAGGACAACGGCCTGCCTTTCTGCGGGTGTTCTGGGCATGTATATGTGCCTGCGGACTGAGGGGCGCGCTGTCATGATTGCCAGTACCTGGTGTAGGCAGCGTGACTGCGTGGCCTGTGAGACCCCCCCCACTATGGCAGTGGTCCGCTGAAATGACCCAGTGGCCAAAAAATGCAGGACATTGAGCAGCTTCTCCAAGGGGCTCCATGCTTGGGAGCAAAGGGTGGAGGATGTAAGGTCATCTTCCCACTCCCTGACCAGGTCTAGGATGATATGGGGTGGAAACCTATACCTGCCATAGACCTGGTCGTCAGGCATCCCAAAAAGGCTTGTCCGTGGTGCGAAAATGCATGCTCTGGCTATTCTCCTCCTCCTGCGGTGTCCCACGATCAGTGCTGCGACAAATGGGGCATTCATCGTAGCTGTATATACGCGTTTGTTGTTTGCGCGCACTTTTATACTGTGCGCGGGGACGCTTCCGCCTGCCTTGGTGTGGCGGACGCGTTGACGCCTGTGCGTGTCTTTTGCCGTGCGCGGGTTTCCCGTATTCGGATCCATGAATACGGGTTGTTCGCGTGCGTGTGGGCGTTCCGTGTAGTTCCCTGCAGTACTTCCCCAGTTATGCCTTCTTTTTCACGCGTTGTTTCCCATTCCGCGTGTTACGCCCACTGTTCCACCCACTTTGGTTGTGTGTGCCGCGCTATGTGCGCTTTTGCTGTGCGCGTAGCGCACGCTGTGTAAGCCTGCGTGCGCCATGGCTAGATTGGGCGCACGGACAGGGGGAAACACGCACAGCGTCTTCCTTGAATCGCACGCGTGTGCGTGCGCTGCGTTTCTCACGCTTGCGCTCCCTTGCGCCTGCTTGCGCATGGATTTTCGGCACACGTTTGTTCCATGAATCGGCCCCATAGTGTTCTTTAGGACACTTTCATTTTTTTTTTTACGAACATTTCAGGACACCGCGTGTGTTCTTAGAATAGTTTCATCTTGCTAGAGAACAGTACGAACAGGTACAGTGTTCTTCAGGACACCTCCATTTTCGTTTATTTACGAACATTTTAGAACACCTACACTGTCCGCGGACACCTACATTGTTTTTTTTACAATCAGTGATGTCATCAATGACATTTGTGATGTCATCTTTGATGTCCTGGGTGTTAGTCTTAGTAGTGCACGGTGGTGGCGCGAGTTATGGTTGCTTAGCTTGCCATAACTGGCGAATTTCAAGGGTTTTTCGGTTTTACTTGGAACCATAACGTCCCTTTGACAAAGTTTTTTCACTGAATATATATATATATATATATATATATATATACATATATATATATATATATATATATAATATGTATCTTTGTGACTGCTTTTTGGAGAATGGCTTTACATTCTTTTACCTCAGGATCATATGCGTGCTTGTGCTTTACTGCTCCAACCCTGGTGAGTTGAGTATATGATTGGAGTGAAGACATTTGTTTTTATAAATATTCGGGAAAATGCATCAATTAAAATCACACAACATAGTGGCATTCAATAGTTGGGTCTTAGCCAGTGACCACGTTATTCAGTTCCCTCTAACATTAACTTCAATATTACCCCAAGCAGGCGAAAGGAGAGATGCCTTAAAGATCCCTTGCAGGGTCATACATAGCATTGCGTGGTCACTGTATTGGGAATGACATATCTTAAAATCGTATATTGAGCTAAATAGTTGCTTAGATAGGAAAATATAGTCGAGGATAGAGCTAGAATCACTGGCCTCGCAGGATGGAGTGGCATCCTCAACCAATACCAGCCCCCACACCTCTGCAAAGTTGAGCCACTGAGCTCCCTGACTAATTTTCCTTGCTTGTAGAGAATTATTTTCTCTATGGGGCAAAAATGGGAATGGGGAAGGGCAATGGAGGAAGGGGGAATTACCGCCCTGCCAACCTTGGAATAGGGCAGTAATTCCCCTTTCCTCCATGGCGGTACCGGTAATTTACCGGCATGGACCAAGGTGCTATTAGCACCTTGGTTTACCGCCTTCCGTGTAATGAGGCCCATGGTCTCCGAACACGTGACCCTCATATGATGAACTGAAACTAGAAAATGGAAAAGTGGACCGATCTCACGCCACCAGACAGAGGCTTGCAACAAAGATGTTACATCGAGAGACAAGTGTTGCACGATGTGAACGGGCACTCTCATAGACAATGGTGGTACACACATATTACAATGCAGACACATAGTCATTCTTATTACCTTGAGAAGGTATATCATGAGCTGAGAATCAGTTTGGATCCCAGGCCTGGGGATGTCAACTCTAGCCATTAACAGTTCAGTATCTTAGGGGTGGGTAGCAATGGCCATGAACCAATGGTAAGGCCCTCACACTGCAACATTGTTTAGTGATAGCGAGTTTGGGATGGCCTAGCCAGACAGCTGACATGTGAGAGCCAGTGAACTAACATGTATAGGGTCCACTATAGGTAGACTATTATTCAGTACCCAATCCAGAAGGTCAATAGGTTTTCTGGAGAGGGGCCCAGGTTGTGACGTCATTATGATGCAAGTCTAATCCAAAACTGGCCTGCGAGTCAGGGAATGTTGAGTTGGTTGTGGATTTTCATTGATCCTTGTACTGATCCCTGTTGGTTTTGGCTGTAATAAACTACAGTTTGAACTTGCTGTCTGACTGGGCCTACGTTCCTTTTTGGGGGAAGGTTTTAGGCCTTCCAAGAGTTTGAGCCTGTAAACTCCTAGTAGCCCTCGACCTACCTGGGAGTTTGTCCCCAACAAGTTGGTAGTGAGAGGATGGTTGGCAGCGCAAGCTCGGCACCAAGCCGACTCCTTAGCCGCCGAACCTGAGAGGCTGTAGGACCCTCGCATATTTAGAAAGAGACAGGAATATGCGTGCCCTTGAAAGGTTGTCGGAAGTTGTTTGGAAATCATCCCACCCGAGATCGGCGAGTTCTGCAAGACAGACCAGGACCGGGAGGTGAGGGCCTTGATGGCGAGCCGGCAGCTGAGCAGTGCCTGCACAGCACGGAATGTCACAGTAATTGTGGGCGTGAGGGAGGGTATTGAGTATCGTGGAGTATTGTTTACAAGTGTCATAGTATTGACTAGCACTGTTGTAGTGAGTAGGCACTGGAGCAGAGGTAGAAGTCCTTTCTCTGTGTTTAGGGCATATTCGGTCTTCGAGGTAAAAGGTTCTGGTGAACAGCCTAGACCATTAGACGAAAGACTTGGTTGACAAAAGTTGTGTAAGTAAAGTGTTCCTGTGGGTTGAGCGTTTTAGCTCGGGTCATAGATGGAGGTATTCCTGTGAGGGTTAGCTGGAGCTATGCTAGATTGCGGAAGGTGAATTGACTGATTAAGTCTCCTGGAGAGAGGCATTTTAAATGTTAGGCAATGCAACGGGTGATGTTCGATCACAAGAGAATATTGGTATAGTCTGCCTGGAGAGCAGGAAGACAGCTTTGGGGGTTTTGTGTGGGTTTGGAAGGAACAGGCCATTAATGTGTGAGCGTGAAATTCAAATTACCTATGCTGTGTTGATTGTTTGGTGACATTACCCGTAGGTTTTGCACATAGGACACGGAGAGCTGGGGACGGTGAGGAGCTAGTGTTGATAACTTCGGATTGGCAGACGAGGCGAACCAGTGGTGTGCGCGCAAGGCGCATGCGCAGGATTGTGATTGTGTGCCGGAGATGGCAGCGATTGTGAAGGAGGGGCTATGCGCGGACCACACCTGATAAGGTGCTGAGCCAGAGAGGCTCGTAGAAATTGGAACTTATCATTATTGCCTTGTGACTTTCTATCCCTAAGCAGCGGATTATCGAAAACCTCAGCTTTAGGTCAGGTAAGAGGTATTGCAATGTATCAAGGTAACAGTTGGGGGGTTACTCCCCTTCAGCATTTGTGTAAGATGCTTCCACCTTATGAAGAGAAGATCTGTGAATATAGTACAGAATAGTCCAAAAGTACAGAGGGCAAATTAACTAAACCAAGCCACCATGCAGAAGTGTTTCCAAAGACGTGCAGCAATCGCTATTGATGCACATACAGGGTGCTTGCAAGGGGAAGAAATTCACCAAACGCATGGACATATTTGAGTTGTGCTGCATGTTTCAGGAGGGAGAGGGGGCACTGCAAGCTGTCAGTGGATGCTAAGCCAGCAGGAGGTGAAGGACCCAGAGGTCCATTCCTCCGCACCTCCCCCTGCTCCTCCGAGTGTAGTATCCGATGACAGAAACGATGAACAGGGAATGTATCCAGTGAGGGAACTAAGGGCGGCAGAGGGGTATTCAAACCCAACATACAAGCCACCACCATACACTAAAGAGGGTGAGCCAAAAGGCGCAGGACAGCCAGCTAGTGGCGCAGGGGCTAACGAGGAGGGCTACAGCATGCGAACGAGGAGTTTGAGGGCATAAACACAAACAAGTAGATAGCAGCACAGGTGCTCTTAAAACTTAAGGGGATTATGACTGCAGAGGCAGAAGGGGCGACTGAGGCAATAGAAGGTCTGAAGAGGGACAGTGGCACGACAGATTGGGCAGAACTAATGGCCGAGGACAGAAGGGATAAGGATATGGAAGTGAGATTGGAGCATGAGAACAGAAAGAGGAGAAGAGAGGAGAAACTGGAGTGGGAAGACATGGAGCAAAGAAGGGAAGAAGAGAAGGAAAATTTGGAAAGAGAACAGGAGGAGCAGAAAGAGAGGGATCTTAAGGAAAGGAAGAGGGCAGAATGGGAAATGTATGTATGCATGTATGTATTTAGTTTTTGTAGAGCGCCGGTAGCCCGCAGGTATCAGGGCGCTTAAACATACGCAACAGATACTATGTGACATACGACATTTAATGGGTCTGCTAACCACCGGAAAGCCTCTAAGAGGCATCGTCACCCGATTTCTCATCTGAAAAGGTGGAGTGATTAGTTTCCAACCTCAGGGGTTCAGGGATGCTGTTCCACAATTTAGGAGCCAGTACATGAAAAGATCTGCCCAGCCCGGTTTTCAGCTTAAACTTGGGCACGATCAATAGGCATTTGCCACCTGATCGTAGATTTCTCCTGGGATTGTAGGGTACTACACTCGTTTTCAGGTAGGCGGGCGCTGTGCCGTAGAGGCACTTATGAACCAGGCAGAGAGCCTTGAACTTTATCCGTTCTTCTACTCTCAGCCAGTGTAAAGAGAGCCTCTCTTCCGTAACATGATCTTTCCTCTTCAAATTTTTTACTAACCTGACCGCCTTGTTTTGGACCACCTGACAGCTGGAGAGATCCTTGGAAGAGGCCCCCAACAGCAGGGCATTCCCGTAGTCGAGTCTAGAGAGGATGATGGCTCTGGCTATCGTTGCCCTATATCCCTCATTCAGCAATGGTTTGATGGCTTTCATCAGCCTGAGATAGTAGGCTGTCTTTTTCTAGAGGAAGCTGGTCTGGGCATGCGAGTCGACCGCAGCATCGACCATCATCCCTAGCGTCTTCACCTCAGGGACCACCTGTATTGTGGCGTTCTTGATTTGGAATGTGTTATACTCTGCCCCCAGTTTTTCCAGCTGACGACTGGAGCCAAACAACATCAGTTCAGTTTTGGAGTCATTCAAGCACATCCAGTTTGCCTGCATCCAGTCGACAATGATCTTATTAACCCTGGTGATCATTTTGCTGTCTGTGGTGTGATTCCTACCCCCTAGCTCCAGTATGAGTTGGGTGTCATCTGCGTAGTTTGTAAACGACACTCCGGCTTTCACCAATAGGCTACACAAGGAGCGCATATAGATGTTGAACAACATTGGTGATAGGCTGGCCCCTTGGGGTACTCCGAATAGGATATCACAAGGGTCGGAGAAACTGTTACCCCAGTGTACTCTCGCTTGGCGGTTGGCAAGAAAGGACAGAAGCCAGTCAATGGCCCCCTGCGAGCAACCAACATTCTCTCTAAGAGCCTTGATAAGGAGGGGGTGATCCACCAGATCAAATTTGGCGCTAAGGTCTAGCAGCATCAACATCCCCAACTTGTTGTCATCCAGCATAGTCAACATCCGATTCTGCAAGTCCAGCATGGCTGTTTTGGTGCTATGGAATACTCTGAAGCCAGATTGTTGCTGGTGCAGGATTTCCTGGTTCTCTACGAATTGTTGGAGTTGCTGAGTAGCTACCTTATCCAACAGTTTAAGGATGAAGTTTGAATTGGTTATGGGGCTGAGGTTCCCGGGATCTTTGGGATCTAGGCCCGCTTTTTTAACCAGTGGAGTAATAGTGACTTTCTTCAGATCTTTCGGCACCATGCCCTCTTGAAATGAAGCATTTACTATTCTTCGGAGGACGGGAGCAAAGATATCCTTGTGTTGGAGAATGATGCCGGGGGGCAGAATGTTTTCGGCGCAAGAGGTGGGTTTCATGTTATTTAGCACCTCCAACATCTCTGCCTCTGAGATAGGGTCGAAGTTAAAGAGTTGCTCTCTGGCAGTGGTCTTGACTTGTATATGGCAGTTCTCCTGTTTAGGAGAAGTTCTGGCTTTGATAATATTTTGTCTTGCCTTTTCCATTTTTGCTTGGAATGCATTTAGCACCGTATTACAGTCCTCCTCAGAAGGTTCGAAAGGGGGAGTAATAGATACAGGCTTTTCAATGTTCTTCAAAATATTGAAGAGTTTACTTGTGTTGTTGTCTGCTTGCTCGATTTCTGTGTTGAAGAAATTAGCCTTAGCTGCCTTAATTTTGTCTTTATATTCCTTATCCTTCCATTTCCAGCTCGCTTTACTCTCTGCCGATTTATCTGTGATCCATTTCCTTTCTAAAGACCGTTTTTCCTTCTTCAGAGCAAGAAGCTCTGGAGTATACCATTTTTGGCTATTGCTAATTCTCCTAGTTAGCTTGGTGGTAAGTGGTGCCACGGATTCTACTAACTCAGATAAATGTTTATTATATTTGTCGAGCAGGTCAATGCAGGAGTCGTGATCCTCAAAGGAGCACAGAATTTTGTCTAAGCAGGGCTTGAGCTGCCGCTCATTTACATTTTTAAAGTTTCTAATTGATACCTTGATATGGGGGTTATGCTTATGAGCATAACAGGGCAGTTTTAGGTTGGCCGAGATCAGGTAATGGTCACTCCAGATGCAGGGAGTTGTATTACATTTTTGTATTGTAATGTTGTGACCACAAAGCCAGTCTAACTGGTTACCCTGGGGGGTGGTGGCGTCCTTATTAAAAACTGTGAAGTCGAGGTTATTCAGAGCTTTTTCCAGTGCTATGGCCCCTTTGTCCTTCTTGTTGCCTCGCCAGAGGTTCCAATCTCCCATAACGACCGTTGACACATTTTCGGATCTCAATGTGCTTAAGTGAGAGCAAAGTTCCAGAGAGAAGTCTGAGACCAATGATGGTGGTCTATAGATAACTATCAAGTTGAGGCAATTGTTGGGAGAGAAAATCAGTTTGTGTTGCAATGCTTCACACCCGCTGAATCCTACAGATACCTTGAAGAGTTTAAGGCTATTCTTGGCGATAATAGCTACCCCGCCTCCCCTTCCCTGCACTCTATTATCATAGTAGATAGTGTAGTTTTCTGGAATGGCCTGCTCACATGTAGGCCCCACTGGGTCTTTGAGCCAGGTTTCAGTTATACACAATATATCAAAATTATGAGCGGATATCATGTCATTTATGTTGATAGCATGTTTAGTTAGGGAGCGTGTGTTTAGAAGCCCGATGTTCAGGCTCATCCACTTCTCCAACTCCTCCCTGCGAGTATCGGTAAATGAGACCCCCTCCCCCTCGTGACTGGTGGTCTCCTCCCCCTCCCTCGGGCTTACTTGTGATTTTATGATTTGCGCCTGCATGTCCATGTCCATATTTACCTGATCGCAAGGTATGCCGAGAGACCCTAAGAAACCCGTGGAGGAGGGTGGAAGTGAAGGTCCCTGCTCCGGGTAACACCAAACATCCACACGTCCGGCCACGGACCGGCACAGACCGGCTTGCCCCCTTCGCGCCGGCGCGTTCGCGCCGGGTTTAAATAATGAGGCAAACAGAAACTACAAGGCTGCTGGGAAGTGTGGTTCCACTGCCCATACAGCACAAGTAGGGAAGTTGCAGTCAAACTGCGCAAGTAAAATACAGTTCAGTAATCACGTTACCAGCTTAACTAAGCTGACAATGGTGCAAGCAAACTAAAATGATTCAAATTTAAGAGCAAGTAAAAATAAAATGAATGGCAATATAGATTGTTAAAATACAGTGTTAAAATTACCAAAAAGCGGCAGAATACGGCTGGGTTAAATCAGAAAGTTCTTGAAGGGTGAACTGCCTCAAGTGGACTTTATAGTCCGGCCAGACCGGCACAGACCGGCTTGCCCCCTTCGCGCCGGCGCGTTCGCGCCGGGTTTGAACTAATGAGGCAAACAGAAACTACAAGGCTGCTGGGAAGTGTGGTTCGACTGCCCAGACAGCACAAGTAGGGAAGTTGCAGTCAAACTGCGCAAGTAAAATACAGTTCAGTAATCACGTTACCAGCTTAACTAAACTGACAATGGTGCAATCAAACTAAAATGATTCAAATGTAAGAGCAAGTAAAAATAAAATGAATGGCAATATAGATTGTTAAAATACAGTGTTAAAATTACCAAAAAGCGGCAGAATACGGCGGGGTTAAATCAGAAAGTTCTTGAAGGGTGAACTGCCTCAAGTGGACTTTATAGTCCGGCCAGACCGGCACAGACCGGCTTGCCCCTTCACGCCGGCGCGTTCGCGCCGGGTCTGAACTAATGAGGCAAACAGAAACTACAAGGCTGCTGGGAAGTGTGGTTCCACTGCCAGGACAGCACAAGTAGGGAAGTGAGGGAGAAAAGGGAAATGAGGGAGAAAAGGGAGGGAGAGCTGAAGAAGGCCGAGAGGCGGAGCGAGCTAGCAGAGCAAGAAAAACGCAAGTTAGCAGACATGGAACAGAAGCAGTTGCAGTTGGACAGACTGGCATGAGAGTGAACATGCATGGAGGAAGACAAATGAACAATAAGGTCAGTAAGGACGAGGGCAGCATTGAATAGGGAAAAGAATAGGCCCGAGGAGGGTGGAAGGGTGGAGCCAGATAGCACAACTTCACGTTGTAGAAACACAACAGAAGGAAGTGGAGCAGGCCTAAGGACCTGGACAGGAGGCAGCATTTATAATTTAGTTAACATCGATCTTAGCATGAAGCCTAACACAGACATGACATCAAGGAGACTCAGTTTTGCCGATGATTTTTGTAGTAACATGGACACAGGATCGGGCAATGATGACAGACACAGTGGGGAAGAGAGGGGGAGCAACACCCATCACAGTCTACAGGGGTAGTGAAGTGGGCCTCATGGAAATTCAGCGTGGACAGACAAGGAGAAGGAGGGGTTGATTCAGAAGAACAAGCAAAGCAGACGAACGACATGTGCACAACCCACAAGACATATGGTAACAGACTAAGGGATCTCCCAGGACGTAGGAGGTAGGAAACAGCAATAGCTTCCTCGAGAGGACAACTGTCTAGAACTTATGATGAAAGTAAACGAGTACCCACATTTGAACGAGCTAACATATGCACAGACATTAAGGACAAGAGAGGGCCTCGATAAATTCAACTGTAACGAAGGACACCTGAAGAAAGGGCAGCATATTCACAAATGCCTTTATTAGAAAGGGGAGGGATGAGACCTCAGTATGTGCCTTGGAAGCACACAGACAAAGAGAATGTGAAATATAGGTTACCATCATTGAGCGCGGGTAAATGGATTCATGAGATGGAGACGCTGCCCAGCGGGCCACAGATTAGCAGTGGGTACCGTAAAGGGATTATTAGTTTCAATATTGGGAGACGTAGCTGACAACATATGGAAGAGGGCAGGGTTCCTGGGATGACGACACAGAACATGGCGTACAAAGGGCGCCCTTTGCAAATTGTAGGGCAGCAGTATGGCAAGCATTATGCACACAATACCCAGACACATCAGACATTGGGCGATTACGTCACGCAAAATGAGGGATGATGAAGACCCAGTTCAGTACATTCAGGAGATTCAAGAGCTTTGGCTCCTCAAAGCTCGAGAGCCTTGGGACAATACAAAAGCAATATTTTATCATATTTTAGTGCAGGCACTACCAGAGCCAGTACAGAAGAGATCGAAGAAATTGGTGGGGATGGAAGCGAAGGGATGGCCAGAAATCCAGCTTACAATAGTACACCCTTGTAGATTGTGGCAGGAGAAAGTTAAGCAATAGGCAGACCCAAATTAGTGCAGCAGAAGCTATCAAAGTATGCAATGGAAGGGGAGGTTAAAGCCAGCCCCACCGCACAGGCACAGTAGCAGTATCACCATCACCCACATTTTGCACTGCTCATAGGAGCAGGACATATGGGGCAGGGTGGCCGACAACAAGGTTTTTGAGGGAATTGGAGGATTCCAGAGGGGGCATGGCTTCGGGCCACAGGTGCACGACAACCAAGGAGGATTCCGGGGGTATGGACAACTGATGCAGCAAAACACAGGGGACTTTCCAGGGGGTTTGCCAGGGCAAGGAAGGGAGCCACCACAGTGTTGGACGTGTGGACAGCTAGGACATATTTCATGGGCCTGTCGATTTAGAGGGGCACAATAGAATTAGGGAGAGCAAGAGCAGCAGCATTATCAAGGAAGACAAGACAATTATTATACACCAAACCAACAACCACAAGGCCAGATACAGGGCACACATCAGCAGATGCCACAAGCACAAACACAAGCACCTGCACAGCCACAGGTACAGACACAAGCACTACAAATGGCAGCACCATTACCACAGTATTTACAAGCACCACAGATCAGGGGAAACCCAATAGCTAGCATAAATACACAATGACAACACACAGGAGCCCATTTGACAACTGGGATGGGTTAGCATGGTGGAGAACAATCCCTACAAAGGAAACTGTATATCTATGTACCCTCAATAGGACAGCCCACAGACGAACTTGATGGGCCTCGTTACGAGTCCGGCAGTAACCGAGGTGATTCTGGAATTACCGGGGCATTACAACCCCGGTGTCCCGGGAATTCCAGAGGCGGAATGGTGTAAATCCCCATTCCCATTAAGTCCTATGGGACTCAATGGGAATGGGGATCATGGAAACACCGGCACCATCTCATGATGGTGCCAGTGTTTCCTCGTCCGCCTGCAGGTGGGTGGTGGAAAACCCGCCAGGTCAGACCAGGCGGGAACGCCACCTCCCGCCTGCAGGACTCGGGATCGGGCGGTCCGGAATCAACAGTGGCGGCGGGTTTACCGCCACTGTTATTTCCGGACCGCCCGACCTGTAATGAGGCCCGATGTGTCCCAATCTGTCAGTCACACCCAAACCTGTGGAGAAACATCGGATAGGGATGGCGATAGGTGACAAAACCTTTGCCTTTCTTGTTGACACTGAGGCGACTAGGTCATGTATAGGGAAGGAACATTTAAGTTGTCAGGGGATGCCATGAACACTCAAGGATTCTCTGGGGCTCGAGAAGTGGTTCCTTTTACTGATAACATCTCACTATTTATAGGGGATCACAACTTATCACTACCCTTATTTTACTCTCGACAGACAGCTGTAAACATATTAGGACAAGCCATCATGAGCAGACTAAACATGACCATTTAATTCACAGACAAAGGCATAGTGTTTTTAACACCAGGCATACACATGCTAAATGTAAAACAGATTGTCCAGGCATATTCTGGACGTACAGTACAGAGCGGGTGCCAGGGGACCTAGAAATTTTTCAATATGGGACAGATATCGTCATTGCATGGATGCCAGCATCGCAAGGAAGGTATGGCGAGTACCAAACACATATTTGTTCAGGTCATAGACACCACTGGACGAGCCAGAGGGAACAATAGTGTCCATCGAGATAGAGGCAGTGTTGGCAAGAGAGGATTGGATTACAGTGAATGCAGTAGATGATACAAGGAGGGCATGGAGAACAATTATTGTAGTTGCAGAAGGGTGTAGACTGACAACAGTGACAAATGATTCATTTTTCAGAGTAGAGAGACTGGTATTGGAGATAGTGTTCTTTGAGAAAGTATAGAGCGCAAATTAAGGCCCAAAGGCATCAAGGCGCTAAAAAGGGGGCAGCGAGCCAAGAATAACCATTGCTTCATACTCTAACCTAAGGAAAAAAACTAAAATTGATACAGATGGATTTTTAATGCTCTTCTGAAAGGGAGATATTCAGCAAGTGTTCTCAAAGATAATGTGAGAGCATTCCACAGCGTGGGGGCTAAAACTGAGAAAGAGCAACCACCCAATCCCTTTTGCTGAAATTTGGGGATCTTGAGAAGCAGATGGGACACAAAACAAAAGTTTCTCGCTGGGCAATACCTTTCTAGTTTCACTTTTAAGTAGTGAGGAACAACATTGTGTACATATCAATGGACGACTCAAAGAATATCAAATTCAATTCAGGTGGCCACCGGCAGACGGTGCAGGAGCGCTAAAGAAGGGGTCAGACGAGGCATCAGCAATGCCAGTCGCACTGCAGAATTTTTCAGTACCTGCATCCGTTGGATCTGGTACTTGGGGTGTCCCAAGTAAATACCATTGCAGTAGTCCAAAGAGCCCATTATAGTGGACGTCACCAGTGTTGTATGATTTTCTGGGGGAAGCACAGGGAGAATCTTCCTTAGAGCAATCAGTCTTCTGAAGCCCACATTACAAACAGCAGAGATCTAAGCCTCTCACGACCCATTTGGATGGAGTTTTACCCCCAGGCTTTTTGCTGAGGTGCAGGGTCCGGGTAAGAGCCAAGTGACTCAGGCCAATACTGTGAGTTCCAGAGATGTTCCATTCCATGAGGACTGACCACCAAAACTTCTGTTTCGCTAGCATTCAATTTCAGCCAGTTTGCCGACATCCAGCCGCCTACTTTCTCCAAGCAGTCACGCAATTTCTTAAGGGGCGCTGCTTGAGAGGAGTCCACCTGGAACACCTACTGAGTATCATCAGCATATGAATAGAACAGGACTCCATATTACGCGAAATGGTCAGCCAAATGTCAGACATACAGGTTGAAGAGAAGGGGAGACAAAGCTGACCCCTGCAGAGCAGCACAAGATAGTTCCACAGGAGAAGAAAAACATGCTTAGAAGGAAAACGTTTGTGAACGGCCTTCCGGGGAGGATTTTAACCAAGCTAAAAGAGGGCCAGTAATCCCAGCTTGTTCCAGCCTAGCCAATAATATTCCATGATCTACTGTATCAAAAGCCACGGAGAGACACACGAGAATAAGTATTCCAGTCTCTCTCGCTCCTGGAGCAGCGCGAGGTCATATAACAGTTAGATCATTACAGACTCGGTACCCATCTTGGGTCGAAACCCATATTGAAATGGGTGTAGGCAGTGATTTGCTTCCAGAAATTTGGAAAACTGTGGAGTAATTATGGCCTCCAAAAACGTCATTATTGCTGGGAGCAAAGAGATAGGCCTATAGTTGGCCAGCACCCGGGGGTCCGAGTTTTTTTTCTCAAGAGGGGCAAGAACATTGCATGTTTAACAGCGGTTGGGGCTATGCCCATTGCAAAGGAATGCCGCAACACATCAGTTGGCATTCCAATTGCCCTCTGAAGGAGAGCTTTCAGGATGCAGAGAGGAACCGCATCCAAAGGGGAGGACGATATTAGACCCTGAAGATCTTTCCAAGTAGCCTCATCATTTATTGGTTCAAGTTCAAAAATATTAACCAAAGGTGAGGAGGGGAGTCCACTTCCAGGCAAATCCCGGGACTGTAGCATCTCCTCATCCATTTGACTATCTTTAATAACTTTGTGAATGTCTAGAATTATTCATGAAAAAATGCTGATTTCATTACAGCGCAGCTGGGCATCAGGCGATTTGGCTGCATTACCTAAAAGGACAGACTGATAACTTCTTGGCTACTACAAATAATACTCTAGAAGAGCAAGATGCTTCTGTTATCCGGTTGGCAAAGTGTTTAGATTTGGCAACACAAATCATCTGATGATAACAAAGCACAGCTTGCTCATAGGTATTCCGTGTATCAGCTTCATATTTCAGGAACCATTTTCTCTCAAGACGGCGACAAAGCCGCTTCTGAAGTCTCAGTTCTGAGGTGTACCATGGCTCATAAGGTTTTGTTCTACTAAAATGGGGAAGATTCAAGGCTACTTTATCTGCTACCATCTCCAAAGAAATAAGGAGAGAGGAACATGGGTCAGCACCCTTCTCCCTAAAATTCCTGTTTGCCTCAAGTAGTACATCCGTCATCTCAGTGAAATCCACTTTATACCACAATCTGCAAATTTGTTCACCATGAGAGACCTTTGGAGAGCAGAACGGAAACTGGAGTGAAAAAGTGACCAAAAATTGATCGGACCAGACCACCGGAACCGGTGTAAGACTTGAAAATAGTCCACTCTCAGCAAACATAAGGTCTAGCATATTTCCACTGAAATGAGTGGAAAGGTGATTTCACAGACCTAAAGAGAAGTCCAATAGGCTAATCACCAGAATATTGGAACAATGATCAGACAGATGGTTGGGGTGAACATTAAAATCTCCCAGAACCACTAAATTACGGTGTGCCAGGGTCAAATTGGCAACCAACTGCGCAAACTTGATTGCAAAGTCAGTCCAACTAGAGGATGGGGGTCTGTACACCAATAGAAAATTGACAGTCTTTTTTACATTAACCTGTGCTCTAAACAACAGGACTTCACAAGGTAAAGAGTGTTCCACTGGAATAAGCAGACACTGGTAGGATCCACAGTGAATTATTGCCAGCCCACATCCTCTACTATGAGGAGGCCTATCAAGATGCAGTAGGCATTAATTGACACATGTCAGGATCAGAACTCTCAGAGAACCAAGTCAGTATGGTATGTAGATGGTATCTGTGTGCACCTGCTGATCTCGCATTGATGAGCAGACAAGTCAAGTGATCAATAAGATCACAGAGCTTTCCTCCCTGCAATTCCTCTCCTCTAGGGGTACAAAACCCAAGTATCTTCCCTTCTTGATCCATGTATTCGACACCCTCAAAAAGCATGGCATCAAGGGTAAGGCAAACATGATAAGTGTTCTTAAGCGTTAGTCTGAAAGTTGAAGATATTCATATGTATGCCCGTTTTAATTAATCATGCTGTGAGTATCTAACTATGTGACCACAATTACTTACATTGGGTGAGTCCAGAGGACCTTCTTCACACAGTCAATCAGGGGTAATAACTTGTAAGAGGATTCAATTCAGCACTACAGCTAAGTTAACGCCTAGTCTAGAATACTGAATGAAAACCCTTATTGATATATCTTTAGGTCCAGTTCATGCGTTCTGGATGACTACCCCTATATAACACCCCTCTCTTGGAATCCCCCTGACCTCACTGAGCCAAGAAGTAGTTCTGTTTTGCAAGTTTAAAAGGTTTATTTGATAATTTAAACAATAGATATATATATGACACTTTATAATAAATTAATAATTGAATATCACCCTTAATCTGATATGATAAAGATTAACAATGGAGAATCTGGCACTAGCACACTTCTTTATAATCACTAATGAGTTGACATGAAATGGATAAGATAGCACACTGGTAAATAGGAACAAAAGTATAATGTGGTAGAGGATGCTTTATGTAGCTCAGGTGGATGCAATATTCAATGAATGCAGTACAGAAAATACGCAATATGATTCAACCAGACAATGTAATCACTTTTCTCGGGCTATTCCCTCCCCCCCTCTTTATGCAATGCAGGGAAATGGAAGGAAAACCCACAGTCCTCAGAAATGCAATCAACTGTAATTCAGTTCAATCCCAGCAAGCTTACAGAAAACAGATAGGAGTTTTGAAAACACAGGCAATGCTTGGATATGTGCTGGCAATGAATGAGAAATATGCTAAATTTGCTTTTAATTCCCTTATAGAGGTTCAGGGTGAGTGGTATCTAGTTAATATTAGTCCAGGCTCACACTAGCAATGATGCAGGGATAGTTAGCAGGTTAAACGAATTTCTGGCCAATGGAAAGCAAACAGCATCAGTTTTTACATGTGAAGAAATTGCAAATCGCGGTAAAATTCGCGGATGCGCCGAGCGCTATTACAAAGGAACCGCAAGGACTATCTCTACCGTTTTGGGGTCCTAGAAAAGCCTGGGATCTCAGCTTCCAAATGAAAGTTATTGCAAGTCTCTAGCCCAAACGGTTGCGGAGATATGAGTAATTTAGTAAAGGTCGTTTTTGGTTTTGTAAATTTTAAACGCACACTTTTTCAAAATGACAAGTGACAAATTTTTGCAGCTAGAATGACAGGTGACAGCTAGGAGGCAGTTCTACTTAGGTTAAATAGATTGAATTAGATGAATTTAAACTAAGAGATGTGTTCTGAGTTTTGCTAAGTACTCACAAGAGATTTTGAACAGGAAAGCGACTTGGTCACGGACTTCAGTCTGGTCAGGTCTTTCCGGGTTCTGCTCACAGCGCCTGGCCTCTGGAACTGCTCACAGGGGTCTGGTCTCTGCTAGGCACCGGTTCTTTGGGTCTCTCTGCTCTGGATAGATTGAAGTCTCTAGTTTGGCTTTCTGGAGTTTGATGGAGGTAAGTATGGATTTTTCCGGCAGAGCTTTCAGCGGCAGATGAAAAATGAATCTCTCTATCTGTCCTGTCTGTCTGCTTTTATGTGTTTAGAATGTGGGTGTGTTCTAGCATCACTGACCCTACCTCTCTCTCAGCTTCTAATTGGTCAAACTTCCATTTCTTACTTGATTGGGGGAATGAAATGAAGTGTCATCATGATGAGGTCTGTTTATGATACAGAGAACCCACCCCTGTCAACTTTACACACAATCTATATCTGACCTAAAAACATATTTGCACAGGTACACATTTGTTTAAAATTACATATACATGGTGTGGCTGAATTTAGCCATGTCTATGTCCAAATCTGCTCATTCTCGGAGCTTGCATTCAAAGAGTGTACATAATTGACTTTTTAACTGCTTTTCCAATTTCCGACATGGACCCAACTTTACATACATGTGTGCAGGGGTTAGGGACATTAACTGATGAAGTTTCAGATTTTTAACATGCACACATTTAGAGTAATATCCACTTTTCCGCTAAAACCCCCCTGAACATACCACCGGTTCCTACCACGTCTTAAACTGTGGGCAGAAAAATCACAAGAATTATGGTATCATTTATAAAATTTTCACATGTCCGCTCTATGAATTATCCCCCTTTTTATAAAACCATATCCTTGCTGCAGGGGTGTGTCTTTTCAGGTCACATGGTACAGAAACCAGTCTTTCCAGTTTCTGCCAAGCCAGCTTGCTTCTCACAGGCAGTGCTCCTCCCAGCTTCTCCAGGAGGAAGCCACTTTTTACGACGTCTGTAATAAAAAACCTTTGCCTGAGTGGAGAGGGCTTTGTTCACTCTCTGGCAGAGCACAGGAAATTCAATTATCAGATAGATGGCATATCCTTAGCCTGGGCAGCAAAAGGAAGGTTGGCCTGGGAACACAGTGGTGACTCAAGTTTCACTGCTGATGGGTAGTTGCTAGGCAAAATCAAGTTCCTTAAGCCAGACCTTCAGCTAACTTTTTGTTGCTTTTAAAATAACTTGCAATTTTACACATGCAGCTAGAATGCTGATTCTAAGTGCAAAACTATGACATTTCAACAGTTACAAAGGCATGTGACACCAAACATAGGTCACTCATTTAATTTAACATTTTCGATTTTGGTGGTTTTAAATCCAGTTGTAGTTAGGCTTAAGCTGCTGACTCCATAGCATTTTTGTTATAAGCATTGTTTTTGGGCTCTTCATTTCCCAGATTTTGTAGGCACACAAAACTCCATTCTGCCAAATGTCTGCTGGTGTTCAGTGAATATTTTGCACATGTTGCAAGGTTTGAAATAGGCATTTTGCTTGCCTTCAGAAAAACACACAGAGTGGTTTTAAAACGCCGGCTTTTGGATAGTGGTGAGTACTGGTACTGCACTCATTTTTGGGATTTAAGAAATGAATTCCCCACACTTCTAGGTTGCATTTGGCAATCAGCATTGCCATTCCCAATGGTTTCAGACTACTGTGCGGGTAGTCCAATGGTGGTTTTAAAGCGCTTTGAAGCTAACCGGCGCTACTGTTTTTCCTTTGGCAACCCATTTCCCTCATGGCAACCCGGCCTTTCATTCTCGCACTGGTGGGTGGCAAGTGAGGCAACCATTTTGGTGGGCGCACAACTGCGCAGCTTTCCTGGATTTCGGCGCACATGTGGGTTTTCCGCCATCTTGAATTTCCTAAGCCCACAGCACCAAATGTTGTAGCAGGGTAGCTTAAACGTGGGTCAGGACACCCAACAAGTCCCCCCCACGCGACTGCACTTTGAATTTGAGTCGATGGGGAGTCGCGTGCACAAGGGTTTTGACCCATGCACCGGTCTGTCCGCATAATCTTCTTCCTCTTCTGTAGATGGCACAGTTCAGCGTCTTCTTCTCCATCCGGTACTGATCGATCGGTTCTCCTCGCCGGTCCTGATGGGAAGATTGGGCGGTACCCCGAGCCCGTTGCGTCTCTGCTCCCGGTCTCCGGATCGTCCTCCTTGGCCCGTCTCAAGGTTTTCTTTCTCCTAGGACGACAAAGGAAGAGCGGCAATACCTATTCATAGACGTTTTTCCACCACCGTTGAGATAGTGGGGCAGCATATGCATCTCATCATCACGAAACATTACATTCTTATTTTAATAAAAACAGTATGACTAAGAGACAGTTTCATACAATCACAGTATGTTAGAGACTAGATGTGGTATGTTTTATGATTGGAACTGAATTAGTCTGATACAGTACCCGCTAGGATTCCAGAGGATTCCTCCAGTTGTTGCAGAGTGTGCCTGGGATGGCAACATTTCAACTGGTTTATGTGGACCCACTTGTCTTCCCCCTCTGCCGAACCACCTTTGGGGATGCGGATCTTGTAGGCCACAGGGGAGATCTTATCGACGATCTCAAAGGGTCCCTTCCATGTAGGCAAAAATTTGCGCTGCTTGGCCTGGTTCCTTTGGAAGTTGTATAGATAGACCCGGTCTCCCACCTGATATTCCTTCCTGGAAGTTTTCAGGTCATAATGGGTCTTCATGCTATCAGCCGATCTTTCTAGATTCCGCTGAGCATAAGCAAAAGCATGTTGAAGGTGTTTCCTTAAATTCTCTACATACTCATGAGTAGTGGAGGCATTTATCAGTGTCTGCTCTTGGGTCCTATAGAGCAAATGCTGAGGAAGCACCATCTTGCGCCCAGTCATCAACTCAAATGGTGACATTTTGGTTGCAGATGAAGGGGTAGATCTGATGGCCATTAGGACCAGAGGTAATCGGATATCCCAACTTGGCCCAGAATCTGCCACAAACTTCTTTAATATGCTCACAATTGTCCGGTTATATCTCTCTACTGCCCCAGAAGAAGCTGGTCTATAAGCAATATGCAGCTTTCTCTTGACCCCCAGTATCTCCCACATCTTTGTCATTACTTCACTGGTGAAGTGGCTACCTCTGTCTGACTCAATCCTTTGAGGTAGACCAAAACGGGAAAAGATGTGGTTAATCATCAAGGCCGCGGCAGTTTCTGCCTTGCAATTTGGGGCTGGGAGACATTCCACCCACTTGGTAAACAAGCATGTCACGGTCAACATGTACTTATTCCCCCTAGCCGAGCGAATCACAGGGCCTACAAAGTCGATTTGTAAATCTGACCATGGCAGTGTCATTCCCCTCTTTTGTAAAGGCGCCCGGTGCGTGAGGGATGATGGCTGAAATTGTGCACACACAAGACACCCCTTCAAGTATTGGTCGAGGTCCTGCCCCATGTGTGGCCAGTATGCAACCTCTCTTAAGATTTCCAATGTTGTGTGAAACCCCCTATGACCGGCGGTGGCCGCATCATGGGCGTGACTTAACATCAGGCTTCGGAATGAGGTAGGAACCACCCACTGATCGTGGCCAGCTTTGGATTTCCTTACCAACAAACCGTCTTGGATCCGGAACATTTTGGGACATTTCATCAACACTCTTAGGTCCTCTTTCCCAATGTAATCGGTATCCGTCAGGGGAAAGTTCTCAGGGTCCTCAAGGTGCTGGTAAAATTTACCAATAATTGGATCCCCCTTCTGAGCGGTAATCAAATCAGCATCAGGGGTCTCCTTACTCCATTGTGCAATTGAAAGGTCATTGTGAGCATTTGTCTGGGACCTAGTGATAGCAGTGACCTGGATTTCCCCCAACAGGGACTCAATCTCAATTAGATCCCCTTGGATGGCCCCGGTTTTGGCCAGCTGATCAGCTAAGTCATTTCCAGTTTTGTCTGGTCCCTCTACTTTGGAATGACCCTTGATCTTTTTCCAATAGATGGTCATCTCATTCGAGGTGACCAAATCATCAATGTTTTGGATCAACTTCCCATGTTTCAAGGGTTTATTGTTAGCACATAACATGCCTCTGGTTTTCCAATTAACCAGGTGCTCCACGAACCCGTTCCGTACATAATCCGAATCTGTGATTATGACCAGTTCGTGGAGTTGGTGCTGGATAGCAGTGAGGATGGCCTGATGCACAGCCATCAATTCTGCCACCTGACTACTTCGGGGACCAATTTTGTATCCAGCGGAGGGTTCTGGGGACTCATTCACCCATGCATTCCCTACGCCGGCCACCAGTTCTTTCTCCCCGTTGTTGTCGACATGGTAAGAGCATCCATCCACATACACAGTGGGCATTCCCTCACACTTGTCTTCTTCAAAGACTTTGTGGGGGGAATTAAGGTATGCCTCCATGTTGTCCTTTATTTTTAGCCTTTCGTCCTCGAGACAGTTTTCTCTGGCACAATCATGCAAGTCAGCCAGACCTTGCGCGAGGGGACTCTTCTTGTTTTGGCCATATCTGACCTCCACAGGAAAGCCTTGCATTGACAGAATCCAGGAAGTAATTCGGGAATTACTCACATTTCCGGCCCGGATTCTGTCACTTTGGAGATATTGCAGAGGCTGGTGTGGAGTCTCCACTATGATGTGTTCCCCCTGGATAAACGGGCGGTAATTCTTCAATGCCCACACCGTTGCCAGGAGTGCCTTCTCACAATCGTTGAATTTTTCCTCCACAGAGGATAAAGTTTTGCTCGCATAGGAGATTACTTTATTGACCTTGTCATGCTTTTGATATAATACTGCCGTCAAGCACGTATTAGAGAACCCTGTCTCCAGGAAGAACTCCTTGTTTCTGACCGGGTAAGCTAGGCAAGGCGCTTGTGAGAGGCTTCTTTTGAGTTGTCTTACTGCCTCGGATTGTTCTGGACCCCATTCCCACTTGACCCCCCCCTTCAGGAGATGAATCAGGGGTCTGGTGATCTCTGCATAGCCCTCAATGAACTTTCTGCTGTAATTAGTCAGTCCAAGGAGGCTCCTTAGTTCTCGCAGAGTTGTGGGGTCTTTCAGTTTCTGAAGTGCTTCCACTTTCTTTTCCTGGGGACAAAGACCCTGAGGAGTAATCTCATGCCCCAAGAAGTTAACACGGGTTTTACACCACTGTGCTTTCTGAAAGGAAAGTTTTGCTCCGGCGGCCCTCAACTGTGTCAGAACATAACGGATCTCCGCTATGTGTTCCTCAACAGTTGAGCTTTTGATGAGGACATCATCTACATAAGCCAGGTTACCCCTTGCACCCAAGTCAGGCATGGCCTTGTGTAGAAAAATGTTGAATTCATTGCCGGAGTTGAGGTATCCGAAGGGAGTCCGGGTCCATGTGTACTGCTGGCCCCCAAAGGTAAAAGCCAGTTTGTATTGGTCCTCCCTACTGACAGGCACGGTCCAGTACCCATTGGTCAGGTCTATTGCAGTGAATACCTGTGACCCCTGGATCTGGGCCAGCCCTTGGTCAATGTAGGGCAGAGGCCATCGGGAAGTATGGACCCGTTTGTTGAGCTCCCTGAGGTCGGCACAGAGTCTCCACTGGCCGTTTGGCTTCAATATTCCCAGCACCGGATTATTGAAAGTGCTGTGGACGGGACGGATTATTCCCCGGGACTCAAGGTTCTTAATTATTTCAGTAAGGGACTCCATTGATGCGAGAGGCAAGCGATATTGCTTCACAAACACTGGAGTCATGCCAGGGTCCGTGGGGATTGTTGTGGTGTGGATGTCGGTGCGACCACAGTCATATGAGTCTACCGCAAAGAGATCTTGGAAATCCAAGAAAACTTGTTTCAACTTTTGCTTTTGTTCCAGAGTCACACAGGCATCAGCTAGGTTGACTCTCTCTTCCACCATCTGCCTGAAGCCTGGAAAGACTTCTGGTTTGGCTATCTCCGCGGCCTCCTCCAGCTGGGTGGAGAAGTCCCTGGTCAGAGTGCTGATTTGGACCGGAGGCTTCAGGTGGGAAAGGCAGCCCTCATGGACCTGGAAAATCACCTCATCCCTCCTGAAGTCACAGGTCACATCTTCCTTACCATAGGGGCAGGAAGTGTACACCAGGAAGTTCCCCCCATGCCGGGTAAAGATCCTGTCTGGTGTTGTATTGTCCTCACTGTCACTGTCAACACAGTCCTTGGGGATTGGTCCTAACAGTTCATTTACAAGATCAATGGAGAAATGTCGGTCATCAACCGCCATTCCAATAATGGTGCCTGCGGCTAGAGTAATACTCTTTAAGTCGCTGTTATCCACCTCTATTGGAATGGTGTCATGTTCTATGTTGACTAATGGAGTTGGGTTTACCCCTAACCCTTGCTGTTGGAGAGAAGCATTTAGATGTATGTAGGCATCAGGGTTTTTCAACTCTTGTCCCCTTTTAACTTTCACTTCCAGGGAGAATTGTCGGGTCCTTTCTGGGATGGTGACTTCCTCTTTAACCTGAATTTCAACTGCATAAGGTAGCAATTGAGCTGACCTAAATGCTTTTTCTGGATCATCAAAGCCCATAGGATTATCCGCTAATCGGGACCAAGCTTTGAAGTTTATTAGGTCCAAACTAATGGCGAAGCGATTGAGAATGTCACTGCCTAAGTAAAAGGCGGCAGGGACGTCTCGCACGACCCAACAATTGTGGACTATGCTCTTGTTGCCAATGGAGATTTTGAGCATACACCTGCTTGGCAGGAGATGTTTGGAATTAGGTGCTTCCAGGTCCATTTCCCATTTGTCTATCAGTTTGAAGGTGGGAATGGCTGGATCTTTTGGGAGTTGGCGGAACATGGCTTCGCTGATGAAGCTCTTACCGTTGTTCACACACACTCGAGCGAGAACAGAGTCCTTCCCATCATTTAACTGAACAGGGATGAACAACTGCTCTCCAATTTGCTGAATATCAGCCAGGCTCTGAGCTGATTTCACCTCCTTCTGGACTATAGGAGTGGGAGTTTCAGATTGTGGATTAGTATAGAATTTCAGAGTGTTTCCTTCCAGCGTGGAATACCACTTTAGACTGGAAGGAAGGTTGATTTTCAGAAATAGAGAGGACCCCCCATCACCAGTCTGTTGTCCTACTGCTATTACTGTCACGTCTGGAATCTGGTTGTTCTGGAAGTGAAATTCTACTTGGTCAGATTTTTGTTCAACCATGTGGCATGTGCCGTTTAAACTAACATGGTTGACACTCTGTTTCAATTTTATTGGTCGGCTAGTCTGGGTCCAGAGGACCTTGTTTACACAATCTATTAGGGGTGACAACCTTCTCAGGAGGTCATTCCCTAGTAAACAAGGGGTGCCCTCCGGGGTCACAACTATGACCGGGTGTTTCAACTTGTGTCGCCCGATCTTAATGTCCAAGTCTGCAGTCCCCTCAACGGGAATTTCCTTCCCGTCAAAGTTCTGCAGTTGTCCAGGAAGAGAGGTGAGAGGAATTTGGTAATTCTCTCCCCTTCCTGCATTCAGTTCGTCAAAGGCCCTTCTGGACAGAAGGGTAGCTTGAGATCCAGTGTCCACCAGTGCCGAGATTGTACCCTGCCCCTGTACTTGTACCGGGGCATAATATCTTCCCTCCTTCTCCTCAAGGGGGCACAGATAATGTACATTTTTGGACAACTGGTGGGCTAATTTTCTGGTTTTGGACATCGCGAGAGAAGAATTTTGGGCAGAATTCTGTGGAGAGTCTTGGGAATCTGAAAGAAAAAATTTGCAACTGGAGATCAGAGCCATTGTGGGTTCCCCTGGTTCCGGTTCTGGGCCGCCCCCCCCTTTTTGGAGGCAGTCACCAGGATGGGTTTGAACCAGGGGATTTTCTTGCTGTTGGTTCTGGGATGAGATGGTGGGCGGCGGTAGCTCAGTCTCCACATCTCCCCAGTCTAGATTTGCATCCCTAGGGACCCATTTTTCTTTGGGAGGAGTTCCCCCCTCTCTGAAGGAGAAGATCCTTTTCCCAGGATCCTCTGTGGATCCCTCTCCCTCAAATTGGAAGATCTGTACCTCCTCCCCAAACTGAGTCTGTTTGGGTCTTTTGTTTCTCCTACCCCCCCTCTGCTCCTTAGGAGGCAGACTTTCAGGGGCAAGAGATTTTGTTTCCGGTTCCTGGGTTTCTAGGGGCTGTTTACAAGTGAGGAAGGAAGCTTCCTCCAAGGCTTTACACCCCCCTTCCCTTTGTGCCTCCTCCCTGGGAACCGGTGAGTTATCGGGGTGCTGCCCCCGTCATTGTTCTGGAGCACCAGGTCCAGAGTTGGGTGCGTTCTGCGCCGGCATGCTGATCTGAGGGTTCTGCTGAGCCCTCAGTATGTCACCCATATCCCGCGCCATGTTTTGAACCTGGCGCTCTAACTGGGAAACCCGCTCAGGCTGATACGGGGCCCTGTTTTCTCCCCTGGGCTGATCCCGGGAAGGGTAGCTATCCCTCCTCTGGTAATACCCCGGGTTGGGAAGATTTGGGTACCCCTCCACCCTTGGCCTCCCCTCTCCCGGATTCAGTGGTCTGGGCTCAGGGAATTGGGGAAAGAAGGATGGATGGTTTTGGGGCTGAAAGTCGGGTGGATATCTGGGGAAAAAGTTCTGCCCAGGGTTTGGTAAATTTCTGCCCTCCTGTGGGAAGTTTGGAGGGAAGTTCCCTGGGTTAGGTGCTTGTCTGGATCCCCCCCCTTGGGCTGGAGGAGTCCACACATAACCCAGGATGGGTCTGTTACCTTTGTAGCGAGGACTTACATAGTCAGGAGAGCGAGGGACCCCATTTGTGGGGCTGCCTCCCTGGCTCCCTGTCTGTGACTGGCCCGAGGACCTTCTGGGCCTAGCATTATTAGGTGCAGGTAGGTTTTTAGGCCCCCCCATCTCCAAATCCAAAACGGGGGTGACCTTTACCTCTGCCACCTTGGCAGCAGCAGGGGTGCTGTTGGCTTTGGGGTTTTTCTGGGCATTGCTTTTATTTTCTATGGGCTTCTGCACCTCATAGATGCGGGTAGCCTGTTCAATGACCCAGTCTAAAGATCTTTTCTCGTGAAAATCCCTCACGAGCTGGGTCATGATATATTTGGGCAAGGCATGGAAAAACGTGTTTATAAATTCACGGCTATCCGTGCGCACCCTTCTTGTGGTCTGTGCAAAAGCCCGCTTTAACTCCTGCACAAATTCTTGTGGGGCCTGATCCTCCCCACATTGCAAATTGTAGGCTGCCTTGCGAGCCTCTTGAGGATTTCTGTGAACAGAAAAATGTTTCAGGATGGCCGCCTTATAGGTGGACCATCTTAAATGATTTTGGTCCTCCAGCCCCGCAAAGAAACTGGAGTATTCCGGGGAGAAGGTCCACTTTACATATTGAATGCAGCTTTGGCTGTCCTTCAAATGGAAAGTCTCCATCATTTGTTCAAACAACTCTAAGTGCTCCCAAACAGAATACTTAGCGTTCTTATGGTAAGGCGTGATGACGCTCCTGATCGCCTTAATCTGCTTTAAGGGGTCCTTGAGCAAGGCCCTTTTTGCCTTATTGGCCTTTTTGGTTCGGGTAACCCTTGTCCATTCTTCGTCGGACTCAGAGGCACTGCCCCCAGAGGTTCCCGTCTGTTCTTCCAGGTTTTCCCGGATTCTGCGAGCCTGGGAATGGCTGGCAGAATGTGGGGACCTGGTCTCCTGTGTCCTGCGCAGTTCAGAGGAGTCTTCAGATTCCTCCTTGCTGCCAGGATTTGATGGGTACCCCCTCCACTGACCTAACTGGGCAGAGGTTTTCAGGATGCCCTTAATGGGCCTACTCTCCTGGGGTTCCCCATTGAACTGTACTGTACTTGGGTGCCCATACCCGGATGCCCACCCCTCCATTCCTGAGTGGTACTGGCCTATGAGCCCCATACTCTTAGCTGGATAGTAATCTGCCATCCCTGCGGCCCTGTGCTCATGTGCGCCAGGGGACATGGGGGTGGTAGAGTCCAGGGACTGGGGGAGATGAAGGCCCCTGGTGTTAGGGCTCCTGCGGTTATGGTCAGGAATCTCTCTTTCCCAGCGGACCTCATCTCTATCCGCCCCTGCTCCCTGTTGCAATGCAAGAGCCTGCATTTGTGCTTTCAGTTCCTCTGTTAAGGCCTTACTCGACTCTATCAGTTTCTCCTGCATCGCTACCTGTTGCTGGAGCCTATCATTGTGTTGACAGAGGGCCTCATTCTCCCTCTGTGCTTCCTGGTTGGTCCTGGAGAACTGGGCCAGTCTTTGCTGCAGGAGGTTTACCTCCTGGGCAATGTCCCTACTGGCCTGCTCCTTTCTTGCTAGAGCATCTTCCACCCTTCTGGTGTGCTCTACCAAGTTCTGGTTTTCTTTTTGGAGATCACCCAGCCCCTGGTGGGCCAGGTGATTTTCTTCCATTTTTCTTTTTAAATGGCAGACTTCCTGGCCTAAGGCGTCTCTTTCCTGACTAAGAGCCTGCATTTGTGCCGCCAGGTCGTCCCTTTGCCTTTGGAAGGCACCAGCTTTCTGGCGCTCCTGATCAAACTCTGCCTGGGTATCCAGGTCTTTCAGGATCAGTTTATTGCTCTCCTCTTTCACTCTATCTAGATGACTTTGCAGGGTGGCTACCTGCTCCGTGCATGCCCTGTTAAAGTCTAATTGTTGCTCCAGCTTTTTCTGGCTCTGCAGTAAGGAGTCCAAACTGTCTTGGTGCTCCTTCTGCAGGGCCAGAAATCGGGTATCCTGGTCTGTCTTTTCCTGTTGTAGGATGCCCATATCCTCTTTTATTTTAATGATATATTGCCTACTATTATTTTCTGCCTCCTGGCTCCTCTGCAGCCTCTGCTCAGAAGAGTCCAGATCAGATTGGGCCTTCTGTAATGCCATCTGTTGCCTATTTGCCAGATTTTGGCTTTCAGCAAATCTATCCTGCATGTCTCCCATATATAGGTACAGGTATGCTGCTATCCTGGCAATCTTATTGTGTTCCTCTTTGGCTTTAGGAGCCATATATAGTTCACTCAGGGCCACATGTAAGGGACCCTGATCTCTATATATATCTGACCCTGTTTCAGTGACCTGTTGTGTGATGGCCTGCAACCACACATCCTGGCCCTGTTCGGTCCATTCACCTCTCACAAATAGCTTATGCAAGAGGTGCTCTCTGGCTATTTTCATGTCTACTAAGGTCGTCATTCTAGAGATTGGTCTCTGTCCTGACTTACAGAAGTTTGTATTTTATTTTTGCAGAACAGAACTTTTCTTGGAGTGTCCCTTTTGAGGAATGCTTCACAGCGTAATGCAGCGTCGTGATCCGACTGGATGTATGTATCCCGTCAGTTAGCACACTGTATTAATCTGCACAAATGGTAAATCTAACCCAACGTCTCGGCTCGAGCCCCCACTTTGTAAGAGGATTCAATTCAGCACTACAGCTAAGTTAACGCCTAGTCTAGAATACTGAATGAAAACCCTTATTGATATATCTTTAGGTCCAGTTCATGCGTTCTGGATGACTACCCCTATATAACACCCCTCTCTTGGAATCCCCCTGACCCCACTGAGCCAAGAAGTAGTTCTGTTTTGCAAGTTTAAAAGGTTTATTTGATAATTTAAACAATAGATATATATATGACACTTTATAATAAATTAATAATTGAATATCACCCTTAATCTGATATGATAAAGATTAACAATGGAGAATCTGGCACTAGCACACTTCTTTATAATCACTAATGAGTTGACATGAAATGGATAAGATAGCACACTGGTAAATAGGAACAAAAGTATAATGTGGTAGAGGATGCTTTATGTAGCTCAGGTGGATGCAATATTCAATGAATGCAGTACAGAAAATACGCAATATGATTCAACCAGACAATGTAATCACTTTTCTCGGGCTATTCCCTCCCCCCCTCTTTATGCAATGCAGGGAAATGGAAGGAAAACCCACAGTCCTCAGAAATGCAATCAACTGTAATTCAGTTCAATCCCAGCAAGCTTACAGAAAACAGATAGGAGTTTTGAAAACACAGGCAATGCTTGGATATGTGCTGGCAATGAATGAGAAATATGCTAAATTTGCTTTTAATTCCCTTATAGAGGTTCAGGGTGAGTGGTATCTAGTTAATATTAGTCCAGGCTCACATTAGCAATGATGCAGGGATAGTTAGCAGGTTAAACGAATTTCTGGCCAATGGAAAGCAAACAGCATCAGTTTTTACATGTGAAGAAATTGCAAATCGCGGTAAAATTCGCGGATGCGCCGAGCGCTATTACAAAGGAACCGCAAGGACTATCTCTACCCTTTTGGGGTCCTAGAAAAGCCTGGGATCTCAGCTTCCAAATGAAAGTTATTGCAAGTCTCTAGCCCAAACGGTTGCGGAGATATGAGTAATTTAGTAAAGGTCGTTTTTGGTTTTGTAAATTTTAAACGCACACTTTTTCAAAATGACAAGTGACAAATTTTTGCAGCTAGAATGACAGGTGACAGCTAGGAGGCAGTTCTACTTAGGTTAAATAGATTGAATTAGATGAATTTAAACTAAGAGATGTGTTCTGAGTTTTGCTAAGTACTCACAAGAGATTTTGAACAGGAAAGCGACTTGGTCACGGACTTCAGTCTGGTCAGGTCTTTCCGGGTTCTGCTCACAGCGCCTGGCCTCTGGAACTGCTCACAGGGGTCTGGTCTCTGCTAGGCACCGGTTCTTTGGGTCTCTCTGCTCTGGATAGATTGAAGTCTCTAGTTTGGCTTTCTGGAGTTTGATGGAGGTAAGTATGGATTTTTCCGGCAGAGCTTTCAGCGGCAGATGAAAAATGAATCTCTCTATCTGTCCTGTCTGTCTGCTTTTATGTGTTTAGAATGTGGGTGTGTTCTAGCATCACTGACCCTACCTCTCTCTCAGCTTCTAATTGGTCAAACTTCCATTTCTTACTTGATTGGGGGAATGAAATGAAGTGTCATCATGATGAGGTCTGTTTATGATACAGAGAACCCACCCCTGTCAACTTTACACACAATCTATATCTGACCTAAAAACATATTTGCACAGGTACACATTTGTTTAAAATTACATATACATGGTGTGGCTGAATTTAGCCATGTCTATGTCCAAATCTGCTCATTCTCGGAGCTTGCATTCAAAGAGTGTACATAATTGACTTTTTAACTGCTTTTCCAATTTCCGACATGGACCCAACTTTACATACATGTGTGCAGGGGTTAGGGACATTAACTGATGAAGTTTCAGATTTTTAACATGCACACATTTAGAGTAATATCCACTTTTCCGCTAAAACCCCCCTGAACATACCACCGGTTCCTACCACGTCTTAAACTGTGGGCAGAAAAATCACAAGAATTATGGTATCATTTATAAAATTTTCACATGTCCGCTCTATGAATTATCCCCCTTTTTATAAAACCATATCCTTGCTGCAGGGGTGTGTCTTTTCAGGTCACATGGTACAGAAACCAGTCTTTCCAGTTTCTGCCAAGCCAGCTTGCTTCTCACAGGCAGTGCTCCTCCCAGCTTCTCCAGGAGGAAGCCACTTTTTACGACGTCTGTAATAAAAAAACCTTTGCCTGAGTGGAGAGGGCTTTGTTCACTCTCTGGCAGAGCACAGGAAATTCAATTATCAGATAGATGGCATATCCTTAGCCTGGGCAGCAAAAGGAAGGTTGGCCTGGGAACACAGTGGTGACTCAAGTTTCACTGCTGATGGGTAGTTGCTAGGCAAAATCAAGTTCCTTAAGCCAGACCTTCAGCTAACTTTTTGTTGCTTTTAAAATAACTTGCAATTTTACACATGCAGCTAGAATGCTGATTCTAAGTGCAAAACTATGACATTTCAACAGTTACAAAGGCATGTGACACCAAACATAGGTCACTCATTTAATTTAACATTTTCGATTTTGGTGGTTTTAAATCCAGTTGTAGTTAGGCTTAAGCTGCTGACTCCATAGCATTTTTGTTATAAGCATTGTTTTTGGGCTCTTCATTTCCCAGATTTTGTAGGCACACAAAACTCCATTCTGCCAAATGTCTGCTGGTGTTCAGTGAATATTTTGCACATGTTGCAAGGTTTGAAATAGGCATTTTGCTTGCCTTCAGAAAAACACACAGAGTGGTTTTAAAACGCCGGCTTTTGGATAGTGGTGAGTACTGGTACTGCACTCATTTTTGGGATTTAAGAAATGAATTCCCCACACTTCTAGGTTGCATTTGGCAATCAGCATTGCCATTCCCAATGGTTTCAGACTACTGTGCGGGTAGTCCAATGGTGGTTTTAAAGCGCTTTGAAGCTAACCGGCGCTACTGTTTTTCCTTTGGCAACCCATTTCCCTCATGGCAACCCGGCCTTTCATTCTCGCACTGGTGGGTGGCAAGTGAGGCAACCATTTTGGTGGGCGCACAACTGCGCAGCTTTCCTGGATTTCGGCGCACATGTGGGTTTTCCGCCATCTTGAATTTCCTAAGCCCACAGCACCAAATGTTGTAGCAGGGTAGCTTAAACGTGGGTCAGGACACCCAACAAACTGAAGGACTATCAACAGACGTTTGCCCCTATGTCGCCCAATTTTGATCTCCAGATCTGCTGTCCCTTCGACGGAAATGTAATTCCCATCAAAGTTTTGGAGTTGTCCAGGAAGAGATGTGAGGGGAATTTGGTGTGTCCCCCCCCTTCCTGAATTTATTTGGTCAAAGGCCTTTTTGGACAGGAGGGTGGCTTGGGATCCAGTATCCACCAGCGCTGATAATGCACATTGATCCTGTACCTTGATGGAGGCATACAATCTTCCTTCTCTCTCTTCAAGGGGACAAAGAAAATGTGCATTTTGTGCCAGCTTAGTGGTTAATTTTTTTATATTGTTTTCCGACACTGTGTGATCATGGACAGTTTTCTTTGTCGGAGTCCGGGAATCTGTAAAGAAGATTTTGCACCCAGATATCTGTGGGATTGGGAAGTCCCCTTTTCCCCCTGATTCTTTGCTGTCCCCCCTTTCCTGGAGACAGTTCCCCAAACCTGTCTGGGGGGAGGATACATCAGTGCTTTCAGGATCATCTGGGTGACATTGTTGAGGTTTAAGAATGTGTTGGTCTGGTTCATTCTCCATACTTACCCAAACTAAATCAGGGTCTTTTGGGACCCATTTTTCTTTGGGAGGGATACCTCCATCCCTGAAAGAGAAGATTGTCTTCCCTGAATCCTCCAGGATTCTTCCCCTTCAAACGGGATGATGAGGACTTCCTCCACAAAATGGATTCTCTTTGGCTCTTGATTTCTCCTACTTAGCTCTGTTCCCTAGGTTCCAGCTTTTTGGGGCTAGAAGATTTGTGTTCAGGTTCAGAGTTTTCCAGGGGGTTTGCTCTGGTGAGAAAGGGCTTTGCATCTCCCTTCCCCCGTCATTGCTTCAGGTCACCAGGCCCGGGTGTCAAGCTGTTCTGGGCAGAATCTTCCATTTGAGGGGTCTGCTGAGCCCTCAACATGCAACCCAGGTCTTGTGTCAAATGTTGGACCTGGAGCTCCAGTTGATACATCCTTTCTGGTTGGTAGAGGGGTCTGGATTAATACCTTTGCTGCTCACGGAAAGGGTAGCTGTCCCTTGTCCCAGAGTACCTCAGGTATTGAGAGTTTCCCTGATAACCCTCCACCCTTGGCCTCCCTTCTCCCTAATTTGGGAATCTATTTTCCTGAAAGAGGGGAGAGAGAGGAGGGTTGTTTCTGGAAATTGGGATTTGAAGGGTATCTGCTAAAGAAACTTAGGTTGGGGGGTGGAGTATTTCTTCCCTCCTGAGGGAAGTTCTGAGGAACGTTTTGAGGGAGGTTTCTTGAGGCAGTACTTACCTGATTGGACCACCCCCTGTGCCGGGGGAGTCCATACATAACCCAATATGGGTCTTTTACCCTTGTATCTAGGGCTAATATAGGTGGCAGGGTCAGATGGAGCATTGGTCGAATACCCTGCCTGGCTACCACCCTATTGGTTTGGATTAGAGGATCTCCTCTGCCTCTCCTTCTGCTCATTAGTATTAGCAGGAGGAGTATTTTTATGACCTCCCCATTTCCAAATCCAATATGGGGTATTTTTCACCTCCACCACCTTTGCAGCAGTGGGTGTGGTTGACGGTTTGGGGTTTTTAGGGTTATTTTTATTTTCAGAGGCCGTTTGCACTTCATAAATCCAGGCGGCCTTTCTATCATCCTATCCAGGGTCCTATGCTCATGGAAGTCCCTTACCGGTTGGGTCATAATCAGGAGCGCATGGAAGTAAGTGTTAATGAACTCCCGGCGATTTGTGTTCACCCGTCTAGAGGTCCTGGCAAATGCCTGCTTCAGCTCTTGCACAAACTCTCTAGGTGCTTGGTTTTCTCCACAATGCAGGTTGTAGGCCTCCTGAGGGTTCCTGTGAATGGAGAAATGCTTTGAGATAGCCACCTTATAGGTGGACCACATTTGATGATCTTGATCCTCCAGCCCTGCAAAAAAGCTTGAGTTTTCCAGGGAGAATGTCCATTTGATGAACTCCATGGAATTTTGATCATTCCTCATGCCAAATGATATCATCATTTGGCCATAAAGTTCTAGATGCTCACATACTGAGTGTTTGGCATTCCTGTGGTAGGGAGGCATAAAGATTTTTATCTGCCGAATTGGGTCTTTCACAAGGCCTCTCTTCTGTTTGACAGATTTTCTATTCTGCTGCACCTGAGTCCACTCGCCCTCTGACTCAGAGCTGCTACTATTGGCGGTCCTCTCCCTGTTCTCTAGGCGCTCCCTACCTCTCTGAGACTGGGAATCCCTCCCAGAATAACAGGATATGGTCTCTTCTCCCCTGTGGTACTGTGGGCTCTCAGGGTCACTTCCCTTGTACTCCCCTTTTCACACAGGGGAGTACTCATCTTCCTCATCCCTTGTTCCAGGTATGGTGGAGAGTTCCCCCCACCTGCCTGAATGTGTGAAGTTTTTTTAAAATACTCTTTTGAGGCCTGGACTCTCATTCTTTTCTGTCTGCAAAGCAGACCAGGTTGTCCCTTTGTAACTTTAGTTTCTGCCAGTCTAACTCCCTGATCTTCTCATCTTAGGAGTCCTCCTGTTCAGAAGTACATGCTAGGGTATTTTTAAATCTGGGTATAGATGAATACCCATCAATGTCTGATAAGGACTGGTCTTTCGGCTCAGTTGTACTAGGTCTGGTTGAGTCCAGCTGCCTCATGTTTCCTTGTTCTTACAAACTGGCAAGCATGAAGTTAGTAGCACCCTGTGCATATAATGTGATAAGTTGGCTTGCTGTCCCTGGTAAGGAAGTCATCACTCCGTGATCGGATGGTGCCTTTCCATACTCTAACTGGTCGGGGTGCTTCAAAGCCTGTTTGTATTTGGCTATTTACTTTTTCCAGTCTATCAAATATGTTTTTCTCAGCCCCTATTGAAAGGGGCCCCTAGGGGTCCCTCGTGTTATGGAAACAAGGCAAGTCACCACACACAATAGATACGCCAGACACGAGGTTGTATTCCCAAAGCTAGGGTTTATTGCAAAGCAAATAGTCTCAGTTGGCCAACTCGGTCTCACGCCCCGCGACGTGTATCTCTAGACCTCGAGGGACGCAAGAGAGCGAATTACGTACATCAGTTACATATATACAAAATGCATATCATACAATCAGCTTTGACATGTTTAACACCCCCCTTTATTGGGTTTCTTTGAACTCGGTTTGATGATGGACAATTTCGACCAATATGACACCTTCAAATATCTATTCTAGCAACAATATGCAACCTTGCAAGTGTAGAGACATCATTTTCTTTGTTGAACAGAACACAGTGCTTCTGTTCTTGTAAGCGAGCTACATACGGGGGAATAGTCACATTGCAGACCTTGCTATCTTTGAGGTGCTATTCGTGGCCTGGGAGCCGACACGCTCTACAGGGCTCGGGAAAGGGGGGCCATAAGAAGAGCATAATTCAAGCCTTCAGCTGCTTTATTCTAACATTTTCTACCATATAACGAGACTGTCTGGCAGCTATGAATTGATTAAATGCCCTGCGGCTCTCCTTCAAGGCTACATTCGGGAGGGAGCCAGGCATTCCTCTCCGGAGCTGCCTACGTTGTGTTTCAACAAACTCCTTATTAGCCTCGCGGCCTTGTCCTTTCACGTTCAGACAACAATGTTAACAGTCGAGCAGAGTAAGCAAAAATGTGCTGCAAAGCAGTTTGAACAGAAAGCAATGAGCAATCGTTAGAGAACAAAATGGCGATCCTCGTTACATCAAAATGGCCGCTCATTTGTCAAACTCGGAAACCTATATTTCTATCGTTATGTACATGAGACGGTTGGTCTTCGGCCACCAAAATACATTTGCCGTCAATCGTGAGAGGTGTCCATTTTTCTAGACTGACAAACCCTCCTTTTGGCCGTATGCCAAGTGTTCATTCATTCATTGTATCCTCCTCTGATGACGATAAGTCTGAAGAACCTATGTCTGAATTTTGCATGTTATTATAAGCATCATCATCGTCATTAATATCTATAGCCATTAATTCTTTCACTGTTTTCATTTCATTCGTGTTTCTGTCATCCCGGCCATAAGTTTGTTTTCTTTTTGTTATCATATGCATACATCCCTCAGTTATCTCAGTGCAAACTATCTGTAGGCAGTGTATGCAAAAACAGCACGTTATGAATATGCCAAACACTACTACTAATATCGCAATCAACTTCCATCCCCAAGAACGCAGTATTCCCCAAAACCAGGACCCTATCCCCCAGCCCCCTTCTCCAGTAGGGAGTTGGGAGCTTAGGACATGCATTTTTTTATTTTATTGCTTCAAAAATCGTAGGGGAGTAGTTATCTACGAATACGCAGCACGCTGATGCCACAATCTTGCAAATTCCCCCAGGATCAACCAGGATTACATCGAGAGCCATTCTATTTTGCAGCGTCATTAACCTAATTCCCTTTTCTTCCAACGTCATGTTAAATAGTATATCTGTCGTTGTGTTTATCGTATCCTTTAGTATTTTGGACAGCTGCCTTATGTTGTAGGAGTTCACTATCTGGGACAAGAATGGTATGAATGATTTTGCTATGTCCTTCGCTATTAAAACACCTTCGCTACTCCTTCGGTTTCTAGATCTGGATAGCCTGGCTATGTCTGCTGTTTCTAAGAGGAACACTCCCGGGAACAGTAGAACTAGGTAACATGTACCTCCCCAGTTTCTGGGCAACCAAGGATATGCTTTTTCTCCACATATAAAATAGACAGAATCTCCCACATATACTGGTTCTATTTCCCATTTTAGTACCGCTGTATTCATGCATCCAGTATATGTTCCTACTGAATAGGAGCCTTTCTTTTTTAGACAAAAAGGGACAGTTCTTGGGTTGTAATTCACAGTGTAAGAAGGGGGGATTGCATCTTTGTTCCCGTCTGTCCTTACACGAAACGTCATCACCGATGTTTTAACTGGCGGGGACAATCTATCTTGTCTATTTTGTCATGTTATTTTTTGCGTACTTTTAGACATAGGTTTTGGGATCATCCCTTGTGCTTTATGGAATATGGAACAACCCACAGGCCTCATAATTATTTCCTCAAACTCATTCATGTTTGTTCTATCTAATTGACCGGTACTACTCTTATTCCACTTCCCATAAAACATTGCACTTAAATATGCACTGCATGCAGAACTTAATGGTAATGGTTGTACATACCAGCCTATTCCTTTCCCCGCATGCTGCGGTAAATGGGCACACACCCAACAATTATTTTTCTTTAGAATTGCATGCGTCATGTTCATGATGAGTAATAGCATATTGTTCCCATACCCTTCTCTGTGTCTCTCTTCCATTGGGGACAAGGTATAAGCAATCACCTGAACCGAGCTTTCAGTAGTGGACATATTAACTATTGGTAAGAACATTCCCAATGGGTGTATAGGCTCCACATACCATGACACAAAGGCTGTCGTTATTGGTGCTACCACACTCATGAAGGACATGATTATTGTCAAAGCCAGCATACAGTTTTTTTTACCATGCTTTTTCCCTAAGGTTACAGTCTTTATAACTAACTCATTCTCAGCAGTGGTGCAGGAGGAGGCTGAAACCGGTCCCGACATTTTTCTCACCGTCCTTCTTCTTCCTGACAAAGTTCGTCGTGGATATCTCTCTTCGTCGCACTTGTCCGGATGTCAATAAGTTCAAAGGAATTGTTAACAGTTTAGTCTGCCAGCCCTTTGCAGCCTGGATTGCTTATTCGTTCTAGGAGAGATCACTTGTCCTCTCTCACACTGCTCAGAGGAATTCTGAACAGTTCTCGATTGCCTTTGTACCATGTGCGCCCAGCTTGTCCGCTCTGGTTGAGGACACATGTACTTTTTATGATCGCACCGAGGAGCCGCGAGTCTTGAATTGTCTGACTTGTACGAGTCTTGAATTGTCTGACTTGTACAACTCTCACGCTTCTCTCCTCTACACCTCTAGTTCCTTCTCCATCCATGAGCGGAACCAGAGGTTAGCTTAAACACCAAAGAACTGCTGATCAATCTGTCTTTCGAGGCCGCAAATCATATTGCCTCACTCCTGGTATTGCGTGATCCGTGAACAGTGCCGGTGCACTTCCAGATCCAGGCTCAGAGTCAGTCTGTGGCGCAATGGCAGATGCTGGTGTGCACCGCGACAGTGATGCGGATTCGGTCTTTGGCTCTGGCACAATGGCAAGTGCTGGTGGGCGCCAAGGGGTACACGTTTAGTGTCTGCCGTTATTTGCAATGCAAATTTCGTGTCGCCAACAATGTGTAGGTTCTGCTGGGCAACGTTAGGGCACTCTTTGCCCTTCCCCCTTTTTGGCAATCTTTTCAGGCTTTGTTTCGAGTTTCACTTCTCGCTCAGACAGATTTAGCGGGAGTGGACTGGCAGCAGTTTCTTTAGTTTCTGGGACCGCTGTCTCTTTCCGGTCATCCGGATTGGGCAAGTCTTTCAGTGAAGATGGGATCTTTTTGGCATGGGTGGCATGGATCCACGCCTTCCTTCCACCCACATCGCCGTCTGCGTTGCCAGAAGCACTTGATAGGGGCCACGCCACCTGGGTGCTAACGATGATTTTCTCTCAAAGTTCTTAGGCAGCACCCAGTCTCCTGGCTCCAGTGCGTGCCCCGGACCAGTATATCTTACGGGTAGAGCCTCTTGCACCTGCTGATGAATCAAACGCAATTTCTGCATTAAAAGGCCACAATAAGTGTTAAGTACAGGATGCTCCACTTCACTCAGTCGCTTTGGCTGAGGTGCGCACCAATCATTCGCCCGCCTCCTCATCACAATCTCATACGGGGAGAGCCCAGTTCTAGCCTGTACAGACGTACGCATGCACAATAGCGCTATCGGTAATGCATCCACCCAACTCAACTTGCTCCCTGCATATATCTTGCTAATTTTTGACTTGAGGATTCCGTTGTGCCTCTCAACAAGACCGGCCGAACTCGGATGCCTCGAACTATGTAATCTCTTATCAATCTGAAGACCTGCACATATGTGTGATACCACTGCGCCCACTAAATGTGGACCGTTATATGACCATATGACACGGGGCAAGCCAAAACAGGAAAAGTATTCTTTAAGCATTACTTTTGCCGTACTCATTGCTGTGCAGTCTTTTTAGGGATATGCCTCCACCCACTTGCTGAATGCACAGATCACCACTAAGACATATTTCAAGTTTTGGCACCTCTCCATCTTTATGAAATCAAAATGGATTACCTCAAAAGGCATAGAGGGCGGGCCAAAACTGCCTATTGGAGTCACTGTTCCCTTTCCTACATTGTGTTGTAAACACGTAATGCAGTTCTGCACCAACCTCTCTGCATTCTTCTTTATGTTTACATTCTTCCATACTGTAGATAGGTGCTGTATTATTTTCTTGGCACAGATGTGGGTAGGGCTGTGAGCCATTGTGACCATTGCAGTTACTTAGGAATTTGGCAACATCCAGTTTTTAGTTCCCTTGTCCACCCAACAACTCTCTAAATTTAACTCAGCAGAGCCCTCTGCCCACCCTTGTATCTCATCGGCATTGGCTTCGGCCTGCATTTCTTTGACAGTGGCAATTCCATCTTATATCATACAGGGTACTTCCTTAGTCTGGACTGTCATCATTTTATTATTCAAATCAGTGGCAGTTTGTTTCGCAATTCTGTCTGAAAATGTGTTTCCCTCTCCCACTTTGCATGTTACCTTTTTATATGCCTCCCATTTCACTATTGCTAGGCGCTTTGGAAACGTGAGTGCAGACAGCAATCGTACAATCAAAGGGCCATGTTGAATTCTGGCCCCATGCGATGTCAAGAAACCCCTCTCAGCCCAGAGTCGACCAAAGTTATGAACCACCCCAAAAGCATACTGACTATCAGTATATATATTCACGTTCAAATTTTCAGAAATCTCACGGGCTCTGGTCAATGCTATTATTTCTGTGGCTTGTGCCGAGTTGTAGGGGATTCTTTTGCTTTCTACAACGCTCTCTACAGTAGTGATAGCGTAAGCGGCAGTTGACGTGCCATCAGGTAGTTTAAAACAAGAGCCGTCACAAAATAACTCTCCATCTGGCTCCTTTTGTGGGGTGTCACTTAAATCAACTCTCCCCTTCGTTTCTTCCTCAGTGACCAATAAGCAATCATGGGGTGGTGATTCGTTGCCACCAATTTCTTCTGTGGGCAGTGGCATTAATTCTGCAGGATTCAAAGCACTACACCTCATAATTTGGATATGAGGCGTGAATTATATAATTTCATATCTTGTCAGTCTAGCAGAGGTGAGGTGTTGCGTCTGTGTCCTATTTAATAGGACATCTATGGCATGTGGCACCATCAGAATTAAAGTATGCCCCAATACCATCCCTTCCGTTTGTTTCACTGAGGCAGCAGCCGCCGCGACAGATTGAAAACATTGTGGTAGTGCGCACGCTACAGGGTCCAGCGCAGAAGCAAAATAGCCGCACGGCCTATTTCTTCCACCTTGCTCCTGTGTCAAAACAGCCAATGCACATCCTTCATTCTCGCATACGAACAATCTAAAAACTTTTTCATAATTTTGTGGGCCCAAAACTGGAGCAGAACTTAATGCAGTTTTCAATTGATCAAACGCTCTCTGACATTCTTCATTCCACTGCAAAGGCATCACTGCATCCTTCTTACTTAATAGCACCATTGGCTTCACAATCAACGCAAAATTACCGATCCACTGCCGGCAATAAGAAGCCATGCCGATTATGGCTCTGCCTCCTTTCTGTGTCTTTGGAATAGGCATACAAGAAATACTTTCTATGCGTTCTGGCGTTAGCCTTCTCCCTTCTTTCGAAAGTAGGTGCCCAAATAAGCTACCTCCTTTCGATTATATTGAAACATCTTCAAACTAGCTTTATGGCCATGTGCCGCTAGGTGTGACAGTAGTAATACGGTGCTCTTTTTACAAATCTCTTCTGTATCAGCAGCGATCAACAGATCATCTATGTATTGCAATAGTACACACCCCACTGGTAATTCTATTGTCCCCCTAATGTGAACGCAAACAAATATCTACTGTCCTTGTCCACCGGAATGCTAAAGAAAGCATTTTTTAGATCAATTACACTAAAGTATTCTGCTGAGGCAGGTATCATTGTCAATATTGTAGTGACGTCTGGGACCAAGGGAAATTGTGGATCTACTACTTTGTTTAGCGGGCGAACAATATGGTACTTCATTGCCTCCTTTCTTATACACTGGAAGAATCGGGCTGTTACATGTACTGCCTGTAATTTCTTAAATTACCCCTAATTTCACCAAATCTGAAACAATACTTTTCAATCCTCTCTCTCCGTTAGCTGAAATTTTATACTGGGGAATTCGCGGCAGTGTAACTTCTTCTCTCAAAAGGATCCTCACTGGCTCTATCTTCAAGCATCCTACATCGTTGTCATGCATCGCCCATATACAGGTTGGCACTTTCCTTAACTCTCCTGGCAAAGTTTCAGACATGAATTCTGACACAGGGGCATCTCGTGGCCAAATCGTCAGAAACACCCTGTCTGACGTGCAATGTATAATCGCACCTATCTTTTTCAACAAGCTTAATCCCAACAGGTTCTCCCCACAATTTTCTGTTAGGAGAAAGGGACAATGTTCAGTGAATGGTCCTATGGTAACTGGGACTGGTTGGGACACAGGGTTTATGACTGGTGTACCTGCGAACCCTACGGAAATATTCTTTTGCCCTGACAGTGGTATATCCGGAACCAAGTGATGCTCTATTGAACACTTTTGCGCTCCTGTATCTACAAGGAAGCGGTGCTCCTCATTCCCGACTATCATTTCTACATAGGGTCCTCTCTGATTCACGGGAATAGACACTGTTTCCGACCCCTGCCCTGGGCTGTCCTATTGGGGAAATAACACATCATCCAATGTGTGTTCACTACTATTACTGGAATATGTATTTGGCTGCGTATTGAAAATGTTCCCATTCTTTCCTCTATTTCCCCCACTCTGATTCCCATACTGTTGGTTTTGCTGACCCTGACTCTGGTTAGGAGCACTTTGGTTTTGGGCTTGGTTTTGATTACCTTCATTATTGTGGTGCTGCTGCATACTATTCCTATTTGGTCCATTCATTCCTTGGTGCCCTCTGTGCTGTCTTCTCTGGCCAGTTCCATTTCTATTCTCTAAATGTGGAAATTGCGCTCGCCAGTGTCCTTCCTCCTTACAGTATGCACACTGATTTGGTCCCAATGGCCCCCATGCATATTCGAATTACTCCTCCCTTGTGTGTTCCCTCTACCTCTATTATGTCCTGCTACTTGCTGCAGTAACACCCTTGTTTTCAGTATGCATGCTTTCAAGTCTTCCCTCACCTGTTTTAACAACAATAATTCATCCACCATCACCTTTCGCCCCGGCAACTGTTGCCGTCAATTATGTGGCCCTAGCACTTCCTTCCTATCTCTCCTGATATCTTTACCCCTGTTCCCAGGTGCAGTAAACATTTCAGCATAATCATTACCCAATTCATTTTTAAGCTTAAAAAGTCCATATAAATGTTCCCTTATTTCTTCATCTTGTTCTCTACAGCGTGCTAATGCATTCAAATCTAACAATCGCTGCGGTGGTAATTTCCCAATTAACTGTTTCCATCTCTCCACCAAATATTCACCCATGCATTCCAACACTACCTGTCTTTCGTTGCATCTTCGGAAGCCATACATCGAAGCCAATGCTGCCGTCCCATCATTCCCGTCTATATACATCTCTGCCTGTTGTTGCAATTCCACCTTCCTTTCTTTGCTGATCGCACTGCGAGTTACCCTTGTGCATCCACTTTGTTCAGTCCCGCCACTCGCCCCCGTGGTTTCAACTTCAACCCCTGGAGGGACGGACGGTACTGAGTCTGTATCTAAGGTGGGAGGTGCGGATGGGACAATAGGAATGGGAAGTGTCTGCTGTGGTCCTGCTTGGCTAATAGGAAGTGCTATGTGCGCGGCCTGTGGCTGTGGGAGGGCTTGAGCTACGGGGGGAGAGTTTGAGCTATGGGAGGGGCTTGAGTAATAGTTACTGGTGTGTTTGGCCTCGCTTCTGATCTTGGGCCTTGTTTTGTATGGATCAATATGTTTTCCATTACTTCATCTGCTATGTGCAATTCCCGTTGTGGGTATATTTTCTCTATGTTCAACAGGTCACGTCTACCTGACCTCCTTAGACTCTCCGTCCACTCCTCCTCCTCTTTTTCTTCCGCTACTTCATCTTTCGATTTATGCCTGCGCGCATGCTTCGCTCTACTTCTAAATCGGAACATTGATTCCCTTTTCCAGTCCTTAATGATATCAAGTGCTGCGGGACGTGCTTTCTTTCTTATCAACACCCTTTCCAGGTTATCCATTCTCGCTATCTCAAAACTACCATTTATCGGCCACTGATGGTCTTGTTGCTTTCTGGTTTGCCTATGCCAAGTCTCACAGAATGTTATCGCTCCCACATCATACTTCACATACATCTCATATGCCGGCGTTCCCCCAGGTGGTGCCATTTGGCCATCTTCCAAAGATTGTCTACCGCAGCGGAAAAACCCTGCTTGGGTGGACAATACCCCAGGCATGTTTCAACCTCCCCTTGGTTAATCAACCTTACCCAGGGCGTTTGATTTTGCAAAGTCAACTCTCAACCAATATCAGGGTTATTTTGAATCGGGGTATGTCTCAACGGATAAATCAAATTGTCCTCCAGGACACAATTCGCCTGTATACTGACGCAACCAATGACGTTGTGTCAGTGTTTCTTGGCTTCTGCCTCGTTTTGGGACCCTCGCCTCCTTGTTCTCTGGCCAGATACGTCGATCAGGGATCAGATGTGTGCAGATCTGCAAAGGAATCTCTCATCACTTCTACAGGGCGCCCCGAACACCTCTTGATCCCGGCTCGATCGTCCCGTCCTCGTCGTTCTCCACCTTTACTCTATTACAACGTACACGATGGAACAAGTGGGGGGGGTTCCTATTTGGGCACCATCTTGAATGGGGCCCCTAGGGGTCCCTCGCGTTATGGAAACAAGGCAAGTCACCACACACGATAGATACGCCAGACACAAGGTTGTATTCCCAAAGCTAGGGTTTATTGCAAAGCAAATAGTCTCAGTTGGCCAACTCTGTCTCACGCCCAGCGACGTGTATCTCTAGACCTCGAGGGACGCAAGAGAGCGAATTACGTACATCAGTTACATATATACAAAATGGATATCATACGATCAGCTGTGACATGTTTAACACCGCCCTTTATTGGGGTCACACTCTTAAAGGGTCAAAGACGTTTTTAGGAAATGTGGACATTACAAAGAGATCCACTATGTTAATTCCAAGGGAGATACCACTGTTTGACATTTCAAAGAAATTGAAATTTAGAGGCAAACGTAAGAGAAATATAAGGAAAAGGGAGTTGTGTGAGCAGAATTAGGATATTTGTCTTTACATGGAAAATCCACTGCTTCATTAGGCGACAGAAGCAGATTTGGCGAAACTCACTCCACTAAATACACACATCAAAGAAGGTACAGATTCACAAGTGGATTGTCACATGGCAGTCACTGCTTCTTCTATTCCACAACTGGAGATGGAAACTTCATTTGTAGTTTCCGTGAGTCATCACACCTCCCCACCACACATTATAACAGTGAAAATGTTGAAGAAACAAATAGAGGCCTCGTAAGATTCACACACAAACAAGGCTACAGCCTTACCAGTAATCTTGAAATGGCTATGTACGTCTGTGCTGGGGAGATGTTGTTATGAGATGTTGTTAACAGAGAATGTTGATTATACACACAATTGGTTCCTAAATACTCCAGAGGTACAAATACAGAGGTTGACACAAGGCAATATTGCTGTCCCATAGTGAGCCTTTCAGGTGGTCAGAGGAAGTGGTTTCTTTGGCAGTGAGCATAGAGATCCAACCCTCCCCAGAGCCTTGCATTGGCTACAGCACTATACCCAGACAAAAAACTTGCCACATCTACAGGTGGGCAGTTAGACCACCTTTGAGCTGAAGGTTAGGCTCTTGCTTGCAAGGTATGATGAATATCATGGCACGGTGGGCAGCAAAAGATGAGCTCCATCGAAGAGAGCTCAAGTTAGGAAGGGAGCCATGGAGCCAGTGATGAAAGTCCTAAACATCACCTGGATCCAAATGCCAGCCCCCTGCAAATGAAGGCAAACACCACCATATCAGCAGCAGACAGCTGATGCTAGTCTTAGTGCTACCACACCAATGGCTGATGCAGGTGGAACTAGTGTGATGCGTATTCTGCCATACAATCCTCCATCATGGACCCTCATCAGTTCATTCACAGAGACAAGGCACCTCGTCCCTGAACAAACAGATGAGGCGGATAAAAGCTGCTGCTAGATTCACGAGGCCTGGAAAGAGAAAGCATGTGGATGTTCACTCCCATCCACTTCAAATGCCACCTCCAGCACTGCCCTCAACTCTACCAGGACCACCGTATTCATTTATTGTCGTGCCAGCTCCTCGACTTTCACCTCTTACTCTGGTGTTTAGTCATTCGCAGCTCCACCTGCTTATTTTGTGTCCCTCAGTTACTGCTTTGTAATGTGTGCAATATGCCCCATCACATAACTATTGAGGGCACCAACTTTAATGATTGGGTAGATGCCATTAACAATCATAGGCGTAGCTCCCATCATTATGAATGTTCTTTTTAAGTGGCCTGTTTTGTCTCACTCAGCGACATTGTAAATGTTATTTATTTAAAAAAGAAATGCCCAGACAATTTAAAAAACAACTCCCAACCCCCCCCCCAAAAAAAGTGTTCTATATAGTATGTGTTCTTACCAGTTGTTCGCTTCTCCAAAGTTCCCCCGGAAATGCAAACAAATATTTTCTGAACCCACACCAGAAAGTATAGAAAAAATAAATGTACAAAAATAGCGGCTCCTATTTTATGGAGCCTCTATAATTATTCAATATTAAATTTACTGAGGGAACACATTCCCATGAGAACGACCCTATTTGTGTTGTATGCTTGGAAATAACAGCCATGCGCTTTGCAGGCATTTTCCCCATGTAAATATATTACAGGAATACATTTCCACGCAAACAACCACTATTTCCAACCATTCCGTGTTTTTTCTGACTCTCAAAGTAACTGGAAAATACCTTGGAAACAAAATCATGTTTCGCCTTCCCTGCAACTTATCTACCCTCCCTCCTTTATGGGTTTCCTCACAGCACCCCTGAAATCACACACCCCTCCCAATATAGATCTGCAGTAATTTATTCCTCTGACACACTTACAGTTACCACTGAAAACTCTCTCTTTACCCTCCAGAATTGTCTGATATTTCCACAGAACGATGAAAATTATCTGTCTCAAAAAGGCTTCTCTATCCCTCTCTAAAATGCCCTCCTCATCATGTGCTCCTCGTGCACCCCTAGACTACACTGATGTTGAACCTCCCCTACCCCTTCTCCAAATATCGGTTTGAGCGCTTATTTTCTTCCTCTTCCCGAGGGATGACTGGGGGAGCAACAAAAGGGTTACATTTCATGTGTGAAATTCCCCAGTGCTGCTCTGCACCACAGGAGAGCTATATGCATGTTGTATTGGACTGGGGCACCCCCTTCTCCAGCAACGCCTTTAAAAAGTTGACAGATTTACTCAAAAGCAAAAAAAGCAAAATCTATAATGCTCTGCGAGCAATTCGTTCTTAGTTGGTGCAAACCTGTATAGCTGTTTTCACTGTGCGTGTCCAACAGAAGCACCCTTTTCTATGGGGGAAAAAACAGCTTTTATTCTTTGATTTATAACTTTTGAAACATTTTATGAATATGCCCACATTTTCCAGTCCGCAGTGGTCAAACCAGACTTTTCATTCATAACATTTCAGGCATATTCGTCCAGCAAGTCAAAAGTTATTAGCATTAAAATATCCAGATAGTTCAATGCAAAGAAAGAGTTTTATTGCCAAAAATCGACCTGGCTGCTAAATGAAAAAGGGTAGGTGGTTGCCAAGTGAGATGGACAACAATCTAAATAAGCCGGCTAGTCAACCAGTGATAACAGAAAACAATAGAGTGAGAAAGTTTGAGCAGGTACGGCTGCCCATTATTAGACCCTCACATTGAATAACCCTGGAAACAGGTGGAAATTGTGTTTGCCTTGTTAATGTACCCAGATTGAAAAATGAGGCTAGAGAATCTAGGGGCGCCCCAGCACACAAGATTACCCTTTGGATTAGAGTTAGGAGGGGCTGTTGTCCAATTATTTTGGTAGACATAGTAAGTTGCAAGTGCCTTCCAACACCAAATAATAATAAGGATTTCATAGTATTGAACTTAGAAACAGAGATCTAGTGGAAGGGCTTCTATCTATTGACAGTTACTAACAAAACAGAGTAAAACCGATTCTCAGTGCGCTAAATCCTAAAAATCTATATGGTGGCGTGCTGCAGAGCTAGTATGCTGATGTTCTACCCTTAACCTCAATTGGTTTACATGGTTATAAACCTGTACTAGTAAAATGTGCTTTGCCAAATAGGTTATTGTATTATCCTCTAATACAATTATCAATTAATTCTGAAAAGGTTTAGATATATGCATAAATTACATTTATTGTAGTTCTCTCCTTAGAGCTCAGCCGACACGTGTTTCGACACAATGTCTTTCTCAAGGCTGATAGTTGAACTCATGTTATAATACAATAACAGTTTCACCAATATATGATCGCAATTACAGTAAGTAAATAAATAAAAGATATGGATACATACCAGGGCCAGGGTGAGGGGGCAGAATAAGCATCAAACAACAAAATAGGAAAACCAGAAATTAATATTAAATTCTTTTGATAGCAACAGAATTTGATTGTTTGTCGTGATTAGACCATACATTTTCTCATCTAACAACATGAGCTCAGATGAGCTAGGTTAGCTATTAAATGAAGTACCCCAATACTCGTACAAGCATTTAAAGAGTGAGTACTACGGAAGTTGTGTTGTTGAATTTAAGGTGCAATCCACATTCTTTACCAGTATAATTAGTAACTAAGAGGTTTCAAATGAATCATCTATTCTTCACTAATGAAAACAGATTAGTAGTGATGGTGTAACCAATTTGGTTCTCTACATAATGCGTCGGGTGAAATTAAAGGTGCAGACTCACCATTAGCAGTAGATTGTGATAATCTGTGAAGCCAAACAAATGGGTAAGCATTTATTGGTCATCATCAATAACTATACTGCATCATTGCAGAAATGAGTATTAAATGTCTTAGTACCCTAACCCATATGTGAGTAGACTGTGCTAAGTGATTGCATGAAATTCAGCTAATATTAGTGTCCTGGATTTTTCTTGGTTTACTCTAAAGTTACCCAAGTCCAATTAGTTAATGTTTATGTCACAGACTGTGGGCCTCATCACGAGTTTGGGGGTAACCCTTAAAATCGGCGGTAACGCTATCAGCGCCGAATTTAAGGGTCCGTCGGATCACGAGTACAAATACCGCTGGCGCCATTACAGCCGGCGCAAGTACAGCCGGCTGTAAAAGCATTGGCTGTAAAAGCGCCATTATCCATTCGCACTAAAACATAGCAATCACGAGTCTGGCGTAGGTGCTTTTAGCGCCAGAAAAGCGGCAGATAATCCGCCGAAAATACCCCAAGCAAAATGCTGGAGGTAAAAGAACACAGGGCACAGCAATAAGGGCCCAGGTGAAACCAATGCAAATCGGAGGCCTACAAAGGACCCACCCATGCACAACACACCCTCCCCAACACCATTACACCATCAGGCGCAGGAAGGAGACAGCAATAAGGGCCCAGGTGAAACCAGTGCAAATCAGAGGCCTACAAAGGACCCACCCATGCACAACACACACTTCCAAACACCATGCTGAAATTTGGAGCCGGGAGCCTTGATGTGGACATATACCTGCTGCGCCTGGAGCTACAGAGGCCTGCCAACCAGGCCAGGGCCCTGCGAGCACAGGGGGTGGTGGGGATGAGGAGAAGGAGGAGGAGAGCAGCACCAGCAAGGCGGCAAGCCATCCCCAGGCCCAGGCCAACACCCTGGGCCCTGACTGATGGCCAGTTGGTGACCGAATATAGGCTGGAAAGGGCAACCATCACCCAGTTGCTGGACACAATCCAGGCTGACATCGGCAGCCGTATAGCCATCAGCACAGCAGTACCCCCGCTTGTGAAGCTTGTATCCGTGATACAATTTCTTGGGACTGGCAGCTACCAACACACCGTTGCGATGATGCATGGCAAGACCCAGTCCACCTTCAGTGTCATGCTGGGACAGGTGCTGGATGCACTGTTGATTCATGTGAATGAGCACATTGCATTGCCAGCCACACAGGCACAGGTGAACCAGCTGAAGGGTCAATTCCATGCCATTGCCCAAGTTCCGAATGTAATAGCATCCCTGGACTGCACACATGTAGCACTCGTGCAACCCCAGGCACATGAGTCAGCCTACAGAAACTGGAAAAAATACCATTCCCTGAATGTGCAGATGACATGTAGCCCTGACCTCACTTTCAACCACTGCTGTGCCCGCTACCCAGGATCCACCCACGACTCCATGGTCCTGTGCAACAGTACCCTGCCAGCGTACATGGAAAGGCACCCAGGCCAAAACACATGGATGCTGGGTGAGTACAAATGGAGTCCGTAATGCATGTTGAATCACATCTGATGGGGCTGGTCACACACAGTGAAATCCCTGAATGGCAATTGGCAGCACCATCACTGCAGCATTTCCATGCAAGCACCTTGCACGAGAATCCTTGGACATGTCCAACACAGGAGAACACACCCAGTCAGGATGTAAAATACATGTGGCAGCACAGTGACATATGGAAGGCCTACTACCACAAAGCCTCCTGTTTGAGTTGCACTATAGCTTCCCACCCTGACACAGTACAGACATCCCACCCTGGCCACCCGACAGTCATGCCAATGTTACACAAAAGTCGGCACATCCACAAAAGCACTACACATAAGTAGTCTGATTAACGACAATGTACATCCCTGAAACACTGACCCCTGGTTGGCCAATGACATGCGTGGAGAACAGTACATAATAGTGGCAACCAGCAAATGCAACAGCAGCCAAAGGGAATGCCAATGACACATGAGCTTCTCCAGTGACAAGGGACAGAGTACTGTTACATTTTGAAACAGAGGCGTAGCAAGTTGTGAGTACTCCATTGATTCATTCAATGCTGCTCCTAGCACAGCACACTCCACAATTTAAGTGACCAAATGATAAGTAGGCCACATGTAATACATGAATGTGATGCACATAACAACTCACAAATACTTAGATAAACAGCTGTATCGCAACCTGACACCATGCATGTCCTGGAAGTAAAAGATTGGATGCCAACATTGCAATGAGATGGCATGACCTTCTCGACAGAAACTTGATCCTGCCCACAATGTCACTTATGACTGAGCCTTGTGCACCCACTGAACTTACCTTGTCCCCATACCTGCTGAAGGCATGCTTCCGGTGCCTAGACCGTATGGGAGGGGCATTGATGTATGCACCTGAAAAAGTTGGAAAAATTGTACTGACATGTGCCATGCTGCACAACATTTGCTGTCGCAGGAATGTGCCACCGCCCCCCGATGCTCATGTGCAGCCACCTGAGGATGGGAGTGAAGGTGATGATGTGCCAGAAGGCGTTGCACGTGCACAAAGGAATGGGCTGAGGGAGGGGAGGATGGCCAGACAGGGCTTGACTGATCTTTTTTTTTTGATACGGGTGACGGCTACATTTTGCACATGTCACTTGAACATTAAAGAGCACTTAATCACAATCACAACTGTCCATGCTTTGTATGAATTTTAAACGTGATTTATTCACACCCCCAGTGAACACCCAGCACACAATTGCCACTCCCCCCAGTGAACACCCAGCACACAATCCCCCTTCCCCCAGTGAACACCCAGCACACAATCCCCCCTCCTCCAGTGAACACCCAGCACACAATCCCCCCTCCCCCCAGTGAACACCCAGCACACAATCCCCTCTTCCCCCAGTGAACACCCAACACACAATCTCCCCTCCTCCCCCAGTGAACACCCAACACACAATCCCCCCTCCCCCAGTGAACACCCAGCACACAATCGCCCCTCCCCCAGTGAACACCCAGCACACAATCCCCCCTCCCTCCAGTGAACACCCAGCACACAATCCCCTCTCCCCTAGTGAACACCCAGCACACAATCTCCCCTCCTCCCTCAGTGAACACCCAGCACACAATCCCCCACCCCCCAGTGAACACCCAGCACATAATCTGCCCTCCCCCCAGTAAACTCCCAACAACAGTGCCGGTAGGTGCATGTTCTCAGGGCACCCACAAAAATGCCATGTCCAACTATGATGGTCGCGGGCGCTTTCCATGTCCTGGCCCCTCTGGTGTGTGGGATCTCAGGTGGCGCAATGAACGGTGCCTAGGAGAAGGCTCAAGGAATCCTTCCGTGGGTGTAGTGGAGGTTGATGGGACTGACCCGGTTGCCTGCAGATGCTGACGGAGAAGGTTGTTTGATTCTCTTGTCTGCTCAGCGAGTGCAGATACTGCCTCGCACAACTCCCGTACCCTTTGGCCAAAACCTGTCAGGGCTGAGGTGCATTGCTCCACCACTCTGCGTGTGCGCGCGTTGTCTCCGGCAATGTACTTGCAGCCATGCCGTATGGATGCGCTGATGGCCTTGATGTGCCGGCTGTGCACTTTGGCCATGGATTCCACTTTTGCCTGTTTGGCCTCAATTATGTCCAGACATCCCATCACAGCTGCTCCCATGACGAACGGTACCCCTGGTGTGCCAGGTACTGGCCTGCCACTTGTGCGCTGTTGGGGGGGCTGCATGGGGACATGTTGGCGGCCTGGATGGGGTTGCCAGGCTCTGAGTGCCGGTTTTCAGGGCTGCCATATGATGGTGTGTCTACATCTGGCTCTGGTGTGGGAACACGACGCACATGCACACATGGGGTTTGTGCTCCCTGTGTAACTGGCCCTGGGGTCCCCTGTGGTCTGCCCATCCCTTCGGCGTCGCTGCTTCCGGGGGAATGCAAATGTACTGCCTGATGCACAGCTGGAAGTGTCACTCCAACATCGGGCTCTGACCGACAGGTGACTCCCTCTGCATCGTAAGTCTGCATGGTGGCTTGGGGTGAGCTAGGCGCTGACACCCTGCAGCCATGTGGGTGCTGCAGTGGTCTGGTTGGGCTGCATTGTGGTGATGTGGGATGGGTCCGGCGTCGGTTCCCTTCCGCGCGGCCCCTTTGTGGGGTGGTGGTGCTGGTCGAGGTACGCTGCCTCAGGCGGTGTGATGGAGTGGCCTCCTCACCGTCATCTTCATCCCGTGAGGTTCGCCGTGTGCCTGTGGGGTACATAGGGTGTGGATTGAGTTCAAGGCAACCTACATAAGTATCAAGCAGTTCATGCCATCAAGTGGGATTGTAGGCAGTATAAATTATGCATGCCACTTGCATTTTGTTCAATCTCCATGTGGTGATTGCTGGAATGTGTGAGTGTGGAGGAACACTGCATGGAAATGTTTGTGTGACAACATCACATGCGGGATTGGGATGCACCATACTCAGGGTCCTGGGGGTATATTCATGAACACTCACACTCTACGTAGCTGTCCCATGGCTATGGATGTCTGTCCCCTGCCCCTTGTATTGATGCACTGCACGTGCATGGGAGTCTAGGCGGCACTATGGCTCAATGGTTCAAGGGCTCAGTTATGGGTGTCTGCAGTGCCTCACACACATTTCATCACATTCATTCACTCAGGGTCTGCATGTGTGGTCCTTTCAGATGCATGCATTCGGGGAGGGACTCACCTGCAGTCGGATCAATACCAGTGCCTGCCTCCACTCCACCAATTCCCTCTATGTTGCCCATGTCGATTAGGGCAGTCATCTTCTCCTCCCAGGGTGTGAGTTCGGGTGGTGGTGGTGGCCCTCTTCCATTGCCCCTGCTTGCACTCCTGTGCTGTGAGAGGATGCCGTGGACTCTCACACGCAAGTCATTGAGGTGCTTGCGACAGCCATCACCATCCCGGGGCACGCGCCCTACTGCAGACACCCTTTGGCTGATGTTCCGCCAGATCTGTGCACAGCGTTGCCCACTAATCTTGCGCTGCTGCAGTCCTTCATAGTGGATCTCCGCCTCCTCCACTAGTACAGCTCCTGGTCACTAAATTCTGGCTTCCTGATCCTGTCCAGGGCTGACTTGCACCTAGTGCACTCCTGTGACATAATTCACTCTTCCCAGGGGTGGATGGCTTGCAGGGGCTGTGATATCCGACGGATTGTTATTTCCAAGATGGCCGCTGCTTTATTTCCCATTCCAGCGGTGACGCGTTTCCCACGCACCTATAGCGCACGCTTTATGGCACGCGCTATTAGCGCAGTATGGTAGTAGCGCACATTGCGCTGGATTTAAAGGTTCTCAGGCCTTTTTCCCCTTGAGCGCTATTGGCCCTACCGCCATGTCCCCGTGCGCGTGCACGCAAACTCGTGATCTGGCCAACTATCCGCCGGGGTGGCTTGGCGTTAGCGCTAATTACGCTCGACGGGAAAACCGCCACATTACCGCCCAACTCGTGATGAGGCCCTCTGACTATCCATTATGAGATTATAACATGACCTTACCTCTAGACACTGTAGTGTTCATTAAGTATCATTGGGCCTCATTCCGAGTATGGCGGTAAGGGATAGCGGCCACCGGTAACGAGACCGGTGGCGGTAAACCCTTACCGCCATACTCTGAGTTCCCTCTGCGCCCTCGCCCTTAACGCCTGCTTTGAGCAGGTGTTAAAGTCGAGGGCGCAAAGGGGCCTCCAAGCCAATAACGGTGACCGTAATGAACGGTCACCGTTATTTGCATCTTCCCCATTCCCATTGAGCCCTATGGGGGCTCATTCGGGAATGGGGAAGAGCCTTGGTGAATGGGGAATTACCGCCCCGCCAACCTTGGAATGGGGCGGTGATTCCGCCATCCACCAAGGCGCTGCCGGTCCGGGTACGGCGTCAACCAAGGCGTTAATAGCGCCATTGGTTAGCGCCGTACTCGGAATGAGGCCTTTTGTCTTGACAAATGTGTTTCTTCTTCTTAACATCCTTTATATAGTTATGTATTTGAAGTGAATAGTTTGAATACAAACTTTACACATAATCAAAACACCATATAAACATAAAATACATCTTCAACAATCCTCGATACAATTCTTGCTGTTAACCATCGACTTCAACAATATCATACATAAATGTTTAAAAATCATCCCTAAAAAGACTTAAATTTAAAACACACAATATCCTACCGTACAACTTAAAATTCCACACAGTATCCCGCTATACAATACTTAAAATTCCATATACATAGGTTAACTCCTGACTCAAACTTCCAAAACTGTCCTAAAAGTAGAGGTTTTTTTATGTATAACTAGATATGATAAAGTGCAATGTGCGCAGCTACTCAGTTGTATTGAGGCAGTAGTTCCAAAAATCCTGAGTTTTGATGGAATCAAGGTCGAGCACCAAATTTCTCATAGTTACCACATACAGGGAGCCCATTATCCGGCATTCAGTGAACATGTGTTTCACTGTCTCTTTAATTTCTGGCAATTTACACACTCTGAAAAACCTTGCCTCACTGGGCAAATTCTATCTAGCCCTATGTGAGGTTCGCAAAGGCAGTTGGTGTGTGCGCATTAAAAGGCACAGCCTACGCACTGCTGGATCCAGGCACATTAGGATATATGGCTGAGATGTCCTATAAACATGTACAACAGTGGTCACGGGAGCATAACTATGTAGTTTGGTGAAATGATCATAATTACATACCCAGGTCCATCTATCGAGACTTCTCGAGAAGGCTTTCTTCACCACGTCAGAGCCCTTTCTCTGATCAAAGCCGGGACACCATTCGAGGATCTAAAATAATTTGATATTCAATTGCGTGAAGTGTGCTCTTGTTAAGTTTAAGGTTTGGGAGTCAAAATATACACAGGTGGAGCCGCTCGTGGGTTTCATAAGTCTTTACTGGGTTCAGTCTCAGGGCAAGTACATAAGGGCAGAAAGGTAAGTAACATAGGCAAGGGGAAGACATCCACCGGCCCCCTCTTCCATACAGTGACAGGTCCCAACTGATTTTCTTAGAACCCTCATGCGCAGTGGAACACTCATGCAAGTTCCTGTCCAAACATTCCACAACACACTCAGTACAGCACCAACACATACTCACAGAATGGACAGGGGCAGATCAAAACCTAACACATCTTCCCCCTATATAACGTGACAACAACAGGATAAAACACAGGGAGAAGATGCAACATTGCTCTGAACACAAAAAAATTGATACTGACCACAGAGGTCAGGTCCGCCAAATCCTCTTCAATACAACTCTGACTAAACAAGCTACAGCTCAGAGCAAAATTTGCTATCCTCACTTTACCTTACTCTAGCTCAAAACAGCTAAGCACGAACCATAGACAAACACCAACTCTGCAGCGGGCCCCACCACAGACGTCAAATAACAGGGAACCAGCCCTCATTCACCAGGCAACCATAACCGCCATGTTACATGCAAAACAATCTAATCATCCAACTTCCAACTACAAGGTGTGCACACACACCTTCAAAACCTAGCACACGTGCCAGGAGTAAATTTGTTCTGCAAACAAATAAGCTGACGGGACTATCCCTATCAACAGTTTTCCACATTTTAACAACATGACTGACCCTTGTCCAGTACACGCAACCCATAACCAACCCCACTCACACCTCCACACAGCCTCGAATTCAGCATTAAATATGGTGAACATTAACACAAAATATGCGCCCGGAATAGAACCATAATTCAAGCCTGCAGAGAGATACTGTGCGTACATGTGGCAAAGATATTAATTGGTTAAACAAACATTTTATCTGTGTGTACCTGTGGAAAGAATAGTTTGTTAACATACCATGCATGACAAGTATTACATTTACATTTCCTTTTCATGGGTCAATTCGACACATAACACATTACTATTGATGTGTTACACAACATTGCGCCTAGCACAAACCCATAATGGCATGCACACATCTCATATGCAACTCCAATGCACATCCTATGCCAGACCAAAGGCATAAATTGTACACTTCAAATGTACTACTGACGCCCAATCAGTGACGTCATGTGCACATCATGCACCAAACCAAAAGCATCTACAATGCAACTTGTGTAGCTACTATGCTAAAACAATGGCATCACCAAAGCAAACTGTGGCACAGCTATGCCGAACAAATTGCACTTCTTGTGCACTAATACACAACCTATGCCAAACCAATAGCATCTAATATGCCAACCATGGCACAACCTATGCCAAACCAATGGCACCTAATATGCCAACCATGGCACAATCCATGCCTAACCAATGGCATCTAATATGCCAGACTACTGGCACTTGATGTGCCAAAGCATGTCACACAACTCCCAAACCAGATTCTCTCTCTAACATCATAATGCCAACTTCAAATTGTTACATTACTCTGCCCTTCCCATAACATATCAGTGGAACGAATCAGACCTAAAAGTGGAAATAATGCAATACAAAAATAAACGACTCCCAAATCCAAGCATTAAAGTCCTCAGAGCCCTACTGATAAGTTCCTGGGAAAAAAAAATTGCAAAGTTAACACATGTGATAATTCAATCTGGAATGGAATCATTAAATTTACCAACATTTCCGAAAACAACATCTCCACCAGCAGTGGCAATTAATCAATTAATGGATTGACATAACAATTGTTGAAGCGACACCGATAAATAACTCTCAGTACTAGAGTTTAAAATGCAGTTCCTCCAATTCACCCATAGATTGGTCAAAATAGTCGCCATAACAACAGCAACCCACGAAAATTATTTTCCAGTACTTGTAATCACGAAGTAGTTCTACATTAGTTCGTAGCATATATTTCTGCATGTTAATGTTCGCCGCTTTACTTCCCTGTTCACGTTGTCATCACCGGAGTTCCGCTTACTCAGCAACGTGTTCTTGTATAAGTTCCAGCACTTAAACGAGTAATAAATAAAAAAAACGCTCTCCTTAAAACTAGTCGGCTAATTCCATGAAAGAAAACGTTCAACAAAAACATCCTGAGCCGCAAGTTGCACAGCCTAGAAACTCTGTCAGACAAAGTTCCGTCTGAATGTAGTACATTCATTCATAGTTTATACAGACACTGGCTGCCGGAACATTCAATGTCGAATGTTGTGTTTCCGTGTGAAACACAGAAGAAGGCCACGTATCCCACGTTGGAAGGTCCTTTTTTCAAACCTTCATAACAACGTTTGTGATGCGGTCCGCTGAGCTGGCGGGTCCTCGAATGCCGGCAAGCGAACTCCATGGCGACGCTATCGCCAACACTGCCAGCACACAACTGACATCACCATTATGCCCGAGAGAGCGGGCATGGACGGAGAGCTCCGGCCCAACCGTCATCCAAAGGCTGCACCGATGAAGAAGCAGAGAAGGACCACCTCAGCGCCGCTGGGACAGGATCAAAAGCGTGGCCCCCCCGGACCGCACGCTCCGCGGCTCAACATCAAGGCAGCAAGTAAGGAGGTACGTTTCCATGCATAGACATCCTGCTCCATGTAAGGAGAGCACCAGCCGCCCAGCATTATTTCACAAGCTGGGCGCCGGGATCGCCACCAGCTATGCATTTCTGGCCATTGGTGCGCTGGCACACTCCCGAGCGGCCCTCTATTTAGGTCGAGGGGCAAATCACTATTCCAGAGTGCACACTCATTAAGTAGCGCTCCCTCAGGGGAAAACACTTGCGCCATGTCCATTTTCGATAGCTCTTCTTCACCAAGAACATGGGCCCATTCAGGTTCACTGCCCCGTAAGATGCAAGCCAGCCCCCTACAAATTATTAACTGGCACAGTCTATTGCCAGCTTTGGCATATGGGACACGCTCACCTTAAGGCCAGGGGCAGCTTGGGGTGGCGGTGGATGTCTCCTGCTCCTCTGGCGTTCTGCCTCTTCTTCCTGCTGCATGTGCCCTCTGTCCTCCAGTTCCCTTTCCTGAAGTGCAGCGCTTCCTCCTTAGACTGCTCTCTTTCCCCAGAGACCGTCCCCAGAGACAATTCCTCATCGCCAGTGTTAAGTTTAAGGTTTGGGAGTCAAAATATACACAGGTGGAGCCGCTCGTGGGTTTCATAAGTCTTTACTGGGTTCAGTCTCAGGGCAAGTAAATAAGGGAAGAAAGGTAAGTAACATAGGCAAGGGGAAGACATCCACCAGCCCCCTCTTCCATACAGTGCCAGGTCCCAACTTGTTTTCTTAGAACCCTCATGCACAGTGGAACACTCATGCAAGGTCCTGTCCAAACATTCCACAACACACTCAGTACAGCACCAACACATACTCACAGAATGGACAGGGGCAGATCAAAACCTAACAGCTCTCTTCACAGGCAAGTGATTTCTGTAAGAAGACCCCTTCGGTGCTAACAAAGGACATTGTGGTGCCAGGCCAGCCTTTATAAGAGCTCACCTCTCCTCTTCAGGGCCATGGAGTTTAATGAAACAAGCCCTAATGCAGATATTCCATGAGTGTTGATTGGGCAAGTCCTAAAATGCTTTGCCAAAAGAACCCCTCAATTTTGTTAAGCCAATTTTAATCCCTGTATGCCAGGGCTTCTAGGCCGTAGAGGATTGTGGAGCAAAACCATTGCTTATATAAAACAAGGATTCCTCCCAATGAGTACCCCACATGTTTCCCATGAATTTACATACCATTAACGTTATCTGCCTAGATTTCCTCATCTTAGATTCCCTTATGATCTCATACTGCAAACAATTTGTTATGTGCAGCCCTAGATACTTATATGAGTCGATGTATTCAATCACACCCAGTAATGTTTTCAAGGCTGGTTTATTAACTTTTTTTGAGGAGACCAGCATTACCTTCGTCTTTCACAGGTTAACAGATAATTAATTTGCCACAGCGTACCTTCCTAATTCGTTCAGCTGCTCCTCTATCCCAGAATAAGTCTGATAAAAAACGACCCGTTCGCATTTACTGGAAAAGAGACCCTATTTTCGGAGGGAATTTAGCTTTAAGTCCCAGCTGCTCTATTAGTTCTGCTATGTAGATGATAAACAGTATGTGAGCAACTATACACCCCTGCCGGACGCCTTTGTTTATGTCCATATGGTCAGATAGCATCCCATTTGTACCTAATCATATTCTTACAGTGGATTGGGAATGTAGAGCTATCAAAATATGGAGCAACCAATGGGGGGCACCCCATCTTCCTCAGCTTGTCCCACAACAGATTTCGGTTTACCATGTCAAATACAGCGTGGACATCGACATACGTAATGTACACCGCCAGATTTCCTGTTCATTTGGCTCGATTGATCAAGGTATCCAATAGTCTAATATTGTGTGTATTATAAGACCCTGGGCGGAAACCAGTCTGGAAAGGATGCAATACGCAATGTTTTTCAGCCCATGTTTGTAAGTGGTCCTGCACATATGATGCAAACACGTAACATCCAGGAGTGATAGCAACCTATAATTGTGTGTGCTAAGTGGTCCCCTGCTTTATAAACAGGGACTAATAAGGCTGACTTCGAAGACACAGAAATTGTTCTTTTTCACAAACCTTAATAAATAACATGCTCAATAGTCTTGGCCATCTACCAGGGTCACATTTCAGTATTGCTGCCCACAAACTATTGGGACCCAGCGCTCTTGAATTTTTTTAATTCTTGATTCTAAGGCACAAGATTTCCACACTGAACTACAGAGGCCAAACCTCGCCAACATATGGATCCATGGTGGGTGAGTTAGGATTTTTTTAGACATTTTATGCTCAATGTACCCTTTCCATACTGGTTACCGCAAAGGGGCTCCTCGTTTTATTATCACTGGGCCCCCGTGCCAATGTAAGAACTTTCCAGATACTTTGTTGCAACTGGCTCCTTACCCCGTCCACCAATGTCTGACAATTTTTCGTCAACCTCATGGCCTTCCTTCTTTTTAACCAGTTTGAGTGACAGTTCCTGGCATTTCTTATCTCTGTGTTATCGCTAACCTGGTCACCCCCATCCTTTTTAATTTGTCAGATTTCACGACGGACTACACATTTTGCCTCCTGTATTTCGGTGTCCCACCCACCGGCCCTCTTTCCAACCACCATTGCGGGACACTTAACGTTTATTTGCCATACCCTATGGGCCATGGAATAGAGATATGCTTCAAGCTCATCCCCAGAGTACTGTACCAAAGTATCCAACAGACCTGTTAATACATTCCCGAGTGCTGTACATGCCTTGGTACCAGCTTAGTCGACTACCCACATGTTTTACATCCGTGCCACCACCCCCACATTCCTTCCCTTTCCTGTCCCATTTCAAATACAAACCCAGTTGGGTGTGATGCCTGTCACTACTTGGGCAGACATAAAAATCACTCACCCGCTCCAAAAACAGATTATTCCCACACAAATAGTCATGGGATGCCTGTTTACTGCCCACCTGCCACGTGGGCTTACCCAGGATGTCACTCCGGGTCCTTCCGTTTAGGATGGTAAGCTACCATTTATCAAGGAATCTTACTGATTGGTGGCCCCTGAAGTTTGACTCTTTCAGAACCAGACTGTTCTTAGCCAATAAGTGCGGGAGTGTCGCCAGCGACAATGCCTCACCACATTGTGCGTAGAAATCACCCCCAATAGCATCCTATCACTTTCAGAGGCACAACCCCACAATGTAATAGTGTGGTCTATTAGATCAAGTATTTCTTCTGTCTTCACTTCATCTGGTGGTTCATAAAGATTCACCAACAGTAACCGTTTTGTCACAGCACCAAATACCACTGAGACCTACACCGCCATTTCATTATCGGAGGCGTCGATTGGTGTAACCAGGCCAGACTTAAGGTTGTGCCTGACTCCAATCATGACACCCCAAAACGACAGCCTTTGGGCCCTTTTTTTAGCATATTGCTGGTAAATTGAAAACTCATCCAGGTGAAAAGGTGCCACCAAACAGGATTCCTGTAACATAAATACATGATGTTCAAGTAACCAGTTTAGAGAAGTACCCTTTTTCACAAAATGAATATGCCCCATAGTATTCCAAGAACCCACCGTGTAGGTTCATCCCTCGTTAGACTCCACCCCTGGGATAAGGCTCTTCAGCCAATTTCAGCCCTTCACGTTATCAAATCCATGTGCTGCCTTTTTCTCCTTTGGATCAGTAGTGGCCACCACAACCACCTTGTTGATCGACCCCTTACAGTGGTTGCAGCATTCTGTAGTTGCCCTTAGCTCCAGATCCCTATCGAGATCGTAGCCCAGATGTGCCAAGGAATCCCGCTGTGTACGTATCAGGGATGCCGTGGTGGGTAAGAACCAATAGATCCTGGACAATTTTCCACCTTCCCTCAACAATGGCTCAACAAAGTCGAAGTCAGAGGATTTCAAGATCCGCAATGCTGGTATTTTTGCAAAGTTTTATCAGTGAAGAACAGTTTCATGCCTTTACCATGTTCCCTCCCACCAATGGACCAATCATAAAGGTATCTATTGGCAGCTTATGTGCTTTTTTTAATGGGCGTCTTCTCCTCACCCACAATGCTTTTAGGAGTACTGGATATATTTGTGTGGACATGACTGGCCCTGCATGCAGGGGGGGGCAACATCGTCAGTCCCACGGTCGGACCGGCTACTCATATTGGTTTCTGGAGTTGCATCATACGGTGCATTAGGGGGACAGTCCCCCAAAAGCCAACTAATTAGTGTTCCTGATGATAGTTGCTGATTTTTTTTGTGGTGTATTTCTCTTTTCTTGCCCTTCTTGGAATTTTGAATTGGGGGAGCCTCATTTATGATGGTAGAATTCAGTGGTTGGATTAAATCCGCACATAGCGCTACATCAGTCTTCTTTGGAGCTCCCACGTTCACCAAAAGTCTACGCGTTCTCAGGCGTCTCTCCTTGCGGGTCAGATATCTTAAGGGAGAAGAAAGAGAGTCCACCATGCTATCCGCTTTTATGATTGGGACCTGAGATTCAATAATCACGGTATCATTGCACACGGTCTGCTCCTTTTCATTTGTATAAAGTAAAGGAGGGACTTCTGGCACATTCAACTGCCATATTTTTCATTCCACAAACTACTCAACGGGCCAATTTCAGTCCCCTGCTTGAGTAGATCCTCATGTATGCAGCCACAAAGCTTAAGCGGATTTTATATTGCGAAGTGAAAGACATTGTTGCTTACCGCCACACGTTTCAGCCATAGTATTTGTGCTATTGTTATCCAAATTACCTTCATTCTTGCCTATGGCCTGCTCGGCTATTAAATGGTTGGGAGTAGCAGGTGGTGACGGAGTTGCCGGCCGCAGAACAGGAGTGATGGATAACCTCTGCAGGTGTAAACATTGGCTATAATTCAGGCCATTTAGTGCGGGTCTCAAATTCACTCCCTCCCTCATTGGCTAATGCAACAGTATTTCCCCTATTGCACATAGGGTAGCACAATTCTAAAAATGAGATATTATCAATGTCACCCAGCGACTCCTCCTGTTCGTGGGGAGCGGTTTGGACTGTGACAAACACCCCTCACCCCCTTTCGCTTCAGTCTCCACGTGTACAACCATTGCTGTTGTCAACCCTTGTGGGGGAATTATGCATGCTTTAAAATACCTTGTAATTCCTCCCTTGTCACGGATGGCTGGAAGAGAAGGACAAGTCACATATATTTCCACAGAAATTGCCTCATCTACCTTTGGAGGTAATTAAGTCTGTATCAGGGTGGGAATGCCGTTTGTAGCCGTTAGATTTCCCATAGATTTCCCAAATTGTAGTTTTTGGATTTACTAGTGGCTTTGCCTGGCATATTTCACCAGAATTCACAGACAGCCAGGTGTATACCGCCTGTGCCAAGATTAGGATCAGAGGGGCAAGTAACAGCCAAAAAGGCTTACTTTGGCAGAAGTAGTAGAAAGCTGAGACGAGTGGCTCACTGGCCCCAGCCCCCGACAGACCATGAAGGACAACTCTTACTCCGACTCAGCACTCTGTGCAGCGCTTTGCGCTGCTAGCTAGTTTGAAGCTCTGTCCTGGGAAGAAAATCTCTGCATCCAAAGGATAGTCATTGAAGATAGCATCTTTATATATAAAGCAGAATGTATGTAAGTGTGTATTTTTGTCTTGCAATATACAAATCCACACCGTTGAACCCACGTCTACCAAATTTTGCATGGATTACTCTTTTGTCTGGGACAAGATCGTAGTCTATGTTTGGATTCAAAAATCTTATATGCAAAAAGCGTTGTTGGATGTGTGTCTGTATGTTAGTCCGGCTATAGAAATCCACACTGTTGAACTCACTGCTACCAAATATTGCATGGATTATTAATTTGTCTGGGGGAAGATTGTAGTCTATGTTTGGATGCAAAAAATCACTCCATAGACACCTTCATTTGCTGATGCTCACACCGATTCACTACAGTAGGTATTAGAAGGAGGCAACATTTAAAAAAGTGTCTGAAGCAAAATGTTTGATGTGTTGGTTATTCCTTTGAAATGTATTACTACTGTATACAGTTCAAAAGTGTTTATTAAAGCATTTTTAAAGGGAATAAAATCATGCCACTCCAAATATGGGAAATGGCAGGGTTACAGTTTACTTAAATTCATTCACGAGAAGAGAACACAATCAATATTTCCTGGACATTTTCTCAAATGTGCTGAAGCCATTGAGTGACTGTAACATGTGAGAATCTGCGTGTTTACCAGCCAATTCCGTCATTAGGTGAGCTGGGCAAAGTATTTTATTCATGTGCACAGCACAAACCGATGTTTGTATTTCTGCCAAATTGATTTTATAATTGGCACTAAGTGTGCAAATGAAATCCTTCATTAGTTTCGTGTAAATCTGGCCAGTAGGTTTTGGAAATTTGTCAGACAATTACGTGCAGCTGGCACCAACACATCATATCTCTCCCACAATGCTTTGACAGAGCCGAGATGGAAATTCTTTTTTTTTTTTTTAAATGATGTTAAAATGATATACGGCGAGGAAGTAAGTAAGGATTAATGCTGTTGAGTAGAAGGAAAGTTGTGATGGTTTGGAGTTTGGTATAGTGTGGGTTTCCTGTTTGTTTGTTAGCATTTCCTGTAGATTGAGATGCATATATTTACCAAGTAGCAACAGCAAACGCTAAATTCATGAAGAATATATTTATGATGTGGCATGCACAATACATACTAGTTGCTGGCTCAGCCATATTTCTACTGAATTTGGGAAGCAGTCTCTGTTTTGTATTCTAAAAAGGAAATGTACAGGTTTCAATGAATAGAGTTTATTTGAGTGTAATAGTCTTGCAGTACATTTCGCTGTCCACAACCAAGCTAGGGCATTTATTCCCCAAATATCCTAATGTGCAAGATACAAGAAACATTTTTACCTGGAAGTTAAATGACAGCGCCCTGTGTTCAAATTAGTCATATTATTTAAGCTTATGATTCTTCTTGTTATGATTTGCCTTTTTGATATAAACTTGTTATTTTCTATGTCTATCAGCTATACATATATCACACATCACAATATCTTAGTGTTATGTTTACTGTTTATTCTCTTTATTGCATCATGAGTAAATGAATTACAGATAGTTAGGTTGCCAGATAGCTAGGCTGCCTATCTGTGTTTCTAGCCTTCAAACACTTCTTCAGGTCAATCACAAATTTCCAAACAGAAACATTTAATAAGCGTGGTTTGAACAATCATAGTGTTACTATTGTTATCCAATTCATGAAATATCTACACAGACATGGCAATTGTTTTGACTAAATGTATTGAACTGTGATTGTTTTTCCCACTATATTGTTGTGCTTATTCTTACTATTTGTTCTGTGTTCCTGTATATCTTGTGATGTTCGCTTTGCAAGGTTAATATGATGCAGCATTTATTTTCCACTATTTAATCAGGTATGTGTCTGTTAGGTTAGATGTTCATATTTATGCCTTAACCTCTGAGACCCCCAGAACTTTTGCTGGACTTGGTAATATGGTTCTATGTTCTCAATGAGTAAGTGGGAACTATTTCCCCACTCACCCTTTCTTTAAGTGTATCTATGGCAGATATTTTGATGTCCCTCCATACTTTATTTTTGTAGTTACACTTTTCTATAGCTTTTTGGGCATCTGCATTTTACTGTTGCAGCACACAGCACTTTCTGTACAGTGTTGTTGGGGAGAACTATGGGCTTCCCTTTTTATGTTCCCTGATTTACCTTGTGTGAACTAATGTTCCCAATGATAGAAGGATTCTTTCGATCCTTTTTTCAATTCCCATTGAGAGATCAGCACACCCCACCTTATGTGGAGTGCTCAGGGGACACATAGTATCCCCTTTCTCACTGTTGCTGTAACTTTTCTGTTACAGTCCTTTACTTACCTTTTCAGAACCCATATTCTCAAGGGTAGAGGGATATTTGTTATCCTCCCTACATTTTATATTGTGAGATCAGCACACTCCATTTTATGTGGAGTGCAGAGGGGTTACAAAATATACCCTTTCTCACTGCTCCTATAACATTTCTGTTACAGTTACAAGCATATCAGAATGGCTGGTGGCAGTGGATGTCTTTGACCAACCTTTGTGTTATTTGTATTCACAGGCTGTGTTCACAGCTGCATTAATGCACAGAAGGGTCACCATTGACCCAAAATGCTGGATGTATCATTTTTATGACATTGCTTGGGTGCTTGTCCTTTTTCGGTCCATCTTCTGCTGTGCTGGATGGGGGAGGTCCTGGTTTGACTTCTGTCTTCGGCGGCAATCCTTTGTGAAGCCCACTGAGATTCCAGAGTGTCTGTAAAGACTGAAAATGAGGGAGGAGTCTGAAACTTCTCATTCCTTTGTCTTTTGGCATGGCTGCCTGGAACCAGCTCCAACTGGGAGGCTGGCTGTCCTAAAATTATAAATGCCATATCGCGCTATAAATGCCATATCTTATCATATGAAAAGGACAGCTGCACCCCAAAGTTTGAATGTAGCATGTCTGCTGATTGGCTGGGTTACTGGATAAACGGCCTGGATCTGGAAGCTGAAGACAAGTCGAACACTGGAGCTGAATCAAATGAGGAAGCATAAGATAAGACACCTGTAGCTACTTCCAGCAATCGGAGGGGCCTGCTGAGTAACAGCTGCCTGTGCTGATCCCTTCTTCCATGTGACAGAGGAGTTCCAAAGACAACGGCTCTGGCCTTTGAACTGTTGAGACCAATCTGTTTTAAGAAGACCTGCATTTCGAGTCATCCTAGAAAGAGCTGAGATTTCCTGGGCTGCAAACTTCCAATACCCTGGGATATGGAGGCTGAGTGCTCTGCATCATCTTCTGAACAATGAATCTTGCTCACACGTTGGTGGACTCCTAGTGGACCTCCAGTAGCAAGATTCCACTCATTGAAGTCCCCTCACCAGAGTGCTGAACCAAGATAGCGAGAAGAAAACCGTTCTTCATTTGGTGTCTTGAAAAGGGAAATGTGTACTGGTTTACTAAAAAGTGTTTTTTTTACTTATCTAAATGGCATAGTGCTATTCTAGAAAGTCTTTCACATTATGGTTTACTTACCAGAAGTATTGTGTTGGTTTTTATATTGTGTTTATTGCTTATGACAGTACTTCCCTTTCTAAAGAATGCTCTTTGCCGGTGCATATATACAATAAACCATTATTTCTTACATATACCAGTGTATAAGTGTTTCTTTGGATCATATGTATGCTACAAGTTGTTTGTACCTTCCTACAGCTCTCTAATCCTCCTAAGATAAGCCTGACTGCTGTGTCATTGCTACCTGATCTATACTGCGTCATAAAGGCCTGTACTAAGGGTTGGAGTTTCTATATTGCCCAAGGATAGTTCTATTAAGTCTTATTTCGGTCGACTTTAGAAAAACCGCCGGAACAGTGTCATCTTGGCGCTCCCCCTTTGTTAAAGATGACTATCTGTATGAACTGAATAAGACTGCCTCTGCTCAAGAAACTATTTCCACAAAATAGATGGCAAAGTGACCTTTTGGGCGGATTGTTTTTTAGGTGGGGTGAAGAGGGTTGCTGACCTGTTTAGTAATGATCGTTGGAAGACTGCGAGGGAAATGCAACAACAGTATGGAATTGAAAACTTTAGAATCTCTGACTATGTGAAGCTTAAACGTGCGATTGGTGTTGTGGATTTTGAGAAGAAACTTGAACTGAGTCTGTTTGCAGTGAATTTGGAGGGATCGAATGGGGGACTGGCCAGTCGCCTATATAAAGTATTTGTATCTTGCTTTCAAGGAAATGATTCCTTGCAAGAAGAATGGGGCAGGAGACTCGGGTTGGATGTCACTGAGGATTTGTGGCAAAACATGTGCATGAATGTGAAGTTGTGTTCACTGGGACTCACAGAGCCACCGAGGCAGATAAAAACTCTGAATCGGGCCTATTAGTCACCTGAGAAGCTGTTTCAAAGGGGGCTGCTGGAGAATGCAGATTGTTGGTTATGTTCATGTGAGGTTGGGACATTAGAACATCTAATGTGGGACTGTAGGCAGGTGAGACTGTTCTGTGGTGAGATTGAATGGATATTTGGCGAGGTGATTGTTGGTCTCCCTCTTCTGGACTTTAGTGTGGTTATTCTGGGGAGTGATGTATCTTTGGATAATCTCACTCTGAGTGAGAAGAAGTGGTTATTCCGAGGGGCGATGGTTGGTAAAAAAATTGTCTTGAGAAATTGGAAGAATGCTTTGTCATTGGACATTGGGACATGGTTGTCTGAGATGCATGATCTGGCGAACATGGAGCGGGTGCTATTTCGGAGAATTGGAAAATTGAGTTTGTTTGAGAGAATATGGGGTAGATTTTTGTAGCTGATTTGATTGTGCGTTGATGTTATTGAGAAGAGAGTGATTTTTTTTGTTTACTGATTTCTGTATCTTGATTTGTACATTTTCCTGTGTTTTTCATTGTCCTTGTGATTTTCCTTTGTTATTTGCATTGTTTTATTATTATTATTGATTGATTGTCTTGCTTTCTGTAATAGTGGTACTGTAAATAAAAGTTGAAAAAAAAAAACAATTTCCACGTGTTCATGAAGGCAGAGAAGAGCTTGAATGCTCAAGACAAGTGTCAGCAACCTAACTATCTGGCAACCACGCTATCTGTAATTATTTTACTCATGATGAAATCAAGAGAATCAAAAGTGGACACAACAAGATTTGTGAAGGCAAATCCAAAAAAGAAATATCATAAGCTAAATTAGTACACTGCTGGGGAGTGTGGTGGCTTGCCTGCCAATCAGAAGGCTCATAAAACGGATTTTACCACATGGTAAAACTCCCACTCCAAGCCTCCTCGGAAGCAGGAGGCCACCATATTCCATGCCAGTACTGAGGTAAGTGTGCCCCTTTCTCCTCCTTCCCCCCATTGCCCAACCCCAATGTACACATATCGCACCCACCCCCACCGCATCCCTACTTACCTTGCACCCCTTTGCCCCTCGCCGGTGCCAGGAACATGTTGAATATGTGTTCCTGGCGCATCTCTGTTGTGTAATGTATGCCATGGAAAGGAAGAAGAGCCTATGTGTAGTTCTCTTCTCTCTGATCCATGGCGGTCATCTTGTTTTGTAGCTTTTTCAAGTTGAGAAACTGCAAACACAAGTTTTTTCAACTTGAAAAAAAAAGATTAGTCTTTCGGTAGAACGTGCAGGGAAACTAATAGCAATAAATTGCTCCAGGTGGAGGCAAGTAATACTCCAGCTAACGTTAAAGACCTCGCTTTGCTTGGGTTTCTATCTGGCCTGGAGCTTTACCTGGCCCGATAATGCCCCCACCCGTCGGGGTTTGTTGCTTAAATAATATGACTAATAACAACACAGTGCCCAGTTATTTATTTCTTGTGCAGGAATCAATTCCGAAATTGACTTAAAGTATTTGTGAGAGTAAAATTAGGGTGATGTGTTACTCTGGTGTGTGAAATTGGGTTTTTGTTGTGTAATTTGTTGCTTCTTTGGAAAATAACATGCACCCAAGTGGTATTAATGCTTGTTTTCCCATGCCAATGTTTCAATTGAACAAGTGTTTCACGTAATTTAACAACAAATAACTCAATTTTAATTGCACATCATCATTGAAAATAGTCATTAATTGAAGTACATACATCAACCAGCAATATTAAACTCCATTGGATAAAGGGAAGCTATATGAAAGAGATGTATTAGTCCATTTACTTTGGAAACTGGTGCAATAAGAAGGGAGAAAAATGCACACTTTTGTTCAGAGAACTGTCGTCTTCTTTGCAGGCCACCTGAGAATCGAGATTGAAATCTCGGTTTTTAATGTTATCAGTTTATAAAAGAACACAAAGAAAACAGTAATGTCTATTCTGCTGAGTTAAATGCAATATGTGTGGTGTTGAGAGGTAAGGGTTATGTATTCTTTTAGTGTTTTCCCACGAACAAGGATGAAGAACTCAATCTTGACTAAGTGGCATGACGAAAGAGTAAATTAAATGTAGTGATATCACATGCATATTGCATGATAGTTGGGAGGTCAAACATATTTTTAATTAATTTAGGAATCAATTCCTGATTTCTTTTATGACATAAAAATGCTTTCATCAAACCCATGAATTGTCTTAAATATTTCTGAGGGTAGAATTAAGGGTATGTAAAACTCTGGGGTTGTAAAATTAAGAATACTGTGTTTCATTTGTTGCTTGTTTGGAAAATATTTTTTATTTGCTTGCAACCTGGCCTAACCCTTTGACATGTTCTTCTCTTGTATATTGTCTTTCTTGTTTGTGAGTTTTCTTTTTATTTCTTTGCATATTTGTTATTGGGTTTTTGACAGTTATTGTCCATTACTTTTCTTTTGCTTGTTTGAAAAGTTTTATTTTTCTGCTAAATGGAATGCGGTGATACTGAGATGCAGCTTGACAATGAGGGGTGTGGTGAACAAGAAGGGCTCAGACGATGTGAGGTCATTCATTCTCAAGAGGTATTATTAAAATAAAAGAATCAAAATACTGAACAAGCCCTATCACTATGAGGCAGGTTCCCTACCTAACAAAAACAAGCTAAGGGTGTGCTTTAAAGTCCAAAATAAACTTCTTCAGTCTGAATCCTTTCCAACTAATTGGCTCTACCATTTTTAGAAAAACATCTAACTAAAAGGGAAATGGGAGGCTTCGTACAATAGCCTTAACAGGGTGTCTGCCTGGCCCAATCTGTATTTGGTTTGTTCTTGGGTTTCAAAGTTCCTTTTTTCACAGCAGGATGTTACTTGTGTTTGTATCAAGTTAGGGTTTCACTTTCTGCAGTTAACAAAGAAAACTGTCTCTTGTTGTGAATATTTCTATTCCTCCAGGATTTTCTTAAGCAAACAAATAAAACACTTCCTTCTTTGAGGTGTTGGATTTTTCCCAAAGTCATGTGATCCTCATAGAGGCTATTTTCTTTTACCCAAGTTGTTTCTGATAGGGCGGTGGTCCAATCAGTGCTATGAGAGTTCTGTACCTTGTGTTGCTTTCACAGCCTTAATAAGTGTTCAGATGTCTTTCTCAACCCCCCTTTCATAGGATATGTGCACACTCAGGTTTCTCTGGCTCCTGTGTCCTTGATAGCTTTCCCAGCTGTTGTTCTGAATGTTTGTATTTATATGAATCCCCCTTCCAGAGGGTAGTTGCACACTCAGATTTCTCAGGCCCCCGTAACCTTGATAGCTTTCACAGGCGTTAATCTCCATGTCCGTACCTTGTAATGGTAGGCTCACTGTCGGGTTTCTCAGAATCCTGTAACCTCATCGGCTTTCTCCGCAGCTGCTTGTCTCTGTAGCTACGGTCTGATTTGTGTGGAGTTCAGAGATATGGGCTCCCTCATTTGATCCGATCACAGCCCACCACAGCTTGTTTGTTGTTGCACCACCAGATGAGACGCAGGTGTTCCCGTCTCTGCTCCCTCTCTGACCTTCGTTCCTCGGTTGGGTAGACGCCAACCATCAGGTATTCACATCACGGTGCGCTCGCCCTGCTCGCTGTCACTGGCACCATGGCCCAACGAGTCTCCGCCCCTCCAGAATGTTAACAATGAGGAGGCTTGCACATATGTAGTGGTTCATGGTAGGAGTTTGCTCTCATATACACATCACAGTAATAAACAAAATGATGTCCTTCTTCACTGACTATGGCATTCAGGCTGTGTTCAGCATTGTCTCTAGCCAATACATGAAAAGAAGGATATTTGTGGAATATAGTGGTTGCAGGAGATATTAAAGTCTTTTCCACATACATATATGCAGACAAGGTTGTTTGGATTGGGAGTTGCGCTCTGGAATAGGAGTCCTTGTCCCCAGGAGGAGTGTCACTCACAGTGAGGTCCCACTTGCCCAGACCCCTACGGAGGGTCTTGCATCGCAGGTTCACCTCCCGAGCCTCAAAGGGGGTGGCTACCCTTTGGGGAGAAGGGACAAATTGTGCAGATTCATCACAGGGGATACACAGGGTTGTTGTTATTTGGGTATCCAAAGAAGATGCTGAGGCTGAGGATGGTGAGTGGTTTGTTAAGCCTGAAACCCCACAGTATTATTGCCAGAACCAGTCAAAGACATCTCTGTGCTGGTAGTATTATGAGGTTCCCAAGTATCAGTCATTGTCTCAGATGGAGTTGGCAAAGTGTACGTTCTGTGGTAAGGTAATGGCTGTGGCTTTGCAAAAGTTCTTTATCTATGGACCAAGCCATTTGTGAACCATCTAATTTGGCATCACAGGAACAGGTCAACATTCAGGGACTTTTTTCCAGTGGCCCACTTGCTGGCTATGAGCCCAAAGTGCATTCCTCAAGCAACACCTCCGGTGATCGAGTCATCCGAAACTGTTATTGAAGAGTCATCATAATAAATTGCACCTGTGGTTGCTCCTCTGTACATTCACAGGTCTCCAGTCAGGTGTGTTTTGACCTGATGTACCTGCTAGTATGGTGGATGGCAGCCAGTTTGAGGCAATGGAGCAGGTCATGGGGGAGAATGGGCAGTATTGCCCTTTAGTTTTATTTTTTGAAGATTTCAGTTCATTTTGTTATTTGTGTTTTCCCAATTAAACAAAATAACAAATTAAAGCAAAAATGTTTGTTTGTTGATGTCCCCTTTTTGATCTCCTTCCCAGTTTCTCATCCTCTCTCCCCGCCCTATTCCCATAAACCAACGTTTCTTTTTAGAACCACCCTATAAATTAAAGACTAGAATTGTGCTTTTTTTTCCATGAAGTGAATTGTGTGTCGGTGGGCACACCTGCTTACACTTACATTATGTTGAAACCCCAGCATGAATATTCCACATTATATTTCAAGGGTGTAAATCGTGAAATACTTGTGTTTACTAACTTACTTTAGGCTCCACCTTATGAAACTTGTTAAAGCTGCTTGTCATTAATGTTTGAACGACAGCCCGTGCAATGGATTTATGTATTATCTTCCTGCAGGTTCAAAAAAGAGGTGTATTTTATAGGAATACCATGGTGTTAAAGCAGTGTCAATGTCGCCCAATTTGAAAAGTACATGTTTGCAAGGACAGCAGGGTTTGTTGCTGTAATCTTATAGTAGCTAATGTAGGGAATCGAGTCTGTAAGTACAGTAAAAACCCTTAATTTAATGATGTTTCCTTTTCTTGTTTGTAGCTAATAAGCATGGGCTTTAATTGCCTGTAAAGGAGGTTTCCCATGATTTCCTTACATACTGGGTACATATGGACAAACTGAGTAATAGAATGTCCCAGATGTGATTTCCTTTTTTTCCAATGCTCATGGTGTAATAGAATTAGAGCCTGCATTATGGAGGGCTCCGTTGTGTGCCAGGTGAGTCTTGTGTTCCAGGTGGTTTATGGATAGTGCATATTTTCCCTGAAAGATTGCCTTTTATTTCATTTGAAGAAGATGCAATAGTAATGTAGTCCTTTGTGGAAGTGGACATGTGTCTTTGTTACAGTCCCCGGTTTGGGATCACTCATTTCAGCAGTTATCATCTACGAGTTGATAGAGGTCTGTGGACTGGTCTGTAGCATTTAGTAGTAACTGACCTTGGGCAAGCTTTGCCAAGGCTAAGTCATCTGCACATAAATAACTAAATAAATAAATACATACATACATGAATAACAAAATTAAAAAAAAAATGTTCACTTTACATTTTAATGATTGAAGGAAGAAAGGCAAAAATTATAGGGTTCTTAATAAGTACTAAAAATAGGGCACTTGTAGATAAAATTGATTTCATAGGAAGGTTAATGTACTTTGCTCTGTTATGAGTGAGATGGAAGCTCGGAGGTTTGGCTGCATTGGTAAGTCTTTTTGAAATGTACACAGGTAGATTTTAATTTTTCTGATTGCATGTTTTCTCTTCTTGAAGACTGTTAATTTTTTTGAGGTCTTGAATATTTTTTTATCCATATTGTTCGTAACACTTTGAAGCACTTCTCTGATTTCGTTTGAAGTGCATTATTTGAGCTTCATTCAGTTTCTTCTGTTTCTGCTAGAAAGTATATTTATTTGAATTACGTAGTGTTGCAGACCAGGGGCCACATTACGACTTTGGAGGTTGACTCCAAAATCGTGTCCGGGTTCCCTGAATGGGGAATTACCAGGCCATTCCGAGCATGGACGGCCCGGAAATTCCACCTTCAGGGAACCCGGGCCCGGTCCTTCCCCATTCCCATTTGAGTCCCCATAGGGCTCAATGGTAATGGGGAGGGAGCTAACAATGGGCCCACTCATATTGGGCCCGTTGTTAGCTCCCTGGTTCTCTCTATGGACGTCTGGATAAACCATGCGTCCACATCGGGTCGCGCGAGGGCACCTCGTAATAGTGCGGAGTGGGTTTAACGGCGCCGGCACCATTACCGGCACCGTTAAACCCATTCCGCACATCTTATAATGAGGCCCCAGGACTTTTAAAGAAGATATAGTAGAGTGTAAGGCTTAAAATGGTAAGGCTTATATGTTAATGCTTTTCATGGTTCTGCAAAGTGGAAAAAAGGTTTTCTCTGCGAGAGTGTGTTCATATCTGTTTCCTAAATGATCAGTGTCCACATATAACAAAGAAAAGCTTGGAATGCACTTATTAATGAGAACATATCCTCATGAGGTATTCCAGCCTCGAGGAGATCCCTGCAAGAGGTGGTGTTGACCCATATCTGATTTATGTACCTGAGGAAAGTAAAGGGTGAATAATGAGTGAAATGGATCAGGACACCTGTTGCAGCTATCTCTCCTCTGGGGCTGTTGTGCCATTACAAGGCTATTAGCACCCCTGGTTGCCAAAGCGGTAACCCGGGGTGCTAATAAAAAGTATTTTCGTTCGTCGAATGGGACGCCAAGCATGTCGCGTTGAACGAAGGAAAATACTTTTTTCCGTACAGTGCCCTTGTTCCCTTTCCATGGCGGCCAGAGGGAGACAGAGAGAAGGAGCAGCTGCAGCAGTGGCACTCACAACCGCAGAAATAATGTAGGTGGGGGTGGGAGGGTGAAAAAAGCAAGCAAAAAAGGGATCAAGGGTGGGGGAAGATGGTGGGCAGCATGGAACGATGGCTTTCACTGGCAGTTCAAGCCTGCGTTCCTAGCTACCTGATTGGCTTGCTCCACCACCAGGGTGGTAATTATCTTTATAGACCCAGTAAAGGACAGTACTCATAGTTATGGGCCCTGATGTAAGAGGATTCAATTCAACACTACAGCTAAGTCAATGCCTAGTCTGGGATACTGAATGGAAACCCTTTTGTATTTTATTTTTGCAAAACAGACCTTTTCCTTAGAGCGTTCCTTTGAGGAGTGCTTTACAGCGTAACACAGCGTGGTGATCCGACCGGATATGTGTATCTGGTCAGCTGGCATGCTGTATTAATCTGCACAAGTGATAGATCTAACCCAAACGTCCGGCTCAAGCCCCCAATTTGTAAGAGGATTCAATTCAACACTACAGCTAAGTCAATGCCTAGTCTGGGATACTGAATGGAAACCCTTATTGATATATCTTTACGTCCAGTTCATGCGTTCTGGATGACTACCCCTATATAACACCCCTCTCTTGGAATCCCCCTGACCCCACTGAGCCACAAAGTAGTTCTGTTTTGCAAGTTTAAACGGTTTATTTGATAATTTAAACAATATATATATATATCACACTTTATAATAAATTAATAATTGAATATCACACTTAATCTGAGCAGTAATCAATAATGGATAGTCCGGCACTAGCACACTTCTTTATAATCAATGATGATTGGTTATAGGATGGATACGATAGCAACAATACTTTTATGGTTTCAAATGTGGAATGAAATGCAGTACAGAAAATAACTTGATAGGATTTCAGCAAAAGACAATGTAATCACTTTCTTGGACAATTCACCTCCCCTTTTATGCACTGTAAGGAGATGAAGATGACACAGTTCTTAGGAATGCAATCAAATAGAATTCAGTTCAATTCCCCCCCAGCAGCTTATACAACAGATAGGAGTTTTGAGACACAGGCAAAATGCTTTGAATATGGTGACAATGCAGTGAGAAATATGCTGAAAATGGTTTTAATTCCCTTTAGGAGGTTCAGGGTGAGTGAAATATACTTGGGATGAGTTCAGGCTCACTTTAGCAAGGATCTAGGAGTAACTAGCAGGTTAAACGAATTTTTGGCAAAGGAAAGCAATGAAGCTGCTGTTTTCACACGTGGCTGGATTTTTAACCAAATTGCAAATCGCGGTAAAATTCGCGAGTGCGAGAAACGTGATTACGGCAAAAGTATGAGGAGTAGGAAGTCGGTTCTAGGCTTGTTGAAAAGCTGAGATTCTAAGCTTTCAGAGGAAAAGTTAAACCAACGGTTCCAGAGATACGGACGATTAAATAAAGGTAGTTTTTCAGATTTGAAATTTTAAAAGTTCAAAGCAACAGGTTACAGCTTACAGCTAGAAGATTACAAGTGACAGCTTTGCAAATGACAGGTGACAGTTAGGAGGCAGTTCTGGTTAGATTAAAATAGATTGAATTATATTATTTTAACTAAGAGATTGGTTCTGCACAGTTCTGCTATGTACTCACAATATAATTTTAAAAGGAATGGGCCTCACCACAGATCTGGTCAACAGGTTTTCTTCACTCGCCACGGACGGTTTCTGCGCACAGCGTCTGGGTCAACTCTACTCTGCTGGTCTGGTCTGGGTCTCTGGTTCTGATCAGGTCTGTGGGTCCGGATACAGCGGTCTCCGGTTCAGCTGGTCTCTCTCTGGATACAACACTGCTCTCTGGCAAATGGCAAGAGTTCTTGCAAAGAATTCAAACCGCTCGCCTGGCTGTGAATAGTGGCAATGTTTTGAGGCCTGCTAAAGAGGGATTTAGCTTGTAGTTGACCTCTCTGCTACAAATTCTGAAGTAAAGTCTTGGTCTCTGAAGGTGGATAGATTGAAGTCTCTATGTTGGCTCTCTGGATGTTGATGGAGGTAAAGTATGGATTTTCCCGGCAGAGTGTCCCGCAGCAGATGGAATAGAATGTCCCTATCTGTCCTGACTGTCTGCTTTTATGTGTTTTGAAAGTGGGTGGAGAGGCTAGCTTTCTAGGCCCTACCCCTCTCCACTTGTCATTGGCCACTTCCTCCTCTTCCCCTTGATTGGGGGAATGAAATGAAGTGTCATCATGATGAGGTCTGTTTATGATACAGAGAACCCACCCCTGTCAACTTTACACACAATCTATATTTGACCTAAAGACATATTTCATAGATAGACAGTGGTTTGAAATTACATGCACCCATCACATATCACATGAGGTATCCCCTGTTCAAACTCTGCTCTTCCTGGGGGCTTGGGTTCAAAAATGGGAACATATTTCACTTTTTGGTCGGGTTACCAATATTGGATTTGTCCCCGCATTTACACAAATGTTTGCAAAGCATGTGGGCATTAGGTGGTGGAGTGTCAGATTTTTAACATACATACATTTAGAGTAATATCCTCTTTTCCGCTAAAAACCCCCCTGAACATACCACCGGGTCCTAACACGTCTTCAAATGTGCACAGAAAAATCACAAGAATAATGATATCACTTATAAAATTTTCACAAGTCCGCTCTATGAATGATCCATCTTTTTAGATCTATGTTCTGGCCCCAAAGGGGTGTGGTTTCAAAGGTCACATGGTGTAGAAACCAGTTTATCCAGTTTCTGCCAAGCTCAGAGACCCTGCCCCTCCCAGCTTCTGCCAAGAGGAAGCTATTTTACGGTCCCCCTAATAAACCATCTGCCTGGGCCCTGGAAGGCCCATTGTTCAAAAGGAAGCCATTTACGACTACCCTAATAAACCATCTGCCTGGGCCCAGGACAGGCCTTGTTCAACTCCCTGTAGCTGCTCCACCCCTAATCTAATCAGAGAGGTGACAACTCCTTTTGGCAAGGGGAAGAGTGGCTGAACAGGTTTTAACTCCTGTGGGGGTAGATGTCAGGCAGAATTCATTTCCTTAAGCCAGGCCCCAGCTAATGTCACTTCTAGTTACCCAGTTTTCTGCATCAAATAAACTAACAATTTTTACACATGCAGCTAGAATGCTGATTCTAAGTTTAAAACTATGACATTTAAACAATTGAAACCTATGTGACACTCAAAAGTAGGTCACTCATTTCTTTTAAACATTTAGATTTTTAGTGTCTTTCAGTCCAAATTTACTTAAACTGCTGAAATCCACAGCTCAGCCAGTTTTGCTATGAACATTATTTTAGGCTCATCCTCTTTCCAGATTTTGTATGCCCACAAGACTTTCTTCTGTCAAATGTCTGCTGGTGTTCAGTGAGATTGTTGGATATTCTGCAATGTTTGAAATGGGCATTCTGAGCTTGCCTTCAGAGAAACAAAGGGTGATTTTTAAAGTGCTTTCTAGCGAACAGGCACTGCTGTTTTTCTCTTTGGCACCCCATTTCACTCATGGCTCTTCTGACCCAGCACACTCGCACCAGGGGGTGGCAAGTCAGGCGACCATTTTGGTGTGCGCACAAACTGCGCGGGTTTCATAGATTCTGGCGCACATGTGGGCTTTTTCGGCCATCTTGGATTTCCTAAGCCCACAGCACCAAATGTTGTAGCATAATAGTCCAAACGTGGGTCAGAACACCCAACAAACCCCCCCGCCCGACTGCACTTGGATTGAGTCGAGGGGATGTCGGGTGCTAAGGATGTTGACCCACGTGCTCATAGGTCCGCATCATCTTCTTCCAACTCCGCAGATGACAAAGTTCAGCATCCTTTCCTCCATCAGGAGTGGATCAGTTGTTTCTCCTCGCCGGTCCTGATGGGAGTATTGGGCGGTACACTGGGCCCCTTGCGTCTCTGCTCCCGGTCTCCGGATCGTCCTCCTTGGCCAGTCTCCAGGTTTTCTTTCTCCTAGGACGACAAAGGAAGAGCGGCAATACCTATTCATGGACATTTCTCCCCACCATTGATATAGTGGGGTGGCATATATATTTTAGAACTCAACAGATATGAACATGCACTTCTTTTTTAAATTAAGAGACAGGAACACATAAACTTGAGAAACACAGAATTTGATAGGCTATAGGTAGGATCTTTTAGGGTTCGAATTGAATTACTCTGGAGCGGTACCCTCTGGGATTACCGAGGACTCCTCCAGTTGCTGCAAAGTGTGCCTGGGATGGCAACACTTCAGCTGGTTTATGTGGACCCACTTGTCTTCCCCCTCTGCCAAACCGCCTTTGGGGATGCGGATCTTGTAGGCCACAGGGGAGATCTTGTCTATAATCTCATAGGGTCCCTTCCATGTAGGCAAAAATGTTCTCTGCTTGGCCTGGTTCCTTTGGAAATTGTATAGATAGACCCGGTCCCCCACCTGATATTCCTTCCTGGAAGTTTTCAGGTCATAGTGGGTCTTCATACTCTCAGCTGATCTTTCTAGATTCCGCTGAGCATAGGCAAAAGCATGCTGAAGGTGTTTCCTTAAATTCTCCACATACTCATGAGTTGTGGAGGCATTTATCAATGTTTGCTCTTGGGTTCTGTAGAGCAAATGCTGAGGAAGCACCATCTTGCGTCCAGTCATCAACTCAAATGGTGACATTTTGGTTGCAGATGAAGGGGTAGATCTGATGGCCATTAGGACCAGAGGTAATCGGATATCCCAACTTGGCCCAGAATCTGCCACAAACTTCTTTAATATGCTCACAATGGTTCGGTTGTATCTCTCTACTGCTCCAGAAGAAGCTGGACTGTAAGCAATGTGTAGCTTTCTCTTGACCCCCAGTATCTCCCACATCTTTGTCATTACTTCACTGGTGAAGTGGCTACCTCTGTCTGACTCAATCCTTTGAGGTAGACCAAAACGGGAAAATATGTGGTTAATCATCAAGGCAGCTGCCGTTTCTGCCTTGCAGTTTGGGGCTGGGAGACATTCCACCCACTTGGTAAACAAGCATGTCACAGTCAACATGTACTTATTCCCCCTAGCAGAGCGAATCACGGGGCCTACAAAGTCGATTTGCAAATCTGACCATGGCAGTGTCATCCCCCTCGTTTGGAGGGGTGCACGGTGCGTGAGGGATGATGGCTGAAATTGTGCACACACAAGACACCCCTTCAAGTATTGGTCAAGGTCCTGCCCCATGTGTGGCCAGTATGCAACCTCTCTTAAGATTTCCAATGTTGCGTGAAACCCCCTATGACCGGCGGTGGCCGCATCATGAGCGTGACTTAACATCAGGCTTCGGAATGAGGTAGGAACCACCCACTGATCGTGGCCAGCTTTGGATTTCCTTACCAACAAACCGTCTTGGATCCGGAACATTTTTGGACATTTCATCAATTCATTTCATCTTTCCCGATGTAATCGGTATCCGTCAGGGGAAAGTTCTCAGGGTCCTCAAGGTGTTCGTAAAACTTACCAATAATTGGATCCCCCTTCTGAGCTGTAATCAAATCAGCATCAGGGGTCTCCTTGCTCCATTGGGCAGTTGAAAGATCATTGTGAGCATTTGTCTGGGACCTAGTGATAGCAGTGACCTGGATTTCCCCCAACAGGGACTCAATCTCAATTAGATCCCCTTGGATGGCCCCGGTTTTGGCCAGCTGATCAGCTAAGTCATTTCCAGTTTTGTCTTGTCCCTCTACTTTGGAATGACCCTTGATCTTTTTCCAATAGATGGTCATCTCATTCGAGGTGACCAGATCGTCAATGTTTTGGATCAACTTCCCATGTTTCAAGGGTTTGTTGTTAGCACATAACATGACTCTGGTTTTCCAATTAACCAGGTGCTCCACGAACCCGTTCCGTACATAATCAGAATCTGTGTTTATGACCAGTTCGTGGAGTTGATGTTGGACAGCAGTGAGGATGGCTTGATGCACAGCCATCAATTCTGCCACCTGACTACTTCGGGGACCAATTTTGTATCCAGCGGAGGGTTCTGGGAACTCCTTCACCCATGCATTCCCTACGCCAGCCACCAGTTCTTTCTCCCCGTCGTTGTCAACATGGTACGAGCATCCATCCACATAGACAGTGGGCATTCCCTCACACTTGTCCTCTTCAAAGACTTTGTGTGGGGAATTAAGGTATGCGTCCGTGTTGTCCTTGATTTTTAGACTTTCGTCCTCGAGACAGTTTTCTCTGGCACAATCATGCAAGTCAGCCAGACCTTGCGCGAGGGGACTCTTCTTGTTTTGGCCATATATGACCTCCACAGGAAAGCCTTGCATTGACAGAATCCAGGAAGTAATTCGGGAATTACTCACATTTCCGGCCCAGATTCTGTCACTTTGGAGATATTGCAGAGGCTGGTGTGGAGTCTCCACTATGATGTGTTCCCCATGGATAAACGGGCGGTAATTCTTCAATGCCCACACCGTTGCCAGGAGTGCCTTCTCACAATCGTTGAATTTTTCCTCCACAGAGGATAAAGTTTTGCTCGCATAGGAGATTACTTTATTGACCTTGTCATACTTTTGGTATAATACTGCCGTCAAGCACGTATTAGAGAACCCCGTCTCCAGGAATAACTCCTTGTTTCTGACAGGGTAAGCTAGGCAAGGAGCTTGTGAGAGGCTTCTCTTGAGTTGTTTTACCGCCTCGGCTTGTTCTGGACTCCATTCCCACTTGACCCCCCCCCCTTCAGGAGATGAATCAGGGGGTCTGGTGATCTCTGCGTAGCCCTCAATGAACTTTCTGCTGTAATTAGTCAGTCCAAGGAGGCTCCTTAGTTCCCGCAGAGTTGCGCGGGCTTTCAGTTTCTGAAGTGCTTCCACTTCCTTTTCCTGGGGACAGAGATCCTGAGGAGTAATCTCATGCCCCAAGAAATTAACACGGGTTCTACACCACTGTGCTTTCTGAAAGGAAAGTTTTGCTCCGGCGGCCCTCAACTGGGTCATAACATAACGGATCTCCGCTATGTGCTCCTCCACAGATGAACTTTTGATGAGGACATCATCTACATAAGCCAGGTTACCCCTCGCACCCAGGTCGGGCATGGCCTTATGTAGGAAAATGTTGAATTCATTGCCGGAGTTGAGGTATCCGAAGGGAGTCCGGGTCCATGTATACTGCTGGCCACCAAAGGTAAAAGCCAGCTTGTATTGGTCCTCCCTACTGACCGGCACGGTCCAGTATCCATTGGTCAGGTCTATTGCAGTGAATACCTGTGACCCCTGAATCTGAGCCAGCCCTTGGTCAATGTAGGGAAGAGGCCATCGAGAAGTATGGACCCGTTTGTTGAGCTCCCTAAGGTCAGCGCAGAGTCTCCACTAGCCGTTTGGCTTTAATATTCACAGCACCGGATTATTGAAGGTGCTGTGGACGGGACGGATTATTCCCCTGGACTCAAGGTTCTTAATTATTTCAGTAAGGGACTCCATTTATGCGAGAGGCAAGCGATATTGCTTCACAAACACTGGAGTCATGCCAGGGTGCGTGGGGATTGTTGTTGTGTGAATGTCGGTGCGACCACAGTCATATGAGTCTACCGCAAAGAGATCTTGGAAATCCAAGAAAACTTGTTTCAACTTTTGCTTTTGTTCCAGAGTCACACAGGCATCAGCTAGGTTGACTCTCTCTTCCACCATCTGCCTGAAGCCTGGAAAGACTTCTGGTTTGGCTATCTCAGCGGCCTCCTCCAGCTGGGTGGAGAAGTCCCTCGTCAGAGTGCTGATTTGGACTGGAGGCTTCAGGTGGGAAAGGCAGCCCTCATGGACCTGGAAAATCACCTCATCCCTCCTGAAGTCACAAGTCACATCTTCCTTACCATAAGTGCAAGAAGTGTACACCAGGAAGTTCCCCCCATGCCGGGTAAAAATCCTGTCTGGTGTTGTATTGTCATCACTGTCACTGTCAAAGCAGTCCTTGGGGATTGGCCCTAACAGTTCATTACCTAAATCAATGGAAAAATGTCGGTCATCAACCGCCATTCCAATAATGGTGCCTGCGGCTAGAGTAATACTCTTCAAGTCGCTGTTATCCACCTCTATTAGAATGGTGTCATGTTCTATGTTGACTAATGGAGTTGGGTTTACCCCCAACCCTTGCTGTTGGAGAGAAGCGTTTAGATGTATGTAAGCATCAGGGTTTTGCAAATATTGTCCTCTTTTAACTTTCACTTCCAGGGAGAATTGTCGGGTCCTTTCTGGGATGGTGACTTCCTCTTTAATCTGAATTTCAACTGCATAAGGTAGCAATTGAGCTGACCTAAATGCTTTTTCTGGATCATCAAAGCCCATGGGATTATCCGCTAATCGGGACCAAGCTTTGAAGTTTATTAGGTCCAAACTAATGGCAAAGCGATTGAGAATGTCACTGCCTAAGTAAAAGGCGGCAGTGACGTCTCGCACGACCCAACAATTATGGACTATGCTCTTGTTGCCAATGGAGATTTTGAGCATACACCTGCTTGGCAGGAGATGTTTGGAATTAGGTGCTTCCAGGTCCATTTCCCATTTGTCTATCAGTTTGAATGTGGGAATGGCTGGATCTTTTGGGAGTTGGCGGAACATGGCTTTGCTGATGAAGCTCTTACCGTTGTTCACACACACTCGAGCGAGAACAGAGTCCTTCCCATTATTTAACTGAACAGGGATGAACAACTCCTCTCCAATTTGCTGAATATCAGCCAGGCTCTGAGCTGATTTCACATCTTTCTGGACTATAGGAGTGGGAGTTTCTGATTGTGGATTGGTAAAGAATTTCAGGGTGTTTCCTTCCAGTGTGGAATACCACCTTAAACTGGAAGGAAGGTTGATTTTCAGAAATAGAGAGGACCCCCCATCACCAGTCTGTAGTCTACTGCTATTACTGTCACGTCTGGAATCTGGTTGTTCTGGAAGTGAAATTCAACTTGGTCAGATTTTTGTTCAACCATGTGGCAGGTGCCGTTTAAACTAACATGGTTGACACTCTGTTTTAATTTTATTGGTCGGCTAGTCTGGGTCCAGAGGACCTTGTTGACACAATCTATTAGGGGTGACAACCTTCTCAGGAGGTCATTCCTAGTAAACAAGGGGTGCCCTCTGGAGTCACTACTATGACCGGGTGTTTCACCTTGTGTCGCCCAATTTTAATGTCCAAATCTGCAGTCCCCTCAACGGGAATTTCATTCCCGTCAAAGTTCTGCAGTTGTACAGGAAGAGAGTAAAGAGGAATTCGGTAATTCTCCCCCCTTCCTGCATTTAGTTCCTCAAAGGCCCTTTTGGACAGAAGGGTACCTTGAGATCCCGTGTCCACCAGCGCTGAAATCGTACCCTGCCCCTGTACTTGTAGCGGGGCATAATATCTTCCCTCCTTCTCCTCAAGGGGGCACAGATAATGCACATTTCTGGACAACTGGTGGGCTACCTTTCTGGTTTTGGACATTGCAAGAGAAGAAATTTGGGCAGAATTCTGTGGAGAGCCTTGGGAATCTGAAAGAAAAAGTTGGCAACTGGAGATCAGAGCCATTGTGCGTTCCCCTGGTTCCGGTTCTGGGCCGGCCCCCCTTCTTGGAGGCAGTCATCAGGATGGGTTTGAACCAGGGGATTTTGGTATTGTGGGTTCTGGGATGAGATGATGGGCGGCGGTAGCTCAGTCTTCCTATCTCCCCAGTCTGAATTGGCATCCCTTGGGACCCATTTTTCCTTGGGAGGAGTTCCCCCATGTCTGAAGGAGAAGGTTCTTTCCCCAGGATCCTCTGAGGATCCCTCTCCCTCAAATTGGAAGACCTGTACCGCCTCCACAAAGTGGGTCTGTTTGGGTCCTTTGTTTCTCCTACCCCCCCTCTGCTCCTTGGGAGGCAGGCTTTCAGGGGCAGGAGATTTTGTTTCCGGTTCCTGGTTTTCCAGGGGCTGTTTACAAGTTGGGAAGGAAGCTTCCTCCAAGGGTTTACACCCCCCTTCCCCTTGTGCCTCCTCCCTGGGAACCGGTGTGTTATCGGGGTGCTGCCCCCGTCATTGTTCTGGAGCACCAGGTCCAGAGTTTGGGGCATTCTGCGGTGGCATGCTCATCTGAGGGTTCTGTTGAGCCCTCAGTATGTGACCCAGATCCCGTGCCATATTTTGGACCTGGCGCTCTAACTGGGAAACCCGCTCAGGCTGATACGGGGCTCTATTTTCTCCCCTGGGCTGATCCCGGGAAGGGTAGCTATCCCTTCTCTGGTAGTACCCCTGGTTTGGAAGATTTTGGTACCCCTCCACCCTTGGCCTCCCCTCTCCCGGATTAGGTTGTCTGGGCTCAGGGAATTGGGGAAAGAAGGATGGATGATTTTGGGGCTGGAAATTGGGTGGATACCTGGGGAAAAAGTTCTGCCCAGGATTTGGAGAATTTCTGCCCTCCTGTGGGAAGTTAGGAGGGAAGTTCCCTGGGTTAGGTGCTTGGCCGGATCCCCCCCCTTGGGCTGGAGGTGTCCATACATAACCCAGGATTGGTCGGTTTCCCTTATAGCGGGGACTTACATAGTCAGGGGAGCGGGGGACCCCATTTGTGGGACTACCTCCTCGACTCCCTGTCTGTGACTGGCCCGAGGGCCTTCTGGGCTGTGAATTATTAGGTGCAGGTAGGTTTTTAGGCCCCCCCATCGCCAAATCCAAAACGGGGGTGACCTTTACCTCTGCCACCTTGGCAGCAGCAGGGGTGCTGTTGGTTTTGGGATTTTTCTGGGTATTGCTTTTATTTTCTATGGGCTTCTGCACCTCATAGATCCGGGTAGCCTGTTCAATGACCCAGTCTAAAGATCTTTTCTCATGAAAATCTCTCACGAGCTGGGTCATTATATATTTGGGCAAGGCATGGAAAAATGTATTGACAAATTCTCTGCTGTCTGTGCGCACCCTTCTGGTGGTCTGCACAAAGGCACGTTTCAATTCTTGCACGAATTCTTGTGGGGCCTGATCCTCCACACATTGCAAATTGTAGGCTGCCTTGCGAGCCTCTTGAGGATTTCTGTGAACAGAAAAATGTTTCAAGATGGCCGCCTTATAGGTGAACCATCTTAAATGATTTTGGTCCTCCAGCCCCGCAAAGAAACTGGAGTATTCTGGTGAGAATGTCCACTTTACATACTGAATACAGCTTTGGCTGTCCTTCAAATGAAAGGTCTCCATCATTTGCTCATTGAGCTCCAAGTGTTCCCAAACAGAATACTTGGCGTTCTTATGATAAGGCGTGATGACACACCTGATTGCCTTAATCTATTTCAATGGGTCCTTAAGCAAGGCCCTTTTTGCCTTATTGGCCTTTTTGGTTCGGGTAACCCTGGTCCATTCATCCTCTGACTCAGAGGCACTGCTCCCAGAGGTTCCTGTCTGATCTTCCAGGTTTTCCCGGATTCTGCAAGCTTGGGAGTGGCTGGCAGAATGTGGGGACCTGGTCTCCTGTGTCCTGCGCCGTTCAGAGGAGTCTTCAGATTCCTCCTTGCTGCCAGGATTTGATGGGTACCCCCCACTGACCTAACTGGGCAGAGGTTTTCAGGATGCCCTTAATGGGCCTACTCTCCTGGGGTTCCCCACTAAATTGCAATGTGCTTGGGTGCCCATACCCGGATGCCCGCCCATCCATTCCTGGGAGGTACTGGCCTATGAGCCCCATGCTTCTGGCTGGATAGTAATCTGCCATCCCTGTGGCCCGGTGCTCATGTGCGCCAGGGGACAGGGGGGTGGCAGAATCCAGGGACTGAGAGAGATAAAGGCCTCTGGTACTAGGGCTCCTGAGGCTATGCTCAGGAGTTTCCCTTTCCCAGCGCACCTGTTCTCTATCCGCCCCTGCTACCTGTTGCAATGCAAGAGCCTGCGCCTTCAGTTCCTCAGTTAAGGCCTTACTAGACTCTACCAGTCTCTCCTTCATCGCTACCTGTTGTTGGAGCCTATCGTTGTGCTGGCAGAGAGCCTCATTCTCTCTCTGCGTTTCCTGATTGGTCCTGGAGCACTGGGCCAGTCTTTGCTGCAGGAGGGTTACCTCCTGAGCTGTGTCCCTATTGGCCTGCTCCTGTCTTGCCAGAGCCTCCTCCACCCTCCTGGTGTGCTCTAGCAAGTCCTGGTGTTCTTTTTGGAGGTCACCCAGTCCCTGCTGGGCCAGGTGATTTTCTTCCATTTTTCTTCTTAAGTGGCAGACTTCCTGGCCTAAGGTGTCCCTTTCCTGACCAAGAGCTTGAATTTGTGACGCCAGGTCGTCCCTTTGCCTTTGGAAGGCACCAGCTTTCTGGCGCTCCTGATCAAACTCTGCCTGGGTATCCAGGTCTTTCAGGATCAGTTTATTGCTCTCCTCTTTCTCTCTGTCTAGTTGGATTTGCAGGGTGGCTACCTGCTCTGTGCATGCCCTGTTGAAATTGATCTGTTGCTCCAGCTTTTTCTGGCTCTGCAGTAGGGAGTCCAAACTGTCTTGGCGTTCCTTCTGCAAAGCCAGAATTCTGGTATCCTGGTCTGTCTTTTCCTGTTGCAGTATATCCATGTCCTCTTTTATTTTAATGATATACTGCCTACTATCATTTTCTGACTCCTGGCTCCCCTGCAGCCTCTGCTCAGAAGAGACCAGGTCAGATTGGACCTTCTGTAGTGCCAGCAGTTGCCTACTCGCCAGATCTTGGCCTTCAGCACATTTGTCCTGCATGGTTCCCATATGTAAATATAAATATGCTGCTACCCTGCAATCTTGTGGTGCTCATCCTTTGCCTTCGGGGCCATGTATAGTTCGCTCAGGGCCACATGTAGGGGACCCTGATCTCCCCATATATCTGACCCTGTTTCAGTGACCTGTTGCGCGATTGCCTGCAACCAGACCGTTTGGTCCTGATGAGTCCACTCACCTCTCACAAATAGCTTATGTAAGAAGTGTTCTCTGGCTATTTTCATATCTACCAAGGTCGTCATTCTAGAGATTGGTCTCTGTCCTGACTTACAGAAGTTTGTATTTTATTTTTGCAAAACAGACCTTTTCCTTAGAGCGTTCCTTTGAGGAGTGCTTTACAGCGTAACACAGCGTGGTGATCCGACCGGATATGTGTATCTGGTCAGCTGGCACGCTGTATTAATCTGCACAAGTGATAGATCTAACCCAAACGTCCGGCTCGAGCCCCCAATTTGTAAGAGGATTCAATTCAACACTACAGCTAAGTCAATGCCTAGTCTGGGACACTGAATGGAAACCCTTATTGATATATCTTTACGTCCAGTTCATGCGTTCTGAATGACTACCCCTATATAACACCCCTCTCTTGGAATCCCCCTGACCCCACTGAGCCACAAAGTAGTTCTGTTTTGCAAGTTTAAACGGTTTATTTGATAATTTAAACAATATATATATATATCACACTTTATAATAAATTAATAATTGAATATCACACTTAACCTGAGCAGTAATCAATAATGGATAGTCCGGCATTAGCACACTTCTTTATAATCAATGATGAATGGTTATAGGATGGATACGATAGCAACAATACTTTTATGGTTTCAAATGGATGCAATGTGGAATGAAATGCAGTACAGAAAATAACTTGATAGGATTTCAGCAAAAGACAATGGGCCTCATTACGACCCTGGCGGAGTGGGTTTACGCCAGCGTTATTCGCGGCGGACCCGTCCGCCCTACTACGAGTTCCCGTAGCGCCATGGAACGTTTTCCGCCTGGTTTTTCCGGGCGGAGAAATCCATGGCGCTACGGGACCTTGATGTTAATTACGCCACCGTATTTTACGGTGGCGCAATTAACGCCTTCCCCACTCCCATTATACCCTATGGGGCAAAAATGGGAATGGGGAAGGGTAAAATGGGGAATGGGGATTTACCGCCCCGCCAAGGTCGGCATGGGGCGGAAAATCCGCCAACCCCCATGGCGCTATCGGCAGCTTTCCGCCGTGCTCCGCGGTGCATTTAGCACCGCGATTTCCGCCAGGGTCGTAATGAGGCCCAATGTAATCACTTTCTTGGACAATTCACCACCCCCCTTTTATGCACTGTAAGGAGATGAAGATGACACAGTTCTTAGGAAATGCAATCAAATAGAATTCAGTTCAATTCAGTTTAATTCCCCCCCGAGCAGCTTATACAACAGATAGGAGTTTTGAAACACAGGCAAAATGCTTTGAATATGGTGACAATGCAGTGAGAAATATGCTGAAAATGGTTTTAATTCCCTTTAGGAGGTTCAGGGTGAGTGAAATATACTTGGGATGAGTTCAGGCTCACTTTAGCAAGGATCTAGGAGTAACTAGCAGGTTAAACGAAATTTTGGCAAAGGAAAGCAATGAAGCTGCTGTTTTCACACGTGGCTGGATTTTTAACCAAATTGCAAATCGCGGTAAAATTCGCGAGTGCGAGAATCGTGATTACGGCAAAGGTATGAGGAAGTCGGTTCTAGGCGTGTTGAAAAGCTGAGATTCTAAGCTTTCAGAGGAAAGTTAAACCAAGTTCCTAGCCCAAACGGTTCCAGAGATACAGACGATTAAATAAAGGTAGTTTTTCAGATTTGAAATTTTAAAAGTTCAAAGCGACAGGTTACAGCTTGCAGGTAGAAAATGACAAGTGACAGCTTTGCAAATGACAGGTGACAGTTAGGAGGCAGTTCTGGTTAGATTAAAATAGATTGAATTATATTATTTTAACTAAGAGATTGGTTCTGCACAGTTCTGCTAGGTACTCACAATATAATTTTAAAAGGAATGGGCCTCGCCACAGATCTGGTCAACAGGTTTTCTTCACTCGCCACGGACGGTTTCTGCGCACAGCGTCTGGGTCAGCTCTACTCTGCTGGTCTGGTCTGGGTCTCTGGTTCTGATCAGGTCTGTGGGTCCGGATACAGCGGTCTCCGGTTCAGCTGGTCTCTCTCTGGATACAACACTGCTCTCTGGCAAATGGCAAGAGTTCTTGCAAAGAATTCAAACGGCTCGCCTGGCTGTGAATAGTGGCAATGATTTGAGGCCTGCTAAAGAGGGATTTAGCTTGTAGTTGACCTCTCTGCTACAAATTCTGAAGTAAAGTCTTGGTCTCTGAAGGTGGATAGATTGAAGACTCTATGTTGGCTCTCTGGAGGTTGATGGAGGTAAAGTATGGATTTTCCCGGCAGAGCGTCCTGCAGCAGATGGAATAGAATGTCCCTATCTGTCCTGACTGTCTGCTTTTATGTGTTTTGAAAGTGGGTGGAGAGGCTAGCTTACTAGGCCCTACCCCTCTCCACTTGTCATTGGCCACTCCCTCCTCTTCCCCTTGATTGGGGGAATGAAATGAAGTTTCATCATGATGAGGTCTGTTTATGATACAGAGAACCCACCCCTGTCAACTTTACACACAATCTATATTTGACCTAAAGACATATTTCATAGATACACCGTGGTTTGAAATTACATGCACCCATCACATATCACATGAGGTATCCCCTGTTCAAACTCTGCTCTTCCTGGGGGCTTGGGTTAAAAAATGGCAACATACTTCACTTTTTGGTCGGGTTACCAATATTGGATTTGTCCCCGCATTTACACAAATGTTCGCAAAGCATGTGGGCATTAGGTGGTGGAGTGTCAGATTTTTAACATACATACATTTAGAGTAATATCCTCTTTTCCGCTAAAACCCCTCCTGAACATACCACCGGGTCGTAACCCGTGTTCAAATGTGCACAGAAAATCACAAGAATAATGATATCACTTATAAAATGTTCACAAGTCCGCTCTATGAATGATCCATCTTTTTAGATTTATGTTCTGGCCCCAAAGGGGTGTGGTTTCAAAGGTCACATGGTGTAGAAACCAGTTTATCCAGTTTCTGCCAAGCTCAGAGACCCTGCCCCTCCCAGCTTCTGCCAAGAGGAAGCTATTTTACGGTCCCCCTAATAAACCATCTGCCTGGGCCCTGGAAGGCCCATTGTTCAAAAGGAAGCGATTTACGACTACCCTAATAAACCATCTGCCTGGGCCCAGGACAGGCCTTTGTTCAACTCCCTGTAGCTGCTCCACCCCTAATCTAATCAGATAGCTGACAACTCCTTTTGGCAAGGGAAAGAGTGGCTGAGCAGGTTTTAACTCCTGTGGGGGTAGATGTCAGGCAGAATTCAGTTCCTTAAGCCAGGCCCCAGCTAATGTCACTTCTAGTTACCCAGTTTTCTCCATCAAATAAACTAACAATTTTTACACATGCAGCTAGAATGCTGATTCTAAGTTTAAAACTATGACATTTAAACAATTGAAACCTATGTGACACTCAAAAGTAGGTCACTCATTTCTTTTAAACAGTTAGATTTTTAGTGTCTTTCAGTCCAAATTTACTTAAACTGCTGAAATCCACAGCTCAGCCAATTTTGCTATGAACATTATTTTAGGCTCATCCTCTTTCCAGATTTTGTATGCCCACAAGACGTTATTCTGTCAAATGTCTGCTGGTGTTCAGTGAGATTGTTGGATATTCTGCAATGTTTGAAATGGGCATTCTGAGCTTGCCTTCAGAGAAACAAAGGGTGATTTTTAAAGTGCTTTCTAGCAAACAGGCACTGCTGTTTTTCTCTTTGGCACCCCATTTCACTCATGGCTCTTCTGACCCAGCACACCCGCACCGGGGGGTGGCAAGTCAGGCGACCATTTTGGTGTGCGCACAAACTGCGCGGTTTTCATAGATTCTGGCGCACATGTGGGCTTTTTCGGCCATCTTGGATTTCCTAAGCCCACAGCACCAAATGTTGTAGCATAATAGTCCAAACGTGGGTCATAACACCCAACAAACCCCCCCCGACTGCACTTGGATTGAGTCGAGGGGATGTCGGGTGCTAAGGATGTTGACCCACATGCTCGGAGGTCCGCATCATCTTCTTCCAATTCCGCAGATGACAAAGTTCAGCATCCTTTCCTCCATCAGGGGTGGATCAGTTGGTTCTCCTCGCCGGTCCTGATGGGAGTATTGGGCGGTACACTGGGCCCCTTGCGTCTCTGCTCCCGGTCTCTGGATCGTCCTCCTTGGCCAGTCTCCAGGTTTGCTTTCTCCTAGATTGACAAAGGAAGAGCGGCAATACATATTCATGGACATTTCTCCCCCATCATTGATATAGTGGGGTGGCATATATATTTTAGAACTCAACAGATATGAACATGCACATTTTTTTTTAAATTAAGAGACAGGAACACATAAACTTGAGAAACACAGAATTTGATAGGCTATAGGTAGGATCTTCTAGGGTTGGAATTGAATTACTCTGGAGCGGTACCCTCTGGGATTACCGAGGACTCCTCCAGTTGCTGCAAAGTGTGCCTGGGATGGCAACACTTCAACTGGTTTATGTGGACCCACTTGTCTTCCCCCTCTGCCAAACCGCCTTTGGGGATGCGGATCTTGTAGGCCACAAGGGAGATCTTGTCTATAATCTCATAGGGTCCCTTCCATGTAGGCAAAAATGTTCTCTGCTTGGCCTGGTTCCTTTGGAAATTGTATAGATAGACCCGGTCCCCCACCTGATATTCCTTCCTGGAAGTTTTCAGGTCATAGTGGGTCTTCATACTCTCAGCTGATCTTTCTAGATTCCACTGAGCATAAGCAAAAGCATGCTGAAGGTGTTTCCTTAAATTCTCCACATACTCATGAGTTGTGGAGGCATTTATCAACGTTTGCTCTTGGGTTCTGTAGAGCAAATGCTGAATAAGCACCATCTTGCGTCCAGTCATCAACTCAAATGGTGACATTTTGGTTGCAGATGAAGGGGTAGATCTGATGGCCATTAGGACCAGAGGTAATCGGATATCCCAACTTGGCCCAGAATCTGCCACAAACTTCTTTAATATGCTCACAATGGTTCGGTTGTATCTCTCTACTGCTCCAGAAGAAGCTGGCCTGTAAGCAATGTGTAGCTTTCTCTTGACCCCCAGTATCTCCCACATCTTTGTCATTACTTCACTGGTGAAGTGGCTACCTCTGTCTGACTCAATCCTTTGAGGTAGACCAAAACGGGAAAATATGTGGTTAATCATCAAGGCAGCTGCCGTTTCTGCCTTGCAGTTTGGGGCTGGGAGACATTCCACCCACTTGGTAAACAAGCATGTCACAGTCAACATGTACTTATTCCCCCTAGCAGAGCGAATCACAGGGCCTACAAAGTCGATTTGCAAATCTGACCATGGCAGTGTCATCCCCCTCTTTTGGAGGGGTGCACGGTGCGTGAGGGATGATGGCTGAAATTGTGCACACACAAGACACCCCTTCAAGTATTGGTCAAGGTCCTGCCCCATGTGTGGCCAGTATGCAACCTCTCTTAAGATTTCCAATGTTGTGTGAAACCCCCTATGACCGGCGGTGGCCGCATCATGGGCGTGACTTAACATCAGGCTTCGGAATGAGGTAGGAACCACCCACTGATCGTGGCCAGCTTTGGATTTCCTTACCAACAAACCGTCTTGGATCCGGAACATTTTTGGATATTTCATCAACACTCTTAGGTCCTCTTTCCCAATGTAATCGGTATCCGTTAGGGGAAAGTTCTCAGGGTCCTCAAGGTGTTGGTAAAACTTACCAATAATTGGATCCCCCTTCTGAGCTGTAATCAAATCAGCATCAGGGGTCTCCTTGCTCCATTGGGCAGTTGAAAGATCATTGTGAGCATTTGTCTGGGACCTAGTGATAGCAGTGACCTGGATTTCCCCCAACAGGGACTCAATCTCAATTAGATCCCCTTTGATGGCCCCGGTTTTGGCCAGCTGATCAGATAAGTCATTTCCAGTTTTGTCTGGTCCCTCTACTTTGGAATGACCCTTGATCTTTTTCCAATAGATGGTCATCTCATTCGAGGTGACCAGATCGTCAATGTTTTGGATCAACTTCCCATGTTTCAAGGGTTTGTTGTTAGCACATAACATGCCTCTGGTTTTCCAATCAACCAGGTGCTCCACGAACCCGTTCCGTACATAATCAGAATCTGTGATTATGACCAGTTCGTGGAGTTGATGTTGGACAGCAGTGAGGATGGCTTGATGCACAGCCATCAATTCTGCCCCCTGACTACTTCGGGGACCAATTTTGTATCCAGCGGAGGGTTCTGGGAACTCCTTCACCCATGCATTCCCTACGCCAGCCACCAGTTCTTTCTCCCCGTCGTTGTCAACATGGTACGAGCATCCATCCACATAGACAGTGGGCATTCCCTCACACTTGTCCTCTTCAAAGACTTTGTGTGGGGAATTAAGGTATGCGTCCGTGTTGTCCTTGATTTTTAGACTTTCGTCCTCGAGACTGTTTTCTCTGGCACAATCATGCAAGTCAGCCAGACCTTGCGCGAGGGGACTCTTCTTGTTTTGGCCATATCTGACCTCCACAGGAAAGCCTTGCATTGACAGAATCCAGGAAGTAATTCGGGAATTACTCAGATTTCCGGCCCAGATTCTGTCACTTTGGAGATATTGCAGAGGCTGGTGTGGAGTCTCCACTATGATGTGTTCCCCCTGGATAAACGGGCGGTAATTCTTCAATGCCCACACGGTTGCCAGGAGTGCCTTCTCACAATCGTTGAATTTTTCCTCCACAGAGGATAAAGTTTTGCTCGCATAGGAGATTACTTTATTGACCTTGTCATGCTTTTGGTATAATACTGCCGTCAAGCACGTATTAGAGAACCCCGTCTCCAGGAAGAACTCCTTGTTTCTGACAGGGTAAGCTAGGCAAGGCGCTTGTGAGAGGCTTCTCTTGAGTTGTTTTACCGCCTCGGCTTGTTCTGGACCCCATTCCCACTTGACCCCCCTTCAGGAGATGAATCAGGGGGTCTGGTGATCTCTGCGTAGCCCTCAATGAACTTTCTGCTGTAATTATTCAGTCCAAGGAGGCTCCTTAGTTCCCGCAGAGTTGCGGGGTCTTTCAGTTTCTGAAGTGCTTCCACTTCCTTTTCCTGGGGACAGAGACCCTGAGGAGTAATCTCATGCCCCAAGAAATTAACACGGGTTCTACACCACTGTGCTTTCTGAAAGGAAAGTTTTGCTCCGGCGGCCATCAACTGGGTCAGAACATAACGGATCTCCGCTATGTGTTCCTCCACAGATGAACTTTTGATGAGGACATCATCTACATAAGCCAGGTTACCCCTCGCACCCAGGTCGGGCATGGCCTTATGTAGGAAAATGTTGAATTCATTTCCGGAGTTGAGGTATCCGAAAGGAGTCCGGGTCCATGTATACTGCTGGCCCCCAAAGGTAAAAGCCAGCTTTTATTGGTCCTCCCTACTGACCGGCACGGTCCAGTATCCATTGGTCAGGTCTATTGCAGTGAATACCCGTGACCCCTGAATCTGGGCCAGCCCTTGGTCAATGTAGGGAAGAGGCCATCGAGAAGTATGGACCCGTTTGTTGAGCTCCCTAAGGTCAGCGCAGAGTCTCCGCTGGCCGTTTGGCTTTAATATTCCCAGCACCGGATTATTGAAGGTGCTGTGGACGGGACGGATTATTCCCCTGGACTCAAGGTTCTTAATTATTTAAGTAAGGGACTCCATTGATGCGAGAGGCAAGCGATATTGCTTCACAAACACTGGAGTCATGCCAGGGTCCGTGGGGATTGTTCTTGTGTGGATGTCGGTGCAACCACAGTCATATGAGTCTACCGCAAAGAGATCTTGGAAATCCAAGAAAACTTGTTTCAACTTTTGCTTTTGTTCCAGAGTCACACAGGCTTCAGCTAGGTTGACTCTCTCTTCCACCATCTGCCTGAAGCCTGGAAAGACTTCTGGTTTGGCTATCTCAGCGGCCTCCTCCAGCTGGGTGGAGAAGTCCCTGGTCAGAGTGCTGATTTGGACTGGAGGCTTCAGGTGGGAAAGGCAGCCCTCATGGACCTGGAAAATCACCTCATCCCTCCTGAAGTCACAAGTCACATCTTCCTTACCATAAGGGCAAGAAGTGTACACCAGGAAGTTCCCCCCATGCCGGGTAAAAATCCTGTCTGGTGTTGTATTGTCATCACTGTCACTGTCAAAGCAGTCCTTGGGGATTGGCCCTAACAGTTCATTACCTAAATCAATGGAAAAATGTTGGTCATCAACCGCCATTTCAATAATGGTGCCTGCGGCTAGAGTAATACTCTTCAAGTCGCTGTTATCCATCTCTATTAGAATGGTGTCATGCTCTATGTTGACTAATGAAGTTGGGTTTACCCCCAACTCTTGCTGTTGGAGAGAAGCGTTTAGATGTATGTAAGCATCAGGGTTTTGCAAATATTGTCCTCTTTTAACTTTCACTTCCAGGGAGAATTGTCGGGTCCTTTCTGGGATGGTGACTTCCTCTTTAATCTGAATTTCAACTGCATAAGGTAGCAATTGAGCTGACCTAAATGCTTTTTCTGGATCATCAAAGCCCATGGGATTATCCGCTAATCGGGACCAAGCTTTGACGTTTATTAGGTCCAAACTAATGGCAAAGCGATTGAGAATGTCACTGCCTAAGTAAAAGGCGGCAGTGACGTCTCGCACGACCCAACAATTATGGACTATGCTCTTGTTGCCAATGGAGATTTTGAGCAAACACCTGCTTGGCAGGAGATGTTTGGAATTAGGTGCTTCCAGGTCCATTTCCCATTTGTCTATCAGTTTGAATGTGGGAATGGATGGATCTTTTGGGAGTTGGCGGAACATGGCTTCGCTGATGAAGCTCTTACCGTTGTTCACACACACTCGAGCGAGAACAGAGTCCATCCCATCATTTAACTGAACAGGGATGAACAACTGCTCTCCAATTTGCTGAATATCAGCCAGGCTCTGAGCTGATTTCACATCTTTCTGGACTATAGGAGTGGGAGTTTCTGATTGTGGATTGGTAAAGAATTTCAGGGTGTTTCCTTCCAGTGTGGAATACCACATTAAACTGGAAGGAAGGTTGATTTTCAGAAATAAAGAGGACCCCCCATCACCAGTCTGTTGTCCTACTGCTATTACTGTCACGTCTGGAATCTGGTTGTTCTGGAAGTGAAATTCAACTTGGTCAGATTTTTGTTCAACCATGTGGCAGGTGCCGTTTAAACTAACATGGTTGACACTCTGTTTTAATTTTATTGGTCGGCTAGTCTGGGTCCAGAGGACCTTGTTGAGACAATCTATTAGGGGTGACAACCTTCTCAGGAGGTCATTCCCTAGTAAACAAGGGGTGCCCTCTGAAGTCACTACTATGACCGGGTGTTTCACCTTGTGTCGCCCAATTTTAATGTCCAAATCTGCAGTCCCCTCAACGGGAATTTCCTTCCTGTCAAAGTTCTGCAGTTGTCCCGGAAGAGAGGTGAGAGTAATTCGGTAATTCTCCCCCCTTCCTGCATTTAGTTCCTCAAAGGCCCTTTTGGACAGAAGGGTACCTTGAGATCCCATGTCCACCAGCGCTGAAATCGTACCCTGCCCCTGTACTTGTACCGGGGCATAATATCTTCCCTCCTTCTCCTCAAGGGGGCACAGATAATGTACATTTCTGGACAACTGGTGGGCTAACTTTCTGGTTTTGGACATTGCAAGAGAAGAAATTTGGGCAGAATTCTGTGGAGAGCCTTGGGAATCTGAAAGAAAAAGTTGGCAACTGGAGATCAGAGCCATTGTGGGTTCCTCTGGTTCCGGTTCTGGGCCTCCCCCCCCTTTTTGGAGTCAGTCATCAGGATGGGTTTGAACCAGGGGATTTTGGTATTGTGGGTTCTGGGGTGAGATGATGGGTGGCGGTAGCTCAGTCTCCATATCTCCCCAGTCTGAATTGGCATCCCTTGGGACCCATTTTTCCTTGGGAGGAGTTCCCCCATCTCTGAAGGAGAAGGTCCTTTCCCCAGAATCCTCTGAGGATCCCTCTCCCTCAAATTGGAAGACCTGTGCCTCCTCCACAAAGTGGGTCTGTTTGGGTCCTTTGTTTCTCCTACCCCCCCTCTGCTCCTTGGGAGGCAGGCTTTAAGGGGCAGGAGATTTTGTTTCTGGTTCCTGGTTTTCCAGGGGCTGTTTACAAGTTGGGAAGGAAGCTTCCTCCAAGGGTTTACACCCCCCTTCCCCTTGTGCCTCCTCCCTGCGAACTGGTGTGTTATCGGGGTGCTGCCCCCGTCATTGTTCTGGAGCACCAGGTCCAGAGTTTGGGGCATTCTGCGGTGGCATGCTCATCTGAGGGTTCTGTTGAGCCCTCAGTATGTGACCCAGATCCCGTGCCATATTTTGGACCTGGCGCTCTAACTGGGAAACCCGCTCAGGCTGATACGGGGCTCTATTTTCTCCCCTGGGCTGATCCCGGGAAGGGTAGCTATCCCTTCTCTGGTAGTACCCCTGGTTTGGAAGATTTTGGTACCCCTCCACCCTTGGCCTCCCCTCTCCCGGATTAGGTTGTCTGGGCTCAGGGAATTGGGGAAAGAAGGATGGATGATTTTGGGGCTGGAAATTGGGTGGATACCTGGGGAAAAAGTTCTGCCCAGGATTTGGAGAATTTCTGCCCTCCTGTGGGAAGTTAGGAGGGAAGTTCCCTGGGTTAGGTGCTTGGCTGGATCCCCCCCCTTGGGCTGGAGGAGTCCACACATAACCCAGGATTGGTCGGTTTCCCTTATAGCGGGGACTTACATAGTCAGGGGAGCGGGGGACCCCATTTGTGGGACTACCTCCTCGATTCCCTGCCTGTGACTGGCCCGAGGGCCTTCTGGGCTGTGAATTATTAGGTTCAGGTAGGTTTTTAGGCCCCCCCATCTCCAAATCCAAAACGGGGGTGACCTTTCCCTCTGCCTCCTTGGCAGCAGCAGGGGTGCTGTTGGTTTTGGGATTTTTCTGGGTATTGCTTTTATTTTCTATGGGCTTCTGCACCTCATAGATCCGGGAAGCCTGTTCAATGACCCAGTCTAAAGATCTTTTCTCATGAAAATCTCTCACGAGCTGGGTCATTATATATTTGGGCAAGGCATGGAAAAATGTATTGACAAATTCTCTGCTGTCTGTGCGCACGCTTCTGGTGGTCTGCGCAAAGGCACGTTTCAATTCTTGCACGAATTCTTGTGGGGCCTGATCCTCCCCACATTGCAAATTGTAGGCTGCCTTGCGAGCCTCTTGAGGATTTCTGTGAACATAAATATGTTTCAAGATGGCTGCCTTATAGGTGGACCATCTTAAATGATTTTGGTCCTCCAGCCCCCTAAAGAAACTGGAGTATTCTGGTGAGAATGTCCACTTTACATACTGAATACAGCTTTGGCTGTCCTTCAAATGAAAGGTCTCCATCATTTGCTCATAGAGCTCCAAGTGTTCCCAAACAGAATACTTGGCGTTCTTATGATAAGGCGTGATGACACTCCTGATTGCCTTAATCTGTTTCAATGGGTCCTTAAGCAAGGCCCTTTTTGCCTTATTGGCCTTTTTGGTTCGGGTAACCCTGGTCCATTCATCCTCTGACTCAGAGGCACTGCTCCCAGAGGTTCCTGTCTGATCTTCCAGGTTTTCCCGGATTCTGCGAGCCTGGGAGTGGCTGGCAGAATGTGGGGACCTGGTCTCCTGTGTCCTGCGCCGTTCAGAGGAGTCTTCAGAATCCTCCTTGCTGCCAGGATTTGATGGGTACCCCCCCACTGACCTAACTGGGCAGAGGTTTTCAGGATGCCCTTAATGGGCCTACTCTCCTGGGGTTCCCCACTAAATTGCACTGTGCTTGGGTGCCCATACCCGGATGCCCGCCTATCCATTCCTGGGAGGTACTGGCCTATGAGCCCCATGCTTCTGGCTGGATAGTAATCTGCCATCCCTATGGCCCGGTGCTCATGTGCGCCAGGGGACAGGGGGGTGGCAGAATCCAGGGACTGAGAGAGATAAAGGCCTCTGGTACTAGGGCTCCTGAGGTTATGCTCAGGAGTTTCCCTTTCCCAGCGCACCTGGTCTCTATCCGCCCCTGCTACCTGTTGCAATGCAAGAGCCTGCGCCTTCAGTTCCTCAGTTAAGGCCTTACTAGACTCTACCAGTCTCTCCTTCATCGCTACCTGTTGTTGGAGCCCTTCGTTGTGCTGGCAGAGAGCCTCATTCTCTCTCGGCGTTTCCTGATTGGTCCTGGAGCACTGGGCCAGTCTTTGCTGCAGGAGGGTTACCTCCTGAGCTGTGTCCCTATTGGCCTGCTCCTGTCTTGCCAGAGCCTCCTCCACCCTCCTGGTGTGCTCTAGCAAGTCCTGGTGTTCTTTTTGGAGGTCACCCAGTCCCTGGTGGGCCAGGTGATTTTCTTCCATTTTTCTTCTTAAGTGGCAGACTTCCTGGCCTAAGGTGTCCCTTTCCTGACCAAGAGCTTGAATTTGTGATGCCAGGTCGTCCCTTTGCCTTTGGAAGGCACCAGCTTTCTGGCGCTCCTGATCAAACTCTGCCTGGGTATCCAGGTCTTTCAGGATCAGTTTATTGCTCTCCTCTTTCTCTCTGTCTAGTTGGATTTGCAGGGTGGCTACCTGCTCTGTGCATGCCCTGTTGAAATTGATCTGTTGCTCCAGCTTTTTCTGGCTCTGCAGTAGGGAGTCCAAACTGTCTTGACGTTCCTTCTGCAAAGCCAGAATTCTGGTATCCTGGTCTGTCTTTTCCTGTTGCAGTATATCCATGTCCTCTTTTATTTTAATGATATACTGCCTACTATCATTTTCTGACTCCTGGCTCCCCTGCAGCCTCTGCTCAGAAGAGACCAGGTCAGATTGGACCTTCTGTAGTGCCAGCAGTTGCCTACTCGCCAGATCTTGGCCTTCAGCACATTTGTCCTGCATGGTTCCCATATGTAAATATAAATATGCTGCTACCCTGCAATCTTGTGGTGCTCATCCTTTGCCTTCGGGGCCATGTATAGTTCGCTCAGGGCCACATGTAGGGGACCCTGATCTCCCCATATATCTGACCCTGTTTCAGTGACCTGTTGCGCGATTGCCTGCAACCAGACCGTTTGGTCCTGATGAGTCCACTCACCTCTCACAAATAGCTTATGTAAGAAGTGTTCTCTGGCTATTTTCATATCTACCAAGGTCGTCATTCTAGAGATTGGTCTCTGTCCTGACTTACAGAAGTTTGTATTTTATTTTTGCAAAACAGACCTTTTCCTTAGAGCGTTCCTTTGAGGAGTGCTTTACAGCGTAACACAGCGTGGTGATCCGACCGGATATGTGTATCTGGTCAGCTGGCACGCTGTATTAATCTGCACAAGTGATAGATCTAACCCAAACGTCCGGCTCGAGCCCCCAATTTGTAAGAGGATTCAATTCAACACTACAGCTAAGTCAATGCCTAGTCTGGGACACTGAATGGAAACCCTTATTGATATATCTTTACGTCCAGTTCATGCGTTCTGAATGACTACCCCTATATAACACCCCTCTCTTGGAATCCCCCTGACCCCACTGAGCCACGAAGTAGTTCTGTTTTGCAAGTTTAAACGGTTTATTTGATAATTTAAACAATATATATATATATCACACTTTATAATAAATTAATAATTGAATATCACACTTAACCTGAGCAGTAATCAATAATGGATAGTCCGGCATTAGCACACTTCTTTATAATCAATGATGAATGGTTATAGGATGGATACGATAGCAACAATACTTTTATGGTTTCAAATGGATGCAATGTGGAATGAAATGCAGTACAGAAAATAACTTGATAGGATTTCAGCAAAAGACAATGTAATCACTTTCTTGGACAATTCACCCCCCCCCCTTTTATGCACTGTAAGGAGATGAAGATGACACAGTTCTTAGGAAATGCAATCAAATAGAATTCAGTTCAATTCAGTTTAATTCCCCCCCCCCCCAGCAGCTTATACAACAGATAGGAGTTTTGAAACACAGGCAAAATGCTTTGAATATGGTGACAATGCAGTGAGAAATATGCTGAAAATGGTTTTAATTCCCTTTAGGAGGTTCAGGGTGAGTGAAATATACTTGGGATGAGTTCAGGCTCACTTTAGCAAGGATCTAGGAGTAACTAGCAGGTTAAATGAAATTTTGGCAAAGGAAAGCAATGAAGCTGCTGTTTTCACACGTGGCTGGATTTTCAACCAAATTGCAAATCGCGGTAAAATTCGCGAGTGCGAGAGTCGTGATTACGGCAAAGGTATGAGGAAGTCGGTTCTAGGCTTGTTGAAAAGCTGAGATTCTAAGCTTTCAGAGGAAAGTTAAACCAAGTTCCTAGCCCAAACGGTTCCAGAGATACAGACGATTAAATAAAGGTAGTTTTTCAGATTTGAAATTTTAAAAGTTCAAAGCGACAGGTTACAGCTTGCAGCTAGAAAATGACAAGTGACAGCTTTGCAAATGACAGGTGACAGTTAGGAGGCAGTTCTGGTTAGATTAAAATAGATTGAATTATATTATTTTAACTAAGAGATTGGTTCTGCACAGTTCTGCTAGGTACTCACAATATAATTTTCAAAGGAATGGGCCTCGCCACAGATCTGGTCAACAGGTTTTCTTCACTCGCCACGGACGGTTTCTGCACACAGCGTCTGGGTCAGCTCTACTCTGCTGGTCTGGTCTGGGTCTCTGGTGCTGATCAGGTCTGTGGGTCCGGATACAGCGGTCTCCGGTTCAGCTGGTCTCTCTCTGGATACAACACTGCTCTCTGGCAAATGGCAAGAGTTCTTGCAAAGAATTCAAACCGCTCGCCTGGCTGTGAATAGTGGCAATGATTTGAGGCCTGCTAAAGAGGGATTTAGCTTGTAGTTGACCTCTCTGCTACAAATTCTGAAGTAAAGTCTTGGTCTCTGAAGGTGGATAGATTGAAGTCTCTATGTTGGCTCTCTGGAGGTTGATGGAGGTAAAGTATGGATTTTCCCGGCAGAGCGTCCCGCAGCAGATGGAATAGAATGTCCCTATCTGTCCTGACTGTCTGCTTTTATGTGTTTTGAAAGTGGGTGGAGAGGCTAGCTTACTAGGCCCTGCCCCTCTCCACTTGTCATTGGCCACTTCCTCTCTTCCCCTTGATTGGGGGAATGAAATGAAGTGTCATCATGATGAGGTCTGTTTATGATACAGAGAACCCACCCCTGTCAACTTTACACACAATCTATATTTGACCTAAAGACATATTTCATAGATACACAGTGGTTTGAAATTACATGCACCCATCACATATCACATGAGGTATCCCCTGTTCAAACTCTGCTCTTCCTGGGGGCTTGGGTTCAAAAATGGCAACATACTTCACTTTTTGGTCGGGTTACCAATATTGGATTCGTCCCCGCATTTACACAAATGTTCGCAAAGCATGTGGGCATTAGGTGGTGGAGTGTCAGATTTTTAACATACATACATTTAGAGTAATATCCTCTTTTCCGCTAAAAACCCTCCTGAACATACCACTGGGTCGTAACCCGTGTTCAAATGTGCACAGAAAATCACAAGAATAATGATATCACTTATAAAATGTTCACAAGTCCGCTCTATGAATGATCCATCTTTTTAGATTTATGTTCTGGCCCCAAAGGGGTGTGGTTTCAAAGGTCACATGGTGTAGAAACCAGTTTATCCAGTTTCTGCCAAGCTCAGAGACCCTGCCCCTCCCAGCTTCTGCCAAGAGGAAGCTATTTTACGGTCCCCCTAATAAACCATCTGCCTGGGCCCTGGAAGGCCCATTGTTCAAAAGGAAGCCATTTACGACTACCCTAATAAACCATCTGCCTGGGCCCAGGACAGGCCTTTGTTCAACTCCCTGTAGCTGCTCCACCCCTAATCTAATCAGAGAGGTGACAACTCCTTTTGGCAAGGGAAAGAGTGGCTGAGCAGGTTTTAACTCCTGTGGGGGTAGATGTCAGGCAGAATTCAGTTCCTTAAGCCAGGCCCCAGCTAATGTCACTTCTAGTTACCCTGTTTTCTGCATCAAATAAACTAACAATTTTTACACATGCAGCTAGAATGCTGATTCTAAGTTTAAAACTATGACATTTAAACAATTGAAACCTATGTGACACTCAAAAGTAGGTCACTCATTTCTTTTAAACATTTAGATTTTTAGTGTCTTTCAGTCCAAATTTACTTAAACTGCTGAAATCCACAGCTCAGCCAGTTTTGCTATGAACATTATTTTAGGCTCATCCTCTTTCCAGATTTTGTATGCCCACAAGACTTTATTCTGTCAAATGTCTGCTGGTGTTCAGTGAGATTGTTGGATATTCTGCAATGTTTGAAATGGGCATTCTGAGCTTGCCTTCAGAGAAACAAAGGGTTATTTTTAAAGTGCTTTCTAGCGAACAGGCACTGCTGTTTTTCTCTTTGGCACCCCATTTCACTCATGGCTCTTCTGACCCAGCACACCCGCACCGGGGGGTGGCAAGTCAGGCGACCATTTTGGTGTGCGCACAAACTGCGCAGTTTTCATAGATTCTGGCGCACATTTGGGCTTTTTCGGCCATCTTGGATTTCCTAAGCCCACAGCACCAAATGTTGTAGCATAATAGTCCAAACGTGGGTCAGAACACCCAACACTGAAGACTGAGTTAAAGGCCTGAGAACAGCATGGACTATGACAAGGTTTGTGTGACCATAACGCTCAGTTCAACGATGGGCTGGGGGACTATAAAGCTACTATAACCTATCTCGCTCATGATTCATACGGTAATGCACTTGCACTAGGAGAAATGCCGTCAGGCCTAGTATGTTAGTTACTTCTTTGTTAGATCATTCAGAAACTTCAAGGCCAAAGAATGACTGCTGTATTACCTTGTTGCCTTCCCGCCTTGAAGTGCTTTGAAGCACTTCACTTGTGTATAAGCACTGTACAAATAAACAATTACAATTGTTAATAAATATGTGGTCCTCTAGATGTTTTTTACTTCAACTCAATGGTGGAGTAGTATGGGAGTTGTCCAAAACATCTAGAGGGACACACAATGAGTAACCATGCTATATAGCATGTATGTATATAGAATGATTGCTAGTACTTAAATCTGCCTGGGCCATCGCAGGGCATTGGGTGTGGGTACTCCTGTGCTGCCTGTAGCCTTATACTGCAGTGTTCTGAACAATAAGCGTGATAGTGGTGGCTAGATGGTTCACGCCCACCTAAAAGCAATGAAAAGGACTAACCGGAAACTAGAACAAGAATGAAGGAAAAACTACGACCAAGACAAAAGAGTAACATATCTATTACCAGTCAGATCATACAAATCCAAAATTCTCAAAGCAAAAAAGAAACACTACGACGACAGAATCACTAAAGCCACCAACACTCAACAAGAGTTATTCAACATTGTAATTGAGATGAGAAACCCACCCAGATGCAACAACTCACTGGTACCCTGGCAATAATTATGCAACGATCTCGCTGATCACTCCAAGAACAAAATCACCAACATACACTGAGTCATACAAAGCACCCCAATCGACCAGACAATGCACCATCCCCCACAAAACCTGAGACCAGTGAAAAAAATGTGATGCTTTCGACAAATGTCGAGAGAGAAACTAATAAGTTTGGTGAAAAAGACAAACAAGGCAGACTCCCCAATGGACCCCTGCCCTCCAGACATCTATAAATCGATCCTCACACAAGGCACACCATCAGAATGCTACATAAACCTCTTCAATCAATCACTCTCAACAGGGAGAGTAGCTAAAGCATTTAAAACGGCCTACATCAAACCTCTACTCAAGGATAAAACGGGCAATGCAGAAGACCTCTCAAACTATAGACCAATCTCAAACCTTCCATACCCGGCAAAACTATTACAGACCTATTTCTACAAACAATTACTGGAGCACACAAAAAATAACCAACTACTAGTTCAGGCACAAGTAGGCTTCAGACCCTCGAGAGGATTGACATAGTCAATCACAACAGCCTAACAAAATGATTTGAAGAAATTGGGCTCACTGATACAGCGTTGCTCTGGATCAAGTCTTTCCTTTCGGAAAGAACAGAAACAGTTTGGTTAAAGACTTTCAAATCTGCGCCACAGAACACCACTTGCGGAGTACCCCAAGGTTCCTCGCTATCCTTGCTACACTTCAACACCTACATGACACAACTAATCAACCTCATCAAAAGACATGGATTAACATGCTACAGCTGTGCAGATGATACACAATCATCTTCAAATTCAGTGGCATACAAAAGGAGAACACAACTGTTATAGAGTGTCTCAAGGAGCTCTACCATTGGATGAATGTAACGCTGAGCATAGGTTGGATAGGTACTGTGGATGCTGACACTACTGTGCTGGAGAAGGTACCCCTCTGTATTAACAAGAGAAAAAGGGACAAGGAATTACTCTAAATGTGGGTCAAAGATCTATGGCCCCTTCCCACTCTGTAGTGCTTCTTTACTGTGAACAGAATGCCCCTTTCCCCTTCTTCATACCTGTGAGTTTTAGTTATGGAGCTCTCCGTCCTGCTGTCATGCAGGGGCACCTTGGTAATAAGGCTGTAACTAGATGAAGTGCACCTTTTGCCGAAGAACTTTGAAGAGCGTCAAGATGGTAAGTATCTTGATATTAAACCTTGGAGTTGTCTCTAGAATCACGTTCAATCTTTCTCTCTCTCTCTTACAGGTTGAAGGAAAAAACCTCCCAAAGGAAACACAGGCATTTTCAGAATACCTGCGGGGTATTGTTCAACGGGGTAAGTCTGCGCGCGTAATTGGATATCACGCGGTGCAACAAGACTGCGTGGTGTTGCTGCTGGAGTTCACTAATGGCCCAGCGCTTGAAAATTCACAGAGGTTCGTAAAATGTCTGAAGTGAGTTTAAGCACGTAATTTGTTTTCTTGCACGGTCTTTGTTTTTAAAAGTCTCTTTTAACTCTGTACCTTGTATTTTAGGTTGTCTGAGTATCAGAGATGAGGAGCTCTGCAGAATATGGCCGTGACTGCCAAAGAACATTGTAGGTCTGAGGTGAGGAACTCGGAACAGAGCTCCTCTATTGAAGATAGCTGCTACAGAGATCAGGTCAGGTATGTTGAATCTGTGGTCTGTGAACTTTTCGGATATCTTGATAAGTTTATAACATGGATTTTCTCTTACTTTGCAGGTCTGCGGAACGGAGCGCCGATAAGCGTTGCGCCGCTGTCAGCGGGACCAACGTGAAGCACGTGCTAAGGCGCGAGCAGGGCTTAAATAGTCCTCCACACCCAACTACTAGTTCTCTCGTGATATTCATTTGGCGACCCATGAGGCTGCCATCTCAAGGGAACCCCTCTAACATTTGAGTCCCTATGGGTACTACTCTGGTTCTGATGCTAATGAACATGAAGCATACCTAGCACGCCAGGCCAATAACCATCTAGCCCCACATGTCTGTTCAAAGAAAACCTTCTAGCATGCAGTAATGGCCCTTAACCTCCAACCCTCGAGGTGATCATGACAGTGAATGCTAACAACCTCAAAATCAACCCAGACAAGACAGAAATCATGGTAACGTCAGATGACCAAGGAAACAACCAGCACATCCCATGGCCCACAGAACTGGGAAACCCACTCACACCATCCAAGGCTGTAACAAACTTTGGAATCCTCATGGACAAGGAGTTAACACTGGAACCACAAGTAAATACAATAATCCAGAAATGTGTCTTCCACCTGCACATGATCAAAATGGTTCTACCATTCCTCTCCTTCACACACAAAACACTGGCCATCATATATCTCATAAAGTCCAGCATAGACTATGCTAACAGCACATACCTTGGAATGCCAGAGTACCTACTGTGGAAACTGCAGCAAATACAAAATGTGGTACCCAGACTTGGCCTTAAACTAAATAGAAGATATCATATCACACTAGTTCTTAGAGTGCTACATTGGCTCCTGGTCAAAAAAGGAATCACCTTCAAAACAATGTGCCAAAAACAGAGAGCAATCCACGGCCACAGAGCAGATTCTATTCAAATGAAAATTCTCTGTCTACAAACCAACCATAACCCTGAAATCCTGCAACGACATCCACCTATAACCCAAAGCATACACGAAGCAGAAAAAACTGGGTGGATCAGCACTCTCTGGCTTAGTCATGAAACTTTGGAAGTCCCTTCCCAGGGAATATACGAACTATAGTGGACCATACAAAATTCAGGAAACTTCTTAAAACCTAACTCACCGAACACATTGAAACCGACTGAACAGCGCTTGCACTCTTCATAACCAAATAAGTACTGGGAAAAGAAAGAAGTAGCCCAAAAACAGTAGGGAAATGAGGGATTGAACTGGGGAAAGAGGTCTTAAACTGAGCCCCCTCCCCCTCTAGACAGGGAGAACTGAAGAACAGGAGAAGGTGGCATGCCTGACTCTATTAGACAAGGAAAGGAGGCTTACGGAATCTCTCGAGGGAATTCAGGGAAGGGATGCCTTCAGCCTAGGTGTACCCCCCAAAGAGGGCTAACAGGAGAAGAGGAGTAAGCACCAGACCCACCCCAAATAGATAATAGACAAACACCAAGTAAATCTAAGAAGGAAACTGCCCCTACCCATTTGAACCCCCTTAGAGCAGGAAACACATCTCTTAGGCAGAAATAGGGAAGCCCAAAGAATGACCAAGAAGCATAGAAACCCATCACTCCTGCAGGCGATAAACATTAGATCCAGCAAGGGCACATGGAGGGAAGCAAGGTACATCTAATCTGTGGAACAGTGGAAGCAGGAATACGACTGTCACTAACAATCTATACTAAAACTCAACCTTCTGCATATACGTCTCACATTCTGCACTAAACACAACCACACATCTACAGCATCGCAAATCGTACGTACTTCACAACGTCACAACCACAAAACACACACAATCTCGCACAACACCACATGATGGCCACCCTCCGAATATCGCACCTACGCTCAGTGAACAGTGTTTCTGAACTGAAGCTGCAAACAGCACATCACAGCTCTCTTGCTTTTTTCCTGCTCCACTCATTAACCTTCCCACCCCCCATTCTTGCCTTTCCGATCTGCCTGAGCGAGTGCTAAGAGAACGCACAGGTGGCAACAGTGCATGAAATAAAAACCTTTAACATTAACATTAACAAATATGAACCAGTCTGTGGGCTACACAAGTTCATATAGCTCCCATATTATCAAATCAGAATGCTCTCTCTTCTTTCCGAGGGTTTTAATGTCTGCTATGCGATCTTTTCTGTTAAGTACAGGTATTTATTATGATTGTGTTAGATTCCTTATAATGAGACTTTATTGTGGACTATTTGTTAAAAGCCTTTTGTTCAATATTTGGACCAATCATTTCTTCAGTGATCAGCTACCACACAATAGGCTCTATAACTTCAAAATACATTTCCATGCCGGTTCTTTTGGTATATGTATATACCTTTAAAAAGTATGTACTTAAGTTTTAATTTACATATTGTTGCATCTTCCTATATGTGTACATCTTTTGTGGCTATGGTGCCTTCTCAAGGTTAATTGTCTTGAGGCTGAAACATTTCTGTTGTTGTTTTTCGTCTTGTGTAGAAGGGATGTGACCAAGCAGTTTGGGTTGAACTACCCATTTTGCGGTGTGACCAAGCCTGGTTTTCATATGGTTACCTTTTCTGTAATAGCTTGGCAAGTGAAGAACAATGGTCTGGAGGGTTGCACAGAGCAATTGTCAAATGATTAGGATTATTTCTTACCCTTCAAGACATTGCCTCTTTTGTTTTACTGATGCCATTAAGTGGAACGACTATGCCCAGAATAGTTACCTAGCCTGCTGGGTCTAATGACCCAAGCTACACATCACTGATGACACCCAATGAGGCTGAACCATGTCTGGGGTTGCCTGTGGTATTGTGGTCTTGTGCAGAAGGGATGTGATGAAGCAGTTTAGGCTGGACTTACCCCTTTTTTGGGGTGGGACTATGCCTGATTTCTATATGATCTTTCACCATTCTGTAATGGCTTGGCAGGCAGAATAACTATGGTCTGGAGGGATGTCCAAAGCAATTGCATGAGGTTTAAGATTAATTCAAAATCTTCCAGCCATCACCTCTTTTGTTTTACTGATTTCACCTCAAGTGGGACAGGTATGCACAGACGTGGATTCCGAGTCTGCTGGGCATCAAGACCCATACTACATCTCACCAATGATGCCCAATGAGCCTGAAACATGTTTGGGATTGATTGTGGTGTCATGCAGAAGGGATTTGACCAATCAGTTCATGCTGGAATATGCCTTTTTGGGTGGGACCAAGACTGATTTGCATATGGTCTTTCCCCTTTCTGTAATGGCTTGGCAGGCTGAAGAGAGGAATGATGGACTGGTGGGTTGCCCAGAGCAATTTCCAGAGGTTTAAGTTAAATTCAAAACCTTCCATCATCACCTATTTTGTTTTCTGATGTCACCCAAGTGGAATGGGTATGTCCAGACAAGCCAGGAGACCCAAGCTACACCTCACTCATGATGCCCAATGAGCTGAAACACGGTTTGGGTCACTTGTTATCTCATGCAGAAGGGATATGACCAAGCCGTTTGGGCTGGACTGTCACTTTTGGGTGGGACCCAGCCTGATTTGCACATGGTCTTTCGCCTTTCGGTAATGACTTGGCAGGCTGAAGGACAATTGGAGGGTTTCCCAGAGCAATTTGCAGAGGTTTAAGATTAATTCAAAACCATCTAGCCATCACCTCTTTTGTTTTGCTGATGTCAGCCCAAATGGGATGGACATGTCCAGATGTGGACCCCAAGCATGCTAGGCTTAGAGATCAAAACAACACCTCACTCATGATATCCCATGAGGCTGAAAAATGCCTGAGCTCTCTTGTGGACTCGTGCAGAAGGGATGAGACCATGAGTTCATGCTGGAATGCCCCTTTCAGTTAAAGATTAATTCTAAACCCTCCAGCGATCACCTCTTTGTTTTGCTAATTGTCTTCTAGTCTGCATCTGGAATTTAAAGTGATTGTTACAAGAAATTGGAAATCCACGTGGGACCCCGACCACTCCAGAGCACCAAAAAGACATTGAGAATTCCACTCGAGACCCAACTATCAAGATGGCTGACAGAGGGGTGAGCAACCATACTGGGCAGCTCACTCCCCTAACATGCAAGCTGATTGGGCCATGACTGATAAAATAGCAGAGGTTCTCCCAAGCCAGGAGGTGTCGCCGGCCACATCCAAGGGCTGCATCACAAGTCTGAAGCAGTTTTCTGCCATTCCGCTGCTGCCACCATCCATGATGGGACCACCACCACCTCTGGCGCACAGAGAAGGCTTTGACAATTCCACAGGAGAAGCAGCCATCAAGGTGGCCACCATGGGGGTGAGCCACGTCTACTGGGCAGCTCACTCCCCTAACATGCAAGCTGATTGGGACACAACTGATCGAATAGCAGAGGCTCGCCCAAGCCAGGAGGCGTCACCAGCCATATCCAAAGGCTGCATCACAAGGCTGAAGCAGCTCTCTGCCACTCTCCACTGCTCCCCGATGCACAGCACTGACCCACCGACTACCTTCAGCCAAGTCGCGGCATGTCTCAACAAAGGTAAGCCTGATGTATATAATAATACCGCTGGCTGGGTTGTTGTTCATACCCCTCATTGCATCCGATTGTTCAATGTGAAAAGAATCCCCCTCCCAAATCTCACTATATTTCTCAAACCGGTAGGGTTCCACACCATGCCTGTGTGGCTGAGCCCTCCTGGGCATGAGACTACCTCATGGAGCCCCTTAATGCCACCTAGCTCTAACAGCGATCTTCTCAAATGAAGTCCAAAGTCTGGTGCTACTACGCACCCTGCAACTGGCAAATATGAGCCTAGGCTCCTCTTAGACAACACGCCCATCACCAGCAGGCACCGTGAGCCCACCTTTCTCAATTTGCGGATGGAAGCTCACTTCCCCGCATCCATCCAGATGCCCATACGACCCCTGCAGTCAGGCACCAATGTCCAACCCACAAAGCACACAGTTCAAGCAGTCTCGGACATCAGCTCACTCACACGTAACCTGCAACACTTGACATACCCCTACCCCTGCCCCCAACCCAACCTTGATCACAAAGCCACACCTGCACCCAATAGGCTGCTGGCCCTGAACCTGAAACAGGTCATGCTGGAAACCCAGACAATGTGCACCCCAACCCCAACTACAGTCCAGATTAAAAACAGCAGGCTTTGTACGAAAACTACCAGAGCAGCCCCTCATGGCATCCCATCCTCCATCTCAACTAGGAACTCCAGCTTAAGTTATCGGTCGGGCTTTACCTGCACAACAATTACAGGTAGAGTCCTCCAAAGACCCAAGCCGTAAGACACACCATGCACTGCCCACTACAAAAGATCATTGCAATAGACAAACCTACAAACTCACCAATAGCTCCCAACCCTTTAAGGACTGTACAAGCTCACCAGCCTCCCTGGCTGCTGCTGCCAGATGCATCTCATACACTACCAAGGAGCCTCACATCCTCATCATGCCCTCGCACCTTCTCAAAGCAGCAGTCATAAATGCGAGATCTCTCACAGCCCATGCCCTGGACATTAATGACCTGATAACATCCAAAGACCTTGACCTGCTTGCTGTTACAAAAATGTGGCTTCACCAAACCTCTGCTCCTGCCCTATCTCTAGCACTACCCAATGGTTTCACAATCCTCAGGAGTGACTGTACAGACTACAGAGGCAGAGGTGTCGCTCTTATTTTTAAAGACTCCTTACAATGTAAACTTACCAACAGCTCCATAGAAGGGAATTCCAAAATCCTCTCAGCTAAACTATCACTGTCCCCCATCAGACTCTATTACCATACATATTATATACCGACCACCAGGCCCTACCTTCTCCTTTGAAGAGAACCTCACTCACACTGTGTGGGAAAATATCAAACTCACCTCTAAAACCATCCTTCTTGGGGATCTCAACCTCAGCCTAAACAACCCAGCAGACCATGCTGCCACAGCAATGGCCAACACACTATCCGCCATAGGCTTTTAACACTGCATGACAGCCCCAAACCACAACAAGGGAAGAACCTTAGACTGGGTAGCAGACCTTAACAGCCAGATCACTATTTTGACTAACACCCCCTGCCTCTGGTCTGACCATCACATCCTGACTTTCACCTTCCCCCAACCACTCAGCAATCATGAGCGCCCCTGGCCTTGCCGGCTACCTGGTCCCATAGTGCCAGGAAATTGACCATGGACACCATCTCACCTCTACTCATCCAACTCCTACCAGAGCACCTAGACTCCTCTAACCCAATCGTCCTTGCAGACACTTACAAAGCCACCTTGACCAATGCCGTGAACTTGGTCGCCTCTCTATCTCCATGCAGGGCTAAACCGGCAGGACACCTCAACTCCTGGTTTACCCTAGACCTCCAGGCCCTATGAAAGAAAAAGACTGGCGCAAGCCACCTGGATAAATGCCCCAACCAAATACACTAAACTCACCTTCAGTATGCTAGCAAGAGAAAATAAACAGGCCCTTGTGGCAGCCAAAGACGCTGCTTTCAAGACCAGAATAGCTAATGCCAGCTCTAACTCCCAAGAGTTCTTCCAAATAATTAGAGAACTAGAGACACCCTCCAACCCCCCATCAACCATCACGAAAGAAGAGAAGTAGTGCTCAAACATCCAGAACACTATGCAGGCGAAGATAATCTCCTTACAACATAAAATAGCTTTGAAACAAGCTGCTCTCCAAACAACTAGATCACACCTCTCCCAGCTCTCCATGAAGTCCCAAACCCCACCTTTTCACTTCAGAGAAGTCAAGGGTGTCGAAACCGTCAACATTCTCAGAAGTCTAAAACCTTCAAGATGTAAAGGGATATATGCCCAGCTAACATCATCAAAGATTGCTCAGAAGCCGTAGTCCTGTCCACCACAAGATTCATAAATGCTTCCTTCTACTACTGAAACCATGTCCCAGCCAGCCTAGCAGAATCTTGGGTCCTCCCATCACTAAAACAAAAAAAAAACACCCTTGGCTGGTCAGCACCCAACAACTACCGTCCCATCACCACAGTCCCCTTCCTGCTTAAAATCCTGAATAGGGCTGCTTATATCCAAATACAATACTTCCTAGAAAGAAACCACATCCTGGGAAATTGCCAATCAGGCTTCCGACAAGGTCATTGGGTGGAATCTGCACTGCTAGACCTGGAAAATCAGCTTGACAGCTTCAACAATGAGGGAAAACCAGCCCTCCTTATGCTCCTCGATTTATCGGCTGCCTTTTACCTCGTAAACCACAAAACATTGTGCCACCACCTCACAACAGATGCCAACTTCTCCCCTAGAAGGAAGATAAATGAAGGTTTTCTTCAACATATCCTGTGCCCCTCCTATCCCCATCCCAGGTGGTGTCCCTCTAGGATCCTGGTCTCCCCCTCCCTGTATAACAAATTCACCCAACCCCCATTCGGCCTTCTGGAAGACATCAACATATCCTATACCAACTATGCAGATGACACCCAAATCCTCCTCCCCTCTCTGGCAGCTATGACAATGACTCCCAGTACATTAACAAAATGTACTCAATCATCCAGGCGTGGATGGCCTCAAACCACCTATGCCTCAATGACGATAAGATACAGATCCTGTTAGTGGGTTCAGTTATGACACTAAGGAAGCTAACCCCCAAATTCACTGCCTTGATAATTGACGGGATCAAGATCCCTGTCTCTGCCTCAGTGAAAACACTGGGCGTCCATTTGGATGCATCCTTATCTATGTCTAAACAAGTAAACGCAATCGCCTCTGCAGCCGCTTACTCAGCCAAGCTCATCAATGCAGCCAGACAGTTCCACACCCCGCCAGCTGCCATACCATCGCCAGAGCAGTCACCAGTGCTAGACTTGACAACTGCAATGCCCTCTTTGTGGGGAACTCCAAGTAGAACATCAACAAATAGCAGATAATCCAAAATAATGCACTACGTTCAGCACTTAACACCCGAAATGGGACCTCATCTCAGCAGCAATAAGGGAGTCCCATTGATTCCCAATTTGCAAGAGGATCATGTTCAAAACACTCTCCATCAACCACAAATGTCTTGCCTATACTGCACCGGAATACCTCTCACAGAAAATTGCAAGATCAATTTCCACCAGACAGTTAAGGTCAGTCCACGCACACTGCCTAGCTCTACCGAAATTAAAAAGAGCCAGAGGAGGTGGCTCTAGCTTTCCCTCAGTGGCAGCGAACCTCTGGAGCTCCCTCCTGTCTGAACTAAGAGCAATGGAATCATACTGGTCCTTCTGCAAGGCCATAAAAACCTAGCTTTTCACCCAAACTAACTTTTGTTCTCTTTATCCTGGCCCATCTTGCCAGCAGTGGTTAGAAAATGCCTGTATCCCGTCATCACTGTACTGCATTTCTGTAAGCTCCTACTCTGCGTGTAACTGGTCTTCGCAACAGCAACCTGATGCCCTCGGTTTTAGGCACTTTACAAATACAAAAATAAATGAGGTAGTATAGTTTTTGTTAAAATGTGTAATAACTATACTTACTTTAAATAGCTGTCATTTAAACATTTAAACAGTACATATAGGGTTAAAAATTCTTGTTTTTAAAATTCGTTGTACATAATATTAGATACAATACTGTTCTGGTTAAAGAGCAGTGAAATAAATATGGCTTCCTAAAACACAATAATTCTATAGCATGTAAAGTAAAAAAAGCATTCATCCCCAAATGTTGTCTGGATGATTTGTGAAAGGTGCTACCTTCTATAATACGATGTTTATCAAAGGGTGTGCCACCCGTACTTCTCTACTTCCTGCTCTACCTCATCCACATCACTCCTACCATATCAGCCCTCCTCCCTTTCTTTATGCACACCTTGAATGTACATATTATGAGGCATACACTTCTAATGTACATATTATGAACCTTCTCACACACACACTTTAAATGCAAATAGTATGCCCCATTTGAATGTAGACTGTAAATGAAACATACATGCGGACATACTATTCAATCGTACTTTCCGGTTTCTTTGTAGAGTGATGATACAAGGAGGCTATAGAAGGGTAATGTTGGAATAATGTCCAAAGAGGAAGGAGTGTAAAGTTGAAAGGTGTAATTGACATCGAACGATTGAATTGGGCAATATGTAGCCCTGTACAATCAGCATCACATACATCGGCCATTTATTTGTTTTTCTAACAAAGAGGTTATTTTAAGTTGTGAGTGACATGTGCTTGGACCAATGAAAAGTGTGTATGGCCAGTATTCTATGGGCTGCCATTTGCTGGTTCCACTACAACTGGTAGAAGCTTTAAACAATGCTGCTATTGGCACTGTTGCTAAAAGGGTACTACGGCTTCTTCTTGCCTAGGTGGGCTCTTGTATGAGAGCTGAAACAGAGGGTTCTTTATTTTTGACTACTTTTTCTGATGCCCCGGGATAGTCTGACAATCATATCTGCCCTCCTAGTGGAGCAGGAAGGGAGGTAGAGGCTTCCGGAATTTATGATGGATATCTCTGAATTACATTTTTTTTTTACATTTTTTTTTTCCTTTCATGAGCACACTGTGGATGGTGAGCGAGAATATAAAACCAAGTGTTGCTCCTGTGGGGAGATCAATTTTATTGGCTTTCAAGGTTTTACATTTTTTGGGGAACAAAAACCTTGTGTTGCATTTGAAGCAAGAGAATCGCCATTTAACATGTGCTGTCTAGTGAACAAGGGTTCCTCTCATAGTAGTTGCTATTCCTATACGTTTTAGGATAACTCAAATATTAAAGACTGTTTTTAGCACCAACACAGGTTTAAAATCTATGATGTTTCATGGCATAAATACTGTTCTAAAAAAGTATATAAGGAACTCGATATGTTTTTTTTTTTTTTTTAAATCACAGTCTTCATTGTGGGAATCAAATAGTTAACAAAATGTGATCTAAGATACCAAAACACTGAAAATGTAAAGTTTCCTGGGCATAAGGGAAGATGTTAGGGGTAAGATAGAGAGTAAGGGCCGTTTTTGGGAATTGTTCTGTTGTCAGGGAGAAAAACAGCACACTATTTTGTAAAAATATCTCGCTCTTTGCTGCAGCGCAGAGCGATGTCATGATTACATAGATCTCGATGGTTAGCATCATGACCTCCAATATCACTATCTGCAATGTAATTAATAAACCTATGTAAAACAGTCATTTGTGGGAATAACAAATGTCCGGAATATGCGAGAAGTACATTCTATGCTTTTGTATGCATTAACACTCTAGCTATGAAGAGAAATTAGAACTATATTTACAAAGATCTTGATTTTGAATGACAGTAATACTTTCTCTGAAAAAAATGTACATTTATTTTTCTGAATTGACACACAGGGGTGGGGGAAGTGGGTTTTCTCACGTAGTCCTGAAAAGTAATAATTAAACTTCTGTTGATAGTATAAGAACCTTAAAGTGCATGAGCATAGTCAATGGCTACAGCGTGGACTCTAGAAGTATAGTATTTGTAATATGGTCATTTGTTATTTTGTTTTCAAATCACTTTTTGAAAACACCACATGGGATTATTTACAATAATGCACTGCATAGTTATTTACAAGATGTTTATTAACACCTACATTACCATAACACATTTAAAAAGAAAACAATGCATTCTGGCCACCAGGGGGCACACGGACGATGAGCGCCGCCGTGTGAGCTCTGCACCCTCGGGTCCCAAAAAGCGCTTTGAGCCCCAGCTTTTGACCCCCCCGTGGAGAAGTAACTGCTGCTCATGCCACCCGAAGTGGCCCCCACCCGCTGAGCGAAGTCTGGGTGAAAAACGGACTTCCCATCCCGGAGTAAAGTCCATCCGACAGCAAGGCCCCTCTCCGCTGCACACGCAGCAGCCGGAAAGCGGGACGCGACTACGCGCCACATCGAGGAACCCGGCTCCCTCCACGAGCCGACTGTGAACGACGCAGGCCCTGCTGCGAACCCTCGGCGGCCGCAGCCCTTCCGCCTGTCCCGCTTCGCCTGCGAGGCGAGCGACCTTCTGGGGCGGGAGAGTGTGACCCCACTACCAGCGCAGCTACCCGAGCAGCTTCGGGCCACGAGCGAAAGGAAACTGTGTCGAGGGTAAGTGACCTCCCCCCCATCGTAGCACGTGGCGGCGCTTCGCCTGTCCAGGGGTCCTCCCTATCCCCCCCCGGCACTCCCCTCATCAAGGGCCCGGGGCCGAAGATAGCGTTTGGGGTGCAGACAAGAACCGCCCACCGTAACCGGGCCACTGCGATAGGCGGCCTCAAGAGGGTCCCTACTTCAAGGATAGACACGTGTGCCGCTGTATATATCGAACGCGGCCTACGCCCTTGGCCCAGCTGCTCCGTAGGACATGCGCAGTGCCCTGGGAGAATTAGACGCCACAGCCAGCCACGGTAATCGGGGCGAGGGACATGCACCCGAAGTGAGGACAGTACAGAGGGTTGGGCCCCCATCTATGGGGCGTGTGCCCTCCTCTGCACAACCACCAATCTTTTTCTCCCTCTGGGGCCTGAACCTTAATTTAAAAGCTACTGGTCAGGAGACCTCCCCCACGGCATCTTGCCTGGGCCTACACCCAAGACCTCCTAGACAGCGGAGAACCCCTCCCATTGGAAAGGCGCCCCCGCGCTGAGAGCTGGGCCCCCGCGTGCTGCGGGGTGTGTGCCCTTCTCAGAGCCAACGTCCATAACGAGGCCTGCCTCCACTGGACCTCAACACGGTTAAACGGGTGCCCCCCAATGAACCAAGGAGCAGCACGCACCCTGCCCTCCTCAACTGCCCAGACTCCTCTTCCAGAGGGCACCCGCCAACCTTGAACCATATTCAGTCGGGTGGCTGTGGAACCAGGGACAAGCCCCGATTTCCACCCTTTGACTGTATCCTTGGTGGGATCTCCTGCCCAAACATCGCCAAACCCAACGTATGAACGCCAAGGAGAGACTGGCGGCATACCAGTTCTCACCCTCGCAACACGTCGCCACTATGTCAACACCGGGCCCCGAGGCAGCCTCCACCAAAGCAGACGTCGCCGATATCCTCAACGAAATGCGGAGTAAGAGAGCTGACATCGGCGGCAAGATCGATAAAATAACTCAAAGAATGGACAAGATGGAGGACAGGCTTGAGGAAGTTGAGCACAACCAGACCTCGCTGAACACCCTGGAGACCCAAATGGACGTGCGACTCGCCGGACTCGAAGCTAGGGAAGAGGAATTTTGCCTAAAAATCGATGATTTGGAAAACAGGGAGCGGCGCAATAACATACGCATCTTCGGAATTCCGGAGAATGAAGGCGAGACCGAGTCAGACCTGAAAAGAACATTGCATAACATAATGAAGTCGCTTTTCAATGATGACTCAATTGATGAGCCTAAAATTGAACGCTTGCACAGGGCTGGGGGAAAACCAGGAGGCCCACGATCGGTGCTTGCCCGATTCCATTATTACGCAGACAAGGCCAGAGTCCTGGACAAGGCCAGAAACACTCTGCAAGTCGCGCTGGGCCCAGTACATGTCTCCATATATCAAGACCTATCCTTCCTCACACTGCAATGCGGAGAAAGTGCCAACCACTCACCACAATGCTGAAAGAAAAAGGGATCCGATACCGTTGGGGTTATCCCTTCTCGCTCTCCTTTGAATGGGAAAGTAATGCCATCAAACTAGTCTCAGAAAAGGATATTAGGTGCTGCATATTTGACCTACTGGGTACCCAAGAGGAGGAACCGTCACAGAGCGGAAACAGGCCGGAGGCAAAGGAATGGCACACCAAAGGTCCACGGAGAAAGAAGATGCAGGGTGCCAGGAAATATAGACGGATGAACCTCCCCGGACACTGAACATTGAACCCACTTTGTTCTTTTACCTGTTTCTCTTTTCATGGGTGCGCCTGATGACGGACATTAGGCTAACTAAAGACCCTGGAGAACGTCAGATGGACACCCATTGGGTAGCAACGGGGGAGGGTGGAATCGTTGCCCTCACACCACCTCACCTGATGCGGAAGAGGTGCTCGCAAAGCAACCTGGGATGAGGGTACACTAAGATGATGTGACTCGATGCGCTTAAGTGGACCCTAAAGAAGATGGAGGAAGCAGAGGTCTGTGTGAGGCCCGAGAAAGGGTAGCACGTAGGAGGTGGTGTGAACCGATATGTAAATGAAGGGGAGCCCTTACAAAGTTTTATCGGGGGGCGAATATCGGGTACAAATGACTGAGATCTTATTGTTGAAATGCAGTTCAGTACGTTAACATGTTTACTTATGCAGGGGGGGGAGTTGGGAGCTCATGGTTATGTTTTATAATTATGTGGTTGGGACCGTTTGAGGTGCGGTTCCCGTTGGTGGTCCGAAGACGATTGGGTGAACATAACCCAGCCGGATCGGACGCCGTATGGTTTAGGGGGGAGGGGGTGGGCTAGTGCGACTGGATAGGTCAGGTGGAACGGATGAATACGAAAATGAGAAGAAGAGAAAGGCACACTTAATATTGTTGAAGGTTGAGCGACAAAGATGGTCAGCGGCCCCCATAAGGCCACATAGGAACCGGCTTACTTGTGTAGGAATAGGCATATGGCAGGCGCTTAGAGCAGAGACATTGAGGCAGGTGCACTTATGGGTTACCTCACACATTACAATGGCAGCAACATCTAGACATCACAAGCTACGCATATGCACATTCAATGTAAAAGGCTTGAATTCCCCCACTAAACGCTTGCTGGTAGCGAGGGAATTTAAGAGGTCGAACATTGATATTATGTTCTTACAAGAGACGAAATATCAGAAGGGTAGCGAGAAGGGGATCCCCAGTGGTCTGGTGGGGCATACATATTGGAGTTCGGGTGTCCTCAAGAAAGCCGGGGTGGGGATCCTGGTCCGGAAGAATCTCCACATGAAGATCCTAAATTCCTGGTCTGACGCGGAGGGTAGGGCCATGTTAATAGTGGGATCCATTCAGAACACAGTCCTGACCCTTGCCACAATTTATGCACCCGATCAAGGCCAAAAAAGATTCCTCCTTAAAACGACCGAAAGGCTGTTTAATAAATCGCAAGGTCATACTATTCTTGGGGGCGACTTCAACACATGGATGAACAGTGCCATGGATAGGCAAACCGCACACAATGTCTCCCAACCTCCCCGGTCTCAAGAACATGCAGAAATTAAAACGATGCTTGCCCTGTACGGCCTCTCGGGCAGTTGGCGTCACTTACATCCAATGGACAAAGGATTTCCCTTTCAATCCACCCCTCATGACACGCTCACAAGAATAGATTACCTGTTTCTCTCGGAAGACCTGATGAGACTACTCCACACCGCAGACATACATCCCATTGCATGGTCTGACCATGACATGGTTATGGCGGATCTAGACTGGGATGGCCTTGCCCATCGCAACACTAAGTGGAGGTGCAACGAAACGTTGTGGTCGGATGTGGTTTTCAGGGAGGAATTGGAAAATGAAATCAAACAATTCTTCATGACCAATGATACGGGTGAAGTCGCGAAAGTGAATGTCTGTGAAGCGGCAAAGGCCACGTGGCGTGGGATCCTAATCAGGGAGGGGGCGAGGAAAAAGAGGGAATGCACCTTGCTGGCGGCTAACGTTAGAAAGAAATTAGGCGAAGCAGAGAGTCTAGCCCAGACATCTCCTCAATGTAGAGCTACACACCTTGCGGAAGCTTAGGCATTACGGGAGGAGCTAAAAGCCCTTGAGATGAACAAGGTGACCCAGACCTTACAATACCTGAAACAAAAGTACTATGAAAAAGGAGACAAGGCCGATGCCCTTCTTGCGGCAAGGCTCTGTGCGCAAAGGGCAGAAAGATGGGGGGACGTGATAGAGAGGACAGATGGCACTCTCGTGGATACAACAGAATCCTCCCCAGAGGGCATACGAGAGGCATTTGCCTTCTTTTATGAAGACTTATATACCTGTGACCCTCCTCCCCCACCGGGGAGTGTAGATGCCTATCTCAAAGAGGCAGATCTCCCAGCGCTTACACGCCCGGAGGCGGAAGCTCTTGACACTCCGGTCACTGAGAAGGAGGTGGCTGATGCCATTAAACGTCTCAAGTCAGGAAAGGCGCCCGGGGACGATGGCTTCACTCCTGGCTTCTACAAGACGTTCACTGCGTTCCTTACCCCCTTCCTGGTGACTCTATTCAACCACATCTTCAAAACAGGGCAGGCACCCCCGTCCTTTACTCAGGCCCTTCTAACGGTCATCCCAAAAGAAGGCAGAGACCCCAAATACTGTGGGTCATATCGCACCATATCACTCCTTAACATAGATGCCAAGATATATGCAAGAGTGATAGCGGCCAGATTAGAAACGCATTTGCCGAAATTAATACACACAGACCAGGTTGGCTTTGTTGCGGGGAGGCAGGGAGCTGACACGATGAGGAAGATGTTACACTTGATACACGTGGCACAGGGGAGGAATGACGACCCCACCCTCTTGTCGCTTGATGCCAAAAAGGACTTCGACAGAGTCGATTGGGAGTTCCTAGAAAGAGTTCTAGTGTGGATAGGTCTTGGCCCCAAACTACGCTGCACCATTTAGGCAATATATTCAGCTCCCCGGACCTCTGTGGCGGTGAACGGTGGCTACTCGAGAGAGAGGCACCAGGCAAGGCTGCCCATTATCTGCTATACTGTTTATGTTGTCTCTCGAACCACTGGCACAGAAGCTTAGACTTGATAAAAGGGTGGGAGGAATTACAGTAGAGGATCAGGAATACAAGCTAGGCCTATATGCTGACGATATCCTCCTGCATACAACAAACCCCCTGAGCTCGATACCTGCGACCATGGAAATAATTGGCGAATATGGTCAATTGGCGGGCCTGAAAATCAACACAGAGAAATCGGTCCTCCTCCCGCTAGACAAGAGTAGGGACTCAGAGGTTGAGCGATTTACACCCCTAGGGATGGAGGTTAGTCTCACTACACTGCGATATCTGGGCATCAATGTGACTCGTAACCTGGGTGACCTGTATGAAGCCAACTTCCCCCAGATGCTAAGCACAATACAAAAAGACATTGAACGGTGGACAAGGCTCACCATCTCATGGATGGGCCGACTGAACACCATTAAAATGGTAATCCTACCAAAGTTACTTTACCTATTTCAGATGCTCCCCATACAACTCCCCAGGGACTTCTTTATAACCACCAAAAAAGTCCTACATACCTTCCTATGGCAAAACCAAAAACCCAGGGTCCCTGCTGCCTTACTTCACCTCCCGAAAGACGAGGGCGGGGTGGGTCTCCCAGACATAGAGCTGTACTATAGAGCAGCACAACTGCGAGTACTAATCCCACACGTCAGACAACAAAAAGACCCCCAATGGATAGGCTTAGACAACTATCTCCGTCCTTTTATTGTGGGGGAATGGTTATGGGTACCTGGGCCCCAATTACGAAATAGCATCAAAAACCACCCCATCCTCGGGACCATATGGGCCATATGGAAACCAAACAAAGGAATGAAAGGAGTCACAACATGGCCCTCCCCCTGGCGCATTTGTGGGCCCCGGGCATCCGAGATGACATTCCCGATCCAGGCAGTTGCGAATCATGGTACGAGGCAGGGCTTGAAAGGGCAGGCCCATGTACACTAGTATTTTATAAATTAATGTATTATTTGCGCGAAAATAATGGGATTGTGTGCCATTATGCCCGCAAATCCCTATTTGTTAAACAGGAATTTGCGGGCAGAATGGCACACAAATCCGTTTTTTTTGCGCAAATAATCCGTGAATTACCCCATAATGTAGAATATATTAAACGTATATTTTTTAAATAATACTATCTCATATAATCTCCACAAACGGCTTGCAATAGAAGGGAAAGTGATGCTGGGAGAATGCATGGGACATCAAATGTGCTATGGTAATAAGCACAACCGCATAAGAAGAAAGGAAAAACCTTCAATTTATATTAGACAACCATTTTGTGTTGTCAGATTTCTGAATAGCATCTGTTAATGTGTTCGTGGAGAGCATCTCTTACAGTATCCTTGCTTTTGTAGATATTACATTTTGTGAGTAACATGCGAGAGCGTCTCATAAAGTATCATTGTTTTGTAGATATTACATTTTGTGAGTAACGTGACATACATAAGACAAAAAACATTATTTATATATACAAACAACATGATTTGAAATATTGTGCATTATTCTCAGTAAAGCGCATAATGGTGTGATAATTAAAAAGATCAGAACGCATGAAATAGGTGCCTTGGTATGTATTGCAACCACTTTTTAATATATGCTATGGCATAAAGAGAGGTTTTGTACACAACCATGAAGTTACATGACATAGAAGGAGAAATCCAAATTGTCAAGGTGTAGACATAGCGATCATTTTTACAGCATGTGTAATATGCCTGAACCTGATGACTTGTTCCATTGCAAACACATTTTGTGACAATTGATTTAAAAACACTCTGTTTATGGCGTCTACTTAAGCACTTAAGTTTAATCTGGAATGGCAATTATTTAAGGCCACACCTTCCCCAGGATGCTAATAGATGGTTCATGTGGTCCTAGCAGCAACATTCGAATGGGTCCTTCTAGAGACATTAAAAAAAAGGAGAGATATCGATTTTGAGAATCTCTAATATTTTGAAACTGAAGGAATTACATCAATGTGCCTTTATCATAAGGTGACCTGCAAAACAAAAATGTGATGTGGTGTTATTGTCATAAGCATAGATGCATCATACACTATCCAGATAAAGAATTGCATTGACTATTTTTACAACTTCTGTTTGAATTTACTTGCAACCTTGGGGGTAACTGGCTCTAATTTGGGCATTATGAAATCTAAAATGTATTGTCAATTATGCAATAACAAAGATGTGTTAGATCATTAAACTCCTAATCGAAAATTGTGATGACTTGCAGAAGATGAGTTTGGATATTTTGAGAAATTCATTCTCAACCCTCAATATTTGAGTACGTAAATATGTTGGTCCTAATGTATGAATGACCAACAAATAAGTTTAAATTTGGCACTTGCACATTTTATAAGAGGATTCAATTCAAATCTGAGGGTATGAATGTTTTAAACAACCAATAATCTGTGTTTTGTTATAAGACTTGCAGATGTTTCATCAATTGAGTTGTTTGTAATACATTAATATTTTTATCATAATCTACGCAATGTTTAATGACATATTATTCTTATATGATATACATATATGCCAGCATTTATGCCAGCATTTATGTTGTTTTACACTGATATAAATGCTATAGATTCCCATGGAATCTGCCTGCCTTTTACACAAGAAAAAGCAGGTCGATTCCTTAGGAATCCATTTTAAAGGCCAGTGGCCATACGTAAATGGCTGGTGCCATTAAATAAATGTGCATGTCACAGTACACAGTACACAGGAGAGATGTACAGGCAATTTTGCCTAACATTAACAACTCCCTTTTACACTCTGGTGCGCATGTGAGGAAAATTATGGGAAGTAGACGTGTTTGAATAGAGTTTTATATGCCTTACTCCCATTTTAGTCAGTTTCTGTTTCTAATGGAAAATCTCATCAATTTTGAATATGTAGCTTCGTTTTCAGTTGTTTCTGCACAGGCATATTCTTGAGCAATGTTTTCTGCTGCTCAAACTACTCTGGACAATTGTCCATCTGGTATTTGAAGTGATTTGTAAAAAGTAATATTGTTAGCATGGTTTGTAAAATGTTTGGTCCCTTTTATAGTAGGATGTTCATGAAGGTGTTGAACAATTTTATTTTGCAACTGATGAGTATTAAATTAGTTCCTGAATATTTTAATAGTCTTTTAAAAAGTGCATATTATGAGTAACATGCTTCAAATTTACCCATTATACAGTTTGTTTCTCTACTAATAATTTTACATATATCATTTCATTAGTCTATAGCTTGATAATGATAAATAAATGGTGAGGTTTACTGAAAGAGTTGTATTGTTCAAGTGCCTTATATTCTATGTGTTTTCCTATAGCACTCAATAAATGTGATCCTCTAGTTTTCTTTCCCTCTGTGTAATGACAGTAGAAAGTGGTTAGGCGAATAGTGAAAAGGTAGAATGGTAAAGGTGTAAGGCGTAATTGGTTAGCTGCTAATTAGATTGGGTACTTCTGTAAGTGAGAAACCCCCAAAATACAATTAAACCTCCCGATGGAGTCAATGATGACACATCCCAAGAGGGAATGAGACCAAGTGCTGGAGGTAAAGAAAGGTTTTATCTAAAATAGGGCAAGCAGATTCTACTCTGCTCACGCCGAGAGCGCTCTGCAGAAAACATGTTATATACACAAAAAACGTCATCAAGCGGGGGGAAGGCCTAAGGGGTACAAAGTCAATCGGGATTGGACACTAAGAGTGGTCACCTATAGGTGCCATAGGGCCGGAGGAGTTCAATTGGTGTAGAGGCACGTGGTGAGATGACGTGGTATCCTGGGTCAATCAGTCAGCTTTGCTCATCGGGTTGGCATGCAATGTAGAGATTTGAGTTCCTTGTATCGTTGGAGTTATGTAACATTTGCCCTTGTGGCCACGCATTCCCATTCATTCGCTACCATGATTTGTTTGTCTGATGACCTCAGAGGCCTGTATCTTAATACTTGCAAAACATGGTTCAAGGGTACATTATTTATTACTGGTCAATGATCCGGCTTTGTCTGTTAAATGTTGCGCCTGATTTGTTTAGACAATTCAGGATATACTGACTAAGGGGTAGAGTCCTTGGGGTCATTGTGGGGTTTAGGGTGTCCACTTGGTAACAACAAAGGAGATGTTGAATATATGACTAAAAGGGCTGGGTCACAAGGAGGCACATATCATCATGGATCTACATTTCATTGTGGGGTTCAATGATCAAGTGTCCAAACATCATTAACTCTTTGCTGGCCTATTTTGACACCCTAATGGTATGGGAGTGTTGAGACTTTCCTGCGAGTTAGTTTCTTATTACACAATGAGACACGGCTATTTAGAATGCAATTGTACATTCTGGCTTTTTGCATGTGGCTTGCTGAGTTGCACTTAAATCATACTAGGTTAAAACATACTGTATTACCCATTTAGCTCAACGTACTTATCATTACAAAAAGAAAGAACAAGGTTCGACAAACACATACTTATTTCGATGTTTATCTTACTTATGCAAGGGAGCCGGACGATTCATTACTTGCGGCCTATATGCGCACTTTTACAAAGATTATGGCTTGCTGGAAAGGGCTCGCCACTACATTATCCTTGCACGTTATTACACATGTGTATTTACACTTAAACTCATAGGTTAATGGACACGATGTAGCTCCGTGCTGGTGTGTACAAGTTTATATCGATTATGCATTGCATTGTCGCAAGTCGTTTCCATGAGCATTCTTATGTCCTGTATTAGTATACATCATACGCTCATTATTAAGGTTCAACATGAACATTTCTGGTTATACATACATATTACGTTGGTTACTCATATGCACATTGGCCCACATTAGATTTACATAATTATGTTTGCAAGAGGTGTATTGGCTCTGTCTATGTTACAATCGTGATGGATCAAAGCCGACCTCAAAGGTCATTCTTGGCTGTTGACTCTTTCCAGGGGCATCATGTTTTTAAGGCCAGGGTCTGTGGGGGTGTTGGGCAGGTTTATGGAGACGGATAACTTCTGCCCTGGCCCCTGCTCAGGGCTGTATCTGGGTCAGTGAAGTAAGATGGAAGGCAGAAGATACAGTGTGTATTTTGTTGCATTCTCGCAGACAGTCTTCTCATGAGAACTAACCGACTGCAGAGATGGCGAACAGGGGGAGGAGGTGGCGAGAGGCACTCGCTTGCGGTGCGCACCTGGCTGGGAGAGCTGCAGGCTTGCATTGGAATCACACAATTGTTTTAGCATTACAAAATGGAGTTGGTGCTTTACAAGATGGAGTCATGTCCATCTCTAGTTCTATATTATTATGAGGGACGTCACAAGGGGGGTCGCAGTTCCAGGGGCATTCCCGCACGAGTGCTTCTAGGCCCGGGGCCTTAAACCCAAAGCAGCCGCGACTGGGCCTACATAGGAAGTGCAGGAATAGGGGAGGAGGGGTCTAAAATATCCCCTCCTTCCACTCACTTCCTAGCCAATGGGATGCCCAATACATCAGTAGGTCTTGTTTGTGGTCTACTAATTAAAAGTATTTGTGTTATGATCAAGGCTCTCTGTTTTGTGGTATTGATTTTTCCATCACTTCCTCCTATATTTATCCGTTTTTATTTTTTGGATATATATTCTGTATCTATCCACATTTATTATATGCAACATAAAAAGATAACTTGCAACCAGTATGTTTCTGCATTTATTCAAATGAAAAAAATGCATTTATTAAAACACACGCGCAGCCAATACAGTACACCAATGGAACTGGGTTATTTCACATTAATGTCATATACATTTTTTCATAATAACAAATGGATGTTCCTGGGGATTTTGCTGACCTAAGATATATGTTGAAGAACTGCAACACTATTTTGCATACAACTTTTCACTCTCCGTGCTGCTAGTCTGCATTGCAATTGGCCTGCAATACATGATTCAATGCCCAGGGAACCAAGCAGAAAAACCTGCCTTTCCCTCTCTTTTCCATTTCTATAAATAAATACAAAGCAAAAACAAAGAGGTGATGGCTGGAAGGTTTAGAATGAATCTTAACCTCTGGCATTGCTCTGGGAAACCCTCCAGACCATCGTTCTTCACCTTCCAAGCCATCACAAAGGGGAGAAACCATATGCAAATCAGGCTTGGTCCCACCAAAAAAGGGGCAGTCCAGCCCGAACTGCTAGGTCACATCTCTTCTGCACAAGACCACAAACATCCCTAGGCATGTTTCAGCCTTGTTAGGTCTCATCAGTGAGGAGTAGCTTGGGTCTCTAGGCCCAGCAGACACAGGACCCACGTCTGGGCATTCCCGTCCCACTCGTGGCAATTTGCATATGGCTGATCCCTTTTGCAATGGCGCAGATGGGCTAAAAATGCTGGTGTGGAAGGTTGCCCAGAGCAGTGTTAGTGGTTCAGATTCATTCAAAATCTTCCACCCATCACATTTTTGGTTGTAGTTTGTCCCACTATGTGAGAGAGGACATACCCAGACATGGGACCTTGCTCGCTGTGCCATAGGGAACCAAGCTGCACCTCACTGAGGAGGCCCAACAAGGCTGAAACATGTCTGGGGTTGCTTGTGTTTCCGCGCAAGGAGGACCTAGCCTAGCAGTTCTGTCTGGGCTGCTGACATTGGTGGCAGTACCTGACTGATTTGCATATGGCTGGACTCCTTTTGCAATGGTGCAGACGGGCTATAAAATGTTGGTGTGGAAGGTTGCCAGAGCAGTGCCAGTGGTTCAGATTCATTCAAAACCTTCCACCCAACACTTTTTTGGTTGTAGTTTGTCTCACTATGTGAGAGAGGTTGTACCCAGACATGGGTCCCTTGCACGCTGTGCCATAGGGAACCAAGTTGCACCTCACTGAGGAGGCCAAACACGGCTGAAATATGTCTGGGGTTGCTTGTGCTTCTGTGCAGAGGGGACCCGACCTAGCAGTTTGGGCTGGGCTGCTACCAATGGTGGCAGTACCTGACTAATTTGCATATGGCTAGACCCCTTTTGCAATGGCGGAGACGGGCTAGAAAACAGTGGTGTGGAAGGTTGCCCAGAGCAGTGCTAGTGGTTCAGATTCATTCAAAACCTTCCACCCATCACTTTTTTGGTTGTAGTTTATCGCACTATGTAAGAAAGGGTGTACTCCGACGTGGGCCCCTTGCTTGCTGTGCCATAGGGAACCAAGCTGCACCTCACAGAGGAGGCCCAACAAGGCTGAAACATATCTGGGGTTTCTCCTGTTTCCATGCAGAGGGGACCTGGCCTAGCAGTTCAGCGTGGGCAGCTACTATTGGTGGCAGTACCTGATTGATTTGGATATGGTTGGACCCCATTTGCAATGGCGCAGACGTGCTAAAAAATGGTGTTGAGGAAGGTTGCCTAGAGATGTGCCAGTAGTTCAGATTCATTCAAAACCTTCCACCCATCACTTTTTTGGTTATGAATAAGTACAGACAGAAAGCTTACTGATTTCTGTCTGTTCTTATACCTAAAAATCAGTAAAAACGGAAAACAGGGAGCCAAAGTTATGAATGAAGTCTGTTTGGACCAATGATAAAGTAAATTAGTGAAACCAGCAAATGTTTTTGAGACCTACTCTTGTTGAGGCAGTGCAGTTCTGTTTTTGACAGGATGGCTAATTATATGGAAGGCAAGACTTGACCTGAAGGCAAGGCTTTCTCACCCTGTTCTGATGGTGACAATGAAGATAATGGATTGTGTGGCAGTCCGCTTAACCCTCCCTGCAGAGAATAAAGTGTGGTGCAGGCTTCTGTGTGTTATGAAGGGTGTCACTGGGTGACATTTCTTTTTTTTTTTGTTTTTAACCGCAATATGGATTGTCTGTGAGAGCGCATAGTTATTTAGGGTTGGTTTGTGAATTTTCCATCATTGGCTGTAGATGTTTTATTTTTTTTTAGGAAGAAAATATGTGTATGGCATAAAAGAAAAAACATCCCTCATTTATTCAATATTTATGCAAGACCATGGGCCTCATTAGGGGTTGGCTGGTGCAGTAATAATGCAGCAGTAACGCTATTACTGCTGCATTATCACACGGCCCAATCCTGAGTTTGGGGGAAACTCAGAGGATTCACCTCCAGCTCTGAGCTGGAGGTGAATGTGCAGACTTTCCACCCATTTTTGACACAATCGCTCTGGTGCAATTACTGCTGTGGTAATTGAGTTGAAAATGCCCCCTTGAGTCCTATGGACTTAGAACAAATGGGGACTTACACTTGGTATACTGTCCTAATAGCGCCAGACCAAGTTGCAGTAACGGTAATTGCGTTTGGCGGTATCCCAGTGGATTTACCACTTGGATACCACCCAACTTTTGATGAAGCCGAATGCATCCAGGGATGTGCAAGATACTGTTGGTTATCTGAGTAATTGGTACAAGTAGAGTAAAAACATCAAGGCTATTTTTCGAGGCACCAATGTATTTAATCACATAAAGTACTGAGGTGCTAATATTTATTCAAAAATGTAAAGAATCCCGATTTTGCAGCGGGATTGTGGGGGTTGCGATCTTGGCAACTGTTTAACGTAATCTTGCTCTCAAGGTGTACATGTAAAAAATTTGAAACACGATTTTTAGAACCTCAAATTTTCAGCGTGCTTTTTATTGCGATCTAGAGGAATATTGCATGCCTGTTAATTATTAAGGTGTTAATCAGACCGTCCAGCTTCACAAATGTTATGAAAACCATGAATCAGCATTTTTTAAAATTCCTGAGAAATTGGCTATTTTTGATTAAAAAAACCTATGAAAATTGACCTTTTGGGAACGAACTTTTCCCACTCCCCCACCTCAAAAGCTTGTTTTTTTAAAAATACATAAAAGCTAAGAGGAGGAATGGGATAGAAGAGTGGTGAACCAGAGGGGGAGCGACTGCGGGGTGTATATGAGGAGTGACTGCGGCGCAAAGGATGCAGTGACTGGTGGGAAGGGGAATGACTGGGAAAATGGGGAGTGACTGGGGAGAAAAGGAGCAACTTGGTGTGTTAGAACTTGACAGTGTGACAGAGCTAGTGAGTGTTCACATGAGTGTCAGATTGAAAGGTTTGAGAGTGTAACTTTGGATGGAGAATTAGTGAGTGTATGAGTGGTGTTGGTGATAGTGAGGGGTGTGGATGGCTAGCGAAGTGAAGAATATAGAAGGGGAATATTGGAGCCATTACAAGTGTTACCAAACAATAAAGATAATACAATAAAGTAGGCATAAACATTAAACAAAACAGAAAAGCAAAACAAAGACGGCTCTGTTAAACCAGGAACATCTGCGACTCTTTCTATTAAATGTATAGCAGAGGGATCACACAAAAAGTGTAAATAAAATCCTGAATCTCTTGCAGCCTCACACACATACTGCTTATTTCCTGCACCCTTGCTCTATTATACCCTGACTCTCTTTCACACCCACCAGTCAATAAAACAGTGTCACGGAAATGCAGCAAAAATACTATTTTGTGCCACTAAATTCTCTATTTGATACCACACAATGTTACATGTCATGCCACAATATCGTGGAGGGTCTGATTAATGGAAAATATTACAAAGATGAGATGACAAAGGTAGATGGGAAGCATGATCTGCATGGTTGCAAAGATAGAGATGTTTTTAGCGTGGATCACAATCTTCTATGGAATGTTGTAGATACATTTTGGACAAAAGCAATTTGTAGAAGATATAATAACCAGCACAGTAGACATGTTTTAAGTTTTATATGTATTAAAAGTTTAATGGTGGGCACTAATTATTTAAGATTTTGATTCTAGGTCTGGTTTGAAAAAAATAAATCTTAGTTGACACAGAAATATGGGGGAAATATAATGATTCATGTACTAAGGTAGTCCAGAAAAGGAAATTTGGGCTATTAAACTGTATGTGGGTGACATTCAATGTTGTTGTAGAGATGCATGTATATTTTTGATGAAGAGTGCATCTCCTTAATCAGTGGGGTGGACGCTATCTTTATGAAACAGATAATTTATGAAATACTTAATGTTATTGTTGAAGATCCATTTCATTCTATGCTCAGCCATTAATGCAGAAATGATTGTTGATATTTCTTCAGAATTTTTGTGGCATTCCATTTGTTTGTCCATTTCCATTTCTCTCCTTCGATAATACTTTAAAAATGAATTAAAGTTGTGCAAAGATTTCCATTTTTTATGGAAATAAACCAAGAAATAGAAAAACCTGTGAAAAAACGTAGGTCATTGCCTCCACAATGAATCAGGGGTAATAGCAGGGTGTTTCTTAACAATCATTTTGTATAATTCTGGCAATACTTGATGCAATTTCATGCTATGTTTCCCTAGTCAATTTATTGTAAAATGTGGTAGATCTAGTTCAATATCAATGCTCCTGTACCTGGTATGCACCATAAAACGGTGAACCTTTGAATCTCCAACGATGACAAATGTTTTCTTTTTTGCTTCATATCATCTCTGTGAGGCATCCTTGGAGACAATCAGGGCAACTGGTTAAAGTTATGAGATATGTGTTTTGGAGGGAAAAACATTGCAGTTTGATTGGTTGCTTAGAATGGTATTCATGGTATTTTCAATGCAACACACATTTTATATTTGATATTGCTACTGAGGTAATAGGGAAACCCATTTTGTGTTGTTGGGATGCTATCTTATTTCTATGTTTAACATTTTGAATGTGAGGTGGTCCAACCAGCCTGACTGTTTCACTTGTGGCCAAGCCCCCAAGAATCTGGACACTAGCCATCATCAAAACTATACATTTCACCCATGGTATAACCTTGCTGTGCCCACAAATATACACTTTTGCCTTTGTATAACCACTTTGCACACTTCATATAACATATGTATTTGTATACTAAACACATATAAATTACTCAGACTCACAACTAGTGCAAAGTAAGTATACCAACACACAGAACACCCCCAGTCCCAATGATGTCCACTGACACATGTCCATGTTTGCTTCCCATAATACGGCCATGGACAGTAAATTTGACAGAGGACTCAGCGGCATACACACAGCCATTTTCCACCTATAAAAATGTCTCCATTTTAACTTTTCCCACTCCCCCACCCTTCTTAGACGCTCCTTTAGCCACAAAATAACCCCAAATATATTTCCCACAGTTTTTTTCTCCCCACGCTGTCCATGGACAAAGCCTGTACTCCGCAGATCCAATATGGCCACTGTTTCAAAATGTTTGGTGCAGCTTACGTTTTAAAATGATCAATCAGAGTGCATGTTTCTTGTCCACGCCACCCTCTGATTGACTCAGAGGCATCTGCGGACACCAAATCAGGAAATGAGTTTGCAGACCAAATGCAGATATCACACATTTTTTAAGCTACTTTTTGCAAAACAAATTTAAAACTACTAGACGGATTTACACCAAATTTGCAAAAGCACGCTTTCGAGACCAGGCTGCCATTCATCACGCAAAATTTGGTGCAAATCCATCCAGAGGTTTGGGCTATAGGCGTGAGCAAAACTTGTTTCAATGTATGTCTATCCGGATTTCAAATGTTTTGGGACCTCCCCCACCCCCAATAACCTTGCCCTCCCTTGACAAAACCGCTCAAAACTTTGCAGAATCATTCAGAGGTGGCCATATCCTTTTTCTGCAATGTTTCAGTGCCCCCCATCTGTGGAGTGGGCAGGAGCCCCCACAGGACACCAAGGCCCAGCCTGCCCAGCTGCCCTTCTACATTGTGGGACTCTCCCGTGTGCCCACCTGGACGAGCACACCATCCGAAGAGGTAATCCAACAGGATCTTCACCCCGCGCTCTTCCTGGGCTTCAGCCTGCACTTTTACGTGCATATTGCAATAAATCTGCATGTTCTCGGCCTCTGGCTCGCACGCGCCGACATTTCAGAAAAACAAAATGTCGGGCGTGTTGCGGCCTGAAAACTAGGCTCTGCTTTGTCCTGTTGCCTAGCAACGTGTGTTTGTTGCCCTATTCAAAGAAACACTTCCACCGGCAGGCGGAATAGCCGCCGGCCACATTAAGGCCACTATAAGGCCAAGCAGCCCTGTTTGCCCCTGTTCGCTGCTGACCGACGCGAGGCGCACCATCTTATCTGGCCGTTACTTCATGGACTTGTATCTATCACAGGCACCCACCTGCTGTAAGTACAACAGTATCTTGTAATATAACCTACTGTTGATACCCACTACCCACTCTTACAATTTCACAGCTAGCCTCCTCATTCCGCCCAAACAGTTTTAACTATCTATGCTCTCTACCCATGTTTGCTGATACATTTCTTTATGTAATCTATATTAACTGCTCAATGTTTTAAACTAACTTATCTACCAACTGTCCCTCCTATGTACCCGGAAATTGCCTACTGCCTTGGCATATCCCGAGGTGGCCCCTTATCTGATTGCTGCACTCTGCCATCATGCTGCCCACCATTTGTTTACTGCACCTAGCCATAGGCTACCCACCATTTGATTGTTGCACCCTGCCTTATGTGTCCACCATCTGATTGTTGCACCTAGCCATAGGCTACCCACCATTTGATTGCTGCACCTTGCCTTATGTGTCCACCATTTGATTGATGCATCTAGCCATAGGCTGTCCACCATTTGATTCTTGCACCTAGTCATAGGCTGTCCACCATTTGATTGTTGCACCTAGCCTTATGTGTCCACCATTTGATTATTGCATCTAGCCACAGGCTGTCCACCATTTGATTGTTGCACCTAGCCTTATGTGTCCACCATTTGATTGTTGCATCTTGCCATAGGCTACCCACCATTTGATTGCTGCACCTTGCCTTATGTGTCCACCATTTGATTGTGTCCACCATTTGATTGTTGCATCTAGCCATAGGTTACCCACCATTTAATTGCTGCACCTTGCCTTATGTGTCCACCATTTGATTGATGCATCTAGCCATAGGCTGTCCACCATTTGATTCTTGCACCTAGCCTTATGTGTCCACCATTTGATTCTTGCACCTAGTCATAGGCTGTCCACCATTTGATTGTTGCACCTAGCCTTATGTGTCCACCATTTGATTATTGCATCTAGCCACAGGCTGTCCACCATTTGATTGTTGCACCTTGCCTTATGTGTCCACCATTTGATTGTTGCATCTAGCCATAGACTACCCACCATTTGATTGCTGCACCTTGCCTTATGTGTCCACCATTTGATTGTTGCATCTAGCCATAGGCTGTCCACAATTTGATTGTTGCATTTAGCACTACGCTGTAGCCTGATGTGCTTAGTTTGCGTTCTGCCTAACCTACCTACCTCAAACACTATGTACCATAATCTGTCAACCCCAGTCTATCTGGCCGTAATCATCAACTTGACAATACTACTTAGTACCACCGTTCATATCACCATGCCCACTGTACCGCATCCAGAGAGCGTAGAAGTCCCCTCTAGGCCACTTATTCTGAAATCCCCATGTAACACAGCACAGAGAAATCTCAGACTCCGCGCACGATTACCGAAAATATTCAAACCCCTCAACAAATATAATATCAACCTAGATCACCTTCAACGTAAATTACTTCCCCAATGGAAGCCACCCCACTTCCCAGCCCTAAGCCGCACTATAAAAGAAACAAGATCACTGCTAACCCACATGCTACCCCTAACTCACGCCTAATACCACAGTCAGAACCTGACCTTATAGGTGCATTAATAAATGCCAGATCCCAGGTTGGCCATGCTACAGACATAGCAGAGGCCATCTTGGAAAATTACCTCGACTTCATTGCCATCATGGAGTCCTGGCTCCACGAGGCAGCAGGCCCAGCACTTACGCTAGCAGTCCCAGACAATTATACCATCCTCAGAGCAGACAGACCAGTTGCACGCGGTGGAGGATTAGCGATTATCGCCAAAACTAATCTCTCTATGAGAATTACCTCCATACCTAACCTAAAATCCTGTGAATCAATATCCATTAAACTACCTACAGCCAATTCCCAAACGCTAAACATCCATCTTCTATACAGACCCCCAATCCCGATCAGCAATTTTAATGAAGACATTACCACCATTATCTCAGAGAAGCAAAGAAAATCCTCACAAACCCAAGTGCTAGGAGATTTTAACCTAGGGTTTGATGATACTAATGATCACCAGGCTACCTCCTTAGCTAACATCCTGACAGAATTAGGCTTCACTCAGAAAGTGAACACTGCCACCCATACCAAAGAGAGAACTCTCGATTGGATTGCAAGTCACAATTGCAACCTATCCATCACAGCCATTTCGCCCCAAATATGAACGGACCATCACCTAATCTCCTTTACTCTCAATACGAAAAGACCCGCTGCTGCACTCATACCTCCTCCCGCCATACCCACCTTAACCAGAAATAAGAAAAATATCACAGCAGACAACATCCTAACACATATCCTACCTAATCTTAACTCCCTACCCGACCATACAGACCCTAGCCTACTAGTGGAAGAATACAATAATGCAATGAATACCGCTCTCGATAACATAGCTTTACTAAAACTCAGGAACAGCAAACCTAAAAAGCATCTCACTCTTGGTTTACACCCCACCTAAAAAACCTAAGATTACAGAAAAGAAAATGTGAAACGGCATGGAAGCTACATCCTACTACAGAAAATAAAACTAATCTAATAAGTATCTCAATGCAATACAAAAAGGATATCATTATGGCTAAACAATAAGCTTATAACAACAGGATTACACAAGCCAACTCTAGCATGAAGGAGCTCTTCTCCATCCTAAAAGAACTGGAAACCCCTATTGCAGTACAGGATGACTCTATTAAAGGCAAAACGTGGTGTACCAACATCCAACTAACACTAACTAACAAAGTGGCCAATCTCCAAAACAAAATAGCTCTAAAGAAAGCCTCACTCTCAGTTCAAATTCAAACTCCCCCGAACAAAACGCTGAAGCTTAAACCCAAAGAACACTCTCAATTTAACTTCTCCAAGGTTTCAGTTATTGAAGTAGAGAAACCGATTCTTGCGCTTAAGCCATCCAATTGTAAAAGTGACCAATGCCCAGCACAACTGATCAAGGACGCTGCTAGAGACCCAGCACCATTCATCACCAAACTTATCAACCCCTCCTTCTCTACTGGCACTATTCCACGTAATCTAAAGGAATCTTGGGTACTCCCTCTTCTGAGAAAACAAACACTGGACCCTTACATACCCACCAACTAGAGGCCCATCACAACGGTGCCATTCCTACTAAAAATCTTAGACAAGGTATCATACACCCAAATTCAAAACTTCCTTCAGGCAAACCTACTCCTGGGCACTCGCCAATCTGGTTTCTGGCCACAACATGGTACAGAGACAGCCCTTATTAATTTAAGGGCCCAAATAGATGCACTAAAAGATGAGGGAAAACTAGCACTTCTCCTCCTACTAGACCTATCAGCTGCCTATGATCTGGTGGACCACAGAGTCCTATCTAGTCACCTGGACTCAGCGGCCCACTTCTCAAAGGAAGCTATAGTCTGGATACAGTCCTTCCTTAGTGACAGGACTATGAGGGTCTTCTCCCCATCGGCCGCAGCAGACCCAATACCTATTACTTGTGGAGTACCACAGGGATCATGCGTTTCGCCAACACTCTACAACATCTTCACCAAGACACTCTTTGATGATCTGCACAATCTGGGTATCACCTACACCAACTATGCAGACGATACCCAGATTCTCCTACCACTTACTGGGGAACATGAGGAAGATCTGGCGATGGTGAACAGAGTCTATAGCATCGTTCAGGCATGGATGGCCAGCCATGGCCTGTGTCTGAACGATGACAAAACAGAGCTCATTATCCTAGGCACCGCAACTCGTATCTCAAAACTTAGCCTTAATTACTCGGCATTCATCATTGATGGGAATACTATCAATGTCGCCAGAGAAGTAAAAACCTTAGGTTTTTACCTCGACTCAACCTTATCCCTTACCAAGCAGGTAAACTCACGGGCTTCCTCTACGGCCTACACATGTAAATAATATGAGCCGGGAAACAATTCCTGTCAGGTGACAGCTGCCTAATCCTATCAAGAGCCCTCATACTATCAAAACTTGATTATTGTAATGCTCTCTACATAGGGGCAAACAAACAAACCATCAATAGAATTCAAGTTCTCCAAAATAATGCTCTCAGGGCCGCCCTAAGCATCCCTAGAAGAGTACACATCTCAGAAATAAGAAGGAAACACAAATGGCTCTCCACCCAAGAAAAAATGTATCTCAAATTGGCTTCCCTCATCCACAAATGCCTAAACAACAAAGCTCCCCGCTATCTAACAGAACGATTTATCAAAAAAATTCCATCAGACCATCAAGAATAGCCAACCCCAATTGTCTTCAAGTGCCAAGATTTAAACTGTCAACCATTGGAGGGTCCACTTTCCCAGTTAGGGCAGCACAATTGTGAAACTCCTTACCACACACATACAGATCCGACCAAATGTTTATCAAATTCAGAAAGAATACTATGAAATGGCTCATAGAGAAAGATATGTAAACCTACACTACCCTCTTGCACTAACCTGCCTGCATGTAATGTATTTGATTTAGATCTGTTAACATGTAAATTCTGCTAATCATTGCATGCTGTCTACAACGTAAAGTTGAGGAAACTTGTTTTTACCTTTGTTCTGTAACATCATAAACTAAGCTGTAAGCTCTCTTTTCACTTGCGCCCTGATACCTCTGGGTCCGGCGCGCACAATAAATAAATAAAACAAACAGACAAACAAACAAATTCATTGCACAACACCAATGTTTCAACTCATCACAAAAACTGTTCTTCAAATGGGTTGAGCAATTAACCATAACTACATGGCCACTACTGCAGGCCCTGTAACATATATCAGTTTGTGCATTATGAGTGTACATATAGAAACTATTTACTCCAGGCTCACCAAAATCTGTACACAAGCACTTAACAGCACTTAACAACGATGTGCACAATGTGCTTAAGCCTTTAAAAGTGCCAATGACGAGTATGCTCGTCCTTTTTGCATAGACTTGCATAATATCCTGGCATTTAAGGGGTTTAAGGTGAGTGTAAAAGTATACTAATGGGGAAAAGCAACTAATTACAGGGCCCTGGAAATGTTATGTCTGAAACATTTTTCTTGGGTGAGGGTGAGAGGTAAATCAGTCTCCCTTTAAACTATAGAGAAAACATAGTTCTACCTACACAGACACACACACACACACACACACACACGCACACATGTAGATAAACTGTGTACTGAGCAGGATGCAACATTAATAATTAACATCTATCTCCGCAATCTAATGTTTAGCAGGAGAAAACTACCTGACAGAGATGGAAGTGCAAATGCAATCATTGGTAAAGATCTATTCTGAGCACATTATTTCCAACTCGTCAGTTCTTGTTTTGAGAGTCTTTTTTAAATGTACTTCCCTACAGGGTTCTATGAAAAACACACAAAACCACAGAAGGCATGTTTTACTTGTACATATTTCAATTAGGTGCATAATTAATTGTTAGGGAGAATTCTCATTCAAGGGCTAATTTCCCTTACCTAGTGAGTCCCCCAGCAGCTTTGCTGGATTTCTGGAGTTTATTATTTTCCACTTGGTAAGAGTGTGAGCTTTTCCCCAACTCTTACCTGTGTTTTGCCATCATCCGTTTTTGTGATTGTGGACTCTGGAGCACACCACTTAAGTAGCCCCACTCTTTTGTGTGTTACTCAGCACCTTCAGTGCAGTGACACAGGGTTGTCTTTGAGACTTCCCACCGACTCCATTTCTGGGGCTGACTACTGTGCCCCAGAAAAGGGTAAAGTTGCCATTAACTTTACACAGTCAAAATAACCACAGATCTAGTACACCCCATCTTACATGGAGTATTGGAAAGGGTTAATCCTTAGCCCTTTTTATCTTTCCCTCCTGGAGCATTGTTTTGCTCTTTTAACGTTTAGACTTGGCTGGTGGCAGTGGTATCTACCCTAACCTTTCTACGCGATTATACTATATAAATGTGGTATTGTTTTAGGCTATTATATTAGCCTCGAACATAAACCTGCTTGACCAAATACTCTTTCTTTTGGCTCCGGTCGGGTTTATTCACCATTTCTTTTTGTTAAATTCCTTCTTGTGTTTTACTTTGCGCGGCAAACCAGGTTTGCCTTCTTTGTTCACCGTCTTTTGGCGGGCTTCTGCCAAGAATCCCTCCTATGGGCGCCGGAGTGTCTAGGTGGGCTGAATGTGAGGGAGGGGTGTAGTCACCCCCTGCACAGGGTATCCTAGGAAACCAAAGTCGCACTTTGCCATGATTGGCTGAGGTGGTTGTCCGGGCTGGACAACCCCCCTGCTGGGTAATTGACAGCCAGGCTGTGTGAATGGGGGATCTTCGTATAAAAGGCAGGGCTCTAGGCCTGGAAGTCAGAGTCGCCAATGGAACTACAAGGAACCAAAGAGAAGCGGAGAAGACGGCTGCTGCAATACCCGTCCCGGTGAAGCCCTGCTGCAGTCCTGAGCTATCTACCCTTCGACGACCAGAGAAGATCCAGTCCGGAGTCTTCTTCCCTTGAGCCTGGTGGGGTCAACCAGCTCATCTTCCACAGCCAGAGGATCCTCTTCGTGGTTGAAATCGCTGCACACTTCTGTAGTGGTCCGGATAGCCATCTGAAGAGCCTCTCCTGTTTTTAAAGGAGCGCAAGTTTTATTCACAGTCGCTGCTGCTGGCTTCATCCCTGAGTGGTGCAGACCCCTCCATACGTCCTCCTTCTCGTCTCCACGATCGAAGTACCAGGAACCGTGGATCTGCAGGAAACTATCAGGAACAACTGCCGTGGCACCAGCTTCTTCCTTGAATAAGGTACTGTGTTCTGCTTCGAGGAACTAGGGTGAATCCCTTTTCTCCTTCTCCAAGGCTTGCCCTTGTCTTCCTTCCCTCTTATAACTTTTGCTTCCTCTGTTGACACTAGCCAAGTACTCCTGGCAACGTTGAATCTTGAACTGTCTGACTGTGTGATCCTCAACAACAGGAACCCGGTTCTACTTGACACTGGCCCCAGCCTATTGACTTTTGTATTTCTGTCAGCGAGTGCTCTCTGATTATGTCTTCCTTGACAAAAGTATTGCCTATGATTTTTGCCCCCAACTCTCTCTGGTTAGCCCAGGTGCTAAGTGTTTTTTTGTCCCGGTAACATTTCTTACCGTGGATATGCGTTTCTTTAATACGACCGAGCTGGCAAAAAGTGATCGCATATGTATTCCCAGTAACGTCTTTTGTTTCACAACACTGGTCCACCAAAAAATAAGGTACTTACCTTGAGTTATTCTGTGCCAAGAGAATTGGTTGTTTGTAGTGTATTTTACGTGTGGTTTTGAATTTATAGAAGTGTTGTGTTTTTACAGATGGTTTAAAAATAAATGTACTTATATTTTTTACCTGAAACCTTGAGTCTGTTTTTGCTTGAGTCACAGTAATTGTGGTCCCTGTGTGTAATCTCTACTACTGCTCACATACTCTTGAGATAGGCCTGGCTGCTCCGCTACTGCTACCACTTTAACATAGTAGTACAGGCTTGTACCAAAGGTGAACTTGTATTACCACTTGTAGTCTTAATTGTGTGTAGTGGTCCCTAAGGGCACTGCACAGGATTCTGCCTAACACTGGTGTACAGCGTTGAGGATTTGGAAGTAGAGTGATTACACTTAGAGTGCTGCTGTTGCTTGGGTTCAACTAACCACAAGGCTAAAACACCACTAATTCTTTTAACTAAGGATACCATGTCAAATATGGAAAACTACAGTGAAGATGGTCTCTTAAACTATACTGCTGAGGTTCTGAGAACCATGTGTAGAGAAAAGAATCTCTCTGGTAAATGAAAAAAATCTGAACTGGTTGCAAGGTTAATGGGAAAACAAAGTCTGGAGAGTGAGTCAGAAGGGCCTGCCCCTCCAGCAAATGTGTATACTGATTTTTCTGATTCTGAGAGTGTTGAGTTAGAAGAAGTAGATGGGTCCTTGTTAGGAAACCTTACAACTCCCTTACCTGCTCAGAAAGCACAAACTCTGTTCACAGGGACCCCCACAGGTCCTACACTTACTACTGAGTTTATTGCACTTGAGAAAATGAGACTTGAATTGGAAGTGAAACGTATTGATGCACAAACTGCCATGAAACATCAAGAGTTAAGGCTCAGAGAAATGGAGCTCAACCATGAACTAGAAATGAGGAAATTGTCTTTAGAAAATGCTTCTCTCCCAGAGTCTTCTAGGTCTTCAAGGAAACTTGATGTTTTGGATTGGTTAGCAATGTTTGAGTACAATCATGGGATTCAAGGTATCTCATGGAATCAGCTGATTCCTTGGCTTTTCTCTAGGCTTCCCCCTGTTGCAAGTGATGCTGTAATGGAGTTGGGGGAGGAGGATGAACATGATTATGAGTGTGTGAAGCTAGTATTAATAGCTAGATTTGGGAAGACCCCTTCCCAGTATCTTAAGAGGTTTAGAACCCTCAAAAAGCATGATGGTACCCCTTGGGCTACCTGGGTGTGTGAATGTTTGAAAAACCTAGATGGTTGGGTTAAGGGTTACAAAGTGAACACTTGTGAAGGTTTGAGGAATCTTGTAATGTTGGAGTCTATTTTTGATGTCTGCTCTCCTGAGCTTAGACAGCACTTGGCTGATTCAAAGGATATAGATCCTAAGAAGTTAGCAAAGGCTGCTGACTTGTGGGTTGCCAACAGGGCTACTCACAAGGATTCTGGGGCAACTCAGAAAAAGGAAGAGGGAAAGCAGTCAAAGAAAGACAACAAAGAGAATTCCAATAATTTCATTCCAAAAGTGGGCCACAAACATAACCAGGGTAAGCCACAAGGGAAACCTAATCAGGCTAGTCATCTGGTCCCAAACCAGATGGAGGTCAGAACAAACCCCCATTCCAGAAAGCATTTGGAAAATGCTTTGCTTGTGGGTCAACTGACCATGTGAAAAGGGATCCCAGATGTAAGGGTGAACCTTCAGGGGTCCACACTGTCTCCTTAGCCTTCTCCCAGGTCGATGAAGTACCTATAGCCAGTGGGAACTTTCAGTTACTAGCTGATGAGCCCATGAGAGTCTCAGCTAGTGTTTCTTAAGTATCCTTGGGTCGTTGGGAACAACAGAACTTAGATGTCAATAACTCAATCCCAGATAATACTAAAGTGTATTACAAAGATAGTGCCCTTGTGAATGGTCAGGAAACCCATGCCATCAGAGACACTGGAGCCGGCATAACTGTGGATGATGAATGTTTTTCAAGGTGGAGGATGTTGCTAAGGCACCAAAACACCTAACCAAGTTAGCTGGAGGCCCTGTGCAAATGCTTCCCCAGTTACCAGCTCTCATCCAGTGTAATGACATGACTGTCAGAATACCTGTAAGTGTGCAAAATAACGTACCTGGGAGGGTCCTGCTGGGTAATGACCTTAAAACTTTCGGAGTTGTGTCTAGTACCCCCAGGCATCCCAGCAAAAGGAAGCAGGAGCTCAAAAGGTGTCACGACCCTCGCCCAAAACGCCCTCTGGCAAACCCATTAGCCAGGTGGAGTCAGGACTCTGGCCTCTAGAGCCTGGCATCCTCTTCCAAAACCCTCTTGGGGCCAGTCCTGGTGCCTGTGGCGCCAGGCTCATACATCATGAAAAACAATGTGCTTGGGAACTACTTTATTGTGTTGTCAGCCAACATGGAGGCATCCACATAGCTTGGTTCCTTGGAACCAAGCTATGCGGTCTAGTGTTTTGGGTGTGGTAGCCTAGGGACTACTTTAGCTGGACTATTTTGTTGGGGCTATTTAAACCACACCCGAGCAAGACAACACACTTCGCGTTACTTTGCAGCTTGCAACGTGACGCTCACCGTGTCCAGATATACTCCCGAACCTCGGAGAAGCAGAACCTGCATAGAGACAAAAGGCACATCATTAGCAGCAGCATCTTACCTGCAATCTTAATCTGTAGTAACTCACAGCTCCTGAGAACAGCTTTCCTTGGATCTGCACACCTCCCGGACTGCACGACCTGAAAGAGGAAGATAGAGGCAACATTAAGAAAGCAGAAGAGACATTGCAAATTACGAACTGCTCAAAAGGCTTACCTGGCTGGTCGCCTCTCGGCTGGCACCACTCCGGAAAATTTCACACGCGCTGGTGAACACCCCGACCTGCAGGGAAAGAAGACAAAACAGGTTAGCAAAGGCCATCCATGCAGCGCTGCACATAGCGCTTACTTACCGCATCATAGCGCTCTTAAATCGCCATCATTTACCAGCGGGGCTCAACCAAGCCAGTTGGCCGCGCTGAAGCTCCGCATACCTAAGGGAGAAAAAGAGACATTATTAAACAAGAGAGGCATGCAGGATAGCAACAATACTAAAGAACAGCAATAAAACCTACCTGAACGATATCAAACGGGCCGGCGTCGGTGAAGTAACTGGACCGCACACGCCCACGTAAGACAACGCGCCCCTGCAAAGAAGGCAGGACGGAGAGCACGCCTAACTCTACCACAAGGTGAGGAGAGGGCCCCTGAGGGGCTGAAATCATACGGGGGTGGAGGGAGGATACTTACCCCGGTCGACCAGTCTTGAACACAGTCCTGCTGTATTTTCAGGCAGAACCTTTCCCGCAGACCACATTTTGGCAAAACTGAGAAGCATACCAGCGAGTAACCCGGCTGGGTGGCGTCCCTGTGGATACCAGGTGAGCGTACAGCCTACCGTAACAAATCCACCTGGGCGCCATGGGGACATCAGAAATGGACCAATTGGCCCAATTACTAGGAGAGCTTCGTGCTGAGGTTCATTCTGCCCGACAAGAGACTAATGCTCTCCGGAGGTACTTACTAGTGACCAAAGATCATACGGAGGAGATCAGTAGGCAGATCCTGCAATCACAGGCAGAGCAGGCTCCTCTGCCTGGGAGCAACCCACTGATGCAAAACCCCACCTTACCATCTACTACCCCCACTCCAGTACAGATCACGTTACCTGGAACAGTTCCCCTGGCACCACCGAAAAGGTTCTCAGGCGACCCACGGAAGTATGCGGCATTCATCAATCAGTGTCGCCTTCATTTTCTTTGTAGGCCTGGAGTATTTCCAAACAACTAAGCTCGGGTAGCTTTTGTCTTATCATACATGAGTGGTAGTGCAGCAGATTGGTCGGTGCCGTTGGTGACCCATGACGATCCTCTATTACATGACGTTGGGGGGTTCCACAGAGAAATGGAAAAACATTTTTTGCTCGCCATACCCAGGAATAAGCAGTAGACAATGAACTCTTGTCCTTCCGACTGGGGAATCAGGACTTGCTAACGTACATTGCTACCTTCAACAGACTGGTTGCCGAAGCTAGGTGACCAGAAAACAAAAGAACCACGTTATTCTATCGAGGCTTATGAGGCGAATTAAAGGACATCTTAGCCCAGGTGGTTGATCCACCCAGAGACTGTGCCGAGTTCATAAATCTGGTCATGCAGCTAGACCACCGGTTGCAGGACCAAAAAGCAGACTGCTCTAAGACGGACCCTCAGACCGTGTATGTTCGACCAGGGGAAAACACACCCCGTGTACCTGAAAATGCTGTAGAACCCATGCAGATTGGAGGGATACAGCCTCCATTAACAAAACAAGAACGGGACAAAAGAAGACAACAACAACTTTGTTTGTATTGTGCGAAACCAGGACATTTCCTGAAGGACTGTCCAGTAAAACCCCCAAGAAGAACAGTCGGGGCTACAGAGATGGATGAAGCTAAGGAATCGGAAAACTACCAAGCTCGACAAATGTAGAGGTCATTTTGTCGAGTGAGAAGAAAGAGTTGCTGACCTCGCACTTTGCAATACCAGTTATCTTAATTAACCACCAACAGTCGTCAAGAATGCATGCCGTTGAAGCATATCGATAGCGAAGCAGTTGGAAATTATATTGTTCAAGAACTGGCAGCAGAGACGGGGCTTCCTTTGTGTTCCAAGCCAACTATGGACAAGGTAACTACCGTGGATGGGACAGAAATCGCTTCCAGACCAGTAACCCAGTGCACAGCCAGGGTAACCTTGCTGTGCCAGGACGGACATCGGGCATCTATTTCATTTGATCTCATCAGGGCACCTCAGTTCAGGCTAATACTAGGGATGCCATGGTTGGTTGCTCACAACCCTTTGATAGACTGGCGGCCATGAAAATTAACCTTCCCTGGTGACTGCTCCCCTGCCTGCTATTACCAAGAGGAGAAACCTGACATCTGTATCCCCATGACTCCGGAGCGACAATATCAACCCTGGGAGCAACTAATATCTTGCCAAGTGAATACCATGATTTCCAGGATGTATTCCGAAAGGACCAAGCCAATACATTGCCGCCGCACAGGCCCTATGACTGTCAGATCGACCTTGTTCCTGGTGCACAAATCCCTTGAGGCAGGATCTACGCTCTCACAGAACCGGAAAACCTTCATTTGAAATCCTATTTAGACCAGTACCTTGCAAATGGATGTATCCGTCCTTCGAAGTCCCCTCGCGCCAGTCCTTTGTACCGAAAAAGGAAGGAGACTTGAGAACCTGTATTGACTACTGCGCATTGAACCAGATCACCGTGAAGAACCGCTACCCTTTGCCACTGATCCCTGAGATGCTAGACCAAGTTAAAGAGGCCCAGATTTATACCAAATTGGACCTTCGAGGAGCGTACCACCTGGTCTGAGTCAGAAAAGGAGATCAATGGAAAACAGCCTTCCGTACTAAGTACAGCTTGTTTGAATATCAAGTCATGCCTTTTGGGTTATGCGCTCCTGCAGCATTCCAATATTTCATGAATTACATCTTAAGGGAGTTAATTGATGTGTGCGCCTTAGTGTACATAGACGACATCTTAGTATACTCAGCCTCGGAACAAGATCACGTCTGGCACGTTCATTCAGTCCTCACCAAGCTCCGTCAACATCGCTTGTTTGCAAAGCTTGAAAATGCTTTTTTCACGTCACCGAAGTAGAGTTTCTTGGTTTTATCCTTACTCCAGGAGGCATCAGAATGGACATGCACAAGGTAGATGCCATTCTGAAATGGCCTTCACCGACGTCTCTGAAAGGAGTACAAAGCATGCTGGGCTTTGCAAACTTCTACCGCCGGTTCATCCCAGACTTCTCTCAGGTTGTGCACCCAATCACAGTACTATTACGAAAAAACGATAAAAAGTTTGCTTGGACCGAAGAAGCAGAAGAAGCCTTTCAGGAACTTAAACAAAGGTTTACCTCCGCTCCAATCCTGCGACATCCTTGTCCAGACCTCCCTTATGTCATTGAAACTGATGCGTCCAGTCTCGCAATGGGGGCTGTCCTTTCACAGAGAGACCCGGAAACTGGCCAGCTACATCCTGTGGCCTTCTGGTCGAAAAAGTTCTCACCTCCAGAGATTAATTATGCCATCACGGACAAGGAGCTCCTGGCTATCAAATCTGCCTTTAAAGCCTGGAGACACTACCTTCTTGGGGCCAGACACACCATTACAGTCATCACAGACAACCGAAACCTGTAATATCTCAAAACAGCCAAGGTCCAGTCCTGACACCAATTACGGTGGGCACTTTTCATCGCTGAATATGATTATGTAATCACATTTCAACCAGGAGTCAGAAACGGAAAGGCGGGTGCCTTATCTCGCATGGGCATAGATGAAATGGTATGTACAACTCCAGACCCAGTACCTATTATACCTGAAGACAAACTCTTGGGTATCACGACAGCCTTAACACAAGCAGAACTACGGAAAGAAATCCAACGGACAATGAATCCTGATGCCTTCCTCGCATGGCAAACTCAAGGAGAACAATATACCATCAAGGACCATCTTCCCTTTTTTAGGGATCGCCTATATGTACCCAAGGAGGAATTACAACAGCATATTATTTAAAACTATCACGATTCACTGATCGAAGGGCATCCTGGGATCACCAAAACCCTAGCTAAGGTGAAAGAGAACTTTTGGTGGCCTACCTGGCGTAAGGACATCATTCAGTATATTCAGTCCTGCGGTGTCTGCGCACAAAATAAATCACAGAAACAAAAACCATCTGGTCTCCTACAACCATTGGACATTCCTCCAGTTCCATGGCACACTCTTTCCCTTGACTTCATCATTGATCTACCTCCAAGCCAAGGGTTCAACACCATCCTTGTAGTTGTGGACTTATTCTCAAAGATGGCCCATTTTATTCCTCTCAAAGGCCTCCCAGATGCAGCCACTTTAGCAAAAGTGTTCCTGGAGGGCGTGATTAAGCTACATGGCTTCCCTTAAGTTCTAGTCTCTGATCGAGGCAGCCAGTTTGTTTCTAACTTCGGGAAAAAATGTTGTGCAATGGCGCAGATCGATGTTCGGCTATCTACCAGTCACCATCCCCAAACGGACGGCCAAACCGAGAGAACCAATCAGACACTCGAGCAATATTTACGGTGCATGCTACAACACGAACAAAGGAATTGGAAAGACCTACTATGGATAGCCGAATATGCATATAACAATTCTTTGCATTCAAGCATGGGACAAACACCCTTCTATACCCTTTATGGCAGACATCCACGTACGTCTGAACTAGACCTTCCAGCCAGCTTGGAAATGCCAGCGGTAAAGACTCTACACACAAACATTACTCAGGCTTTCAAAAGGGCAAAGGAACATCTTATTCATGCCAAAGAAAAACAAAAGATATTTGCCGTCCAACACTGGAAAAAGGCCCCTGATTATCAAGTAGGAGACAAAGTTTGGTTAGCCGCTAAATTCGTACCCATCAAGGGAACCCGGACCTTTCATCCCAGATTCTTAGGACCCTATACCATTAAGGCAATTATCAACCCAGTAGCCGTGAAACTGGATTTACCACCTAATCTACAAATCCACCTGGTATTTCATGTGTCCCTCCTGAAACCAATGCAACCCGGCACACGGATTGGGACACCACCTAAACCCATACTTGTTGACCGAGAACCAGAATTCGAAGTCAAAGATATCTGGGACTCTAAATGCTCTAGGACCAAGCTATATTATCTCGTCGATTGGAAAGGACTTGGACCACAAGATAGATCCTGGGAGAATATCCACGCACCACATCTAATCAGGAAATTCCATCGAAACTTCCCAACCAAACCTGGGCCAGACAGAAGGAACACCATGGGAGGGGCCTTAGGGGGGAGTGCTGTGACGACCCTCGCCCAAAACCCCCTCTGGCAAACCCATTGGCCAGGTGGAGTCAGGACTCGGGCTTCTAGAGCCTGGCATCCTCTTCCAAAACCCTCTTGGGGCCAGTCTTGGCACCTGTGGTGCCAGGCTCATACATCATGAAAAACAATGTGCTTGGGAACTACTTTATTGTGTTGTCAGCCAACATGGAGGCATCCAAATAGCTTGGTTCCTCAGAACCAAGCTATGCGGTCTAGTGTTTTAGGTGTGGTAGCCTAGGGACTACGTTACCGCAACTATTTTGTTGGGGCTATTTAAACCACACCCGAGCAAGACAACACGCTTTGTGTTACTTTGCAGCTTGCAACGTGACGCTCACTGTGTCCAGCTATACTCCCGAACTTCGGAGAAGCAGAACCTGCATGGAGACAAAAGGAACATCATTAGCAGCAGCAGGTTACCTGCAGTCTTCATCTTTAGTTACTCGCAGCTCCTGAGAACAGCTTTCCTTGGATCTGCACGCCTCCCGGACTGCACGACCTGAAAGAGGAAGATAGAGGCAACATTAAGAAAGCAGAAGAGACATTGCAAATTGCGAACTGCTCAAAAGGCTTACCTGGCTGGTCGCCTCTCGGCTGGCACCACTCCGGAAAATTCCACACGCGCTGATGAACACCGCAACCTGCAGGGAAAGAAGACAAAACAGGTTAGCAAAGGCAAGCCATTGCAGCGCTGCGCATAGCGCTTACTTACCACATCATAGCACTCTTAAAGCGCCATCATTTACCAGCGGGGCTCAACCAAGCCAGTTCGCCGCGCTGAAGCTCTGCATACCTAAGGGAGAAAAAGAGACATTATTATACAAGAGAGGCATGCAGGATAGCAACAATACTAAAGAGCAGCAATAAGACCTACCTGAACGATATCAAACGGCCGGCACAAGTGAAGTAACTGGACAGCACACGCCCACGAAAGACAACACGCCCTGCAAAGAAGGCAGGACGGAGAGCAGGCCTAACTCTACCACAAGGTGAGGAGAGGACCCCTGAGTGGCTGAAATCATACGGGGATGGAGTGAGGATACTTACCCCGGTCGGCCAGTCTTGAACACAGTCCTCCTGTATTTTCAGGCAGAACCTTCCCCTCAGACCACATCTTGGCAAAACTGAGAAGCATACCAGTGAGTAGCCCATATGGGTGGCATCCCTGTGGATACCAGGTGAGCGTAACAGAAGCAGGAGCTCAAAACCTCTCCTAGGGAGAGAACCTTGAGAGGCTCTCCTGGGGACATGATAGAGGAAACTATCACCCCAAATCCACAGGACTTACTTACTGCTATTGCAGGACAAGACAAAACAAAGGGGAAACCTAAGTCTACCAGCAAGAAACCAGCAAGCACTCCTGTGCCCAGAAGGACCTCTCCAAGACTGTCTAAAGGCACATCTGTGACTCCTCCACCAGCTGAGGCTGAGTGTGAGGTTCAACTCTGTATGGTTCAACTAGATACTGAGGAATCAGATCTAGAAGAAGATCTTAACTTGGTTGGAGATCTTGACCCTGTTATGCATCCTGAACTGCAGTCTTTACTGGCAGAAGGTGGACTCAACAGGCTCACCAAAATCTGTACACAAGCACTTAACAGCACTTAACAACGATGTGCACAATGTGCTTACGCCTTTAAAAGTGCCAATGACGAGTATGCTCGTCCTTTTTGCATAGACTTGCATAATATCCTGGCATTTAAGGGGTTTAAGGTGAGTGTAAAAGTATACTAATGGGGAAAAGCAACTAATTACAGGGCCCTGGAAATGTTATGTCTGAAACATTTTTCTTGGGTGAGGGTGAGAGGTAAATCAGTCTCCCTTTAAACTATAGAGAAAACATAGTTCTACCTACACAGACACACACACACACACACACGCACACATGTAGATAAACTGTGTACTGAGCAGGATGCAACATTAATAATTAACATCTATCTCCGCAATCTAATGTTTAGCAGGAGCAAACTACCTGACAGAGATGGAAGTGCAAATGCAATCATTGGTAAAGATCTATTCTGAGCACATTATTTCCAACTCGTCAGTTCTTGTTTTGAGAGTCTTTTTTTAAATGTACTTCCCTACAGGGTTCTATGAAAAACACACAAAACCACAGAAGGCATGTTTTACTTGTACATATTTCAATTAGGTGCATAATTAATTGTTAGGGAGAATTCTCATTCAAGGGCTAATGTCCCTTACCTAGTGAGTCCCCCAGCAGCTTTGCTGGATTTCTGGAGTTTATTATTTTCCACTTGGTAAGAGTGTGAGCTTTTCCCCAACTCTTACCTGTGTTTTGCCATCATCCGTTTTTGTGATTGTGGACTCTGGAGCACACCACTTAAGTAGCCCCACTCTTTTGTGTGTTACTCAGCACCTTCAGTGCAGTGACACAGGGTTGTCTTTGAGACTTCCCACCGACTCCATTTCTGGGGATGACTACTGTGCCCCAGAAAAGGGTAAAGTTGCCATTAACTTTACACAGTCAAAATAACCACAGATCTAGTACACCCCATCTTACATGGAGTATTGGAAAGGGTTAATCCTTAGCCTTTTTTATCTTTCCCTCCTGGAGCATTGTTTTGCTCTTTTAACGTTTAGACTTGGCTGGTGGCAGTGGTATCTACCCTAACCTTTCTACGCGATTATACTATATAAATGTGGTATTGTTTTAGGCTATTATATTAGCCTCGAACATAAACCTGCTTGACCAAATACTCTTTCTTTTGGCTCCGGTCGGGTTTATTTACCATTTCTTTTTGTTAAATTCCTTCTTGTGTTTTACTTTGCGCGGCAAACCAGGTTTGCCTTCTTTGTTCACCGTCTTTTGGCGGGCTTCTGCCAAGAATCCCTCCTATGGGCGCCGGAGTGTCTAGGTGGGCTGAATGTGAGGGAGGGGTGTAGTCACCCCCTGCACAGGGTATCCTAGGAAACCAAAGTCGGACTTTGCCATGATTGGCTGAGGTGGTTGTCCGGGCTGGACAACCCCCCTGCTGGGTGATTGACAGCCAGGCTGTGTGAATGGGGGATCTTCGTATAAAAGGCAGGGCTCTAGGCCTGGAAGTCAGAGTCGCCAATGGAACTACAAGGAACCAAAGAGAAGCGGAGAAGACGGCTGCTGCAATACCCATCCCGGTGAAGCCCTGCTGCAGTCCTGAGCTATCTACCCTTCGACGACCAGAGAAGATCCAGTCCGGAGTCTTCTTCCCTTGAGCCTGGTGGGGTCAACCAGCTCATCTTCCACAGCCAGAGGATTCTCTTTGTGGTCGAAATCGCTGCACACTTCTGTAGTGGTCCGGATAGCCATCTGAAGAGCCTCTCCTGTTTTTAAAGGAGCGCAAGTTTTATTCACAGTCGCTGCTGCTGGCTTCATTCCTGAGTGGTGCAGACCCCTCCAAACGTCCTCCTTCTCGTCTCCACGATCGAAGTACCAGGAACCGTGGATCTGCAGGAAACTATCAGGAACAACAGCCGTGGCACCAGCTTCTTCCTTGAATAAGGTACTGTGTTCTGCTTCGAGGAACTAGGGTGAATCCCTTTTCTCCTCCTCCAAGGCTTGCCCTTGTCTTCCTTCCCTCTTATAGCTTTTGCTTCCTCTGTTGACACTAGCCAAGTACTCCTGGCAACGTTGAATCTTGAACTGTCTGACTGTGTGATCCTCAACAACAGGAACCCGGTTCTACTTGACACTGGCCCCAGCCTATTGACTTTTGTATTTCTGTCAGCGAGTGTTCTCTGATTATGTCTTCCTTGACAAAAGTATTGCCTATGATTTTTGCCCCCAACTCTCTCTGGTTAGCCCAGGTGCTAAGTGTTTTTTTGTCCCGGTAACATTTCTTACCGTGGATATGCGTTTCTTTAATACGACCGAGCTGTCAAAAAGTGATCGCATATGTATTCCCAGTAACGTCTTTTGTTTCACAACACTGGTCCACCAAAAAATAAGGTACTTACCTTGAGTTATTCTGTGCCAAGAGAATTGGTTGTTTGTAGTGTATTTTACGTGTGGTTTTGAATTTATAGAAGTGTTGTGTTTTTACAGATGGTTTAAAAATAAATGTACTTATATTTTTTACCTGAAACTTTGAGTCTGTTTTTGCTTGAGTCACAGTAATTGTGGTCCCTGTGTGTAATCTCTACTACTGCTCACATACTCTTGAGATAGGCCTGGCTGCTCCGCTACTGCTACCACTTTAACATAGTAGTACAGGCTTGTACCAAAGGTGAACTTGTATTACCACTTGTAGTCTTAATTGTGTGTAGTGGTCCCTAAGGGCACTGCACAGGATTCTGCCTAACACTGGTGTACAGCGTTGAGGATTTGGAAGTAGAGTGATTACACTTAGAGTGCTGCTGTTGCTTGGGTTCAACTAACCACAAGGCTAAAACACCACTAATTCTTTTAACTAAGGATACCATGTCAAATATGGAAAACTACAGTGAAGATGGTCTCTTAAACTATACTGCTGAGGTTCTGAGAACCATGTGTAGAGAAAAGAATCTCTCTGGTAAATGAAAAAAATCTGAACTGGTTGCAAGGTTAATGGGAAAACAAAGTCTGGAGAGTGAGTCAGAAGGGCCTGCCCCTCCAGCAAATGTGTATACTGATTTTTCTGATTCTGAGAGTGTTGAGTTAGAAGAAGTAGATGGGTCCTTGTTAGGAAACCTTACAACTCCCTTACCTGCTCAGAAAGCACAAACTCTGTTCACAGGGACCCCCACAGGTCCTACACTTACTACTGAGTTTATTGCACTTGAGAAAATGAGACTTGAATTGGAAGTGAAACGTATTGATGCACAAACTGCCATGAAACATCAAGAGTTAAGGCTCAGAGAAATGGAGCTCAACCATGAACTAGAAATGAGGAAATTGTCTTTAGAAAATGATTCTCTCCCAGAGTCTTCTAGGTCTTCAAGGAAACTTGATGTTTTGGATTGGTTAGCAATGTTTGAGTACAATCATGGGATTCAAGGTATCTCAGGGAATCAGCTGATTCCTTGGCTTTTCTCTAGGCTTCCCCCTGTTGCAAGTGATGCTGTAATGGAGTTGGGGGAGGAGGATGAACATGATTATGAGTGTGTGAAGTTAGTATTAATAGCTAGATTTGGGAAGACCCCTTCCCAGTATCTTAAGAGGTTTAGAACCCTCAAAAAGCATGATGGTACCCCTTGGGCTACCTGGGTGTGTGAATGTTTGAAAAACCTAGATGGTTGGGTTAAGGGTTACAAAGTGAACACTTGTGAACACTTGTGAAGGTTTGAGGAATCTTGTAATGTTGGAGTCTATTTTTGATGTCTGCTCTCCTGAGCTTAGACAGCACTTGGCTGATTCAAAGGATATAGATCCTAAGAAGTTAGCAAAGGCTGCTGACTTGTGGGTTGCCAACAGGGCTACTCTGGTTACTGGTCGCGTCGGAAGCGGCCTCGTCACGCCACTTGCTGGATTCTGAGTGTGTGTGTCGGTAGGTGCGGCTTGACGCCTTGACGCCTTGACGCTGGTAACGAAGTCGTAGGGTGCTTTTTTCTAACATCAACCAGCACCGTACGACGAGGCGAAGCGGGCGCAGCGCAGCGCTAGTAACCAGGACGGACGCTGCGCTGGAGAGGGGGCTGCAGAGGGCTGTGGAGGGCCGGAAGAGAAGAGAGCCGTGAAGCCGAGGTGAGCTACCCACAACCTCTGGCTGGGACGGGGACGAATGTGGCAGAGGTGAGACCCTGTAAGCGGTGACACGGAGGATTCGGGGGATCGAGCTGGGATCTGCCTCGCCCCTAGCCCCTCTCACCTCTCACCGCGACCCTCAGCCCCTCTAACCCCTCCTCCCCCCCCCTCCCCCCTCCACCTGGGGTCGAAATAGGGATTGGGGAAAGCTGAGAGAGGCGAAAGTGGAGCGGAGCTGAGCCTAGTTGTTCTGAGGCTCAGACAGCTCCCGAGTTCTAATAAATCGCGTTGACGTGTGCAGCGAAGGAGAGGCATAGTGAGTGGCGCCATAGGGGATTGAGCAGGGAATCTCCTTGCCCCCGGCCCCCCCTCGTACCGCCCCTCTCCCCCCTCCCCCCCTCCCCCTCAAATTGGCAAAAGAACCTTCTGTGTTATCCTCTGCCTGGTGGCCTCTACTTCTTACCTTTTGGCACACGTGGCCTGCCATTGCATCCAGCACTGTTGCCTGAACCTCTGTACATCAGTTGACAACTTCATAACGGGAACTTTTGCATATTCCCCTTGCCTCACTACCTGCTCTGCCTGTATGTAGAACAACGGCATGCTAGTCAGAGTTTAGGGTAGATGCAACTTAAAGACACAGGCCTCATACTGTGAACCGGGAAAATCTTCGGACATTTTTATCGAGCCTAGGACACAACAGTTTTTCACACTAATTGAAAGCTCTACTTGTGTCCTTATAGCAACGGCGCTAACTACCTGAGGATCTGCTCAATTACCCCTAAGATATCCCGCTTGTGCTCCCTAGCGTTTTTGAAAGAACTAAGGGAATATCATATACCATCAGCTAAAAACAACCCTATTGGACATATTGCCCACGGTACATTCCCCTTCTACCCTGATCCGACAAGGTAGCGAATAGCATCACTATGCTAACTGTCAAGAAGTGTTCTGCCACGAGATACAACCTTCGGAATCAGAAGGACAGAACCTCTACCACAGGGCCGAACAAGGGTAAGGGCATGAAAACTGTTCCAAAGGAAAGAGGAATCATCACTGATTTTTTCCCACCTCCATCTACTTCAAATACCATAAATCCATCGCTAAGCGAGGAGAAGGAGCCGAGTATTCACAGCAGAACGAACAATTCAGCGAGCCTAGGGGAGAGTATAATTGACAACAACTCATTGCTTGACCTCTGTCTCTCTATGCAGAGAGCCATGACTCCGCTACCGCGAAGCAGCACAAGCAATCAAATCAATAGTTACCAACCCCAGACGACAACTTCGCAACGGGAAGCGATAGATAGATTATCTGCTTCCCCTAACCTTGCTGTTCACTTAGGGTCTCAGGAATCTGAAAAAAACAGTGACCTCAGAGAAGGCAGCACGAACCTGGGGGATTTGCAAGCATCTGTTGCATCTGTACAATTTGCATTAAATATTCTACTGAAGATGTGCGGGAAGATACTTGACGTTACTCTCGCAATCGCAACAAGCGATACTGAGAAAAACAACCCAATGGAGAATGAGCCGGAACCCATCAACATTAATACGCAAGATGGCACTGACTTTGGGACCCAGGACCCAAACATTACCAATAATTTGGAAATCTACCTCTCACGTAAACAGAAACGCCTGACAAAAAAGGCGATTGGAAGAAGAAAGCGTCAAACTGCAACGATCATACTACCAGACACAGCAGAGACAGCGGAGGAAATCTTGAGGCCAACAGTAGGTAGCACTCCCAAAAAAGGACAGAGAAAAGTCAAACGGAGAGCGGCACGGGCACGCAAACGCACTGCAGCAAAAGAAGGAAAGCTCACTAGCTGGCTTATTAATGACAAATGCAATACCTCTAAAATAACAGCGGCTCCAGAATCAGAATCCTCTTTATATGAAAAAGAACAGGATGCAAATATATCCCAGAATAACACAAATAACATATCAGTCATCCCAATACCCTTGATCAACGAGCCTCAATCAACAACAACATCACCAGCTGAGGAAAAGGGTAACCTTATGGTACCTAGAGGCGGAAGAATCTGCCTGATTAAAAATCTCTATCAATCTAGCAACCACGTCTGGATTACCAGATCAGCATTAATGATCAGATTACATACCATTCCGCAGCTGAGAGTACTACGATCTGAGGATTTTGCATTTGTTGAACCATTAGAAGTGACGAACTCAAGCACATCGGCCCTTCACTGCAAATTTCTAGCCACTGCAGAACTACTGCGTAACTTTAAAACCAACCTGAGGGAAGTTGACCTGGAAATAGATGTTGACCCGAATATCACCGATCCACAGTGGCCGACCCAGATATCAAATTCAACTATGGAAGAAAGAACCATAATACAGCTACCTAAAGATGACTCTGTACAGTTGGTAGACATACAGAAGGTCCTTAAATGGCTAATAGAGTCCCTACCAAAAACAACAGCAAACCGATGAGATCAAACCATTATTTCTTGGAACTGCCGGGGATTCAGCCATCTGCTATCGCCTGATGGCTCAATGCCCTTACTAATGGGCCATACCTGTATATGTTTACAAGAGACGTGGCTTACCTCCCGAGCCTTACTAAATGGGTACACTATACACCAGGAATTAGCAAAAAAGGGACCAAGGGGAAGACCATATGGAGGTCTATTAACTGGCATCCTGCATCCGCTAAGATCCATCCGCATTCATACGAAAATGGACAAATTCATACTGGCAGTGGAACTGGAGCTCCCTGGCGAAGATAAAACGGAACACATCCTCCTGGTTAACATATATAATCCATTTGAATCTACTCAGAGCGAGATAATCCAGGAAGCTTGCCATGAACTGTTGATCAATTGGCTGATGGAGCCACAGAAAAATATGGTTATCTTTTTTGGTGATTTTAATTGCCACTTAATTGGTGAGCCGAGCACCAGTAACAACCCCCTGCTGAAGCAAATAGGCAAATTGAAACATGGAAGTGTAAATGCGGAGGGACAACTATGATTCAACTTTTTTAAATCATGGAACTTTGAACTATTAAATGGCAGAACCATCAGTGACTATCCGGGAAAAGCAACATGGAGAAACTTCATAGCCAGTAGTACATTGGACTATATGTACACAAGTCCTACCATGACCACCTGGGTCACAGATATGAAGATCAAAGATAATGATTGGAGCGACCATGCTATTCTTACACTCTCTTTCAATTATATCACACAATTTACATCGTATAAACCTATTGGTGAGCTGAAGACGAATCACGCTCTCTCCAAGATACGATGGTCTGACAGCAATATTAAACGAGCCATAGAATATACAATTAACTACCCAAATCTGTGTCATATAGAACTCTTGGCCATGACCAGCAAGGAGATCGAAGAATGGATCGCAGCATTCTCTAACACCTATGCAGCGACTAAAATAATTATGCGGGCCCCTGAGACCAAGACCACGAATATATTTGATATCGAAATCAGAGATGCCAAACGAACTTTAAGAGCTGACCTGAGGAAATTACGTAAAGCTTCCACTACACTGCACAACTACCTAACTCTAAGCAAGAAGCTAAAAAATGCCTACAGAACATGGCTAAAACTGAAACGCTATGCAACAAAATTGCTCAAATGGCAAACAACAGTCCAAACGTTATGTACGGGTAACTCCCGAACTATATGGGGTCTATTGAGCACGGCTCGGGGTGACACCAGCATCCCCTTAACTAACTCAATTGGCATCAGTCAATGGGAGCAATTCTTGAAAACCCGGAACGGCACGGACCAGGTAAAGATACAGGAGAGGATGCCCCAGGATCCACCTTTGTTCCCTTTCAAAGTGTCAGTTGAATCTCTGATTACTAGGATAAAAAAGCTCAAATCTTCAAGAGCTCCGGGACCTAACGGCTTAGCAAATGTAGTACTAAAGAGCAACCCGGAATATTGGGCAGAGGTACTCAAGATCCTCTTTGAAAAGATTCTGAAGGAAGGTAAAATCCCAGAATCCTGGCAGACGGCAATCTTGATCCCTGTATACAAGAGAGGTGACCGCTCAGATCCTGGAAATTACCGTCTACTCTCAATGTTGGACTGCACGGGCAAACTATTTGCAGCATATCTTCTTCAGGAACTCCAAACATGGGCAGACAGAGAAAAGATCCTTGATTGTTTCCAATGTGGATTTAGAAGCGGATATTCCACTACACATAACTTGGTAGTAATGGACATTCTCTGCAACAAGGCTAGAACATCAGGTAACCCACCTCTATATGCCTTGTTCATAGATTTTAAGTCCGCCTTTGATTTAGTCCCCAGGGAACTACTTTGGGCCAAACTTGAAAAACTGGGATGCCCTAAAGCAATACTATATTATCTCAAGTTATTGCATTACAATACCACAGTTTCCCTGAAGTTGGACGCAAAAGGGAATATGACCAGCAAGATCAACCAAAACTGTGGCGTGAAACAAGGATGTGTTACGGCACCCATATTGTATAACCTGTTTGTCCATGATATACCTAAAGCGCTATCACTGGAAAACAATTGCCCCCCTAAGATTGGATCCACCCACTGTGTAGTGCTAGCATACGCTGACGATTTAGTCATCTTGGACCACACTATCAGCGGCATTCGTAGATCAGCTGAGGCACTATGGACCTATACTCAAGCCAACGGGCTGGCTATTAATCTAAATAAAACACAGATGGTAATGTTCAGCTCCAAGAAGATAGCAAGAACAGGTCTAAACATATATGGGACGGCAATCAAATATACCCCATATTATAGATACCTGGGTGTCGAGATTGAGCACAAGGGGCATTATACCATCTGTAAACATATTAGAACTTCAAGAGCTGCCCAAGTAACAGCACTTATTCATCGCTTTTCTACAACTCACTGTGGCTATACCATCTGGGCAGCACGCCAACTATACCTACAGGTCTTAACACCAATGATAACCTATGGCCTGGAGGCATTGCAATTGATAGAACTAGACTGGCTTCAAATCCTCGAAGGAAAATTTTGGAAAAAAATACTCGGTCTTCCGGGTTGCATCCCAATGGCCATCCTTAGATTAGAGCTCGGCCTCACTTCCTGGAAGTCTCTTGTACTCAGGAAGAGAGCCGAATTATACCTAAAAGCAACACCGGATACAGCTAATTTACTGTTAGCGGCGATTCATTGTGAAATTAACAAAGCAGCCTCATATCCTTTTATGAAAAAGAACATCGTTAAATATCTTGAAGAGATCGGTTGGACCCAAAAACAACAAGAGGTCTCCATTCCTGTACTGAGAGCGTTAACTAAGAAATCTGAATTGCACGATTGGATTAGCAACTTTGCACATTTGGAAAATCTAAAGCGCTATAAATTTGTGCAATTCATGAATTACACTCTCAAGAAGCCGTTGCCTTATCTGAATCTATGCCCTTCGCCACGGCTACGTCGTTTTATCCTTATGTTAAGGATCGATCAGTTGCCTGTACTAGCCATAAGTGGGATTAAGAATAATCTCCCCTCACCCGAACGTTTCTGCAGGCTATGTAAGGACAAAACGAAATCAGAAACGGGCAAACATGTTCTTACCAGATGTGTCGCTATGATAAAGGTCTACACATCATTTTACATAGATTTTGTCCATAATATGGAACATGTCGGTAGTAATGAATTCTGGCAAAGAGCCGTTAATGCAAAGGGAAACGGAATGAAATTCTACATTGCCGTGTATAATGTTTGGACGATTATTGAGAAATCATTGGGCATAACCATATAGCGAACTGTCAACTCATGGATGGTCACCTCCTTTTATCATGGGAAAGTTTCTATTAGGATAAAACTCTCTATAACTTTCCCATCAGCAATAGGTATTTGGACTTGTAGTCTTCAATATGTAAAGGCATTAATATTCATCTACTGGTGGATTATGAACACATCTGTATATTCTTTTAATTTTGAACTCTGAATGTAACTCATTTCACTCTTTACTCTTAATTGTTTTATTTTCTTCTTTTCTTTTTTCTCTTTCTTGTTTATTTTTTCTAAATTTGCTTTTTATGTTACTATTTTTCTTTTTTCTTTTTATTTATTTAATATGTCAGTATTTACTTTTATGACCATTGTCTTATTTTTGTTGAATGTAATTTCTTATGTTATGTGAAAAGCTTATAATAAGCTGTAACACATTAATAATAAATTAAACAAGGATTCTGGGGCAACTCAGAAAAAGGAAGAGGGAAAGCAGTCAAAGAAAGACAACAAAGAGAATTCCAATAATTTCATTCCAAAAGTGGGCCACAAACATAACCAGGGTAAGCCACAAGGGAAACCTAATCAGGCTAGTCATCTGGTCCCAAACCAGATGGAGGTCAGAACAAACCCCCATTCCAGAAAGCATTTGGAAAATGCTTTGCTTGTGGGTCAACTGACCATGTGAAAAGGGATCCCAGATGTAAGGGTGAACCTTCAGGGGTCCACACTGTCTCCTTAGCCTTCTCCCAGGTCGATGAAGTACCTATAGCCAGTGGGAACTTTCAGTTACTAGCTGATGAGCCCATGAGAGTCTCAGCTAGTGTTTCTTAAGTGTCCTTGGGTCGTTGGGAACAACAGAACTTAGATGTCAATAACTCAATCCCAGATAATACTAAAGTGTATTACAAAGATAGTGCCCTTGTGAATGGTCAGGAAACCCATGCCATCAGAGACACTGGAGCCGGCATAACTGTGGATGATGAATGTTTTTCAAGGTGGAGGATGTTGCTAAGGCACCAAAACACCTAACCAAGTTAGCTGGAGGCCCTGTGCAAATGCTTCCCCAGTTACCAGCTCTCATCCAGTGTAATGACATGACTGTCAGAATACCTGTAAGTGTGCAAAATAACGTACCTGGGAAGGTCCTGCTGGGTAATGACCTTAAAACTTTCGGAGTTGTGTCTAGTACCCCCAGGCATCCCAGCAAAAGGAAGCAGGAGCTCAAAAGGTGTCACGACCCTTGCCCAAAACGCCCTCTGGCAAACCCATTAGCCAGGTGGAGTCAGGACTCGGGCCTCTAGAGCCTGGCATCCTCTTCCAAAACCCTCTTGGGGCCAGTCCTGGTGCCTGTGGCGCCAGGCTCATACATCATGAAAAACAATGTGCTTGGGAACTACTTTATTGTGTTGTCAGCCAACATGGAGGCATCCACATAGCTTGCTTCCTTGGAACCAAGCTATGCGGTCTAGTGTTTTGGGTGTGGTAGCCTAGGGACTACTTTAGCTGGACTATTTTGTTGGGGCTATTTAAACCACACCCGAGCAAGACAACACACTTCGCGTTACTTTGCAGCTTGCAACGTGACGCTCACCGTGTCCAGATATACTCCCGAACCTCGGAGAAGCAGAACCTTCATAGAGACAAAAGGCACATCATTAGCAGCAGCATCTTACCTGCAATCTTAATCTGTAGCTACTCACAGCTCCTGAGAACAGCTTTCCTTGGATCTGCACACCTCCCGGACTGCACGACCTGAAAGAGGAAGATAGAGGCAACATTAAGAAAGCAGAAGAGACATTGCAAATTACGAACTGCTCAAAAGGCTTACCTGGCTGGTCGCCTCTCGGCTGGCACCACTCCGGAAAATTTCACACGCACTGGTGAATACCCCGACCTGCAGGGAAAGAAGACAAAACAGGTTAGCAAAGGCCATCCATGCAGCGCTGCACATAGCGCTTACTTACCGAATCATAGCGCTCTTAAAGCGCCATCATTTACCAGCGGGGCTCAACCAAGCCAGTTGGCCGCGCTGTAGCTCCGCATACCTAAGGGAGAAAAAGAGACATTATTAAACAAGAGAGGCATGCAGGATAGCAACAATACTAAAGAACAGCAATAAGACCTACCTGAACGATATCAAACGGGCCGGCGTCGGTGAAGTAACTGGACCGCACACGCCCACGTAAGACAACGCGCCCCTGCAAAGAAGGCAGGACGGAGAGCACGCCTAACTCTACCACAAGGTGAGGAGAGGGCCCCTGAGGGGCTGAAATCATACGGGGGTGGAGGGAGGATACTTACCCCGGTCGACCAGTCTTGAACACAGTCCTGCTGTATTTTCAGGCAGAACCTTTCCCGCAGACCACATTTTGGCAAAACTGAGAAGCATACCAGCGAGTAACCCGGCTGGGTGGCGTCCCTGTGGATACCAGGTGAGCGTACAGCCTACCGTAACAAATCCACCTGGGCGCCATGGGGACATCAGAAATGGACCAATTGGCCCAATTACTAGGAGAGCTTCGTGCTGAGGTTCATTCTGCCCGACAAGACACTAATGCTCTCCGGAGGTACTTACTAGTGACCAAAGATCATACGGAGGAGATCAGTAGGCAGATCCTGCAATCACAGGCAGGGCAGACTCCTCTGCCTGGGAGCAACCCACTGATGCAAAACCCCACCTTACCATCTACTACCCCCACTCCAGTACAGATCACGTTACCTGGAACAGTTCCCCTGGCACCACCGAAAAGGTTCTCAGGCGACCCACGGAAGTATGCGGCATTCATCAATCAGTGTCGCCTTCATTTTCTTTGTAGGCCTGGAGTATTTCCAAACAACTAAGCTCGGGTAGCTTTTGTCTTATCATACATGAGTGGTAGTGCAGCAGATTGGTCGGTGCCGTTGGTGACCCATAACGATCCTCTATTACATGACGTTGGGGGGTTCCACAGAAAAATGGAAAAACATTTTTTGCTCGCCATACCCAGGAATAAGCAGTAGACAATGAACTCTTGTCCTTCCAACTGGGGAATCAGGACTTGCTAACGCACATTGCTACCTTCAACAGACTGGTTGCCGAAGCTAGGTGACCAGAAAACAAAAGAACCACGTTATTCTATCGAGGCTTATGAGGCGAATTAAAGGACATCTTAGCCCAGGTGGTTGATCCACCCAGAGACTGTGCCGAGTTCATAAATCTGGTCATGCAGCTAGACCACCGGTTGCAGGACCAAAAAGCAGACTGCTCTAAGACGGACCCTCAGACCGTGTATGTTCGACCAAGGGAAAACACACCCCGTGTACCTGAAAATGCTGTAGAACCCATGCAGATTGGAGGGATACAGCCTCCATTAACAAAACAAGAACGGGACAAAAGAAGACAACAACAACTTTGTTTGTATTGTGCAAAACCAGGACATTTCCTGAAGGACTGTCCAGTAAAACCCCCAAGAAGAACAGTCGGGGCTACAGAGATGGATGAAGCTAAGGAATCGGAAAACTACCAAGCTCGACAAATGTAGAGGTCATTTTGTCGAGTGAGAAGAAAGAGTTGCTGACCTCGCACTTTGCAATACCAGTTATCTTAATTAACCACCAACAGTCGTCAAGAATGCATGCCGTTGAAGCATATCGATAGCGAAGCAGTTGGAAATTATATTGTTCAAGAACTGGCAGCAGAGACAGGGCTTCCTTTGTGTTCCAAGCCAACTATGGACAAGGTAACTACCGTGGATGGGACAGAAATCGCTTCCAGACCAGTAACCCAGTGCACAGCCAGGGTAACCTTGCTGTGCCAGGACGGACATCGGGCATCTATTTCATTTGATCTCATCAGGGCACCTCAGTTCAGGCTAATACTAGGGATGCCATGGTTGGTTGCTCACTACCCTTTGATAGAGTGGCGGCCATGAAAATTAACCTGCCCTGGTGACTGCTCCCCTGCCTGCTATTACCAAGAGGAGAAACCTGACATCTGTATCCCCATGACTCCCGGAGCGACAATATCAACTCTGGGAGCAACTAATATCTTGCCAAGTGAATACCATGATTTCCAGGATGTATTCCGAAAGGACCAAGCCAATACATTGCCGCTGCACAGGCCCTATGACTGTCAGATCGACCTTGTTCCTGGTGCACAAATCCCTTGAGGCAGGATCTACGCTCTCACAGAACCGGAAAACCTTCATTTGAAATCCTATTTAGACCAGTACCTTGCAAATGGATGTATCCGTCCTTCGAAGTCCCCTCCAGCCAGTCCTTTGTACCGAAAAAGGAAGGAGACTTGAGAACCTGTATTGACTACTGCGCATTGAACCAGATCACCGTGAAGAACCGCTACCCTTTGCCACTGATCCCTGAGATGCTAGACCAAGTTAAAGATGCCCAGATTTATACCAAATTGGACCTTCGAGGAGCGTACCACCTGGTCCGAGTCAGAAAAGGAGATCAATGGAAAACAGCCTTCCGTACTAAGTACAGCTTGTTTGAATATCAAGTCATGCCTTTTGGGTTATGCGCTCCAGCAGCATTCCAATATTTCATGAATTACATCTTAAGGGAGTTAATTGATGTGTGCGCCTTAGTGTACATAGACGACATCTTAGTATACTCAGCCTCGGAACAAGATCACGTCTGGCACGTTCATTCAGTCCTCACCAAGCTCCGTCAACATCGCTTGTTTGCAAAGCTTGAAAATGCTTTTTTCACGTCACCGAAGTAGAGTTTCTTGGTTTTATCCTTACTCCAGGAGGCATCAGAATGGACATGCACAAGGTAGATGCCATTCTGAAATGGCCTTCACCGACGTCTCTGAAAGGAGTACAAAGCATGCTGGGCTTTGCAAACTTCTACCGCCGGTTCATCCCAGACTTCTCTCAGGTTGTGCACCCAATCACAGTACTATTACGAAAAAACGATAAAAAGTTTGCTTGGACCGAAGAAGCAGAAGAAGCCTTTCAGGAACTTAAACAAAGGTTTACCTCCGCTCCAATCCTGCGACATCCTTGTCCAGACCTCCCTTATGTCATTGAAACTGATGCATCCAGTCTCGCAATGGGGGCTGTCCTTTCACAGAGAGACCCGGAAACTGGCCAGCTACATCCTGTGGCCTTCTGGTCGAAAAAGTTCTCACCTCCAGAGATTAATTATGCCATCACGGACAAGGAGCTCCTGGCTATCAAATCTGCCTTTAAAGCCTGGAGACACTACCTTCTTGGGGCCAGACACACCATTACAGTCATCACAGACAACCGAAACCTGTAATATCTCAAAACAGCCAAGGTCCAGTCCTGACACTAATTACGGTGGGCACTTTTCATCGCTGAATATGATTATGTAATCACATTTCAAACAGGAGTCAGAAACTGAAAGGCGGGTGCCTTATCTCGCATGGGCATAGATGAAATGGTATGTACAACTCCAGACCCAGTACCTATTATACCTGAAGACAAACTCTTGGGTATCACGACAGCCTTAAGACAAGCAGAACTACGGAAAGAAATCCAACGGACAATGAATCCTGATGCCTTCCTCGCATGGCAAACTCAAGGAGAACAATATACCATCAAGGACCATCTTCCCTTTTTTAGGGATCGCCTATATGTACCCAAGGAGGAATTACAACAGCATATTATTTAAAACTATCACGATTCACTGATCGAAGGGCATCCTGGGATCACCAAAACCCTAGCTAAGGTGAAAGAGAACTTTTGGTGGCCTACCTGGCGTAAGGACATCATTCAGTATATTCAGTCCTGCGGTGTCTGCGCACAAAATAAATCACAGAAACAAAAACCATCTGGTCTCCTACAACCATTGGACATTCCTCCAGTTCCATGGCACACTCTTTCCCTTGACTTCATCATTGATCTACCTCCAAGCCAAGGGTTCAACACCATCCTTGTAGTTGTGGACTTATTCTCGAAGATGGCCCATTTTATTCCTCTCAAAGGCCTCCCAGATGCAGCCACTTTAGCAAAAGTGTTCCTGGAGGGCGTGATTAAGCTACATGGCTTCCCTTAAGTTCTAGTCTCTGATCGAGGCAGCCAGTTTGTTTCTAACTTCGGGAAAAAATGTTGTGCAATGGCGCAGATCGATGTTCGGCTATCTACCAGTCACCATCCCCAAACGGACGGCCAAACCGAGAGAACCAATAGACACTCGAGCAATATTTACGGTGCATGCTACAACACGAACAAAGGAATTGGAAAGACCTACTATGGATAGCCGAATATGCATATAACAATTCTTTGCATTCAAGCATGGGACAAACACCCTTCTATACCCTTTATGGCAGACATCCACGTACGTCTGAACTAGACCTTCCAGCCAGCTTGGAAATGCCAGCGGTAAAGACTCTACACACAAACATTACTCAGGCTTTCAAAAGGGCAAAGGAACATCTTATTCATGCCAATGAAAAACAAAAGATATTTGCCGTCCAACACTGGAAAAAGGCCCCTGATTATCAAGTAGGAGACAAAGTTTGGTTAGCCGCTAAATTCGTACCCATCAAGGGAACCCGGACCTTTCATCCCAGATTCTTGGGACCCTATACCATTAAGGCAATTATCAACCCAGTAGCCGTGAAACTGGATTTACCACCTAATCTACAAATCCACCTGGTATTTCATGTGTCCCTCCTGAAACCAATGCAACCCGGCACACGGATTGGGACACCACCTAAACCCATACTTGTTGACCGAGAACCAGAACTCGAAGTCAAAGATATCTTGGACTCTAAATGCTCTAGGACCAAGCTATATTATCTCGTCGATTGGAAAGGACTTGGACCACAAGATAGATCCTGGGAGAATATCCACGCACCACATCTAATCAGGAAATTCCATCGAAACTTCCCAACCAAACCTGGGCCAGACAGAAGGAACACCATGGGAGGGGCCTTAGGGGGGAGTGCTGTCACGACCCTCGCCCAAAACCCCCTCTGGCAAACCCATTGGCCAGGTGGAGTCAGGACTCGGGCCTCTAGAGCCTGGCATCCTCTTCCAAAACCCTCTTGGGGCCAGTCTTGGCACCTGTGGTGCCAGGCTCATACATCATGAAAAACAATGTGCTTGGGAACTACTTTATTGTGTTGTCAGCCAACATGGAGGCATCCAAATAGCTTGGTTCCTCAGAACCAAGCTATGCGGTCTAGTGTTTTAGGTGTGGTAGCCTAGGGACTACTTTACCGCAACTATTTTGTTGGGGCTATTTAAACCACACCCGAGCAAGACAACACGCTTTGTGTTACTTTGCAGCTTGCAACGTGACGCTCACTGTGTCCAGCTATACTCCCGAACTTCGGAGAAGCAGAACCTGCATGGAGACAAAAGGAACATCATTAACAGCAGCAGGTTACCTGCAGTCTTCATCTTTAGTTACTCGCAGCTCCTGAGAACAGCTTTCCTTGGATCTGCACGCCTCCCGGACTGCACGACCTGAAAGAGGAAGATAGAGGCAACATTAAGAAAGCAGAAGAGACATTGCAAATTGCGAACTGCTCAAAAGGCTTACCTGGCTGGTCGCCTCTCGGCTGGCACCACTCCGGAAAATTCCACACGCGCTGATGAACACCGCAACCTGCAGGGAAAGAAGACAAAACAGGTTAGCGAAGGCAAGCCATTGCAGCGCTGCGCATAGCGCTTACTTACCACATCATAGCACTCTTAAAGCGCCATCATTTACCAGCGGGGCTCAACCAAGCCAGTTCGCCGCGCTGAAGCTCTGCATACCTAAGGGAGAAAAAGAGACATTATTATACAAGAGAGGCATGGAGGATAGCAACAATACTAAAGAGCAGCAATAAGACCTACCTGAACGATATCAAACGGCCGGCATCAGTGAAGTAACTGGACAGCACACGCCCACGAAAGACAACACGCCCTGCAAAGAAGGCAGGACGGAGAGCAGGCCTAACTCTACCACAAGGTGAGGAGAGGACCCCTGAGTGGCTGAAATCATACGGGGATGGAGTGAGGATACTTACCCCGGTCGGCCAGTCTTGAACACAGTCCTCCTGTATTTTCAGGCAGAACCTTCCCCTCAGACCACATCTTGGCAAAACTGAGAAGCATACCAGTGAGTAGCCCATATGGGTGGCATCCCTGTGGATACCAGGTGAGCGTAACAGAAGCAGGAGCTCAAAACGTCTCCTAGGGAGAGAACCTTGAGAGGCTCTCCTGGGGACATGATAGAGAAAACTATCACCCCAAATCCACAGGACTTACTTACTGCTATTGCAGGACAAGACAAAACAAAGGGGAAACCTAAGTCTACCAGCAAGAAACCAGCAAGCACTCCTGTGCCCAGAAGGACCTCGCCAAGACTGTCTAAAGGCACATCTGTGACTCCTCCACCAGCTGAGGCTGAGTGTGAGGTTCAACTCTGTATGGTTCAACTAGATACTGAGGAATCAGATCTAGAAGAAGATCTTAACTTGGTTGGAGATCTTGACCCTGTTATGCATCCTGAACTGCAGTCTTTACTGGCAGAAGGTGGACTCAACAGGTCAGACTTCAGCAGAGGACAAAGAGAGTGTCCTACTCTTGAAGGTCTTCACCTACAGGCAGCTTCTCAGCTCGATGGGAAAGAGCCTGGAAAGTATAGGTTGCACTGGGAAGATGGCCTCTCCTACAGGGGTTGACTCTTGACTGAGTCAACCCCTGGAGACTGAAAAAGACTGGTAGTACCTCTAGTGAACCGACTCCAGTTCCTGCAGTTAGCACATGAGATACCTTTGGCTGGTCACTTAAGTTTTAAGAAGACCAAGGAAAGGCTCTCTCTTTACTTCTACTGGCCTAAAATGGGTTTAGAAGTAGACAAATTATGCAGGAGCTGCCACACTTGCCAAACCTCTGGCAAGAGTGGAGCCAAGAATGTGGCACCCTTGGTGCCTCTCCCAGTGGTGGGAGTTCCTTTTGAGAGGGTAGGTATTGACATTGTTGGTCCCCTTGATCCTCCCACATCTTCAGGCAAAAGGTTTATCCTGGTTGTAGTGGATCATGCCACTAGGTATCCTGAAGCAATACCTATGAGGACTGTTACGGCTCAGGCTGTGGCTAAGGCCCTACTTTGTATTTTTACCAGAGTAGGTTTTCCTAAGGTGTGATATCTGACAGGGGATCAGATTTTATGTCCCACAACAGGCAAGCCATGTGGAAAACCTGTGGAGTCACCTAAAAGTTCTCAACTGCCTACCATCTCCAAACCAATGGATTGGTGGAGAGGTTTAACAGGACTATGAAGAGCATGATAGGTGCTTTAGAAGAACCCCTTAAAAGAAAGTGGGACCTTCTACTGCCATGCCTTCTCTTTGCATTTAGAGAGGTCCTCCAGGAAGGAGTAGGTTACAATCCCTTCAAACTTCTCTATGGCCATCCAGTCAGAGGTCCATTGGCCCTGATTAAGGAGGGGCTGGAGAGTGCTCCTTCCCCCAAGCCAGTCAGAGTGACTGACTATGTGATAGATCTCCGGAGGAGAATGTCACACAGGATGGCAGAGGCAAGTGATAACTTGAAAGCTGGTCAGGCTCTGGTGAAGCATTGGCATGACCAGAAGGGTAACATGGTTGAGTTTACTCAAGACCAGCTTGTTCTTGTTATGGTCCCCACAAGGCAGAGGGCCTTGCAGGACAAATGGATAAGACCCTTTAAAGTTTTGGGTAAACTTGGAGAGGTGAACTATCTGGTGGACTTGGCAATCCTAAGGAGGCTCCTAGAGTCTTTCACACCAACCGTTTGAAGGCTTATGTCTCTAGACCTGACATAGGAGCTTTGCTTCTAGCTTCAGCTCAGGAGGAGGAGGAGAATGAAGTTCTGCCTGACCTCCTCAGAGGCTTACCTTTAGATGTGCAAGTGGAAGGAGTTAATCTCTCTTCCAGTCTCACAACTGACCAGCAGGATGAGTTCAAATTACTGTTAAATAAGTTTGCCTCCCTGTTCTCACTTTCACCAGGCTTGACCCCTTGGGGCCGGCATGATATACTCACTGATGACTGTTTGCCTGTCAAAAGCAGGGGGTAGAGAATGTCAGACAATGTAAGAACCCATATAAGGAATGAGGTCAACAAGATGCTTGATCAAGGGGTTATAGAGCCCTCTACTAGCCCATGGTCTAGCCCAGTTGTGCTTGTACCAAAGGCAGGATCCAAGGAGTTTAGATTCTGCGTGGACTATAGAGCTCTAAATGCAGTCACAAAGACTGATGCCCATCCTTTGCTAAGGCCAGACGAGCTGGTGGACAAACTTGGTGCAGCCAAGTACCTCAGCACATTTGACCTAATGTCAGGCTATTGGCAAATAGCCCTGACAGACCATGCCAAGGAGAAAACTACATTTTCCACCCCAGCTGGCCTCTACCAATTCAAGGTAATGACTTTTGGACTAACGAATGCACCTGCTACATTTCAGAGGATGGTCAATCAAGTTCTGAATGGGATGGAGGACTTCTGCATGGCATACTTGGATGACATTGCAGTGTTCAGCCCTACATGGAAAGAACATATTGAACACCTAGGATATGTATTGCAGGTTCTGGAACATGCCATCTGACCATAAAGGCAAGCAAATGTCAAATTGGTCAGAGTACAGTGGTCTACCTAGGACATGAGGTAGGCGGAGGTGAAATAAGGCCATTGCCTAGCAAAGTACAAACTGTACAGAACTGGGCCACCCCTACTACTCAAACCCAAGTGAGAGCCTTCTTAGGTCTCACTGGGTATTGCAGGAACTTCATAGAGAACTATGGGACCATAGCTTCTCCCTTGAATGTCATCTCCTCTTCCAAATTTCCTAAAAAGGTCAAGTGGAATGAGTAGTGCAATCAAGCCTTTGAAGGTCTGAAGAAAGCCCTTTATCAAGCTCCAGTCCTAAGAGCTCCTGACTACCACCAACCCTTCATTGTACAAACTGATGCTTCTAATGTAGGTATAGGTGCAGTCCTTAGTCAACTGGATGAGAAAGGTAGGGAACACCCCATTTGTTTCATCAGCAGGAAGTTATATGATCCTGAGACAAGGTGGGCTACAACAGAACATGAATGTTTTGCTATTGTGTGGTCACTGAAGCGGTTTAGACCATACTCGTATGGATCTACCTTCATCATTCAGACTGACCACCAACCCTTGAGATGGCTGATGCAAATGAAAGGGAAAACCGCAAACTACTCAGATGGCCAATCTGCCTACAAGGCTTTGATTTTTCTATCTATTGAGCACAGAGCAGGAAGTCACCACCAAAATGCTAATGGTCTCTCTATAACCGACTAGAGGTATGAGAACCATCCAGGAGTGGATTAAATCCTCCTGTGCCTTAGTCTGGGTGGGGGCGGGAGGGTGAGTGTTAGGGAGAAATCACATTCAATGGCTAATTTCCCTTACCTAGTGAGTCCCCCAGCAGCTTTGCTGGATTTCTGGAGTTTATTTTTTCCACTTGGTAAGAGTGTGAGCTTTTCCCCCACTCTTACCTGTGTTTTGCCTTGTGTTTCTCATCTGTTTTTGTGATTGTGGACTCTGGAGCACACCACTTCAGTAGCCCCACACTTTTGTGTGTTACACACCACCTTCAGTGCAGTGACACAAGGTTGTCTTTGAGACTTCCCACCAACTGCATTTCTGGGGCTGACTACTGTCCCCCAGAAAAGGGTAAAGTTGCCATTAACTTTACATAGTCAAAATAACCACAGATCCAGTACACCCATCTTACATGGCGTATTGGAAAGGGTTAATCCTTAGCCCTTTTTATCTGTCCCTCCTGGAGCATTGTTTTGCTCTTTTAACATTTAGACTTGGCTGGTGGTCGTGGTATCTACCCTAACCTTTCTACTGCGATTATACTATATAAACGTGGTATGTGTTTGGGGCTATTATATTAGCCTCGAACATACACCTGCTTGACCAAATACTCTTTCATTTGGCTCTGGTCGGGTTTATTCACCATTTCTATTTGTTAAAGTCCTTCTTGTGTTTTACTTTGCACGGCAAACCAGGTTTGCCTTCTTTGTTCACCGTCTTTTTGGGGGCTTCGGCCAAGAAGCACTCCTCTGGGCGCCGGGGTGTCTAGGTGGGCTGAATGTGAGGGAGGGGTGTAGTCACCCCCTCCACAGGGTATCCTAGGAAACCCAAGTCGCACTTTGCCATGATTGGCTGAGGTGGTTGTCCGGGCTGGACAACCCCCTGCTGCGTGATTGACAGCCCGGCTGTGTGAATGGGGAATCTTTGCATAAAAGGCAGGACTCTTGGGCTGGAAGTCAGAGTCACCACTGGAACTACAAGGAACCGAAGAGAAGTTGAGAAGACGGCTTCTGCAACTACCCCGTCCCGGTGAAGCCCTGCTGCAGTCCTGAGCTATCTACCCTTCGACGACCAGAGAAGAACCAGTCCGGAGCCTTCTTCCCTTGAGCCTGGTGGGGTCAACCAGCTCATCTTCCACAGCCAGAGGATCCTCTTCGTGGTCAAAATTGCTGCACACTTCTGTAGTGGTCCGGATAGCCATCTGAAGAGCCTCTCCTGTTTTTAAAGGAGTGCACCTTTTATTCACCGTCGCTGCTGCTGGCTTCATCCCTAAGTGGTGCAGACCCCCAGATGTCCTCCTTCTCGTCTCCACGACTGAAGTACCAGGAACCGTGGGTCTGCAGGAAACTACCAGGAACAACTGCCGTGGCACCAGCTTCTTCCTTGAATAAGGGACTGTGTTCTGCTTCGAGGAACTAGGGTGAATCCCTTTTCTCCTCCTCCAAGGATTGCCCTTGTCTTCCTTCCCTCTTATAACTTTTGCTTCCTCTGTTGAAAATAGCCAAGTACTCCTGGCAACGTTGAATCTTGAACTGTCCTACTGTGTGATCCTCGACAAAGGGAACCCGGTTCCACTTGACACTGGCCCCGGCCTATTGACTTTTGTATTTCTGTCAGCGAGTGTTCTCTGATTCTGTCTGCCTTGACAAAAGTATTGCCTATGATTTTTGCCCCCAACTCTCTCTGGTTAGCCCAGGTGCTAAGTGTGTTTTTGCCCCAGTAACATTTCTTACCACGGATGTGCATTTCTTTAATACGACCGAACTGTCAAAAAGTGATCGCATATGTATACCCGGTAATGTCTTTTTTTCACAACACCGGTCCGCCAAAACATAAGGTACTTACCTTGAGTTATTCTGTTCCAAGATAATTGGTTGTTTGTAGTGTATTTTACTTGTTGTTTTGAATTTATAGAAGTGTTGTGTTTTTACAGATGGTTTAAAAAGAAATGTACTTATATTTTTTACCTGAAACCTTGAGTCAGTGTTTGCTTGATTCACAGTAATTGTGGTCCCTGTGTATAATCTCTACTACTGCTCACATACTCTTGAGGTAGGCCTGGCTGCTCCGCTACTGCTACCACTTTAACATAGTAGTACAGGCTTGTACCAAAGGTGAACTTGTATTACCACTTGTAGTCTTAATTGTGTGTAGTGGTCCCTAAGGGCACTGCACAGGATTCTGCCTAACAATAATTAACACGAAAGAAGAAGCAGATAAAGGTTTACACTGTCTCCATTAAGTATTTTTGTAAATATATGAAGCACTATTAACTGCCACATTTCACATTGTGGAGCACAGTCCCCTCCACATCTGAGACTGCTGAATTTCCCTACTCCTGCGCAGAAAGGGAAAATATGTCTCTAAGTCCCTTGCACCCTTTAAAAGGAATGATTGTGTGGCAGGTGTTCTCAAATTTACTTAATAGCATTAGCAGTACACAAATGTTTAATCGGTTCTTGCCTGCTTGAAATGTGAAAAGCATTTCGTTCTTTCATTGGGTTGTATTACCACATTAAGAGTCATTTCTAATTTATTGAAAGATTGCTTTGAAAGAAGGAATTAGTTGGCCCTTAAAGCCATTCATGTGCAGTGTGTTTAAAGTTCGATTGAAGTACAGCTGACTTTGAAGGAAATTCTTATTAGTTTGGGTTTGGTGATGTTGTTCCATTTATTGTATGAAAATAAACATGAAGGATGAGCATATAGAATGAAGATGTGTTAACCTGGTTTAGTTTCAGTCTTGTTTTCCATGCTAGGTTTAAAGACGTTATCAGCACCTTTTCCGGACCAGCAGACTCTATGTCTGTCGGTAGGGGCAGTGAACTACCAGCAGCCTTGACTGTGAGAAACCTGGGGGTGGACCAATGCAGAAGGATCACCTGGATGGGGGGTCTTCAGGGAGTGGAAGTGGGACACCGACAGGTGATACGCTGTACCCCCTTACTTATAACACCTTTTCGACATCCAACCCTGTAGGATATTTAAAAGCTCTGCCCCCCCCCCTTTTACTACACAAACCCTTTCTCACATTGCAAAAGACAATGGACTAACATCAGAGTCATTTACCTAACATGTTCCAACACAAGGTTCAGGAACAGTCAGGCGATTGCCGATAACTACGCATACCTAACGGCCCTTTCCCTTCCCTACAAGGATAAAAGGCAGAGCACACGAGCACACTTTGAGCAAGGCCGAAAACACGAGAAAGCAGCTATTCCAGGACGGCAGTTCAAACAAAGGAGAAAGGCGGAGGACGACAAGGAGGGATTTGTCCTTGCTCTTTTCAAGCCAGATCCATGAAGCCTTCGATAAAGGAACAGTAAGAACAGGAATTACAGCTGGTGATTGTTGTGGCAGATGTCAACGGTACATGGGCCCTCCCACACTGATAGCCAGGGTGGGGAAAATAGCTTGTAGCCATGGTACCATCCTTGACTCCAGCGGAAGAAACGCCAATGAATTGAGCACACCCAGTGAGTCGGAAGAAAATGATAGTACAGTGGACTGTGTTAAGCTCAATGTTGCAGTGACAACATTTACGTAAAGAAAAGAAGATAATAGACAAAGGTCTTCTGTGAACAACCGAGGTATTAGAGTTAGAGTGGTCTGGCTCGGATATCATACAATAAAATGTTTGATATCCTAGGAGCATACCAAGATGAAGTTAAAGTTCTGAAAGTTCAGAAAGTACTTCTGCGATGACCGTGACTATCGGGAGGATAGGGTTTATACCTTCCAGACCAAATTTGATGATATTCAGAAGAAATCTAGGGAAAACACCCCTAAGATCCCAACAGGGAGCTCAGAGATAGAATCTGGCTGATCATCTGAATAAACCAGCACACAATTTAAATGATTATCTGATTATTGAAACTTGTATTGGCCAGTGCGCAGGCTTTGCAGTATTAATCAACAGTGTAACACTTTGTGATTTTGTGATAGTTGGGGTACTATCACTTAGTACTGCCTTGCAGCCAGCCTTTGAAAGGGACATCATGGCAACAGCACTCCGAATATTATGGGTTCACCCTGCTCACTTTAGACCTTTGTACTCTCCATCTCGGAGCTGCTGATAGCCACTTTGTAAGCCATTATGGTCAACTACTTACTTAAAAGAGATGAAGATCAAGCTGTCCTGTTTTCTCCCAGAAATACTTTCAAAAGTAATAACACTACCGTAGAAACATTGAGTCAGAAATGTATTAGGTTAGAACGTTTATCAAAGAAGGAAATCAATAAGTATTGGGAGCAGGCTTCACTAACTAACTATTTGGAGACTGAGAAGATACCAAGGGATTTGAGAATACTAATTTTTCCAAACTTTGATAATAAGGAGGAGCAAGATTTGGCTGGGAAATGGGAAGGGAATCTTAACAACAGTTTGAGAGTAATGCTAGAGCTTTTGGTAGAACACACCAATAGGTAACACGTTAGAGTACAGACACTGATTAAAACAGTTAAAAAGGAGATAACAGACATGAAAAGTCCAGAAGCAACTAAAGAAAACAACTACAATAAAAATGTATGATATCCTAAGAGCATACCAAGATGAGGTTAAACTGCAGAAGTTCAGAAAGTACTTCCGTGATGAAGGTGACTATCGGGAGGAAAGGGTTTATACCTACCAGACCAAATTTGATGATATTCAGAAAAGAATCTAGGGAAAACACCCCTAACACCTCATCAGGGAGCTCGGAGATAGAATCTGGCTGATCATCTGAATAACCCAGCACACAATTTAAATGATTATCTGATTATTGAAACTTGTATTGGGCAGTGCACAGGTTTTGCAGTATTAATCAAACGTATAAAAGATTGCTAATTCAATTTAATCCTGGACCTCGCTTCCCTCGTTCACAACAAACAATATTTTAGCCGCCACCCTGAAACTAAAATCTGCTTCTCCTCTTGACCCCATTACATTAGGCATTCTTAAAGACATTGGCCCTCATTCCGAGTTAGGACTACACCATGGAGTAAATAGCTCCATGGTTGGCAACCATGGAGCTATTTACTCCATGGAATACTGGCATGGTGAATGGAGTAATTTCCGGTCCATTCCAAGGTTGGATGGACCGGTAATTCCCCATTCACCATAGCCCTTCCCCATCCCCATTTCTGCCCCCATAGGGCTCAATGGGAATGGGGAAGGAGGTAATTACGGCACCGTAAATTACGGTGCCGTAATTTACTCCAAGGTCACTTTGCGGGTCCCGTAATTTACTCCTGCTAAAAGCAGGAGGTAAAGAGGGACCCGCAAAGGGAACTCGGAATACGGAGGTAAGGGATTACCTCCATCGGTGCCCTTACAGGTGACGGTAATCCCTTACCTCCAACCTCGGAATGACCCCCACTGGGCCTCATTACGAGGTGGGCGGTAAGGGGTTAAAAGTGCCGGTAAAGCTACCGGAGCCATTAACCCCTTACCACCCTATTACGAGGGCCGCTCGCGAGACCCACTCTGGACGTCTGGTTTTACCAGACGTCCTTAGCGGGTCCTGCGAGCGGCCCAGTATGCTAACAATGGCCTGTCATTAACTGGCCCGTTGTTACCATGTTCCCCATTCCCATTGAACCCTATGGGGGCTTAAATGGGAATGGCGATGGTCTGGGTCCGGGTTCCCTGAATGGGGAAATATTAGGCTCTCCAAAGTTGGAATGGCCCGGTATTTCCCCATTCAGGGACCATGGACCCGGACCCGAGTTTGGAGGCAGCCATGCTCTTATTAAGGGCATGGCTGCCTCCAAACTCGTAATGAGGCCCATTATGCCCGATAGTCGCCTCCCTGGTTTCTCAGGCAGTGAAAGGTTTATGTTCTTCTGGCTTCATTCCAGTGGGGCTGAAGCAGGCATTATTGATTCCTCTTCTGAAACCATCTTCTTTAGACTCTGCTTTATGGACAAACTTTCATCCTATTTCTCTTCTTCATTTCTGTGTGAAGCTTCTTAAATCATTGATTGCTATGTTGCTTAGTTAATTTTTGGAAGATTCTCATTTTTTGGACCCCTTTAAGTCGGGTTTCTAATCGGGTCATAGCACAGAGAGTGTCTTGTTCTCTGTGGTGGGTAATCTGGCCCAGTTGTCTGATCAGGGCGTAATGGGTGCGCTGATCCTGTTACATCTTTAAGCAGAATTTGAAACCGCCAACCACTCCCTCCTGATGGACCGCATGGCGAGAGAAGGACTCTCTGGTTTGATTCTGGCCTGTTTTATATCTTTCCTGACTGACAGAGGTCAATCTCTTATTCTTTCTTTTTTCGTTCCCAGACTACCCCTTCTATCCTGAGGGTAACTCTGCCTTGTCCCCCTCTCTCTCCAACATCTACATTCAGCCTTTAGTTGACCTCATCCACACCCTTGGCCTCTGGTGCCACTCCTATGCTGATGATACTCAGTATAGTTTGGCTTAAACTTACTCAGCCTGGCACGGCTGCTCAGTTTAGGGGCTGCCTGGAGGTTGTGGGTTGTTGGATGAGCGACAACTGACTTACGTTCATTGGGGACAAGACGGAGGTGCTGGTGGTCGGCCCTCCTTCTGCCACTGCTTTGTGGACTCCTATGTTTTGGCCCCCTGTACTTGGCCCCTTTCCCAAACTTGTGTCTGTTGTTAAGGACCTGGATTTTAAAATCACTTTCACCCTCTCAATGGAAGCTCAGGTTAGTTCAATCTGCCAAAATGGTCACTTTCAACCAAAGGTACTTTGTAGGGTTCTGGCTTTTCTCCCTCCACAGTTGCATTACCCCGTTGTTGTTTCACTTGTTCTCAGTAGCATTGACTACTGTAATACCCTTTTCTTAACTCACTTACTGGTTGCAACTTCTTCAAAACCTTGCGGCTAGAGTTGCCAGTAGCTCTCCTTCCGGTTCTCATATTTCCCCTCTTCTTTGCTCTTTGCACTGGCTCCCTGTTCCTAAACATATTGAATTTAAATCCTTGTGCATATTCTATTAAGTTTTCTATGTCCATGGCGCTGAATATTTGCAATGCCAGTTCTGGCCATACATCCCTGGGCCTGTTCTTTGCTCTTGCTAGCTTTTCTCATTTCAGTTCCGCACTTTAGAGTATCAAGGACTGGAGGCTGTGCATTCTCAGTGGCCGCTGCCAAGCGTTGGAACTCACTGCCTCCATCACTCAGAGCCTCTGTGAACCACTTGGTGTTTAGGTGCTCCTTGAAAATGTACCTGTTCTAGTCGTTCTGTACTGTTTGGCTATCCACCTCTGTTGTTCTATCAGTGCCAAGATGCGCTTTACAAATACTGATAACATAGCATAACACACGCACACACACAACAATACATTTGTCCGCAATGCCCTACCATTCAGTGTGGCCCTTTTCAAATTGGTGCTTTTGTTAAGATGCATTGGCCCAAAGAAAGGCACTCATTCTATCAGGGCTCATTGTTATGGTTTTGGAATCCTATTTCAATTCTTAAAATAAATACTGTAATGCATCTCTCAAGGGGAGAAACTAAGAATGTATCGATCAACATGAAAAACATAACAACCTTCAACAGTTGTATTCCCAATTTACAGAGGTACTAGATTCTATAAAATGACAGATACTATAAAAGCGCTTACCCCATGATGCACAATGTATGCATAACAGAGCAGTTGATTGACCGCAATGCCCCTATGTACACTGCTGCATGAACTCTGTCAAAGAGCTAAAGCTCTCACTGACTGTTTAACAATGCATACTTTCATTATTCACGTAACGTCTATTGCAAGATATGCGATGCATGTGATAATATTAGCTCATTTAAATTGTGGTCAAAATAAAAATATATGTGGTCTGATCTGTAGTAGTGTTCATCTGACAATATAGCAATACTATGGGGGTCATTCTGACCTTGACGGTAAGGGGTTAACAGCGCCGGTAAAGGTGCCAGAGCCGTCAACCCCTTACCGGCTCATTACGAGTTCTGCTCGCGGGACCCACTAAGGATGCATGGTTTTACCAGGCGGCCTTAGCGGGTCCCACGAGCAACCCTGCATGCTAACAACGGGCCTGTTATTAACGGGCCCGTTGTTAGCATGCTCCCCATTCCCATTGAGCCGTATGGGGGCTCAAATGGGAATGGGGATGGGTTCCTTGAATGAGGAATTACCAGGCCCTCCAAGGTTGGAATGGCCCAGTAATTCCTCATTTGAGGAACCCGGGCCTGGTACCCGGTAAGGGGGTAGCCATGCCACTAATAGCGGCATGGTTACCTCCTACCTCGTAATGACCCCCTATAACTCGGAATCCAGCACAGCAATTTTCAATAGCTTTGCAGGCATTTAATCTTATTATATGAAAGCACCCCTTAGTGACTTGTGAACATAGGTAAAGAAATATTTAAAAACAACACTTAACAGGCATTTACTTCTTATATCGAGATTACATTATGTACACATCATCATGGAATGAGTGCACATCACTAACATGTAGGCCGTCGAGCTGGAAAGAACATTATAATGTGCACGTGCGTCTGGGGTAGCACTGTCATTAAAAAGGCCTTGCAGAAAATGGTAAGGTGTCAGACTCGTGACAGACGTGCTTGGAAGTAAACTCGTTCACAGACCATGGTTATCGACTGTCTGCAAAATGCACTGTAATTATGTCAATGGAAAACAATGATAAAATAAGAGAAGTATGTGCATTTAGGCATTTAGGTTTGAATACAGGTTTAGATACCGGAGCACCTTTTATTACAATGGCACTTTTGTTAATGTTTTGGTAAGATTATAAATTATGCTTACATAAGACAATGAAATCATAGCACATTAAGGGCAACAGTAAAGGATACCTTTGCCCCAGTGACCAACAATTTTGCAAATACGATTGCAACAACCAGTCAGTGCATATATGTAATTTCAGGTCTATTTATTTATATTAGTTTTCAGTTCATAAAGAACTTTTACAAAATAAATTAAAATTCATACTTTTATTTCAATGTTACAGCAACAAATCAAATCCAATCAAATCAAATCAATGGATTATGTGAGTGGTCAGAAATGTGAGGCGGAAATCTTTTTTCACTAGAAGCCATTTGATATAACTCATAAGTGTTTGTAAACACCCCACTATCCCTAACCTAACAAGAATTTCACCTACCTATCAAAATAAACTAAATGAAAACAATCTAACGTAACAAATCTGTTCCTCACATTTGTACATACATAACACTCATAAAGGGAACATATGGCAGTTCAATAAATAACAGTTACATTCAACATAAACCTAACAACTGTATAGCCTTGCAACCTCTGTCGGTTACACTTCCCCAGATTCTAAGCAGGATTTTCACTCAAATGTTCAAATAAGCAAGTACCTTTTTGTAGCTATGCTTTGATCAAAATGTTCATTTTGCTCTAAATGACTTTCACTTAGAGTTTAACTAAAAGTTCAACCAGATGACAAGTCTTTATCTCTCCACGTATAGCAATGAGTAAAATACAACTTGTTCTTCTTGAGAAACAAAACACTTTCACAATTCTTGGGTATGAACAACAATGTTTGGCCTGCACCTGAGGGGGCCTTATATAATCAAATATCCTGCTCAGGTGAGGGTCATTAGAACCACTATAGTGCGTACTTCAGTTTAGTGCCTCTGAGTCCCTTTTCCTCGTCTCAATACAGTGCTCTGATTACCTTGTCTTTCATAGCTATAAACGTTAACTTTATTGGGTTTACATTGCCTATTGAATAAATCCTAAGGGAAGGGTTTTAGATGGTTGAATGGTTGATTCAGATTCAGGAAATAATTATATTCATCAGAAGTCAGAGTGTTAATGTTCTGATTCCCACATGTATTATTTTTCTGGTAATCACAAGAGTTTCCTGACCCTCAATGTAGATATCTTTTTGAAAGGAAGTCTGACTCTGACAACAAGGCATTAAATATTCTGGTACCATAGAATTCTCCCTCTCTGAAGAAAACGAATACTGCGTCTCTTCTAACGGAATCCTCCTGTTCCTTTGGGGGCCTCCTCCTCCCAGGTGATCCACCCGGCTAATTCCACCTCCAGGGTTAGGATCAGGTAGCATATGCCTTCCAAAGGTCACCTGGGAGGGGACCTCTAGGTAGGGATTAAGTGAGGATTCTGCAGGATTCATCACAATAGATAGTTAAATCATTGATTATCAAATTCATCATCAATATTCAAGTCATTTAATTTAATTTCACTTTTAAAAAGGTTTAAGATATTCATACATCTTGGACACACCACTTAAAAGAACCCATAGGGCTGTGAATGCCACAATTTATCACAATACATCATCGGATTGAAACATTCAAATGTCTTTCTCTCTGTATCTAGAGTCGATAAATTGAGATGTGGGGGGAAACTGATCCTGAGTTAAGACAGTAATTCCAGAAATCCCTTGACTTGATTGATTCATAATTGTGCAGAGTACACTTTGCAATAGCACCTGGAGCGTTCCAAGTGCGGAATGGGATTACCACAATAAATGCTCACAGGCCCAAATAACCGGACAGACTCAAAGTATATGGCAAAATACTACTTTATGATCAGTTCTATAAAGTAGGGAAACCTAGTGAACAAACAGATTGCAGCTCACACATTCTTAATGCATTTCAGTTACACAAAAGGTTTTATGCCTCAATATAGGCCTGGTTTTAAGGCCATCTTGAGTCTCAGCCAAGGCATCCACATCCGAGACCCCCCAGGTCTCAGAGGTGGATGACCTGGGCCCCCCCACACCCTTGTAGCCCCAGAAGCCCATATATTCTACACTGGACCACAAAGGTCCTAAGATGGCTGCCGCTGCTACAACGAAATTTTACAGGAGCTGTAATGCCCCACTGAGCCAAGTTGGATGGTACAGCCAGCCCTCGTTCAAGGCCTGGTTTTAAGACCATCTGGAGTCTCAGCTGGTCTCCGCCGGGACTGCTGGACCCCGCACAGCTGACTCAAGACCGGTACAACACATGCTTTACTTCCGCGCCATCTGCCGCAACCTCCCTTCATCTTTGAAGGTAAGCCTTACACAGCCTCTGCCCTGATATGCTTCATGGGCATTGACCCGATATCGCTGTACCCTGCTCGTGAACTTAACCTGCTCACAATATATTACCTTGCCCGAGTCCACCCCTATCATCTCTTCGCTCATTAAGGGCAGTCATGGGTCCACACCACCATTGCACACAGCTTCACCGGTACTGAGGGTCCTGCCTGCACAACCATGCCCGGTGTATCGACACCGATCCACAAGAGGGATTGCTAACTAAGTGTTCGCACATGAAGAGTCCATGTCACCCCCTCCCCATCTACATTGTGTCCCTCTTCCTAGCAGGACTTTAATGCATCATCACATACCTTTCCAACAGGCAACAAGGGATGCAGCTTTCTGCCCATGCCTCCATAACTCCTTTCCTCCTTCTATCTTATGAACAAACATCTATCTATGACACAGGACTCGCCGAGTGCAGCCCTCTACCTTCCAAGATCATGCGTGTGCTGGAGATACTAGTGCAATGCACACCATTCGCCCTGCACTCTCCCAGGCTGCTGACTGACCTGTCTTCACTCATAGTAATGTTCCTCGCATTGCGCCCCAGGACAAATGTTTAACCAAAACCAGACTGCTTTTAACAGAGATAAAAACACACAATGTACTAAGAATGCCTCTTACTGTGCTACTGTTAATATGAGTTGCCCAGTGAACAATGCTGCACTCTGTGCTAGAAATGCGTTTTGTATAACCCTGAAAAGAATGTAACATCTAACACAAAAGAGAACTCAAGTCTTACTTCCATTGTCTTAACCAATAAGATCATTAGCCATGCTACAAATGTGATATGCCCTGTAATTGCTTCAAATAACCCTATTGGTAAGGCTATTATCCTAGAAATAGCCGCAGGTCTTACCATAAATGCCACTCGACCTGTGGACCATTCTCTAGCTGCCTCGACTATTACCAGTGGCCTAAATGGAAATGTAAAATGTCACACAATTACTGACAAAAATCCCTTCAGATAACGCTTCTGAACTTGTAAATATATCCCCATTTACTGTGACTGAGACTAACACTTTTAGCCGTGATAAAACATTAATTTACCATGTGTCTGATGTTCAAAACCCTGATGGAAAGATATTATTCTCTACGGATAACACTGAGTGCCCCACCAGCAAAGCTACAGGGCAAGCACACTCTGCCTTATACCATATCATAAAGCATGCCTCAAATGCTGCCTGTCCCCCCTGTGATACTCAAAACTTAGCGGCAAATATTTCTAGCCATCCAACTAACATTACCTTAGGTACCTGCACTGATACCACTAGTCCCACATACAATACTATTGGCCCTATGGCTGATGTACCAAGCTCTACGCCCATGGCCACCTGCCCCATTACTGAAGATCTACACCCCACAGTTAAAGCAATTATCCCACACAAAGACCCGCCCTCTCTTAACCTGGCCCTGGTCAATGCCTGCTCCGATCCAGCCCATGCGCTTGACATTCACGATCTCCTCATAAAAGGCAATCTGTATATACTGGCCATCACTGAAACATGGCTACATGCAGCCTCTGGCCCTGCCCTCTCCTTAACAATCTTGACTGGCTTCACCATCCTCCAGAATGACAGACCCAGAGGTGGTGGTGCTGCCCTCATAGCACTCCCTCCACATAAGGCTGCTCGAAACTACCCTGAAGGGTAATTGTGACATCCTATCTTTGAAATGTACTATTTCTCCCACTAACACAATCTCAGACCATATCATCTACTGCCCACCTGGCCCAAGCCTAACTTTTGAAGATGACCTTCCCCACACGCTAGGGGCAAACATCAAGCTCTCATCAAAAATGATCCTCCTCGGTGATCAGAATCTTGGCCTTAATGACCCCAAGATTCACTGGCTGCCTCCATGGCCAACTCCCTCAAAGCACTTGGTTTACGTCAACGCATCAGCTCTCCCACCCATGCCAAAGGCTGCACTCTGGACTGGATTGCTGACCTCAGCTGTCAAGTAAAAAGAGACTCCAGCTCACCCTCCCATGGTCTGACCACACATCATTGCCTTCTCCATCCCACTTCTCAAACATACCAAACCCGGCATCCTACCTCTGCCGCCTTCACTGGCACATAGCTGAGGTAAACTTACTAAAGACCGCCTCCTACCTCTTCTCAGTGCTCTCAAACAAGAGTATCTTCTCTCACATGACCCTAATCTACTAGCAGACTTATATGCCACAACTTTAACAGATGCTGTAGACACCATTGCCCCCCTTGTGCCACGTAAAGCTAAACCCGTGCATCACATAAGCTCCTGGTCCACCCCCAACCTCCTTGAACTCTGGAATAACAAATGACGTGCCAAAATAAACTGGAGAAAAACACCATCTGATACCTTGAAACTTATATTCACGGAGGCCTCTAAGCTTTACAAACAAGCTATCGCTTATGCCAAATCCGCTCCCTTTAACTCCAGAATAGCCAATGCTGAGTCTGACACCAAAGAACTATTCACCATTCTCAGGGAACTTGAAACTCCCTCAGGTCCCCCACCACACTTATCAAAGACAAAGGGCCTCGTTACACGTAGTTACACGTAGTGCGGTAAACCATGGTGCTATTAGCACCATGGTTCATGCCGGTAATTTGCCGGTACCGCCTTGGAGGAAAGGGGAATTACTGCCCTATTCCAAGGTTGGGAAGGCGGTAATTCCATTGCCCTTCCCCATTCCCATTTTTGCCCCATAGGGCTCTATGGGAATGGGGAAGGCGCTAATTACGGTGCCGCAAATTAGCACCCTGGTCCCTTTGCGGGTTGGTTTTTAACGCCTGCTAAAAAGCAGGCGTTAAAGTACCAACCCGCAAAGGGACCTCGTAGTAAGGCGGTAAGGGTTTACTGGTACCTGTGCCCTTACCGGTACCGGTAAACCCTTACCGCACTACATGTAATGAGGCCCAAAGTATGGTGCACTATCATTCAAAATGCCATGCTCCTCAGCCATCGCTACCTCCTATAGGGATACCATTGCTTGGCCCCTGCTATTCCGCTTCCAAAAAAATCTCTGCGCCAAAAGCCATAGACATCCTAAAGAGCCTGAAACCCTCAAGATACAAAGGGGATATATGCCCAGCCTCTCTCATTAAAAACTGGGCGGAAGACCTAGCACCCTTTATCACTGCCTTCATTAATGCCTCATCTGCTGCTTGCATAGTACCACCAAGCCTTAAGAAAGCATGGATTCTCCCCTTCTAAAGCTCTCAAAACTTGGCTGTTCTCCTAAATTATAAATCGGAAACAAGATCTCCAAGATCGCTATTTCACTGCATGTAACTGCTAAATGTAAAGGTTACATGATCCGTACAAATCTGTAATACTTTGTTGCATGTAACTGGTCTCTGACAGTGCCTCGATGCCCTCGGGTTTTTGTGCTCTTTATTAAAGAAAAAATAAATAAATAAAAATAAATATGCATCAACTATGGTGTTATCCTACGTGGCTAACTGTAAAAACCTACTGGGTGGATGGATTGGGTAAGGGAATAGTATGCATATAGTTTGTATAGGTGTTGGTATCATCATTGGATGCATTGCCTCTTATCTGGTATGCACGCCTTGACCCACCTCTAACTACATTCAATACAGATAATAATGTAATACGAGCAGTGGATAAGCTTCTGCAACAATGTGTGGTCAACCATTACGTAGGCCCTCGTGATTGGTTGGCACTCTCTTACCAACCTTTAACATTCGACTCATCAGCAGCATGTAAGCAACACAACCAGGTGCACGGAAACAGGGTCACACAACTGCGTTTCTTAGCTAATTAGCCTACAATCTCTCATGAGTTAGGCCCTAAGCCAAGGCTTTTTCTTTGTAGTTGACTTTGCTGACTGTTCTCTTCCTCTGAACTTTAAAGGGAGTGAATTTATATTGCTATCTTCGGCTTAAGCCTTATGAAAAGGCTTTGTTTTCCAGTCTTGCATCACATGTAGAAGACCATGATTTTGTCAATTTTGCTCTTCGCTTTAATATTATTTGATTCAATTTTATTAAGTGCTATTACACTCCTTGGACTCTGGCGACTTGGTTGCTGCATTTTGCACGTGATTTCTGCATCTTTATTTGAACAATACTTGGCACTCGCAATTGTTAATTCCTTTACTTACTCTAAGAGATATATGTCCTGTGTATATAGCTTATTCTCTTCAATTCCTATCAAGCCTTGCAGTTGTTCCTTGCTGTGGCACCTTGAATTTGAGACAAGCAAATACCCTTTGTTCTTGCACTAATCTGTACTCCAGTGCCTGTCAGCTCTGCAGCCTTGGTTGTTCTCCTCTCGAGACTTCTTGCTTACTATTACACAATGCCGACGTCCATTTTCTCAACATGACTGCTTTACTCGCGTTCTATTTCCTACTTGAGCAAGCTTCTATATTGTCTTAGCTACTGCTTATATACATCTACTACAGCTCCTGTCACTTACCTTCTTAGGGCATATGGGTTTTCTTCACATTTGCATGTTTACCTTATCATTCAATCACATCTTCGTTCTTTAGATGTCCATACATTGAGTTCAGTGCATCTACTTATCTTCTCTTCTTCATGACATCACTTCACATCTGTCGGACTTATAGTTCTTCTATATCTAGTGGTGTCTGCCGGCTCATGTCTACCACATCAGTCTGGGGATACATTCAATACCATTGTCGGAGCACATAAAGTCTTTCTTATCTATGATGTGGTATTGGGATGATACCAGGTATCATTCACAGTGTTCTCTTGCTGTTTTTCCAGTATGATGGAAGTGAAGGGGTGGGCTCTAAAATGACATGTATGTCTGCCTCTCTACATTCCCCCCACTGTTTGAGCCCTCAACTACCTCCTCAATCTTCTTAACCCTTTCTTCAAACTGTGGTTTCTTCTAAATCCATATCTTTGTCACCCCCCCAGGTCCCCTGCATTCTTTATGTTTTCATCCCCACTCCAGGTCATATGGCAACACTCTCCAGTCGGTGAAAAGAACACCCAATGTCCCACATCAAGCTTATGATCCTTGGGGTAATAGAACTTTGTTCCTGGGGTTCCATAGGGCTCCCTTTCAGGTGCTCACAGGTGGTGTTCTCTGTCTGTGTGTGTTCATCAGTCACAGCATTCACATGGATCATTATCTTCATTCCAACAGCTTTCTTTGCTGTCTTCTTACATTGTCCTATGATTATTGTTGTAAGACAGAATCCCAGCAATACTAACATTAGTATTGCTCCCAACGTTTTGAAGGCATTCACCAGCCAGTTTGGAACCGATGAGAACACATATGAAAAACAATCTTCATCTTCTATTTCATCTACATCTTCCACCATTTTCATATGCAGGGTTGACAACAGAGTTATATCTTCTGTCAGGGTTCAATTTTCTCCATCAAGGTTATGTCTATAGGTACAGCAAGAAGGCCCTAGCTTGGCACACACACCTCCTTCCATTGCTGCAATTAAGTCCCAGACATACCTGTTTGGAGGGTCATAAGTCTGATGGCCCTCAATTCTTCTTTAATCACGATAAATCCTTTTATTGTTGTGTTAATTGTTTTTCTAGCAGCCCCCACCTCATGATTTGTAGCCACTTGATGTTTTCTGCAGCTTGAATTCCTGGCATAAAAATGTCTGTAAATATCACTGCCACCCAACTGAACAATTTATTCTCATCTGGAATATCATGATAAGCTTCTATTGATTTTGACGAAAAGTAATTCTCTCTTCTACTGGGTAAGGTTCAGTGATCTCTTTTTTTTATATGCATCCATATTCAGAAAGTTGGTTATGTGGAGATCACTTTGGGGGACCACCAATGCAGGAACATGTATTACCACAATAGAACATATTCCACCCCAATAGATATGTGGCTTCATATAAGCTTTGGATCCACAGGCCCCGTAGTGGCCCATCAGCAAAGAAGTTCCTCCTTTCATTCCTGGTACATCAATAATGTGTATGCATTCTTCATTTTCTCCAACTTTAGTCTGACCACAGTTTCTGAAACATAGGGCCTCATTACATGTTGTGCGGTAAGGGATTAACGTTACCGGTAAGGGAATACCGGTATCGTTAAATACCCATGCCAATTACGACCCGGATAACAGATATTAGCGGCACCGCTAAGTATGGTGCCACTAATAGTGGCTAGTCCGCGGGAGTGCGACCCTTCATCCCGTAAATAGCGGCATGGCGCTAATAGCACACCATCACAAGCCATGCGGACATGCTAATAGCGGCATGGTAAAGCCCCAAAAAACCCTTACCGGCAAGGCGCTAATACCGGCATCGCGAACCACCCATTAAGAGAACTGAGCAGTGTTCCCACCTGCCAAAGGTAGACACAATCAGCACAGGTGGAGGCAATGGAGACTGTGGCAGCACAAAAGGAGCACACCACACCCCTTCCCACACCAAGATGGTTCCAATACTAGTAACATTACATGGGCTGGAGGACATGATTGCAGTGCAGCACAAACAACAACAGGCAGCACAGAGGAGATGCAGGAGGAGGAGGAGGAGGGCAAGACAGGCGCAGCAAGTACCACCAGGGCACCTAGTAATACCACAGATGCAGCCACCAATCCCCAGGATCAGAGCCAGTCCATTTAACCTAACCCCTGAGCAGATACACACCCTGTAACGTCTGGACCGGGATACCATCACCAGCATCGTGGACATGATACATGACGACATTGTGAGTCTCATAGACATCAGAACTGCCATCCCCCTCTACTGAAGGTGGTGACTGTGCTCCACTTCCTGGCCACAGGCACCTACCAGCATACAGTAGGGCAGATGCATGGCATCTCACAACCAGTATTCTCACGCACGCTGAACCAGGTTCTCAATGCCCTCCTGAAGCACGCACGTGAACACATATCCCTGCCACGGACTGCCCATGAGATCTCAAACACCAAAGTTGGCTTCTATTCACTGGCAGCCATCCCAAGTTGCATCGGGGCCATTGACTGTACCCATGTGGAATTGGTGGTCCCACATCACAATGAAGTAGTCTACCGAAACAGAAAGCAATTCCACTCTATCAATGTCCAAATGGTATGTGACGCAAACAAGATAATTACACATTGTTGTGCCCGATATCCCAGATCAACCCATGATTCAATGGTCCTGCGGAACTCAACCATACCACGCTACATGGAGCGACAAGCCGTTCAACGTTCGTGGCTACTTGGTGAGTAGCAGGGCAAGCACATGGCAGTGTGATTGGGGGGGAGAGATACATACTCCAACTGGTTGTGATTGGGGGGAGAGATACATACTCCAACTGGTTGTGATTGGGTGGGAGAGATACATACTCCAACTGGTTGTGATTGGGGGGATATACGTACTTCAACTGGTTGTGATTGGGGGAGAGAGATACATACTCCAACTGGGTGTTGACTGTCGTCCGTAGGAGAAATGGACATACAGATGTACGCCAATGTCCATCAGGGAAGGCCACAATGTACTTTAGAAAAACCCACATGTAATTTGAAGCTGCACAACATTGAGAACAATACAGGTTGCCAAATATGACACATCCATCCACATCCACATTGCACATTATGCCACACCACAAATTACACAAATCAGCAACATGGCGTCAAGATAGTAATACAGAATTAGCGCAGCACAACATCAATACAGCAATGCGCCCTTGAATGCAAGCAAAGGGATCACCCCTAGCCATAGCACTGAACCACACACCTATAGCATCACTGAAGTGATTCTTCACAGCATGGCGACATCGGTGTCAGAATGGCAGTACACTAGCAGTGTGGTACCAAATTTGCCTGGCCCAGGGAAACCTAAAACCTGGCCTCACCCAGGACATGTCAATGACTGTCGGAGGCATGCATGTGGCATGTCCACTTGCAGGGACGAGCTCACCTTTGCACATTGCAGTCACACAGATCGTCTGCATTTATGATGGGAATCGTGGATGTCAATCACAATGAAAAGTCGATTAGTGTGATATGTACAGGCCGTACTTGAGGTCAACAGTAACAGGTCCCCATTCTTCCACCCATACAGGTGATGCTGGCTATCCCCTAAAGAGGTGGCTCCTTACCCCTTTACGGAACCCACAGAACAGGCATGAAGAGGACTACAATCGTGCACATACCCGTACCCGCGTCGTGATTGAGCAGACATTTGGCCTTTTGAAGACACAGTCCCAGTGCATAAGCAGGTCGGGTGGGGCTCTCCTGTATGGCCATGAGAAGGTAGCCCAGATCACCATGGCATGTGTCATGCTGCACAATATGTGTATCAGACGGAATGTGACACTGCCCCCTGACGTTGAAATGCAACCACCTGATGAGGATGATGATGGTGAGGAGGACGGAGGGGACGGGGATGCTGGACATGCAAGAGGCGATGCCCAGGAGGGACGCAATGTGCGACAGCATCTGATCAACCAAATATTCTAAGACACATGGTTCAACTCTGTAGGATGGATATGGGTATTAGTGCACTGGTGACTGTGGTGAAGCGCACAATGGACCCTGTCCCCAATAAAGTACACATACACAATGATGAAGTCCAAGCCTGTGTTTTAACTAGTCACCAGTGTATTAAGGTATAATGAGATGAAAAAGTGCATGTCCCCAACTATCCCACCACCCTTTCCCCATCCCACCCCTCACAACACTCCCAAAACACCCTTTCCCCCACCCACCTCCCCCACAACACTCCCAAAACACCCTTTTCCACCTCTCCCCTCCCCACACAACACTCCCAAAACACCCTTTCCCCCTCCCCTCTCCCCACACAACACTCCCAAAACACCCTTTCCCCTCTCCCCCCACAACAACCCCATGTGTGGCTTGCACAATGTTGGTGTCCTGCTGTACACGTGCCAGCTAGACCCTGCTGTCCCTAATTCCCATTGCCACCACCACCATTAGGAGGTTGGGAGGGTGTGCGCCTCGTGGTGCGTATGGAGCACCGGCGGGGGCTTGTCTGCCTTGAACTTGCAGATGATGAGGTGGCTGATTGTCCCTGTGGTGGTGGTGGGAACTGGCGGTCCATCGCCTCCGCTATGCGCGTGAGAACCTGCCTCAGTTGGCCAATCTCCTCGCACAGCCTGTTGGTACAGGATTCCATCGCCAGCCTCGAGTGCCTAGCAGTCTCCATGACCGCCCCCCTGAGACGGGCAGCCTCTTCCAAATGCTGCCCAACCAGCACTGTAATGTCCTCCTGGCGCTGCCAACCCATTATTCAATGGTCCTGCGGAACTCAACCATACCACGCTACATGGAGCGACAAGCCGGACAACGTTCATGGCTACTTGGTGAGTAGCAGGGCAAGCACATGGCAGTGTGATTGTGGGGGGGGAGAGATACATACTCCAACTGGTTGTGATTGGGGGGGAGAGATACATACTCCAACTGGTTGTGATTGGGGGGAAGAGATACATACTCCAACTGGTTGTGATTGGGGGGGGAGATACATACTCCAACTGGGTGTGATTGGGGGGGGAGAGATACATACTCCAACTGGTTGTGATTGGGGGGAGAGATACATACTCCAACTGGTTGTGATTGGGTGGGAGAGATACATACTCCAACTGGTTGTGATTGGGGGGGGAGATACGTACTCCAACTGGTCAAATGGCAGGAATTTCGTTTTTTTTTTCAACTGGGTGTTGACTGTCGTCCGTAAGAGAAATGGACATACAGATGTACGCTAATGTCCATCAGGGAAGGCCACAATGTACTTTAGAAAAACCCACATGTAATTTGAAGCTGCACAACATTGAGAACAATACAGGTTGCCAAATATTACACATCCATCCACATCCACATTGCACATCATGCCACACCACATATTACACAAATCAGCAACATGGCGTCAAGATAGTAATACAGAATTAGCGCAGCACAACATCAATACAGCAATGCACCTTTTAATGCAAGCAAAGGGATCACCGCTAGCCATAGCACTGAACCACACACCTATAGCATCACTGAAGTGATGCTTCACAGCATGGCAACATCGGTGTCAGAATGGCAGTACACTAGCCGTGTGGTACCAAATTTGCCTGGCCCAGGGACACCTAAGACCTGGCCTCACCCAGGACATGTCAATGACTGTCGGAGGCATGCATGTGGCATGTCCACTTGCAGGGACGAGCTCACCTTTGCACATTGCAGTCACACAGATTGTCTGCATTTATGATGGGAATCGTGGATGTCAATCACAATGAAAAGTCGATTAGTGTGATATGTACAGGCCGTACTTGAGGTCAACAGTAACAGGTCCCCATTCTTCCACCCATACAGGTGATGCTGTCTATCCCCTGAAGAGGTGGCTCCTTACCCCTGTACGGAACCCACAGAACAGGCACGTAGAGGACTACAATCGTGCACATACCCGTACCCGCGTCGTGATTGAGCAGACATTTGGCCTTTTGAAGACACGGTCCCGGTGCGTAAGCAGGTCGGGTGGGGCTCTCCTGTACGGCCATGAGAAGGTAGCCCAGATCACCATGGCATGTGTCATGCTGCACAATATGTGTATCAGACGGAATGTGACACTGCCCCCTGACGTTGAAATGCAACCACCTGATGAGGATGATGATGGTGATGAGGACGGAGGGGACGGGGATGCTGGACATGCAAGAGGCGATGCCCAGGAGGGACGCGATGTGCGACAGCATCTGATCAACCAAATATTCTAAGACACATGGTTCAACTCTGTAGGATGGATATGGGTATTAGTGCACTGGTGTCTGTGGTGAAGCGCACAATGGACCCTGTCCCCAATAAAGTACACATACACAATGATGAAGTCCAAGCCTGTGTTTTAACTAGTCACCAGTGTATTAAGGTATAATGAGATGAAAAAGTGCATGTCCCCAACTATCCCTCCACCCTTTCCCCCACCCCACCCCTCACAACACTCCCAAAACACCCTTTCCCTCACCCACCTCCCCCACAACACACCCAAAACACCCTTTTCCCCCTCTCCCCTCCCCACACAACACTCCCAAAACACCCTTTCCCCCTGCCCCCTCCCCACACAACACTCCCAAAACACCCTTTCCCCCCTCCCCCCGCAACAACCCCATGTGTGGCTTGCACAATGTTGGTGTCCTGCTGTACACGTGCCAGCTAGACCCTGCTGTCCCTAATTCCCATTGCCACCACCACCATTAGGAGGTTGGGAGGGTTTGCGCCTCGTGGTGCGTATGGAGCGGTGGCGGGGGCTTGTCTGCCTTGAACTTGCAGATGATGAGGTGGCTGATTGTCCCTTTGGTGGTGGTGGGAACTGGCGGTCCATCGCCTCCGCTATGCGCGTGAGAACCTGCCTCAGTTGGTCAATCTCCTCGCACAGCCTGTAGGTACAGGCTTCCATCGCCAGCCTCGAGTGCCTAGCAGTCTCCGTGAGCTCCCCCCTGAGACGGGCAGCCTCTTCCACATGCTGCCCAACCAGCACTGTAATGTCCTCCTGGCGCTGCCTGATGGTGGCCAGGTCATGGCCACTGTGGCCAGCTCGTGGTGTGGATTCTGCACCTTCCTCTATGTCCCGGCCATCAGGTGAGGCCACCGGTGGGCTCCCGCACCCTCCTGTGTTCTCCTCGGCAGACTGGCCATGGATACTGGATCCTAGTGTTGGCCGTGGAGTTGCCTCTGGGCTTCCTGGGGGGCTGGGGGTGTGCATTTGCATGGTGAACAAACTGGGGTCCTCTACATCTGACAGCGGCGCTGTGGCTGCTGCCTCACCAGTTGAACTTGTGGCAGCGGAGGGTGGGCCCTCCGTGGGTGTAACCTGTGTTGGGGGGTTCACATCAGTGGGTGTGGCAATTGTTGCTGGCATAGATTGCAGTATTGGTGCAGTGGCGCACTTGCGATGTTTGCCCCTCTGCAGGTGCTCACTCCTCCTTGTGCCCCTTGATGTGGTGGGGGTGTGCCCTGTCTCCTGTGCCCTGGGTTTTTTCTTGGCAGGGGGAGCCTGAGTCGCTGTGGCAGGTTCTTCGCTGTCGGTATGTGAGCCTGTGGGGGACAAAGAGGGGGATGGCATTGGTGATGGTTCAATGTGCTTCATGCAGATTCAGTTCATCATGCTGTTCTGTGCATTGGGACTTCATTAGTGGGCATTCAGGTCATGGGGCTGTTGAGTGGGTCATCCATGCATGGGTCTGTGTGGCACTTGTCTGTGGTGATGCGTGCATGTGTGTGTGTTGGGGTGTGAAACTCACATGGACAGGGTTGTGTGCATGTATGTTTGTGGCCGCATCCATGAGGTGAATCTGGGCTCACATTTGGGGGGTGCCTCACCATTATCAGAGCATAGTTTCATGTGTACACTCACCTCCATCTGATGTTGTGGCCACACCATGCTCCATGCTCCCGACTCCCTCGATGGATTCGACGCCAATCGTGCTGGCGCAGGTCTCCTCCCACTCCTTGAGTTTAATTGGTGAATCAGCGCCACCTCCTGTGGCCATGGCCAGCTTGCGGTTCGCAGACAGTATGCTGCAGACCTGGAGGCGGAGATTGTCCCACCGCTTCCTGCACTCCCTAATGGTGTGGGTGGTGGTGCCCATCGCACTGCCTTTCAGGGCGACCTCTGCCCAGATGGCCTTTTTCTGGGTCGGGTCTCCCGCTGCATGTCATTGGCAAATACGACATCAGAGTTTGCTGCAAGGGTCTCTGTCAGCATTATCAGTTCCTCATTCGTAAATTTCTCTTTACGCTGCCGGTTTGTGGTTTTTTTTATGGCCTTTGGCATGGTGAGGGGATCCTTGAGGCTTTGGGATGGCACTGGTGTGGAAACAGGTCCTGGGGCAGAGGATGGCAATGGATTGTGTTTTTAAAGATGGCCACGGTGCTCTTTCCCGTTCTTGTGCGATGACGCTATTTCCGGTTCCGTTATTTAACGGTGACCGCTAATAGCGGGGACCGCTATTTGCGTGGTGCAGGAGGTCAGAAGTGCTATCAGCGCTTTCGTCGGTGCCGCTAAGGTTTTTTTTGGGGTCTTTATTGACATGGCGGTCGGGTCATTACCGGCATGGCGCTATGCTTGTGTCCGCGTTCTCGTAATGGTATGCAATTAGCGGCCTCTTGCCAAGGCGGACACGTTAATAGCGCCATGCTGGTAAATGCCATTTTTTACCACGTACCGTGTAATGAGGCCCATAGTGTCTCATTCTTCATTGGCAATATGGATACAGGTCCTGCTTCATCTTCAACCCATGTTAGTAACTTTGAATATTTGGCGTACTCCTTAAGGCATCCATCATTCACTACTGCTGTTATCAATGAATGTGCACCACATCCCAACAATCCTTCTTCCCATCCTGTACTGGTGGCTATTTCTCCATATACCAATAGCTGAGGCCTCTCCCAGCCTCCTGGCAATCCAGTCTCTTTTGCTCAATAATTTTCATCTCTCCTCTATTCAGACCACTCAATGAGTACAGGGAGATTTTGCTCTTCCATCTACGGTCTTTTATCATTTTCTGTGTTTTTATGTGGGCATCTTCATATGGGAACATTGTTTTTGATATCCATCGTAGGGTTGCCCACTTCCCTTCAAATTGCCCTCTTGTTGTAAATGCTGCTAGATGGCTGAGCCATTTTGTAGCATGTATAGGTATTTCTCCTGCTATAAATGTTCTGGCTCTGCTCATGGCATAAGGGATGAGAGAACATACATAGCAACAAAAATTTGTTTGGAAATAACAGGAAAAATGTCACTCATCCTTTTGTTAGGGATAGAAATAGATTTGTCATTGTTGGGCACTCCATTTATATTGTAAAACATAATTTGACAAAATGCTATAAGAATGAGGAAATAAAGACAACCCATTGTACAGAACGCAGTTACAAGAAATATTGCAAAAGAATTCACGCGCTGTACTTTGTTTTGCTCATTAAGTGGACTTCTTGCTAACAAGGTGTATCTTAGAAAATGGAAGATTCCCATTCGCATTTATCAACGTTTAGTTCCTGTTACCTTTTAGAAAAACTACACTTCTTTGTAACAGAAATTGTAATATTATTGCAATGATAATTCTGAGACCAATGGGGCTGTTTTAGGATTTCCAAAAAAGGTGACAATATGAACGCTTCATCTCACTAGAACTGAATAAAATCAAAGTATATATGTAAAAACAGCATGCAAGAATGTATGCAATGTTATAGGCAACAAAAAGTGTTGTGTTCTCTTCTTTTATTCAAAACATTGGGCCTCATTACACGGTAGGCGGTGAGCCATGGCGCTATTAGCGCCATGGCTCATGCCGGTAAAATACCGGCACCGCCTTGGCGGAAAGGGGATTTACCGCCCCATTCCAAGGTTGGAGGGGCGGTAAATCCCCTTTCCGCCATTGCCCTTCCCCATTCCCATTTCTGCCCCATAGGGCTCTATGGGAATGGGGAAGGCGCTAATTACGGCACCGCATTTTTGCGGTGCCGTAATTAGCTCTGAGGTCCCTTAGCGGGTTGGATTTTAACGCCTGCAAGAAGCAGGCGTTAAATCCTCCAACCCGCAAAGGGACCTCGTAGTACGGCGGTAAGGATTAACGGTCACCGTTGCCATTAACGGTGACCGTTAACCCTTACCGCCGTCCGTGTAATGAGGCCCATTGTCTCTTTTACCTAGCAAGGATATTACTGTGCACACTGAAAAGTTATTTGTTTGCCTTTAGACATGGAAATTATCGAAAGTTCAAATAGTTTTTATTTTGATGACTCCTGTTGGCTCTTGGTAGCCATTCTGGTCTGCAGGCACAGAATTTCTTCTCTTGCTTCACTTTCAACAGGTGCCGGAGGAGTAGGGATCTCTCCTTTGTAAAGCTTTATGTCATTCAGATGCAGCCAGATTGTCTTTCATGAATCTTCACAGCAGTGGGGGTGACCTCCTCTACTAGGTACGGTTCTTCAAAATGGGGTGTATTCCAATTGCGGACAACATTTTTAATGAGCACTTGGTTTCCAGGATACAAACTTAGTGGTTTAAAATTTCAGTAGGGTTGATAGTTTGTCTTCTTCAATCTTCTTTGAACCTTCCCTCTGATTTTTTATCTTTTTGGAAATATTGGAAACACTAGCAGTCATATTTGTTAAGTAATCATTTATCTCATCCCCTAATGTTTTTGCTTCACTATGGGCATCAGTTTGCATTTGAGTGGAAGTAGCAAGGGGTACTCTCATGCATCTTCCAGTCACCAACTCATGAGGAGTCAAATGGTGATCTGATCCAGGCTGGTTTCTAAATGTAAATTCAGCATGGGCTAGGCAATATAGCCATCCCTTCTTCAAATTCATCTTTATCTTGGCTATCCTCTCTTTGAGGAGTCCATTTAAATGCTCAAAAACTGTTTGCCGGTGAGTGATAAGCAGGTGAAAATGTATGCTTTATGCCTAAGAGAAGAGTTATCTGTTTGAATAGTTCATTTACAAATTGTGGCCTATTATCAGACCACAAGACTTAGCATACACCCTATCTAGGAAACACCTCATGTATGAGAAACTTGGCAGCACATGTGGCATCGGGGTACATGCATGAACCTGCCTCAATCCATCTGGAAAAAGAACATACAACCGCTAACATATATCTGTAGCCATTGCATGTTTTCAACATATCCACATGATCTATATGGAGATGCTCAAAAGGACCATTGGGACGGAGTATTCATACTCTCACTGTTCACAAGGTGTGCTTTGCTGTGAATATCTGACAGGTAATACATTTCACAATAAATTGGGCAACGTGGTCTAACAAATTGCAGTCATGGCAGCAAGATTCTCTCTGGTTATATGTGCAGCATAGTGAAGCTGATCCAGTGCAACTTTCAATATTGCTAGAGGCATAACTGGCTTCCCAGTACTATCTTATCTCTATATAGCCTCTGCGGGGATAAAGTACACCCCCATATTTTCCATAAATCTTGTTCTCCATGAGAAGCTCGGCACTGCATCTCAATTAACTGTACAATGGATAGCATATTAAAGCCTTCTTTCATCATCATACATTGTTCTGACATTTGCTTAACATCTTTTACTTCAAAATTAGAAATATTAGGAAAATATGCTGCTCTTTTTGCTTCAATTTCTGTAGCTTCCTTACCGCGAGAAATCATGTCTGTCCTTTTATCATGGGCAGTGCACTTCACCACAGCGATAGCCAATGGGAGCTTTAGTACCTTAATAAGTTTGTCCAGTAGTGCTGCAAGTTGCACTTGTGTGCCGTCTGTGTGGAGGAAGTCCCTCCTATTCTAGAGTGACAATCCTGCATGTACGGTTGCCGTCACATAGGCAGAGTCAGAGTACACTGTCACTTCTTCATCACCATATCTCTGGAATTGGGCAATAAGCACCACTAATTTTGCAGCCCGTGCTGAACAAAATGAAGGTAATCTTGTACTTGTCACTACTTCAAATTCACCATTGTGTTTTAATTCACTACTGCGGATCCTGTATGTCTTTCTCCTGTCATTTGATCAATATTCGAAGAACCATCAGTGAATACAATTTCCCCTCCTTCTAGAGTTTTTTCTTTAACAAGGGGAATATCGTCATCAAGCTCAGTATATGTTGTGCAATCATGTACTTAATCCTCCTTTTCTACTGGTCCGGTTATAAATGTTGCAGGATTCACTACTAAACATCTAACAATTTTAATCATTGGGTTTGAAAGTATCACTTCATATCCTGATGCTTTTTGTGTAGTCAACGTGCTTTTAGGTTTCTCCAAAATGGCAAATGAGGAATGCTCGACAAATAACATCATTGTAATACTTGCAGCTTTTTCATTTGCAAAAGCACCGACAGCTAATCCCTTTTCACAGGGATAGCGTCATCTCATTACTGGGTCTAAAATACCACTGTAATAAGCAAAGGGTGTATGTCCATGTCCTAATGTTGCCATTATAGTCTGGGATCCCTAACACAGGGGCTGTACAAATCACCCTTTTTAACTCTTCAAATCCTTCCTTCATTTTGTCTGCCCATATTTTCTCACTTTTACTTGTCTGTGCTTCCTTGAGTCCTTTTAACAGGAGTCTAATATATGCACTGTAATCAAGAACACAGGCCCTACAATAATTTCATAGGTCTAAAAATTGCTGCATTTCCCTCACTGTCTCAGGTCTTAAGGTTTTCATGATTGCTTCTGCTTTATCAGGTGTCACTTTTCTCCCTTACTGAGGGATTAACTGCCCTATATACAGGAACTCTTACTGCGAATACTGCAGTTTCTCCTCGTCGACCTTGTATCATTTTCCTGCCAATACTGTAATTAACTGGACTGAATATTCTCTGCATTTTTCTTCTGTCTTAATACACACTAATATGCCCTCTATGTACTGTGAATGATTGTTTTCTCAAGTTGCATTTTACCTAGGTCCATCGGAAGGACCTTATTAAACATTGATGGGGACTCACAGTGCCACTGTGGTGATCTTGATTGTTTCCACTGCTGGTTTCTATATGTAAATGAGGTCAAATCTTGGGAGTCCTCATGAAGGGGAATTGAAAAGAAGCGTATATATAAAATAGTTGGCCGTAGCTGGGATGTTACATAATATCGTAGCTGGTCAACAATATTGTTTAGGGGGCATAGATCCTGAATACATCTCCACAACCCCTCTGTTGATTTCTTTAATGGGTACACAGCTGTGTTACATGCAGAATCTGATGTTACCTATATTCCCTTCCGTATCAAAGTGGAAATGGTTTCAAATATACCTTCATCTGCTTCTTTGGACATGGGATACTGTTTTCCTCTGAGTAGAATTGCTCCTGGTTTAACCTTTATTTTATCAGCTCCTGCTCTGGTCAAAAGAGCCACGTCATATGGACTGTTTATCCATAAAATGCTTGACACCCTTTCTAGGTCAGTCTGGAAAAAGTATGGTTTTGTTCTTGCCAGTGCCGTTCTCCGTAGTATTTCCCTATTCTCGAATTGTCATCCAATGTGTAAGGCTTATGAAAAATACTAATTCATCATCTGAATTCCCACCTGCGAACCACTCCATGTCTGTCAAATCTGTTAGTCTATATCCTTTGTCAAGAGCTATTACTGTTCTCCATGATCTTCTTTCGTCATCAGTCCCATGAACAACCACCCTTTCCTCTCATTCTACCGCTCACTCCAATTCTATGGGAAAAACCTGTCCTTCCTCGTCATTCATAGGTTCTTCTTGTCTAACCAAAAATTAATCAGGTATCCTCAGCAATTTAACTATCAATCCAGGAAGACATGTCAACAAAATATTTACTCCATACAAACAAATACGTCTGGATCCAAAGGGACAACACATAATGTTTTGTAGCCTGTAAATGTGAATATAAATTCTCTTACATTCATGTAATGTATTTCTGGAGTGGAACATTTTATCCTTTTGTCAGTAAAATATATCGTCATATTAAATTTTGTCATCAAGTCACATCCTAATATTTTAACTGGTGTATGAAAAGAATACAATTGTGGCATAGACATGTATTCTCCTATTGAAATTGGTACTTCATCAGTTAAAGGGACCAGATTCATAGCCCCAGAGAATCCCTGCGCATTCACTGTGATGCCAGACTTTAGATACTTTCCCTCTCGAGCACAAGAGCAAGTCGCTCCCGTGTCTACAAGAAATTGTAATAAAAATGGAAGTTATGTGCAGCGAAAAGGTGTGCATGTATCAATTGCAAGAGTAGTACTTTAGAATGGTCGGGGGCTCCTGTGACTCGTTATATAAATCAAACTCAAAATAGAAGTAATTTAAATATAATAGAAATGTAGGGGGACTGGTAAGTATAACCAAACCTAGAGGTAGGCTAAAACGCAGTAAATAGGCCTTGTAGCAAGCCTTTGCTGGCAACATGCATTAGCTTTTTATTAATCTGCAACGAAGCAGCAGTGCCTGGTGACACAACGCAGGTCCCACGATCACAGGCTGGTATTGCAAGAAGCAAAACAACAGTTGCTCTTTTTCAAGGTCAAAGATAAAAATTCATGTGTCCCGCCGACAGGCATGGAGAGCATAACCATTTAATAATTCAAAATGAATGAAAAATAGAATGTTTACATGGAGTCGAGAGAACCACTGCGGCTTCAAATTTCTCCGTAGGACATTTTGCCTAGGAAGAAGGTTGATAGGTCTTAAAATTCAATAGTGTATTGCAGTACGTCTGTGGTTTAAGGCTCTGGCAGTGTCCTGGTAGGGAGTGCTTCTCACCAGAACTTAGATGAGATGACCAGGGCAGGTGAAAAAAGTTCTGCTGGTCATCTTAAATGATTCAATGAATTGTCATTATGATGTGGGAAATGGGAGTTGCAATGTGACGTCCCATATTCTAATTGTGGGTAGTGTGGGAAAGTTTGTGGACACAATTACATAACTAAATGTATGTTCTTCTATAAGGGTCTGATGGACGAGCACCAATCAACTCGATGTGAGGAGATTTTTTATGTCTCTAAAGTTACTGTTAACTAGCTTGATTATTATAAAAGTCTTAGATTTAGGGGAGTTCCTTTGACAGTGCCTTTTCATGCTGTTCTGCTCCGTGATCTGTTTAAATGTAGATGTCCCATTGTCTGGGTCCTGAATAAACCTGTGTTACTTCTTGCCTGCTTACATTTCTTTGTTTAATACTTTTGTAATGTTTGTTGGTGAGTTCGGTGTGACGCCCGACACAAAATGAAAATGTCTTTCCTCCAATCATTACCTTGGCCCTCGATTGCTGTGTCATAGATAGTACTGAACACATGAGGTTACTCTGTGGGTTTACTTTTGTGGATATAAATGCATCCCTTACCAGTAAAAATGATTCTCTTCCACTACTGTCTCACTCCCTATCCTGGGTGTAGGTATTTGTGGGACTCCTGCATGTTCCTTCCATTGTGGCATTGTTGCCTGTTGCATCGGAGTGTACTGCTGGGTCTGTACTTGTTTTGTTTGCATTGTGGCCTGCTGTGGTTGCCCTTGTGCCAACTGTGTTGCAGCAGAATCTGCTGTGTTTGCTGTATTAGCGTGCATTTGTCTTATACAGCAAGTGATATTTGGCATAATACGCCGTTGGTTCGGTATTATAGGGTGGAACATAGCCCATCCCCCCCCTCTTGGAGCTTGCCAATTCTGCTGCATGCCCCCTCTATTTCTACATGTGCAGGCCGTATGTTCGATCCTCCCACAATTCCAGCACTGTTGCAGCTGTCCTCCACTAAATCATCCTCCCCTTTGAGGGTTATGAAATCTGCCTTCTCATCTTCTAGGTTCATTCCCTCTACCACTTGGACAGAAATGGTACCCACCCTGATATAAGGGGTGCCCTACATTGATTGGCTCTGTAGGTGGTAACTCTTGTGTAATCACTCCTTCGCAGGTCATCAGTACTGCTCCTTCTATAGCAAATTTTGACAATTTCTTCTGAACTAACTTTGCTTCCTTAAGCTTTCTATTCTCATCTTGTTTCTTATTCTTCTCTAGTAGCAATCGACAATGATTTACGATAGTCAACTGTATTTCTGGCCAAGGCTTCGCTTCCATCTCTACCTGTTTCCTCATCTGACTTTGAACTGGCTCAGGCAGACTCTGAAATAAAATATGATTAAATAATGCTACGGTTTTATCCCACATTTGTCTCATCTCAAGACACCAACGTTCTTGAATCTCCTGAATATAAGCAACAGAATCTTCGTTCTCTCCCATTTTCCATGTCATAATCACGCCCGTTCCTGATGTATCTGGATATTGTACTCTAAGTGCCCTCCATACATCTGCTCTACAATTATTAAATGGTACTCCATCATGTGACGTGTTTTGTGGGGTCACACTTGCATATCCTTCTCATCTCCAAATTTTGTCAGCTCTCTACTCTTGAATAGCTGCTAGCAGGCCATTTACATCACCCACTGCTAATGTCATTCCTGCTGTCATTATTTCTAACTCATAAATCCATTTACCCGCTCCTGAAGTCAAACTGGATAATTTACATTTCAAACATCGTTATCCATTTGTGGCCACTGTATACATTGTGGTCATCCTCCTCCTTTCTCTAATAAAGGGAATTGTGTAAATCCTGTTCTACAATCGTATCCATCCATGCTTTTTGTCCTCCAGGTGAGGCTGGTTTTGCCTGCTCGTATTCTTCCTGGTAATGACCTCAAGCTACTTACATAAGGCAGGGATATTTCCCCTATGCTATGCGACTGTCCATGAGGTAATTCGGGATATGATATAGGTTCTGGTGTTTTTCCTTCTGGTTCTTCTAGATATATCCACATTACCCCACTTTCTGTGTTTGGGTCTGTCAAGGAGCAACATGCACCCTGTCCTCATGGTCTCTCATTTTCTTACTTTCTTCATCTTTCATCATTATACCCTAACTGGTATGGGTGTTTTTCCTTTCCTTGATATCAAGATCTAGTCTGCTTAGGGTCAGTGCTCTATGCTTGTCGATCATTACATCATCCGATCTAACTCTTGTTTCTCTCTGTGGAGATCCTTTGACACTCCCTCTGGTCTCATAACCATTTTTTTCCCTCATCTGCCTATATAGTTCTCCAATCCTTTTCCCTATACCTTCTTTTTTATGCTCATCAGCCAATGTTGGTACTCTAGGTATCCTGTGCAGCTCCATACGGGGCTGTTGTGACCTCCTCTCTTCTTCTGTTCTTGATATTTGACTGGTATTACACATCTATTAACAATGTAATCTATTTTGTCATCACTTTGCCCTCTACTATCTCATTTCCTTCTCCTCTTGCTCTTTCCGTCTTCTCATCTCCCTCTTCTCACCTTCTCTGCAACCTTCTTTCTTTCAATCTTTGTTTCTGTTTCCTCCAACATCTTCTCCTCAACTTTTCTCTCTCTCCTTTATCTGTTCTTCATTCCCTTTTTGTTCTTCATTTTGTTTCCTCGCTTTTTGCTTTTCATCTTTGTATGTCCTTTCTCGTTCCTTTTCCTTTCTTTCCCGCTGCTCTCTTTCTTTTCTTTCTTTAACATCATTGATACTCTTTCCGTCTAATTTAAGTAGTATCTGTCCTCCCATTCATTCATTCATTCTGTACAATTGTCACTTCGCTGACTTTATCTTTCTCTCTTGTTCACTTCTTCTATCTCTATTAGTCTGTCCCTTTGTGAACATTGAGAGTAGCTCTCACTCCGGCACTTGGTCAGGTGGTTCTGCATTCTCTTATTTAGATTATTTCTTTGTTTCACCCGGACTACTGGGGTTGGTTGACTTGGTACATATTTTGGATAGACAGTGCAGTGATCATTATCCCATTCTACTACAGGCGCATTTTAAGACCGAGGTTCTTGCGAGTGATCCTTTGTTGGCCTTGGAATGTTCCGATTGTTTAATGACATCGATGCACTGGCATCCTAGGCTATGCAGGGAGCTTACTTTTCTTGTTAATAGAGATTCATGGCGTACCTATGACGACCAGCAATTGTTAATTACTCACTCTCAAAGAGAGTCATGGAACACTTCGGTCATTAAAAGCCACCTTCAATCACTTGCTCACAGACAGAACAGCTCGTCTACGTCCCATTACCATGTCTACAACACAAATGTAGCACAGTGTAAATGAGAAAAGACTTGTAGCCTCAGGAACCTATCATCTCTAATCTTGAGCTCTGAGCAATATTGTAAAAAGAAGCACAGTATTTGTATAATATATATCGTAACCACCTTAAACTCATCATACATCAGATCGATATCAAGGACAACCAAAAGATGTTGTCCTTAATATGTAAAAGAGATACTCGCAGCATATGGTCGATCCTTAGAGGCAATATGCACACTGTCCAATGTAACTTACCTTCTGCAATCTCCTCGAAATGTTGGTAAAATTACATCAGTGCAAAATTCGACTTACCTCTTCAGTATCAAGCATGCAAATCAGGGATTTTGTACTTAAGACTTACTGAGCGCTACGCATTTTCTGTAGACGACATCATTTGGGCCATTGGGAAACTAAAAACATCTAAAGCGGCAGGGTCAGATGGCATACCCTCTTGTATTTTAGAATCAGATCCACAATTTTGGGCAGCAATTTTGTTCGCCAAATTCGATTACATCCTTCGAACTAGCATCCTTCCTGTTTCTTGGTGTAATGCTATAATCATTCCCATTTACAAGGAAGGTGAATCTCATGACCCTGCAAACTTCTGCCCTATTGCCCTAATGGATGCAGCTGCAAAGGTGTTTGCAATCCTACTTAGGAAACATCTAGAGAACTTCATTCATGAAAACAACATCTTCTAAAAATTTCAGGTGGGATTTCATAAGGAAATGGTAACATCTCTTAACGCTTTCATTGTCGCTCATGTACTTGTGAAGTCAAAAATAACGAGAACTCAGGCCCCATTTACATCTCTGCCTTAGATCTATCCTCTGCTTTCGACTCTGTCGTCGGGGACCTGCTTTGGATCAAGATGTTGAAGTTGGGTTTTCCTTGTCGTCTTGTCCAGTCTATTGCGATGCTCCACTGCAACACCCCCTTTCAAGTTTGTCACATGCAAGATGGTGCCCTTAGTCCTCCTGTCTCTATAACGACTGGTGTTAAACAAGGGTGCAATTTTGCTGCCACACTTTTTAATTTATACATTTGTGACATAGACAAATTGTGGACAGATTCTTCTATGTATCCAGTAAGATTGGGCAGGTTAAACTAACACTGGATGTGCTTTGCGGATGATGTCATCCTCTTTGACCAGACCCCTTATGGTCTGTAGTTAAAGCTCAACAAATTTCAAGAACATGCCACCCATCATAACTTGCAGGCTAATTCTTTTAAATCTAAAATCATTATTTTCACAAATAGGAAAAGGAGAAGGTCATACCAATGGAATATGGCCAGTACCCAAATTGAGCGTGTGAACACTCTTTGATATCTAGGTTATTCTTTGTCTGACTCAAATTCAGCTAAATCATGGTCCACTTGGCTTAAAGCTAAAGCTTGCCCATTGGCATCTCAAATGAGAATTCTATTTATCAAACACTGTAGGTTTTCCCTCTTGCCCATCATTGATTTTTATTTAATGAAGGTGGGACCAATTCTTTTGTTAGGGCTGGACTCATGTCTATTAGACTTAGACACAGTTTTAAGCTGTGTCCAGTCTCAACTATGGAAACACACTTCGGGTTTAGCTGCAGCCGTGCCTCATTCGATCATACGGCAAGAATTAGGGTTGTCATCTCTCTAATCTCAACTCTTATGGTGTAGACTGTGAATTTATGCCAACATTTTGGTCCCTTCCCGCAATTCTCTTTATCGAGATATTAACAATCTATTGCAAGATGGTAACCCCCCGTCTATAGTACTTTTAGCAGATCAGATGAATCAAATCCTAACAAAATTTGATGCTTTAGCCGAAGACCTTAGTCAAGGTCTCCTGGGTGTAAAACGCACATTGTATGACTGGGACTGGACTAAGACCATTGAGTCCAATAACTCCTACAAAACTTATACTGAGTATGCTTTATTCCCAAGAAAAAGAGAAGACCGCTCATCTTATATTGCAAAATTTCCATGCAAGAAAGCTAGAATGATTTACATTTGGTTTAAACTAAACCAATTTCCCACCCATGAATGTTTGAAACACTGGCACAATCTTTCTAGGTCTGTTGTGGAAAATAGCTGCCGTTTTTGTAAAGAATGTGTCCAGTATGAAACATTGAAACATCTTGTTTTATATTGTTATCATTTCAAACATGAGAGAGCTAGTCTACTGGGTACGTTTTATCCTGAAGCTACTAAATTAGCACAGCAATCTTTTTGGGAAAGATGCTTAAGAGGAGACAACATTTGGTTGCTTTTGTCATTAACTAAATTACTGTATAAGATCGAAGACGCTATGATTGCGGTTAACACCATCATAGTTTAATATATGTGTACTGGTATATTTGCCATGATGATTTAAGAACTGTATGAAAACTATGATCCGCAAAGAGATGCAACATGGAAATACTCAATGTGTGATTTAAACTGCATAGGAAATCTTCATGTGTATTTCTTTGAATATGTGTAAGGATGTATGAGTTTTGGGTCTAATGTTTCTTTTCTTATCTAGTAGCGATCTGTATGGTTCGTTATGTTGTCATTTTATACTATGCTGTTGTTGATGCTAATTGAACCAATACTTTAAACAAAGTGAACAAAGTGTGTATGTGGTTGCTATGGGCCTCATTACGACCCAGGCGGTAAGTTACCGCCTGGGCCGTGACTTTACCACCATGGCGTAAACTACGTTTACGCCATGGTGGTTGGCGGACTTACCGCCCCATTCCGAGGTTGGCGGGGCGGTAAGTCCCCAATCCCCATTTACCCTTCCCCATTCCCATTTTTGCCCCATAGGGCATAATGGGAGTGGGGAAGGCGTTAATTACGCCACCGTAAATTACGGTGGCGTAATTAACTCCATGGTCCCTTAGCGCCCTGGATTTTAACACCTGCTAAATGCAGGTGTTAAAAGCGCCATGGCGCTAAGGGACCTCGTACTCAGGCGGTAAGGGTCGGCGCTGTTAACGCTGCCGTTAACCCCTTACCGCCTGGGTCGTAATGAGGCCCTATATCTTTTGTTATGTATAGTGGTTTGGTGCATTGTTGATGTTAATGAAAATTGTGTTATTGTTTCTTAAAACTTTTCTAAATGGATTGGCATCTTCATAAATGTAAATATTTGAAATGTAATATGGCCTACTGTAGGCACTATATTAGTGGTTTTTATATGTGTGATTGTGATTAACTTATGTATATGTTTTACTGATGTTTTTGTTCCTATAATTTGTAAAGGTTTTTCTTTTGTAAACCAGTATACATTAAAAACAATATTTAAAAAAAATAAAGAAAAAAACAATTAGTCTGTTCCTTCTCTCGTTACTCTCCTCATATTTACTACGTCCCGACATATTTACGTTGTTTAATCTTACTTTCTTCGGTACTATCTTCACTAATATAAGCAAAGGGGTGCATAAATCGATTAATATACCTCGCTGCTGCTTTTAACTCCGTTAGAGGATAAAATCCCTATTTCTCTGTGGTTATACTATTGTCTTCAGAAGGAGAAAGAGGAGCTGAGGATGTTGTGTTCTACCCTACGTGCTGATTAAGCATCCACTCGTTCTCGGGCAGGTATTCTTTCTCGCTCTGATACATTTTCCTTAGCTCTAATATACAGTTTACTTTTTTAAAGCTTTTTCCCTGTATACGCAGCATATACGCATGCTGTTATATGTTGTAATACTCTTCTTGATTGGGAACCCTCTCGATGCCACGGCATGAACATTTTATCAGCCATGCCTTTTACCCATGCAGCATTATATTTCCTAATCTTCAGTGTGTACCGTGGAAATGTTTTGTAAAAGTGTAGAAGGGGAGTGTCCCCCCATGATGACAAGTCATTTTTAACTGTCAATACTTACTGGAATTTGTGTTCTGATACTACTTTAATCAATTAGTGTCATATCAACATTATTCTTTCCTCCCTCCACAGCACTTCTTATAACACAACAATTCGGGTAACCAGCATCAATTGGCACCCATTGCTAAAAAACAATTCTCAAAAAATCTTTCCAAGTATCTTTCCAAGTATATTCAATAATATTCTCTTCATTTCCTTGTTAATATCGATTCTCACTATCCTGTTGTTTTATTATGGACCATCTAAGAATCTTGTCATGCTATATTTTTTCTCAACTGTTGCCCTCCTATGATTGGTGCCAATCACTTGTTTTTAGGGTCTGATAAGCAGTTAAATTATTACTATCATTCTATATTTCGAATGGATAACCTAATTTATCACAACTAATAAAAACCATGTGTCTTTTTCAGTCAAATCAGCTTCTTACACTAACATATTCATAACCCCAAACAAATGTGCACAACAAATTCTACAATCGGCTTTTTCACGTTCTCTAGTAAAAGTATCTCATCCCATTGTACCCCTTTTTGGAGTGTGAAATGCATCCTTCATATAGGCCTTGCCTCAGGAATCCTTATCTTAATACTCCAACTTGTAGTGTGATGTGTTCCTTTCTATCTCCTTTAGAATAGGTATTCTAGTTATCTCTTCTCAAAACAATCCTCTTACATTTTCCCACCTATATATATTTACACATGCAATACAATCCCCCCCCTTTTATTTGCCACTTTTGATGCTGTACTTACATCAGTTGCTTGGTTCGATGCCTTCGGTATCAACTCTTCCCCAATCAACCATTTCCCCTTCAGTGCGCAGGGCGCCCGTGTGAACCAGGAAGGAATTTTTTCAAAGAGGCACCTACCGACTGTCTCGATTTGCAGGTGGGATTCTTCCGCTCTCCTCTGTAAACTCTGTAATCTTCCGGCTGATGATGGAATATGTCAAAAATCACAGAGTCTGGATCTGAACCATCCGCACCTTGACCAAATGTGCACTAGCACATTGAGCATTCCAAATGTCAAATGGGATTACAACAATAAATGATCTCAGGCCCAAATAACCAGACAGACTCAAAGAATATGTCAAATTACTACTTTATTAAGAGTCCAATAATGTAGTGAAACCTGGTGAACAAACAGCTTGCAGCTCACACACCCACAATGCATTTTAGTTACACAAAAGGTTTTATACTTGTTCTTCCCCCCTCTTCACTTCAAGCTGGAGCCCTTCCCTCTGCCCTCCAGCACTCATCATCTGCGCTGGACTTGCAACAACATTGCGCCCTGCTGGGTGTAAGGACTGGGAAACTTTACATGCACTTTTTGGACGATGCGAGTGACTTTCATCTTGGGCGGAATTCGCACAATTTGTATTACTTAGCTGGTGTTTCCAGCATGATGCGCCCGTGCTAAACGTGATGCATAGATCTTTTGTTTTCACCTGATGCCCTGCACATTGCCACCATGCCTAAGGCCCTCCAAGATGGCCGTGTGTTCGTACTTCTTGCGAAGTGTTGTTGGAATGTTTCCTGTTTTGTGGACCAGCTCCCGCTCCCTCTCCCATTGGTTGCCATTGGCCCCTTAAACCAATGGCTGTAACCGGGAGGCGGGAGCCGGCCCAACCACCTAAGGCCCACAACGAAGGCCCTGTCTACCCCTGTCCACCATGGTACGCCGGTTTGCCCCCCGTGAGTGTTTATGTGCCCCCCCTGCCCCCGTGAGTGTCGATGTGCCCCCCCGCCCCCGTGAGTGACCATGCGCCCCTCCTGACCTCGTGAGTGTCTATGTGCCCCCCCACCCCCTGTAAGTGTGTATGTGCCCCCCCGCGAGTGTCCATGTGATCACCGTTAACTCAATGGCAAGTATTTGCTAATGCGTTAAATATTATGATTTTTGCTTTTTTGCATATGGGTGTTCTAACACTGGTACGAGGCTGAATACTTACTCTAATTATTGCATTTCATTAACTGTTGCTTTGAGTGAGAGAGACATGCAGTATGGGATAGTTCACATTAAAACAATTATTACTCCTAGTATATTGAGTTGTATACATTTTAGAAACAACTTTTAAAATTATATAAACATTTTTAAATGGTGCATTTCGTAGCTGCAATAATGCTTGGTACATTGGATGATCGTGAGTGTCTATGTGCCCCCCTTTCCCCCCGTGAGTGTCCATGTGCCCCCCCTGCCCTCGTGAGTGTCTATGTGCCCCCCCCAACCCCCTGTGAGTGTCCATGTGCCCCCCTGCCCCCCATGAATGTCCAAGTGTGCCACCATCCCCCGTGAGTGTCTATGTGCCCCTCTGCCCCATGTGAGTGTCCATGTGCCCCCCCGCCCCCGTGAGTGTCTATGTGCCCCCCCACCCCCCTTACCTGCCCTCTTCCCTTTTCCCCCTCCAAAACTCCCTCCTCTTCTACTTCTTCCTACTCCCCTTCCTACTTATTTCTCCCTCCTCTCAGCTTTCCCCTTCCTAGCACTTACTCCTATCATTTGTTCCCTTGACTTTTGATAGCATCTTGTCTGTCTCCTCTACTTCCCCCCTTGTTCCTCTCCCTCCTCCTCCCCACCCCTGCTTTTCAAATTTGTCACTGACAAATTTGCTCAGTAGCGTGCCTTGTTCATCTCCTTCTCCCCACTCTTATCCCACCGCGCCCCCCTCCCACCCCTCCTCTTGTATACCTCCTGCACTACATCAATTGTCTTCAGACATAGTAATGTTACTGCTTGCTTTGTTCTCCTTCTTTTCCATTACCTCTTGCCTTACTTGTTCTATGCACTTGCACTATCAGAAATGTCGACAGGCCTATTATGATAGTTATTTTTCACATTCTGTATTGTTTCAAGGACTTTAACTGAATGAAACTGTATTTTCCAATGTTCACTCCCTCCTTGAAGCTCTTTGAAACATATTGTGTATAGGCGCTATACAAATAAACAATCAATCAATATACCTCAATATACGTCAACTATGACGTCATCGTATGTGGTTGACTGTAAAAATGTATTCGGTGGAGAGATTGGTTAAGGGAAACATATACATATAGTTTGTGTAGGTGTTAGTATAATCATTGGATGCCTCTTTTCTGGTAGGCACACCTTGACCCACCTCTAACTACATACAATGCAGATAATAACGTAGTACCAGCAGCGGATAGGCTTCTGCAAGAATGTATGATCCACCATTAAATAGGCCCTCATGAATGGTTGTCACTCTCTTACCAACCTTGGACATTCTGCTCGTTATCAGCAGGTAAGCAACAAAAGTAAGTGCAAGGGAACAACGCCAAACAACTGCCTTTCTTAGCTAATTAGCCTACCATCCCATATCAGTTAGGCCCTAATGCAAGGCTTCTTCTTTGCTGACTGTTGTCTCTTCCTCAGAACTTTAAAGGGAGTGAAGGTACATTGGTATCTTCGTCTAGCGCCTTTTGAATGAACAGGCCTTGTTTTCCAGTCTTGAATTACGTGTGAGAAGACAATGATTTTGTCAATTTTGCCCTTCCATTTAATATTATTTGATTCAATAATATTATACATGCAATACAATCTCTCCCCTTTTAGTTGCCACTTTTGATGCTCTACTTACATCTGTTGTTCAGTTCGATGCCTTCAGTATCGACTCTTCGCCAACCGACCAACCGACCATTTTGCCTTCAGTGCGCTGGGAGCCTGTGTGAACAAACAGGATTTTTTTCAAAGAGGCACATACCACCGTCTCAATTTTCACGTGTGATTCTTCCGCTCTCCACTGGAAACGCTGTAATCTTCTGGCTGATGGTGGAAGATTTCAAATATCAGAGAGTCTGGATATGAACCATCCGCACTGCTACCAAATGTGCAATAGCACCTCAAGCGTTCCAAGTGCAGAATGGGATTACAACAATAAATGATCTCAGGCCCAAATAACCAGACAGACTCAAAGAATATGTCAAAATACTATTTTATTATCAGTTCAATAAAGTAGGGAAACCTGGTGAACAAACAGCTTGCAGCTCACACACTCTCAATGCATTTCAGTGACACAAAAAGGTTTTATACCTCAATATACATCAACTATGATGTCATCCTACTTGGTTAACTGTAAAAACCTATTGGGTGGAGGGATGGTTAAGGAAATCATATACATATCGTTTGTATAGGTGTTAGTATCATCATTGGACCCACCTCTAACTACATACAATACAGATAATAATGTAATACCAGCAATGGATAGGCTTCTGCAAGAATGTATGATCCACCATTAAATATACCCTCATGCTTGGTTGGCGCTCTCTTGCCAACCTTCAACATTCTGCTTGTTAGCAGTAGGCAAGCAACAAAACCAAGTGCAAGGGAGCAACATCAGACAACTGTCTTTCTTAGCTAATTAGCCTACCATCTCTCATCAGTTAGGCCCTAATGCAAGGCTTCTCCTTTGTAGTTGAACTTGCTGACTGTTCTCTTCCTCAGAACTTAAAAGGGAGTGAAGGTACATTGATATTTTTGTCTGGAGCCTTATGAATAAATAGGCCTTATTTTCCAGTCTTGAATTACGTGTGAGAAGACCATGGTTTTGTCAATTTCGCCCTTCCATTTAATATTGTTTGATTCAATTATATTAGGTGCTATTACTCTACTTGGCCTCTGGAGACTTTGTTGCTCCATTTTGCATCTGCTTTCCACATCTTTCATCGGACAATACTTGGCACTCGCTATTGTACACTCATTTACTTAATCTAAGAGAAATTGTGCTGTGTGAAATTGTGCTGTGTATATAGCTTATTCTCTTTGATTCCTTTCAAGCCTTACAGTTGCTTCTTGCTGTGGCATCCTTGATTTTGAGCCAAGCAAATACCCTTTCTTTTTGCACAAATCTGTACTCCAGTGCCTGTCAGCTCTGCAGCCTTGGTCTTTCTCCTTTCCAGACTTCTTGATTACTATTACACAATGCTGATGTCCATTTTCTCAACATGGCTGCTTTACCTGCATTCTATTTCCTACTTTAGCAAGCTTCTACGTTGTCTTATCTACCTTGCATTTCTGCGTATATACATCTATTACATCTCTTGTCGCTTTTCTTCTTAGGGTATATGGTTTTTCTTCATATTCGCATATGTTATGATAGTTTATAATATGATATGACATGATCGTTTATTTATATAGCGCCTATACACAATGTGTTTCAAAGCACTTCAAGGCAAGGGAGGGAACAAGGGAAAATACAATGACATTCTTGCAGGTCATGAACAATAAGAATGTGAAATTAACTATCGTAGTCGGCCTGGCAACATTTCAAATAGTGCAAGAGCTATGACATAGATAAGGAAGGGAGGGGGGAGTGAGAAGGAAATGGAAAAAGTACCGTATTAGGCCTGACAACATTTCTGGTAGAGCCGGAGATTAACAAAAGGTGAGGGAGAGGGGTGCAGAAAGGGAGTGGAGGAACAAAACAAGTGACCAATGTACTAGGCCTGACAACATTTCTGATAGTGCTGAACAGGTGGGGCAGGGGGAGAGAAAACAAGTAGAGGAGGAGACAAACAAGGTTGTTATCATACTAGGTCAAGGACAATTCTGATAGAGTAAGTGCATAGAAAAGAGTAGGGGGAGGAGGGGAGGAGATAGTAAAAGGGAGAGGAGGAGAGAACAGAGAATGAGCAGTGAAAAAGTGGAGAAGGAAGAGGGGAGAGCAAATACAATTGCAGAAGTCGGTATTAACACATAATGTTGCGAGAGAACAACAAATACAAATCAGGAGTCAAGATTTCAATGAAAATGGAACAGCATGATTCAGGGCAGTCATGAGTATAGGATGCAGGGGAAGTCCAGCATGAGATTTGAGAGTGGGTGATACACCATGAGTCAATGAAGTCCTTAAAAGTCAAATCCAAGAATTTTCAAAAGGCGTTGATGGTGAAACCAGAATGTATGCGGACAGACTCCTGCAGAGGTAGGATGTAGAGGGGCGACCAGTGGGGGCACAAAGGAACATCACTGGGACCAGAGGGTTAACTTTATCACTTCAATCACATCTTTAATCTTTAGATGTCCAATAATCGAGTTGTCAGTGCGTCTACGTATCTTCTCTTCTTCATTAGGTCACTTCACATCTGTCAGACTTCACTTATAGTTCTTCTATATCTAGCGGTGTCTGCAGGCTCATATCTACCACATCAGTCTGGGGATACATTTGATACGGTTGTCTGAGGGAATAACATCTCTCATATCTCTGATGTGGTATTGGGATGATACCAGGGTTCTCTTGCTGTTTTCCCATTATGACAGAGGTGATGGGGTGGGCTCTATAAATTACATATATGTCTGCCTCTCTAGAGCACATATACACAGAGCCGACTTTCACGCATTCCGTGAATACTTGCTTAGCTGTTTCTAACTTATGGGGTAGTTTACATATACAACACAATCTTACCTCTGGAGGTATTTTTAATTGTGGGTCATGCACTGTGAGAAGAGAATCTGATTCATTTGTAGATGGAGTATCAACTTACTGGGGTTGGGCTTTGGAGCAGTTAGGGCTGCAGCCTCAAATATCTATGTACCACGTTAGATACATGCTTACTTTTTTGAAGCACAGAGTTGTTCATAGTTGTTCTTCCAGGCCCACATTCCGATCTTTCTTTTAAAGGACCCCTTTAGGACTTCATAACTCTTTCCACACTCAAGCTGTGAAAACCAGTTTATCTCTCTACCTTCAAATATTCAAAATGTCTTCTCTTGCCGACAGGCTCAGTACCATAGCTCTTCCCTAATTCTGCTAGCAGTGGACAGTTCATACAACATGCTGGTGACTCATGTGTCGCTGATCGTACGGAGGAGCAATTTTCTTTCACTCACAATCGTAAAGGTAGATCTGTCAGATACAAATTAAACAACAGGGGAGCCAGCACACATCCTTGCTTGACTCCCCAGCTGATAGGTACTGGGGCAGAAATAAGGCCATCGTTGTCGAGACAGAGCAACTGAATTTTGTTTGCAGCAAATAATACTTCTAAGTTCCCCAGCACTGGTAACATTTGTGGCATCTGCCCAATGTGTCCAAAACAACAAATGACATTAGTTGAAAAGAAACTTGGCATTCTGATGTATGAGTTACATGATTTGACTACTTTAGTTATGCGATTGTCTTCAGAGTATGCCAGGCTATTCAATAGAATGACGGCCATGGTCGCTACATTTTGTTCACACCATAAAAATATCCATAATTAAACTTTAAATTTCTATATCATTTCATCGCTTGATTTAATGAGTTTAAAAAAGAATTTCTAGTTTCGTGTTTCACGGTGGCTCAACAGAAATAGGAAGTGTTAGTAGCCGTTCATTTCTAGATCGCCACATGCGGGTATTTCATGTACATATGTGGAATGAGTTTAGCGGTTTGAATGTCCATATTAATCCTTCATTTCTCTGTGCCATCCCCACTCAATGTATTCATCAAACCCCTGAATCACAACTTGCTTTCTTTGTCATCTAGGACTTCATGAGTCCATTTTTGAAATGTGCCCAGCGCCTCAATGCCTTTGGGCTGTATTGCGCTTTACAAATATAAATACAATAAATAAATAAAATAAAGGGACTGCTCTGCTTGCTTTGCTGTGCTAGGCCCCCTGTTGTTTGGTGTGTTTCTGTTCGTAGCATAATGATCTTTCTTTCATTCATAAATAAATTCAAATATAAAAATGTGATCTCATCACAAAAACACACTTTTGGGTTGTCTAACACTGTTTGACATATTTGGCTTTTCGTGCCATACGAATGTTAACCAATACGGTGTTCACTCTCACTGTTGTATGGAATCTCCTTCATCCTCAGCTTCAAATGTATTTACCAAACATTTAAAATGACAACTTTTGGCGACCTGTATTCTGTTCTTGGGGTCCGAAATGTGAGAACTGATGTTAGGGATGTCTCGTTAAATAGCGGGTGTCTGTTCATTACCAGCTGCGTGTCTTTTCATCAATAGCTTCAATGCCAAAGGGGATGGCAACATTTATTTATCTATCTATTTATTGGGCTACAACCATTAATTTCACAGCGTGTACCATTGCCTAACTTTCAACCTCGCCTCTTCAGTTAAGGCATTGCTTGTTATCCCTTTCATAAAGGCTGCAGTAATATGGTTTACAGTGCACACAGCAGTTCAGCACTGCAGATATTGAAAAAGTGGCTGGGAGTGACTATGGAGTCAAAGTAACGCTGACATGAAAGTTTGCATAGAATGTCCCAGAGTGAATGCTAAACAGCCAGGAATCACTTCTTTAGATTGTGAATCATTTGACTAACAATATGGGAAGGTACAATTTGACAGAAATGAGGCATAGCTGGAGGTAATAGGTTAGCATAGAGTAAAAGGAATTAAGTGCAGGCAATAAGGACATGCATTAACCAAATTGTGTGACGCTAGGCAAATCACTTCCCTTCCACGGGCCTTACCTACGTTTTATAACAAAATTGATCAGTTCCTTAGAAACAATTTAGTTTGTAGTGTCTACTGTACAAATAGAAACACACAAAAGGGCCCTGAGGGAAATGTAAGAAGACAGTGGGAAATGTCAATACTGTGCAGTGGCTGAGGCAGATTGATACAGCTGTGCACACACCACATCAATACCCTTACCAAGTTAACATCCCATACCAGCAGAACACACCCCTACCCCTGCTTGTCAGCGATCCATAACATTTGTTTAAGTTTATCAGATAATGGCAGCTTATTTATGTAAAGCTTAACTTGTTGACCACTCAACGACCACTCCCACCTTACACAAATATTAATGTGAAATCTGCACTTATTTTTAAGTCAATCCCACTTTATTGAAATGTCCAGTTAGACGTGTTTGACTTATCCAGATAACCATCCTGCATGCTGCGGCAGATTAAATTACAGTTTTTTTTTTTATATTTTGCAACAAAATTGAACAACTGCAACAGCTATGGAATCCTTCTTCTGTAACAGATAAAATTGTGATTATTAGATGTTGCTTTGCTGTCATGTTCTGCATTTTACTAATGATGATTGACAGTTCCTTCTTCAGAAGGGTGGGACAATTTCCAAACTGGCTTTAGGAAACACCTAAGCACCATGGCAAACATATTTACTATCAACATTTTCAAGGCCAGAGTCCAGTAAGGGGCGCCCCCCCATGCCTGGCTTTTATCGACTTGTCCAAAGCATTCGACAAAGTAAACAGAGAGAAGCTATGGACAAAACTCACCAACTGGAACTGTCCCCCCGCCTTGTTGGATCCTATACAAGAACTTTACTCCGAAACATCTATGAGAGTCCGACTCAATGGTACAGGTCTACTCTCCTCACCAATTGGTACAAACTGCGGGGTAAAGCAAGGATGTCTCTTCACACCGGCACTTTACAACACCTACACTGGAGATTACCAACATGCCGAAAGAAATGTAAAAGCTTTCCCCCCTTCTCTGGGCTCTGAAAAGATCAGTAGGCTGCATTACGCAGCTTATATCATTCTAATTGACCAAACGAAGATAGGGCTCCAGCGAAAACTGGACAATTTGAATGAATATCTGAAAACCAACAACCTGGAAAGCAACGCCCTGAAAACTAAAGTGATGCGCCTGATAAAAGCGGCCAAACGAAAAGCATCAGAGGCATGGTTCTTCAACAACGTCCGCCTCGAGGAGGTGGAATCTTTCAGATACTTTGGCACCATGTTCAGCAATAAGATGAATGCTAGACCTCTTGATCCATTAAAATAAAACCTTGACTAATCAACTGATTATCATGGACAAAAAATGTGGTCGCTTCTCACTCAAGGCGGTAATCAACTTTTAGAGGATGAAAGTGGTTCCAGCGCTTACCTACGGTGTGGCAGCCATGCCAAGTATTCCAGACTCAATTTGGTCCAAACTGGAAGGCTTTCTCTGGAAAAAAGTCCTCCGACAGCCTATCTCTACGTCAATAACTCTTACAAGAAAAGAACTCGGCCTTATCTCATTTGAAGGCACGGTATCCCTTAACAGCTTGATGTTTTACAGGGAAGTGAGATCATCTAAGGAGAAAATCTACACACTAATCCAAGAAGAAATCAACAAAGGCTCAAACAAAATGCTAAAAACCTGGATACATAAAAAACAAACTCTCCTAAAAACAATAGGAAGTCCAGAAGTCGAGCTTTTGGTTAATCCAACAAAGACGGCAAAGAAAATGAAAGAATTTGACTGGTGCAACACACAGCTGGAAGCTCTGAATTACAAATCTGCGACCCATCTGCCGCTTTTTTCCCAAAAAATAAATGAGCCTATCAGCTATTTATTGAAGTTTCCGAACAAGATCTTTCGTTCGACTTTCTTGAGAGCAAGACTGAACATTTTAAAAACAAACAAGGTCTTGAGAACTCGAGGCAAATCTGTGACCCACTCTTGCTGTTTTTGTCTGAACCAGGACTGAAAGGAGAGCCTAAAACACTTAATTCTCCATTGCCCGGTACCACTGGCAACAGGGAAATCCACCTAGGTCACCTCTATTCTGAATTTTCAAGACTGGACGAGGATTATTGGTGGTCTTTCTTGATGAATGGGCTAAGTCGAAGACCAGTCATCGCTGTTGTAAACTTTCTGCATAGTGTGAACTTGGACACTATCTGTCAATGACCAGAAAAACCTTAAAGGACTTAGCCCTTCGACAAGCAACTTGAAGAAACAAAATGTGAAAACACACAAAAGTTCTTGAGGAAATAGGATTTTCTTTTGTAAAAACTGTTAATTCAGTTAACACAAAAAAAAGAAAATTGACAGTTCCTTAGTTAAAGCCTTCATTTTGCTCCTTGTTTTGTGCTTGTGAAAGATTTTGTGAAAGTTTTTGCAAGGACACACTCTTGTGTGCAAAACTTTGCCATAGTTGCATGTTCTTCTTTTTGTAGAGTTCACTCTTAGCAATTTAAATTTGATTTGTGTAAACATGCAGGTGCCCAAATTGGAATTGCAGACTTTAGTAGAAAAGATCCCAGTTTCACAAGTAGGCTTTCCTGAACTTGAAGATGTGCATGTCCTTGTGTGCATACGAAAAGGGCGAGTGTAGCTGACTCACTGGACGAGATCATGAAGTTGATTTGTGCTGCTGTCATGTGCTTGTGTACATTCTTTTGGTTGCTGTTTCACTGAATCCTAGGACTTTGCTAAATACACATTTTTGTTGCTGGGTGGTGCGGAATAATAAGGACGTGTGTATTTTATTGTAGTGTTCTTATTTGTAGTGCTCATATTCCACTGAAAAAGAAACCTCAAAATGAACTGCATCTGGGGGAAGATGAAACTTAATGAGGCCTCAAGTAAGGAGCCTTAATGAAAAATAAAGGTTTTTACCTTTTTGTCAGAACATCCGAAGGGAGCTTGAATTTTAAATTTCCAGTGAGATCTAATTCTACAATTAAGGGAACAACACGAAAAGCACCTGTCACATAGTGAGCAGAATTGCAGCAGGGGGACACCAATAATGTGTCGCAGAGTTCCCAAGTACAGCCCGCACGCCAACCGTGCATTTTGAAATACCAGGAACGTTCACGCTGAAGTATGTGACGTACGAGGAGCAAATAAACCAGCAGAGAGCCGCAGTGGGGCTCTGTACAGTAACTATCAGAAGAACTGCACCCATTGAGGACCTACACCTAAGAAAACTAGGACAGTAAAGTACCCACTGAGAAAACCATATCAACAAATTAAACGGAGTGAAGACTCCCTGAAGAAGCCAAAAAGGTCTTAATGGAAGATGAATGGTAACGTCAGAAGAACCCAGACTGACTCACATATAGAAGATATGACAACCTGCGAGTGACAAGAGGAGACGAAACGCCATGTATAAGGGACATCATGAACCTAAAGTGAAAGGACGATGTCAAATGTAAGAAGCTTATGCCATGAGCATGGCAAAGATATTCAGTTAGTTTACACATGTACATATGCTTGGAACTGCAGGAAAGCTAAGAAAATCGTGCAGCTTGCTATGCTTAGTAGTAAGATAGATTGCGGCAAGCGCCACCGATACATATCTACCTCAATAGAAGCAATTTATATAAGTATACTTCCACTATGCACAAGGCAGAATCAACCAAAGTTTACTGGAGACCACATGAGGAGAATTTCAGAGTTAAGAATTCAAGAATGAAAGACAGAAACGAAACTCAGACAGAGACAAATCGTGCCCAAAAGCCAAGGTCGTATCAGCTAAAATAGACTTACAGTAGCTACAATTAATGAAGCAAGGAACACATAACGAAAATCAAATACATGAATTACATGGAGAATGAGGTGATTTTACGGTGTCTGAAACACGTGACCAGCCGAGCGAGAAGAAGGGGGATTTTCACAACTACGCATGGCGGAGTGCGATGCAAAGATATCAGAACTTTTCCAGACAGAGGTGCAGTCTCAAGGCCAACCACAGTGAAATAATTGGCCCAGGACCACCAAAGTGATGATTGACTGTAGCAATAATTGGAGAAAGGCCGGGGGAGCTGATGTGCACCCTGCACCTGGCCGACCATTCTTCATGTTGCTAGGCAAAGTGGAAAAGTATGAGTGGGGTTGGTGCCAACCCAATCATAGTGGACCAAGTAATCTAGGGTCCTATAGTTAGTAGAACCAATGGGATGTCATACTTTTAGTGACGTCTACAGTAGCCATTTTTGAGGTAGGGCTTAGATGCCCCACCTGACAGTGTTTACCCAATCCCCTCACTGCGTTACCATATACAGATATAGTACCTATATTAAAGTTACCTTCCTAGAACCAATAGAAGTGCATGCAACATTTTAAGCATTATACGTCAGTGATGATGAGTTTTCAGTATAAAGATCTAGTAACCGCTGATATTCATGAGACTCCCCGTTGTTTGCACATGTCATTAAACGGACTCCCTTTGCCAAACCTGTTGTCATTATTGATTTGATGCTACAGTATTAATCTGCATCCCCATCCATCTCACATGTGCTGCTATTCCATCTTAAAGTGCTATTGGGCAACCCCTAGCTTTATGGGCCAGTTGGGGTCCTAGTGCACACTTGGTAGCAGAGATAGGATGGTTTATCGATTATCGATTAGATAAGACACCCATTGACCGTCGACTCTAGGTCCTCGGCAATATCACAAGTTCTTTTGCCATCCGGCTAAGTAAACCGAGAAGCTCCCCGTGGACAGTGGTTAGAATAAATGATAAAACCTGCAGGTTAGGGTCTGAAGGAACCCGTGCTTTCTCCCACAAACCCCTTCCCACTTCTATGAGCAGCCGATCGGGTGAACGGCAGGAGAGGCAGTGACGAAGGTGATGATTCCGAGCATCCAGAGAGGAAACATGGGAACGGTGAGTGAAAAAGATTGACATTTTTGGCAAAATGTGCATGCCTTAGAACAGGTAAGGGAAGGTAACGGAGGGAGGCGGGAACCAAAAATACAGTTAGAAATAGAGTAGCATGTATATATATTACACAGCCACGATAGTGGCTGTGTAGTTATGGTTAAATTGCTGTTTCCATAGGAAGAGCCCTTTTTGGGCGGCTTATAACTTTGCTCTCCCTGGACGAATCCTCACCAAACTTTGCAAAAAAAGTATATGGGTCACTCTGAATTTTTTTGCAAAGTTTAGTGAGGTTTGGTTCAGGGGGGGCAAAGTTATAAGGGGGGTCCCAAAACTTCTTTTTTTCCCATAGACTGAATGGGGAAAAAGCTTTGCTCATGTCTACAGCCCAAACCGCTGGACGGATTTTCACCAAATTTGGATCAGGAGCAGCGGCTTGGTCCCGAAACCGTGCTTTTGCAAATTTGGTGAAAATCAATCCAGTAGTTTTTTATAAAATGAGCAAAAAATAGGTAAAAAAAAATTAGTGATATCTAGGTTCGGTCCGCGGACACACTTCCCTGTTCGCTCTGCGGACGGTGTCCTGATTGGCCAATCGACTTGCGTCATGTCCGTGGACATGCAACGTGTTCGTTGATTGGACGGTGAAGAGCGTGAAGCGCGTTTGATTTTCAGGAACGCCCGCTATCTTGGATTCGCGGACATCCGCGGACAGCGCGGTGAAACTTTGTTGAAAAATACTATTTAGTACAGTGTGTTGTTGTGTGAAAGTGTTTGGGGAGGGTGGGGGAGTAAGAAATGGGTTAAATGTTTTATTTATTTAGGTGGTAGACCCCCCTGTTGTGTTCGCTTTGTCCGCGGACAACGCGGATGTTCTAAAATGTTCTAAATAAACGAAATGGGGGTGTTCTGAGGACACTACTCCTGTCCGTATTGTTCGCAAGCAAGCTGAAAGTGTTCTAAGAACACATCATGTGTCCTGGGATGTTCATCAATAAATAAAATGGGGGTGTCCTGAGGACAGTATGCCTGTCCGTTCTGTTCGCAAGCAATTTCAAATTGTTCTAAGAACACATGTTCGCAAGCATGTTCAAAGTGTTCTTAGAACACATTATGCATCCTGGGATGTTCGTAAATCAATGAAATGAGAGTGTCCTGAGGATGCTATGTCTGTCCGTACTGTTCGTAGGCAAGTTGAAACTGTTCTAAGGACACTCATGATGTCCACGGACATTAAAAGTGTCCATATGGCATAGTTGAAATATTTGATTCTATGGGTGTGATATGCTGTGATGGTTGTGGCCAGGGCATAGAGTCTTGGGGACTTTGGGATCTAAGAACAAATGTATAAGCAACAAAGTTATAAGCCACTATGGGTGTGATATGCTGTGGTGGTTGTGGGCAGGGCCTATAGTCTTGGGTGCATGGACAAGATCAAATTTATAGGCAGCAAAGTTGAAACTGTTCTAAGAATACTCATGATGTCCGCAGACATTAAAAGTGTCCATATGGCATAGTTAAAATGTTTGACTCTATGGGTGTGATATGCTGCAGTGGTTGTGGCCAGAGCATAGAGACTTGGGAGCATGGCCATATGGCCATGCACCCAAGACTCTATGCCGTGGTTACAACCACCGCAGCATATCACACCCATAGTTGCTTATAGCTTTTGGATCCAAGAACAAATTTATAAGCAGCGAAGTTATAAGCCACTATGGGTGTGATATGCTGTGGTGGTTGTGGGCAGGGTCTATAGTCTTGGGTGCATGGACAAGATCAAATTTGTAGGCAGCAAAGTTATAAGTCACTATGGGTGTGATTTGCTGTGATGGTTGTACTTAATATAATATACTTTCTGTTTGGTTTAGTAACTGTAGTACATGTATTTCTTGTTTATTTCTGTGATAAAAGAAAAGATCATGTTAGTATTGGTATTTTGTAACAACTTATAACATTGAATAATCAACTTTTATTTTTACCCTCATATTTAGTAGATTACAAACCAGTGTACTGTGTAATTCGCTCAGGTTCTGTGTTTGTTGTTAAAATCATTGTGTATGTGGGAGAAAAAAAATCCATGTTGGATTAAAAAAAAACCTTTTTTTGTTATGCTACAGTCTATTTGTTTGTTTCTTTTCAGTGTTCACTTGTTGTTTCTGTCTAATGCTATATATATTGGCTTGTTGCAGATGTTTGGAGCAGTTAGAAACATGTTGACATATTCTAACAGTCTATTTTTTGTTATAATGAAGTGGTATTGATTTATCTGTTTGGTTATTGAAAATCTTGTGGTAGTTAGATACCAGTTGGCGTATTCTAACTTTATTTTTTGATATAATTTAGTGGTATTCATTTATCTGTTTAGTTGTTGTAGAATCTTGGAGCAGTTATTTAGCTGTTGGCATATTGTAATAGTTTATAGTTTTCTAATAGAAGTTTAGTTAATGTTTAAGTACAGTTTAGTTAATACATGTTGGTTTTAAGAAATTATAATGAAGTGGTATTTATTTATCTGTTCGGATATTGTAAAATTTTGGGGTAGTAGATACCATTTGGCGTATTCTAACTGTCTATTTATTGTTATAATGTAGTGGTATTGATTTATTTGTTTGGTTATTGAAAATCTTGGGCTAGTTAGATACCAGTTGGCGTATTCTAATTGTTTATTTTTTTTATATAATTTAGTGGTATTCATTTATCTGTTTAGTTGTTGTAGAATCTTAGGGCAGTTATATAGCTGTTGGCATATTGTAACAGTTTATAGTTTTCTAATAAAAGTTTAGTTAATGTTTAAGTACAGTTTAGTTAATAATTTCTGGTTTTAAGAAGATTAAATAAATGTTTGTAAGATTTGCAGGTAATCTCTGCTTTAGAGTAATGGTACTATCATTACATTCGAACCATCCACAATTCTTTTTTATATATGCAGTATAGTGACCTGCATTGGTTGTGGCTCCTGTGTGGTAGATTATACCTATTGTTGTGAAGGTTTTTTTACCAAGTGATACTGGACCATGTGTGAATCCAGTCAGCTTGTAGTTGTTTTTGGTACCATTTGCATTGTAACGTAGAAGCATTATTATTACGTATTTACTATGTGTTTGTATTAGTAAGGTGGAGCGATTATCTGAATTGCAGGTACTACATAATCTACCATGGTTTGCATTTTGTACAAGTTGCTGAAATTGAACGGATTCACAATTATGTATTGATACATACACAAAGCGCTCATTGGGGATTTGTTCTTGTGTCACATTGGTGGAGAGAGTGCATGTATGTTTCCACATGTATGAAATCTGGAAGATTTCATTTGTAGGTATGTTTTTGTTTTCCAGTACTTGTAGTACGTAGATTAGAAATTCTTGTGGATCTTCCTGTGAGTTTATAGTGAATTTCATCATTCCAGCACAGTAGTCCAATTGTTGTCTTATTCCATAAACACTATACATGTTGTCAGGATTGTTTGTTGCGTTTCTATGAAGTACTAACATTTGCAAACACAATTGGTCTGTACTGTGTAAGTAAATGTTGTCAACTATTCATGGTAATTGAAATAGAATATTCATTGCTATATTTGCGTAGCAACTTACACCATTTAAATTTGAAAGTTTAAATGGACCAGGTAGTTCTTTATCTGAGTGCTTTTTTTGGAGTGTGTCTTCCTTTATTGAAGAAGTACCTGGTTTACTTTCCCTAATAGGTTCTTTTTTGATTGTGGTACTTGATGAAGTATTCGTTTCTTTTAATCTCTTTGGAGGATTTGCAGTGACATCCTGTTGCATTTCTGTTTGATTTAGTTTTCTTTTAGAACATTTTACTTTTTGTGGAATATGATGTGTTTTTAGATGGGGGGTGTATAGTGAACGAAGTCTATTGTATTCTGAAATATCAGGAATATCAGCGTTTACTTTGCTTGCATCAACGTTGATTAGAAATAGACAGTCAAGTGTATGTGAGCGTGATAGTGCTACATAGCTCATGGCTTCCTTAAAGACTGTGTTACCAATGTCTATCAATGCTTTGTCTAGGGTAAGACCTTGTGATTTTTTAATGGTGACTGCGTATGCAAGAGTTAGAGAAAATTGTTCTCTTCGTACATACATGTCTTTGAAGAGAAGGAATCGAGCTGTTGAGCGTCCTATCCTTTTCACTTCTGAAAGTTTGTCAAAGAGAATATTGACAAACTGAAGGTTGTTGTCACGTGGGTATGTTTGAAAGCCAACAACTGTACCCATTGCTCCATTAACTATCCTTGATCCATGTCAAGGTTACGTTTAAGCATTACTCTGCAATTTAAGGGTAATTTTAATATTTTTTCCAATCCAGCTGTGTTGGAGATTGAATTTTCTAAACTATTTAGTCTCGTTGCGGCTTGTTCACATATGGGTAGTGTCATACCATGTATGTCTAATTTGTCTGTGGCACTAATTTCAATTATTGGTTGCATTTCTTTTTTTAACATTGTTTAATTGAATTTGAAACAGCTTGCAAGAGTTGGCACTAAGGCCATACAATTTACTTTTTTGTGGGCTAATTGTTCCATAACATCCGTAGCACATGCATTATGGCCATAAAGTGCATGAATGTGCCGGGTTTTCAATATTGTTTGTGCTTCTTGAGATAATATACCAACTCTAATACTTTTTAAGATGTTGGCATAAGCGAGATCTGCAGATTGTCGCATATTTTCAGTTAATTATATCTATATATATATATATATATAAATGAAAAAACTTTGTTAAAGGGATGTTATGGTTAAGTTGTGCTACTAAAAACCTATCAAATTCAGTAAAAAACATTGTTAAAGAACTTTATGGTTACAAGTAAAACCGAAAAACCCCTGAAATTCGCCAGTTATGGTAAGCTAAGCAACCATAACTCGCGCCACCACTGTGCACTGCTAAGAATAACACCCATGACATCAAAGATGACATCACAAATATGATTGCCGTCCCGGTGTAGGAAGGAAAATCCTTTTCCAAGATGTCCACCATGGAAAGGGAAGGCGGGTTCCATACTGGGTCCCTCTTCGCTTTCCATGGCAGCCTGCCGAAGGCAAAAAGAGAACTCTATAACCATATTACCATGAGCACATTTTTCTTCCTTTTCAAATCTATCCCAATTTCGAATAACTTTACCACAAAGCCTGTCCCAGGTGGACATGGCCACTTTAACCCCATGTTTTGTCCCTCATGGTCATAGCCAGTAGCCAGATTGTCCGGATCATGACCTTATTCCATGACCAGGACAATCTGGCCACTGCCCATGGCCACAGGCTACACCTCAGTTACCAAAGGTATATCGCTATTTTTTGTACCTTCATTATGACACTTGTAAAAAAATAAAACACGGGCACATTTTCAAACCCTGCTTTCCTGGCCTTCTCAATGCTCCTTACACAAGTTTGCTGGAAATTCACCCATGTTTTATTTTTTCAAAAGTGTCAAATGATGCACATACAATCGTCATATAACCTAGCCCCCACTTGATAAAATCCATTCAAACTTTCTAAAAACATTTATATCTAGATCTATAATCTTGTTGCAAACCTTTGTGTAGATTTGTCAAATGGCACCACATTTATAAGCCTTTACAATATTTTGGGACCCCCCCTCAAATTCTGCCCCCTCTTGACAAAATCCCACCGAACTTCGCAAAAACATTTGTATCTAGATCTAATATCAGTTTGCCAAATTAAGTGTAGATTCGTCAAATGGCACCTCATTTATAAGCCTTTACATTGTTTTGGAACCCCCCTCTAATTTTGCCCCCTCTTGACAAAATCCCACCAAACTTCAAAGAAACGTTTATATCTATTTGTAGTATCAGTTTGCCAAATTAAATGTATATTCGTCAAATGGCACCTCATTTATAAGCCTCTACATTATTTTGGGACCCCCCTCTAATTTTGCCCCCTCATGACAGAATCCCGCCAAACTAGCTCAGAATTAGCTCAGAAATATACATGCAAAATGTCATGCACTTTCATTAAGTGACACCAAAGTTATAAGCCATCCAAGAACTGCATTTCACCAACCTTGTAATGCTAAGGTGTCCGCGAACTTCTCAGGACTGTTCGTGAACATCTGAACTGTTCGCGGACTTTCGCAGTGAAAACCACCTGTTTTTTTGCTTCTTGCAGCCATATTCCATCGCATCCTCATCACCCCTCACCTCCCCAGAGATTATTTGATAAGTTTGACAAGTGCAATGTTGTTTTTTTTATATGTTTTTACTGCGATGTCCGCGGACACCGGCCAATGTCCCAAGATGGCGGGCGTTTCAAAAATCTGACGCACCTCACGCTTCAAGCCAAACAATCAGCGCACATGTTGGGTGTCGGCAGACATGACGCAAGTCAATTAGCCAATCGGTGTCCCTTCCACGGAGCAAACAGGGAAGTGTGTCCGCAGAGCGGACATAGATATCACTAATCTTTTTGGTTTACGTTTTGGTAATTTAAAAAAAACTACTGGACGGATTTACACCAAATCAACAAAAGCACGCTGGTGAAAAAAAAAATCCGTGCAGCGGTTTGGGCTGTAGGCGTGAGCAAAATTTTTCCCCATTATGTCTATGGGGAAAAAAAGAAATTTTGGGACCCCTCTATAACTTTGCCCCCCCCGGACCAAACCCCACCAAACTTTGGTTTCGCTCAGGGGGAGCGAAGTTATAAGCCGCCCAAAAAGTGCTCTTCCTATGGAAACAGCAAGTTAACCATATCTACACGGCCACTACCATGGCTGTGATATATATATATATATATATATATATATATATATATATATATATATATATATATCAACCTGGTACTCAATATGAAGAGGATCAAGAGTGTGTGTGTACTTGAAAAGAAAGCATAGCATAGCATAGAATAGTAGGTGGGATGGACGTGGGCAGCAGTTTTCTGAGATGGTGTGCATTCTCTAGTACCCAAAAGACAGTTACTATTATCATTAGACCAAGTATTACATATTTTTTTCTGGCTGACCATGCTCTCCTGGACCTGATCATTTCTGTGGCAAAAGTGTCCATATCCTCACTTCTGTACAACCCAAAAATGGCATAGTTTATCAGTGTCCGTTAAGAAGCCTCACTGATATGTGATCTAGAGCTCTAGAAGTTAATCCGTGGGTGGCACCTGACCACATGTCCTTCCTTAGTTCAAGTCTTCAGACCCCTTCCCTCCTCCACCTCCAGGTGTTTTTTGGCCAGTATGGCAGGACCACACGTTAGTTTCTTGTGGGTGATGCACAAATTGTGCAACACTTTTGCTACCTCAACCCTCAAGTTGCTCAATACCAGGATCAGTATTTTTCTTTCACTGAAAGACTCACCGGGATATGTATTTGGAACGTATTTCTCTGTGTCCAACCACCTCCTTTACCCAGTTGGCATAGGGCAGAGGCAAAGGTGCTTATTTTAGATGTGCAGCATGGATCCAATTTCTTTTCTTCTTGCCACTCATGCAAAAAGCTTGTCTAATGTGCGTATGATAAGCATGTCCATTTCGAAGAACAGCAGGGAAGTACGTCTCTCAACTGCAGCCAAGAGTCTTGCACCCTTGGGATTCGAGTCAGCAGCATCATTGCTGTGTACATTCTCAGACGGAGCTGTTATCATGCCCAGCACTCTGAGGCATTGCGCATTCCACAGCTCTGCAATCGTTTGGCTTAGGTGCTCAACGGTAGGCCAGTCTGTATGCCAATCAATAGGCCAGTCTTCCTGCATCAGTTGTATCTAAAGAAAACAAACAAAAGTGCAGTATCAGGTAACCCAGATATGATTAAACTGTTTTCAAACAAGGCAAACCAATTAATTCCTGCATTATATTTCATAAACACTCCCCTTCACAATTTTATACGGGGTGAGACATGTTCTAGTCTGTGTCAGAGACAGCAATGCTAGGAGCTGGGTGTCAGGCCATTCCAATTTACTGTGTGCTAGTTTAGGAAGTGGCAAAGGTGTGCCAAACAAATCTATTCTTTCTCTGCTCTCTTGTTCAGTGGTGTACACACAATCATAGTCGTCCTCATTCCCATCATTTTGCTCAGGAAGAGGTAGCAACTCAGCTGTGTTCAATAGGTTACATCTTGTGATCCTAATGTGTGTTGTGAACAGAGTAAGTGTGTATCTGGTAATTCACGCTGATGTGACATGCTTGGGTCTGTTTTCTGTTTAGTATCAACTGAGTGAGGCACCATGGTTAAGGAGTGACCCGAAACCATAACTTCACTTTGTTTGCGTGTTGCAGCGTCTGTAGCTACTTCTCTAAAACATTTAGGTAGTGCATAAGCAACAGGACTCAATGTGAAGGAAAACATATCCCCACAGTCTATTTTTACCACCATGTTCCTGGGTTAGTACTGCCAAAGTACATCCATCTTTTACATATACAAACAAGACAAACTTTTTAACATAATTAAAAGTGCCCAAAACTGGAGTGTTTTTAGGGTGACAAAAGCGTTCTGACAGTGAGCACCCCATTGCAATGCTGATGCGACTTACTTTCTCGAGAGCAAAGCTACTATCCTCCTTCAACAAGAGATACCCTAACTATGCTACCTCATGATGACAATTGTGATACTGTTTCAAAGGAACTTGTGACCTGTATTTGCAAGATCCTTTAGTAAACTAATAGTGCCCTTCTGGCATTCTTCAGAGGAGTCTGCTGCAACTAGTAACAATGTGTAGTAGTGTGGCAACTGTACTGTACCTGTTCCTTATGAGCCCTACTGTAAATGCTAGTACTCTCAGTGTATCCGTGTGGTATTTTAGTAAAGGTAAATAATTCAAACACAGAAATGTATGTTCCTTGAACAGGGATCATGGTCAATTTAGTGGTAATGTCAGAGACAATTTGAAATTGTGACACAACTATTTTGTCAATTGCTTTAAATTAATTGCAAAATAGTAGGGCAAAATGCTGTCACCCTTTTTATAAACTGGCAAAATGGTGCTGTCACAAATACTCCCTGATATTTCCTTGATTACACCTTTCCTCACCAGATCAGAAGGCAGTGCTAAATACTGTGAGGAAAAAGAATTCTGCAGAGACTTTGTTAAGTATACAACATCAGTGCTGCAATGAATCATTATGCACAATTGTTTCAACATATTTAATCAACATAGGTTCTCTCCACAATTTAATGTTACCAAGAATTGGCATTTATCTGTAAAGGGGCCAATAGTAATGGGTACTGGCTGAGACACTGGGCATATTACTGGTGTACGTGCATACCCTACAGAAACGGTATGTTGCGCTTACAGGGCAATATCTGGTATCAATGAGTGATCAATGGAGCATTTTTGTGACCCAGTATCCATCAAAAATGGGTATGCCTATGTAACTGCTGTTCTTGGGCGACCCTATCTTCTTATTCTTTTGAACTGACTGGTGTACTGACTGGGGTACAACATCCCAATTGTGCAACATACTCCTCAATCTCCCCAGTACTGCTCTTAGTCTACTGCAGTAGGGGGTCATTATTATTTCATTTTCTAACCCAGTGGGTTTTTTATTATCATAACAAAATAATTTTGCACAGCACGTGTGAATTCTCCTAACATCAGACATCTTTAAAAAAAAATATTCTAGCCTGGCAAAAGATATGCATATATTTTTTCAAACAAACAAACAACTTGGAGCAAGCTCACCTAATATCAAAGAGAGACAATGCTATGTTCCATCAAACGCAAACCAGATTTCCATGCTTGGTTATCTTCAAGAGATGCAAAACAGCATCATGGCTGCAACGGTTCAAAACCCTCACCAGAGATGATCACTTGGCCGTCACGTGGATCAGGAGTAGAAACTGCAAGGAACTTTGTTCTACTTAGCAAGGATCCCTGGTACTCTGGTCCAAACGATCATCCTTGTAAGGGCGTCTGTTCAGGCGCCATTTATAAGACACAAAATTATAAACCTATGAATATAAAATAAGATCACCAGAGACACGGAGATAGATAGTAAACAAAAAAAAAACAGTTTTATTTTGCATGTGATGGGTCATGTTCAACACGTCCCAAGGGAAGTAGTGAAGTGAGCTCAATTACAACAGAGGAATCTCCCTTTTATACACAGTGGCACACTGACGCTGTCAGTCACCTATACATTTTACATCTGATTACTGAAGTCGTCAATGCATTTCAGAGAAACATTATTGCTTCTGGTTATGTACATACATTTCTCAGAGGCATATACTGTAATTCACAGATATTCTGGGAAAACATATATTTGTCAGCAGTTTGCTTACAAGTATATCATGAGCATTATAAGTTCATAAAATCACATGCAGTTCCTGAACCAAAAAGACATTCTGAGTTATGCTATCTTTCTTTTAGTAACCAAAGGTTACTCTGTGCTGAAAATAGCTGGGAGTCTGCCAAATGACACGCTCTTCGAGTAACATCTCTTCGCTTGTCTTCAGCTGTGTTCAGCATTTATCATGAACACATTTCCGAGCACACTCAGCAAAGTCTGATTCATAATGGACAAAAACAGATCTCATTATAATATGGAGTTTATCTGAATGAAAATGTAGTAGCTTAAGCTAACCAGAAAATATGCCATTTCACACAAACTTGTATGTGCCTTCCAGGAAACATCATTTGGCAGGTGATTTTAAGGTCACCTAGGTGTATGTCTGCTCTTACCTGGGATGTTGGTGATTGAGGGCTTCTTTGCCACTGCCTGTGAACCACAGCTGGATGTGCTGTTCTTGTGTTGTTCAGTGTTCTCAGGTGTGAAAATGCACACGTTCTGTCTCATGTGGTCACCATCTCCCCATGTGTGGCTGGTACTTGGGGGTATATGGACTTTGGCAAAATCAGGACGATGTCTTGAGGTGCATTTTTGGTTGTGTCAGGTCTCCATATTGATGGCCACAAAGGGGTGGGTTCAGGGACATGTGTGGTCGTTATGGTTATTGGAATATTATCAGACTCTCACACAATTCACCCAAGAGGCATTACAAGTATATTTCCTATGCATGTTGTTGACCCACCCACAGCCTAAATCTTTACTCCTCCAATTCCCTCAAGGATGCTGACATTGATGACAGCCAGTGCCTGCTCTTCCTCTTGGCACAGGTCCTGCCAGCGCTTCTGTATCTGGCCCACCCTGCAGGCTGTTGTTACAGCACCATTAACATGCACCCGGATGGCCTTCCATATCTTGGCGAACTGGAGGTTTGGGATCTTTAGATGTGCAGGACCCAGAAGAAAGTCAGCCTTCTTTGTGGCACCCTCCACCAGGGCCTTCAGCTCCTCATCAGTGAACTTGGTGCAGCGTTGTTGTGGCATGGTCCCGGTGGGATATCAGGGTTGCTGGGCTGGGAAGGTGGCATGCTGGTCGGGCAGCGATTGGCCAGGTAGTGGTCGACTAAGGAGCAGGGAATTGTCCAATGGGCAAAGGAGGATGTGACAAATCTGGGGCAAGCAATGGAGGTTCTAGGTGGCAGTGCATGGGTTGTGGAGCCAGGAGCAGAGGGTGGGATGTGTGAAGGGATTTGGGGTCAAGTGGTGTCAGGAGTTCCTGCAGACAGTGGATGTTATATACTCCTTAAACTAAGTGGTTTCAGGGGCTCTTGGGGGCAGAGGATGTCAGTGGAACTTGGAGCAGGAGATGCCAGGGAGTCTGTAGGAGTAGGAATCTAGACTCTGCATTTCAACATCTAGGCTCTTCAACATCTAGACTCTGCATTTCAACATGTAGACTCCACATTTCAGCATTCACATTTTAGTAAGGGTTTGAACTTTAACTTGGGCCAAGGGTGTGAAACACATTGCTGGACTCAAGAGTGTGAGTCTCAGGCAGAATGAAATAGATGCTAATGCACAGAGCACATGCTAGAAACTGATCACTTTGCTTCATGATGCTATTTCAATGAACTGAACTGCATTAAATATAATACTAACCTACATCTAACATACTAATTAACCCAACCCATTTAACATTTAACAGATTCCCATAATAACATTTAGTGCAAATTAGCTCATGAAATAAGCTGGATGCAGACTGACGAAAGGGTATATTGCTCTGAAAATGGGAAAGAAAATGAACTTTAAACGTGCCGGCTGAATCTGCGTTGTATGGTAAGCTGAAGAATGTATAGATCTGTTCCCAAAGACATGGCTTTGTCCTGGAGCAGGAAGCACAAGAGAAATGTTTCATTTCTCTTTTCAGCAATGCAGTTAGCATGCAAAATGAGGAAAACACACAGAGGAAATTGTGTGATGTGGGTGGATCTGGTCAAAGGGAGGTGTTTTTCTAGATTGACAGGGAGTTTCATAAAAAAGGGTTTTGAGGCAGAGCAGGGTGGCATCCTTATTCTGGCACTGACTGACGAAGGGATCAGAGGGCTGATTGCAAGCTGACTAAGCTGAAGCTGTCTCTTCCCTGGGTTGCCATCTTTAGAAGGGCTGCAAAGTCTCCAGCGAACTTAGCTGTGAATGACCCTGGGTTACTGCCAAGCTGAGTCGTGAATATTGCCAGCTTATCTTGCTAAATTAGTGGATGTGGGAAATGCTTAAATTTTGTGTGATAGAAATATGTTTGTTTTCTTAAAGTAATTCACAATCTATATTTTGCGTGAATACCCATTTTATAGCTGCCAAGAATTGCATGAGAGAAACATTCAAGGGTACATCAAACTGTGCATTTTCTTAATTATTTGTATTAGTTGAATTAAATCAACCTTTCAAATACATAAAATGTATACATAGAAATATAAAAGCATATTATTTACAATTACAATACATTCCACTGAGCCACAATGAATCACACAAAATAAGCATTATCATATAATCAATACATGATGAGTCAAACAAACTCGTTGTAGAAGATTTTCTAATTGTGGCTTCATGGTTATTGAAATTTGCCATCTAAACGTAAAATTGCAATCATGAAAAGATGATATAACAAGTGCTGAGTTGCAGTTTAAACAACACTGATGACTTTAAGTTTTTGTGGCATCTAAGTTTAAACATGATAGAAAATTTACAGTTGCAATTTGTAAGGGTAAGTAACCAGAACCCAAAATGAATGACCAACACAAGCGCTGGTCTGTTAAACACATGTATTTGCAGTGCCTTGCATAATGTGTTTCACATAAAGGCCGTAAAGCACAACATTCTGTAATGAGATGTTGTAATGTTTCACAAGTGTCCATCATTAGGCAAAAACGGCAGAAATTATCAATTCTAGGCAATAATTTCCATTTGACTTGTGTTTCCCTGGTGTTCCACAAATTAAAGCATAATCTTAAAATACCATTACGCAGTTTGAGAGAGGGACACCGGACCAAAAATGAGGGCAAGGCAATGTTCGCATTTTTTTGGGGGGGAAACAGCATTCCTCTATGTCATGATACGATAGACATATAGTTCTAGTGTTTATCCAGTCAAACTCAAACAATTTAGATTTTGCTTTAACTGGATTGTGTAATAATAATTCTAGTGAAACATCTGCTGAATTTAATATGTGATAGACCTTCGTGAGCCATAACTTGATAAATGTTTGATTAGTAGTAAAAAGATATTTTGTTAAAGTTTTCAACAAGACCTTTAGGGTAGTCGAGACCAAACATTTCCTGAAGAACGAACACAAGCGCCAATGATCAATGATACATGGTCTGCATGGAAACTAAGCCTAATTCATACATTATCCAGGCGGCGGGTATGCAATTCGGTGGATGTAATATACTCCGCCAATATTTTGCTTCCTATTTGGAAAATGGAAAGGGCGAATTAATATTTAATGTTTCAATGCCATATAAAAGTGCCGGTATTATTTTCATGTTCCAGAAGTGTAATGCAGGCAGGATGGAAAATTTACCATATTTGAACATGATAATTCTGGCTTGTGAAATAGAGGAAGTAAGCCTCTATTCTAGTCGTGCTAAATGGCCTGTAGCATGGTAGGAGCCCTCAAACAATATGCCGAGGTAGGTGTACTGTGCCACCAATTTTATCAGCGACTGATTGAAAGTCCAAACATATAATAAAGGACCAAGGTGCCTAGGTGAATATGCAACAATTTGTGTTTTGCTTAAGTTGATTTTCAACTCATTTTTTGGAGTATAGATGAAAAAATGCATTCAAAAGGCGCTGCACACCTAGTTGTATTTTTGAAATCAGAACTAAGTCGTCTGCATACATAAGTGTTTGAATAGGTTGATCATTAAGTTTTGGGGAATCCGACACCACATCGGCCAATGCAGATCTATAATCCTGAATAAAATAATTGAAGATTGCTGAAGCTAAAAGGCATCCTTGTTTAAATCCCCGAAAGGTACTAATCTGGTCGGATAGTAAGCCAACTAGCGAGAGACAAACTCTGATGGAAGTTTGGGAGTGTAACGAATGGATGATATCATACAATGTTGCCGGGCAATTGTCTTTACAAAGTTTTGATAACAGGAGTAACCGACTGACTGAGTCGAAGGCAGAATTGAGATCGACACAGTCAAAAACACCTTCTGCTTGGACATGTGACATTGCATTTTAATGGAGTTAAGAGCAAATAGATTTATAGTTGTAACCATACCAGCGACGAATCCTGTTTGATGGGGATCACAGAGCTGGGATATTAGAGTCCAGGCGTTAAATTCAGAGAGTATCAGTTTGGTAAACACTTTCCCTGGCGCATCTAATAGGGCGATGGGCCGGTAATTAGCGGGTACACTACGATCCCCCTTCTTGAAAATGGGGATAATTATTGAAATTTTCCAAGATAGAGGGATGGAGCGTGTTGTTAATATATCCCTAAAGATGGTGTATAGAATGTTAGCCCATTCATCTGGATGATATAGTTTGAAAGCCCATCCGGACCCACCGCCCTAGAGGCGCTAGCTTGCATAATATTAGCTTGGATGCTTTCTACAGAAATCTGTAGTTGCCATGAAGATCTAGATGTGGCTGTATACACAGTTTTCGCAAAGCCAGGGTCGGCATATAGAGAAGAGAAATGCGAAATCCAGGCTGATTCCTGGACGCCATTAATCTGTGCGTCTCCCTGGAGATGACAACTACGATCATTCAGCAGCTGCCACATATCTGCCGAATTTTTGTTGGACATGGCAATTTGCATTGTCTCACTGTCATGTTGAAATTGTGCAGCTTTTCTGCTCTTTAACCAATTTTTATAACGGCATTTAGCTGTTTTTAAATGCTGCCAGCACAACAGATTTTGTGATGCTGCTAATTTTTTCCTAAGTTTTTTAAAGTCTGCTTTGACACGGTGAGTGTCTACATCAAAAATGTCCCCCTTTTCCTGGAAACTGTTACCCGAACCTCTTTGTTGGGAGGATGCCTCTGTGATATCTGGGTCCTCTGAATGACATTGTTTGGGATTAAGCACTTCTTGCTCTGGGTCGGTTCCCATACTTTCCCCATCAAAATCCAGTTCTTTTGTAGAGGAGGTCCCAAATAAAACCTGCACTACAGTCGCCCATTTTGAAGTACCAGGAACGTTCACACCAAAATATGTGAAGTATGATGAGCAGATAAATCAGCAAAGAGCCGCAGTAGGGCTCTGCCCAGTACCTATCAGGAGAGCAACACCTATTGAAGCACCAAAAAGGTATTAATGGAAAACAAATAGTGATGTCACCAGGACCCGGACTGACGTACAAGTAGATGAAATGACAACCCGAGAATGACACCCAGAGACGAAACGCCATGAATAAGGATATCGTGATACTGCTGATTTCCATGACTCCCCGTTTTTTGTACTTGTCATTAAACAGGCTCCCTTTGCCAAACCATTGAATTGTCCTTATTAATTGGTGTTGGAGTAATAAATCTGCACCCCCATCCATCTCAAGGGTGCAGCTATCTCGTCTAAAGTACTTTCGGTGCAAGCCTCGGCTCTATGGGCCGGCCGGGGGTCTCGGGAGTACATTTGGTAGCAGAGGATGGTTTATCGATTATCGATTATTGATTAGAATAAGACACCCATTGACCGTCGACATAAAGTAACTCTAGCTCTGCGGCAATATCACAAGTCCTTTGCCATTTGGCCGAGTAGACCGTGAAGTTCTCCGTAGACAGTGGTAGTGTAAGAAAAACTGCAGACCAGGCCCTGAAGGGACCTGTGTTCCCCACGCTATCCCTTCCCATTCCTACGGGCAGCTGAACGGGTGAAAAGCTGAAGAAGGTGATAACAAAGGCGGTGATCCCGAGGGTCCAGAGAGGAACCATGCAAATGGTGAGTGAAAAAGATTGAATGTTTTGGCAAAAGTGCATGCCTTAGAACAAGTAAAGGGAAAAGGTAACGGAGTGAGGTGGGAAAAAACAAAATATAGTTAGAAGTAGAGAAGAATGTATATATATAAGGGAATAATGACTCAAGAATAATTGAGTAAATAAAGGTTACCGGGAAGGATACCCGAGAAGAGAGAGGTTACAGAGGAGGACACCTTTGAAGTGAGAGGATTCGCCTTATTCCTATGCTTTTAATACAAGCGGCTAGAAGAAATGTGTACCCAGAATCCCAGGTAAAGGGGGAACGATTAGAATACCACGACAGTTGAGAAAACTGATTTAAATTTTACGCGATTGCATAGCTAAGATAATATCGCATATGAATTGATGTTTTTCGTGTAAATTAGAAGACATACAATTTTGTGAAAATTTGGATTGGAGCTTGCAGTGTTTGGTGCTCGCTCATATTGTTGGAACTGTTTAAGCCAAGCAAAAGTGTTGACAAGTGCTATATAAGAGGAAAGGGAACAGATTTAAGTATGGAAGACATGACACCATTGACACACTTGTGCAAACAGTTGCCGAAACACTCACCCAAACTGAAGAAATACAGTACAGAGTGGGTTAAAGGAACCGCCCACAAGATGTTTATGCCATGGCCATAGGGTGAGTCCTTATCTAAAGCCGCCTTGCAACACATGATGACATATTTGCATGCCACGTACATGGGCAAAAAGTTAGACAAATGCCTATCTGTTCTAGAACTCTGGAAAATGTATGAACAGGGAAAAGAAAGGAGCCTCCAATAGATTGGATACTTAATGTATGCACAAAGGGGGGTGAGACGCCTACCGCGCCATCCGCCCCATCCGAAACAAAGGGTGAAGAAAGTAAGGACAAGGGATTATACCCACTGAGAGAACTTAAAGCGGCCACAGGGTATAGCAACCCCGCATATGAGTCACCTATGCATAGTAGTGATGAAAATAAAGGGAAAGATAAGGATAAGGATATTACCTCCACAGTCTCACAAGACAAGGGGAGACGTGATGACGAAAGAAGGGATCAAGCACAGACAAGCGCATCTCTCGACAAAGAGAGAGAAGGGAAGAGATGGAAGGGAATTGAAGACAGAACTGATGAGATAGCATTTGCAAAAAATAAATGGATGGGAGGGGGCATTTTATTGAAACTTGATGGCAAAGGCATTGATGACACGAAACAAAAGGAGAGGTTAGCTGATGTACAGAGGAAAGGGAAAGAGAGATGGAGTTCAGAGATGTAAAAAATAAGAAAGAAAGACAGACAAAGGCGAGAACAGCTATATCACGAAGAGCAAGAAAGACAGCTGGATCACAAACAAAGAGCAGCAAATGATCATGACAGACAGGAACAGCAAAGGTCAGAGGAAGAGCAAAGAATACGAGAGAAAAGAATAAAGAGATGAAGAGATGAGGAAATTCGAAGGGCAGATGAATGTAGAAATTAAAAGAAAAAGGAAGAAGAAAGAGTAAGAGAAGAGGTGAGAAGCGCAGAGAATTGAATGACAACATAGAAAGTAAGCAGAGAGAGAGAGCACGCGTTCTTGAAAATCTGGGGAGAGAGGTTAGGAAACCCGCTACAGTAGTAGATGGGTGAGCCTCCCTACCAATGACGGGTATGATCTTAGTACTAGATCAAAATAGGTGACCACATCCTTGGCGATGTCATTACTGTGGGATACCATAAGTGATTCCGAATAGGGTCTCGGTGTGAAATGAGTTGGGATATTGTAGTTGCTTCCAATGTAAGAGACCTCGGTCAAAACTTGGCATATTCTTTTCTCGTCAAGGCTCAAGTGTGCCTCAGTCCAAAGTTCAAAGTCAACAGACTGTGTTGTGGCTTATACGTGCAATTTTCTTCTTCACCATGCAACTACAATGCACAGTGTGTCTGCTTTTATGTCCTTATTCCTTTTTTTGCTTAGAGGAAGTGTCCAGTTTAAGCCACAATTTGCAAGAAGTTCTTTGTCTTGGTTTGGCTGGTCATGCGTCCTTTTTCCTCGTCATGGATCTCGTCTGCACGTGCTGTGGTTGTTCCCCGTCGCTCGTCGACTCCTCTCATTGGGTTGCAAGCAGGAGGCCTTCTCTGATGTATGGTTTGATATTGCCGAGAAAAATCCAAGATCTCCTGCCTTGTAGTTTCACTGTGGGTGGGGCGCAGTCCTCCACCGTGAAGGGACCATTAAATACTGGCTCGTCCCACTTTTTCCTTGTATGATTCCTCACAAGGACGGTGTCTCCAGGGAAGAAGGATGGTACACAAAGTCCTTGAGCTGTGTCTGTAGTAGTATCTCCTTCTGTGTTCCGTGCTGCCCTGCACCCTTTTCGCCGTCGCTGCAGCTGGTCCGATATTAGAGTAAGGCAAGATGTCATGCAGTTCAGATAGTTTTGCATTTCAGACCCTAAAATTTCTCCCGTTGACTGGGCATCACACCTAGCTCTATCTCGGGGTGTCAAGGGAGTTCTCATTCTACTTCCTGTGGCTATCTAGTGTGGCGTAAAATGATGGTCAGAACCGGGTTGGTTCCAAAGTACATACAGTGCCAAATGAAGGCAGTGCAACCATCCCTTTCTTAGAGTCAGCTTCAACTTGGCTATCCTTTCCTTTAACAAGCCATTGAGCTTCTCACAGATCCCATTACCTTGCGGATGACACGCTGACGAGAACCTGTGCTTTATACCAAGCAGCAAGCTAATCTGTTCGAATGTTGCATTAACAAAGTGAGGGCCATTATCTGATCTCATGACCTTGCACACCCCCACCGGGGGAACACCTCTCTCACTAAGAATTTGGCCGCACAGGTAGAGTCTGGGTGTGTACATGGACCTGCCTCAATCCATCTAGAGAATGGACACACCACAACAATTTGCAGAGTCACTGTACACCGTTACTTCCTGGTCTGCGTGATTCTCAATGGTGAGTATCAATGCCAATAATTCTGCAGCCTGTGCTGAATAATGAGGTGGTATTTGTGCACTAATAAGTACTCGAAAATCTCCATTTGCTGTGTGTTTTACCACAGCAATGCCAGTATATCTTTGTCTGTCACTTTGATTGATCCTCAAAGACCCGTCAATGAAGACGATCTCTCCTTCTGCCAAGGCATTTTCTTTCACCCTGGGGATTTCATCATAGAATTCTTCATAGTTTGCACAGTCATGTATTGGTTCTCCTTCAGTGACTGGCTCTGTTATAAACATAGCTGGGTTCACTATCTTACATCGGACTACCTTAATCGATGGATTTGATATGATCACTTCATAAGCAGAAGATCTCTGAGATGTCAATGTGCCTTTTGGTTTCTCTAGAATGGCAAATAGTGAGTGCTCGACGTACAACGTCATGGAGCATCCCATCACAATGGTTGTAGCCTTCTCCATGGCGAACGCTGCGGCAGCTAGACTTTGTTCGCAAGGAAAAGGACCTCTCATTACTGGGTCCAAATTCCCAGTGTAGTATGCCAGGGGCTTGTACCCCAGTGGGGTTCTCTGTGTGAGCACTGCCGTCATAACGCTGCCATTCATGTGTGAAAACAGGTACAATTCCTCTGCATAATTGGGGATCCCTAGAACTGGTGCTGTGCAAATAGCTCTTTTGAGTTCAGCAAATCCTTTCTCCATGGTCTCAGACCATTCAATCTTTTCTTTCGTTACTTGGGCCTTCTTTAGGGCCTGAAGTAAAGGCTTAGTGTAAGAGCTATAGTCGAAGACTCATACCCTAACATAGTTGCATAGGCCTAGAAAGCTCTGCATCTGTTTTATCATGTGTGGCTTGGCCGTGTTCAGTATGGCTTCAGCCCTTTCTGGGGTCACTCGCTTTCCTTCATGTGAGATTAGCTGGCCTATGTACAGCACTTCTTGTTGACAGTATTGTAACTTTTCCTTGTCAACCTTATAACCTTTCTCAGCCAGTCTAGTCAGTAGCTGAACAGAATCGTACCTGCATTGCTCTTCTGTTGTGCTGCAAATTAAGATGTCATCTACTTATTGCAGGACTACACTTTTTAGTGCAATATTGCTTAGGTCCAAGTGCAGGACTCTGTTGAAAATAGATGGAGACTCACAATACCCCTGGGGTAGTCTTGTGCTTTTCAGATGCATCTGTCTGAATGTGAATGACATCAGATCTTGTGAGTCATGGTGCAATGGGATTGAGAAAAATGAAATGCATTTTTCAAGTCAATCACTGTGAAATATTTTGCCTCAACAGGTATATTACATAGAATTGTAGCCGCGTTAGGGACTAGAGGGAACTCAGCCTCAACAATATCATTTATTGGCCGTAAATCCTGGATTAGCCTCCAAGACCCCCCTTTGATTTTTTGATCGGATAAACCAAAGTATTGACTCTGATGTCACTAAGATGCCCTGCCCCATCATAGCTGAAATTGTCTTAAAAATCCCTTCATCTGCCTCTCTGGACATGGGATATTGTCATGCTCTTGGGAGAAAGGCTCCTGGTTTCAATGTAATCTTCACTTCTCCGACCCCCTTCAAAAGGCCTACGTCATAGGGGCCTGTGGTCCACACCGAGACAAGCACCTGGGCCATGTCGTCATCAAAATATTCTGGACAGTTTCATGCCAGTCATCATCAAAATATTCTGGACAGTTTCATGCCAAAATCATTCTCTGAGGTACTTCTCTTTTGATCATATTCACCCAAAAGGCGAGACTCACTTCCATCATTCTCTCTCATATCTGCTTATTCTTCAAACAGATCATTATCGGTGACGTCAGTCACTCAATATTCTTCTTCAATGGCACCATTGTCGGCCCTCGTCATCATAACCGTCAATCAAGGCCATGCTCCCTCGTACTGCAACTGTGTTTATCATCAAGGGAAATACTTGTCCCTTTTCCGCTTGCATCAGTATTCTTGGCCTAAACAGGAATTCATCAGGTGTTCTCATGATTCTGTCTGCAAGACCTGGCAATCCTGCCATAAGCACACGCATACCATATGCAAATATTTCTGGCTCTAATTGTATAGCCCTCATGGCTGTGTGTCCTGCGTATGCTCTGATTATTTCGCATACATTTGAACAGTGCATTCCTGCAGTTGAACATACTATGCCCTCCTCCGTGAACAAGATTGTCATGTTTAACTTTGTCATTAAATCTCTACCCAAAATGTTTACTGGGGTCTGACGTGAATATAGTAAAGGCACATTCACTTCACATTCTCCTATAGAGACCGGAAGTGCATTTGTGATGGGAAAACGACTTGTCGGTCCTGTAAAACGCTGAGTATTTATGGCCTTGCCAGACAAGGAAAACTTGCCTTCACGTATGCACGAGCGTGTTGCACCCATGTCAACTAGGAAGGAATATTCTTTATCCCCTATAACGACATCCACCCTAGGTTCCCTGTGAGGGCCTGCTGGTGTCACCGATAGGATAGAACACATCAGGGTTCCCAGTGAGCTGTCCTAGTCCATATACAATTTTGGCCTACTGTGTGCTGGTGGATCTCCCCCATTCCCATTGTTACTTCCCATTCCAGGGTTCGTGGTCTGCCCTGTGCTCATCGTCTGCGATAGTTGCAACAGTGCCTGTTGGGATTGTCCTTGTGGAATATTCCCCATGCTCTGAGGTTGCACGCCTTGTTGCGCTACTGACGCTTGGTGGTGCACCGTGTGATTCTGTGCAACACCCTGTTATAAAACTGCAGGTGGATTTGCCATGCCTGTTCCTGTCCCTTGGCCGTTCTGCATCATGCCTTGGTTTCTGCATGTGCGAGCTAAGTTCCCTATCATTCCACACAACCAACATACTGGCGGTGGTCGGATCATTTGCCCATTTGACATATCTTGATTACCATTTTGCATATTTTGAAAACCTCCTTAATTATTTTGGAAACCTCCCTGATTGCTCTGCCATCCTCTTTCCCTATATCCTCTTGCCCTGGGGTAAAACCCTGTATTTCCCTGATTATTCTGCTGTGGATTAGTTACCTGCTGCATGCTCGATTCAGCTGTGCTAGTTATCATGGCTCCCAAAAGAGCATATTTTGACAATTTCTTCTGTACCAATTTCGCTTTCTCACCCTTACGTGCAGCTTCCTTTTTGTGATTCTTTTCTTGCAGCAATCTGCAATAGTGGGCAATAGTCAGCTGCATTTCAGCCCAAGGCTTGGCCTCAATTCACAATATATGGTAGGACACAGGTATAGATTTCGTACAAGATTCATGAGTCTCAAGCACCCATGCGTCTTGAAAATTCTGTATATAAATTAACGGATCTTCAGACTCCTTCATTTTTCGTGTCATTCTAGCTCCCATATCGAAAGTGTCTGGGTATAGCACTTGTACCGCTTTCCATACCGATGCTCTACAATTTTTAAATGGAGCTCTGTCATGCGCGGTATTAATTGTGGTTAAACCAGGGTAGCCTGCTCGTGCCCACACATCGTCTGGTCTCTCACCAAGTATGGCCATTAGGATATCCTTAATGTCCGCTATGGCTAACGGGTTCCCTCCTGTCGCTTTTTCTAGCTCATGTATCCACATTCCGGCTCCAGATGTCAGTATTGGAAGCTTGTTTTTCAAATTTTCTAGATCCATGTATGGCCATGGAATATATTGTGGTCTTACTCCCCCTTTCTCGAGTAACGGAAATTGGGATGCATAGACCTCTCTCTCTTCTCTCATTGTTCTCCTGTCTATTGCAGGGGTAATATTCCTGCATCATCGTCTGCCTGGCAATGTCCTGATCTATATAGGGCGGTGAAGACACCTCCCTCTGACCGTGAGATACTTCTTCATGTTGGTCTGACTGTGTGGCTGACTCTGATGCCCTCGGTGCAGACTCGCTAGTGTCTGACCATCTTACTCCTTTCTCTCTTGGGAGTCGTCTTCGCTCTGTCTTTCTTCCTCATTTTCCTTACACTCCTCCCTTTCCGAGTCGGACAGTGTCTGTGCCCAACTAGTGCCACTTCTCGTGTCTTCTTTGTTCCTACTTATTTCTAGTCTATCCAAGGATAGGTCTCTATTCCCACTACTTCGGGAGACATCCTCAGTGTCGTAAAGCTGAGTGATCACGAGGCGCTCGTCTTCCCCCTCCCCTTGGGGTGTTTTTTCTAACCCCATTTAATCAAATACTGTATCGATCGTTTCTCCGATGCTTCTGGTGTCGAAGTCATCTTCCATATTTGCCCTAGACGTGCCTGGTACTGAATCGTACGCAGGAAAACATTCTTCTATGTCTTCCTAATCTACTTTCTTTCTTCAAGATCCTGAGAACGAAAAGACAATAAGAAGATTGCTTACTGTTATTGCCAAACAACTTCTCTTACTTCCTGAGAACAGTGAGAAAGAACCAAATGTCCCAAACACAGATGGAAATAAATGAGCTTATCAACACATTGTTCTTTTGTATAATCAAAGACTGTCCAGCTCTTGTCGGAAGAACAACAGACACACTTACGTTTCTTCGAGACCCAGCAGAACATTTAAGCCAACTTTTAAATACAATTGTGATCCTAGTATCACTCCACGCGACCGGGCAGTGCAGACATTGTTTACATCAAGGAAAGAACGTATAATCCTGTACCTCATCAAGACAGGACAAATGTCCCTGTCTCCAGAGGACAGCAAGTTGGCTCACAACATCCTATTTCGCCTAGTCACTGACTTTCAAGAACTAGTGGGGAGACCAATAGATGTTGACGTCCTCACATTCATCAGAGAACCAGCTAATTTTGCACAGATGGGCATGCTCTTGCATGGAATTGTGCTCAAGTAGAACTATCTAACCATCAGCAGAACTATCTGAGGAGATTCTAAAAGCCTTCCACTGAGGGGCTGATCAAGGAAGCAGTGTAAAGGACTTCACTTATTGCATTTATTATTATTTTGTCCTTATTTCTTCATACTGATCAGCGCATAATATGTCCTCAGGACTGAAGCAAATCTGAGGAGCGGACTGGGAGTTTACCTACGTTGAACATGCACAGTAAAAGGACTTACTGAAGTGTTATTTAATTTGATTTTTTCCATAGTCCAGCAAAGGAAATGTATCCTGAAATAAGAGACAATCCGTCACCCGCAAGAGGGGGTCAGTTGTGGGACACCTGAGACCCTTAACCACAGAGTCCTAAAGACGATATTGTATAAAGGAATACAATAAAATATTGACATATGGCGAATGATCGAGATGGGAGTCCAGAGGAGCAATCTGGTCCTACCACAGGAGGAGAGACAACCACGCTTCTCTGGAAGTAAATGCTGCCGCCTGACATACAGGGGCATAATGTATTTATGTATCATATTCATCATTGTTTTACTGTCATTAACGATCAGAACTGCATTTTTTATTGGTGCCCAAAGCGTTCCAATTCCAGTGCACCCACCTAATGATGAACGCATGAAGCCTACAAAGGCATCCAGACCTTACATAGTCATTCCCCGCCCTAGAAGATCTGATGGTGGAGTGAATGAACTTGAAGTGGATGTGATTAGCAATGATACACACACACACTTGTGGTAACAAACAAACAGAAAAGCCGGAGACAGGGTCGGCAAAGAATGAATGAAGAAAGGTTACTGACAACCACACGCATGTAAACACTGAATGCACACAAAACAGGCCTAATGTCAATGACTGCAGAACCACAAGCCAAAACAGTAGAAAAGAAGAGACTGCTTGCCACAGGAAACTCCACAACAGACATTGTGGATAGACAAGAGGAATCAGAAAAGAAACCAACAGAAATGATAATGATAAACACCCCTGAGACAACACTGAGGGACACAAAGACCAACTCAAAGAAGATCTCACAAGCACAACTAACAGTAGATGCAATATGGCCGTCATTAGCCAAAGAAAGGAAAAGACTAGATGAATTGAAGAATAAAACCCGAGAGACAGTAGTAACAAACATATATGTTCCAACACAAGGGACAAGTACAAGTTCTACAACACAACCATACAGCACACCAGAGACAGAATGTTTGGAATGGGCATTTGTAACCAGCAGGAGAAGCATGTATTAAGAGAGGGAAAGAGCTGCCAGATGTTTGTCCACTCAAATGGCGCAGATGAGGAAGCCTGCACTATGGACCAGGATACCTGAGAATCCTCCAGCAAGAAAAAGCCATACAGATGCATTTAAGGATGTAGTTATAGCAAACTACAGGAGAACGCTAAGAATCAAGAGAAGCATGCATGGAGATGACAATGAACTAAACGATTACCTAGACAGCACAGCACATTTGAGAAACAACATTTGGTACCCGTATATGAAAGAAGTTGGAAGATGAAATTCAGAAGGGGAATGCTTTGTGCACTCCTACCGTATAGCATGGGGAAATCCAAGATTTTCGTAGCTGTAGAAATCGATGTCCAGACAGCACAACACGTAGCAATGCGCAAGACCAGAGGTCAGTTCATGGGTAGTGATGCTTCATTAATATGGGCAACTGAAACAGCCTATCCCGACGAAGATGATTATGTTCAAGACATTAAGACAAGAAACAGAGCTCATACTAGGAATCATGTGATCAGGTATGAGAAGCCTGGAGTTAAAGGAGCAGGAAGAAGATGGGAAGTGAACCCGAGACTAAATGTCCAAGGAAAAACTCCAGAGGAAGCTTGAAAAGTGGAAGAATAGAGCCCAAATGCAGATTTGGGGAACAGTGCTTTCACCAGATGGGTGGGAAAAAGGAGTGGTGATTTGCTGAGCCTGGGTGATCACTGGACTCTACAAAGAAACTGTTGACATTGTGCAGAATGGCTGAAAGCCATTATGGCCGAAACTTGCAAAACTATTGACATGGGTCGAAGACAGAGTAGGACCCTTGCAGATAGTGTCACTAGAAAGCCCAAAATTCTGCTTCAGGAATAATGGCACAAGAAAGATGGGAGAGAATAAGAACTGTGGACACATTTTTGACGCTCCAGGATTGGTGCATGGAAGTGCAGTAATTATGGATCACTATTGGGCATGTGGATCCAAGGCATGCATCAGACTGCCAAGAGACTGGCGAGGTATATGCACAATAGTGAATGTCCACTTTCCAGCACTGGTGATCCTGAAAAGTGACCTGAATATTGGCAGTATCCCGAAAGCAGATGCTCACCTGAGGGAGAAGAGATCTGTGCAACTGATAACTCGGATGAAGAGAGATAATTACTTCTCTGCTAAATCAGAAGAAGCCTTTCATGCAATCCCATATGAACACAGGCTGTTCAGCCTCACCTCATCAGTGTTCAGAATGCTTTTTATGCCAAGAATGCAAATCGGAGTAAATACTAAATGGTTGCAGATAACCAGATGGGAGTTACTGCAGACGATCAACATGACCATAAAAGGATTCAATGCGATCAAGGAAGAGCTGAGAGCCATCCGACTGATGACTCTTCAGAACAGATATGTCCTTGACATGATCACAGCCATGGATGGAGGAGTTTGTGCAAAAATCGGAGAATCATGTCACGCATTTATACCATCTCACGATGAGGAGAATGGAAACTTAACAAACCTGCAGAACCAGATGATCTATGAAACTGATGAAGTTGATGATGACAGCTGGTTTAGATCGCTGTTTTCATGGGTTCCACAATGGATGGCAGACGCATTAAAGTTCTTGTGAGCCCTGTTAGTGATGACATTGCTAGGATTTGTGTAGTATTTATTGTATCTATCTTACTGGGTGCACACTGTGCAGGTAGTAGAATGGAGTGATGTCATATAGAATGTTATGGGACATGAGTGTTCCAAGAGCTACAGTTGGGAACACAAGATGGGCGAACCTAACTGAAAGGATGTTACCTATTTAGATCCTGCCTTTCCTAACCAACTAGCCCTGTAACTTATTAATAAACATACTCCTTTTATATACTCAAGTCTCCAGTGCCTTACCTGAATCCTGATGTCTTCTTACCATTCTCCAATACTACAAATGGCGACGAGGATGGGATCAACAGGTGTTTGCTGTTTCCAGATAAACTGATATATATTAGCCTGTTGATCCCAAAATTAAAGAACCCCAATGGAGTTTGCTGATGGTCCATAAATATACTTAAAAACGTTATGGGGAGAATCTGCTGAAGAGGTTTTTGATACCTGCCATGATGAGCCCAGCAGTGACAAAGTCCAGCACCAGTTTCCTGTGAGAGGACTTCATTAAAACTACGCAAGGTATAGTCCTGCTGCTATGTATGGCAGGCAGCCAGCACGCAATTGTCTCCTGAGGAGTATGTTGATTTATCTACAAACTAAGGTACTGTGCAGCATTTGCTGGGGCGTTGCAGCAACCTTTAAGTTATGGGCCAGACTGCTTATAGAAGCTGCTGAGTTACAGGGCAAAGGAGTTTCTGATGCTATAAGCCGTTCATGATTTAAGAGCAGGCAGACAGAAGACGGCGTGCAGTTTTGCACATATATGGCAGCTGTTAGATATGCTGGTTGCTCTCAATTAGAGTACCGAGAATTGAAGATTGACCTGAGGCAAAGATGAGTAGCTTGTTTGCGCATATTTCTGCGAGAATCTGTATGTACACATCGTTTGTGCATACCTTGTCTGCAAAGATTATGAATCTAGGATAATCAGATTCAAAGTGTCTCTGAAAGCATGAGGCAGAACTTTTCACTATCCTTAAAGATAGGGACAATTAAGGTATTGTTTATTTTACTTGTCCCTGCAAGCAGCGAATATCATTATGATACTGGGCCTCATTACAAGTACTCCGGTCCGGAATTAACACTGCCGGTAAAACCATACCGGCACCGTTTCCATGTCCGCGCAATCCTGACCCGCGGCCCCGGTAATAGCACCACCCTAAACCGCCACCGCGGAAATAGGGTTCCCCTTAATTCCGCCTGCACGGAAACCCCTCCGTTACCGGCAACACGAAACACCGTGAGCATCACAACTAGCGCGGACACGGAAATACCGGGAAAAAAATGGCGGAAATACCGTGATCACGGTGGCGGAACCGCCGCCACCGCGAACATGGCGTTATACACTGCCAGCTGAACTGAATCAGGGCACAGGTGCACCAAATCATACCTAGCAGGCCACTGGGAGCCTACAAAAGGGCCACACCCAGCCCAACACAACACAGAACCATGCAGGCAGCAGGGCTAGTAGCACTGGGACTGGGCCTACTCAACCAACAGGCAGTACTGCACATGGTGGCAGTAATGGCGCAGAGGAGGAGGCGTAGGCGGAGGAGGCGCAGGCGGCAACCAGCCAACCCTGCAGCTATGGCAAACCCCATTGCCCAGCCAGCCCGACCCCGCCGCCAGCCACCAATACCACGCATCAGGGCCTCACCCTGGAACCTCACCCCAGGACAGATCCACACCCTATACCGGCTGGACCGTGCAACAATCCTGCACATCACCGCCATGATTGAGGACAACATCAGCAGCCTAATTGACACCCCCACCGCCATCCCCCCCCTCTTGAAGGTTGTCTCAGTTCTGCATTTCCTTGGCACTGGCACCTATCAACACACGGTTGGTGAGCTGCACGGCATATCACAACCGTGTTTCTCAAAAATCCTGGTACAGGTACTGGATGCCCTGTTGCGCCATGTGTCGGAACACATAGCCCTACCCCGCACCCTCCCCGAGGTCATTGCCACCAAGTTGGCCTTCCATGCCATAGCAGGCATGCCAAATTGCATAGGCGCAGTTGACTGCACCCACGTCGAGCTGACAGTACCACATGCAATTGAGGCGGTGTTCCGCAATAGGAAACAGTATCACTCTTTGAATGTCCAGATGGTTTGTGATGCCATGCAACTGATTACACACTGCTGTGCACGTTTCCCAGGCTCATCACATGACTCAATGGTACTGCGGAATTCCACGTTGCCACGGTACATGGAACGCTATGCCGGACAAAGCACATGGCTATTGGGTGAGTACAGCTGACGATGCTACAACCCTGTCGGAGTGGTGTGTGTGTGTCCAGGCCAATGAGCATTGTGCGTGTGCCACTGTGACCGCACATGCATCACCCCCCTTCCATCTACCAAATACACAGCGGATGCCAAACATCATGAAGGAAGACATGACAGGGCACCACAATGTGCCCGTGCACACGCTGCCACAGCCAATCCCGTCACTGTCCCATGAACCCTGTGCCACTGCAGACACCCACCCTCAATTGAAACACTGCCCCAAAAAGCACGAGAGGCGTGAAAATGATATGACGTGTATTTACTACTTCCGTACAGTGGAGTCACTCTGCCATGTGTGGACAGCACTGCACCATGACATGCACACAATCAAATGTCACCCGCAGGGCACAGCAAACATGCAAGTTAATGTGTAGGCCCATATGCAGTCAGCGACATTCCTCGTGATGGCCAAAACATACCTCCAGACACTGCATGGTACATATGCATGAATGAATGATGATACAAGAATGCACAGCAGCAGATGAGGACATGATGCCACAAACACTGACATGTTCCCCCATCTACATCCCATGTAGGTGATGCGGGATATGCACTCACGCCATGGATGATGACACCTGTACGGAGACCAAGGAACAGGCATGAAGAGGCATACAATAGGGCACATATCCGCACACGTGGAATGATTGAGAGGACATTTGGACTGCTGAAGGCCCGTTTCCGCTGTCTGAGCAGATCTGGCGGATCACTGCTGTACAGCCCAGTGAAGACGGGCAAAATCACGCTGGCATGTGCCATGCTGCACAATATATGCCTGCGCAGGAACATCCCAATGCCACCAGACGCAGATGAGGAAGATGGGGATGGGGATGGGGATGGAGATGAGGATGGGGATGGGGATGGAGATGGGGATGGGGATGGAGATGGGGATGGGATGGAACCGCCTCCCCCTGGGGGTGCACATGATGGCCAGAGAGCACGGGATGCCCTGATTCGCATTTACTTTTGAGTCACAGCACATTCACAGTAATGCACAAACATGGTGACGACAATGAATTAATAGTTGCACTGCAAAATAAATGATCAATGTCCACACATGTATGTCTTGATTTGAAATGGTGATGTATTGATGTAATAACAACAGGGAAGAAGGTGCATTGGTTAGGGAAGCTGTACACCCGGGGCCACCCACCACCCAAACGTGCCCACCCCCACCCAGAGCCCATTGTCCAAACCCCCAAAACTACCTACCCCACGACCCAAACGTGCCCACCCCTCTCACACCCTTGTAGTCCACATGTGTCCTGCACTGCCCCACACACATGCCATCACTTCCGTGTGCGCTTCTGTGCAACCTTGCCCAAGGGACCCGTTAGCCTACTCGAGCGCCTCCTCGGACTGGCAGTAGTGGAGCTGGATGGGGTGGTAGTGTTTGATTGGCCAGAATCAGGGATTGAGGGCATCCGTGCCAGATTTGCCTGTTGGCCAACCAACATGGCCTCCACAAGCCTGGAGGTGTGGTCATTGCCCTCCCGCACATGGCGTGCAAGGGTCACTATGGTGCTCGCAAAGCGTCCAATGGACCTCGACATGCGACGCACTGTGGCGCTGTAGCTCTCCCTCTGCAGCCTGGATTCCTCTAGCTGCCTCTCCACCAGCTGGGTGAGGGTAGCCTGCTGGTCCTCCATCCGCTGCATGCGGGCATTCAGTTCGGCCATGGATGGGGTGGGCGACCTCATGGGACTCCCCAGTGAAGTGGGGCTGAACCCCAGCTCATGGAAGGAGCCCAGGTCTTCCAATGTGGGCATCTCCCCCTGTGGCCCCGTTTCCGAGTGCTCTTGCGGGGCACTGTTATCACTGCAGGCCGCCCCCTCTGCAGTGCTGCTGCCTTCGGTGTTGTGTTGGGTGGCCATGATAGGTTCCCGTGGCACCTGTCTGGACTCAGCCAGTGTGGAGACGGTGGGGATGTTGGTGGTGGTGGTGGTGTGCCGCACATCTGTAGTGGCTGGTAATGTGGCCAGAGGTGCAGAACTGCCGGCAGCATCCTCCTGTGTGGTGGCGGTGGCTAGTGTACTTGCCGATGCTGATTGGCTGGCCTGTTGTGCAGTATCACTGTCACTTGAAACGGCTGTGGGGACACAAAGGGCATGCAATTAGTGTTGTTGTGGTGGCAGATGGGTGCATCACATGCGTCATTAAGATTGTACATTGAATATTGTTAGTCACATGCATCTGATTGCTGGTGTCTGCATTCAGTGATATTGGTTGCCATACGGATCATAATGGGTCCTTTGGCCCACACATGCACTGCCTGGGGGGGGGGGATTGTTAATGGGTCCTTTGACCCACACATGCACTGCCTGGGGGGGGGGGATTGTTGATGGGTCCTTTGGGCCACACATGCACTGCCTGGGGGGGGGGGGATTGTTGATGGGTCCTTTGGCCCACACATGCACTGCCTGGGGGGGGGGGATTGTTAATGGGTCCTTTGGCCCAGTACTCACAACTGCATATTTACATGTGGCATTCATGTTTGGGCACTTACCGGCATCTGCAGGTGGGCTCACTCCTGCCTCAGCCTGCCCAATCCCATGGATTCCCTCTAGGTGGAGGACGCTGCTGCAACGCTCCTCCCATGCTTGCAGCCTCAGTGGGGAAGGGGGTCCTCCGCCTGTCCCACTGCTGCGTTGGCGGTGCGTGGAAATGAGGTTGCGTACCCTCAGCCTCAGGTCGTCCCAACGCTTGTGGCAGTCCTTCACGCTCCTCACTGCCACGCCCATGGCGGTGCACTTGCGTGCAGCTTCGGCCCACACCTCCTTCCTCCGCTGCTGTGTGGCACGCCGTTGGTCGGCGCTGAACAGCATCTCAGCATTGTCCACAATGTGCTCCACCAAGACGGTTAGCTCCGCCTCGCTGAAGCGCTGTTTGCGCTGCCTCTGAGCAGGAATCCTGGCAGACATGCTGGTGGTCCCTTTTGGCTTCTCAGAGTCAGGATTGTGCTTGTGCTGGCTCTGGATGGCAATGGATTGTGCTTTTATATGATGGCCGCCTCTCTGTTTCCTGTTTTGGCGATCATGGTATTTCCGGTTCCGTGTCCGTGGCGGCAGAGGCGGAAACGGGTTTTGCGCCACTTGTGGCTTCGTTATTTCCATTTCCGTGGGGTATTCCGTGACGGCGGTAACAACGTTTCCGAGTCCGTGTGGTGCGCGCGACCGACAGCGTGTAATCGGACGGTTTTTCCGCACCCTTGCGGACACGGAAACGTTTTTACCGCCATCACGGATTTTGCACGGTCCCGGACTGGCAGGTTGTGTTTTTTTTGTCTATTTGCCTGCCGCCATATTCCACGTGCAGCTCATGGACTTTTATTTGTTCTCATCATGTTTTAATTGTGTAAGTTATGTCATTGTTGCTGTATGAATTTTAACTACACATATTTCTATTTCCATTTATATTTATGTATACATTGGATGCAATAGATTAGTATCTTATTCTAGGTTTTGGCAGTGTGGGTGCTGCAATGTAAATTGGTTTGGAGCTGTTGTTTATGAGACAGGATGATGTTTAATATGTAGTGTGCCTGGCTAGGAAGGCACACGGTGCATTGCAATGTATGTTTGTTATGCATTATATGTTTGAATGAGGGTGCATGGTCTATGCATAATAATATATTCTCTCAACAATAACCAACAAACAACTCAAGACAACAAACAACACAAGAAAAACAATATATATATATATGTGTTTTTTTTGTGCTGTGTTTAACAATTTTTACAGGATGTTCAGGTTTTTAAAATTAGAATTGTATCTGTGGTTATATTATATATTGATATTCTGTTCATGAACTTCAAAGGGCAATGATGATGATATATATGAATTATATTTGTTCTGTAAGGGAACTGTCATAAGTATAAGAGTAGTGGCACAGCATTGTTCTGATGCCATAAGCACATGAGCCTGTAATAGGTTATCTCTTAACCCACATGTTCATGAATAAGGTCTGACAGTGTCATTAATTAGTCATATGAGCAATATATGAATGAGTTTGTAGCCCAATATGTAAATGTGTTATGAATGTTTGCTTATTAAGTACGCAGGTTTATGGGCTTGTGATACATGGCATGCATTTTATAATTAACAATTAACCAGTTTATTTTATCTTGGCCATACATGTTTTAAACTTTGAATGCTTTCATATTTTGACTGCATTCCAGTTTTATGAAAGATCAATTTTACACTTGGACTCAGATCTGATCAGTCTCTGTCGTAGTGATTTTCTTTCTCGCGCTGTTCTTTTCCAGCTGCGTTGTTTTGATGTGATCTTTGTTACGTAAGTTTCTTGTCTGTCCTTTTCCTACTTTTCAGTGTTTTCTATAGGCAGGGATGTGTATGTGAATGAATAACTGGATGGCGCAAATGACAGGTGTTTCTGAGAAGTATGGTGGTTCATTGTAGTTATGGTTGCGATGTAGTGTGATAAGGATATAAATTAATTGGTTCATATGATTGTTAGCTAGTTTCTGATGGTTGTGTGAATATGCGGTTGTGCTGGGTGTGGCAGGCCCTTGTCTCCATGTGGCAGATGGAGTGGGAGGAGATACGCTCTGATGGTTGAGAGTGTGGCAAGAAACGTATGTGCTCGTAGGTGGCAGCTGTGATTTGTGTACTTGATTGTGTTGAATGTTAGTTACGTGAATGTGGACACGCTTTATGGTTGTGAATGTTGTATGGGTTTTACAGATGTACTGGGTGCACACTGTGCAGGTAGAAGAATGGAGTGATGTCATCTAGAATGTTATGGGACATGAGTGTTCCAAGAGCTACAGTTGGGAACACAGGATGGGAGAACCTAACTGAAAGGATGTTACCTATTTAGCTCATGCCTTTCCTAACCAACTAGCCCTGTAACTTATTACTAAACATACTCCTTTTATATACTCAAGTCTCCAGTGCCTTACCTGAATCCTGATGTCTTCTTACCATCCTCCAATACTACAATTTTGTGTTTTCAAGATAATAATAATCTCGCAATGCCAGAAGACTGCAAAAAAAGCCATAGGGATGAAGCTCATGATTGATGTCAAGCCAGGATGGAAGCCCAAAGACCTGACTGATGAAGGAATAGGAAACTTTATGAAGACCAGCATTCACGCACCATAAGGAACAAAGTTTCTCTATCCCAGGAAGCACAGATATTATGTGGGAAGATGGGTTTACTGTAGCCCAAATGGACAATGTCAACTAATGACATGAAATAAAGACGAACATGTAAGGACAGCAGGAAGCCTGAAAGGAGTAATAAACATATGGACTCCAAAGTGACAGTTCTTCAAACCATCATGTACAGACCCCAAAGATGAAGAAGGAATGAACCCAGGTGGTATATGACATATGATGAGCAGATAAATCAGCAAAGAGCCAGAGTAGGGCTCTACCTAGTACCTATCAGAAGAGGAACACCTATTGAAGCACCAATACCAAGAAAACCATGGACAGTAAGGTATCCATTAAGGAAACCTTACCAGCAAATGAGGCGAAATGAAGATTGCCTAAGTACAGTCCCGGAAGAAACCAAAAAGATCTTAATGGAAGACGAATGGTGACATCACAAGGACCCGGACTCACGTACAAGTAGAAGAAATGACAACCCGAGAATGACACCCAGAGATGAAACGCCATGAATAAGGATATCGTGAACCTAAAAGGGGAGAATGATGTTGTAATACAAAGAAGCCGAATGAGCAGAGATTCATATTCTAGCAAAAGGAGAAGAGACGGCTGAATCGAAACTTGCCAGATGCAACTCATGCCAGGAGAGCCAAGGTCATTCCAAGGGAAAGAACAAACAGTAGCTACATATAATTGAAACTTAAGAACAGAATATCCTGTCTCTGAAAGGTCAAGATAAGGAGGCGTAGGCAGGTGGCAAGCTGAATAAGAATCAAACACACAAATTGAGACAAACTAGAAAAATTCACAGTGTGGGAAGCACGTGACCATCCGAGCGAGGAGAAGCACGAGTTCACACCTAAGCTTGGCATCCGCCTAGGCAGAGATATCAGAACTTTCCCAGACAAAAGATGCAGTTTTCGAGGCCAACCACAGTAACATAATTGACACATGATTGTTGAAGTGATGATTGATTGTAACCTTAATTGGAGAAAGGCCGGGTAACTAGGGGGCAACCTGCACCTGGCTGACCATTCTGTGTGCTGCTAAGCAAAGTGAAAATGTATGCATGGGGTTGGTGCCAACCCAATCACAATGGACCAAATAATCTAGGGTTCTATAGTTAGTAGAACCAATGGGACGTCGTACTTTTAGTGACATCTACAGTAGTCATCTTTGATTGAAGGGCTTAGGCACCCACCTGACAGTGTTTACCCAATCCCCTCACTCCGTTACCATATACAGATATAGTGCCTATATCAAAGTTACCTTTTCCTAACCAATAGAATTGCATATTAACTTTTGAGTGTTATACGTCAATTACAACGTGTTTTCAGTATAAATGCTATGATTTTTATGAAGCTCATTGGAGTTGCAGCGAGAAGGACGATCGCATCACTGCTGATTTCCATGACTCCCCATTTTTTGTCCTTGTCATTAAACGGACTCCCTTTGCCAAACCATTGAGTTGTCCTTATTGATTGGTGTTGGAGTAATAAATCTGCACCCCCATCCATCTCAAGGGTGCAGCTATCTCATCTTAAAGTACTTTCGGAGCAAACCTCGGCTCTATGGGCCAGCCGGGGGTCTCCAGAGTACAATTTTGTTACCCATTTTTCCTTGGGAGGGATCCCTCCATCTATGAAAGAGAAGGTTTTCTTCCCTGAATCCTCCAGGGATTCTTCTCCTTTGAAAGGGATGATGCATGCTTCTGTCATGATGCCTACCTCCAAGGAGCCAGGTCCGACCCAGCAACCCCAGAGGCAGGCATCATTTCCCCCAGGGGAGTGCCAGCGGGCCCAAGCTGGTGCCCTTTGGACGCAGAACTGGCGCCTTAGGCGCCAGGCTCATGTTGGACCTCTGTCCTGGCGCCTTAGGCGCCAGGCTCATAAAGCTAGACATGTGTTCAAGTGTTTTAATGTGCACTTACCTGATGCAGACCATGCTGCCACATCCAGGCCCTCTTGAGGCCTGAATAGGAACTACTTTACCTGTGGGACTACTTTCCACCCGGGTGTGGTCGGGGAAGGATACATACCTGATCGGAGGAAGGATACACACTTGGAACTTCTTCCAAAGCTATTTAAACCACACCCGATCAGCAACTCACGCTTCGCGTTGTTCTGCTCCTCGCAGCTGGACGCTCACTGTATCAGCTCCTGCATCTGGACTTCAGCCACGCCTGTCAGCATCCTGGGTCACCTGCAAAGGGAGACAAGAGACCTACCAGCTAATCTGCACCACGGAGACATCACCGACGATCCTGAAAGGGAAGACATAATTTTTAAAAGCATTTCGTTACGATTGCTGCAGCGCTGCATTTCACTCACCTTTCCTGGGTTCCTCCATCTTCAGCAGCGATCATCCGGATACACAGCCACTTCCCAGAGCCTAGAGAGAAAGACAAGAATAAGAGGTGAGAGAAGGAAGGGAATAGGAAATGCCCAGTTTCCTTCTAAGACTTACCTGTTGGGTCATTCCCATTTCATTTCGGGTCTTGCTGCTTCCAAGCAGGACCCCGGCCCCTATGGGGAAAAAAGACAAAGACATTAGATGAGCGAATGCAAAAACATCACCTGAGCGCTCATCTAGGACTTACCAGATCTTTACTGGAACTGCACGTTTCACTTCTGGTCGGCGCCATATTTCTGGCATTCCGAACCCCGGCCCCTATGGGGAAAAGACATCAACATCAGCGCTTTGTTGCAAGAAGTCTCCAAAGGAATCTTCATTCATCACCTGAAAAAAGACAATGAACATTATTATTTAAAGCTTGAACTTTTGAACTTGCAGCAGAACTTTTACAGCGCCTTACCAGTATAATCAAGCTTACCTGAACTCCCATCCAACCTCAATCCAGTGAAGTAACTGGGTTCAACGCGCCCCTACATCAGAAGCAGGATGGAGAGCTCGTCCTTTCAGACCCTAAGGTGAGACTTCACTGGGAATCGTGGAAGGGTATCGTGGAGGGTTGGAAGAAAGTGGGAGGCTTGAGCATAACTCAGTCAGTAGGTAATACTCCCTTTTCACGCACAGGGGAATATTCCTGCGAGCCGGAGAAGCCAGAGTAGAGGGCCCTTCCTGTCCATCTTCAGAGTCCTGCGCTTCACCATTGAAGAAGCATCAGCACTCGAAGCCAGACCTGTGCCTCCGTGGGAATCAGGTGAGCGTTACAGCTTCCTCCACGAAGTGGGTTGTCTTTGGCTTTCGATTTCTCATACTTACCCTCTGTTCCTTAGGTTCCAGCTTTTCGGGGGGTAGAAGATTCATGTCCAGGTTGAGAGGTTTCAAGGGGGTTTGTTAAGGTGACAAAGGAAGCTTCCTCTAGGGCTTCACATCTCCCTTCCACCCGAGCCCCCTCCTCTGGAACCTGTTGGTTGTCGGAGGTTACTTCCCGTCATTGCTCCCCCAGGGCACCAGACCTGGGTATTGAGTTATTCTGGGCAGCAGTTTCCAGTTGAGTGGTCTGCTGAGCCCTTATCATGCGAGCCAGGTCAAGTGTTAATTGTTGGATTTGTCGCTCTAATTGTGACATATTTTCTGGTTGGTAGGGAGGTCTAGATTTATACCTTTGCTGCTTTCGGAAAGGGTAGCTGTGCCTACTCCCAGAGCAGCTTGGGTATTGGGAGCTTCCCTGATAACCCTCCATCCTAGGGGTCCCTTCTCCCACATTCTGGAATCTATTGTCCTGAATGTGTGGAGAGAGAGGAGGATTATTCTGGAAATTAGAGTTTGAAGGGTATCTGGGAAATAAGCTTTGGTTGGGGGTTGAGTATTTCTTCCCTCCAGGAGCAGGTTTGGAGGGAGGTTTTGAAGGAAATTTCCTGCAACGGTACCTGCCTGGTCAGGTCCCACTTTCTGCACTAGGGGAGTGTAGAAATACCCCAGGATGGGTCTGTTACCCTTGTATCTTGGACTGATGTAGGTGGCAGGGTCAGGTGGAGTGTTGGTCTGGTATCCTGCCTGGCTACCACCCGATTAGGTTGGATACAAGGGTCTCCTCTGCCTCTCATTCTGCTGATTGTTGGGAGGATTATTTTTGGGCCCCCCGCTTCCAAGTCCAATGGGGGAATATTTTTTACCTCTGCTACCTTTGCAGTGGCAGGAGTGTTTGAAGTTGTTGTTTTTGGGTTATTCTTACCTTCAGAGGGCTTTTGAACCTCATAGATCTCAGCGGCCTGTTCTATCACCAAATGCAGGGTCCTACGCTCATAGAAATCCCTTACTAATTGGGTCATGATGTATTTTGGGAGCGCATGACAATATGTGTTGATGGACTCCAGGCTATTGGCATTCACCCACCTGGAAGTCTGTGGAAATGCTTGTTTTTAGCTCCTGCACAAACTTTCTAGGTGCTTGGTATTCCCCACACTGCAGGTTGTATTCCGCCTTCCGGGCCTCCTGTTGGTTCCTATGAATTGAGAAGTTTTTCAGAATGGCTGCCCTATAGGTGGACCATTTTTGGTGATCTTGTTCCTACAGCCCTGCAAAGAAGATGGAGTATTCAGGGGAGACTTAGCAAATTCCATGCAATTTCTATCATTTTTAATACCAAATGATGTCATCAGTTGGTTATAAAGCTCTGGATTCTTCCATACCAAGTATTTTGCATTCTTATGGTAGGGAGACATGAATCTTTTTATGGCCTTTATCTGCCGAATTGGGTCTTTTAACAGACCTTTATTCTGTTTGGCAGACTTCCTTTTCCACTACACCTCAGTCCACTCATCCTCTGACTGAGAGCTACTACTGTTGGTGGTCCATTCCCTGTCTTCTAGGCGCTCCCTACCTCTATGAGACTGCCAGAATTATGGGGTCTGGTCTCTTCTTTCCTGTGGTGTTGTTAGCTCTTAAGGTCATTTCCCTTGTACTCCCCTTTTCCCACCAGAGAGTACACATCCTACTCACCATCCTTCCAGGGATGGTGGGGAATTCCCCTCACTTCCCTGAATGTTTGAAGGTTTTTAAGATGCTCCTCTGAGTCCTAATCTCTCATTCTTCTCTTTCTGTAAAGCAGTCTAGGTGGTCCCTTTGTAACTTAATTTTCTGTCCATCAAACACCCTGATCTTTTCATCATAGATGCCTTCCTGGTCAGAAGTACATGCCAGGGTATTTTTAAATTCACAGAGACCACTGTTCCGGCCACTTTCCCTTCTACTTGGTAACCCTGAACCCTCATCAATATCAGATAAGGACTGGCCTTCTAGATCAGTTGGAAGAGGGCTGGATGAGTCCAGCTGCCTCATGTTTCCCTGTTCTTGGGAAGTGGAATGCATGAAGTCAACTTCACTTTCTACATATGAGCTGGTGAGTTGGCTTGAGGTCCCGGGTAATGGGGTCATAACTCGGTAATCGGAGGGCGCTTTTCAATACCATGACTGGTCAGGGCCCTTCAAAACTTGTTTGTGTTTGGCTATTTCACTTTCCAATCTCTCAAATTTGTTTTTCTCAGTACCTATCTTTTGGTGGTATGCAGAGGCCTGGGTTTTCAATTCTGACACCAGTGTTTGAGTGGCTTCCAGCACTGTCCTTTGTGCCATTAATCAGTCTCTTAGTCTCTTGTTCTCTTCACAATGGGACTAATTTTCCTTCTGTGAGGCTTGCATCATCTGCATATATTCAGAGCGTTTCTTTTTCAGGAGACAAATGTCCTCCCCTTGCACAATTTTTGCAGTGTTGCCTGCTCTAGATCAATCTCTGCTTGCCTCACACATTCCGTTAACTATGCATTTTGTAGCCACCTGTCAGTCAGTTCCTGACAACATGAATTCCCTTTTCTCCATGTGCATCATTAACTGATGTACTTCCTGAAACAGGACACTATTCTCTTGACTTAATTTGTTATTTTCTTCCCTCAACTGCTCTCTCTGCTGTTTAAAGGTGTTCAGATCTTGTTGCATCTGATCAAATCCACCCTGAGAATCAACTCCCTAAATAATTAACTGGCTGTTTTCAGCTTTCAGTTGTTTAACCTGTGATTGACATGGGAAAATGTACTCTAAGCAGGCTTTATTATGAACAACCTGCTCATTTAATTTCTGTTGACTTGCGCTCAGATTTTCAACACATTCTTTATGCTCCCCTTGGAGTTCAGAAAATAGAGTCTCTCGCTCTACATGTTCTTGCTGCTGTGATTTCAACTCATCTTTTAGCTGTTCAATAACATTTCCTAATTTTAACTCAAAATGTTGGCTCTGTTGCGCTATCACTTCTAATTGTTTCAGCTCTTTCTGGGCTTGATTCAAAGGCTCAGCCTAGTTTTGTACAGAGGCCACACTATTCTGGTGTCTTTCTTCCATGCTCAGCATATGGAAATACATGTATGCTGTGAGCTTGGCCATTTTAATTTCCTCTTCTTTGCTCGTTTGTGTCATGTAAAAGTCTGCTAGGGCCTGATGTAACAGCCCATTATCCTGCCACATGGCAACATTTGAAGAGGTAACCTCTTGCATAATTCTGGCTTGCAGCATTTCATGTTCTTGTTCTAACCATTCACCTTTAATAAACAATTTGGATAGGAGGTGCTTCCTAGCCATATTGATTTCTACGGTGCTCATTCTCAAATGTGTTCCACAAACTTAGATACTCTCTATGCAAGGGCCAAAGTCTCAACCCTGTTCCTGCTTAGTTTCCACTCACAATGACAACTCAGAATCAACACTGTTTTATCTAAACACAGTCCTCGAACCCATAGTACAGGTCTGAATGACACCATCATAATGCAGCACAACTTTCCATCCACTGCAATGCAATTACACCCAAATGAATAGTCTGCTGCTTCTGCACTGTCACAAGTGAAGACTGTCTCTAGATTCTGGCCATGAGCCTCTAGCTTTGTCACGAGTTATTAGGCAGTCACTCTGAACTCAGGGACTTTCTTTCCCACAAGCAAGGTGTCCACACCAAAGCACTTATGCAGATTCAACTTAAGTGAAGCCTCGAACCTATCTCACACCGTCCAACCAATACCTTCTTTACCCCAATGAGCTAAGAACCAGGCCGGTGTATAGTATGAATATATATTTATTTAATGTTTGACAAAGTATAATTAATAAAACAACCAAAAAATCAGCCACCAATGCCGTGGCACAACACAATATCACAATCTCAAGTTACTTGCAGCAATTGACTGACTTATATTTTAATGAATTTACAGATAATACAACACACAGGTAAAATCTAGAGATGGACAAACATCACATTATATCAGAATTCTTGCAATTCCACCCACAAACAACATGGCTCATGCAGTGATTGCTTAGTCTGTTATCAAGCTATTTTCTCCCAGCAACCCCCAAGTATCAATTAGATATGTGCCCTCTGATTTGGAGGCAAGGTACAGGAAGTAGGACTACAATGGAAAAATCATTCTGGCTTTTTATTACAAGGAAGGGTTTGGGAAATAGATACAATGAAATGAATCATTTTCGGATTCTTATTTGAAAGGCAAAGTTTAGAAAAGGAACTCAATGGGAAACTCGTTATGGGTTTGCATAAAATGCAGGGCCTTGTGATTCTGATTTGGGATGCAAGTAAATAAATGGGAAATGTTGTTTTGCACACTGTACATTCATTTGAATGGCAGGGGTTTAGGGTTTCTTATTTTGGGATTATGGACATCCCACTTCTGTACAGAAGATGGGGGTTTCAGAAAAGTAGAGGCACCCAAGACCTTCATTGCCTATACCGACACTAAAACACTGGGCATGAACTTTGATAGTTTCAAACTCTAACAACACTCATCCCGTGATATTGTATGTGGGAATTAATTGATTTAACTTCAATTCAATGCGCTAAGGATCTACAAAGTTTCACCCCCTCCCCACAATTTAATGGAAAGGATTAAGGCAGGCAGTACCCAACACAATTCAATGTAAATGGATAGGGTGATATTCTATAGTGGAATTACTTTGAGTTAGATTTAATAAAATGTGCCAAAGGTCTCCCCAGTTCCACCCACCTACCCGCTATGCGAGATGGAGATTAAGGCTGGCATATCCCCCCCCCCCACACACACACTATTGTTTGGCATTTGGATTAATCTACTAACATGGGAGGCCTTGGTTATGGGGCATCCAGGGAAAACAGCAAGGCTCCTCCGAGGACAGCACAGATCTCGTCAAAGGCTTCAGTCAAGGGAAGTCCCCAGCACCCAGACTTCCTCTGGCTCCTCAAATGGCAGGCTGAGCTAGCTTCTAGATTTTCCAGTCTCTGTCTCCTGCATGATGTTTCAGGCCTTGGTATCTCTCCCTGTCTCTCTGCTAGTGGTTTCTTGCAAGAGTCCAGAAGTAGACTACCTCCAGCAATAGAGTGGGAAAGTCAAGGGAAAAATCAAAGGTCCAAAGAAAGATACCAAGAGTCAAATATTCAAAGAAAAGCCAGTCCTCTCAAATTGAAAACTGATCTCTTATAGGGCTCGTGATACTCGATTATCATAATTTCCATGCAGCAGATTGGCCAGCGCTCTCCCTCCCCCTCCCCCAATATGCCCACTTTCTGCTGATAATGCAACGAGTTGGGAGGTGTGGATGATGGAGGCTGAGGGAGGAGAAAGATTCATCATACCAAAATGACAAGTGGGAATAACTTCTTCAGTGTCCTTAAAAATCTAACAACTTGGCAGCTACCCTAATTTTTCAGATAACTGCAGGCACATATATGTATGTGAGTTCTATATTTTATGGAGAGTCGGAAAATACTAATCTTATCTCAGGACGCCCTTCCTGGGAGGAGCTACAATTTATATTGATTTATTCCTGAGCTGAAATTGTCACAACTAGATTCAAACCTTACTTCCATAACATATCAGTGTAAAGGCTGGAGGGGGTTATCTGTACTACTGCCCTCTATATGGCAGAGTAGAAGCACAGATCACCCCACCAAGATTCTCTATTGTTGGTAGCAATGGATGAGCAATCAAGGCTTAACCTCTCGGGAGGTGATGTGGGCTGGTTCTTATGTACAGTGCAGTCCCCAGGCCCCCATAAAGGAATGCCCACACACTATGTTAGTGATAACACAGTTCTTTATATAAATAATGTTCATGATATATATGTTAGGCAGAATCATATGCAGTGCCCTCAGGGACCACTGCACACAATTAAGGCTACAAGTGGTAGTACAATTTCACCTTTGGTACAAGCCTGTACTACACAGTAAAAGTGGTAGCAATGCCTGAGCAGCCAGACGTATCTCAAGAGCAAATGAGCAATAGTAGAGATTACACAAAGGACTACAATTACTGTGACTCAAACACTGACTCAACGTTTCTGGTAAAAGAAAATGTAAGTACATTTCTTTTTAAACAATCTGTTCACAAAACACTTCACTTCTATTAAAATAAATCCACACCCTAAATATACTACCCACAACCAATTTCCCTTGTGTAGATCAATTCAAGGTAAGTACATTTGGATTTGACAGACAGGTGTTGTGAAACAAAGACGTTACCGTGGGTTAATAAGCATTCACTTTTTGACAGTAATGACAGTTCGGTTTTACGAAAGAAAAGCGTACCCGCGGGAAGAAATATAACCGAAGTCAAACACACTTAGCACATAGAATTAACACAAGAGAATAGGGGATAGAAATCGTAGGCAATGCTTTTGTCACGGCAAATAGAATCAGGGGACACATTCTAAAAAAAAGATAAAAGTCAATAGGCCTGCGCCAGTGTCAAAATGGGACAGGAATCCTGTTGTTGAGGATCACAAATTAGAACAGTTCACGATTCGAGATTGCCACAGGTAATTGGATATTGTCAAAGGTAAGGAAAAGTTATAAGAGGTAAGGAAGAAAAGGACAAGCCTTTGGCGAGGAAAAAGGGTTCAACCCAATTCCTCAAGGTCGGACACAGTACCTTATTTGTTTGAAGAAAGCTGGTGCTACGGCAGTTGTTCCTGGTAGTTTCTGCAGACTCACGGTTCATGGAGCTTCAGTCGTTGGGACAAGAAGGAGGACATCTGGAGCGACCTGCACTACCCAGGAATGAAGTCAGCAGCAGCAAAGCAACGGTGAATGAAAGGTGCGCTCCTTTAAACAGGCGAGGGCTCTTCATTTGGCTATCCGGACCACTACAGCTGTGTGCAGCGATTTCAACCAAGAAGCGGATTCTCTGGTTGTTGAGGTGAGCTGATTGATTCCACCAGGCTCAAGGGAAGAAGTCTCTGGACTGGATCTTCTCTGTCGTTGGAGGGTAGATAGCTCAGGACTGCAGCAGGGATTCACCGGGACTAAGGAGTTGCAGCTGCCATTTTCTTCTCGCTTCTCTTTGGTTCTTGCAGTTCTAGTTGCGACTCTGACTTCCAGCCCAGGAGTCCTGCCTTTTATGCCAAAATCCCCCATTCACACAGCCTGGCTGTCAATTAACCAGCAGGGGGGTTGTCCTGCCCGGACAACCACCTCAGCCAATCAACACAAAGAGCAACCTGAGTCTCCAAGGAGACACTCTGCAGGGGGTTACTAAACCCCTCCCTCACATTCAGCCCACCTAGACATCCAGACGCCAAAGGAGGGCTTCTGGGCAGAAGCCCGCCAAAGGACGGTGAACAAAGAAGGCAAACCTGGATTGGCGCGAAAAGTAAAACACAAGAAGGACTTTAACAAAAAGAAATGGTGACTAAAACCGACCGGAGCCAAAATAAAATGTATTTGGTCAAACGGGTTTATGTTCGAGGCTAATACAATAGCCTGAAACAGTACCACGTTTATATACTTTAATCGCGGTAGAAGTAGAAAAGTTAGGGTAGAGATCACTGCCACTAGCCAAGTCTTAATGGTAAGGGAGCGAAACAAGGCTCCAAGAGGTACAGACAAAACAGGATAAGAGTTAACCCTTTCCAATACTCCATGCAAGATGGGGTGTACTGGGTCTTTAGTTAAAAGTGACTATATCAAGTTTATGGCAACTTTACCTGTTTCTGGGGGACAGTAGTCAGCCCCAGAAAAAATGGAGTCAGGGGGAACTCTCAAAGATAACCCTCTGTTACTGCACGGAAGGTGCTGTGTAACACACATAAAAAGTGGGGCTCATGGAGTGGTGTGGCTCCAGAGCCCAAGATCACACAAACAGTAAAAATACACATGGCAAAACACATGTAAGAGTGTGAAAAAAGGCCCACACTCTTACCAGGTGGAAAAAATAAACCCCAGAAAACCAGCAAAGCTGCTGAGGGACTCACTAGGTGAGGGAAATTAGCCATAAATGAGAATTCTCCCAAACAATATACACACACATTAACACACTTTGTACTCAGGCAATACTATAATGATAAATGTACAATATCTATGTGGTACCACAATCACTCTTTGCCTCCATTAAAATGCACCAACTGCTGACAGTTTCAAATGGCATACATAACAATAGCAAAAGGTATCAACAATAGACTTGGGTGGAAAACAAGTTGGTTAAACAATTGGCAGAATACTTTGTCCCTACCCAAGACACAATTCTGTGTGAGGATTCTCCCACCTGGGCAACCTGCAAAATAAAGAATATTGACAAGCCCAGTCCATACATTGTTTAGCAGAGTCTTATTTCCTACTACAAATATTCTACTACCCCAATGTACCTAGTTTAGCAGAGTTTGACAACGGGTCATCGACGTATCCTTCTGAAGTGAACTCCCTTTAAGGCAGGAGCCATGGATCGTCGAGATTCCTCAAAGAAAAGGGTGAACAGTATTGTCGAGGCAGCAGCTTCGATCCTTGCGGTGCTCATCAACAATCAGTTGTGGAGGTCCTGCAAAGATGAGGCATGCGGTGCACCTTGACAATGATAGTTCGTTGCCGCAAAGAGTCAATGAAGAATGTAGGCCCTGCAAGGGCGTCGGGTCTTCAGCGGTTGGAGTCGGTGACTGGGAATCGACCACGGCTGGCTGTTGGATCTTTGTTGGCGTCTCTGTGGTCTTTGGGTGGTGGGAAGCCCACCGGCAGATTCTCCTCGGTTCTTCAGCAACCTTGACTTTCTCCAACAGGACAAAGCGGTCGAGGGTGATGTGCAAGGGAGTCCTTGATTTCAAAGTGTCTTCGGCAATGGAGCATTGTGGCTCCGGTCAACGAGGTTACAGCGTTCCTCCGAACCTCAGTCGACGGTGGCGGTCGTTGATGGCCTCGCCATCCTGGTGCTTCACTTCAGATTCCTCAGCAGTCTCTGTCTCCGGTCGGCAGCCTTTCGAGGTCTGACTTCCAGGGAGCCTTAGTGAAGGTTGACTGGTGCACAATGTTCCCTCATAGCTTGGGAAGAAGTTGTCTAGCCAGGTCCTCTCTTGGATCAGTTCTTGGAGACAAGACAGCTTTCAGATTGTGTCGAAGGAAAGCAGCAGCAAAGCCTTCTTCTTCCAGCTGGGCTTCAATGTAAACATCAAGTTTTAACTTAGCTTCTGAACAATTCCAGTAAGTGAGAGGTCCCCAGATATACTGTTATGTCTCTCATTCACACTGCTTCGCCAAGCTCAGTAGCCAATCATTCAGAAGGGGATTCATGCAGGCAGGCAACCAATCAGGCTCACAGTGCATTCAGGCCATTCTTCTCCATCCAGACACTCACAACAAGGAATGTGGATTGGGACAAGCACCCAGCCATTCAGCACTCCACACTGCATTCATACCAGTTTCCGGCAGGGCTGGCTCAGTCATTGTGTCACTCACCAGAAACCAGACACCATAACATGAATGAAATGTATATTGTTCACACTCTCCATTCACCCAGGTCCCACCCCAAGGGTGTACCCACAACATACAGTCACTGAGAAGGCTCCAGCCAGTCTGACATGGACTTCCTCACAATACCATATATGGAACTTCCACCCAACAGTCAGTCATGGGAAGGGACAGAGTCAGGGCTTCCCATGTCTTTGGGAAAACAAGGTAACAGGCAATAGAAAGCAAGAGGCCACAGGGGCCATCTTGTCTTCTTTCAGGAATCAACTGATTCCAATGGCAGGGCCTGGGTATCCCAAAATGGAGGATACTCAGAGCACCTGTCAAATTCAGCATGCAGCTGCCACCAGCCCATACCCTGTTCTGTGGGCCATACACAGGTGCCCAAAAACATACACTAGGTGTACAGGGTCGTACCCCCAACCATGGGGGTCATATGAGTATCCCAAGGGTCTGTTCACCAAACCAAAAAGAGAAAGATATGCACTGCCAGGAGTCCCACATGTACTCTTTTGCAGAAAATTACACAGAACACACATGATAAAAGGAGTACAGGACAATGACATAGAGGCCCTGTCCCTCCACTGCATTTCCGGCATCACAATCACCACACCAACTTTCCATTCCTTCAGAATTAGGAGAAGGCCAGAATCATAACTGTCTTTATAACTCAACTTGTATACATCACACAGGAATCATATTTACATGATACCGACGTGCTTCTTATCCCCTTTAAGATGAGTATGAGATGAGCTCACTGGAATATACAATTAAAGAAAAGGTGGCCCCATGTTAATCACATGGCAAGGCATCACACCTGTCCCTAATCTTTATACTAGCCCCAAACTTTTTTTAAGATTCATTTCTGTTCTTGTGACCTGACACTAACATCTGCTTATCAGCAGGGTCTGTTTCATGCACAATGTTTGATCATCCATTAGTGGCTCTGAAGCCATTTTTTGAGACTCGAGTCAGCCCTGAAAGGGTAATTTATGTTGGCCACTAATGCACAGCTAATGGGGACAACTTTACCTTAAAGGACATCTCTGCTAGTTGTGCTATCCACAGCTCCCACAATTCTGGAGCAGTACAAATTGCATTTTTCAATTCAACCCTGTCTTCCATCTCCTCAATCTAAACAATGTTTTCCTGAGTTATCTGTGCTTTCTTCAGAGCTTGCAATAAGGGCCTTGTGTATGAACTGTAATCAAAGACCCATGCATTCACATAGTTACTAAGCCCCAAAAATCTCTGCATGTGCTTTATCCTTTTCAAAATAGCCTCAGCTCTTTCAGGAGTAACTTTCTTTCCTTCATGTGGAATTAACTGGCCAATGTACAACACTTCTTGTTGACAGTACTATAACTTCTCTCTGTGAACATTTTAAACTTTTCCAGAAAGAACAATCATTAGCTGAACAGAATTGCGTCTGCACTTTTCCTCTGTGGTGCTACAGACCAATATGTCATCTACATACTGTAATACAACACTTTCTAAATCAATATTGCTTAAGTCTATCTGCAGGAACCTATCAAAAATCGATGGAGACTCACAGTACTTTTGGGGTAGAGAAGTGCTTTTTAGGCGAGTCTGTCTGAACATAAATGATGGCAGATCTTGCGATTCTTTATGCAATGGGATTGAGAAAAATGAATTTTTCAAGTCAATCACAGTGAAATATTGTGCCTCAACAGGTATATTACATAAAAGTGTTGCAGGATTAGGAACTAGAGAGAACTCTGCCTCTGTAATCTGGTTATTTGGTCTTAAATCTTGAATTAGATGCCACAACCCCGTTTTCCCTTTTTTATCGAATAGATTGCGGTATTACATGATGACCCTGATTTCACTAAAATGCCTTGTTCCATCAAAGCTGATATCGTCTTAAAAATTCCTTCATTTGCCTCTCGAGACATGGGATACTGCCTTGCTCGAGGTAGAATTTCTCCTGGTTTCAATTTAATCTTCACTATTCCAACCCCCTTTAGTAGGCCTACGCCATAAGGGCCTGTCGTCCATAATGAAGCTGGCACTTTTGCCATGTCTTCCTCAAAATACTCTGGACGTTTTTGTGCTAACATTATTTTTTGGGGAACCTCACCAAATAAGTAATACATATCTCAAATATCACTTCGTCATCTGATGGATGATCTCCAAACATATCCTCATCAGTGACGTCAGTCAATCTGTAACCCTCCCAATGGCAAACACTGTGCACCATCGTCTGCCATCATGATCATTCCCATCAAGCAAAGCCATTTCTTCTTGCACTATGGCTGCTTGTAATTCCAAAGGAAAGATTTACCCTTCCTCTTCGTCCATAGGTATCTTTGGCCTGAATAAGAATTCATGAGGTATTCTCATAGTCCTGCCCACTAAACCTGGCAACCATGTTAACAAAATGCATACACCATAGAGAAACACTTCTGGTTACAACTGCACTCCTCATATGGCCACTTGTCCTGCTAATGCCATAATAAATTCACTCACATTTAAATAATGCATTCCTGGTGTTGAACACACTATGCCTTCATCAGTAAACAAAATTGTCATATTTAACTTAGTCATCAAATCTCGACCCAATATATTGACAGGTATCTGCCTTGAATATAGCAATGGCACCGACATATCACACTCTCCTATAGGAAGTGGTAAATCTTTAGTAAAAGGAACTCTGCATGTATTTCCTGTGAAACCTTGAGCATTCATTGCATTTCCAGACATCAAAAATGTCCCCTCTTGTATACATGAGCGCATTGCACCTGTGTCTACTAAAATGAAAAATACTTGCCTCCTATATTGGTGTCAACCCTTGGTTCCTCTTGAGGATTAGGCATCACAGATAGTAGTGAACACATCAAGTCTCCCAGTGTGCTGTCCTATTGTGGATACAGCCTCATCCCTGTACCTGTGAACGGATTCCCTCAATCAACAGTGACCCCCCCTACCCTAGGAGTCATTAACTGTCCTGTGCTCCTGCTCCTGCTTTGCTGTATCTGCATGGGGAAATGCTGCAACTGCCCTTGTGGCATGCTCATTGTAGCCTGCTGTGTCTGTAAACTTTGCTGTACTCTCGGTGCTTGTGTTTGCTGCACTGTTTGATTCTGGGCAAACACATCTCCATTCTGTTGCGAATATGCAGGCGGGTTTGAAGTCCCCCTCTCGAAAATTGATTATTCTGCAAGAATACTTGACTTCTACATGTGAAAGAAAAATGACCTGCCATGCCACTAGTCCAACATACAGGTGGAGGTCTTTCCATTTATCCTCCCTGCATGCCTTGATTATCATTCTGAGAATTCTGAAACCCACCTTGATTTTTCTGAAATCTTCTTCCTCGAAAACCTCCTGTTCCTCGCAGTATAAACCCAATATTTCCTTGATCAAACTGCCTGTGATTATTTATCTGTGGCATGTTTACTGCTTGCTGTGAGCTCAATCCGTCCCCACTGGTTAACACTGCCCCTTCAATGGCATATTTGGAGACTTTTTTGCACTAATTTTGCCTCTTCGCTTTTCCTAGTATTGTCTTTCTTGCAATTCTTTTCTTGCAAGTGTCTCCAATAATGCGCGATGGTCAGCTGTATCTCCATGGCCACCAATTTCTGGAGCTGCTTCTGTACTGCTTCTGGCAGCCCCTGGCGTAATATATGATAAAATACAGGTATAGATTTCCACCAAGCCTCTCGTGTCTCCAAGGCCCACTGTTCTTGGAAATTCTGAATGTAAACAAGCGGATCCTCCCCTTCCTGCATCTTTTTCGTCATTATAGCTCCCATATCTGACATATCTGGATGTAGCACTCTACGCGCTTTCCAAACTACTGCTCTGCAATTATTAAACGGTGCTCCATCATGAGCAGTGTTTACCGTGGTAACACCAGAATATCCTGCTCGTGACCAAATATCATCAGCCCTTTCCCCAAGAATTGCAATCAGGAGACGTCCCCTATAGCCAAAGTATTCCCTACCGTCATTTTCTATAGCTCATTTATCCATTTTCCAGCATCAGAAGTTAAACTCAGGAGTTTACACCTTAAATTATCCTTTTCCATTTGTGGCCATGGTACATACTGTGGTCTGGCTCCTCCCTTTTCCAACAAAGGAAACTGTGAAACCACAAATTGCCTTCATCTCTCATCATGCACCTATCCATAATAGGAACAATGGTTCTGCACCACCTTCTTCCTGGCAATGGGCCTCATTACGACTCAGGCGGTAAGGGGTTTACGGCGGCGTAAACAGCGCCGACCCTTACCGCCTAATTCCGAGGTCGCTTAGCGCCATGGAGCTTTTAACACCTGCTTTTAGCAGGTGTTAAAATCCATGGCGCTAAGGGACCTTGATGTTAATTACGCCACCGTAATTTACGGTGGCGTAATTAACGCCTTCCCCACTCCCATTATGCCCTATGGGGCAAAAATGGGAATGGGGAAGGGTAAATGGGGATTGGGGACTTACCGCCCCGCCAACCTCGGAATGGGGCGGTAAGTCCGCCAACCACCATGGCGTAAACGTAGTTTACGCCATGGTGGTAAAGGTACGACCCAGGCGGTAACTTACAGCCTGGGTTGTAATGAGGCCCAATGACTTTAACCTGCTCACATAAGGTGGTGAATCGCCCCTCTGAAAATGGGACTGCCCTTTAGATGGTGGATTTAGCCCTGTCAGTGACTCTGATGTCTGAGATTTAGGTAGATCTAAAACTGACCATCAAACTTCCTTATCCATTGTAAAACATCCCTCAGGTCCACATGCATTATCTCTCTCTTCCCCACGGAAGGTTTCTCTGTCTTCATCTGACATCTCCTGTGCCCAACTTGTGTGATCCCCCTCCTCCTTGTCTCTCTCCAAAGTCATTCTATCTAAAGACATCTGTCTGGCCTCAAAACTACACGAGGCTCCTTCTTTATCGTACCACTGTGTACTCTCAAGTCAGTTATTTTTGCCCTTCCCCTGCACCGCTTTCTGAATCTTAATAGCATGATAAACTTTATCAATAGCATCTCCAATGCTTCTGGAATCAAACTCATCCTCTAGATTTCCTCTAGACTGACCTACTATTGACTCTTGTTCTAGGAAGAACTCTTCTACATCCTCCCATTACTGGATCAGGATTCTTTACCTCCTTTTCCATGTGATCACGATCGTGTGCTCTCTGTCTTCTCTTTCATTCTAACTCATCGTCAAACTCCCTTCGCTTTTTTGCTTCCTCTTGTACCGTTTTCCACTTTCTTTTTCATGTCTCTTCTTTCATTTGCCCTTCGTATTTCTTCATCTCTATGCCTTTGCATTCTTTTATCCCTTAATTTCTGTTCCTCTTCTTCTACTCTTTCCTTTTCTAATCTTTCCCACTCTTCGATTGCTCTCTTTCTATTGACATATTTTCTTTGCTCTTCTGCTCTTTCCTGTTTTTTCAACTGTTCATCTTGATACAGTTGTTCCCGTATTTCCCTATCCTTCCTTTTTGCCCTTTCGTCTTTCAATCTTTCTTCCCTTTCTTCATCCTTTTTATCCTGCTCATCTCGATCTTCCCTTTGCCTTACATCCTCGATGCCTTTACCATCAAGTTTGAGCAAAATCTGACCACCCATTTATTCGTTCTGTATAAGTGCTAACTCATCAGCCTTATCTCTTTTTCCCTTCCATCTTTTTATTTCTCGTCCTATACCTGAAGATGTGCTTGATCGTTCACCTCTCTCTTTATCGTGTCTCTCTTTGTCCTTCGGGACATTAGAGATAACATCTCTCTCAGTATCTTTCTCTGGGCCCTCATCACTGCTTTGCGCAGGTGACTCATATGGCGGGTTACTTTACCCTACTGCTGCCTTAAACTCCCTTAATGGGTACAGCCCATTATCTTTCTTACTATCGCCATTTATTTCAGGCACGGCGGGTGGAGTGGAAGGCTCCTCATCCCTCTCTCTGCATACGTTAAGTATCCAATCTACAGGAGGCGGCTCTTCTCTCTCCTACTGGTACATTTTCCAGAGCTCTAAACTCGCTAGTCTTTTATCTAACTTTTTCCCGTATATGCAGCATGCAAATATGTCGTCATGTGCTGCAGATCAACCCTCAATAGTGATCCCCCTTGTGACCACAGCATGAACATTTTATCTGTATTTCCCTTAACCCATTCTGCACTGTACTGCCTGAGCTTGGGTGCATGTTTCGGTAGCTGTTTACACAAGTGTATAAGCAGAGTAATATCCTCCATTTTGACGTGTCACTCTTTGATCATCAATACTAACCTTTATTCTTTTCAATTTTCAATAATATGGTTCAAGAAAAACAAAAATAATATGAGCATGCACCAATCGTCGCAGGCTCCAATCCTTCTATATCACGTTTTTTACTTTCATCTTCTAAAAAATATAATTAATTCAAGTTCTTCAAAAAGACATGCTTAATTGTTTAACTCTCGCGTTTCTCCTTTTTACATTTATCAATCTTGCTTATTATTTCATTATCATTACACAACCACATAAAGCAAAACAGACAAACACACTTGGCCGGCCACAAATATCTTAGTCTTTTTCCTCAAGACTTTTTTCCTGCCTTGAAAAAATACTTCTACAGAGTTTAAACTGCCCTCTTCAGAACCATCGTCTTTAATGGTAAGGGTTTCTAAGTCTTCCACTATGGAACTTTAGGTGCTGTTTCTTCTGACCGTTCTTTAAAATGCAGGTATCGAGACGTATCCTTCCTCGTGGAATTCTTCCCTCACTGTATCTTTCAATTGCTCTACATTTTCTCCTCAAGCCAATTGTTTAATATTCAACACTCATCATTCTCCAAGTTACTTTACCCCAACCTCCTTCCTTTACTCGTTTTTCCCCTTATCACTTTTCTCATTCATTGCCCATACACAATTGTGCCACCTCACTCAGTTCTACTCACCATTTGGATATTCATATTCCGACTCTCGGGATCATCCGCCTCTTTATTGCCTCTTCACCTCTCCGTTTGCTCAGCTTCCCATAGACATGGGAGGGGATTCTGTAGAAACCGGGGGATCTGTCACACCCACGCTTGCAAGCATAAACATTTTTATCTAACACCGCTATCTACAGGGAGCCTCACGTCCTTTCAGCCAAATGGCAGAGGTTGTGCGATATTTCTGGGACCCCAAAGCTTACTTTATCTCGATGGATATCTAACCATCCAATGCTACAACGTGAACTGGGTGATCTCCAGCCCTTTAAGATTAGTAGCAATACCCTTGAGATGGATGGGGATGCACAGTTTATTTATACATCAATAATTGAAACGACTCAGGTAGTTGGCAAAAAGGATAACTGTTTTAATATCAATTATCTAAAACAGGGAGTACAATGGACATCATCCGGCGTCGCATAGCAAATCTCTCAATGCATTTAAAGAAAAGGTTATCTTATATAGCAAAACATCATCATAGGTGACGTTTAACAAACATATTACTAACGTCATCCTACGTGGCAAACTACTAAAACCTATTGAGGAAAGTGATTGGGTCTAAAGAACTATCTAAATATACACGCTATACTAGTATGGGACAATGAGTGAAAGTGATAGGTTTCTTAACATCAGGTGGGACAACTAAGCCCTCCCTTCAAAATGGCCACTATGAACGTCACTAAATACACGACGTCCCACTGGCTACTCAACTATAGGACCCCTAATTACGTGGTCCCCTACAATTGGCTGCCACTCTAACCTTCATCGGTACTTTTCCACCTACGTCTAGCAGCACGAAGATTGGACTTCCAGGTGCTGGTTAGGTTGTCTAAAACAGAGCTTCCCACCAATTAGCATATTCATCTATCATCACATCAGTGGTCTGCTGACAATTAGGACTTTTTACTTGTGTTTGAGAGTGTTCTTAGCTCTGGAGAATTCAAGGAGTGAAGGCACGCTCTGCCCTCATGCATAGGTGTGACCATCTCATCCGTTCAACTTCATCTGCCACGTGACTATAGACCATGATTGTGAGCTTCTTGTGTATTAAAATACTATTTTCTAATAGACCTCTGACGTCTTCCTTGTTTTGTTCATGCCTTTAGAACAGGAGCTTGTTCTTTCACACGATTTTGTATCCAATGCCTGCTCATTCCAGCCTGATAAGACTTTGACTTTCTTGGCTTGGCTTCATGGTTCATCCAACCTCACCTTTCTGAGATTCACTTTTAATTAATTTGTTTGCTTACTGCGACACATCGAAAAATGAAGCCTTCCCTTTTTTAGTCCAATTCTGCTATAACACGTAGTGGAAACATCCATCCTTTTTTCTTTATGCATTTATGTATATGTTGGCCCATGCCGCAACTTTTTCACTACTTAGTTAGCCTCAAGAATACTTTGTCTACTTGCGTTTCTCTGCATCTGTCCACAAGTAAAACTACTTGATATCTTCATCATTTCTGTGGCTTAAGCTTCCTCACCTTGATCCCAAGATGCCACTTATCCTTGATTCTTTCTTGATGCATTGTTAGAATATCTTCATTCTCTTGTCTCTGCATCTCTTCTATGCATGTCAGCTCGATTCTGCATGACGTACCATTCATCTTGGCCATTCATTTGCTCTGCTTCTTCCGGGATTTCATTCATTCATTGAGTGTACCCTAATAGCGTCACAGTGTTAGAATTGAATTTAGAAAGTGTTCCCAACACCATTGAGTATGCCCTAATAGCGTCACAGTGTTAGAGTTGAATTCAAAAGTGTGCCTAATAGCGTAACTGTGACATAGTTGAATCTGAAAAGTGTGCCTAATAGCGTCACTGTGGTATAGTTGAATGTAGAAAGTGTCCCCAATATCATCACTGTGCTAAAGTTGAGTGGATGGAGAGGATATATCTCTTCTGTATCTCTGTATCTCCTATATATGCTATGTATATGCTATGTACATGTATCCCCATGTTATCTGTATCACATGTTTACCCTATCCATCCTGTCGCTTTATATTCGCATGCCGCTATGTATGCCCCCCATCCTGCTCTCGTGCTTGGTCGCAGGTGCTTTACTGATAACCAGCATATCACATTACTATGGTTACTCTCTCCTATATACCATCATTCAACTAGAACACAGCTATGCTATGAAACATTCGTCCTAGCTGTTCTCATACTAACATGACCCCAGGAACACCTCATCATCCTAATAAAACACAGCTAGCTGAGAACATACCGGCTAGCTTAGGCGTCTCCTCAGGCGTAACGCAGCCAGAACTCAGTCTGGTGAGTGGGGTGGTGGGAGGGCTAAGGACTTGAGGCGGCAGCCTGGGGTAGTGGGTTGAGGAGAGTAGGGGTGGTGAGAGTAGAGCACACTAGCAGGGGGCTACCTGGGGTTGGGGCAGAGGTGAGTGGGGGTAGTGGGAGGTGTCAGGACTTGAGGGGGGTTCCAGGGGGTGATGGGCGGAGGTGAGTGAGGGTAGTGGGAGGTGTCAGGACTTTGCGGGGCTGCTGTGACTTAGGGGTAACCATCTGCAGCTACGCAGTGGTACTGCCTTGCGTCAGGTGTGATCCTCTGCAGTTTCACCGGGGTGCTGACTTGAGTTAAGGGGACGGTCTGCAGTTTTGCTGGGGTGCTGCCTTGCGTCAGGTGTGATCCTCTGCAGTTTCACCGGGGTGCTGACTTGAGTTACAGGGGACGGTCTGCAGTTTCGCTGGGGTGCTGCCTTGCGTCAGGTGTGATCCTCCGCAGTTTCACCGGGGTGCTGACTTGAGTTACAGGGGACGGTCTGCAGTTTCCCTGGGGTGCTGGATGGTGGTGCAAAGGCAGGCACAAAGGTTGTTTTTTGTTGGTAGTATTTGTTTGCGTGGGGGTGTGTTGTCGGCGTTCCAGGCGCTACTCTTTTTTGTTTGTGCTGTGGGTTACTTTGCTCTTTTGTGTCTTTGAATCAAACTTTTCGCACCGCAAGTAGGTGCAATGTTCTTTATGGTGCAAAGTAGTTCGCGTAAACTTAGTTCTTTTTCGAGGAGTTTGGGCCATAGTCTCCAGGCTATCAGGGCTATCATAGCTCATTTGGATTACACACAAGGTGCACTGACTGGCTTTGCAGTAAAAGGTGCTGTGCTTTCCACAAGTGGCATATGAAACGTGAGCGCATTTGGGCTAGAGACAGTCAGTGCCTTACATTTTTTAACAAACCAAAAGTTAGATTATTATTTAATAACGCGCTTAACACCAGCGCTGCGTTGTCTTGTTTCAATGACATACGCCTTGCCCCTGAGCTATCCCCCCTGACCTCATGATACAATACGGCACAGCACCCACATTATACAATGGCTGTGCTCAAACAACCCACTTGGTCACTGTGGGTCAAAGAACCGACACACAGTTTGACACGGATGTCTCCGTCGATTTATAACCGCAGGGACGTGCAAGGAGAGAGAATATTTCAGGATGCGCCTTGTTACCAGGTTCCCTTTGGTGTTCGGCAGGAGGGGTGTGCACCGCCCGCGGGGTACGTGCAGGTCAATGAGCTAAACGCCTCTCCAAGGCAAGCGTGCGTGGTGCCGCCGTGTCAGGGCTGGGGCGCAGAGCAAGGCTGTAAACGATGCGTTGGCGCTTACGAACTTGCGTTTGCACTTTCGGAGACATTCGCCTAACGCCGTTTAAGTGCTGATGTTGCTTTGAAGATGCTCAGCTGAAGATGTCGTTTAGTAGCGTGTTTATGGGTAACATTGGTTTAGTCCTATTGTAGTAATAGTTGATTGGAGTAACCAAAATGCAATGCACTTTAAATGCGTATTACGGAATTTTGTACAATTATGTGAATTGGATAACTATGTTTTCGTAAATAAAAAGTATTAATAAAAGCGTGATATACAAACCTAGCAGAATAATTATCATCTTGCAGAGTGTTAGGGGTCAAATTGCTGAATTAGAGACCTGCGTTCGAATCCAACCTTCGACATGTGAAAAAACGGTGGAATCTGGCCAGAAAAATTCACCTCCGCGTGCTCAACTTGTGTATTTGTGTTATCTAAACAAATGAATAATGCATTGTACGTTGTGATGATCCATGTATATAGTAAATGGTTTGTGTACATTACCTCATTGGCATGTCTTGCAGCACAAAGACAACGTGCAAAACGTCTTTGGAGAATGCCAGCTGGGCACACTACGGATGTGGGTAGTCGCTGGTAAAATGTCCCTGGCACCCCACGTTAAGCTCCTGCTGGATGGACATCACACGCCGCCCCTCAATCGGAGAGCGGTAATGCACGAAAATCATTAAAAACGAAAGACTGCGTCGGACATGTGTGAAAATTCGTAAAGAAAATAACATATTTGGAGACAACACACATTGGACCTTATTCATGGAATATTTGCACGGTTCAAAGTGACTTTACACTGCGGAAAAGCGCCTTTGCACTGCCGACACAAACCCTCATTCGTGGAACTGTGCAAAGTGTTTTTTGCAGTGCAAAGTCAGTCGCAATGAACTTGCACTGACCTCGCACTGCAAAAATACCCTTTGCACAATTCCACGAATCGGGGTTTGTGTCGGCTGTGCAAAGTCAAGGTCAGCAGTGCAAAGTCACTTTGAACCGTGCAAAAATGCCACGAATCGGCCCTTTATTTCTCGTAGCCTGCGCATTAGCCCTGGTGAAATTTGGCGCCAAGCGTCAAAAGCGGGTGATTGAAATGCGTCACGAAAAGATGCGGTGTTGGGTTTAGGACGATTGGTTGCAAATACTCTTGCGGACTTTTACACGGAAACGATATTTGTGGACGAACTAATGTAAAAAGACGTATGTGTCGACCTTGTAAGCGCTCCACTGCACCGTTATTTATCTCACGTGATGCCGCGTACAGCCCAAATGCACCCATACATCAATGCCCCAGGGGGCCAACTATGTAGATGCTGTTTGGTTTACTTCGGGGTTCGGGGAGGCTGCGGAATATGAAGTAATGTATCATTTGCTCTGCAATACGCAGCTCCACGGCAGCGTTGGGGCCATTCTTGGGGGAGCTCGAGGCGTTACAGGTGCAGTGCTGAGCAGTGCAATGAGATTTCCAAACGCCGTTTTCTGGAAGCTTTCTTCAGCGTCATGTCTGACACAGAAAACGCGGGTGCCAAGACGTTTCCACGTTTTCCGCCAAAGTATCTGTGATAAATGTGTGAATGAATTAATCATCATTGTGTAAAGCGATGGTAGTTATTGTTCAAGGTTATGCGACAATATCTAGCAATTCATATTTTGAACTGTATGTATTATTCCCAGCTGATCTGGGCTTTCAGCGCTCTTAACGCATTTTGATAAACTGGGTGCCATGCACAGGTGTAAATCTCGCGATATGTGGCATCGCGTGTCCTGCGTTTCGCCCGATCTCAATTCCCGCATAAATATACCGAGGTCGGGCGCTGTGGGGGATAAAAATCGTGATTGTTATTCCGAAAAATTGGGGAAATATTACATTCCAGTTAGCCAGTTTTGACGTGTGCGCATGTGGACGACGTTCTCCTGCCCTAACTTAACTAATATTAGGCAGATCCACGCCCTTCCCCTCACACCCGGAATTACCCCAATAGTAAAACATCTCCTCACAAGAAGTACATTCGCGAAAGGCATATTCGCTGATATTATCAACAGAACGTACAGATATCTGTCGAGTTTCTTATAGTGCACACAATTGCGCGGAGTACTGACAACCATTTACACACAAAAACACAGAGCATGCGACGGGTGTACACAAATATACACATTAAATATATCCATTTGTATATAGCATTTTGTATAGAAATACAGAAATATTATGTATGTATATATAATGCGTATGCAAAATGCGATGCACACATCAATTGATGCAACACGTACCGATCGCGCTGAACGAATGACTAATGCGAACTCGATAGGGTTCACCCCGGGAACACGCACAGTTCCATGGATCAGAAAACGCTTCCAACCAGTCAGCAGGTGAGGGCAGCCCATTCTTGCGTGACTCGCTATCACAGGGTGGCACAAGTGGGCAGTGCAATATCTACTTTATTTTACCGATCAGAAAGATGTGGGGTAAATCTGATAATGTCACTTAAATGTGGCTCGGAGACTTTCCGATATGACTATTATATTATCTGCTGTGGCTCTTGACGTTTTTTGTATACCAAGCATGTGCGATTTTGTTGTCGGCCTGATTTACGAAAGCGTTTTACCAAGGCACAACCCCACTGAAAAACGCTCTGTAAATCAGGCCATCGTAGTTTCGATATATATTTTTAAGTACTCGAATGTGTGCCCCCTGTATGTTAAGTTTCTTGGAGTTAAGACATCAAGGGCCTGATTTGCAAAGGCGTTTTTCAATGGTGCTATCTCAATGGAAAGCAGGTTGTAAATCAGGCCCCTAGTATAGCCAAGTTGTCAGAATGATGGATTGTGTGACCTGCTTTGATCCATGATGTCAGAATGACGAATACTGCAGTGCAGAAGCCTTTGCTGTCGGGACGTGGCTATTGGCAGGGCACTGTTCGTTGCGTAACTGGTGTCGGGCAAGCTATCTGACCAGTATCTGCCCTTCCCTATTGTAATGTGCGTCTCAGCTCCGCGACCTTCCGAAAAGGAAATCCAGTCCTGCTTTCAGGATTTCCAGGTGAATATGTCGGCGGACAATTTGCATATAATGAATTCTAACGGGGTTTATTTGCATATGCCTTGGTCATTTGGAAACCGGGCTGGAACTCAATATTCTGTAGGAGTCCAGTCCTAACATTATTGCAATTAAATGGGCGTCTTTTTTGTTTTTACTAGGAGTAGGCTGTCGATTTTAAGGTCCAGCAGAAGAAGCGATCCCACATATAGGATGGAAGGGGTCAACAGAAGGTGTCAGGCGGCCAGTGGCAGGGCTGTGGGGGGGGGAGACGCTGCCACAGAAACACCCGGGAGATTCTACCGCGAGTGTGTGTGATGGGGGCACCTGGCGAATACTGGCGAGAGGGGCTAATAGCGCTGAGAAAATATAGCGTGTGAAGTCACGTGGAGCACGGGAGCTTCGTCATGGCCGATCCCAGGGCGGCATGCCCCGGACAAGCGTTCTGCCGCTTCTGGGCACTGGGCGGCCCATGGCAGCCTTTTTACACGGACAGGCTCAGGTTGGTGGCCGTGCTACTGCACAATAACGCGCCTGCTTCCGTGCCCGCACTTTTTTTTGGCAAACCTTCAATTGAATTACAAGTTCCTTGCCCCCCGCACTTGAATGGTTGCCCTCCCAGAATACACCCCACCCCAAATTCTCTGAAAACAAGAACTGGAGAGATCGGAAATGTAAGGGCGCCGATAATGACGTGTTAGCAGGAGGCAACAAGTAATTTTCAACATCAAAAGAAGTCATTATTTCTAGGATTATTCTTTTCCCTCTTACCAGTAACTTTTAACTATCCGGCAATTTAAAGATTTCTCTGATCCGCTCCGTCTACCCGTGAATAGCTTCCCAGAACAGCGTGCGACTCTAAAAATACGGTAACAATGGCGGAGCCTTCCGGGGACGGATTGAAAGGTGCGGGGGATATGTGGGCAGCTCGCCATGTTGCACAAACAATAGTCATTTCTATGGCACGGTGACGCAACTGACTCTTATGAAATCAATGTTGGTCCTTGCAAATTGTTCGGTTGCGATCAAAAAGCAAAAACACTTTTGTTTTGGAGGGGGAGGTGGAGGGTCGAGAAGGAAGAACCAAGAAAGGAGAGAGAGACAGAAAGGGAGAAAGATTGAGAGGGAGAAAGAGGAGAGAGAGGCAGAGGCCCTGATGTACAAAGCGTTTTTCAGTGGAAAAATTACATTGAACAATGAGGCCTATAGAGACCACTGGAGGAGAGATTGGGCCGAAAGACTAGAAGGAGAAAGTGCCTGTTGGGGGACGAGGGAAAGTAAAGATATGGAGATAAAGTCAAGGAGATTGTAAAGGATACATGCAGACATATGCAATGAAAATATTGTCAGTCAGCTGGTCCCACAAAACGATCAAACAGTCGAAGCGGAAGGACAGAGCAAAGATTGGAAGTTAGTTCAGCAGGTCAAGTGACATTTTGACCTTACATGACCAAAGTTTTACATTCTTGATCAGGTATCAGATTCGCTTAACTCTTTCTGGGGGCTCCTGACATAGACCTGCCAGTGCGGTAACAGGCTCCAGGGTGAGTGAACCCGAGGAGAGATTGTCACACTTTCAGGATTCGGAAACTTCTCTCTTTCTTTGGGGTTCATTCAGTAGAAGGGGTCAAATGATGGTAACATGGCAGAGATTCTGGGGGGCGCAGGCCGCAAAATGGCCGTGTGATGGGAGACAGGCCGGATTCTAATATCCCTCTCATTCTAAGATATCCTGGTAAAATGATGACTCACGCAGTTAACTCCACAGGTAGCCAGAATTATGAACTTTTCAGGCCTGACTCTTGTGGCTGCTGTCCAGGCCCAATTCCAGTGGTTCGTATCTTGGGAATTCGAAAATATAACAAAGTAACTTTAGAGGCTGTTCAAATCCTGTTCCTTTCACTTGAAGGGCCATTGCTAGCTTGCTGGCTGTTTCTCATGAGGTTGCAGTGGTCAAGTGCTTACACGATGGCCCACCTGCATAGAGTCTAGAATGCACAGGCAGGCTCTTCCGGGGGGCTGCAGAGAGAGCGACTACTCTGGCCTGGCTTCGCTGCTCTTGCTCTCACTCGCATGTCATGTTTTTATTTTACATCTGGTGCACCATGTTCTCTCGCAGATTGGCGTGCTGGTGTGCTATATACTAACATGCAATGTGGAGCACAGTCACCCTTCTGCCTGGTTTTGCTTAAATAACCTTTCACATGTCATAACCAATGCAAATCCCCGTACCCGTAGCAGTTATCTTATTTCAAACTGTATGCAAATAACCTATGTACCCGTACCAGTGCCTCGATGCCTCCAGGCTGTCTGTGCGCCTTCCAAATGAAATAAATAAATGAGATCAGTAGATAGAACCGGGAGGAAAATTGTTCGATCTTGCTGGCTGAAAAGTGGAGCCACCTGCCAGAATCATTGAAAAATGAATGTCTATGCTTAAAACTTCCTTTCAATACATTTCAGCTTGCCTCGGTTGGCTTCTAGCTGCAAAATACTATTCTCTCCTATATAGTGCCTTGATGACTTTAGGTGTAGTGTTTGCCCTTTATAAACCACCCCTGATCAACGCATAACATAAAGTCTACATTCATCTACACTTTGACTCCACGAGCACCATGCTAAAATGGTGGACACAAACATTTGAAACATTAATGAGGTATTCCATAGAAGGGCATGTGGGACGCTAGCATGCTTGTTCTCATTGCTGCTTTCCACGAATTTGACTGAAATCTGGCAATCCACCACAAACCGTTCGTCTAAAGATGGTGTGCAATCTGCAAAAAAACACTGCTTTTTTTTAAAGTGTCGTTGACAGTGTGTTTGTTATCGATGTGCTTCCGATGCTGCGGCAAACTCGGCCGAATTAGGTACATTGCCAAAAGGACAGACTAGTCACGGTTATCCGGAGAATCTATACAGCAACGTGCAATTGGTTAGAATTTCGCAGATACAACGACGCGGGTCTGATTTGAGCTTTTTTCTTACTGCATCTGTACATACTCCTGCATTTTGTTATAAAAACCTTAAGAGTTTGGTCATCCTTGCAATCTCTTCTCCGAGGTATAACATTGCTTCATTGCATCCACCGCCCGGGCCTTCCCCCCTACCACCCTCGGTGGCTTTAACTTGTGTGTTTTTCTTTTAAATCGTTTTCGTAGCTGGCTTGTGCCTGTCAAATCCGAGTGGATGTCTCTGCACCGACGTGTTCTTCGGTGTTGCTCTTGCACATGGAGGTACTTCCTACTCTTGCACATGGTGGTACTTTCAGAACAACGCAGTTAACAAGCGGGTTTCGAAATTCATGGGCTCATACTTGTCCCCTTATATGGTTTCCAAGATCTGTGCCCGACTCTATCTGCCAGGTTCTAACTTTCTTTACGCTTCGGGTTCAGGTTCAGCCCAATCTTTGGATTCAAGGGTAAAATATACCAACAGCATCCTGGCATAGGGACTGTGGTCGGCCATCTTGTCTTCTCAATGAATTGGCGCCACAGCCCTGTGAGGAAATACATATTGCACCGCGGGTATTAAGCCATATAATATGTATTAAGTTGTTTCAAAAATGCTACTGAGAAAGAAAAACAAAACAAAATCCGCGCATCGCCGCTTCGGAGGGCATGGGTGTGTCCCTGTCGCGACTTCAAAGGCAACGGCAACCGCCATTGACCGTGCCAAGAGAGTCTGGGAAGCGGGCGTTGGAGGCCCTGGCAGGCACGGCCTCTCTTTCAGATTTGGCGGAACCGAAAGCGGCTGGGTTTTCAGAGAGTGCTAGTGGGGTGCCCTAATATTTCAGTCCAGAGGCTGCCAGACCCACGCTGTGCTCAACATTGCTCGCCCCAGGGTGGACTAGGTAGTGGGGTAGCCATTGAAACTCGGTCAGGCCTGTCACGGTGCGTGCTGGTGAGCGGGGACTGGCACCTGCGCCATTCCCTGGCCGCCTCATGTGTGTTTCGTGTTTAGAGGCCCGTGTCCACAGAACACGTTCTCGGGGCTCGTGAGTCAGGAAGGACAGCACACGAGCAAGGGCCCAGAGCAGGCAGTGCTTGGGAAGCTTGGCTCGGTGCCGTGGCCCTCCTGATTCATTGCCTCGTAGTGATAGTAAAAATGCATCAAAACACGCTGCAGCGAGAGGTATAAAAGCACAGCAGGACGGGCCGCGAGCAGGGAGGGGGCGCGCTGATTGGACGGGGCTCGGCCTGAGTGACAGGGGCTTAGTGTGCCAGAGAGGAGGCACGCAAGCTTTCACAGCGTGATTTCTCCTCTCAAATATATCACACCAGCCTTTGAACAGCGCCGCAAAGGCGAGCCAAGCGGCGCTCGCTGGCTTACTTTATAGTTGCTGACATTTATTTTAATGGAAGATAAACCCAAGATGAAAAATCTGCAGTGAAACGTGTCCTAAACAACACGTTTTAATTATAATATTCATATTAGTTGGCTCTGAAGGCTCCACGGCGCAATCGCCATTAAAGGTAACTATTTTAAAACGCACAGAAGATCGAAAAGCGTGCTCATTTAGATAGAACGGCAAGGTATGCACGACGCATATTTCATGTGGTAATTCTGGCGCGTGTTGACGTTGGCGTGTTGTGGTAATAGGACAGCCTGCCGTCTCTTTCCCCCGCACCGCTTCCAGAAATTGGTTAACGAGGAGAGAAGGCAACACTCCATCTTTGACTCCGGCGTAGCCATGTGCGCGGGCGATGCGGTTCCAGCTTGGCGATAGGCTCGAATTTCCTCTGGTGCGGGTTATTTGTAAAACCCACGCCTGTCAACATCGCGCTTTCATTTCCCGTTCCCAGAATGTGTTAAATTGGTTGTGTGCATGCCCACTCATAAGCGGAGCCATCGCATGTCACACACTAACCGGAAACGGCCGTCCTCGCGTCTTCAATTTACGAACACGCATTTGCAAAAAGGCGGGAATGAAGAACGTCTAGCTGGTCCAAACGCCGGCCACCGCGCATTAAACCGACAACTTTCGGCTTCACACCTGAGAGGAATACACGAGACGTGTCCTAAAAAGACACATTCACATGCAGCCGTGTAGGGGCGGGCGAGGAAGCGCAGATTATCTGCGAGTCTGGGCAAAGTGTGAAGCGGAGTCGGTGAACTTCAAAGCAGATGCCTCACCGCCCCCCAGAACAGTATCACAGCAGCCGGTGTGAAATCTGGGGGGGGGGGCTCCGGCGACCACTCCCCTGGCTGGAGCCTCTGGAGGCTGCGTTCAGGCCCCCCCTTCTAGTACCTGGTTCGTGTCGAGGCGATAGACACAAGGAGAGTCTAATTCGATTTGCAACTTGTGAAAGATTTTTTTTTTAAACCTTTGCACTTTTATATTTGTTTTAGTTAATCTTGTTAAGCCTGCAAACACCAAATGGACACTGCAGGAGAACCATGAACAGAATGTTGATTGTCACCGGCGTGACTTAAAAACCGGGGACTGTGTGTTACACTGTAATAAATCAATGCAGTAATGACAGGAGTGCAGCGCAACGCTCACTGGGAAGGAGGAATGCGCAGCGTCCTTACACGCAATACTCTTCCAATATCAGTCAGTACTGCCCGTGTAACATTGCAATAAACGAGTGGCGTGGGGCACCGAGTTCAACATGCATGAGGGATGACAGAGCAGCACGCCCAGAGGTGAAGCGAGCCCAGACTCCCGCTCTTCTCGCTGCCCAAATGGACCTCTCCCGAAAGAGGCGGACTACGAAATCACGCAAAGTGAAGCACGGGGAACACGAGCAGACATTAATACGACAAGATACCCAAAACAATGGTGTCTCTCTCGAGTGACATTGGTCCTGATTCCCAAAAACACAATTCAATGGCATTTCCACATGTTCAAAAATCATGCCAATTGAGTTTACTATTTTCGTTTAATGCGCAGCATAATTGTATCGAACTGCTTGGGCCCGATTCATTGAATATTTGCCCGGTTCAAAGTGAATTTTCACTGCTAAAAGGAGACTGTGCACTGGCAACACAAACCCTGATTCATGGAACTGTGCAAAGTGTATTTTCGCAGTGCAAAGTCCCGCCAAAGTAATTTTGTACTGCAAAAATGACTATGCGCTGACTTTGCATGGCAAAAATACGCTTTGCACGGTTCCACGAATCAGGGTTTGTGTCGGCAGTGCAAAGTCACTTTACAGCAGTGCCAAGTCACTTTGATCCAGGCAAATATTCCACGAATCTGGTCCCTTGTCTAGGAAGACTTTATGAATCAAACAATAAGAAAGAGGTTGTCCTTAAGTACCGAACTGAACACGCCAGTGCATGGGAGCATGCGTGCAACCCTTACCTTGTGCTCTCCAGACACCCCTGCCATAACAATAGAAGAAAATAGACGACATTACTATATGTCTATTCTGGCAACATTGATGCGTGTATGCATTCTTTGTGCAGTGTGCGCGGGCAGCGTTTGCCTATCAATAAAAAAACGGGAGTTTGAAAGGTGTCATACATGTGCTTTACACTATCCTGGTGAGTAAGCTTTTAAGTGGGTGCAGTGCTGCAGGTGGGTGAGCTGCAAGGAGCTGATTACAATGCACGAACATATATTACAATACAACACTCACAGCTAATTCTGGTTTAAAACGCCCCTCCTCACCTCCAAACACACACTATCAATTCACCTTAGATCCCCAAATCTGCCTGCTGGTTTCTCCCTTTCTGTTTTCATTATCATTCTTTCTACTCTTTTTATCTTTTCCAATTTCTCCCCCAACTCTCTCATCCTCCAGTTAGCACCGCTTAGTCATTTTTGTACTGTGGATTCCATTGTGCTCGCCTTCCAGACCGGCCTTACATTGAAAACATTGTGAAGTTTCCACCTTGCCCTTTATTACACACTGGGCGTGTTCAGCTGCATCACACTGTGAAGGCCTAACAACGGTTCTATTCTGTGTCCCTGTGTGAGAGGTGCCTGCCTCCTTTGCCATGCTGTGCCCTACACCAAGGATTCATTTTGCAGAAAATACTGACCCTATACCTGACCCAAAAACCTTCCAGGGTGGACTCCTGCATGGGAGGGCCATTACTTAGTTGGTCAACAGTCTGCACAGATTTATCGGGCTTCCAATTTTGTGTACCTCATGGACACTTGTCAGGACACGTCAACAACAATAACACTGCACCATGTCAATTCCCAATCACAGAATACAACTCTAAGGGCCTCATTACACGGAAGGCGGTAAGGGTTAACGGTCACTGGTAAGGGTACAGGTGACCGTTAACCCTTACCGCCTTACTACAAGGTCCCTTTGCGGGACCCAACCTTAACGGCTGGTGTAGACCAGCCGTTAAAGTTGGGACCCGCAAAGAGACCATGGTGCTAATTACGGTACAGCAATTTGCGGTACCGTAATTAGCGCCTTCCCCATTCCCATTATGCCCTATGGGGCAAAAATGGGAATGGGGAAGGGCCATGGAGAAAGGGGGAATTACCGCCCCGCCAACCTTGGAATGGGGTGGTAATTCCCCTTTCCTCCAGGGTGGTACCGGTATGGTACTGGCGGCAACCATGGTTTACCGCCTTCCGTGTTATGAGGCCCTAAATGTTTGGTCAAGTTGGAGGAGGCCCCGTAGCTCAATTTGACCTGAATTAGCTTTTTGAAGGCAATTACACATCCACCACTGGAGTCATTCGAATATTTCCTTGAAAAACATATCCATAGTCCAGCCTCGTTCGTTTTTGGAGAGATTTCCCATTTTCTCAAGAAAATGCAAGGCACCCTTCTCCAGCAACATGCCAATGTTTCCGCATGCTCCCTTCCAACAGGCGACTTAAAGAGTTGCACAGTCGAGTCTCCGAATACATATGTCCAAGTTGTAGTCATAGCCCTTGATATGTAGCAGGTCCCAGCAACACACTATACTATAGATACTATGTATCATCTATATATAACATACTATACTATATGTACTATTTAGATACTATAAATAAACTCAAAGCCTCAAACTGCAAAGAAGATAAATTCCCATCCCACCTAGTCAAACTATGAGCCCCGACCCTCTCACCCATCATCACTGAATTTTTCAATGCTTCCTTCAGCACCAATACAGTCCCAGCCAGTATTAAAAAAGCATGGGTTTCACCCTTACTAAAAAAAACCTACACTGGACCCCACAACCCCTACTAACTACCGACCCATAACTACCATCCCATTTCTACTGAAAATCATCGATAAAATAGCTTACTCGCACATCCAAAATCACATAGAACACAATAAACTATTGGGGGACTGAAAATCAGGATTCCGTCCTAACCACAGTACAGAAACAGCACTACTTGATCTGAAGATCCAAATGGATGCCTCAAGAGAAGCAGGTAAACTTTGCTTACTCATGCTACTAGATCTATCAGCGGCCTTTGATTTGGTCGACCACAACAAACTTTGTGCCACCTTAGCCAACAACTTCAACATGTCAGATAATGCTACACATTGGATCAAATCCTTTCTCGCAGACAGGACCTCAAGAGTGGCCATAGGCAAAGAAGCAGCTGATCCCATACCAGTCCCGCTAGGAGTACCACAAGGCTCCTGTCTATCACCCACACTGTACAATGCCTACACCAAACTACTCTTTGCAGCACTGGACGCTATGGGGGTCATTTATACCAATTTCGCAGATGACACACAGATCCTGATCCCTCTAACAGGAATCACGACCAGGACACACTCCTCATAAATCAAATCTATTCACTAATCTAAAACTGGATGGCTAACAATAGCCTGTGCCTCAATGACGACAAAACAGAGTTGCTCATACTAGGCTCTGCATCTAATTTCGCCTCCCTACATCATGATTATGCATCTTTCACCATTGATGGCACCACAATCCCAGTACTCAAACATGTGAAGACACTCAGCATCTACCTAGACGCCACCTTAACCATGACCAAACAAATAAACTCACTCGCCTCCTCCACCGCCTACACAGCCAAACTCATCTCACTCAGCCGTAAATTCCTCTCTGCCAAAAATTGTGTAACATTAGCTAGAGCACTCATACTCTCAAAGCTAGACTATTGTAACATCCTCTACCTAGGCACTTCTAATACTAATCTAGCCAAACTCCAACTTATGCAAAACAAAGCTCTTTGAGCGGCACTAGGCATAAAACAATCTGATCACATCTCGAATATCAGAAGATCCAATCACTGGCTCCCTATTCAAGCAAGAATACTGTTCAAAGCCCATAGCATCACACATAAATGCATCACCAACAAAGCCCCTAAATATCTCCTCAACGCAGTCAAGAAGAAACATCACACTAGACTCCTTAGATCTAATAACAGTGATGATCTCGACATCCCACGGTACAAAAGAGAAAAAGCAGGCGGTAGTAGCTTCAAGGTACTCGCCTTCAGGCACTGGAATACCCTACCCACCAACATCAAGATGGAAACTTCCTTCCCAGCATTTAAAAAGTCACTAAAAACCTGGCTTTTCAATCAATACTGACATGAAAACTGAACCTAACCTCTATGCCACTGGATACAAATGCTAGAACATTTTCTACTGCTTTACCTCTGTTTTTCCTTACATGCTAAGATTGTATTTGCCATTGTCTGTAACTATGCCGTGATATCTAAAATAAAATAAATAAACAGCCTCCTGTCTTCCCAGGACCATGACCATACAATTACAACCAGCCTCTCTCACAGTGGGTCCATATCGTCACCTCATTAGCCATAGAATCTCCCTCCACCAAAAATTGTAAAAATAAATTGGGAGGCCAAACATAATTGAAAGCTTTGGAAAGTTCTGGCTGCAAATTACATTTTTATCAGAATGGCTACTTGATAAAAATAGACATATAGATGAATGCACATTAGTACAAATTGGGCATCAGAACACGGTGTACAAAACATTGATAATTGCACATCACATAACATTATTTGAGGCATTATAAATCCAGTCTACCAGCTATTTTTCTCACCTAACAAGCAATTGAGTTAGGTTCACCTTTTAAAAGGATGTTCGTTTGCATGCCCCTCAAAAATATGGTCAAATGGTTCCGAAGGCAGTTGTTAGGATACAAGTCCAACGCCCCAAATTTGAGAGGAAGTACCAATTAAGAAAGCTCCTATAGTAAGGACAGTGGCCATTTCTAGGGTCAATGATTCTGTCATTGTACGTGGCTACTCTGCTAAGTAATAGCTGTGCCAGGTGCCCATGCATTTTTTAGAACAATTCCATGAAGAAATGTAGGACAGTGACATGTTGTATGCACCATACATAGAGGGGAGGCCAGGTGGGATCATGGGTCAGTTTTGCGGCAAAGTATTAGCTGATTAGAACTAATGTTGATTTTGCAGGTAGAGAGAAGTGCAAGAGACACACCCGGTAGTTGGAAAGCTTTTATGTAGTTTGACAAAACATGTGGAGATAGATTGCTTAAACAATGTATAAGTAAACCTATAGAGATGTGTATTAACAGAAAACGGAGGGTCTTGCTATCATGGAATAGGTCAGGATGGAGATTACAGGTAACTAGGCCACAGAAAGTACTCTGAGTTTTCTGCAGTGAATTAGGCTTCATTCTTGTTTTTAGCTGGTGCACAGACAGGCCCAGCATCCTTGGAGGTGGTGTGAATGCCGTGCAGTGATTGGTTGTGGGAGTCACGTTTTATTACGCAGTCACACTAAACTTAGGGAGTTCCTTTCCCCCAATGTATGTGGTGCACAATAAAGCCCTATTAGTTTTGTTAAGGTTCAATTTGGTAAGGCCTCCAACCCGTCACGCACCCAACCCCCAACAATTACTCGGTGCCACACTGGACAAGAAACCGGGCCGGTGTGTATTAAGAATATAGATATTTGTTAATTTATTTAAACCAAATTTGGCAAACGGACTAACATCAGACACCAGTGTTGTGGCAGCACGAGAACAAAAATGACGCCCTTATACGCACCAAAACAGAGATAAAAACCCTGATTCATGGAATTATTTACGTGAAAAATGCAGATTTGTGCACCTTTCTGCCCGAAAATCCCTGTTTGAAGTATGGGGATTTTCGGGCAGAAAGGTGCGCAAATCGGCGTTTTCACACAAATAATTCCATGAATCGGGCAGAATATTGGGATATGCAGTCACCATGGATTTTCAAATCACCCACCAATACAGAAAAATAACAATTCAAGACACACAATGATTGCTGATTTGGTGATAATACTTTTCTCCCAGCAAACGCCACTGTCCAAACATCAATTATGCTTGACCCCTCTGAATTGAAGGCCAGTGGCAGAGAGTGGGAACACAATGGGAAAACCGTTTTTGGGGATTCTAATCACAGATGCAATATGAAGGAAAGAAAAGAAATGGGAAATTTGGTTTGGCACACCTAAAAAGAATAGGCAGGGCTTTGTGGTTTTGGTCAGAGCACAATGGGAACAAGCAGGCAATTTCGTTTTGCACCCTGCACATTCAAAGGCACTACCAGGCTTCACACTTCTGATTTAAAATGAAGAAATGAAGGGGATCAATGGGGAATTTCATTTAGCACCCTGCACACTCACGTGGGAACAGGGTTTTGGGGTTAATTGTTTTGGCAATTTTTTATGTCTGTACCGACTCAAAACACACTGGGGAGAGCTTGATGGTTTTGAATGCCAACAAGACCCATCCCTTGATTCCTATAGGGGAATTAATTGATTCACTTTAATTAAATATGCTAAGAATCGAAACGGACAAACAGGATATTTTGCTATGGGGAAATAACTAAAACAATGCTTGAAAATGCAGGGCCTACACAATATATTGCTTTGGGGATAGTTTTGCTTACAGGAGAGGCGTTGGAATGGGCATCAGGGAACCTCAGGGCACCACTGGGGCAGCTATGGTGTCAGTTAAGGAGAGTCTCCTCTAAATCCTCCAAGGGGTCAGAGTCAGCTTCTATGTCTCCTTGTTCTTGTCTCCACTGCAAGATTTGGGCCTCTCTGTTGGAATGTTTCTCACAAGAGTTCAGCAGCAGGTTGCCTCCCGGAATAAGTGATAAAAAGCCCAGTTCTAAGGCACACTGGTTTACTTATAGGGCAAACGACATCATGAAGTTGTCATGATTCCTGCTAAAGGGATTGGTTGATTTCCTCTACGCACCTCCCACCTGTGTGCTAACAGGACAAGGCGATCGGGGAGTGAGTCGGGACAGCTGTGGAAGGAGAAAGCTTTGTCATCCTGATTTGACAGTGGGCTCGGCATGTTTTAAAACTCGCACAAATCTGTCAATATAGCAAGTACCCTACATTTTCAAATATTTACATGTATGAACATATTTTTAAGGCCTCCATTTTAAGGCTAATCAGATGAGGATAGTCTGAAGTCGGCATGCACTTTCAATGCCGAGATACAGTATTTTTTTCCTTTACTCAGGGGCCGTATCAGTGAGAAATATGCCCTGTGATAATTTTCATGTTACTTATTTCCTTCACCCCTACACCAACTTTCAAATCTCTCGGAAGCAAGGGAAGGCCCAAATCAAATTTTCATGAATAACTTTAGTTATGTTTATCACACAAAAAATGTTTTAGCATGGCTCAAAGGGGGTGACTGTAACCTTTAAAAGTATGGAATAACCGTTGTGGCATCTATGCTGTCCTTTTTATGCAAAACAATGTTTTTTCTATTAATCAAACCCCAGCTTCACAGGCCTCACTCTAGCCCCCACCCGTGTCCCTCTAAGTTTCATTTATTCTTAAACATGTGAATAGGTAGATGCTGGCTCATGTTTATCTTAGCCTATCCCTCTCCAAGACCTGTGAGGCTCTGATAGCAACACCAATGGACCTTTTATGGGAATTGTGACCTCAAGGTCACTTCTGCTGCTACAAGAATAGACATGGCCTTATCTGTTTTTCACCTTGGTTTCGATCCAAGCAATGCATTTCTTTCTATACATTTAAGTAATAGCTTCGATTGATAGTTGACAACCAGGCCCCTGTCTTCAGGGCAGCAGATGAAAGGTCTTGGAGGTTAAGAAATGACCAGCTCATGTACCCTGCAAGCAAATAGTTTTTAAACTCACACACAGTTGCATTTTACACAGCATTTTATAAGGCACCTGGGCCTTATCCATATGTAATATTTTAATTTCACATTTTCAAAATACATTAGTACCACTTCTGGACTGTCCATATGTATAGGGTAGTCATATGAGAAAACCACATTCAAACTTTGAAAGTCTAGCAAGCACTTCTCTCTGCATGTTGTCATTTGAATGAGGAGAAATAAAAAGGAAATTATTTTATTTCTTGTAAATTGAAATGAGCTCAGTTTCACTTTAGCTGCCTGGAGCACCATCTGGTATTACATTGAAGAAAATGTATGCGCTGCTGTCCCTTTAAGTATAAGTGCAGCTCTCCATGGATTGAGTAAAATGGCATTATCAGCCACATCTTTCTTTTCCTTGCTGAAATGCATTGTGCATACCTTCAAACTTTTGATTCAGGCCCACTTCCTTTCCTTTAGATTTTGGGCCTGTTTTTGGTTCTATAGGCATCATGTCTGACATCACCATTTCTGTGCTGGCCTTATTCTTCAGTGGCCATTTACAAATGATTCTGGCCTCTGGATTACTAGCATTCAGGGGCTATATTTAACCCCACATGGTTGCAGGGCAAAGTAGGATCCCAGGCATCGAACAATGGCTGATATAACAAGTAATGTTTCAAACTCATAGCCAGCATTCCAGAAGGCAAAAGACACAGGTTGATGAGAACGTGGTAATGTTGAAGTATAGGTAGGGGAAGCTTTATAGGGTGTTAATCTACTGCCCCCACTGAAAGAATGGCCACTGAATTGGCACTGCAGAAAGTAAGGGAAACAGAGCTCATACATTGAGGAAAATATTCTTATCTACGTGGTGTCCCTGTAGTTTATTTTCATAAAGGTGCTTGTTCCCATGGTAAGAGAGCTCTTGAAATGCAACATGTTTTCAAACAGTAGTCGAAATATAAGCTGTCTGAATGAGATATTTGATTTTGTTGCCACAGTGTCTACACCTCACACGGGGATTGGTTAAATCTGAGTGGTAAAGTACACCACAAGATATTTAAGGATGGGTTGACCAATGGGAGAGCTGTCAGAAAGCAATAAAGTGAACCTAAGTCCACTGGCCAATGGGGATGAACACACAAAACATATAAAGGGTACCTGGTATGCTCTTGGCCCTCCCAGGGAAGCATTATGTAAACACATAAAAATGGAAAGTATATCTAAACCCAATTTAGACAAAATATATCTTTAATCTCATATAATATACATATTTTGTGGTTTCAACAATAAAACAAGATATTTTATGAAAATCAATCAAAGGCTGATCAGTACTAACTTTTCCAACAATCACTCTACTCCATCATACCCACTCTTTCTCACACATTCATAACACTCCTTAACTATGCAGGTCATCACTCTACTCCATCATACCCACTCTTTCTCACACATTCATAACACTCCTTAACTATGCAGGTCATGTATCGGTCATGTGCCATGCACGACCTTCTAACAAATTATTTCCAAAAAATGTATTAACACTCCATATTTATACTGGTGTGTCTTGCTCAGCAACAGGTGAGAAATAATCCTCTAGCTCTTGGTCATTTTTTGGGTGTTTACAATGGGGATGAAGAACTCCACGTGACCTGGACATTTGGTCACCATTATAGGGATGGTACCGGTCTGGTCACGAGGGGAGGTTTGAGCCTATAGGATTAACAAATGTATGATTTTCTGTAGGGGACTATTAGCATCAACCAATAAGATTGTAATATTTTTTCATATGTCTGGAAACAATGTCAACTCTTTCCTCATGACTCCTATAAATACCGCCATTTAATGATGATGCATTGAATGAAGCTTGTTTTTTTTCCCAGCTGAGATTGCATGTTATAAAACTTGGTTTTCTTGCAAATTGTGCACTAATTTTTGCTCCTTGGAGATTTTGCTTTTTCAGCTTTTTGGCCTACTTCACATTGTGGTAATCCTGGCATGATTCCAGCCCCCCCGTCCCCCGAGGAGCAGTTAGCTCCTCTGCTGCATAGCCTGGCTGTGGCTCCTACCTTCAAAGACCAGTACCCATGCCTGCAATGAAGAGGGAAGCAGGTACCATGGTTAACCAAAAGCCTTCCTGATCATTGGGGTTGAGTGCTGCGCCAAGTTGTGCTGGCCTTTGAGGGGGGACACCGCAACGGAGGACCACAGAAGAACAACCAGCACATGATTGCACCTTTGTGGGAACAGCAAATGGGGGTCTGTTTGCTGGTGTATGAGTGAAAGGAGTGTGGTGAAGTAAACCACATGGTGTATATTTTCTCTTTTTGAGTAGACTAGGGAAAGAAGGGCACCCGCATAGGGGAGTATTAACATCAAAATAGTAGTAATACAGAGGCAAAGTGAAGAGGAGAACCCCTTTTAGAAGAGGGAAGGAAGCACTGCATAGCGAAAAAGGTGAGAGTCCTGTAGTGGAGAGGACTGAAATCCCTGTGTCCAAAGGGGAGAGGCAAGAGGAGGAAGAAGAAACCATTTTGTATGATATGATATGATATGATATGATAAGTCATTTATAACGCGCAAGTGTTTCTAGGCGCAACAAGAGAAGGGAGGGAAGACAGAGGGAGAACAAGATAAACAATCTTACTAGGTCTTGTGTCATTCAGATCATGCAAGTGCAAGAACGAGAGGTTCAAGGGGAAAGGGGGGAAGTGCAACGGAAGGGGAAAACATGGCAGCAATGCTCTGGGTAAGTGCAGCCATGGCAGTGCAGCTCTGGGTAGTGCAAGGAGAACAAGGGACTGTAGTGTTACAGTTACAGCCGCTAAGTGCACGGTAGGCCCAGAGGCAGTGCAAGGGTGACTGATCAAGAAAGCGCTTGGTACCTAGTGTGATGGTAGCCAAGCAACCAGTCAGTACAGCAGCCAGGTAGGTCATTTAGGTCAGGAGGGGAGGGAGAGAGATAAAGCAGAAGAGAAGAGGAATGTTTTGAGCTGTGTCTGGAACCTCAGGTGGTCCGGGTCAAGTTTGGGTGAGGCAGGGAGACCATTTCAGATGGAGGTACCTGCAGAGGAGATAGATCTACCACCCCCTCTCTGCCTGGAGAAGTGTTTAACCCTTAGAGAGTTGGAGGTAGCTGAGCGAAAGGCTCCAGAAGGAAGGTATCTTGGAAGAGAGTGTTGGATGTAGTGTCTACCCTGGCCCAGAAAGCCTTGTGGACAATGCAAAGGTTCTTGAACTTGATCCTTGCAGCCACCGGGAGCCAGTGGAGAGATTTCAGGACTGGAGATACACAGTCCCTGGACTTGAGGCCATGGATACATTCTACAGTCCTGTTCTGGATTTGTTGCAGAGGGCGGAGAGTAGAGGAAGGCATATTGAGAAAGACACTGTAGTAATAGTCCAGCCTAGAGAGAACCAGGGCTCTGGAGACAGTGAGCTTCTTAGGGAAGTGAGAGTTAAAGAAGTGTTCTTTTGGCTTTATTGAATACATTATAAATAGAAATATGTGGAATGGGGTGAGGGTAGCCAAGTGTGTGTGTGGAGAGTGGGGAAAGGAATTGTGGTAGGGAAACATTTGTGTTGGGGAAAACAGTTTTTGAAAGAGGGACTGGTCTGGGGTTATTGTGCAAAGATGCACTGAGGTTTATTGTAGCGTCAGAACGGCAGCCCCTGGAGGTTGTTGTTAGTGGTAATCTTTGTAGTGACATGTTTGTTTTGGTCATTGTGTTATTGTAAGTGTCAGTAAAAAATTAGCACACCGATTAATTTCATGTGCAAGGTGCTCCTGCAGTACAGGAAGAGGCTTTTTAAGTACAACAATGAATGGTTACACGGAACAGAAGGCAAGATGCTTGCTTCATGGCCTGTGGACGGTACATACAATAAGCAAATGAATGAACATATGTACATGCATTTGTTGTCAACTTACAAAGGCGAGCAGTTAAAGAATAGTCAAAGCATATTAGAGTTTTGGAAAATACATGAGGAGGTTGATGAAGCACATGATGACAGTGATAAGGAAGGGGTTAAGACACCTGTGCAGTCCAAAGCTCCTCTCAGAGGAAAGCCCCAGCCAGGAAAAGGCACAGAAGTTTACTCTATCGACTACCCCACCCATACCCAGAACATACCCGCTACAACTTGCAGCAGGGTACACAAATCCCCGGCATGAGCCCACAAGAGACCCCAAACCAAATACATCAGGGGATAACAAGAACAAACCAGGAGACCCACTCATAATGGGGATAGAGAACAGAGTGGGCAGGGCCCTAGAAGCAGCATTACAGAAGACAGAGGAGGAACTAGCAAGAGTAACACAGGGAAACACATGGGGAGGGAAGTGTCCATAGCTAGACACAGATATATGGAAGGCGGGACTTATACTCCTCAAAAAGGACAGCACAGTCATTATGGATGGTAAGATCGATACACATGAGGGAGTCCCTGTTGTGAGGGAAAATTAGGTAAGCAGGCCGCACAGGGAAGGAGGGCACCAAAGCATAGACTATGATACTGTCTTCTCCGAAGGAGAGGAGGAGCCAGAGGAGGAGGAGTGGGAGCCAGATGAGGAACAGAGAGAAAGGATGCCATGGGGTGCTTGCGTAGACCATGACCCAGGCCGATTTCAGTATCGAAGGGCAAGAATAGAGGAAGGCCACTGCACAAGAGGAAGACAGGCAGGCAGTTTTTCCCTGTTACGGAAGTGAATAGGGAGGGTATATTATTTGCCACGGCTCATACCAATATGAACAACTTAATGAAGGCATTGCCCCAACTTACATTGGGAGCAGGGAAATGGATATATGCCGCGGATAAGCAAACTGCAGGAGTTACGTTAGCAGTGAGCGATATGAAGAGCTGACTTGCCTCAATATTAGGAGAGCAGATCAATCCGATTTGGTAAAAGGAAGGGTACCCAGGCTAGAAAGTGACACACACAATGGTGTTCCATTCAATAACTGTTAAGCCCATGTGTGGAGGGTGCTGAGGGATGCCTACCCAGACAAACCAGATACAGGATCAATCCTAGCACATACAATGAAAGCAGACCAGGAACCAATGCTTTCCATTCATTTGATTCAGGAGATGTGCCGTGAGCAGATGAGTTTCATGTGAGAAATGCATACCAGTATTTTACCACATGTTCCGCAGGGGGCTCTCCACACAAGTACGAACAGATTCGGATAAAGTAGTAGGCATAGCGGCTACGGGGTGGGCTGAGATATAAGCACACCTAGTGCATTTCTGTAAAAGAAAAAGTGAGAAGGAAAAAGAGACAGAGGCACAACTGCAGATAGTGTAAGCAAAATTGATACAGGAAAAAATAGCAAAGGTAAGCATGGAAGGATCAGCGGTCACTAATACAGCTGATGGGCAACAGGAGTGGGAACAAATGCAGGGATGGGGAGAGGGGCAAGTAGATGGAATATTGGATGCCGGAGGTTGACAAGGAGGGAGTAGTGGTTCCCAACGAGAATGGGAGGTGGCTTCGGAGGGTTAAGGCCCAGGGTTGGAGGACCCTGTTGGGTGTGTGAAAGAATGGGGCATTTTGCACAAGATTGTCAAAATAGGCCTCCCATGCGGTATCACCCTGGCACACCGCCGGTGCAACATCACACATGTAAGCCACAGTACAGGTAACAAATGCCAACTCCAGGAGTCTCCTATGCCATCGGCCTGGTGCGATCAGTCACTCCTACATATGCTCATGGCCCTGCACAACTACAGACCCCAGTGCCCACACAGCAACAGCCCATGCAATGCGAAACACTGAATGCAGTACAGAACCCTATGCAGCAGGCACCTGCTCAAGATAACATGCCCCCATGGGAACAAAATGTATTATTGCGTGGTATAATAACCCACTATATGGGAGTAAGTGTCTGGTGGGGCTAACCCTTTCTCGCTGCCAGGGACAAACACATATCTGCAGTAGGACTGCCCACAGCAAGCTCTGATGTGTCCAGTCCTCTGTTTCACCCTGGACCAGGAAGACAAAACCTGGGTGCGAGTCAAGATAGGAGACAGAATGTTTACCTTTATGGTGGACACAGGGGCCAGCAAATCCTGTATGAGGGAAGAGAGGTTTCCATTGACCAAGAAAAGTATGGACTCACAGGGATTTACTGGGGCTGTCACAGTTCCATTAAGGTTACATTCACTGAAGAGTTACACATCACTCTAGGTGCATGTGAAATATTATCATCCTTCCTTTATTGCAAAGAAAATACAGTCAATCATTTGGGTAGAGATCTGTTAGTCAAGTTAAACATGACCATCTCATTCTCAGACAAAGGGATAGTGTGTTCAACACCAGGCATGCATTGCAGGAGAGTAGCTGCAGTTCTCTAATAATACTGTAGCACAATCACTGTGCGAGGAGTGCCCATACATGAGCAGTTGTTTATGTATCGAATAACTGTCTAGATAGGATAGCTACCTGGACTCCTGAATATGATATGCCGTATTTCTCAGGAATTACTGTTGACGCTAGTTGTCCCACAGGAAATAGCTCCAGGCACCATTTTTACCTTAGACATAGAAACAAGGATTACAAAAAACAATGCAGTGATCTTAGCAGGAACGGGTGGGGTGGTTGGAGTGGCACACTGCCCTTTGCATACATCCCACAGTACCACTAAGTGAAGTTTCTGATGAAAGGTTGTTTGAGGACACAGAAGAGGAAGGAGAAATGGTGTCTGAAATGTGCATATCCTGTCACATAATGATACAACATTGAGAAGTGCAGTACACTGTATTAGTTTGCCAAGTCACCACCATCACTTTTGTATGGAGACATAGCAATGGTGCCCAGCTGCCTATGGAGTAGCAACACCCATGATGTAGACTACTATTGAGCATAGGAGAGGTACGGACCAGGTTCCAATCAGGTGCAATACTGACTCGAATGAATCAAAACCCACTGTACAGGGAGGTTGACAAGGAATATATGATACCATTGCTGCATTATTTGAACAAGGCATTATAGTGCCATCCACATCCCCATGTAACACGACTATTTACCCTGTGAAAAAAGCAAAAGGATCCTCTTGGAGGATGATACAAGATATCTGCTCTTTAAATAACATTGTTGCAGCAGAGTTCCCAGTAGTAACCAATCCAGCCACCATCCTGTGTAACATACACAAAGAAGCGACCCCACTTAACTCCGATTGATCTCAAGAATGAATTTTTCTCACTCCCACTGCACCCAGACTCCCAGTACCTCTCTGTATTCACCCATTTTGGTCAGAGATTCCAACACTCCAACACACTCACCTGCCTCAGGCATATTCAACAGAGTGTTCCAAATGGATTTAGGCAACATGCAGGTACACAGCATAGTAATCCACTATGTAGACAATCTCTTGGTGTGTAGCAAAACAGACAAACAGTGCAGAAAGGATTCAATAAAACTTTTGAAATGACTGGCAGATAAGGTGTAGAAGGTCGACAAGGAAAAACTGCAGTACTTCCAGAAGGAGGTAGTATACTTGGGACAAATAATATCTTATAAATGGAGAAATGTTACCCTGGATAGAGAAGCTGCAGTCCACAATACACCCCAGCCAAATACAGTGAGAGAGATGCAACATTTTCTGGGGTTGTGTAATTATTTAAGATAATGGATCTTTGGTTGCACAACCTACATCAAGCCCCTACTCCAGGCACTGAAAGAGGCACAGAAAACCCCTTGAGTGGATAGAGGAAATGACAGACTGCTTTATTGACCTCAAACAAGCAATTACCAAAGCCACTGTATTGGCAACATGAAATTACAGAAAACCATTATATGTGTTCTCACACTCAGATGGCCAGGTAATGAAAGCAGTACTCACTCAATGCACAACCATGGGACATAAATGGGCAGAGGCAAACAGGGTCAACAGTAGCGAGATATGCAAAGGGACAAGATGAAGAATATCAAATAATGGTACAAAAAAGATGACCCTCATGCTATTCTGCACAGGCAAAAGAACTCATAGCACCCATTGAAGCTCTAGAGATTTTAGCGTAAGATGAAGTTACCATCTGCTCCGACTCAGCGTATATCACCTCCACAGTACATTTTGGGTTGTCCAGATCAAGCAGAAGAGGGTTCAGGAAGTTGGATGGAGCACCGGTACAACATGCAGCCCTATTATCCAGAATGTTAGATGCATTAAAGTGCCTCCCCCAGAGTAGCTATTCTGAAGTGCACTGCCCCACCAAAGGGACAGACCTAATCTTACAGGGCAATGCAGCTGCAGAATCAGCTGCAAAACAATAAGCTTACCTGCCTTTTGAAGAAATAGATAGCACCTCTATCATAGCAGTGCAACAGGAGGAAACCTCAATTGCTTATACCCCACTCCAGAGGGAACACATTATAGAATAACAAAGAAAGCCCAGCAGCAGGAAAGGGATCTATGGGTCAAATGGGGATGTGCACAATCACCCACAGACCTGATATGGAGACACAGGTAAAGTAGCTATGCCTTTGAAATTGCTATTCATGACCCTGGACCAACTGCTCTACCCCAATCATGCATTCAAACAGCACTTTGCCGCTGATGTCCCCAATTTATCAGAACAGGTAAGCAAATGTTACTCCACATGTCATTTGTTTGTTACAGGACACACACTGAAGACCTTGAAAGCAACATTGCTTCGACCCCTGGGGCCTTTCACAGAGCTCCATATCAATTTCATTGATATGGTTAACAACTCTAGTACTTTCTGTTACATGAGTGTTGTTGTCTGTCCAATCTCCCGATGGCTTGAGTCTAGCTCATGTGTCTGCAATGATGCAAAATCTGTGAAATGTCTGGTTAGTGAGGTATTCCTAAGGTGGGGCATCTGCGATGTACTAAGGTCCGACAATGGGCCTCATTTTGTGAATGCACTGTTTAGGGAAATCACCAAGTTACTGGACATAAAATAAAAGCTCTGCTCATCGTACCTCCCTCAAGCCAATGGAATTTGTGGAGAGACTAAATGGTTTATTGAAAGGCAAAGTGGCCAAAATCTGCCACACTATCAACAAGAGTTGGCTTCACTGTTTGCCTCTGGCACTGTTCAGTTTGTGCAACCAGCCAGGCAAAGATCACCAGCTGACACTACATGAGGTGGTTGCAGGTCGGTACATACACATGCCAGTTGTCCATGCTCGAACAATAACAACACCCATATGAGTGCAGATGTGTTGGGGAGGAGTTTGGGGAGTACCTGAGAGATGTAACAACATGTGAAAGAATTATATCTCATCATGTCACACTACAAGCGTACCAACAGGGCACACTGAACTCAAGCGACCCTGCATCACTATCAAAGCCACCACTCTACTCTGGAGATATTATTTTAATAAGGTAATTCAAGAAGAAGTCCAGTGAACCTAAGTTCTCTGGACCCCATAAAGTGATATACAGCACCACCACTGCAATCAAGGTACTCAGACGCTGCACATGGGTTCACCTTACTGACGTCCAATGGAACACCAGCAACAGCGCCACCCACCAGCAGCAGGAGAACTCAGAGGAAAGCACAGACCCTTAAGTTGAATACAGCCCAAGACAAGAGAACTCTCGCAAAATCTGTGTGCCCCTTTGGGCGCAGGAGAATTAATGGGTCCTTACAACTGGAAGTAACAGCAAATCAGTACCACAAAAGAAATTAGAAACTGCTCTTAGGCATTTCCCTCTCTCTCTTTCCTTTTGATGGAAATTATGAGAATAGCAGTAGAAAAAGGGGGGAAATGAAACAGAAGCAACACTTGTATTACAGCTAGGGAGGGTGACAAGTCCTTGTTTGATGTGGGCGCTGGCAGGATTAGTAATCCATAATTGCAATTATTTGCTAATTCTGACAAACTAGTGAATATCCAGTCTTGAGTTGTGATACAATCTAGTGATAGTCCAGTCTTGAGTTAGGTTGCATGGTGTTTAATTAGTGTTTAGATACAATATGATTCATGTGGCATCTTGTGCCAGGAAACGGGTGAAACACCAAGCCGACGCGCGTTTCGACCAAATTCTTTTTCAAATGCAAAGTGGAAGTGGTAGTAGGCTTGTAAAAAAGCTGGTGGGCTCCTAGTGAAGCTTGTGGATAATAGGTCCAGTTGCTGGTGCCCGGGGGAGGCTTGTTGGCCTCATCTGATGCCTGGAGCAATGTTGCTTCTGCTGGGTTCAGCCTGGGAGTATGCGGCGTACCACGACCATACGCTCCACTCCCAGGCTGAACCCAGCAGAAGCAAGATCGCTCCAGGCAACAGATGAGGCCAACAAGCCTCCCCCAGGCACCATCAACTGGACTTATTATCCACAAGCTCCACTACGAGCCCACCAGCTCTTTTACGAGCCCACTTCCATTTTGCCTTTGAAAAAGACTTTGGTCGAAACACGCGTCGGCTTTGTGTTTCACCCATTTTCTGGCACCAGATGCCACATGAATCATGTTGTATCTGAATACTAATTAAACACCATGCAACCTAACTCAAGACTGGACTATCACTAGATTGTATTACAACTCAAGACTGGATATTCGCTAGTTTGTCAGAAGTAGCAAATAATTGCAATTAGGGATTATTAATCCTGCCAGCGCCCACATCAAACAAGGTCTTGTCACCCTCACAAACATCTAATCACTCAGGAACCTTTGGAGTTGGTTTCCAGAAAAGCCATGTGCTAGGCTGCAGGCTAAACCCCAACCACTAAACAATGGTGTGCAGGGGACCGTTTGTCCTGACAACAAACTCCAAACCCCTTTGAAACTACATGTATTACAGCTAATAGAGACCTCATGACCAGACAAAAAAGGGATGTTGGAAATCAGTGAGGCATATTCAGTATCATCATAGAGGAGCATCAATCAGAAGCTAACAATACCTGGTACAACAGCATGAAGGAGGTGGTAAGGATTCAATATAATGATTCATGATATATATGTGCACTCTTACAACATGGAGATGGAAACCAGCAATTGTTCTTACCCAAGGACATGTCACTCTCAGAGGCACAGTGTTTGTCACACCTGGTTCTCTGCAAGGTACAAGGGCAGTTTCAGGGGCACACAGCAAAGGTACTAATGGATGAAGTGGACATAACTCAGTGTGTGGAAATGAAGGGGGCAAAGTAAATACAGCATACAGTGAGACCACAGATCCACATAGAAGGAGCACATTTCAGGTGTAACAAATAGATAAAGGGTTGAGCCATGTCCAAAACTGAGGGTCTGGTGGGCTTTACAGAACATGTAGTAGAGGCTACAAATCATAACTGAAAAATAATATGGAATAACGCTGTTAAAGGATTAACAAGCGTGCAACATCATGAGAAACCTGTTAAGACACAGAGACTCACAGGATCTTCCTTTTGTTTCAGAGGCAAAGGAAAAATGCCAATGGGATCGAACTTGGACTCCACACAAACTTTGTTCATTTTAGCATTATACAATGCACTGCTACAATTATGGACTGTTTTTGGCTTTTTGGAGAGATGACCTACTTCCACCTACCACCTTCATGGAATGGTCTGTGTTCACTGGTTACATTACATGAACCTGTCCTGATCAGCCCTGAAAAGCACATTTCAGTGTCCACCAAAAAGGCCCAGTCCTGACCACAGCCTTGTACTAATGAACAGACACAAAGATCAGAAATTCTGACATGCAGGCCAAGAAGTAATAATTATTCTCAAGAATCTACAGACGTGCTTAACAAAATACTCATGAAGTACCGGCTATTCACAAAAACAGAGAGTTTCTTCATCTCATTGTTAGCCCCTGGAATTCAGAGTGCCACAAATGCAAAGTGGATCCAAATTGTGCCCTGGTACTTGGTCCAAATGGCAAATTCTACCAAAATAGACTCAATTCTGTGCGAGAGGAGCTGAGAGCACTCGGAGTAATGACACTCCAGAATAGATTTGTGTTGGACCTCCTAATGGCAACGGAAGGTTGCGTTTGTAATAAGATCGGTCCCACCAGTTGCACCTACACACCAGCCAATGACTTCAACAATGGCTCACTAAGTGTTGCAATAAAAACCCTCCATAATTCATGAACTGACATTGAACAAGAGGGAGTGGTCGCTGATGGGCAAGACTGGTTAACATCAACATTTGCATGGATGGCCAATTGGTTGGAACCGCCTGCAGAGTAATGTTTCCTATAGCTGTCTTCCTAATATTACTTTTCAGCGCCTACAAAATAGTAACTGCCTGGTGTGTGCCATGTGGAGGAGGAGTAGGAGGACTTGCAGTAAGAACAGGTAATGCCACTTCTCTTTTCAAACATGTGCAAATACAGACAGATAAAGGAAATGGGAAGAATGCGCCTTGGATGGTGAGGATAGAACATCCAATTGGTCCCCGAGGTACATGTTGGACCCTTCCCCCAGACCCAGAGAATTATCCTAAGTGCTTTATATCCCCTAGAGCAGATGGAAATTGCATTTTCCTAAGTTGCACTCCATGGGAATATGTCAGAGTGGCAGGGAACCTGCATAATGTCAGCAAAAGGTGGGTGTCTAAAGATGAATATGACTGGCTGAGAGAAAGGGAGAGGGACAAACAAGAGACAGCCAAAATGTTTGTTATAGGGGTAACAAAAGGGGGGAATGTTGGGATGCAAGTCCAATGCCCTAAATGTGAAAGAAAGTACCAGTTAAGGAAGCTCCTGTAGTAAGGAGAGTCTTTGTGCGTGGCTACTCTGCTAAGAATTAGCTATGACAGTGCCACATGCATTTTTTAGAACAATTCTATGAAGAAATGTAGGGTAGTGACATGCAGTATGAACCATATGTAGAGGGCAGGTCAGGTGGGATCATGGGACAGGTTTGCAGCAAAATAGTAGCTCATTTGAACTAATGTAGTTTTCACACGTAGAGAGAAGTGCAAGAGACACACAAGGTAGTTGGAAGGCGTTTAAGTAGGTTCACACACAAGCAGGGATAGATTGCTTAACAAATGCATAAGGAAACCTATAGAGATGTGTATTAACAGCAAACTGAGGGTCTTGCTAACATGGAATAGGTCATGATGGAGATTGCAGGTAAATAGGTCACAGAAAGTACCCAGAGGTCTGTGCAGTGAATTAGGCTTCATTCATGTTTGTTTTTGCTGATGCATAGACAGAGCTAGCATACTTGGAGTTGGTGTGAAATGGTGCACAGTGATTGCTTCAGGAATCAGGGCAAATTAGGATCCCAGGCAATGAGCAATGGCTGATATAAAAAGTTATGTTTTAAACTCATAGCCAGCATTCAGAAGGTGAAGGACACAGGTTGATGAGAATGTGGTAATGTTGAAGTGCACCCATGGCAAGCTTTATAGGGTGTTACTCTACTTCCGCCACTGAAGTAATGGTCACTCAATACAGAGCTCATAAAATCAAGAAAATATTCTCATCTAAGTGGTGTCCCAGTAGTGTTTTTGCAGCATGTTCCCAAACAGAAGTCGCAATATAAGCTGTCAGGTGTACAGCTACATAGGTGAGAACTGCCAGGGGATGCCAAGTGTTTTGGTCATATGGGAATAGAATGAGGTATTTGATTTCGTTACCACACTGTCTACACCTGACAAGGGGATTTGTTAAATCTGAGGGGTCAAGACAACCATGAGTCATTCAAGGGTGGGTTGACCAATGGGAGAGGAGTCATCAAGCAACAAAGTGAACCTAAAGCCACTGGTCAATGGGGATGAAGAACTCCAGTTGATCCATACATTAGGTCACCATTAGGGGGATGGTACTGGTCTGGTCACGTGGGAAGGTTTGAATCAACAGGGCTAACACATGTATGGTTTTCTGTAAGGGACTATTAGAATCAACCTATAAGATTGCAATGTTTTTTCATATCCCTTGAAACCATGTCAACTCTTTTTTCATGACACTCTCCTACATATACCGAAATTTCATGATTATGCATTGAATGAGGCTTGTCTTTTTTTCCCAGCAGAGATTGAATGTAATAAAACATATTTTCTTGCATTTCGTTCACTCATTTTTGCTCCTTGGATTGATTCAGCTCATTTTGGGTTTTGGGCCTACTTTACAAGTAACTATAGGCCATGTTTGCTCATGTACCTTAATAGCAACAGAAGCAGTACCAGACAGGCACTACATCTGTTGGCAAAGACCCATAGCCTGTCCTGGGACAGCTGGAGAAATGCATGTACAGTTATGCTGATACATTTCTGCTAGAGAAGACGACTGAGAGTGGTGAAACACACAAACCTGGGGCAATGCAAAATATTACCCTAAAATATACATTCATTAACCACTTAGTGGAGGCAGGTGGAATGGGATGAAAACAGCCACAGTGATGTAAGACTCTGCACAGTGGAAGGCAAAAAGGGATGGCAAAGCTGTTAATCACATCTTGGTTGTTAAACCCAGAGTGATATAGAATGTAACATTCTGAACAGCTCTACTCCTAAAACAGATCTTAAATGCAAGGAACAAAACATCCCGACCCACTGAAAAAAAAAATGTGTGTTAAGTTTATGAAATTATTGATGGGGTCGGGCCCTAAGCATAATTGGCGGGGTACTGATCAAATTGCCAGTTTTGAAAATAACACAATGGAAGTTACTGTGACTGCACATGTGTGTGTCTAAATATTTAACTTTAATAATGCTCCCGGAAAGGCCCAGCATCTTACTCATTCTCTGGTTCCCTGGCTCCAGGCAATTCGACTAAGCACTGCAGACTGCAGTCTGCACGGTCTAGGGTGTCTGCAGGGCTTTAGGTGGACTGGGGCTATCTGGGGCCGAGCCCCAACAGTCTCTGACAGGGGCTCCCAGCTGGGGCCCTGCCGGAGCTCACCCCTAACTGTCCCCATCCTCGTCGACACATCAGGCAGTTCATTTAGCTGAAGTGCTGCACAGTTGAAGGGCTGCTTGCAGATGTCAGCTCTTCAGATTATAAAAAGAAAAGGCATCACCTCTTGGTTTTTCTAATCTTAAATGCTGGCAGGCAGCCCTTTAACCGTGTAGTGCTTTGGCTAAATGGGTTGCCTGCTGTGTGATGTTTCTATACTAAGACACAGGGGGAAGGCTGGGTTGGCCAGCCTCTCCTTTTCTTTCTGAGTAAAGTGCCAGCACACATCAGGAAGCCCCTAAGCCAAGCAGCACCGCACGGTTAAAGGGCTCTGTGCTGAGATGGCTATTTACTTAGAAACAAAAGGAGAGGCTGGGTAACCCAGCCCTTTTCCTGTTTCTGAATAAAGAGAAATCACACAGCAGGCAGCCCCTTCACTCAAGGAGTCACGTGGTTAAAGGGCTGTCTGCGGCGGCCAGGAACTGCCGCAGGCAACCCTTTAAATATGCAGCTCCTTGAATCAAACAGATGAGCGGGGGCTCTTGTTAGGGGTGTGGCCTAAGTTAAATTGTACTCACACCACACCCACTAGCGAGAGTCCCCCCTTGAATTAGCACCCTACATAAAGCACTGGGTGTCTGACCGAACCCCTGAGTCCCTGCAATCGTATTACTGGTGGGCTTTGGGCCCCATGGGCCAATATAACTTGGTGCCTGTGGAAGGATCCCAATGCTCTTCTGGACGTCTTGGTAAACAATAGATAGATCTGTCTTGCAGAGTAAAGCCCCCACAAGTGTAGTGTAAGGGGCCCTCTAGTCCTTTGCGGAACAAAGCCTCTTTAGTGAATTCCAGTTCAGCTTCCATCCTCTCTGAGAGACAAAACACATAAGAAAAGAACTGCTAATTTTTGGATACCAGAGTCACTCCAGTGACCTGACACCGCTTGATCTGCCTGGAAGCTTCTATACTGCGAACACAAAATACTTGACTAATTGGAGTTGATTTAATAGATGACAGAACCAGTGTTGCAGTAGTTCTTGCCTTTCATCAAAAATAGCACCATTGAAATAAAATTAGGCTCCTATGTAGCCATTATCCCCAATAACCCGTGCAGCATGTCGCCAAAATAATCTCTATCATGATTCTTTTCAATATCAGCATGTGGCTTAGTAAGCAGCCATGGTCTGGGTGTACACATGCTCATGGATGATGTCAAGATTCACCTAGAATCAAAACTGTAAAGAGGAGACAGCAACAAGTTGTGGACTCCCTGAACAAAGTCCAGATGTGGATGGTGTGGCACTTGCTTTAATGGATCAAGGACAGATTTTCTATTTCTGAGGACTCCACCTCATTAGCGTCTGACTGACCACCGGAACCCAAGTGATGGTCCCTCTGCACAATGGGCAAGAATTTTCAACAAAATAAAAGTTGTATCGAGATCAATGGTTATAGATTGGAACAGGTTACCTTCTATGATTACTTATGTTTTAGATTTACTGAAAATGGCCTATGGACAGCCAAAGTGGCTAAAGCATGTGTTATATTGGAAAATAACAGTGGTAGCATAAGGAATTGCGACATGGGGGGTGGGGTGGGGGCCACAGCCCCAGCTATCCAGATTTATAAGCTGCAAGCCATGTCTTGTGCGCTTTACGGAGCCGAGATCTAGGATCTGCCATCACGCAGTCATCAGCTGGAACATGCCATCACGCAGTCATCAGCTGGAACAAAAACTATGTTTCTAAAGTCCTTACGTATGCATCCTATGGGTTCCCCATGCGCACTGATCCACATGGAGTGTGACCTGTGGACAATAACGGAGGTTGTGCTTATAAAACTATTGTTGTATTGGGTCATGATCTGGGGAACTCCGGGGTTATTTAATTACAGGGGAGTATGTTTGCATATCCTGTCATTAGAGGGAGGCCAAGCTTTACCCTGGTTTACGCATATAAAGCAACGGCTAACTTCTTTGAATTTAAGAGGCCCCTGCCAAAACGGGACTGAGATTAACAGTGAGAGTAAAAGCAAAGTAAAAAAGATGCTGTACTTCCATCAAGAAAACATATGGAGGACGCTTGCCTCCAATTGAGCACGGGTATGTTGTACTTGAGAAACAAGCAAGAGTTTGGGTTTAAGGAATATCTTGACTTAATCTCGCCTCCTATGCACAAGCACTTTGTATTGAGTTCAGGACGAACATGCTGAGGGTGGCCAGAATCACGAGAACTTGGCAAGGTGCCAGTTGCCTCCTTTGCCTGACATGTGGCAAGGGTGAAAAGTCCTTTATACACTTTATATTGCAATGCAACACCTTTAGAGTGCTGAGGGGAAGATATCTTCTGCCATTATGTAGAGCTTTAAACATAACACTTATGGAGGAAGCTATTGCTTGCTGTAAATTCACCGGTGATCTTAATATTGTTCACTTAGTATCCAAGTACATACACTGTGCTTGGATTAGGAGATCCTGGTTGATCAAACTCTCTCTTTCCATTAAAACAGACATTAACCTGGAATTTCGACCGCTAATGCTCCAGTTTTGGCTATGCTGTACTAAGATGTCCATCTACATGAGGCAGCATGAATTTTCGCTAGGCAATTGTGGTGTGCAATTTTATGTAAATTAAATCTGAACTAATATATCGTCTATATTGCGGTTGTTTAATACTTTTTAATTGGATGTTTTTTTAATTGTAAGCCTTGTTTTAGGATTGATAATGTATTTTGTGATGCCAACCCATTCATCCTTGATTTTGAAGATAGCATAGGGGTGCAACAGTCCATATGACAATGTGCAAGCAGAGTTCTGAGCCAAAATTCGATATACAGCATCCTTAAAGCAGCTGGGTTACTGTTGTGAGCCAGCTTGGTCTTTTGCAAAGATGTTGTGCTCACGTTACAGATTATAAGGTTGACAGTCAATGGAAGAGCCAAGTCTTCACATGGGCACTCCCAGGACCTTTGCAGGGGCTGGGGTGTGGGGATACTCAACAACACCTTAATCGGTGGGTCAAAACATTGTTCACAAATATGACATCACACAACCTGTCTACATGGCTGAACAAAATCTCACTGAGAAGTTCCCAACCTGTGCAACAGAATATTTCAAGTTAGATGGTGTGTGTTCCATCGCCACCTTCTCTGGTTGAAGGGGCTATTTACAAGTGAAGTGGCGCTGTGCACTATCAAATCTTCATCTGCATAACATGATTTAGACAAAAAGACGTGCTTCTTACCAATGACAGAGTACAATATAGCCAACTCTAATACGATCATGATCTGGGCAAAAGCCAGGATGAGAGAATCTCTCCATAGATTCTACAAAGAGATACCAGAACCAAAGCAGGAGTTAAGGGTAGGTAATCCACAGGTTAGGCATCTGCACTGTAGAGAATTCGCAGGCTCTACAATCTTGAATTGGTTTCCTAAGTATGGCACCTCAAGGGCATGTGAGCAGCCAATTCTCCTCCAAGGTCTATAACAGATATATTCAGCATCTGACAAGTTTAATACCAGGAGAAGAGCTTTTTACATTGAAAGGCAAGCACATCACAGAGGTAAGAATCCAACCACATACATGTATTCTGACAGGATAAATTGAATGACAAGGGATTTCCACTGAAGGACAATCCCCACTGCATTCATGATGTAACGGCATACATGCAGGCATGGAATTTCCCAAATGAATAGTGTCAATGGCTTAATGAGGTATCACCAGCTTCCATAATGACTTGGATTTTCTTCTATGCATGCTCTGCTTTGTGTGCCACTAAGTAAGTTTGTTGGTTTTTTGTCTGGGAAACTTTGTTTTCTGACTTACACAGTTCACACAGTTCATGATGAAAACATGAGTGTTTCTAAGCTTTTTGAAGCAAGCCAATGTATGCAAATTCTTACATTTTTTATGTTTTTCGAGTTACTGCGCCTATCATTAAGGACTCTGCCCACGATCTGGCCCCATTCATCACTGCCTTTATTAACTCCTCTTTTAAAACAGGCACTGTCCCTGACAACCTCAAGGATGCATGGTTGATCCCACTGCTTATAAAAACATCACTAGACCCAAGCATACCTACCAACCTCAGACCCATAACCACGGTCCCGTTCCTGCTTAAAATTTTAGACCGTGCAGCATACCTGCAGATCCAAGACTACTTGGAATCTAACAATCTCCTGGGCCTACGTCAATCTGGATTTCGTTCCAGACATGGGACCAAAACGGCTCTAATAGATTTGAAAACCCAAATTGAGGTCTTGAAAGATAACGAGAAATTAGCCTTGCTACTACTCCTAGACCTTTCCACGGCGTTTGATTTGGTCAATCACCAAATCCTATGCCAGCAACTTCATTCCGCTGCCTACTTCTCTGACTCAGCCACGGCGTGGATCAAATCCTTTTCGAGTAACAGATCCATGAGGGTCTTCTCACCCTCTGCAGTGGCAGATCCCGCCCGATTCACTGCGGCGTCCCTCAAGGTTCTTCCATGTCACCTACACTTTACAACATCTTCACTAAACCGCTCTTTGATGTACTTGATTACCTCGTAATCAGGCATCCCATAATGAACGGTGCCGGTCCTGTACCAGCCCCCTTCATTACGGGAGCGCCTGCCTCGTAATGAGGCCTAATGTCTTGAATATGAGGGATGAAGGAAAGGGAGGAGTCAAAGATGACTCCAAGATTCCTAGCTACAGTGCAGGCGGCTGAGGGGGGGCATGGAGGAAGGCCAGAGTGCTGGGAAGAAGTAGGGTGCAGGGGACCCAATAGGTAGAATCTCAGTTTTGCTGGCATTGAGGCAAAGGTCATTGGCAGTGCACCAGGCCTGGATGGCAGAGAGGCAGTTTTGGGAAGGAAATGAACCTCCCCTATCACCCCTGACATCACTGCAGGTGAATAATTGATGTATTATCCAAGGGGGGAGGCATGGCTACCCCCATGGCACTTATTCGCACAACACCTCATAGCAAATAGCACATATAACATAGCTCCCATCCCAGTAGCAAGACACCATTTTGGACTAGGCCTGACGCCATCTTTTTACTAGGCCTAAAAATCCATCTCTCTGAAGAAAATGCAGCTCTCCCATCCCCAGCGCTGTGCACAGCAAGCTAACATTATTGCCTCCCTCTGCCAGCTCCATGCGAGCCCTGTCTTGATACAATTTTGTAGTATCATTCCTGAAAGAATTAGCTCTGCCGGAGAGCGTGAGACCGTGAAAAGACATAAGCCCAAGTGCCCAGTCATCTCCACTAAACTACCTGTGCCCTCTCAACCCCCATCCTGCCAGGCCAGTGTCCAACAGCCCCAACCTCCTAGTTCCTTTCATGCTGATACACATCTGACCCCCTCACGTGGACCATTCCAGAACACCCACCACAGGCCTAATCCTAGACAGCAGTATATCCTCCCAAAAACAACACACGTCTACCTATATTATGAAGATCCAAGCAAAGCAGATGGCAGATCAAACCCCTGGGGTGTATACCAGGGTGCGTGGATTGTGGTATCAAAGAGAACCCGGAATGTAGAGGCTAGAATGTCAATATATTAGCCCATTTGCCCTAAGTACACCTATTCATGCAAGGTTTTTAGGTGTGCCATTATTTGTGCATTATCAGTTCCTGTTGTTTAGCTTAGTTAGGCAGCTATGTATCATCGCCGAGCTGACCTTCACACTGCGGAGATGAGCCCAGCTGACCCACGGGTGTCAAGAGTGTCTGAGAGGCGGCGGCCAATTAGCTCATGGCATCCCTTATAGTGCCAACTGCTCTATAGGTCTTGCACCAATCCGCTGTAACAATTTCTACCATATGTATGTCGTCATCAGTGATGCTGTGTGCCCTTTTAATGTGCTGCCCATGTAATGTTTCTGCAGGGCGCTCTCGGGCAGCAGAGTTCTTTTCTGGCAATTTTATTATTATATAAACTTTGTTATCCTCGCAACTCATCTCTGACCCTGACGGGGTGTGTTATGTTATTTTTTGCATCTTACTGAGCCACGTGTTATGTGGGTGCCTTCAGCAGTCAAGGATGAAGGATGGTGCAAGGGCATCTGAGGGAAGTTGAATTAAAGTTGTGTATTGTCAGCACAGCACTGGAAGCTGGGGGAGAAGGAAGACATTAGTCGTACCAACAGAGAAAGCTATGTTGTCTTAAAGGACCTGACAGTGTCCCCAATAAAAATACAGGGACTTAGGCAAAAGCAACTGACAAAGTCATTATCTGACCTAAAATCCAAAAGATGGCATTTTAGATCAAAAGAGCTCCCTCTACCAACAGTGGATGACCTTATGTTAAACCACAGGGTTACAAGTATGGTACGGGCAGAAAATAACATATGGCAAGAGGTAACTGACACCAAACCTTTACAGGTGTCAGGTCACTGTGAGCTCAAAACCACCATGAAGAGCATATTAGTTGAGTGTCCCAATAATGGATCACTGATAAAATTCTTGAACCCCATTTAGAGACACCCATACAAGACTCTCGAAATGGAGCACAAGACCAGCCTGCCCAAGTCATGTCAAACGAAGTGCCAGCACATTATGAACTTTCTGACTCAAATGATACTCTACGATCTGAGCATTGTGACTTGGCCTCGAAACTGAATCAGTTAAAACTTCCACAACTCATATACGAAGAGTGAAGCGTGCAATTACAGAAGTAGAGGCAAATACATCTGCAATACAAGTGGCTTCACAAAAAAAGTGAGACTTGATGTCCCCCTAAATCGGCAGGCGCAAAACCCAATACAAATGGAACGGGGACATGAGGTCCAACATAAACAATCTCCCCCCCATCCCCCGGAAATGACGTCTCAGATTCGGTCCAAACAAAATGACCTAGAAACTACTTCTTCTTCCAATAGTGACGACTTAGAAAGTTCAGAATCAGAAAGAATGTCTGATCGAGAAAATGGAAAACAGAAAAGATCCATGAAAAATCGAAGTCACTCGCCAAAATGGCAGGCTAAACATAAAATGCAAACTGAGGATACACAGGCAATCATGGAACAAATAAGACATTTGCAATCAGCCATTGGAGCCACATTAACAATAACACTGGCCCCCTTTCTCAAATTGTTTGAGACACTGCATGAAAACTACTAGGACCAGACCACCCTACTAGCACTTATGCAATCCAAACTAACATACATCGAGTCATATATAGAGGCGACAAAAGAAAGCAGAGCCAGAGAAAGGGAGTCTGAAAACATCATGTTTAAGACATTGATCGATGTAATGGAAGAAGCCTGTGAGGACAAACAAGCCTTTTTGAGAGATTTTAGCGATATAGTGAATCTGGTAACATCAGAGTGCATAACTAAGGAAACAAACTCACTAATCACTAAGGGTCCTCACACATTGGATGAGATGCTTGTAAAAACAAATGAAAGATCAAATGAGGTTGTGATAGCAAATTCACAAGCAAAAAAAACAGATCCACAAGTAAAAAAAACAATATACACAGAATTGGTACCACAGCCACAGACTGAAGTTCAGTCTGCATCTGAATTGAATTTATCATGCTACATGCAATCGACATGAGAATTGATACAGCCATCTAAAGTAGAAAGTAGTGCAGATCATCCACTTGCCAGGGGGAGATCACATGAACAAAAGACAACCCAAAATCAAACAGAGAAGAACATAGCTTCCAAAATAGACCAGGACAAAAGATGTTTCCTCTCTTCGATGCTATGAAACAAAATGGTGAGACAAATGGTAAAGACCTAGGTGCCAGGAAAAAAATACCTGAGCTGCAACTTAAAAAAACTAAAAACGCACCGGCAGTCAAATCATATTCGAACAACGGAGCACGTAATTTCATCCGAAACCTGAAACCAATGGAAACTTTGCTTGGAGCCATAGCAAATACAGCAAAGACCCAGGCAACAGAAAACGCAGTCCAAGTACAAAATCATAGTTCGATCACGAGACAATTTGTCAATGAACCGATAGAAGATAAGAAAGACATGAGATCCACAAGTGAAAGAGAACAAGACCTACTACTAGATCTATTGGTAAATGAGGATGAAGATTCTGTTGAAGAAGAAAGAGAGACATCCAAAAATGAAGGAAAACTGTTGATGGCTAAAACAACAAAGTCAAACTCTCCTGAATGAAACATTGTGCAATTCGTAACACTACAAAATGAAAGAGATTTATTGGCAAAGAACCAGAAAGCAATAGTTAAACAATGTCAAGTTCTAGACTTGATGATCGATAACTCAAAGCCTATCAGTGTAGCAACTAAGAAATGATTAAATCGAACAGGAAAAGATTTTGAAACAAATGATTATTCAAATTACAATTCAGATAACCAAACAGACGGCCTAGTTAAACTGTCACTTGAATGCATATTGAAAGCTAAAGATGTATTGATCCTGAACCGTGCCAATCTGATGAGATTGCTGCATTCTGTTCTGCAACTTTGGGCGGTTGAACCCAAAGACATCAAAATAGTTGCTTTTCCCATTGAATCTCAGGAGGATCTTATTTGCATGCACCTCACAACCAAAGCCATCATTAATCAGATCATTTCAGTGACAGAAGCTCTAAGGATATTAGGCATCGATCTTAAACCATCCGAATCCATTCAAACAGATCAACGTAAAGAACAACCCAGAGAAAAGAACAGAATTGAACATTCATCTATTGATATAAATGATGATGATATCAACTTGAAACCGATAAGGTTCTCACCAAAATATTGCGAGGCCCAAAAGCCTTACGCATCATTGCAAGAGGACACCATGACAGTAACAAAGAAGTACAAATAGAAAAGAATCAGCCAATTGCGACCTGTCCTCCTGAGAGTGGCTGCCGACAGTTTTGGCTAAAGAGACCAACTGATAGATCGGCTGCCCATCTAGACAAAGACTCTTTCGGATCGCTTCCTGGAACTCCCATGGATACCCACATCTCTTTAAAAAAAGTGACCAACATCTCCTAACGGCCAATGTAATCTGTATACAAGAATGTTAGCGACAAAGCACACCCACTGCAGCTGTCGAGAGATAAAAGAGGCACTAGCTATCATTGAAGGAATGTAATTTTGCATTTCATCACCTAAGACAACAGCAGAACTATGGGCATTTGTCAGCGCTCTAGTGGGAGGAGCAAGTGAGTGTCATATGCGTCATACTGTCACTACCTCATGAGGAGTTAAATGGTGGTCGGATTCAGGCTGATTACGCAAAGCGAACAAGACTAGAGGCAGGCAATGAAGCCATCCCTTTTTCAATGTGGCCTTAATTTGATCTATTTTCTCTTTTACCAGGCCATTGGGTTGCTCGCATATTCAATTTGCTTGCAGGTGATAAACACAGGAAAGCTTATGCGTAATTCCCAGCAGAGTTGATACGTGTTCAAAAGTCTTGTTTACAAAATGAGGCACATTGTCTGAACACAGGACCTCACACACCCTCCATCATGGGAACACCTCTATAATGAGGAATGTTGCCACTCTGAGGGCATCAGGATGTGAACAGGGACCAGCTTCTATCTACGGGGAAAAGACCATACAACCACTATAATATAGCGGTACCCTTGGCTGACCTGAATCATGGCTATGTATTCTACATGGAGGTTTTGAAAAGGCCCAATGGGGCGGGGTATTGCTCCTTGCACTACTCCCAACATATGACCCGCATTGTATTTTTTACATACAGTACAATTCTCCATGAATGCGGGTATGTCCTCTGCCATATTTGGACAGAAGCACTCTTCTCCAATGTTTGCAGCAAATATGTCCCTATGTCATCGCCAAAACACAACTAGCAATTAGACTAGTACATCACCTTCAATCTCCTCCTGTGAAATTCTCACAGCCAAAGTACCAATATCTAACTCTAGCACACTAATAATCTACTTAGTATATAGACCACCAGGACCCATGAGATCCTTCGAGGAAGACATCTTAATTATCCTCACCAATAACACAAAAGAAACTTCACAGGTACTCTTACTGGGGGACTTCAACCTTGGTTTTAATGACCCAACAGACAAAGGAGCTAAGGCCATCGCCAACATGCTTCTAGAACAAGGACTCACCCAAAAAGTGACCCAGCCTAGTCATATTAAAGGCAGAACCCGTGACTGGGTGGCTGACCTAGATTGCAAACTATCCATTAATTCATCAACTCCACTACCATCTGATCGCCATTACTATAGCAATAAATAAACAGCCACAAACCAATTTGGTCATAGCCCCTCCTCGACTTACCAGAAACAAAAAAGATATCACAGTCGACAGACTACTGCCATATATCCACCCCTCCCTGAATTTGCTCTCATCTTCCTCGGACCCCAACATATTAGTCGACTCTTACAATAGCGCTATGTCCAAAGCTTTGGACTCTATCACACCCTTCAAACTACGCAAAAGTAAACAGCGTGCACATATTAACACATGGTTCAGCCCACATTTAAAAGTACTCAGGCAAATAAAAAGACAATTAGAAGCCATATGACAACATACCCCCTCAGAAGAAAACAAAACTAATTTGACCACATTTTCAGATGCATATAAAAAAGGAATAAGCACAAAGAAAGACTTATATAATGACAGGATCGCCAAAGCTATCTCCAACACAAATGAGCTATTCACCATACTACGAGAAATGGAGGCCCCCATCCCTCCAGCAAACAACATTGCCAAAAATAAAACCTGGTGTACTAACATACAGACCACCCTACCTAATAAAATAGCACTCCTCCAAGAGAAGATAGCCAACAAGAAATATTCACTACCTAAACAGGATACTTATATTCCCATCCCTAAGACACGGACTGACAAACCATATCAATTTACATTTTCTAAAGTTTCCATCCTCGAAGTGGAGAAAATCATCTCCTCACTGAAAACATCAAGATGCCAGGGCGATAATTGTCCAGCACAACTAATTAAAGATGCAGCCAGAGACCTGGCACCATTTATCGCCAAACTCATTAACGTGTCATTCTCAACTAACATCGGCCCAAGCAACATGAAAGAATCCTGGTTCCCACCCCTGCTTAAAAAACAAACCCTAGACCCAGCCATTCCAACTAACTATAGGCCTATCACGACGGTGCCATTCCTTCTGAAGATACTTGATAGAGTAGCGTACCTTCACATACAACAATACCTTGAAACAAATCACCTTCTAGGCACCCGCCAATCAGGTTTCAGGCCACAACATGGTACTGAAACCGCACTTATTGATCTAAAGACACACATTGAGGAATTTACAAAGAGAAAACTGCTATGCTACTCCTTGACCTGTTAGCTGTCTTTGACTTGGTGGACCATGAAGTTCTATGAAAACACCTTGCCCTGGCAGCTCACTTCTCTGAGGACATAATAGCATGGGTCCAATCATTCCTCAACAACAGAACTATGCGATTCTTCTCCCTGTCAGATTCAGTAGATCCAATCCCCATATCGTGCGGCGTTCCACAAGGTTTATGTGTATCTCCCACCATGTACAACATCTCCATGAAGCCGCTGTTTGACAAATTGGATAATATGGGTGTCACCTACACTAACTATGCGGACGACACCCAAATCCTCATACCCCTTTTGGGCAATTATCTCAGCGACACGGCTCTCGTGAACATAATTTACCTCCTCATTCAGGCATGGATGGCCACCCTTGACCTCTGCCTGAATGATGACAAGACTGAACTATTGATATTAGGAACCACAGCCAACCTTAAAAAACTCAACTACGATTACTCCTCCTTTAACATTGATGGCAATACCATCAAGGCTGTAAAGGAAGTAAAAACATTAGGATTTTACCTTGACTACTAACCATGAGCAAACAAGTAAACTCCCGGCCTTCTCATCAGCTTACACTTGCAAATTAATCAGGGCCTGCAGGCCTTACCTATCCTCATCCTGCTGTATAACCCTAGCAAACACTCTCATACTCTCAAGACTGGACTACTGTAATGCCCTCTACCTGGAAGCCAACAAGTACATCCTAAATAAGATCCAAATGCTACACAATAATGCCTTAACAATGGCACTAAATATCCCAAACAAAGATCACATCTCTAAACTTAGAAGACAAAACCACTGTCTGACAATCAAAGACAGAATCCTCCTTAAAACTACTTCCTTGACCCATAAATGCCTGAATAACGCTGCCCCACATTACATCACCAACGGGATAGTCAGGAAAACAACTAATCGCCCGACCCGGACTGCCAATTCATTCTGCCTCAGTGTACCATGATACAACTTAGCTAAATCTGGTGGTAGAAGTTTCCCAGTTATGGCAGCCCAAACGTGGAACTCACTCCCGCTTTCAATCCGTGCCTATCAAACTTACTTCATCTTCAGACGTAGCATCCAGAAATGGATCAGAACTAACAACGCTCACCCTAGGACCTAACTATAATAATAATGTGCTAAGCTAAGCACATGCTATAGTACTTACCTTTAACATCCTCTTATATTGAGGACACCATTTACCTATCTAACTGCGTGCTCCCCCCACATCTCATTTTACCTACTTTTCCTGCAGATTTGTAACTGTAAATATATGTAACACGGCACCTTATAAATATTTACTGCCAACGCTGATCACATACTGCAAACTCTGTAACTGTAAATATGTTTAACACTGTACCTGTACAATATTGTGACTGTCAAAGTCTGTAACCTAAGACTAAAGCCTACTTGTACTGCTTGCACACAGTTACCTACGGGTTTGGTGCACCATACAAATAAACAAACAAACAAACAAACAACCACAGGGTTCGCTGGCACACCCCTCTGTACAGTCCGTCCGCAAAATGCCTGATTGATGTCCCTCACAGTCATGTAGTGAATTCCTGGAGTCGAGCACACTAACCCCTGATTGGTAAATGAGGTGTTCATATTAAGTCCGCTCATCGTGTCCCTTCCCATTATGTTTACTGGTGTCTCTCGGGAATGTAATAATGGCATTGTCTAGTCATCTTCTCCTATGATATGATATATTTTATTTATAGCGCACCTACACGCAAGTTTTTCAAGGCGCGATGAGGCACGGGAACGCAACAGGTGTAACAAGAAACAATCTTACTAGGCCCAGTGACATTGAGTTCGCGCAAGTGCAGGGAGGGAAAAGGGGAAGAAGTACCAGGGGAAGGGGAGGGGGAGAAGTGCAGGACATAGGATCAATAAGCACAGACAAAATACGAAAAAGGATGTGCGGCCCGCAGGTGGCAGTGCAAGGGTTAAGTGCAAGCAGCCAGGGATTGGGAAGTGCAGGTAAGGGGACTTTAGGGTAACAGATACGGCCCCAAGTGCAGGGTTTCCAGGTGGTGGTGCAGGTGTGCAACTGGCGGGCAGGGACCTGGGCCCGAGGTTCAGAGGGTAGCCAAGTAATCAGTACAGTAACAGACAGGAAATCAGCAGGGAAGAGGAAGAGAGAAGTCAGAAGCAAAGAGGGAAGTCTTGAGCAGCTTCAAGAACTGCCGATGGTTCTGCTCAAGTTTCAGAGAGACAGGGAATCTGTTCCAGAGGAAAGCGTCAGCCAAAGAGAGATATGTGCCTCCGGCTCTTTGCTTGGAAAAGCGATTTACCCTCAAGGAGTTGGAGGTGGAAGAGCGAAGAGCTCGAGTAGGGAGATACTTCAGAAGAGAAAGCTGGCAATATTTTGGTCCCAGGCCCCAGAAGGCCTTCTGGACAATGCAAAGGGTCTTGAATTTGATCCTTGCAGCCACTGGGAGCCAATGGAGAGATTTCAGTGCTGGAGAGATATGATCCCTGGGCTTTATGGCCAAGGACAAATCTTGCAGCCCTGTTCTGGGTGAGTTGGAGATGACGGAGAGTAGAGGAAGGCAGATTTAAATAGAGGCTGTTAACAGTAGTCATGGAGATTGGAGGTTCCTCAGTAAAAGGAACCAAATCTGTAGCCTCAGAGAATCCCTGTGTATTCATGGTAATGCCTGACATCGGGAATCTCCCCTCCCTAATATAGGATCACATGGAGACAGCAACTGCAAAATTTCTTAAAAGAGGATACGACAAAAAACAATTGAAAGAAGCACAAGCCAAAGCTAAACAATGCAACCGCATAGATCTCTTGCAGAACAAAAAGACAAAAGATCAAACAGACAAACAAGAAAACAAAATAAGATTTGTGACTACCTACAGGAGATAAAACTTCGTCAACGGGAAGCTAAATGGATATGTATCCTTGAATGTTGCAATCATGGCCTGAACACGGATACAGAAATGGGCCATATCTAGTAGACTAGAAGAAACCAAATAATTGGCATGTACTTTCGAAATCCGATATGAAACAATGTAATGATGCACAAAAGAAATGATCTAGTATCGTGAGAATTATGGAACTGTATTACCGACAGCAACATGTGTTGCCCCTCCGTTCATCAAGAATTTTGAAAACTACTCATTATCAAGTATAACAAGTATTTGTTTAGTGAGGCTCAAAAAGGCAAGAATTAACAGTGTGACAACATGTTATGTGCAACTAACAGCATTAAGTGGCATCACTCATCGTCAGATTAACAAATTACCTACTATCTTGTATATAATCTGAATGTCTCCAATACTTACATCACAATACAATCAGGACTGATCCAAGCCCCTCTCATCATTTCTAACACAGTCTATAACAATCTATAGGCAAGTAACAATTCCCCGAACGAACACAGAAATAAACCATTCCCGATCCAAAATGGTGATCGTTTTGCATCGAGAGCGCAGTGACGCCATCACGTTGCATCGCAACGCTCTGGACGCACTACTTATGGTGGCCATTTTGAGAGATGCATCGGACACTCGAATCTGATGCATCTCTGCAAAATAGAGCCGCAATCGAATGAATTGGAAACAACACGAACCGCAGGTAAGCCCCTGAATGCCATTACACTTTAGATTCAATTTAAATAAAAATTGGAGCAATTATTGTTGTTACAATTAAAAGCGGTCCTTCTCTTATAGAGACCGCATGGCAGACCGCTAAGTAACATCCAGACCAGGCGATCCTTAACCGAATGAACACAAATAACATAATACCCATTGGAATATAGTAAACGAATAAGTGATATTGAAAATGCAATCTAGTAACTGTTAATTGACATCCAAGGGCTTACGATTATAAAGGCAATTTTTCTTGTCCCCCCCTTTTTTTTCTCACAGCCCAACAGCTCGATTTACAATAGAGATAGCGCCTTATCACAATCTCCTCCTGAAGAACCATGCCTAATGTAAGCATGGGGAAACACGTGTAGAGGGTGCCAGAAGGTATAAGATGATGCTAGAAGGAACTAGTGCACACATTACAAGAAATACAAGCAAATGAGGTCACAATTTTTCTTAATTGAACATAAGAAATGTAATTGAAAAGGTTAATGAAAATGAAGTTAAAATGTTCAAACCAATCACAGCAAAAAATGTGAATGAACATGAAAATGAATTTATAATTTTCAAACAAATCGAAATAAGAAATGTGAATGAAAATGAGCCCGTGATTTCCAAAGAAATCGAAAAAACAAAAATTGAATAAATTTCATTAAGAATGGAGTAACTCTGAAAAGTTTATTTCTTGAATACCATTTACAATTTGGAGCACATAGTGGAGTCTTTGTGGTGTTTGTATGTTACCTGATATTGGATCTAGTTGCCTATGTATCCACGATATCAAAAAATGTCTTGTCACTTATTGTCACCCTTATATGTGGTTCCTTGTTCGGGTTAGAGGTAATGGATAGGATTGAACACATCATGTCTCTAAACCCAAAGGATGACGACATCAGTCATCACCAACTGTTGGTGCTCAAGCAGAACATGAAAGCAGTGATGGAACTAGCACATTCAAATCAAACCACTGGCCGCTTAGGCCTAGAAAAGACTACCAAAAAGACCTATTTAGTTATACTGCGCAATCGTGCAAGCCAACTGGAAACAGTGTTGTGCATGTTGTCCTGTCTGTCTCGAGACTTCAATGGATGATGTACCTAGGGCTTCGCTGCAACCCATACCTATCATTAACGTTCCCTTTCTCCAGATCTGCATGGAGGTAGTCAGGCTGCATGAAGCTTCAAAATCAGCTATCACATATATACTGGTTATTCCCGAATACATGTCCAATATCTGGAGACTTTTCCAATGCAAAGTAACACCACAAAGTCCATCTGACCAGAGTGGAATTCCTGGTGGAGATATTGAAAGAGTGGGAAATGGTCTTATGTCCTCACAAATCGGCGAGATGAAGGAATTGATGAAGATCTGCACCCTGCATACTTCCATTCATCATCCACAGATGGATGGCCTGCTGGAGAGCTTCACTATGACCCTAAAACACATTCTCAGAAAACTAGTCACAGATGATAGGAAGAACTGGGATGACTTGATTCCAAATGCAAGGTTTGCCATCAGGAAGACTCCACAATCATCAACTGGCTTTTCTCCCTTCGAGCTGGTGTATGGGCAAAATCTGAGCAATGTCCTGGATAATTTGCCAGACGAGTGTGGGCACCCTAACAGTCATCAAACCAGTGACCACTGCAGAATTCAGTACTCAAGAGAGTATATGGAGAAAGTGAGATGACCAGTAAGAAAAACATATAGAAGAGGCCAAGAACCATAAAGAAAAGACCTATAATAGAATTACTCAACTACCAACTTTTCAAGTGGGAGAACAGGTAATGGTGATGTTGATTATCACCCAAAATAAGCTACAGTGGGCAATTACGAGTTTGCGTGCACGAGCTTAGCGGCATGCCGGTAATGACAGTAAAAGCATGCCGCTAAAGTCCCAAAAATGCCCCTTAGCGGCATCCTGTAAAGCGCAGACAGCACTACCGCCATGGTCCTCCTCCAAATAACATGACCGGCATCAATGGATACGGCATTACCGGGCACCGCTATTAGTGGTGACCGCTAATAGCGGTGCCCGCTAATAAGCGGAACCAGAAGAAGCATCATCGCACAGGAACGGGAAAGAGCACAGCGGCTATCTTGAAAAACACAATCCATTGCCATCCTCACCACACAGGACCTGGAGCCTATTTCCGACTGCAGAAATCAATCTTCACCACCAGCATCATGCCTAAGGCTGTCAAAAAAGGTGCATCACGGCAGCGCAAAGAGCGCTTTAGTGAGGACAAGCTGACTATGCTGGCAGAAATACTGGCAGATAATGCAGAGGTTGTCTTTGCTAACAACCTCAAGAGAGAGGCACACATTAAGAAGAAGGAGATCTGGCAACTTGTTGCCCAAAAAGTCATTGTTGTAGGGAACACCTCCTAAACAATCAAGGACGTGTGCAAGTGATGGGGCTACCTACACCAGAGAGTCAGGAACATAATGTCGACAAACCGGAGCCAGGCCATGGCTACTGGCGGTGGTCCTAGCTCACCCATCAAGCTAAGCCGGTGGAAGGAAATCTGCGCCAGCACTATTGGCATCGAGGCAATAGAAGGTGTGGCTGAGATGGAACGTGGCGCCACCTCATCAGCGACGTGGTGCCACCCCATCGGCGGATGGAGGTGAGTGTCCTAAGAAAACACTGTAATGCAAAGTATGATGATAGTCCACCAATTTGTCCATCCAAAGAGGCAATGTATGGCCCATTACATACACATTGACACATCCCTGTCTAGATGCCGTCCTCAGCACAGACACATCCACATGCATGCAGCATGGCAATGCCATTCCTGACACACACCACACAATTTTGAAAATGGCATAAATCACTCTGCACGCAGTCCACAACAGAAACACATGTCACACAGCATACACCAGCTCCTACATGAGTGACCCTGACGAATGTCTGCATGATCCACCCATATATCAGGCAACATGATTGTCAGAACTCCAATTCCTAATCCCCTCTAATGTGTAGAACAGCAATAATACCAATGTATGCATGATGCATGTCGAACCATCAACCACAAACCCTCTCTCGGTCCCCCACAGGCTCAGATCCTGACAGCGAGGCCCGGGACTCAGCCCCACAAGCAACAACTCCCCGAAAGAGGGCCAGGGGAGAAAGCAACAGTCCTTCAAATTTGAAAGGGCCAGCGAAGCCACGACAGGCACAGAAGGGGCAAACACCACCGGATGCCATGGCACTCATGCCGCTAAGGGCCACTGCTACAGTCCCCACAACACCTGTGTCCCCTGCACAGGAGATAGTGGCCAATGGGGCCCTTTCAGCTGTGACCAGCTCTGTTGGGGAGGTGGCAGCTATGGCACCCCAGACAGACGAGGACGCCCAGAGCCAGGGCCAGTTGTGTGTCCCCGTGGAGGATTACTCTTTGGACTTACCTGCCACACCCAGTCAAACACCATCACCTCAGGTCACACCTATGTACTCCTACCATGACACCACACCCGAGCCGTGTGGAGGGGAGACAGTTCAAGGGAGCATGAGCCCCACAGGGGAGCCACATGGATTTGGGGATGTGACACATGCACCTTCCACATCCACCGGTGTCCGGGCAGGGGTGCAGCAAATACAACATACAGTGCAGCGCCAGGAGGAGCTGACTGCCCTAGTCAGGCAGTTTGTGTCAGACAGTGCCCATGCAAGGCAGGAGGAGCGTGACAACACTGCGTCCCTGAGAAAGGCCATTGAGGAGAGCACTATGCACATATGCGAGGAGGTGTCTGCTCTGAGGCAGGTCCTCTTCCGCATAGCGGATTCTGTGGAGGCTGAGCATCTGGCCCCCAGACTGGTGCAAGCTGGCACCCCATCATCATCCAGTACCACTCAAACCAGCCCCCTTCGCAGGTCAGCGCGCGCCTTGCGGAGATCTAACATGCCACCGCCTGGTGCGGGAAGTGGACGAATGTAGATGGGGCAGCCTTATTAAGACAATAGACACAGACACCTTTTGCATTTCCTTGGACACCATGTGTGTGGGAGTTGTGGGGGGAGGGGGGAGAGGGTGTGTGGGGGAGTTGTGGGGGGAGGGGGAGAGGGTGTGTGAGGGAGTTGTGGGGAGAGGGGGAGGGGGAGAGGGTGTGTGGGGGAGTTGTGGAGGGAGCGGGAGTGGGGAGAGTGTGTGTGGGGGAGTTGTGAGGGGGAGCGGGAGGGGGAGAGGGTGTGTGGGGGAGTTGTGGGGGGAGTGTGTGTGTGGGGGAGTTGTGGGGGGAGGGGTAGTGGGAGAGGGTGTGTGGGGGAGTTGTGGGGAGAGGGTGTGTGTGAGGTGAAGGGTTTGAGCGCTTTGTACTATTGAACAGTTAAATACACCCATTGTGTAGCAGAAATAATACTTGAGTGGACATTCTTTATTGCATACGTGTCATTTATTGCTATACAGTGCATAGTGTTCATGCACTTCCACACCCAGTGCCCTCTGTCCCACTTTCATGTCACCCTCTGCACCCATGTGTGTTAGAAATATTGTGCAATCACTGACTGACGCACATCACGTCCCTCCTGTGCATCTGCACCGCGATGATGTGCGCCCACATCTTCTTCATCCCCTTCATCATCACCCGGTGGTTGCAGTTCAATGTCAGGGGGCAGGAGCATGTTCCGTTGGATACACATGTTGTGCAGCATGACACATGCCATGATGATCTTGGCCACCTTCTCATGCCTGTAGAGGAGTGCCCCACCCGACCGGCTAAGGCAGCAAAACCGTGCCTTCAACAGGCCAAAGGTCTGCTGGATGGCCACATGGGTACAGCTATGGGAACGATTGTAGTCCTCCTCGTGCCTGTTCTGCAGGTTTCGGACAGGGGTGAGGAGCCATGGCTTCAAGGGATAGTCACTATCACTTGCATGTGAGGAAAAAAAAAGGTATGTGTTAGTCGATTCATGGTGGACAGCTTTACTTGTCACACATGCTTGCAGATATTTGTTGGTCACATGCACATGTCCCTGATTGTATGCACACATTTTTCATTCCCTCAATGTGTTCTGTACCATAGATTTATGGTGTGGATTTCATCTTCAAGATTATACACGGCGTACACTGCCTTGATGTTGCTCATGCATTGTGAACACATACCACTGTGTTTGTGTTAAATATGTGATGTGTAGTGTTTTGTATGATTTTCTAACAGGCAGTGTTGGCAGTAGTCTCTGCATTATTTGCCATTCGGTGCTGATTATTCCCATGGTGACATGCTGCACTTCTGTGGTGGTGGCCCTGTGACAAGCAATGGATTCCCTTGGTGGTTTTGTTCAGTGCACACTCATGGATGCTTCTCCTGTGTGGTGATTTGCTGCAGACATTTACATATTGAATACTCACAGCATGTTGCTGGATTGTGTTACGGAGGGTGAGGTCCGATGATGGGTGGTGCATGTGTTGTGGGATGTGGGGTGATTTTTAGCTTGGCATGTTGTGATAGATGTGCAGCTTATTTCATTGCTACGGTTGTCATGTTCAGTTTGGGATGCTTTGTGGCACAGTGTTTTAGGATGTGCACATCATGCTGTCACCACAACAATGACACCATGGTGGTGTGTGCATCTATCCCCCCATTTCACTGCCATGTGCCTGTCATGCAACTTACCAAGCAGGCAGGCACGTTGTCCTGTATGTCACTCCATGTAGCGTGGTAGCATGGAGTTGCGCAAGACCATTGAGTCATGAGTTGATCCAGGAAATTGGGCACAACAATGTGTGATGATCTTGCTGGAGTCACATACCATCGGTACATTGATTGAGTGATATTGCTTACGATTGTGGTACGCCGGCTCTGTTGCATACAGGACCACCATTCCACATGGGTGCCGTCAAGCCGTCAAGTGCACCAATACAAGTTGGTATGCCTGCCAGTGCATGGAAGCCAACTTACCTTTGTGTCAAAGATCTCCTGGGGAGTCCATGGTAGGGAAATGTAGTCCCTTGTGTGCTTCAAGAGGGCATTCAGCACTTGGTTCAGCATACGAGAAAATCAGGGTTGGGATATGCCATGCATGTGCCCCACTGTGTGCTGGTAGGTGCCTGTGCCCAGGAAGTAGAGCACCGACACTACCTTCAGTAGAGGGGGCATGGGGGTGCGTATTTCAGTAAGGTTGACAATTTCGTTGTGTATCATGTCCACAATGGTGGTGATGGTGGTGTCCCGGCCCAGACGGTAAAGGGTGTGGCTATGCTCAGGGGTTAGGTTGAATGGACTGGCTCTGATGCAAGGGATTGGAGGCTGCCTGCGTGCTACCATTGACTGCACTGGTGGGGCTTGCTGGGCCTGTCTCACCCTGCTTCTCCTCCTGTGTCTCCTCTGTGGTGCCTGCTGTTGTTGTTGTTGTTGCTGGTGTAGTAATGCAAGCATTTCCTCCTGCCCCAGTATTGCTACTACTAGTGGAATCATTTTGGTGTGGAAATGGTGTGGTGTTTGGGTGTGCTCCTTTTGTGCTGGGCCAGGCTCCATTGCCTCCACTTGTGCTGATTGTGTGCACCTGTGGCAGTTGGGTACACTGCACATAGCTGTTTATGGGTGGTTCGCGATGCCGGCATTGCCGGCATGCTGGTATCCCACATTAGCGCCTTCATGATGCCGGTATTTGCATGTAGGCCTGACTTGTGATCTCCTCCTGTTAGCGGCATCGCTGTATTGCCGGCCCGAAGGGATGCGTGCCCACGCCCATACCCCTATTATTGTCTCCCCACAGGTGTTTCAAAGTACAACCGTCAGATTGAACAAACCTTCTCAGCTATAGCATATCAATAATCTCAAGGACTGGAAGGAAAATAGCAAACCACAGCTCCTGGGGTTATAATCTAATAATACCGGCAGGATCCTGCTACCTCTTGAGGTATGAGGGGTTGTCATCCCATCAGGGCTCAGTATTCATGAGCATGAAGATATGGCACAATGAAGCAATGGGTATGCAGACATGTTCTTCTGAACGCCCAGACGGGTGCAAGTTATCATCCATAGAATCATCAAACCACCAGGAAGAGTAATCTACCTGAACCTCTATCAGCTACCAGAAGCAAGAAAACCAATTACATGTGAAGAGCTGAAGGAGTCGCTTGACCTAGGGGTGAAAGAGAAGTCCCACAGTGAATGGTCATCCCCAGTAGTACTCATGCTCCACACCAGATCAAGGCTGGATATTGTGTATTGACTGAACGAAATTTCCCAATTTGATGCACACCCAATTCCCCAGACTGATAAACTGGTGGAGCGATTGGAACTAATTAAATACATTTCAACACTGGATCTCACCAAAGGATACTGGTGGTGCCCCTAGATGATGTAGCCAAGCCCAAGACAGCTTTCTCCATCCTGGATGGGCTCTCCACTGAGCCGCAGCCAAATTTAATTTCAATGGTAGATGGAGCATGTCCTGGTCCCCTGCCAAGACTTCACCAGGGCATACTTGGCGGGCATAGGGATATATGGTTCAAGTTTGGACGGACACCATCTAACTTCTAATTTAGGGCCCCAGCATTAGAAGAAGACAGAGCTTAGACAGTAGGGATCAATGCTGAGCAGTACTAACTTGGAGATACAGAAGCCTCGGCTAGGGAGGAGAGTCATTGCAAGACTAAAGAAAGAGTGATGGCCATAGGCCTCGTTAGAAATATAAAAACCCTTAAACTAGCGAATGTGTAGAGCATCCTATTGCATTATTCTGATCCCCAAATTCTTTGCCGGAGTGCACCCTTTTACATGCACCACTTCTCAATGCCAGCTGAGGGATTGAGCCTATTTGTCGTCATGCCCGCTTAACCTTTTCAGCAATATAATGAATAATAATGCCTGATTCAGGACTTACCTGTTTTGTGTAAAAATGATCCTAGACTGGCTGTTTCTAATAAAAAGGCACAAATAGTTATTGTATTTAAGATTTGCAGTGTCTGTGACAAGCACTTGCGAGTTCTAAAGTGTAATGAAAGTAATCCTGCAATGGAATTGTAAGTGACTTCAATCCAACACTCCAACTCCAAAGTCAATGCCTAGTATGGGATGCCCAATGGAAGCCCTTATTTATATATTTTTATGTCATAGTTCTTTAAATCTGGATGATGAACACTTATATAATGCCCCTCTCTTTGAATCTCCCCGACCTCACTGAGCCAAGAAGTAGGTTTGTTTTGCAAATGAAAAGGTTTATTTGAAGAATTGCACAATATATATATCACACTTTTATGAATAGGAATAATATCTGAATAGCACACTTATGAATATGAACAGGGATCAGCAATGGGTAATATTACAATATCAACAATCTCTTTAATCAGTTAGGAGTAGGAATAGGAGAATAATGTAGAAGAGAATACTTTGTATGGGTTCAAGGAAATGCAAGATATCAAAGAATGCAACACAGAAATAAAACTTGATATGATTTCAATCAAAAGGCAGTATGATCACTCTTTCCCCTGTGACTACTAACTCCCCCCACTATTTTGCAGTATGAAGAGGTGGAAAGAAGGGCACACAGGTTTCAGGAATATTAATCAACAATACAGTTAAATCCCAGTTCCTCCCGGCAAGCTTAGAGAGAACAGGTATCATTTTAAAACAGGTCAATATGCTTATGAATGTGATTGCAATGAATGTAAAAAATGCTAAAAATTACTATAATTCACTAAATGGGATTCAGCACTAGTGAGAGTTACTTTGGATTGGTTCAGGTCAACACTAGCAATGATTAGGAATGATTATCAGATTGAAAACGAAATTCAGCAGTTGAAAACAAGAAACAGCTATTATGACATGTGGTGAAATTGAGATAAATTGCAATTCGCGGCAGCTTTTCCGCATGCGTGAAATGTGATTATGGAAAAACTATAACTGGAATATCTTGTTAGGTTAGTTAGAAAGTTTAGGATCTTAACTTCAAAATGACAATTAAACTTTGGTTCTAGGACGTGCGGTTCAAAAGTTACATAGGTTTTTGTGTAGGTAGATTTTTCAGAAACAGAATCAAGATTTCAAAATGACAGATTGCGCTTTAAAGATTTGGAATCAATATGGACTTATACTAAGGGGCTATGAAGAAGCAAGACAGTCAACCGGCAGCCACCAGAACAGCAGTGCCTCCGCTCTGACCGCTGTCTGTCAAAACATTTGTCCCTCTTCAGAAAAATATCAGCGCATAGATGAATGATGCTACAATTATCAAGGGTTATGTGGAGGAGAGAAGAATTTAGGATAGACAAAATAGATTCAATAATGCAGTTATGGATAGGTTAGAGTGGTTGGATTAGGATACTTTAAATTAAGAGATGACTATGGACAGTTCTAATCTAGATACTCACTCCTTTGGAATGGAGTGGGCCCCGTCAAAGATCTGGTCAAGGGTTTGGCTGGGGTTCTCTCGTCACCGGACAGGTCTCAGCACTGGGTTCTGCTCTCAGCAAGGCACTGCGGTCTGCACAGCCTCTTGGACTGGATCTGACGGGTTCTGGATACAGCTCTGATCTCTGGGTCTGGATCTGGGTTCTAGCACAGGGTTCTTAGCTAGAACAGCAAAACAGCTCAGCCAGGCTGTTGGATTTTGAGATGCCCCTTGGAAGTTTAGGGGTTAGGATCAGGTTGCAAAAGGTTCTGAAGGCCAGCAGCTGAAAAAGGTTTGGCTTGTGGGTTAGGCCTCTCTGCTTCAAGGTTCTAGAGTTTGGTTCTAGAGCTTGGTTCTGGAGTCTGGTTTCTGGATCTATGTCTGGATCTTCCTGTAGGGTGCTTCGCCAAGAAATCAGTTGAGAAGTGGAAGTGTGTGTCCCTTGTCTGTCCTCAGCAGTCCCTATTTATGTATTTCTAAAGTGGGTGGGGAGGATGATTCTTTATGCCCAACCCTCTATGGATCTGATAGGACAGAGGATTCCCTGTCCCCTGACTGGAGAAAGGAGCATCATGTCATCCAGTGTCATCATGTGTCATGTTTATGGCTTAGGGGAAAACCCCTCCCCTTTGCCTCTGTACAGTATATCATATTTTTCATAAAAAAACATCTTTACAATATGCACAACTTGTTAATACTACATAAATTACATGACAGATTGCCTAAGTACATTTCTGTTCAACTCTCATCTTCCTAAGAGCTTTGGTTCAGAAATGACAACTTTTTCGCGCTTTTGGTGGGTTTCTCAATATAAGTTCTGCACCAATTTTTAGACATGCATGCACACCCCACCTGGGCATATTTCTATAATTTCTCATGTTCCTAGCATAAACTCAGTGGCTACAATATGAATAAATTCTGGGGTTTAGTCTCAGCTTAGTCTTCAACTGTGAGCACATTTTTCATTTAACAATCTCAAAGTTTCACATTTTTGTCAGTTCAGTGCAATTTGTTATGCGCATTTTTCTAAAACATATATTTACTCCAATGTTAAATCCACATTTCAGTCTGGTCCGCCTCCAGAGCTGGGCTGACTCAGAGGGTCACATGTCCTTCTTCCTGCCAGCAGTTTGTTGTCAGTCACACCCGAATCAGCATTTCCATTCAGCCCAAGGACTCCTTTGTGTTTACTCAGAGCAACAGGCCAGGGTGCCTCTCCTAGTTCCTTTTAACAACAACCTGTCAATCTCTTAGCCAAGGGCAGGGGGAAGTTTCCTTTGTTCAGGGAGAGGTGTGGAATTTGTTTGAAGCACAGTGTGGGAAACTTTAACTCCTAAACCCAATGTCTAAAAATTGTCTTATCTTATAATATAACTCACATTTTGAACACATACATCAAACAATTTCTTACTTCAAGCCTTTTCAGAATATAGTTTTGAATTGTCTCCACCTCTTAGGCTTCTGATAGCAAGTCTTTCTTTGGCATAGTTTGGGTTCAATGTACAACTTTACACAAAATGGTTTTAAATCGCTGGCTTCTGATAGAGGTGAGTAACGGTATTACACCCATTTTTGACAGCTTTCTTCCAGCAAACAATCCTTAAAAGTGGACTTTGTTCAGATAACACATACTTCTGTGGACCTTATTTTTATGTAGATTCTTGAAGTGGGATGATGTTGACCACCCAAGGAGGTTGGATCTTTTTGGGTGGTTTGTGAGCCATGATTTTAGCAAATTTGACACCAAATAAAAATGGATTTTTGAAACAACTCTGTTTCTTTTGCAATGATTTTGCTCCAAATGATGGGTTTTGGCAGTGGTCTCCTGTGTTACCACTGACATAGGCAAAAGTGGATGGCGGCCTATTTTTCCGATTTTCACTGCGCACTTTCTGGTGATTTCTAGCGAGCAGCATGCTTTCCAGCGGCCATTTCTGAGGTTTCTGCTGCCAGCAATGCACAGTGATGTTGCAGGCTTGGACCAGTGGGTTAAGACATCCCAAAAGACCCCCTCTTGAGATGGGCATTGATCTTCCATCAATGGAAATTCACAAGACTGGGATGTCAGCCTCATCTCTCCGGATTCCACAAATGGCAAAGTTCAGCATCTTTTCCTCCATCAGGGGTGGATCGATTGGTTCTCCTCGCGAGTCCTGATGGAAGTATTGAGCGATACTCCGGGCCCCTCGGATCTTTGCTCCAGGTCCACGGGTAATCCTCCTTGGTTAGACTCCATGGTTTATCTCTCTCTCTCCTAGGGTGACAAAGCAAAAACATATTTGTAGAAATTTCCCCACCTCTATTAATGTAGTGAGGTGGACATATACATTTTATAAATCAGGAGACATTTGCATTATTGTATTTGATAGACTATATGTAGAATATTTTAGGGTTGGAATTTTATGGATCTGGAGTGGCCCCCTCTGGGGTTCCAGAAGACTCCTCCAGTTGCTGCAGAGTGTGCCTAGGATGGCAACACTTTAGTTGATTAATATGGACCCACTTGTCTTCCCCTTCTGCCAAACTGCCTTTGGGGAAGCGGATCTTGTAGGCGACTGGTGAGATTTTGTCCATAATTTCAAAAGGTCCCTTCCAGGTAGGCAGAAATGTTCGCTGATTGGCCTGGTTCCTTTGGAAATTGTATAGATAGACCCGGTCTCCTACATTGTATTCTTTCCTGGTAGTCTTTAAGTCATAGTGGCTCTTCATGCTATCAGCTGATCTTTCTAGATTTCGCTGAGCATAGGCAAAAGCATGTTGAAGGTGTTTTCTTAAATTTTCAACATACTCATGAGTTGTGGAGGCATTGATTAATGTCTGCTCTTGGGTCCTGTAAAGCAGATGCTGGGGAAACACCATCCTACGTCCAGTCATCAGCTCAAACAGTGACATTTTAGTTGCAGATGAAGGGGTAGATCTGATGGCCATCAGGACAAGAGGTAATCGAATATCCCAACTTGGCCCAGAATCTGCCACAATTTTTTTTAATATGCTCACAATGGTTTTGTTGTATCGTCCTACTGAACCACTAGAGGCTAGCCGGTAAGCAATATGTAGCTTCCTTTTAACCCCAAGTATCTCCCACATCATTGTAATTATTTCGCTGGTGAAATGGCTACCTCTGTCTCACTCTATCCTTTGGGGTAGTCCAAAACGCGAAAAGATGTGGTTGATCATCAGGGCAGCTGCTGTTTCTGCCTTGCAGTTTGGGGCCAGGAGACATTCTGCCCATTTAGTAAACAAGCATGCCACGGTCAAAATGTACTTGTTCCCCCTAGAGGAGCGAATCACGGGCCCAATGAAATCTACTTGCAAATCTGACCATGGCAGTGTCATCCCCCTCTTTTGGAGAGGCGCACGGTGTGTGAGGGATGTTGGCTGAAATTGTGCACACACAAGACACCCCTTCAAGTATTGGTCGAGGTCCTGCCCCATGTGTGGCCAGTATGCAACCTCTCTTAAGATTTCCAGTTGTTGTACGAAACCCCCTATGACTAGCTGTGGCCGTATCATGGGTTTGACTTAACATCAGGCTTCGGAATGAGGTAGGAACCACCCACTGATCATGGCCAGCTAGGGATTTCCTCACCAACAAACAGTCTTGGATTCGGAACATTTTTGGACATTTCATCAACACTCTGAGGTCCTCTTTCCCAATGTAATCGGTATCCGTCAGGGGAAAGTTCTCATGGTCCTCAATGTGTTGATAAAACGTACCAATTATTGGAGCCCCTTTTTGAGCCGTAATCAAATCAGCATCTGGGGTCTCCTTAATCCATTGCGCAGTTGACAGATCATTGTGAGCAATTGTCTGGAACCTAGTGATAGCAGTGACCTGGATTTCCCTCAACAGGGACTCGATCTCTATTAGATCCCTATGGATGGCCCCGGTTTTGGCCAGCTGATCAGCTAAGTCATTTCCAGTTTTGTCTGGTCCCTCTACTTTGGAATGACCCTTGATCTTTTTCCAGTAGATGGTCATCCCATTCGAGGTGACCAGATCATCAATATTTTGAATTAACTTCCCATGTTTCAAGGGTTTGTTATTAGCACATAGCATGCCTCTGGTTTTCCAGTGAACCAGGTGCTCCACGAACCCGTTCCGTACATAATCTGAATCTGTGATTATGACCAGTTTGTGGAGTTGATGTTGGACAGCAGCGAGGATGGCTTGATGCACAGCCATCAACTCTGCCACTTGACTACTTCGGGGACCAAACTTGTACCCAGCGGAGGGTTCTGGGGACTCTTTCACCCATGCATTCCCTACGCCGGTGACAAGTTCTTTTTCCCCGTTGTTGTCAATATGGTAAGAGCATCCATCCACATTGACAGTGGGCATTCCCTCACACTTGTCTTCTTCAAAGACTTTATGTGGGGAATTAAGGTATGCCTCCATGTTGTCCTTGATTTTTAGACTTTCGTCCTCGAGACAGTTTTCTCTTGCACAATCATGCAATTCAGCCAGACCTTGCGCGAGGGGACTCTTCTTGTTTTGGCCATAGTTGACCTCCACAGGAAAGCCTTGCATTGACAGAATCCAGGAAGTAATTTGGGAATTATTTACATTTCTGGCCCGGATTCTGTCACGTTGGATATATTGCAGAGGCTGGTGTGGAGTCTCCACTATGATGTGCTCCCCCTGGATAAACGGGCGGTAATTCTTCAATGCCCACACCGTTGCCTGGAGTGCCTTTGCACGATCGTTGAATTTTTCCTCCACAGAGGATAATGTTTTGCTTGCATAGGAGATTACTTTATTGACCTTGTCATGCTTTTGGTATAACACTGAAGTCAAGCATATATTAGAGAACCCTGTCTCCAAGAAGAACTCCTTGTTTCCGACAGGGTAAGCTAAGCAAGGTGCTTGTGAGAGGCTTATTTTGAGTTGACTCACTGCCTCAGATTGTTCTGGACCCCATTCCCACTTGACCCACCCTTCAAAAGATGAATCAGGGGTCTGGTGATATCTGCGTAGCCCTCAATGAACTTTCTGCTGTAATTAGTCAGTCCAAGGAGGCTCCTTAGTTCCCACAGAGTTGTGGGTCTTTCAGTTTCTGGAGGGCTTCCACTTTCTTTTCCTGGGGACCGAGACCCTGAGGAGTAATCTCATGCCCCAAGAAATTGACACGTGTTCTACACCACTGTGCCTTTTGGAAGGAAAGTTTTGCTCCGGCTGCTCTCAACTGTGTCAGAACATAACAGATCTCCGCTATGTGTTCCTCAACAGTTGAGCTCTTAATGAGTACATCATCTACATAAGCCAGGTTACCCCTCTCACCCAGGTCGGGCATGGCCTTATGTAGGAAAATGTTGAATTCATTGCCGGAGTTGATGTATCCGAAGGGAGTCCGGGTCCATGTGTACTGCTGGCACCCAAAGGAAAAAGCCAGCTTGTATTGGTCCTCCATACTGACAGGTACAGTCCAGTATCTATTGGTCAGGTCTATTGCAGTGAATACCTGTGACCCCTGGATCTGGACCAGCCATTGGTCAATGTAGGGAAGAGGCCATCGGGAAGTATGGACCCATTTGTTGAGCTCCCTAAGGTCGGCGCAGAGTCTCCACTGGCTGTTTGGCTTCAATATTCCCAGCACAGGATTATTGAAGGTGCTGTGGACTGGACGGATTATCCCACGGGACTCAAGGTTCTTAATTATTTCAGTAAGGGACTCTTTTGATGCGAGGGGCAAGCAATATTGCTTCACAAACACTTGAGTCATACCAGGGCCTGTGGGAATTGTTGTTGTGTGGATGTCGGTGCAACCACAGTCATATGAGTCCACCGCAAAGAGATCTTGAAAATCCAAGAAAACTTGTTTCAACTTTTACTTCTGCTCCAGAGTCTCACAGGCATCAGCTAGGTTGACTCTCTCTTCAACCATCTGCCTGAAGCCTGGAAATACTTCTGGTTTCGCTATCTCAGCAGCCTCCTCCAGCTGGGTGGAGAAGTCCCTGGTCAGAGTGCTGATTTGGACCGGTGGCTTCAGGTGGGAAAGGCAGCCCTTACGGACCTGAAAAATCACCTCATCCCTCCTGAAGTCACAAGTCACATCTTCCTTACCATAAGGGCAGGAAGTGTACACCAGAAAGTTCCCCCCATGCCAGGTAAAGATCCTGTCTGGTGTTGTGTTGTCATCACTGTCACTGTCAAAACAGTCCTTGGGGATTGGTCCTAACAGTTCATTGCCTAAATCAATGGAAAAATGTCGGTCATCAACCGCCATTCAAATAATGGTGCCTGCGGCTAGAGTGATACTCTTTAAATCGCTGTTATCCACCTCTATTGGAATGGTGTCATGTTCTATGTTGACTAATGTTTTGGGGTTTACCCCCAACCCCTGCTGTTGGATTAATATAGGCATCAGGGTTTTTCAATTTCTGTTCTCTTTTAACTTTCACTTCCAGGGAGAATTGTCGGGTCCTTTCTGGGATGGTGACTTCCTCTCCAATCTGAATTTCAACTGCATAAGGCAGCAGTTGAGCTGACCTAAATGCTTTCTCTGGATCCTCAAAGCCCATGGGATTATCTGCTAATCGGGACCAAGCTTTGAAGTTTATTAGGTCCAAACTAATGGCAAAGCGATTGAGAATGTCACTGCCTAAGTAAAAGGTGGCAGTGACGTCCCGCACGACCCAACAATTATGAACTATGCTCTTGTTGCCTATGGAGATTTTGAGCATACACCTGCTTGGCAGGAGATGTTTGGAATTTGGTGCTCAAGATCCATTTCCCATTTGTCTATCAGTTAGAATGTGGGAATGGCTGGATCTTTTGGGAGTTGGCGGAACATGGCTTCCCTGATGAAGCTCTTACCGTTGTTCACACACACTCGGGTGAGAACAGAGACCTTCCCTTCATTTAACTGAACAGGGATGAACAACTGCTCTCCAATTTGCTGAATATCAGCAAGGCTCTGAGCTGATTTCACATCTTTCTGGACTATAGGAGTGGGAATGTCTGATTGTGGATTGGTAAAGAATTTCAGAATGTTTCCTTTGAGTGTGGAATACCACCTTAAACTGGAAGGAAGGTTGATTTTCAGAAATAGAGAGGACCCCCCATCACCAGTCTGTTGTCCTACTGCTATTACTGTCACGTCTGGAATTTGGTTGTTTTGGAAGTGAAATTCTACTTGGTCACGTTTTTGTTCAACCATGTGGCATGTGCCGTTTAAACTAAAATGGTTGACTCTCTGTTTCAATTTTATTGGTCGGCTAGTCTGGGTCCAGAGGACCTTGTTTACGCAATCTATTAGGGGTTACAGCCTTCTCAGGAGGTCATTCCCTAGTAAACAAGGGGTGTCCTCTGGAGTCACTACTATGACCGGGTGTTTCATCTTGTGTCACCCAATTTTAATGTCCAAATCCGCAGTCCCCTCGACAGGAATTTCCTTCCTGTCAAAGTTCTGAAGTTGTCCAGGAAGAGAGGTGAGGTGAATTTGGTAATTCTCCCCCCTTCCTGAATTTAGTTAATCAAAGGCTTTTTAGGACAGAAGGGTAGCTTGGGATCCCGTGTCCACCAGTGCCAAAATTGTACCGAGCCCCTGTACTTGAACCGGGGCATAGTATCTTCCCTCCTTCTCCGCAAGGGGGCACAGATAATGCACATTTCTGGACAACTGGTGGGTTAGTTTTCTGGTTTTGGACATTGAGAGAGAAGAGATTTGGGCAGAATTCTGTGGAGAATCTTGGGAATCTGCAAGAAAAAGGTGGCAACTATAGATGGGAGATGTTTTGAGTTCCCCTGGTTCTGGTTTTGGGCCGTCCATCCCCTTTTTGGAGGCAGTCACCAGGATGGGTTTGAACCAGGGGATTTTGATGCTGTTGGTTCTTGGGGTTGGATGATGGGCGGCGCTAGCTCAGTCCCCACATCTACCCAGTCTGAATTTGAATCCCTTGGGACCCATTTTTCTTTGGGAGGAGTTCCCCCATCTCTGAAGGAGAAGATCCTTTTCCCAGGATCCTCTGAGGATCCCTCTTCTTCAAATTGGAAGATCTGTACCTCCTCCACAAAATGGGTCTGTTTGGGTCCTTTGTTTCTCCTACCCCCCTCTGCTCCTTGGGAGGCAGACTTTCAGGGGCAGGAGATTTTGTTTCCGGTTCCTGGATTTCCAGGGGCTGTTTACAATTGGGGAAAGAAGCTTCCTCCTTGGGAACCGGTGAGTTGTCGAGGGTGCTGCCCCGTCATTGTTCTGGAGCACCAGGTCCAGAGTTTGGGGCATTCTGCACCGGTATGCTCATCTGAGGGTTCTATTACAATATCAACAATCTCTTTAATCAGTTAGGAGTAGGAATAGGAGAATAATGTAGAAGAGAATACTTTATATGGGTTCAAGGAAATGCAAGATAGGAAAGAATGCAACACAGAAATAAAACTTGATATGATTTCAATCAAAAGGCAGTATGATCACTCTTTCCCCTGTGACTACTCACTCCCCCACTATTTTGCAGTATGAAGAGGTGGAAATGAGGGCACACAGGTTTCAGGAATATTAATCAACAATACAGTTAAATCCCAGTTCCTCCCGGCAAGCTTAGAGAGAACAGGTATCATTTTAAAACATGTCAATATGCTTATGAATGTGATTGCAATGAATGTGAAAAATGCTAAAAATGACTATAATTCACTAAATGGGATTCAGCACTAGTGAGAGTTACTTTGGATTGGTTCAGGTCAACACTAGCAATCATTAGGAATGATTATCAGATTGAAAACGAAATTCAGCAGTTGAAAACAAGAAACAGCTATTATGACATGTGGTGAAATTGAGCTAAATTGCAATTCACTGCAACTTTTCCGCGTGCGTGAAATGCAATTACAGAAACACTATAACTGGAATGTCGTTTTAGGATCTTACCTTCAAAATGACAGTTACATTTCGGTTCTAGGACGTGCGGTTCAAAAGTTACAGAGGTTTTTGTGAAGGTAGATTTTTCAGAAACAGAATCAAGATTTCAAAATGACAGATTGCGCTTTAAAGATTCATAATCAATATGGACTTATACTAAGGGGCTATGAAGAAGCAAGACACTCAACGGGCAGCCACCAGAACAGCGGCACCTCCGCTCGGACCGCTGTCCGTCAAAACGCTTGTCCCTCTTCAGAAAAATATTAGCGCATAGATGATTAATGCTACAATTATCAAGGATTATGTGGAGGAGAGAAGAATTTAGGATAGACAAAAGAGATTCAATAATGCAGTTATGGATAGGTTAGAGTGGTTGGATTAGGTTACTTTAAATTAAGGCATGACTATGGACAGCTCTAGACTAGATACTCACTCCTATGGCTTTGGAATGGAGTGGGCCCCGTCAAAGATCTGGTCAAGGGTTTGGCTGGGGTTCTCTCACCACCGGACAGGTCTCAGCACTGGGTTCTGCTCTCAGCAAGGCACTGCGGTCTGCGCGGCCTCTTGGACTGGATCTGACGGGTTCTGGATACAGCTCTGCTCTCTGGGTCTGGATCTGGGTTCTAGCACAGGGTTCTTAGCTAGAACAGCAAAACAGCTCAGCATGGCTGTTGGATTTTGAGATGCCCCTTGAAATTTTAGGGGTTAGGATCAGGTTGCAAAACGTTCTGAAGGCCAGCTGAAAAAGGTTCAGCTTGTGGGTTAGGCCTCTCTGCTTCAAGGTTCTAGAGTTTGGTTCTAGAACTTGGTTCTGGAGTCTGGTTTCTGGATTTATGTCTGGATCTTCCTGCAGGTTGCTTCGCCAAGAAATCAGTTGAGAAGTGGAAATGTGTGTCCCTTGTCTGTCCTCAGCAGTCTCTATTTATGTATTTGCAAAGTGGGTGGGGCGGCTGATTCTCTATGCCCAACCCTCTATGGATCTGATAGGAGAGAGGATTCCCTGTCCCCTGACTGGAGAAAGGAGCAGCGTGTCGTCCTGTGTCATCATGTGTCATGTTTATGGCTTAGGGGAAAACCCCTCCCCTTTGCTTCTGTACAGTATATCTTATTTTTCATAAAAAACATCTTTACAATATGCACAACGTGTTAATACTATATAAATTACATGACAGATTGCGCAGGGTACATTTCTGTTCAACACTCATCTACCTAAGCGCTTTGGTTCAGAAATGACAATTTTTTCGCTCTTTTGGTGGGTTTCTCAATATTTGTTCTGCACCAATTTTTAGACATGCATGTACACCCCACCTGGGCATATTTCTGTAATTTTTCATATTCCTAGCATAAACACAGTGGCTACAATATGAATACATTCCGGGGTTTAGTCTCAGAACATTGCACAGATTCCAGCTTAGTCTTCAACTGTGAGCAAATTTTTCATTTTAACAATCTCAAAGTTTCACATTTTTGTTAGTTCAGTGCAATTTGTTATAAGCATTTTTCAAAAACATATATTTACTCCAATGTGAAATACACATTTCAGTCTGGTCCGCCCCCAGAGCTGGGCTGACTCAGAGGTCACATGTCCTTCTTCCTGCCAGCAGTTTGTTGTCAGTCACACCCGAATTAGCATTTCTATTCAGTCCAAGGACCCCTTTGTCTTTACTCAGAGCAACAGGCCAGGGTGCCTCTCCTAGTTCCTTTTAACAACTGCCTGTCAATCTCTTAGCCAAGGGCAGGGGGAAGGTTCCTTTGTTCAGGGAGAGGTGTGGAATTTGTTTGAAGCACAGTGTGGGAAAGTTTAACTCCTAAACCCAATGTCTAAAAATTGTCTTATCTTATAATATAATTCACATTTTGAACACATACATCAAACAATTTCTTACTTCAAGCCTTTTCAGAATATAGTTTTGAATTGTCTCCACCTCTTAGGCTTCTGATGGCAAGTCTTTCTTTGGCATATTTTGTGTTCAATGTACAACTTTACACAAAATGGTTTTAAATCGCGGCTTCTGATAGAGGTGAGTAATGGTATTACACCCATTTTTGACAGCTTTCTTCCAGCAAGCAATCCTCAAAAGTGGACTTTGTTCAGATAACACATACTTCTGTGGACCTTATATTTATGTAGATTTTTGAGGTGGGATGATGTTGACCACCCAACAAGGAGGTTGGATCTTTTTGGGTGGTTTGTGAGGCATGATTTTAGCAAATTTGACACCAAATAAAAACAGATTTTTGAAACAACTCTGTTTCTTTTGCAATGATTTTGCTCTGTGGGAAGCCAAATGGTGGGTTTTGGCAGTGGTCTCTTGTGTTACCACAGACATAGGCAAAAGTGGATGGTGGCCTATTTTTCTGATTTTCACTGCACACTTTCTGGTGATTTCTAGCGAGCAGCATGCTTTCCAGCGGCCATTTCTGTGGTTTCTGCTGCCAGTAATGCACAGTGATGTTGCAGGGCTTGGACCAATGGGTTAAGACACCCCACAGAATCGGGAAGAGTGATATTTTATATTCAAATATATATCTGATGCTGTGTGCTTGCAGCATGGGGTCAGCGGGTGACACCTTCACACGCCATTAACCAAACATGGCCATTAATCCTGCTACATTAGGAATATTGTGGGGTGACTTAACCCCAGACAACTGTGCTTTGAATTAGCTCTGTTTCACTCAATTAAAACCAAGTTGTGAACCAAGTACAATTATACAAATGTACAGCAGCTCCCTCTATGAAATGTGTATTTGTGCTGTACATGTAAAAGAGAGTGACAATGATTCCCCCAAAGACAGGAAAGACAGTTGGCCAACCTGTGTTATAAGGATATTAATTGCATGCCATTTCTACAGGCGTAAGACTACAAGTGGTAATATGATGTGGACCTTTTTTCTTTCCTGTGTGGAAGAGCTGCACTGCAATCAGTGCCATCACCCTGTTGAAAAGGTGGGATGTCCCTATGATTAGGAACAGCCATTGTTGTCAAGAAATGTCCCACTCACATATCAGGATTTCTCAATGTAGTGGCAAGCTGAATTACCACCACTTTGGCAAATTCCTTCGGGAGGATCCATTCATTGTGTAAAAGCAAAAATAGAATATCGAGGCTGAGTACCCCAAAAGGAAATACACCAAACACAGGCTTACAAAGATACACAGATCTTTATTCTATAACTGAACAGTTTTCAAAGTAACAAAGTATCAGATAGCTATCTGGCCCTCAGTACATCACAGCGAATACCAGCCCTTTCAGTGTGAGAAGTGAGTGGGACTGTACATCAGAACGCACACTCTTTTTATACAATGTCTAACATGATGTCCAGCCCATCTACAGGTTAATCATTCCTCGGGCTAGGGGTTCGTAGCGCGTTCACTTCTAATTTATTATATGCATATGGCTTATTCCTAGTTTATAGACAAATAAGTCACAATGGCAACGGTGTACCGTTGGATCTAACATTAAGCCTTTGTACATGTTTTTTACAATGCAGTTCAACAAGTGTTCACATTCAGTATTTAAACAACATTATGCTTAATATATGCCCGTGGGTCAGTTTCGTTGCCACAGGTAATCCTCGATCTACAGGTCAACGAAGGACAAGGTCTCATTACATGACCCTAACATTTGGCCTGCGGGCAGTTTAAACATTAACTTACATGAAGAGGTCAGGATGGCCAAGTTACAAACAGAAGAACATTGTCCACCATTTTAGAACACAGGGTGACTTTGGAGTGAAAATCAAAATGGCAGATGAACCTAAAATGGCGGCTAAATCGATCTAAGATCAGAACTTTGCAATGCGGATTGCATGGCAGAGCTATTGGGCTTAGGCCAAAATATACAATAAAAGAGGCACAATATAATATCCCGTTTAACAATAGGATCTTTTTAGGACCCTCTCCATTTCTGGCAAGAACAACTGTCTCACTTCACTGTGCCACTGATAGACTGAAGATTACTTCCAATTCTGGAGTAGCACATCCTCTCTGATGCTGCATCTAAGACTAGCGATCAGGGAAACAATGCACCCTTATTGTTTGAGCCCAACACACATGGAAGCAAAGTGAGCAGATGCAGAGATTGTTCCAATTTTAATCAAAATTATAATACTTCTAGGAGTATTTGGAAATGACCATGTATGGGGTCTTTAAAGTAGGCCAGCAGAATAATTACCTGGAGCCATGGACTTTAGACGTGCATAGAACACTCACGGAAATCCAAATTAGTACCACATGGATAGACTCCATATAAGTGTTGTTATAAGTACAGTGACTGAGAAGTCTTGAGTAATTCGATATCATGAGAAGAATTTGCTTAGTACCAAGAAACAGTGGATTTGAACAACTGCATGATTAAAGAATTTTGCAAATGCCAACTGCATTTGTTTCCAACATGTATAAAACTGGAATCTTGGGTTCTGCTTCATCATCGCACGATTAAAAAATTAATTAATATTTGATAACGTGCTTCATACCGGAGACCAGTCTCTAAGCATGGGACTGGGACTTGGGTACAGACTTGTGCTGCTCTGCGTTGTCTTGCTTCCATGACAAACAAATTGCCCCGGAGCTATCCTCCCAGTCCTCTCAGGATAAGAAAGCAAGTCATTTATCACTTAGGAACAGTTTTTAAGCTACAATGCATCATTCATTTACAAACTATATAGACTACTTATCATATAGTTAACTCTCATGCCTAACAGTGCAGACTATATAAAAAATACATACAAACAGGACTAAAATTAAAAATGCATGTACAATTAAATAAAACCAACTGGTACGTCCAATATAATGCTCTTTCCTTTGAAGGCCTTCCCACATGCTAGTTGACTCGATTTCTATTGTTTGCAACATAGTGTAGCGAGCAGGTTATTCTACTATCAAATGCAGTTCCTAAATACATGTAATACTATATCTTTACTGACTTATGATTTTCAATTTGCTAATGAACGCTTCCCTTCAAATGCCCCATACACATTATTTTGGTCTTTCCATAATTTGTTGGAACGTTTGCCACAAACTAACCCTGGAGCACACCTAACGAGCTGAGACGATCTTATTCAGAGACACTTTGTCATCCGCAGGCGGCAGTTGGCATTGCTAAAGAAAAATGATGAACATTCTCACTTTCTCCAATGCTCTCAAAAGCTATGTAAATGTAGCACATAATTTACATGGCAGCAGAGCTAACTTTCATCCTTGCTTTAACATCGTGCCCGGTAAAAAGAAAGTTAAACTACCTCACTTTATCTCCCCACATCAAACATCTTTGAGTAAAGAAATGTGAGGAAGTTGAAAAATCTCCCAGTAATAATCCACCATTTCTCCAATTTTTCACACAATTCTGTTCTTTTGAGACAGACGTCCTGGCATGGATAGAAATGGGGAGAGGAACTCTGCACCTTTGGGCATATTTTACTTAATATTTTGATGAAATCCACTCTCTCGATAGGTCTCCCATATTCCAGGTAGAGACTATGGCTCAAATTCATGGAATATTTGCCTGGTTCAAAGTGAATTGCTGAAAAGTTACATTTCACTACCGACACAAACCCTGATTCATGGAACCATGCAAAGTCCGTGCAAAGTCAGCACGTAGTCATTTGTGCAGAGCATAATAACTTTGGCCAGACTTTGCATGGCAAAATACACTTCACCCGGTTCCATGAATCAGGGTTTGTGTCTGCAGTGCAAAGCCACCATTCAGCAGTACAAATTCACTTTGAACCAGGCAAGTATTCAGTGAATTGGGCCCTCAGAGTTTGGGATTGGTTATCTGGAACATATTAGCACCATTTTAGCAATTCCCCACACCTGACCTGCTGCAAATGAGTCTCACACTGCAGGAATGGAAATGGTGAGGCGCTCTTCCCTGATTGCTTTGTTGGTAACTGCTTTGGGGTCATTTCATTTAACGTTTTGCAAAAGACACCCTTCCCTTTCAACGTCTGAGAAGGAAGAGGGAATTACAGATTACAGCAATTAATCTGGTCCGAGCAGGTCCATTCCAGATTATGCCCGATTACAAGTGGAGATAAGATTATTTGTTTTTTAATGCAATTCTTCTGGAAGTACTGCCAATCTTTAATGAATCCCATGGAACCCCTTCTTCAAATTTGCCAAGGAAATGTTATTTTTGATGAAAGCATGTGATAGGATTAAGAACATAAATTGACAGATCCCTCTCACTTCTCAACTCTATAATAATAGTTGTGATTTTTTCCTAATTTACTGGTGTCAGTATATCTACATTTGAGTGATGATGGGCTTAGTTTTGGCTGTTGGGACTGGAACTTGTGACATGAATACTGTCCCCACAGCATATGAAATTGATTTCGTTATTTTTTTTATTTTTTTTTTAGGAATCAGAACATCGGTAACCATTTACATCCTGATACATGGAATTATTTGCGTGAAAAACGTAGATTTGCACACCTATCTGCCCAAAAATCCCTGTTTGAAGTATGGGGATTTTCGGGCAGAAAGGCGTGCAAATCTGCGTTTTTCAGGCAAATAATTCCATGAATCAGGGTGTTAGTCACCATGTCACCGTGTGCTCTTCTTGACTTGCAAGAGAGACTGCCCCAGGCACATTTTTGTAAAGGAGCATCACTTGACTTTCAACACAATTGTATACAATTATCAATAGTGTAGATAATAGCTAATGGTATAATTACTACTTTTCAGTCTATGAGAAATTGTGGGAAGTTTCTGAAAACAAAATGGTTGTTATTTTATAAATTGGAGCAGATTTTCTATGTTGATTGTTGTATGATCCATTGCCTGATGAAGTCACAAAATGTATAGCACCTATGGTTGCCTATTTCTATAGCACTAGTGCATTTTTTCTTATTCTTTAGCGATCAAATGTAGCTGCACATACAAGATGGAGTGCCCAAGCTACATAGATCTGAAATTCTAACGTTATTGGTATACACACACACACATTCATGAGTGTGTGGGTGTACATATCTGTAGAGAAATATATTCATATATATTTTTAGAATATTTTTCTACAGACTCTTATTTATATGAGGTTCTAGTATGTATACTAAAAAAAGATCCATCTAAAATAAGCATGCAGATGAATTGAGATTACAGTATTTCATGTTGAAAAATTTATATTTTTTTTTATCCCAGATGAAATAACAGTTTGGAATTAATTAATATTTTACATAGTTAAAATCAGTTCTTGGAAAAGGTATTTTTATTTTGCCATTTGACTAAATTAATGTAAATGGTCTAGATGTTCACGTTTGGATGTTGATTAGATTCGCATTGTATGTATTAGAGCGAACTTGCCAATCCACAGAGGTAAATCTGTCTTTCATTATGGAAGAAAACTGCAAACTGACATAGGGAATCATGGGATATGTAGTGCATGATTCAGATTTGAGTAGATACTATTTCTAATTATGAGTCTTTCCTTGATGCCTATCAGAATAAGGAATCTACAAGCAATGGTGAAACATTGTGATTTTTTAAAACTATGTATTATCAATAAAATATACCTTTGTTAGAGAAATGTCCATATGATCCCACTCCTATCTTTTTTTTTGCATCTTTTGGTTTACACATATATCATAGTTAAGATAAAACCAATTTCTAATGTTAAAAAAATTAAACTGACTGGACGGAATGGGTTGAAAGTTTGCCAATGCCCAAGTTGAAATTTGGTGTATGTGATCGGAGGGATGTGGACGGCATGAAAGGGAAGAGGCGGGAGGAGGGACCACATGAGAGAGAGCACCCGGTCGAAGGAAGACCACCTGAGACGGGGTACCAACCAGACAAGCTACGAGGTCGGGAGAGCACAGTCCAGATAATTAACAGTCTTGGGACCCCGGGAGACAGCATTAAGAGAGACGTGGACGAAAGGACTACGGCTAACACCGCTTACATGAGTATAGGATACGTGGAAAGAGTTTGTTCCAGCGAACAGAAAAACCAGAACAGAGGCGATTGGGCCGTCCTTCCCGGACAACCGCTGGCTTACCGGGACGGGGTTCCGCTCCGAGTGCAGCATGGACCGTGGCAAGCCGAACGCCTTCACAGGCAGAAGCCGGCTTCCCACGTGGTTCCTTTCACAACACGGTCGAGGCTGTACCCAGTGACATGGAAGGCAGAGACCCGCTTCCGAGTTCACCACCAACACTCACCTTCAGAAAGCATCACAGAGACCTCGAGGGTGCCAGACCTCTTCAAGACGGGGGTTCCTCGCGGGGACCCGGACTTGGCGGGCCAGGCAGGCAACCCTCCTTCAAACCAAGAGAAAGGGGGCGGGGCTTACGGGGATATTTATAGAGAACCAAGCCGAGGTCCGTGCTGATTTGCTACCTAGACCGCAACCCCTATATAAGGTAAAAACAAATGATGGATGGGGTGACTTTTTGCCATTCTCTTCTAGGACTTTGAGAGTGAGAGAGCAGTGCCTGAGACGCTGTGGGCTTACGAGGACTAGCTGCAAGGTCAAGAAGCCACATCCATATTCCAAGAAAAAGAAGAAGCATTCTTGAACTTTTTGTTCCTTTTTTGAATTCCTGTATCCTGAATAAAGGTTTTACTTAAGTTCCACTCCTGGCTGCCTGTCCCTCATTCACAAAACTGGTGGCAGTGGTGGGATGTCACAGTACGCCATGGAAGGAATCATTAAAACCCTGGCAGAAGGACAGCAGCAACTTCAGCAGATCATACAGGTCCAGTCACATCAGGTGCAGACTGACCGCCAAACCATCCAACAAACCCTTCAGTTGCATGCAGCAAACCAAGATGCACTAAAGAAAATGACGGAGGCTGTGGTAACCAGTAGAGGCAATCTGATGGCTCGTACAGTTGTGTTACAAAAATACCAAACCGGTGAAGACCCCAGTTACTTCTTCACCAATTTCGAAAGAGTGGCACGCAATGCACAATGGCCCATGGAGAAGTGGGGTCACTTCATTGCACCCTTGCTGACCGGCAGCATGCAAGGAGCATACCAAGCGGCCAACCCAGCGGGGGACACTGCATACTCAGACATCAAGAGAGCCATACTTGAATGTATGGGAATGGATGATGAGTCATACCGGATCCGCCTGAGGGATGCTAAACTAAAGACGGGGGAGATACCTCGTCAGCTGTATTATCGGATCCACGACTTGACGGAAAAGTGGCTGAAGCCTTCCAGCAGCAGCATTCAGGAGATGGTGGACAAGATTAAGCTGGAACAGTTCACAGAGGCACTTCCCTCAGCGATGCAGAGATGGGTGAGGCAACACCACCGGCCCACACTTACCGAAGCCATCGACATCGCTTCTGCCTTTCAGAAAGCAGGTTCAGTCCGAGCATCCATGGTTGACCCCTTTTCCAGAACCGCAGCGATGAAACCACAAGGAACGGTTGAACAAAGGCCGGCACGAGGGGAAGCCAAAAACATAACATGGCCCACCGTAACCAGACAGCCCCAATGCTTTGATTGTGGTGGATGGGGCCATATAGCAAGGTTTTGTCCAAAGAAACCTAAACCAGCGAAGCCCATGGAAATCGGGTTCGTTCAAGGAAAGGAATACCGGAGGAGTCGTGAACCGTACTTGCTAGATATCCGGGTGGACAGAACTACCCAGAAGGCTCTGGTGGACAGCGGAAGCGAACAGACCGCAGTCAGACCAGAAGTAAGTGGGGAGAAGGTCGGGCTGGATATTCCGATACCTATAAAATGCGTGCATGACGACACTGTTTCCTATCCTTCTAAGGTAGTTAACATAGAAGTAAAAGGGGTGGAGTCCAGAATGAAGGTTGCCATCATGCCCCACCTGCCAACCCCGGTTCTCCTAGGAACTGATCTCCCCTCTTTTCCCGAATGTGTAAGGGACACAGAGTGGTTGCAAACAGCCCCTTTTTCCTGGATGGACATAAGGCCTCCCATCCCAAAACCCCCCAAGAAAAGCCGAAGCGAAGTAAGAAGGGAAAAGATAAAGTGGGAAAAAGAAAAGAAGTTTGCGGGGGTCATAGAATGGTTACCCGATGACAAACAACCTACATTTCGAGTTGAACTGGCCTTAGATCCTACCCTAAAAACCGCTTGGAACCATGCCATTGAATACCCAGAGAAGGGAACAGCATATCCTTGGTTCCAATCATCGAAGGGATTGATATATCGGATAACCAAGGACAAGGCTGATCGGGAACTGGAACAACTGTTGGTACCCCAAAGTTTCAGACCCACCGTCCTGAAGCTAGCACATGACGCTACCACAGGAGGACATTTGGCGAGGGAAAAAACGCAGTATAAGGTGCTGAAAAGGTTTTATTGGCCCGAGGTGTTCCGGGACGTGACCAAGTATTGTGAGGAATGTGAGGTTTGCCAGAAAACCAATCCCAGGTTACCACCGAAGGCCCCGCTACAACCATTACCTTTGATAAAAGAGCCATTTTGCCGGATAGGAATGGACATAGTGGGACCATTAGCACCCAACAGCCACGGATATCAGTACATCCTAGTCATCGTAGACTACGCAACACGATACCCCGAGGCTTTCCCCATGAAGGGAACAAGCGCCACACAGGTCTGTAATTTGTTAGTCCCTTTCTTTTGTCGAGTGGGACTCCCAGACGAGATACTGACCGACCAGGGGCGGAATTTCATATCCGGGGTAATGCGGAGAGTCTGCCAACAGCTGAACATAAAACAGATCCGTACCACCGTCTATCATCCACAGACGGATGGGTTGGTAGAACGTTATAACAAGACTATCAAACAAATGTTAAAAAAGGCAACTGAGCCCATGGGCACTAACTGGGACCCGGTATTACCCTGTGTACTCATAGTGTTACGTGATACCCCACAATCGTCCACCGGGTTCTCCCATTTTGAGTTGTTGTTTGGTCACAAACCACGAACAGTACTTGATCTAGCACGCAGCGAATGGGAAAACCAAGAGGAAAAAACCCAACTCACAGATTATGTGATTAATCTTCAGGATACTCTAACACACATGAGAGAGCTGGCTAGGGAGAACCTGAGCCGGTCACAACGGACACAAGAAAAATATTACAACTGCAACACCCGAGTAAGGTCCTTTCAGAAAGGCGACAAAGTACTGGTACTATTGCCCACGTCTTACAATAAGATGGTGGCCCAATGGAGGGGTCCCTATACCGTACTGGATGTACTCGGGCCGGTCAACTACTTGATAGAACAACCAGACCGAAAAGAGAAAACCAAGAACTATCACATCAACCTACTGAAAGCTTGGAAAGAACCAAGCACAGCTGCAAGCGGAATGAATGTAATGTGTCCCGATACACCAGACAGTAGTTCCGAGGTCTCCGCCCTGCAGGCAGTGCAATGGGGACCGAACCTGTCGGAAAAAGAAAAAACGGAACTCCTAGAAGTCCTTAACCCTCTAAGAGAGGTCTTCTCATTCTTTCCAGGCAGAACTTCACTAGTAGAACGCCGAATTGAGACCCTACCGAACCAGTTCGTCCGGTTAAGACCCTACCGACTTCCTGAGGCTAAAAGAGCACTGGTGCAAGCTGAAGTCGAAGAAATGCTGAAACTGGGAATAATCAAAAGATCGACAAGTCATTGGTCTTCCCCGATAGTCCTGGTGCCCAAACCTGATGGCACGACTCGATTTTGTATGGACTATCGGAAACTTAATGAGATCTCAACCTATCAGGCTTACCCCATGCCTCCGATAGACGAGTTACTGGAACGACTTGGAGCCGCCCAGTACCTAACCACCATAGACCTTATGAAGGGATACTGGCAGATACCCTTACGGGAAGAAGATAAGATTAAAACTGCTTTCTCTACCCCGTCAGGGTTGTACCAGTTCACAGTTTTACCATTTGGTCTCCCTGGGGCTCCTGCTACGTTCCAAGCATTGATGAATCAAGTACTGATGTCACACAATGAATACACCTCAGCCTACTTAGACGACATTATAGTGTTCCGCAAGAGCTGGGAAGAACACCTTGAACATCTTGGAAGAGTTATAAAAGAACTGGAGAGGGCCGGACTGAAAATCAACCCAAGGAAAACAACCATCGGGGCCCAACAGACACGTTACCTAGGTCATTTAGTAGGCATGGGAAAGATCCGGCCCCAACTTGACAAAGTCGAAGCCATTCAGAAATTACCCATGCCTAGCAATCACAAACAAATACAGGCTTATTTGGGGTTTGTGGGTTACTACAGAATATTTATACCCATGGTTTCCTCAGTGGCAGCCCCCCTGATAGAGTCCTTGAAAAGCACCTATAAGAAGGACGTTTGTTCCGATCCTGACGCAGTCAGGGCATTTAACCATCTGAAGAATTCAATCTCAGCCTTACGTGTCCTATGTTGTCCAGACTTCAATAAAGAATTCTTCCTACAGACTGATGCGTCTGGTTCTGGTTTAGGCGCGGTGCTCTCACAAGGAACAGAGGAGGATCTGTATCCCATCGCCTTTATCAGCCGTAAACTGCTTCCCCACGAAGAGCCATACTCAACGGTAGAAAAAGAGTGTTTAGCGATCAAGTGGGCAATCGAATCTCTGAGATACCATCTCCTGGGTCGAACATTTACTGTATTTACTGACCATGCGCCTTTACAGTGGTTGGCCTTACGGAAAGATTTGAATCAGCGTGTGCTAAAATGGTTCCTCACTCTACAAGAATATTGCTTTAAAACGTTACACAAGCCCGCATCCTTCCAGGTGGTTCCGGACTACCTCTCCAGGAGCCTTGATCGGCCCGAGTGGCTCGATTCCTAGGGGGGAGTATGTGATCGGAGGGATGTGGACGGCATGAAAGGGAAGAGGCGAGAGGAGGGACCACATGAGAGAGAGCTCCCGGTCGAAGGAAGACCACCTGAGAGGAGGTGCCAACCAGCCAAGCTACGAGGTCGGGAGAGCACAGTCCAGATAATTAACAGTCTTGGAACCCCGGAAGACAGCATTAAGAGAGACGTGGACGAAAGGACTACGGCTGACACTGCTTACATGAGTATAGGATACGTGGAAAGAGTTTGTTCCAGCGAACAGAAAAAACAGAACGGAGGCGATTGGGCCGTCCTTCCCGGACAACCGCTGGCTTACCGGGGCAGGGTTCCGCTCCGAGTGCAGCATGGACCGTGGCAAGCCGAACGCCTTCACAGGCAGAAGCCGGCTTCCCACGCGGTTCCTTTCACAACACGGTCGAGGCCGTACCCAGTGACATGGAAGGTAGAGACCCGCTTCCGAGTTCACCGCCAACACTCACCTTCAGAAAGCATCACAGAGACCTCGAGGGTGCCAGACCTCTTCAAGACGGGGGTTCCTCGCGGGGACCCGGACTTGGCGGGCTGGGCAGGCAACCCTCCTTCAAACCAAGAGAAAGGGGGCGGGGCTTACGGGGATATTTATAGAGAACCAAGCCATGTCCGTGCTGATTGGCTACCTAGACCTCAACCCCTATATAAGGTAAAAACAAATGATGGACGGGGTGTCTTTTTGCCATTCTCTTCTAGGACTTCGAGAGAGAGAGAGCTGTACCTGAGACGCTGTGGGCTTACGAGGACTAGCTACAAGGTCGAGAAGCCACATCTATATTCCAAGAAAAAGAAGAAGCATTCTTGAACTTTTTGTTCCTTTTTTGAATTCTTGTATCCTGAATAAAGGTTTTACTTAAGTTCCACTCCTGGCTGCCTGTCCCTCATTCACGGGGTAAAATGTGTGCACAGGTTAAAAAATAAAAAGGCTTATCAGGGCCTTCTCCTATTCATTTCCTCATATAGAATGAGATTTACCTATTGAACACCTCTAGCATGAAAACCACATGACGAATTTGCACTAAACAATAAAAAACTTGTTGAACAGAAAAAAAGCCGATCAGATATTCCTTTTTGTGGTTTAGTGTACATCCGGCTAGTAGTTTTTTGTTTTTATAATTCAAGTGAGAAGGGATGTCAAGTCCAAAAAAACGTATATCTCCCGTGGTGAATAACAGTATAGAGGGTTTTCGAAAATGAAAAGCCAACATTTTCTTTAGTCTTGGTGCGAGGATTTAAAGGGGGGGAAGAAAAAGGTGAGTTTGATATTTTGGGTAGATTGAAAGAAAACTTAAACTCAGAGCATTTTCATCTTGTCACAGGAATATCAAGAACAAATCGAGGGATGTGTGTGGGAATTCGAAAAATAATTGTTTCGGGAGAATGGATTGTGGAATAGGATTAGAGGAGAGGGACAGTAGGAAGAAAGGCAGCAAAGGACAATTAGGTGGAAGCTGATGTGTAGGTACATAGTGAGGGGATGCACCACTGATGTACATTTTGTAAGAATGTTGATACATTTTAAAACCGGTACTTTTCCCGCTATGTAGAGTGTCAACCAATAAAACAGGACAATTCCAAGGTTAATTATCACAGAGATGCGGGTGGGGAAAGAGAAACATTGACAAAGGTTGTCTTTACTTGTTTTACACATTGAGTACAAAAGGGAAATATTAACAATATTTTTGATGTCTGTGTAACCCGGCTTTTGCACTTTGCAGTGCAAAGGACACAAATTGCTCAGAAGTTTTGTTTGAAAATAAGAGCAAATATAGTTTTATTTTGTGCAATTTGTGGGGGTAAATTAAGGTTTGGTTGATTATTATATTTTTTAACTGTTTAGGGTGGTTCTTAAAGGAACGTTTATGGGATTATGAAGTAAGGGTAGGAAAACCTTGGAGGAGAGAACATTTAGTAAGCAACATTTAAAGGTAGCATAACATGGTGGTTTGTGTTTACATTTTTTTACATAAAGAACAGCATCGAAAAACATAAAAGGGTGGTGAAAATCGGCACTTAAAAAATTAACAATGGAACTTTCGCTGATGGTTGTGCATTGCAATGGCCCAGTTGTCAAAGGTGGCACAACTCAAGGTGATACGACTGTAGCACAAGAGACGGAGCCCCATTCATTTACATACAGCCATAGGAAGACTCTGTGCAGTAGGTTAAAAAGGCCACACTGATGAACGAGAAACTGCTCTTGCAGGACTGGCTAGCCCTGGTTGGGACAATACAGGAGTCGCTGCTGGTATCGATGTGGATGGCAAGCAGAAGATGAGGCAGCATGTGGTGCTGAATATGAAGTGGACCGAACAGTATATCCATATGCCTTTTTCTTCTGGGCATGATGAGCCTGGAGATGAGGCTCATAAACCACATCCCAATGCTCCCAGATGGAGGGCTGGATTAGGGATGAGGTACCCAAGCTTTGGGATTCTGCAGGTGAAGGGCCCAGCCACAGTACCTTGCAGAAGAAGGTGCATCTCACTGCCTCCTTTTCCCTTAGGCACTGGTGCTCTGGCACCAAAGACTATAATCAGCTATCGAAAGGCTGCATTGACATGTTGGCATTTTTCTGAAAGGACTGGCAGAGGGGACCCAAATAACCCAGTGCTCCTATCTCATGGTAGCCTGCTGCACTTCGTCATCTCTGGAGCTGTCAGAGGATGACACCCTATTCTGCTGTACCACCATGTTGTTCAATGAGGGAAGTAGGGAGAACAATGTAAATCAAAAAGAACAAAGAGAAAGACAATGCTAGCAAAAAAAACATACCAAAATTATAAAAATAGACTACACAAGCAATACGCCACACAATGGATAGTAGGGGAATGACAAAGGGTAATGAGGGTATGAACGCTGCTTTCAAGGACTTTGGGTCTATGAATACCTAAAAGCTACTCAATCTCCTGAAATTTGAGGAGTAATGATAAAGGCATGTTCAAAGCCCCGGATTCTCACAATGACACGAGCAAGCAAATTAGGCTCCAGCGTTTGATCTCGCAATACCTAGACATTTTCTCTGAGGCCCCGAAAAAGTGACAAATAATTTGATTTGCCTTTTTTATATTTGATTTGGTTGCCTCATGTGACTGAAATATTTTTTGCTTCTACGGGTCCAAGCCATTGGGATGTTGAATGTTTCTGGAAGTTATCAAGTAACCAGGTTGCAATTGTTCTTGTGAAAACTGTGAGAGTTATACTGTAGAAAATTGTTCTGCAGCCTATAGAAAGTTTCCTTTGTGTTATTTGACCATGATTACAGTTGCTTCTGTTCCTCCGGGACTGACTGGTCATTTTTGATGTGGTCGTAAATGTTGTTGTGAAATTGTCTTTTGCTAAGAGAATCTCTCACACATATCAAATTGTATTGTATCACGTGACAGGAGTCATGGCCACTTAGATGTGAAGTATTTGGGAAAAAATATTTTCCTGCAGAAACTGCGACACCTATACAGCCAAAAAAGTTCACAAGTCCTTAAAAACGTTTTTTTGTTAATTTGGTCTTCATTACATTCGATTTGGTAGGCCGAGGAGTGAAGTGTAATTTTGCATTTCTCATGCATATAAAATCTTGTGAGATCACGTGATGGGACTTGTAGCCAATCAGATGTCATTACATTCACTTCTGTTGCTGTTGAAATGTAATTTTACATGTGGGTTAAAACATGATTGTAGATGTTTCTATTGCTGTGGGAATATCTCTCACATACCAATCGTGCGGTACCAATTCATGGGACTCGTTGCCAACCACATGTCAAGTGTTTGTGAGCACTTCTGTTCCTGTGGAAATTAGGACAGTTGTACAGCAGAACAATGTTCTGTTGCCTTTCATTGCATTAGCTTCTGTTGTCCAAGCACTAAATTGTAATGTTACATGTGGTTGTGGAATTGTGTATTGCCACAGGAATTTAATGGGAATATGAAATCTCAAGGCATCGCGTGATGGGACTCATAGCCAATCATACGCTGAGTAGTTTGGCTTCTGTCCCCACAGAAATGGGGAGAGTTATGAAGCAGAACAATGCTATTGGGCTAGATAGTGTCCTTTCATTTATTGTACCTTAATTACATTCACTTCTGTTGCCCCAGGACTGAATTGTTATTTTGCATGCAGTCAAAAATATTATATTGAAATTGTCTATTGCCCACACATTTCTCGCCATAGTAAATCTTGCAGTATTGTGTAACAGGTCTCGTTGCCAACCAGATAACGAGTATTTGAGTACACTTCTGTTTCCACGGAAATGGTGAACGTTCACATCACAAACATGTTCTGAGGGCTACAAAAGTGTAATTTCTATGTTTTGTGTTCACAATGTTGCGGTGCAATTAAATATTGAATCTCTTGCACCTGCAAACTCCATTTTCTGTGGTAATGAAAAAAAACGTGTATTGACATTATTAGCCACTTAGATGCCCAATACATTAGAAACAAGTATCGTGTTCATCATTTGAAAATATATAGTTAGTAAATGTAAATTGATGCTCAGAAGGAATGTCTCTGGATAATATACCTTTTCAGTGGACAAAATACAAAAACATGGGTTGGATGTGAAGTAAATTGGAGTGTTTTATAGGTGCAAGGGTAAAATAGAACATGTAGTTATGAAAAACCCCTTTTTATGGAGTTAATGTGGTCAGGTTTAATTCTACAAAATGCTTGAACTTCAGTACTCGCATTTGAAGCAAGTCCACTTTAACTTTGTTCCCCCTGTCGAGTAGGTTATGACCACAATGTTGACATCAGAGATTGCATCACTGACAACATCCCTGATGACATCCCTAATGATATCACTGATGGTGTCAATAATGACATCATGCACATCATTGATGAGATCAATAATTACATCGTATATGCTATTTCTGATTATATAAATTAGAACTGTTTTGTTGCTTACTTTTCATACATGTTTTAATGTATTGCACTTAACAGTAATCACAACATGACATTAAACAAAACAGTCATGCACACGTATTTTATGATTACGTGTGGAGAATTAATGTGTAGTACTTTTCAAAAAATAAGTAACAGTACACAAATGGTTTGAATTTTACATGTAATGTTATAAAAATGTTTGGAATTTTATGCATTACTAGATACTTAGAATACTTAATTGCTGGGAAAGCACCTGATCCATTTCAGGTATTTTAAAGATAATATAATAAGGAGGTGAATGTAACGCTCACCTGATTCCCGTAGAGGCGCAGGTCTTGACTGGGCGTATACCGTATCTTCAAAGGTGATGTGTAACACACGGCTGGCTCTTTGGGCTGGACCTCTGTGCACTGTATGTTTGACTCGAAGGGTAAGATGTCTGCAGATAGAAAATATGGGATTAATGAACTGGGTTATTGAATGTCTCTCTCTTCTTCCCTTTCTCTTCTCCTGTAGAACCCCGAAGGTTAACGCTCTCACCTTAGGTAAGTGAACGCCGTGCTCTCCATCTGCCTCGGGGCAGGGTGCTGTAACCAGTTTCTTCACTGGATAAGGGGAGCAGGCCTCTTGACTTCAGAGGACTGCTGTCCGTCGTTTACTGCACGAACGGTAAGTTTCGAGTAATTCTAATGTCTTTAAAGTCTTTAGTAATGATGTCTCTTGTTTTGCAGGGTTCCGGCGATGGTGGATGACGGGCTGAAGTGAGTTGAAGATGGAGCCCGTGTGATGAATAGAAGTGCCTGGAAGCACGTAAGTAAGCGCTTGTTGCCTGCTTCACGATGCGCTCTAACTGTCTTTTTATTTTGCAGGTACAAGTTCGGAGCGGCTGCAGGGTGCCGGAATACCCACTGGGTTAGATGTGGAAAGGAGTAATGGCACGTGAGTATTAAAGTTCCCCAATGTCTTTAAACGCACCTTGTTTTGTCTTTCAGATGCGGGATGCAGCGCCGAAGGCCTCCGGAGCGTGCAAAGAGTTGGTAAGCTTTTGTCTTTCAGATGCCGGAATGCAGTGTGAAGACCTCCGGAGCGCACGAAGAGTAGGTAAGCCTTTGTCTTTCAGAATGCAGCGCGAGGCGTTGGTGACAGCTGATGGCCCAGGTAAGTGAAGAGCTGTCACTGAAGACCGTAATGCTGACCTGTTCTTTCTTGTCTTTATAGATGTTGCTGAAGACTGGATTCAGGATGGTAAGCCTTTTTCCTTAGGCCCAGGATCAGATGCAGAAGACACGATGAGCGTTCCGCTGCAGAGGATGCAGAATAACGCAAAGCAAGATTCATCCATCGGGTGTGGTTTAAATAGCCTCCTGTAGTGCTTAGGTGTCTCCTTCCACAGCCACGCCTAGGTAAGAAAAGAGTTCCTGCTTTCCAGAAGAGTTCCAGTGTTCTGAACCTAGGGAGTGGCTCCTGCCCCACCCAACAGGAAAAGTAGTTCCAAACAGAAGAGGATCAGAGGCTCAACTGACAGGCAAGTAAGCAGCATGGTCTGCTGCAGGTAAGTCCACCCAAGCATTATGAGCCCGGCGCTTCCAGCGCTGGGACTGGGCATATTTATGAGCCTGGTGCCACTGGCGCCAGGACTGGGTCCAAAAGGTCCCAATTGGGACTGGTTGGCACTCGGAACCTGGGTTATGAATCTGCTTCCAAGGGAGTTGGGAAAACCCTGACCTTTTGGAAGCAGAGATCATGACAGTACCCCCCCTCAAGGCCCCTCCCAAACCGGGCTTCTCCGGGGGTTTTGGCTTGTCAGGAAATGTTCGGTGAAATCTTTTGATTAGGCGAGGAGCGTGGACATATTCAGCAGGTTCCCAGGATCTCTCTTGGGGGCCATAGCCTTTCCAGTCAATTAGGTAAAATAGTTTAGATTTGGAGATCTTGGAGTCCAGAATGCTTTTGACTTCAAACTCGAGTTCCCCATCAACTAGGATAGGTTTTGGAGATTTAGTTAGTCGGGTTTGAGGTTCCACGGGTTTTAATAGAGAGACGTGGAAGACCGGATGTATCTTCATGTGCGGGGGCAAGTCCAACTTGACCGCTACTGGGTTTACTATGGTAGTGATGGAATAGGGACCAAGGTATCTTGGGTTGAATGTGCGTGGCCCTTTTAGAGGTAGATATTTGGTGGATAACCAGACTTGATCCCCTACTTGATATTGAGGGGCTTCCTTCCGATGTTGATCTGCTCCTTTCTTGTATTGTTCTTTAGCCCTTTGAAGGTGAGAAACAGCTTCCTTAAAGGCTTGGGTGATTGTAGAATGCAGGTAGTCTACTGCTGGTGTTTCAAGATCTTGGAGGGGATCCAACTCCGAGGTTCGAGGGTGACTGCCGTACAAAAGAAAAAACGGGGTTTTCCCAGTTCCCGAATGGACAGAGTTATTGTAGGCATATTCGGCTATCCAAAGGATGTCTTTCCAAGTTTTTTCAGTTTGTTGCAGCATGCAGCGTAAATACTGTTCCAGAGTTTGATTGGTCCTCTCGGTTTGTCCGTTGGTCTGAGGGTGGTGACTGGTCGATAGTCTCACATCAATTTGAGCCGACCGACAGCAACTTCGCCAAAAATGAGAAATAAATTGACTACCTCGATCCGAAATTAGAACCGAAGGAAAACCGTGCAGTCGGACGAAGTTTTCGAGAAATTCTCGGGCCAGAGTTGCTGCTGTTGGCAAGCCTTTGAGCGGAATGAAATGCGCCATCTTGGAGAATAAGTCCACGATTACTAGAATCGTATTGTATCCGGAGCATGGAGGTAGATCGGTGATGAAGTCCATAGAAAGCGTATGCCAAGGGCGAGGTGGGATGTCAATAGGGCGTAAGAGGCCTGCTGGTCTTTCCCTTTGACTCTTGTTTTGGGCGCATACTCCTCAGGACATTATAAAGTCTCTGATATCTTTTTTCCAAGACGGCCACCAGAAGTAGCGCTTGATCTTTTCCGAGGTCTTGGCTATACCGGGATGTCCTTCCATTAAAGAATCGTGATAACAAGAGATTACTTCTTTCTGTAAATCTGTGCTGGGTAGGTATAATCGTTCTTGGAAATACAATAAGTTGTCCTTTACTGCAAAGTCCTTTCCTTGCAGATGCCAATTCTGTATGTCTGCTGGAGTTACAAGTTGCCTGGCTTTATCCTTAACTTCCTCTATGGATTGTGTGGCGATTACACCCAGAATTCTTTGTTCGGGAATGATTGGTACAGGTTTAGGGTTGATCAAGTGTTCTTCCACTCCCATCCGAGAAAGGGCATCAGCTTTACCGTTTTTTGTACCAGGTCGATAGGTAATTATGAAGTCAAACTCGGCAAAGAATAATGCCCAACGGAGTTGTCTAGAGGATTGGGCTTTTGCGGTTTTCAAATATTGCAGGTTTCGATGATCCGTAATCACAGTAACGGTATGTCGGGCCCCCAGCAGATAATGCCGCCAAGCCTTAAAGGCAGACTTGATAGCCAGAAGTTCCTTGTCAGTAATCGTGTAATTGATTTCAGGAGGCGAGAATTTGCGGGACCAAAATGCCACGGGATGCAACTGATTGGTTACCGGGTCCTTTTGTGATAGAACTGCCCCCATGGCAAGGCTTGAAGCATCAGTTTCCACGATGTAGGGGAGTTCGGGGCGAGGGTGTTTTAAGATTGGTGCAGAGATAAATTTAGTCTTCAAATCCTGGAAAGCTTGTTCCGCCTCGGTAGACCATTCAAAACGTTTGTTTTTCTTTAACAAGGCAGTGATGGGCTGGACTATTCGAGAGAATTCGGGGATTAACCTGCGGTAAAAGTTAATGAAGCCTAACATGCTTTGCACACCTTTTACGGAGGATGGTGATGGCCATTTGAGAACTGCATCGACCTTCTTTGAATCCATACGCACTCCGCCAGGTGATAATATGAATCCCAAGAATTCAACTTCAGTCACGTTGAAAACACATTTTTCCAACTTAGCGAAAGGTTTGTGTTGACGCAATCTTTCGAGGACCATTTTCACGTGTTTCCGATGTTCAGATTCCGATGAAGAATAAACGAGGATGTCGTCAATGTAAACAACAACACACACATCTATGAGCTCTCTGAGGACATCGTTCATAAAATATTGAAAGGCGGCCGGGGCATTGCAAAGTCCGAAGGGCATGACCTGATATTCAAATAGCCCATACTTGGTGCAGAAGGCCGTCTTCCATTCATCGCCCTCTTTTACTCGTACCAAGTGGTAAGCTCCTCTAAGATCCAGCTTTGTATATGTGCATGCTTTTCTGACTTGGTCCAGGAGTTCAGGGATCAAAGGTAACGGATATCTATTCTTAACGGTGATCTGGTTCAGGGAGCGATAATCTATACAAGTTCTAAGGTCTCCTTCCTTTTTTGGAACGAAGAACAAAGCTGAAGAAGCAGGGGACTTGGAAGGACGAATAAACCCATTTGCCAGGTATTGATCCAGGTATTGTCGAAGGTGAAGGTTCTCAGGCTCGGTGAGGGCATAAATTCTACTACAAGGAGGAGTAGATCCAGGTATCAGGTCTATCTGGCAGTCATAAGACCTATGAGGAGGTAGAGAGTTAGCCTGATCCTTCCGGAAAACATCTTGGTATTCTAGGTATTCGGGAGGTAACTGGGGAGTCTCTGAAGAAATTGCTGCCAGTGCAACACCAGGTGGAGGGTGACAAGTAGAGACACATTCTGGAAACTGGCCCGTTCTTGCTCGCCAATCGATCAGAGGATTGTGTTTCTCTAACCAAGGTATTCCTAGAATAATCTGAAACTGAGGGGCCTTGATCACATCGAACACGATCTTCTCATGGTGTCCATCTTGACTTATTAGCGTCACTTCTTGAGTGGTATGCGTTACTGGCCCAGAGGCTATCTCCGTACCATCGACCGTAGTAATGACGTCCCTTACAGCCTTGGGACAAAGAGTTAGATTCATCCTCAAAACCATTTCATGATCCACATAATTGCCGATGGCACCGCTGTTGACGTAAGCTTCAATTGCATGTAATCGATCCGGATTATCAGGGCTAATGAGGACCATAGGTATCACGAAATGCGAGGTCACGGAACTGGTTTTCACGCTCGGCAAGAGGACCTCTATTCTTGTCGGGCGAGGTCGTTTCCCTGCTCAGAGTTTGTAACTTTGGTAACTGCAGCTCCTACTGCCTTCTTAGCAGGTTTCACCGGACAGTCTCGAAGAAAGTGCCCTGAGTTTCCGCAATAGAGGCATAATTGCAACTGTTTTCTCCTTTCCCGCTCCTTTTGTGTTAGAGGACCTTTCAGACCCCCTATTTGCATGGGTTCCCCGGAGTCTACTCCTTTGGAAGGAGTTGGCGGTTTGGAAAATACTCGAGCATCAAACTTGGAACGATCGGCCTTCCTGTTTTGCAGTCTGTGATCTATTTGAACGACTAAGTCTATATAGTCCGAACAATCTTGTGGAGGATTCACTACTTGGGCTAACACATCTTTGAGCTCTTTACGTAGACCTCTATAAAACAGCGTAATCCTTTTGTCCTCAGGCCATTGAGTTCCCACTATCAGTCTGTTGAAAGACGCAATATAAGCCAAAAGGTCTTGATTACCTTGTCGCAACGAAAGAAGCTCATTGTCCAAGGCCTGCCCCTGTGAATGTCTTGCGAACAGTTTTTCCATACTGAGCTGAAAAGCTTGAAAATCATGGAGGACCGGATCATCTTGATTTACTAGAGGGATCGACCAGTCTGCCGCATTGCCACCAAGGTACGAAAGCACAAAAGCTACTTTAGCTTGATCAGTTGGAAAGGCTGCTGGCCGGCATAAGAAATGCAACCGGCACTGATTGATAAATACTGCAAACCTCTTTGGGTCACCAGAAAATCATTCGGGTCGAGCCAGAGGTACATTCCCAGGTAGGTTGATCTGCACTGGATTCATAGAGGATGTAGAAGGAAGATTTCCCCCAGATGCGGGTAACAGGGTCTGTCCGGCTTGTGACTGTAGCAATTGTCTAGCGAGATCATCTGTTCGCTCCTTGGAAATAATCAGTTCCCTTCTTAGAGCGTTCGTTTCCTGATGGGCTGCATGCACTTCTGCCCTTAGTTCCCCAAGTAACTGGGCTAGTTGGTCGGTATCCGAGGTTTCCATAGCGCCTGGACGGGAGTTTTGTGGTAGGCTTTGCGTTCTGTAACGCTCACCTGATTCCCGTAGTGGCGCCGGTCTTGACTGGGCGTATACCATATCTTCAAAGGTGATGTGTAACACACGGCTGGCTCTTTGGGCTGGACCTCTGTGCACTGTATGTTTGACTCGAAGGGTAAGATGTCTGCAGATAGAAAATATGGGATTAATGAACTGGGTTATTGAATGTCTCTCTCTTCTTCCCTTTCTCTTCTCCTGTAGAACCCCGAAGGTTAACGCTCTCACCTTAGGTAAGTGAACGCCGTGCTCTCCATCTGCCTCGGGGCAGGGTGCTGTAACCAGTTTCTTCACTGGATAAGGGGAGCAGGCCTCTTGACTTCAGAGGACTGCTGTCCGTCGTTTACTGCACGAACGGTAAGTTTCGAGTAATTCTAATGTCTTTAAAGTCTTTAGTAATGATGTCTCTTGTTTTGCAGGGTTCCGGCGATGGTGGATGACGGGCTGAAGTGAGTTGAAGATGGAGCCCGTGTGATGAATAGAAGTGCCTGGAAGCACGTAAGTAAGCGCTTGTTGCCTGCTTCACGATGCGCTCTAACTGTCTTTTTATTTTGCAGGTACAAGTTCGGAGCGGCTGCAGGGTGCCGGAATACCCACTGGGTTAGATGTGGAAAGGAGTAATGGCACGTGAGTATTAAAGTTCCCCAATGTCTTTAAACGCACCTTGTTTTGTCTTTCAGATGCGGGATGCAGCGCCGAAGGCCTCCGGAGCGTGCGAAGAGTTGGTAAGCTTTTGTCTTTCAGATGCCGGAATGCAGTGTGAAGACCTCCGGAGCGCACGAAGAGTAGGTAAGCCTTTGTCTTTCAGAATGCAGCGCGAGGCGTTGGTGACAGCTGATGGCCCAGGTAAGTGAAGAGCTGTCACTGAAGACCGTAATGCTGACCTGTTCTTTCTTGTCTTTATAGATGTTGCTGAAGACTGGATTCAGGATGGTAAGCCTTTTTCCTTAGGCCCAGGATCAGATGCAGAAGACACGATGAGCGTTCCGCTGCAGAGGATGCAGAATAACGCAAAGCAAGATTCATCCATCGGGTGTGGTTTAAATAGCCTCCTGTAGTGCTTAGGTGTCTCCTTCCACAGCCACGCCTAGGTAAGAAAAGAGTTCCTGCTTTCCAGAAGAGTTCCAGTGTTCTGAACCTAGGGAGTGGCTCCTGCCCCACCCAACAGGAAAAGTAGTTCCAAACAGAAGAGGATCAGAGGCTCAACTGGCAGGCAAGTAAGCAGCATGGTCTGCTGCAGGTAAGTCCACCCAAGCATTATGAGCCCGGCGCTTCCAGCGCTGGGACTGGGCATATTTATGAGCCTGGTGCCACTGGCGCCAGGACTGGGTCCAAAAGGTCCCAATTGGGACTGGTTGGCACTCGGAACCTGGGTTATGAATCTGCTTCCAAGGGAGTTGGGAAAACCCTGACCTTTTGGAAGCAGAGATCATGACAGTACCCCCCCTCAAGGCCCCTCCCAAACCGGGCTTCTCCAGGGGTTTTGGCTTGTCAGGAAATGTTCGGTGAAATCTTTTGATTAGGCGAGGAGCGTGGACATATTCAGCAGGTTCCCAGGATCTCTCTTGGGGGCCGTAGCCTTTCCAGTCAATTAGGTAAAATAGTTTAGATTTGGAGATCTTGGAGTCCAGAATGCTTTTGACTTCAAACTCGAGTTCCCCATCAACTAGGATAGGTTTTGGAGATTTAGTTAGTCGGGTTTGAGGTTCCACGGGTTTTAATAGAGAGACGTGGAAGACCGGATGTATCTTCATGTGCGGGGGCAAGTCCAACTTGACCGCTACTGGGTTTACTATGGTAGTGATGGAATAGGGACCAAGGTATCTTGGGTTGAATGTGCGTGGCCCTTTTAGAGGTAGATATTTGGTGGATAACCAGACTTGATCCCCTACTTGATATTGAGGGGCTTCCTTCCGATGTTGATCTGCTCCTTTCTTGTATTGTTCTTTAGCCCTTTGAAGGTGAGAAACAGCTTCCTTAAAGGCTTGGGTGATTGTAGAATGCAGGTAGTCTACTGCTGGTGTTTCAAGATCTTGGAGGGGATCCAACTCCGAGGTTCGAGGGTGACTGCCGTACAAAAGAAAAAACGGGGTTTTCCCAGTTCCCGAATGGACAGAGTTATTGTAGGCATATTCGGCTATCCAAAGGATGTCTTTCCAAGTTTTTTCAGTTTGTTGCAGCATGCAGCGTAAATACTGTTCCAGAGTTTGATTGGTCCTCTCGGTTTGTCCGTTGGTCTGAGGGTGGTGACTGGTCGATAGTCTCACATCAATTTGAGCCGACCGACAGCAACTTTGCCAAAAATGAGAAATAAATTGACTACCTCTATCCGAAATTAGAACCGAAGGAAAACCGTGCAGTCGGACGATGTTTTCGAGAAATTCTCGGGCCAGAGTTGCTGCTGTTGGCAAGCCTTTGAGCAGAATGAAATGCGCCATCTTGGAGAATAAGTCCACGATTACTAGAATCGTATTGTATCCGGAACATGGAGGTAGATCGGTGATGAAGTCCATAGAAAGCGTATGCCAAGGGTGAGGTGGGATGTCAATAGGGCGTAAGAGGCCTGCTGGTCTTTCCCTTTGACTCTTGTTTTGGGCGCATACTCCTCAGGACATTATAAAGTCTCTGATATCTTTTTTCCAAGACGGCCACCAGAAGTAGCGCTTGATCTTTTCCGAGGTCTTGGCTATACCGGGATGTCCTTCCATTAAAGAATCGTGATAACAAGAGATTACTTCTTTCTGTAAATCTGTGCTGGGTAGGTATAATCGTTCTTGGAAATACAATAAGTTGTCCTTTACTGCAAAGTCCTTTCCTTGCAGATGCCAATTCTGTATGTCTGCTGGAGTTACAAGTTGCCTGGCTTTATCCTTAACTTCCTCTATGGATTGTGTGGCGATTACACCCAGAATTCTTTGTTCGGGAATGATTGGTACAGGTTTAGGGTTGATCAAGTGTTCTTCCACTCCCATCCGAGAAAGGGCATCAGCTTTACCGTTTTTTGTACCAGGTCGATAGGTAATTATGAAGTCAAACTCGGCAAAGAATAATGCCCAACGGAGTTGTCTAGAGGATTGGGCTTTTGCGGTTTTCAAATATTGCAGGTTTCGATGATCCGTAATCACAGTAACGGTATGTCGGGCCCCCAGCAGATAATGCCGCCAAGCCTTAAAGGCAGACTTGATAGCCAGAAGTTCCTTGTCAGTAATCGTGTAATTGATTTCAGGAGGCGAGAATTTGCGGGACCAAAATGCCACGGGATGCAACTGATTGGTTACCGGGTCCTTTTGTGATAGAACTGCCCCCATGGCAAGGCTTGAAGCATCAGTTTCCACGATGTAGGGGAGTTCGGGGCGAGGGTGTTTTAAGATTGGTGCAGAGATAAATTTAGTCTTCAAATCCTGGAAAGCTTGTTCCGCCTCGGTAGACTATTCAAAACGTTTGTTTTTCTTTAACAAGGCAGTGATGGGCTGGACTATTCGAGAGAATTCGGGGATTAACCTGCGGTAAAAGTTAGCGAAGCCTAACATGCTTTGCACACCTTTTACGGAGGATGGTGATGGCCATTTGAGAACTGCATCGACCTTCTTTGAATCCATACGCACTCCGCCAGGTGATAATATGAATCCCAAGAATTCAACTTCAGTCACGTTGAAAACACATTTTTCCAACTTAGCGAAAGGTTTGTGTTGACGCAATCTTTCGAGGACCATTTTCACGTGTTTCCGATGTTCAGATTCCGATGAAGAATAAACGAGGATGTCGTCAATGTAAACAACAACACACACATCTATGAGCTCTCTGAGGACATCGTTCATAAAATATCGAAAGGCGGCCGGGGCATTGCAAAGTCCGAAGGGCATGACCTGATATTCAAATAGCCCATACTTGGTGCAGAAGGCCGTCTTCCATTCATCGCCCTCTTTTACTCGTACCAAGTGGTAAGCTCCTCTAAGATCCAGCTTTGTATATATGCATGCTTTTCTGACTTGGTCCAGGAGTTCAGGGATAAAAGGTAACGGATATCTATTCTTAACGGTGATCTGGTTCAGGGAGCGATAATCTATACAAGTTCTAAGGTCTCCTTCCTTTTTTGCAACGAAGAACAAAGCTGAAGAAGCAGGGGACTTGGAAGGACGAATAAACCCATTTGCCAGGTATTGATCCAGGTATTGTCGAAGGTGAAGGTTCTCAGGCTCGGTGAGGGCATAAATTCTACTACAAGGAGGAGTAGATCCAGGTATCAGGTCTATCTGGCAGTCATAAGACCTATGAGGAGGTAGAGAGTTAGCCTGATCCTTCCGGAAAACATCTTGGTATTCTAGGTATTCGGGAGGTAACTGGGGAGTCTCTGAAGAAATTGCTGTCAGTGCAACACCAGGTGGAGGGTGACAAGTAGAGACACATTCTGGAAACTGGCCCGTTCTTGCTCGCCAATCGATCAGAGGATTGTGTTTCTCTAACCAAGGTATTCCTAGAATAATCTGAAACTGAGGGGCCTTGATCACATCGAACACGATCTTCTCATGGTGTCCATCTTGACTTATTAGCGTCACTTCTTGAGTGGTATGCGTTACTGGCCCAGAGGCTATCTCCGTACCATCCACCGTAGTAATGACGTCCCTTACAGCCTTGGGACAAAGAGTTAGATTCATCCTCAAAACCATTTCATGATCCACATAATTGCCGATGGCACCGCTGTCGACGTAAGCTTCAATTGCATGTAATCGATCTGGATTATCAGGGCTAATGAGGACCATAGGTATCACGAAATGCGAGGTCACGGAACTGGTTTTCACGCTCGGCAAGAGGACCTCTATTCTTGTCGGGCGAGGTCGTTTCCCTGCTCAGAGTTTGTAACTTTGGTAACTGCAGCTCCTACTGCCTTCTTAGCAGGTTTCACCGGACAGTCTCGAAGAAAGTGCCCTGAGTTTCCGCAATAGAGGCATAATTGCAACTGTTTTCTCCTTTCCCACTCCTTTTGTGTTAGAGGACCTTTCAGACCCCCTATTTGCATGGGTTCCCCGGAGTCTACTCCTTTGGAAGGAGTTGGCGGTTTGGAAAATACTCGAGCATCAAACTTGGAACGATCGGCCTTCCTGTTCTGCAGTCTGTGATCTATTTGAATGACTAAGTCTATATAGTCCGAACAATCTTGTGGAGGATTCACTACTTGGGCTAACACATCTTTGAGCTCTTTACGTAGACCTCTATAAAACAGCGTAATCCTTTTGTCCTCAGGCCATTGAGTTCCCACTATCAGTCTGTTGAAAGACGCAATATAAGCCAAAAGGTCTTGATTACCTTGTCGCAACGAAAGAAGCTCATTGTCCAAGGCCTGCCCCTGTGAATGTCTTGCGAACAGTTTTTCCATACTGAGCTGAAAAGCTTGAAAATCATGGAGGACCGGATCATCTTGATTTACTAGAGGGATCGACCAGTCTGCTGCATTGCCACCAAGGTACGAAAGCACAAAAGCTACTTTAGCTTGATCAGTTGGAAAGGCTGCTGGCCGGCATAAGAAATGCAACCGGCACTGATTGATAAATACTGCAAACCTCTTTGGGTCACCAGAAAATCGTTCGGGTCGAGCCAGAGGTACATTCCCAGGTAGGTTGATCTGCACTGGATTCATAGAGGATGTAGAAGGAAGATTTCCCCCAGATGCGGGTAACAGGGTCTGTCCGGCTTGTGACTGTAGCAATTGTCTAGCGAGATCATCTGTTCGCTCCTCGGAAATAATCAGTTCCCTTCTTAGAGCGTTCGTTTCCTGATGGGATGCATGCACTTCTGCCCTTAGTTCCCCAAGTAACTGGGCTAGTTGGTCGGTATCCGAGGTTTCCATAGCGCCTGGACGGGAGTTTTGTGGTAGGCTTTGCGTTCTGTAACGCTCACCTGATTCCCGTAGTGGCGCCGGTCTTGACTGGGCGTATACCATATCTTCAAAGGTGATGTGTAACACACGGCTGGCTCTTTGGGCTGGACCTCTGTGCACTGTATGTTTGACTCGAAGGGTAAGATGTCTGCAGATAGAAAATATGGGATTAATGAACTGGGTTATTGAATGTCTCTCTCTTCTTCCCTTTCTCTTCTCCTGTAGAACCCCGAAGGTTAACGCTCTCACCTTAGGTAAGTGAACGCCGTGCTCTCCATCTGCCTCGGGGCAGGGTGCTGTAACCAGTTTCTTCACTGGATGAGGGGAGCAGGCCTCTTGACTTCAGAGGACTGCTGTCCGTCGTTTACTGCACGAACGGTAAGTTTCGAGTAATTCTAATGTCTTTAAAGTCTTTAGTAATGATGTCTCTTGTTTTGCAGGGTTCCGGCGATGGTGGATGACGGGCTGAAGTGAGTTGAAGATGGAGCCCGTGTGATGAATAGAAGCGCCTGGAAGCACGTAAGTAAGCGCTTGTTGCCTGCTTCACGATGCGCTCTAACTGTCTTTTTATTTTGCAGGTACAAGTTCGGAGCGGCTGCAGGGTGCCGGAATACCCACTGGGTTAGATGTGGAAAGGAGTAATGGCACGTGAGTATTAAAGTTCCCCAATGTCTTTAAACGCACCTTGTTTTGTCTTTCAGATGCGGGATGCAGCGCCGAAGGCCTCCGGAGCATGCGAAGAGTTGGTAAGCTTTTGTCTTTCAGATGCCGGAATGCAGTGTGAAGACCTCCGGAGCGCACGAAGAGTAGGTAAGCCTTTGTCTTTCAGAATGCAGCGCGAGGCGTTGGTGACAGCCGATGGCCCAGGTAAGTGAAGAGCTGTCACTGAAGACCGTAATGCTGACCTGTTCTTTCTTGTCTTTATAGATGTTGCTGAAGACTGGATTCAGGATGGTAAGCCTTTTTCCTTAGGCCCAGGATCAGATGCAGAAGACACGATGAGCGTTCTGCTGCAGAGGGTGCAGAATAACGCAAAGCAAGATTCATCCATCGGGTGTGGTTTAAATAGCCTCCTGTAGTGCTTAGGTGTCTCCTTCCACAGCCACGCCTAGGTAAGAAAAGAGTTCCTGCTTTCCAGAAGAGTTCCAGTGTTCTGAACCTAGGGAGTGGCTCCTGCCCCACCCAACAGGAAAAGTAGTTCCAAACAGAAGAGGATCAGAGGCTCAACTGGCAGGCAAGTAAGCAGCATGGTCTGCTGCAGGTAAATCCACCCAAGCATTATGAGCCCGGCGCTTCCAGCGCTGGGACTGGGCATATTTATGAGCCTGGTGCCACTGGCGCCAGGACTGGGTCCAAAAGGTCCCAATTGGGACTGGTTGGCACTCGGAACCTGGGTTATGAATCTGCTTCCAAGGGAGTTGGGAAAACCCTGACCTTTTGGAAGCAGAGATCATGACAGTGAAGTAGTAAACAAACAAGAAGAATAGATAAAAGTATAAACATATTTAATTGTAAGTGTCATAAAAATAGTCAATGTTGACACCAAAATGTACAATTCTCATTACCGTAATACCATCACATGAACACATTTTCTTCTAGATGGGAAGTGTTATCAAAAACGATCACATAGCAGAGAAAGTATGTTTCCTTGTGCATCATGAGAGTATAGAATCTATGCATTCAAAGTTTGGTTAATTTCCAAAAATAATCACTTACTTATACTACATAATAAAATATATAGAAGTGAAATGAAGATTAGAAAGTAAATATTTAATTATAGACATAGACAATTGCACTAATATTCTTTGTCATTTCTTTTGAAAGTAAACTATGAATTTGCATGCAAATATAACAGATTTCTTTCCAAAGTCCATAAATGCACATATACTATTCTTCTTTGTAATAATGTCGGCATGACTTACAATTGTATACCACATGTTACCTTTAAAGAAACAAGGTCAGACTATAGTGTAATGTGTAAGTATGAAATACATACATATATAGTATGCAAAAAATCAGAGTTGTCATATTTCAAAATGTAATGACTCAAACCAGTGATACCAGTAATGTAATGTATGATGTAAATAGTGGTGTCACAATGAGGTCATCTGTGATGTCATCATTGTGTCATGATGCCTACCCCCGGGGAACTAGACCAGGTCCAGCAACCTCGGAAGCAGGCATCAAGTTGTTTTGAGCAAGCCCAAAAGCCCCTGTTAGCTCATATGGAGAGTCAGTCCTGGCGCCATAGGCGCCAGGTTCATAGAGTAAACTTACCTGATGCAGACCATGCTGCAAGCTTACCTGGTGCAGACCATGCTGCAGAGCTCCAAGCCAAATGAGGCTTGGAAGGGACTATTTTACCTAGGGACTATTTTTTACTCGGGTGGGGCTGGGGAAGAATACTTACCTGGGACTACTTTGGAGGCTATTTAAACCACACCATAAGTGCAGCACACGCTTCGCGTTATTCTGCATCCAGCAGCGTAACGCTCACTGTGTCTGCAAGCCTGCATCCAGTCTTCTGCCACGCCCGCCTCGAGTCTGCAGTTCCTAGAAAAAGGGAGGGACAGAAGGAGAAAGGTTACAATAAGAGCAAACCTTCGATCCTTACCTGGATTCCGGATCCACCGCACCCTCGAACTGGAAGAAAGAAGCATTTACGCGTGCTGCCTCGCCTGCTGCAGTGCCGCGCTGAACTCACCAGCCCTTGCAGCATCCTCACGATCCACCGCATCCATCTGCACGTTCCACCGCATTCTGGCACCTAAGGGGAACACAAGAACAGCAAAGGTGAGCCAAGGAAATAAACAGAGGCAATAGTAACTACCCCCATAGACTTACCTGATTACCGCCGGGGGTACTATTCCTCTTCACGGGTCGGCGCATTCTCCATTGCATCCTCGCCGCACCCCGGCCCCTAAGGAGAACAAAAGGACGACAAGGTGAGACAACGGGACAATAAGGGGAACTCTTCTCACCGCAATAGACTTACCTAATTTTACCACCGGAGGCATAATTCCTCGAACTTCATATTTTCTCGCCACACCTGAATAAGGGAACAGGCAGCTTACATTCTGGCCTTATTTTATTGAACTGTGTAGGATAAGCCAAATCCTTACCTGAACTTCGCCAGCTACCACGAGGAACTCTTCGCTGTGGTCAAGCTGCAAACTTCAAGGAATCGGATAAGAGTGAAAGTCAGACGTCTGAACTCTTACGAACTACATATTTTTCGGAGTTATTATTATCTGGAACTCACCGATTCCTTCGAGCCAGTGAAGCAACTGGTTATCAACGCGCCCCTTTGCTCAATGCAGGATGGAGAGCTCACCTTTTCAAACCATCAGGTGAGACTATAGGAGGGGACATCAAAGGTGATCTGTGGGGAGAACAGCGGGGGTGGGGGGAATTTACACTCGACTCCACGGGTGGTTAATTCCCTTTCTCCATTTGCAGAAGGATATTCCTACGGGCCAAGCAAACGAAGCTAGGTGGGCCAGTCCAGTCCGTCATCTCGGCCCTACGCATCACGTTGGTGGAGACCGCAGATGTCCAGTTCAGAACGACGCCTCTGTGGGAGCCAGGTGAGCGTAACACATTGTGACCATACACTGGACAACAGGGGCGCAAAGTTAAATTGGACTTGGTTAAATTGCTTCAATTCGTGCTGAATTTCAATTTTTTTGTTACGTTAAATCTGACCACCTTAAGTCTCTCTTAACAAAGGTTTTTTCCACTGAATTCCAAAGGTTTTGTTGCTATGATTTTTAATCGTTAACTCTGATCACCTTAACTCTTATGCCATAGTTTCTTTTTGGCCCACTATCCATGCCCTTTGGCTATATTCAGTGGCCACAGGCTGTGGCAATGGCCATGGTATTTGTGGCAAAAATATGCTTCTTTCGGGACCACTAGCCAAGGGCTTCATCCTTGGCCACTGTACTTGTTGCACAAACAAGTTTCTTTGGGGCCTAATAGCCATGGCCTTCGGCAGTGGCCACTGTGCATATTGCACCAATAGGTTTATTGAGGGCCCACTAGCCATGATCTTCAGCCGTGGCCACTGTACATGTCGCACAAATACGTTTCTTTGGGGCCCACTAGCCATTACCTTTGGGCATGGCCAGTGGCACAAAGATCCATTAACCCTTGCCAAGTCGGTGTGATCACTGTAGGTGTAAAATGTCGTTTTTTCACTCTCTTCTGATTCCTGCAGGATTCCCCTGATAGTCACCGGATAACGGCAACAAACTACACATACAACAGCAACAAACTACCCATGCCCATGGGACTATCTGGGTATTCCCCCAATAATCTGAAAATGTTAGAAAATTAAAAACATTTTCAAGTGCACTCAAGCACTCACCAAGTGCCTCCATCATCTTCGGATGACCCCCCACTCCCATCAGCTGCTTTTCCCCTCCCTGGCCTCTCCCATTACCCCCTTTCACTCCTTTGTTTGTGTGATGCATTTTCTGTTCCGAACGTGTCTTCCATTGTAGCTGCAGGATTCTTGTGAGATTCCCCCGGTACTCCCCCTGATAATCCCACATTTATTTGCACTATAGCTACCTCCCAATACTACCTCCAACACCCCATGTCTAGCCTGATGCAATTGCATCCCTTTTCCTCCTCCAAATAGATTTTTGAGCACTTTTCATTTTTGTATTACCCTGGTAATACCTGGTAATCACTTGCATCGAGCAGAAAATAAATCGTGGCTATTCATTTCAGAAAAGCCTCTCTGCTGCAAAGCGCTATAGGAGATACAATTATATTTTGGAAGAAGGGTGCACCCACTTACCCAACAAAAATTTGTAAAACTCCTGGATGGATTAACCCCAAACCTGGCCCCAAAATTAAGCCAACGCTTCGCCCCATATTATTTCTTATTTGGTCCAACAGATTTTACACTTTGTCTTTACCAAATTTGGACTTTTTTTCTCTGGGAAAAAGAATGGCACTAGTATGCAAGCTGTATTGGTTTGCTTTCTTAATAACATTTTCATTTGTTAGCAAATATTTCCCAAAAGGTCCAGTCTGGGGGGGAGGGGGTCCCATAAAAAAACATTTTGTTTAGAAAATGTCATCCAAACCCGCCATGCAAATAAACCGTTACTAGCAATAGAATTTTCAATTTCCTATGACTCAATGCTATCACCTTAATTATAAAGTGCTGACCACCACCCTATAACATATATTTAACAAAGAAGAAACCCTACCAAAAGGCAACGGCACTCCATAAAAATACCAGGACCTCAGTATCACTTTTCAAAGACTTTATTAAATGGTGAACAGGTTAGGAAAACCAACACGTTTCACCCTGTCACTGGCTATGTCAAGGATCAAGGTTAAAAAGGTGACAAATCAAAGACCAAGATATAATACAGCTGTCCCTTTTCAGTACCTGTCATATATCACCACTAATCACAGGATCTGCAAATGTGGATGTTTAATACATAGGGTCACATGCTATAGATTTTCATGTGCTAGGAATCAATAATATTAAATAATATATGTAAAATGTATGTGATGGTAGAATTCCTTTTCACTCTCAAAGTAGTTATGCAATGTATTTCACAGGTAGACAGGCATATTAGGTATATATAACATATATATGGACACCATTATTACTACAGGCTGCCACCTGTTATGTCATTGTAGGGATCTCTTTTGCCAAATAGACTTTTCTCATCAATGCATTGCAAGGGCATATCATCATAAGTTATAATATAAAATAAAATGTGAAGATCAAATTTAGCATGAGCGCACATCAGATATATGTATCCATTCATAAATACATATGAAATCGTAATATCTAACGTGCAAGTACATAATATTCAGATGCAGCTAAAGAACTCGTTTTCACTGAAAGAGATAAATATACCTTCACCAAAGGCATAACTATTTAATTTAGCTCCTTAACTACTTGTAATATATAAGAAATGGCACTGAGTAGTATATAATTCAACTGTGCATCATAAACAAATACAGCATGGAGCATATGTTATAAAATTAAACATAGGTGACATGAGTCCTAATACTTCATTCCAACATGCTACATGTTCAACATGTTAGATATACTATAACTAAAACATCTATTTTCTATGATCAACAGAAGCTATGGGGCAGTTAGTCATACAAAAAGAATCAATAAATAAATGAAGTTCTTCATATATTTTCAAAAACTGAAAAATACAAACTGAACCTCAGTAAAAAAAAATCCCATAACCAGAAAATCACATTTAAAATGTAGACACAGAGACATGAGAATACAAAATGTGGATACTCAGTCATTAACTGTGAGTTTCTAACAAAATAGGGTACATATCACATCGATGCATGCACCCATTCTAAGGCTACTCCCCCACAAACACATGTAGCTCTTCATCTTTATTATGCCCCTTAGCGGCTGTGTCATAATTCATATATATCCTGATTCTTTTTCTCTCAGTTACTTTTCTCTACTACCCCCACCTTCTTGACTGGGGATAATGTCAATAGCAAAGAAAGTCAAGGAGGTAAGATTCCCAATGTGTAGGTCATCACAGTATTTGGCCACTAGATAGAAAAAATCCTTGTTTTGATGTTTTGAAGTTTCTCATGTGTTGCAATACACATATGTTAACCTCATTAATAGTACCTACCAATACACCATCTATAACAGCTGTAGGACAGAACATATACATCATATTTGCTGTCACATGGGAATTGCTCTTTTATTTTAACATGACTACCTGTTATGGGGGTTCTTATACTCTTTCAACTTGATTCCAAGTTGGCATGCCTTGCATTTAGAACATATATACATATAAACGTGAATTATTCCATTTTTGGTAAGGAAGCATGAAAATGAATTTTGAAATTGAGATGGCATATTCTGCTTCCAGAATATGATTCTGAGACATATCAAATTTCAGAGCAGCTTTCATTTTCTAGTATGTCTGTCAGAAGTGAGATGTACTGTGGAGAAAGAGTTCATGGTAGTCGTTGGGTGTCCAGGTTATTTTGGTTTTGTGATCGTACTATGGGCAACGTGTATGAACAAAGGGCTATTTGCTGTGCCTCTGGAGACATATTTTGAACTAGCTGTACATATTTGTATTCTTTTAGTAAGAAAGAAATTGTGTGGCATTTAAAGGAAAAACACCAACAGGCAATTTGGATGCATTTACGGACTGGAAGTTAAAGATTGTAGTAGGTGATTGAGTAAATGAGGCAATATGCTTTTATTGGATAAAAAAATAAACAACTGCTCTCTTTTAAGATCCAGCAAATGGATTTAAGAGACTCATTTTGAAATAGGAAAAATAACAATGTCATGTTTTGACGTTATGGTGGAAATGCAGAAGTCATTTTGGATTGTTTTAAAAAGAAAACTTAAAATTTAAAAACAGTGTTCTTATCTAATGTTGTTAGGATATTTATAGATGGTGTTCTTGGTATTTAACAGACTCGCAGAGCTGACTGAATATTTTCAAGGATGACTGCATTGGCAGAAACAGTCAAATGCACACCATGATGCCTACAAAGGCTAAAATTTAAAAGTCAATGTTGTTATTGGAAATCTAGTGCATTCTATGGTCATTGGGAAAAGCAGAAAAGATCTTATTAAACTGTTTCCATGTTGTCTCTTTTTTACAATTCGGTTTGTTTATCCACTACATTTTTGTCTTTATGTTATGTCAGAAGAAATTAAAAAGGTGTGAGGGGACAGTTACATTAGATTTGTCAAATCATGTTTCCTGATCAAACATAGAGAAAACCTATGTGAATTCATCCAAGTTATTACCTCTGCAATGTATGAGATCACAACTTTCATCTTAGTCATAGAAAGTAATTTGGGCAGAACCTGGTCCAATTTCATTCTTCTCATGCCAAAGCAAGTCATCGTAAAATTTGGAAATGTTAGATTAATGTCCAAATGTACAGATCTACAATACACTGATGACTAATAGATCCATGAATCACCCAAAAAGCAAACTGTTTTACATTGAGAATTCATGTCTTCTCTCTTACTCTGGTATCAGGGAAATTAAAGCAATTGTCTAGATCCAGACTGTTTGAGCTTTGTAGGGAAAGACATGATGAAAGCGTTTGTGAATGGTCATTGTATGTATTGATTCTTTGTTGTGAAACTGAGTAGGACGACTGTACAAGAATATGATTTTATGGCAGACTTTTTAGAAAGCAGTAGAGTCCAGATACCTGTAGATTACACATTTTCAGGACCATATTGTTGCTGGAAATGTCACTTTTAAAATGGTTTTAATATCATATCAGAAGTTATTAAGAACATATGCAATATATGCTTAGATTATTGGCGTGTATATATATATATATATATATATATATATATATATATATATATATATATATATATATATATATATATATATATATATATATATTCTTCTTTTGGGAATATGCCTGTTCTACTTGTGTGCATTAATAATTAGGCAGATGGGGAAATTGATGCATTGGAACATTTCACACTGGTTCATTCATTGCAGGCCAACATGCTGTTCAATTTTCCTCATGTTTGTTTCACTGCAATAATTGTAATTTATATCTTTACCAGGTTCTCATTCTTTTTCATCCAAGTTCTACTTTAGTTGTTGGGGATAACATTATACATTTACAAAACGCACAATGTTCAGGCTTTAACTATATTGGTAAGTGGAATTATGTTTTTTTCTAATTGAAGTTCTGCCTTCTTCTGTTCTGTAAGCCACAGGTCGTTGAGGTAACATTGAGTTAACATATATGGGCAGGAAAGAACAGTGGTAAGTGTTGCACGTTGTAGTTTGTTTTATGGTTTCTTATGATGTAAGTTACCTCTCTTATTGTACTGTTAAATTACTTTAATATAGTTTAATGGCATAGATTGGAAAATAATGGGCTATATTGATGATAAAGCCTATATTAATTATAATTAATTTTAAGACATGCTATAATGTTCAGTTGCAGTACAGAAATTTGTTTGCAGGTTCCTCTAGAAAGTGACCACTTCATATGTACTCCAGACAATTTCAGTCAGATCTGATCAGCCATTGACATCTTCTATAAACCTCAGCACCCCCACCTCCCTTCCTGCTGTGCGAGGAGATTAATTAGGGCTTCTGTGCAATTAAAAATCTACAGGGTCTGAATTAAACAAAAGGTGCGTTTTATCCTACAAGAGCTACCACACAAGCAGCTATCTGTGGAAAAACCATCAGTGCTGCTCCAAAACATTCTGACGGCGTTCCTGACTTCGCTATGATTGTTACCTTTGATACTGAAAAGTTACTTTTTCAAGTTTTTATTAGCCCAAACCCATATTACTTTATTTACTTATCTATTTATTCATATATATAGCGCACTGAATCCTGAGGCATCTGGGTGCATTCCTTACAGATACATATGTTACGCAATTACAAAGAGTTAGGGCAATACACTGAATATGAGGTAAGACGGTTCTGTTCTTAAGGTTAAAGGTAGAGTGTTCCAAAGTTTTGATGCTAATATAGGCAAACTACTTACCGCTGCCTTCTGGAGCTTAAACCTACGAATCCTAAGCCAGTGTGATTGTGCGGACCTTGTTGGTCGGTCTGAGATATTTCGTGAGAATTTGTCCTTCAGGCATTTAGGTGCTAGATTCTCCAGACACTTGTGGGTAAGTGACAGAGTTTTAATCGCAATTCTATGATTGACTGATAGCCAGTGCATGTTACGTCTCAGGTCTGATGTGTGGTGAGATCTGGGGATATTCATCGCAGATCTAAGCACATTGTTTTGGAGTATTTGCATCTTTTTTAGGTTACGCTGATTAGTTCCCAGGTACAAAGCATTGCAATAGTCCAATTCGGATAATATGAGTGCCCAAGCTACAGAGGTGCAATTAGTTGTGGATGAGAAGGGTCTGAAGACATTAATTTGAAGCGTCTGCAGGCCTTAATTACTTTGCAGATGTAGGCATTGGCAGAGGCTGTAGCATTGGCTTGTCCTGTCAATGTTAGTGATGAGCCAAGATAGATGATTAGTGTTTTCACATCCTTAGAAAAATTTATATTATTGCCATTGATGTTGAAGGAGTCAAACTGTCCATCTAATCTGGTGAGTGCCGTTTGGGATCCTAACAGGAGTAACACTGCCTTATCATCATTAAGACAGAGTCCATGCTTAGCCATCCAAGCTTGTATGATTAGGTATATGTCATTTTGTAGTTTTGAGTTGGTGTTGTAGTCACCGGTGATGGGGATGAGTATTTGGGTGTCATCCGGATAATTAGTGTAGGTGACACCCAAATGGTCTAAGTCATCGAAGAGGGCTTCGTGAAAATATTGTATAGCATTGGAGACACGCAAGAGCCCTGAGGGACTCTGTATGTGACTGGTGCTGGCTCGGCGTATGCCGTAGGTGGAAAGATCCTCATGGTTCTGTTATGAAGGAATGACTGGATCCAAGTGGTTGCTTTGTCAGAGAAGTGCACTGCTGTTGAGAGGTGGATGCATAAGACTTTGTGATTTGCTAAATTACTCTTACCGTAAATGTCCTATTTGCTAGAATAAGTCAAGAGTTTCTGTGGTACTGGTTACTAACACTGTGTGCAATTAGTAGATATGTAATTATATCTTTCTTCTTCATAATTCTTAATAAAGAAGCCAATTCCCTGCTTTGTCCATATCCTTCACTGTGTGGCATTATGTTTTATGACAGGCTCTAAGCCTGTAAATGAAATGGTTGTTTTGAGCTTCAGGATTGGCCCTCATTTTAGCCAGGCTTGTCACACCAACAATGCACTGCACCCACTGGAGGCTACTGCATAACCAGAAGATCCCAATGTTCTCTGATGGACACTTGCTTTCATCTGTGTTGGAAAGGCTAGGTGAGCTGTATAATCCAATAAACAATTAATGCAATGCTCACAGTAGACATCCACATGAAGCATTTGATTGGGTTCAAAATGACCAACATGGTGTGGGACCTTTTTGCAACTATGCATGCTAATATTTGGGTGGTTTAATGTACAGGTCATTTTGAATACCTGCCATCTTTTGGTATGGAATCACGTTTTGAAGTAAAGGTTGATGCATTTATTTCACATGCGTTTGGACAGAGCAGTACCAGAAGGTATCACAAAAGAGAGACATTGACCATTGTCTGATGGTAGTGTAGGCTTCTATCTAATACCATGCAAAATCATCACAGGTCTTATTCCATCTTTGCTTGTTTCAGTCCTTCCCTTCCTTCTTTGCACACGTATCACTTTCTACTAACCTCTTTCCATTCCAGAGTAACAAAGGAAGGAGACGTGTAATGCAATAGTACTCTCCATAAAACAATGAAAAATGTTAAAGAAATTCACAAAATATTACACTTTGATATATTTGAGATGATTTATATTTTATTAACTGTCGATGAGTAAATGAAATTAACATATATATATATACTTTAATAGAAGAACTACACATAATCTACACATTTAACATGTATTAGTCATTGGGCCTCATCACGACCTCAGCGGTAACCCTTAAATCCGGTGGTAGCGCTATTACCGCCGGATTTAAGGGTCTGCCGAATCAGGGCCTCGGCGGATTTCAACCCAGCTCTGAGCTGGTGTGAAATCCGCCGAGAATTCGCACTCATACCGCCGGCGGGAAATCCGCCGGCGGTATGAGCGTGAAATTTCCCCATTGAGCCCAATTGGGAATGGGGCATTGCCCGAATGGGCTCAATGGGGAATGGGAACTTCCAAGTCCGCCCAACTCGTGATCCCATGCTATTAGCGCCGGGGGCTATGGCGGTCGCGCTAATAGCCCCCGTGCTAATACCGCCGGGTTACCGCCGAGGTCGTGATGAGGCCATTGTATGTATATTATAAGTGTTTATTTATCTATGTGAACACCATGATAGAATGGTGATATTATGTGATGAATTAAAAGATTCTTAGTCTCTTCATGTACATCATGTTACCAATTGCATCAACCTTTGGATCAATCTTCCAAAAAACTATTCCTTTGCAACTCATTTAAAATTTCCTGATCGAAAATTACAAGGAGTGTTTAGAGAAGTTTTATGCTACAGTAGAAACTCTAATGAGACAGAATGCTGAATTCATGGAACACCCAGAGAGGGTAAAAGATTAAACAATATGTGAGTCTAAAATCACTTAAAACGTACATGCCTGTGTTGTGACATGATTTTGCCTCTCTTCGCCTGCCCCCGGGATTGCTATGGTAATGAAACAGTGAAGGGCTCTTGATAGAGCCTCATCCAACATTTCTATGGAAGTCAGGTAGAATGTCATTTAATTTAATGTCATTGTATTCAACACAAAGGTCAAACAGCTGGTGCAAAACCATGAATAGGTTGCAATTGATGACCCTCCTGCAGCAGATACTGGCCCAGTACTCCAGGACCAATCAGGAGGCACAGAGAGAAAATGAGGCTCTCTGTCAGCACAATGATAAACTCCAGCAACAGGTAGCGATGCAAGAGAGACTGATAGAGTCTAGTAAGGCCTTAACTGAGGAACTGAAAGCGCGGGCTCTTGCATTGCAACAGGAAGCAGGGGCGGATAGAGATGAGGTTCGCTCGGAAAGAGAAACTCCTGAGCATAACCTCAGGAGCCCTAGTACCAGAGGCCTTCATCTCTCCCAGTCCCTGGACTCCACCACCCCCATGTCCCCTCGCGCACATGAGCCCAGGGCCACGGGGATGGCAGATTACTATCCAGCTAAAAGTATGGGGCTCATATGCCAATACCTCCCAGGAATGGATGGGCGGGTATCCGGGTATGGGCACCCAAGCACAGTGCAATTTAGTGGGGAACCCCAGGAGAGTAGGCCCATTAAGGGCATCCTGAAAACCTCTGCCCAGTTAGGTCAGTGGGGGGGATACCCAGCAAATCCTGGTAGCAAGGAGGGATCTGAAGACTCCTCTGAGTGTCACAGGACACAGGAGACCAGGTCCCCACATTCTGCCAGCCATTCCCAGACCCGCAGAATCCAGGAAAACCTGGAAGATCAGACGGGCACCTTTGGGAGCAGTGCTTCTGAGTCAGAGGATGAATGGACCAGGGTTACCCGAACCAAAAAGGCCAATAAGGCAAAAAGGGCCTTGCTTAAGGACCCATTGAAACAAATAAAGGCAATCAGGAGTGTCATCACTCCTTATCATAAGAACGCCAAGTATTCTGTTTGGGAGCACTTAGAGCTGTTTGAGCAAATGATGGAGACTTTTCATTTGAAGGACAGCCAAAGCTGTATTCAATATGTAAAGTGGACCTTTTCACCAGAGTACTCCAGTTTCTTTGCCGGGCTGGAGGACCAAAATCATTCAAGGTGGTCCACATACAGGGCGGCCATCTTGAAACATTTTTCTGTGCACAGAAATCCCCAAGAGGCTCGCAAGGCAGCCTACAATTTGCAATGTGGGGAGGATCAGGCCTCACAAGAGTTTGTGCAAGAATTAAATCGTGCTTTTGCGCAGACCACCAGAAGGGTGCGCATAGACAGCAAAGAGTTTGTCAATACATTTTTCCATGCTCTCCCTAAATATATAATGACCCAGCTTGTGAGAGATTTTCATGAGAAAAGATCTTTAGACTGGGTTATTGAACAGGCTACCCGGATCTATGAGGTGCAGAAGCCTATCGAAAATAAAAATAACGCGCCGAAAAACCCCAAAACCAACAGCACCCCTGCTGCTGCCAAGGTGGCAGAGGTAAAGGTTGCCCCCGTTTTAGATGTGGAGATGGGGGGGCCTAAAAACCTGCCTGCACCAAATAATTCACAGCCCAGAAGGCCCTCGGGCCAGTCACAGACAGGGAGTCGAGGAGGTAGTCACACAAATGGGGTCCCCCGCTCCCCTGACTATGTAAGTCCCCGCTACAAGGGAAACCGACCAGTCCTGGGTTATATGTGGACTACTCCAGCCAAGGGGGGGGATCCGGCCAAGCACCTAACCCAGGGAACTTCCCTCCCAACTTCCCACAGGAGGGCAGAAATTCTCCAAATCCTGGGCAGAACTTTTTCCCCAGTTATCCACCCAATTTCCAGCCCCAAAATCATCCATACTTCTTTCCCCAATTCCCTGAGCCCAGACAACCTAATCCGGGAGAGGGGAGGCCAAGGGTGGAGGGGTACCAAAATATTCCCAACCAGGGGTACTACCAGAGAAGGGATAGCTACCCTTCCCGGGATCAGCCCAGGGGAGAAAATAGAGCCCCGTATCAGCCTGAGCGGGTTTCACAACTTGAGCGCCAGGTCCAAAATATGGCACAGGATCTGGGTCACATACTGAGGGCTCAACAGAACCCTCAGATGAGCATGCCACCGCAGAATGCCCCAAACTCTGGACCTGGTGCTCCAGAACAATGACGGGGGCAGCACCCCGATAACCCACCGGCTCCCAGGGAGGAGGCAAAGGGGAAGGAGGGTGTAAAGCCTTGGAGGAAGCTTCATTCCCAACTTGTAAACAGCCACTGGAAAACCAGGAACCGGAAACAAAATCTCCTGCCCCTGAAAGCCTGCCTCCGAAGGAGCAGAGGGGGGGTAGGAGAAACAAAGGACCCAAACAGACCCACTTTGTGGAGGAGGTACAGGTCTTCCAACTTGAAGGAGAGGGATCCTCAGAGGATCCTGGGGAAAGGATATTCTCCATTAGAGATGGGGGAACTCCTCCAAGGAAAAATGGGTCCCAAGGGATGCCAATTCAGACTGGGGAGATGTGGAGACTGAGCTACCGCCGCCCATCATCTCATCCCAGAACCGACAATACCAAAATCCCGTGGGTCAAATCCATCCTGAGGACTACCTCCAAAAGGGGGGGGGGGGTGGCCCAGAACCCGAAACCATTTCCAGTTGCCAACTTTTTCTTTCAGATTCCCCTGGCTCTCCACAGAATTCTGCCCAAATCTCTTCGCTAGCAATGTCCAAAACCAGAAAGTTAGCCCACCAGTTGTCCAAAAATGTGCATTATCTGTGCCCCCTTGAGGAGAAGGAGGGAAGATACTATGCCCCAGTACAAGTACAGGGGCAGGGTACAATTTTGGCACTGGTGGACACTGGATCCCAAGCTACCCTTCTGTCCAAAAGGGCCTTTGATGAATAAATGCAGGAAGGGGGGAGAATTACCGAATTCCTCTCACCTCTCTTCCTGGACAACTGCAGAACTTTGACAGGAAGGAAATTCCCATTGAGGGGACTGCAGACTTGGACATTAAAATTGGGCGACACAAGGTGAAACACCCGGTCATAGTAGTGACTCCAGAGGGCACCCCTTGTTTACTAGGGAATGACCTCCTGAGAAGGTTGTCACCCCTAATAGATTGTGTAAACAAGGTCCTCTGGACCCATACTAGCCGACCAATAAAATTAAAACAGAGTGTCAACCATGTTAGTTTAAACGGCACCTGCCACATGGTTGAACAAAAATCTGACCAAGTAGAATTTCACTTCCAGAACAACCAAACTCCAGGCGTGACAGTAATAGCAGTAGAACAACAGACTGGTGATGGGGGGGTCCTCTCTATTTCTGAAAATCAACCTTCAATCCAGTTTAAGGTGGTATTCCACACTGGAAGGAAACACCCTGAAATTCTTTACTAATCCACAATCAGAAACTCCCACTCCTATAGTCCAGAAAGATGTGAAATCAGCTCAGAGCCTAGCTGATATTCAGCAAATTGGAGAGCAGTTGTTCATCCCTGTTCAGTTAAATGATGGGAAGGACTCTGTTCTCGCTCGAGTGTGTGTGAACAACGGTAAGAGCTTCATCAGCGAAGCCATGTTCCGCCAACTCCCAAAAGATCCAGCCATTCCCACATTCAAACTGATAGACAAATGGGAAATGGACCTGGAAGCACCTAATTCCAAACAGCTCCTGCCAAGCAGGTGTATGCTCAAAATCTCCATTTGCAACAAGAGCATAGTCCATAATTGTTGGGTTGTGCGAGACGTCACTGCCGCCTTTTACTTAGGCAGTGACATTCTCAATCGCTTTGCCATTAGTTTGGACCTAATAAACTTCAAAGCTTGGTCCCGATTAGCGTATAATCCCATGGGCTTTGATGATCCAGAAAAAGCATTTAGGTCAACTCAATTGCTACCTTATGCAGTTGAAATTCAGATTAAAGAGGAAGTCACCATCCCAGAAAGGACCCGACAATTCTCCCTGGAAGTGAAAGTTAAAAGAGGACAACATTTGAAAAACCCTGATGCTTACATACATCTAAACGCTTCTCTCCAACAGCAAGGGTTGGGGGTAAACCCAACTCCATTAGTCAACATAGAACATGACACCATTCTAATAGAGGTGGATAACAGTGACTTAAAGAGTGTTACTCTAGCCGCAGGCACCATTATTGGAATGGCGGTTGATGACCGCCATTTTTCCATTGATTTAGGAAATGAACTGTTAGGACCAATCCCCAAGGACTGTTTTGACAGTGACAGTGATGACAATACAACACCAGACATGATTTGTACCCGGCATGGGGGGAACTTCCTGGTGTACACTTCCTGCCCTTCTGGTAAGGAAGATGTGACTCGTGACTTCAGGAGGGATGAGGTGATTTTCCTGGTCCATGAGGGTTGCCTTTCCCACCTGAGGCCTCCAGTCCAAATCAGCACTCTGACCAGGGACTTCTCCACCCAGTTGGAGAAGGCTGCTGAGATAGCCAAACCAGAACCAGAAGTCTTTCCAGGCTTCAGGCAGATGGTGGAAGAGAGAGTCAACCTAGCTGATGCCTGTCTCTTTGCGGTACACTCATATGACTGTGGTCGCACCGACATCCACACAACAACAATCCCCACGGACCCTGGCATGACTCCAGTGTTTGTGAAGCAATATCGCTTGCCTCTCGCATCAATGGAGTCCCTTACTGAAATAATTAAGAACATGGAGTCCCGGGGAATAATCCGTCCAGTTCACAGCACCTTCAATAACCCGGTGCTGGGAATATTGAAGCCAAACGGCCAGTGGAGACTCTGCGCCGACCTCAGGGAGCTCAACAAACGGGTCCATACTTCCCGATGGCCTCTGCCCTACATTGACCAAGGGCTGGCCCAGATCCAGGGGTCACAGGTATTCACTGCAATAGACCTGACCAATGGATACTGGACTGTGCCTGTCAGTAGGGAGGACCAATACAAGCTGGCTTTTACCTTTGGGGGCCAGCAGTACACATGGACCCGGTCTCCCTTCGGATACCTCAACTCCGGCAATGAATTCAACATTTTCCTACACAAGGCCATGCCCGACCTGGGTGCAAGGGGTAACCTGGCTTATGTAGATGATGTCCTCATCAAAAGTTCATCTGTGGAGGAACACATAGCGGAGATCCGTTATGTTCTGACCCAGTTGAGGGCCGCCGGAGCAAAACTTTCCTTTCAGAAAGCACAGTGGTGTAGAACCTGTGCTAATTTCTTGGGGTATGAGATTACTCTTCAGGGTCTCTGTCCCCAGGAAAAGAAAGTGGAAGCACTTCAGAAACTGAAAGACCCCACAACTCTGCGGGAACTAAGGAGCCTCCTTGGACTGACTAATTACAGCAGAAAGTTCATTGAGGGCTTCGCAGAGAACACCAGACCCCTGATTCATCTCCTGAAGGGGGGGTCAAGTGGGAATGGGGTCGAGGTAGTAAGACAGCTCAAAAGAAGCCTCTCACAAGCGCCCTGCCTAGCTTACCCTGTCAGAAACAAGGAGTTCTTCCTGGAGACAGGGTTCTCTAATACGTGCTTGACGGCAGTATTATACCAAAAGCATGACAAGACCAATAAAGTAATCTCCTATGCGAGCAAAACGTTATCCTCTGTGGAGGAAAAATTCAACGATTGTGAGAAGGCACTCCTGGCAACGGTGTGGGCATTGAAGAATTACCGCCCGTTTATCCATGGGGAACACATCATAGTGGAGACTCCACACCAGCCTCTGCAATATCTCCAAAGTGACAGAATCCGGGCCGGAAATGTGAGTGATTCCCGAATTACTTCCTGGATTCTGTCAATGCAAGGCTTTCCTGTGGAGGTCAGATATGGCCAAAACAAGAAGAGTCCCCTCGCGCAAGGTCTGGCTGACTTGCATGATTGTGCCAGAGAAAACTGTCTCGAGGACGAAAGTCTAAAAATCAAGGACAACACGGAGGCATACCTTAATTCCCCACACAAGTCTTTGAAGAAGACAAGTGTGCGGGAATGCCCACTGTCTATGTGGATGGATGCTCGTACCATGTTGACAACAACGGGGAAAAAGAACTGGCCAGCGTAGGGAATGCCTGGGTGAAGGAGTTTCCAGAACCCTCCGCTGGATACAAAATTGGTCCCCGAAGTAGTCAGGTGGCAGAGTTGATGGCTGTGCATCAGGCCATCCTCACTGATGTCCAACATCAACTCCGCGAACTGGTCATAATCACAGATTCGGATTATGTACGGAACGGGTTCGTGGAGCACCTGGTTAATTGGAAAACCAGAGGCATGTTATGTGCTAATAACAAACCCTTGAAACATGGGAAGTTAATCCAAAACATTGATAATCTGGTCACATCGAATGGGATGACCATCTACTGGAAAAAGATCAAGGGTCATTCCAAAGTAGAGGGACCAGACAAAACTGGAAATGACTTAGCTGATCAGCTGGCCAAAACCGGGGCCATCCAAGGGGATCTAATCAAAATAGAGTCCCTGTTGGGGGAAATCCAGGTCACTGCTATCACTAGGTCCCAGACAAATGCTCACAATGATCTTTCAACTGCCCAATGGAACAAGGAGACCCCTGATGCTGATTTGATTACAGCTCAGAAGGGGGATCCAATTATTGGTAAGTTTTACCAACACCTTGAGGACCCTGAGAACTTTCCCCTGACGGATACCGATTACATTGGGAAAGAGGACCTAAGAGTGTTGATGAAATGTCCAAAAATGTTCCGAATCCAAGACGGTTTGTTGGTAAGGAAATCCCAAGCTGGCCATGATCAGTGGGTGGTTCCTACCTCATTCCAAAGCCTGATGTCACGCCCATGATGCGGCCACCGCCGGTCATAGGGGGTTTCACACAACACTGGAAATCTTAAGAGAGGTTGCATACTGGCCACACATGGGCCAGGACCTCAACCAATATTTGAAGGGTTGTCTTGTGTGTGGACAATTTCAGCCAACATCCCTCACACACCGGGAAACTCCCCAAAAGAGGGGAATGACACTCCCATGGTCAGATTTGCAAATTCACTTTGTAGGCCCCGTGATTCGCTCTGCTAGGGGGAATAAGTACATGTTGACGGTGACATGCTTGTTTACCAAGTGGGTGGAATGTCTCCCAGACCCAAATTGCAAGGAAAAAACTGCAGCTGCCCTGATGATTAACCACATCTTTTCCCGTTTTTGTCTACCTCAAATGATTGAGTCAGACAGAGGTAGCCACTTCACCAGTGAAGTAATGACAAAGATGTGGGAGATACTGGGGGTCAAAAGAAAGCTACATATTGTTTATAGGCCACCTTCTTCTGGAGCAGTGGAACGTTACAACCGGACAATTGTGAGCATCTTAAAAACGTTTGTGGGAGATTCTGGGACAAGTTGGATATCCGATTCCCTCTGGTCCTAATGGCCATCAGATCTACCCCTTCATCTGCAACCAAAATTTCACCATTTCAGTTGATGACCGGGCACAAGATGGTGCTTCCCCAGCATTTGCTCTACAGGACCCAAGAGCAGACACTGATAAATGCCTCCACAACTCATGAGTATGTGGAGAATTTAAGGAAACACCTTCAACATGCTTTTGCCTATGCTCAGCAGAATCTAGAAAAATCAGCCGAGAGTATGAAGACCCACTATGACCTGAAAACTTCCAGGAAGGAATATCAGGCGGGGGACCAGGTCTATTTATACAATTTCCAAAGGAACCAGGGCAAACAGCGAAAATTCTTGCCTACATGGAAGGGACCGTTTGAAATTATAGACAAGATCTCCCCTGTTGCCTATAAGATCTGCATCCCCAAAGGCAGTCTTGTCGAAGGGGAAGACAAGTGGGTCCATATTAACCAGCTAAAGTGTTGCCATCCCAGGCACACTTTGCAGCAACTGGAGGAGTCCTCTGCAATACCAGAGGGGACCGCTCCAGATTAATTCAGTCCAACCCTAAAATATCCCACATTTAGTCTCTAAAATATTATACTCTTGTAAGCCACTGTCTTTGAATGATAACTTGTATCTCAAAAGTAAAATGTTAGGTATGTTAAAGTATAAAATGTATATGTCTGCCACACCATTAGTAGTGATGGAAAAATGTCTACGAATAGGTATTGCTGCTTTTCCTTTGTCGTCCTAGGAGAAAGAAAACCTGGAGACTGGCAAAGGAGGACGATCCGGAGACCGGGAGCAGAGACCCAAGGGCCCCGGGGTACCGCCCAATATTCCCATCAGGACCGGCGAGGAGAACCGATCGATCAGTACCGGATGGAGAAAAAGATGCTGAACTGTGCCATTTGCAGAATTGGAAGAAGATTATGCGGACATACCAGTGCGTGGGTCAAAACCTTCTGTGCACCCGACTCCCCATCGACTCAAATTCAAAGTGCAGTCGTTTGGGGGGCCTTGTTGGGTGTCCTGACCCACGGTTGAGCTATCATGCTGCAACATTTGGTGCTGTGGGCTTAGAAAATCCAAGATGGCCAAAAAGCCCACATGTGCGCCAGAATCCAGGAGAACCACTCAGTTTGTGCACACTCCAAAATGGTTGTCTAACTTGCCACCCACCAGTGCGAGCATGATGGGCCAGGGTGCCATGAGTGGAATGGGTGCCAAAGGTAAAACAACAGAGCCTGTTACCTAAAAAAAAAAACGCTTTAAAATTACCTTTGGTTTCTCTGAATGCCAGCTCAAAATGCCTATTTTCAAACATTGCAACACATCCAAAAATCTCACTGAACACCAGCAGACATCTGGCAGAATGAAGTTTTGAGTGCCTACAAAATCTGGGAAGATGAAGAGCCCAAAATAATGTTGATAACAAGACTGGCTGAGTGTTAAACTGAACTGAAAGACACTAAAATCGAAATGTTTAGAATAAATGAGTGACCTACTTTTGAGTGTCACATAGTTTGTCACTGTTGAAATGTCATAGTTTTGAACTTAGAATCAGAATTCTAGCTGCATGTGTAAAAATTGTAAGTTTGATTTAAACTGGGAACCCAAAATGACATGTAGCTAAAAACTGGCTTAAAGAGATTCCAATTCTGCCTGACATCTACCCCAACAGGAGTTGAAACTTGATCAGCAGGTTCCCAGGCCTGGCTGCATTCTGTTGCCCCTGCCAAAAGGAGGTCACACACTCTCTGATTGAATTACCTGTGGACTGCAGGAAACTAAACAAAGGGCCCAGGCGGATGGTTTATTGGGGGGGTCGTAAATGGCTTCCTTTTGAACAAAGCCCTTCCTTGACTCAGGCAGATGGTTTATTGGGGGAGTCGTAAAGTGGCTTCCTCTTGGCAGAAACGGGGAGGGGCAGCCCCCTCTGAGGACAGGCTGAGCTTAAAGAAAGTGGATAGACTGGTTTCTCCACCATGTGACCTGGGAAGACACACCCCTGTTGGCCAGAATATGATTTTAAGAAAGATGTATAACTCATGGTGCGGACTTGTCAAAATTATCTAAATGATACCATAATTCTTGTGATTTTTCTGCCCACATTTTAAGAGGTTTTAGGACCCGGTGGTATGATCTGGGGGTTTAAGAGCAGAAAAGAGGCTGTTACTCTAAATGTATGCATGTTAAAAATCTGAAACTTCCTTATCTAAATGCCCACATGCCTTGCAGACAATTGTATACATGTGGAGAAAAATCCGATATGGGGAAAGCTACTAAAAAGTACAAAAAGTTGCCATTTCTTTACCCAAGCTCCTAGAAACGCCAGGGTCGGAACAGTGCCTCCCATCAGTAATGCATGATGTGTGTATGCAATGACAAACAACTGTGTATCTGTGGAATATGTATTTGGGTCAAATATAGATTTGTGTGCAATTTGACAGGGGAGTGTCCTTTCTGCAGGCCATAAAACAGCATCACCATGACTCACATTTCCTTTCCCCTATCAAGGAAGAGAGAAAAGCTTGACCAATGATCAGTTGAGAGAGGGGCTGGCTTAGTGATGCTGCGCACACACCCACTTTCAAAAGACATAAAAAGAGCCACTGGAAGCTAGAGAGGACATTCAAATCCAGTTGCTGCGGAGCGTTTTGCCGGACCACACAACATCCAGAAGATACCAGTTCCGGACTGACTCCAGCTACATACTCCAGAACCTAGAACTTATACTTTAGAACCTAAATCAGAGGCCTACAACCACAAGCTGAGTTCTCTGCAGCATGCCTCAAATCATTGCAAGCTACTCACAGCCGGGCGAGCTTCTTGAATCCCTTGCCAAGAACTTTTGCCAGGACAAGTGCAGACATCCAGGAGCCGTGCAGAGACCACTGTATCCGGACAGACCAGACCAGAGATCCAGAGTGACCCAGACCGCTGTGAGCAGAACCAGAGAGCTGACCCAGATCACTGTGAAGTGCCGAGACCAGAACCGGAGTCCAGTCCAAAACCTGACCAGATCCGTGGCGAGGCCTATTTCAAATTTATATTGTGAGTACCTAGCAAAACTGTGCAGAACCAATCTCTTAGTTAAATAATCTAATCCAAACTATTTTAACCTAAGTAGAACAGCCTCCTAGAAATCGTGTCATCTGTCATTTGTAAAGCTGCACAACTGTCACCTGTCAATTCTGAAGCTGCAAGCTGTCACCTGTCATTTTGAGTTTACTTTAAATCCGAAATACTACCTTTATTTAATCGTCCATATCTCTGGAACCGTTTGGGCTAGGAACGAAATTTAACTTAGAATCTCAGCTTTCCAACGAACCTAGAACCGACTTGCTACTCCTTATACTTTTGCCATCATCAAGATTCACGCACCCGCGAATTTTGCTGTGATTTGGCCTGATTTCTTTACCTGTAAAAAGATAGCAGCTTTTTGCTTTCCTCTGCTAAAAATGTGTTTGCCTCTTAATAACCATCCCTGAATCATTGCTAAAGTGAGCCTGAGCTCATCCCAAGTATCTCTCACTCACCCTGAACCTCCTAATGGGAATTAAAAGCATTTTCAGCATATTTCTCACTTCATTGCCACCACATTCAAAGCACTTGGGCCTGTGTTTTAAAACTCATACCGGTTTTCTCCAAGCTTGCTGGGGTGGAACTGAATTTCGTATTGTATTTGATTGCATTCCTGAGAACTGTGTGCTCCTGTTTCCATCTACTTCCATTTCTTACATTCCATAGGGGAGGGGAGTGAATTGCCAGAGAAAAAGTGATTATATTATCTTTTGCTAAAATCATCTCAAGTATTTCTGTATTGCATTTTATTCCTCATTGCTTTTCCCTTGAAATCATAAAAGTATGTTTGCTACTTGATCCATCCTATACTAACTCCTCATTGATTATAAAGAATTGTGCTAGTGTCAGATTACCCATTGTTGATTAACATTATATTTATAAGGGCAATATCGATTATTAATTTATTATAAAAGCGTGGTATCTATATTTTGTCTTATTTCTCAAATAAACCTTTTAAACTTGCAAAACAGAACTACTTCTTGGCTCAGTGGGGTCAGGGGCATTCTAAGAGAGGGGTGTTATATAGGGGTAGTCATCCAGAACTCATGAACTGGACATAAAGATATATCAATAAGGGTTTCCATTCAGTATCCCAGACTAGGCATTGACCTAGCTGTATTGTTGAATTGAATCTTCTTACATAGTTTTGGTATAATTTAACTCGAGCCTGTTTTCTTTGCACATGATATTAAAGGTCTCCGTTTGATTTTCTAGGACTGTGGGGTTAAAGAAATTATGATGGCTTCATAAGCGAAAAGTAACAATGGGATTTTTTTCAATGCTCAAGAGAGCAGCATCAGACTGAATTTCGAGCATGGAATCAATGCAATGGTTAATATATAAGCAAAAATGGTAGGAGCCAGGATGCAACTCTTGTGAGCGCCCTTCTCCATCTTAAATAGGACATTTGTGTCTCTAGACAAATTATTGAGTACAACTGTGTAATTTCCTCTGTATAAACTCTGAATTGCCCTTAGTAAGAAAGAAGGGATGTTTAACTATAGTAGGGCTTCCCATAAAGTGCTGCACGGAACACCATAAAATGCGGCTTTCAGATCTGCAAAAGCTACATACAGACACATAAACTAACTTATTCCTGGTACAATACAAATAACCAGAAGAGCTGATCAATAGTGCCTTATCTGCATTGGAAGCCATCTTGATGGTGCCTGATAATCTGATTTTCCCCTAACTAGGTTGTCAATTTGATGAGGATCGGCTGTACTTATATTTTACCAGCTGATTCAAGGAGCGATAAGCGATAAGGGGTAATAGTAAACCAGCTCTTCTCGTCCTTCTTTTTTATACAGTGGGACAATTTCCACATTGGTCCAAGATCTAGGTACCACTGATAGGTTTCAGATGGTGTTAAAAAGATGAAAGAAGACTAGCATCCAAATATCGATATCTTTTTTGTATAAATTAAATGGGACTTTATTGAGACCCAGAGCTTTACCGTTATTTTTTAGACTGTCAGTCCAGACCTTGCTCATCGTAAAGAGTGGTCCGCAAGGTAGTATGGAAAAATCCATGGTATTGTCGTGGTTTACCGAATCCAGGCTAAATTGTGTTCTGGTATGCACAGAATGAAAATAGATATGCAATTTCTTTTCATAGATATTCCATTGGGAAGTATGTTTTATATCAGTGTTACTTGAGGACACAAGCTTCCAAAATGTGCTATATTATCTTTGTTCCTTGCTGCAAACTTTATGCAGACCATTTGCCTTTGGCATATACATTTTTCTTTTTGGTCAACAGCCCTTTGTATTAGTGTATTCGTGTATGAATTCTATCTCTACAGACCCCCTCTGTGTCTTAAGAGCCTTAAGGATTTCCACTTTAGCCTTGTGTCACTCAGGGCTGTACCTCTGTGAAAAGATTGATGTTGGAGGTTTTGATTGTTCAGTCAGTTTTGCTACCCTGCCAGGTCCTGTAAAAAAGGGTGCAACGCCCTCAGTTACATTTACTGAAGATTTCATGAAAGAGGAAATGATCAATTAACAGATTCTCAAGAAGAGTCAGGATGCTTCTACATAACTGGGGAAGACAGTGCCCACTTTGATTGTAGCCACTTTATAAAGTGTCTTACATGTGCCACCTTACTCATTGCAGTGTTGCTGATGCTTTCAGCAATTGCATTAATCTCTGACTACCCTTGATCTGGGAGTGTCAGTACAAGGCTCAGAATGAGGTGGTCATTTTATATTCAATCCAGTACTTGAAAAGATGTTCTAAGTGTCAGCCCCTTGCCAAAATGAGCACAAAATCAATGTTTGAAGACTTCAGATTGCAAATTGAAATCCCAGACAAACACTATGTGGGCATCCTCATTGTACTGATTTCCCCATTTGATAATACAATCTTTCCCTAAATGTATAATGTCCAGCACTTTATTTGATGTCGGGTTATTGCAAATATTAAGGAGCACGATCAAATAATCAGATTTAATTTTCAAGTGGAGTTCTTGGACATTAATGGACACTAAATCCTGGGCAGTTATGTTAAACAGTAATCTGATTGTTTTCTTCTTTACTATACATAGATGAAGAAGTTATAAATTAAAACAAATATTAAAAAATCAAACTCGACAGAAAATTGTGAAATCAAGGACATTGATGCAATTTGCACAGATGTTGGAAGACATGATTGATGTCAAAGTCATGAAGCAAGATATTAACTCTATGATGATAAAAATTGAGGATATTAAAGATATCTTTGATAGAAATTCAAGAAAAGAAAGATGTTGCTTTGCATACAGGAAAAAAATATTATATAAAACCATCCATCATCAGTGAATACTTTTATTGACATTATCATGTTTGTTTGACACATTTTTGTTTGTTTCTATTTAAGTCTTTAGCTATTACTCTTGTTTTTTTATGTTGGTTTCTTGATATGAATTTATAAAATCATATTTGGTTTCCATTGTACAAGTTCAGCACTACTTCTTCAGTATAGTAGCCCGTTTACTGTAGAAAGAAGTAAGAGATGAGAATGGACATGTAAGGCTTGTTGTGTTCTCTCTGCTTTTGTACTCATCAAACTGGACTACTGCCTGACACTACTTTGTTAACATGTGGTCATTGATGCTTTCCTTCCTTCACAAACAATGTAACTGCGTTATACTCACACTTTTCAATTTACTCAGATATTTCTTCATGTCAACCTATTATCAGGACACTGGATCCGATATTAGTTGATCTAACAGAGGTTGTAAACGGATTATGAATTTGTTTCAGGTCCATATTTAGTGCACTGACAATTTTAATGTAGTTCTCTGCTTAATGATGCCTACAAAGCAGCACTGCAAATGAAAACACCATCACCTGCTGGGAATTACAGTGTTGAATACACATTGTGTTGGGAACACTATTATAAGTTGTGAAAAAGATCATATGTGCCTTTAGTGGTACAACATACTAATGGAAAGATATCTGAAACTACAGAATCTGAACAATAAACCATCTAAATTAGATAGCCATCTGGTATCACAAGTACTATTAAGCAGTCAAAGAATATTTCAAAATATAAAAGACAAATTCTTCAAATGAGACAGAAACTATTTGTTGGCCAGAAATAGAGAAATGCATAATACATCTGGAGCATACAATAAAATCAGGCAAATCCGCAAGAGAATGATTATTTCTATTTTCAAATCTATTGGAACCTCTAAATCTGAAGCGGATTCATTGTTAGTGGTTCATTCAAAGTGGAGAATTGGAATCAAACTTCTTACTTAAAAAAATGTTTTAATGAAGAAATGTATCATCAAAATCCAGATGCAATTACTGAAACAGGGAGAAGATATAGGGCTAGAAATGATACAATTAGTGAACTTGAAGAAATAAAGCAACAGAATTCGGGGCCATTTCTACAAAATTGAGAGAGTTTAATTTTTCCTCTGAAAATATACATTTAAATGCAACATTCACAAAGGGACAGGTAGAGTTTGAAAATTATTTTTATGTTATGTTAGTGGGATTTATACTTGATACCTCTGACATTTTTATAGTCGCCAGGTGCTCTGGCAGATCTGAAAATAAAAAAGAAAGTGCTTTCTTTGTTAGTGGGAGAAGAGGGATTGATCACACATGCTTTTACTATGATGTTGGTTGTTTCAGTTAAAGAAAAACCTGTCACTGTGTGTGGGTTTGCTTCTGGGTGGTCTAGTTTGGCGGACGTGCAAGGCGTTGGTATTCATATGGATGGACTTGTGTGCCCATGGCATAAGGATGCATTGGCCATGTTGAGATTGTATGAGTTATTGGAGGAAGTGTGTAGCTCTGCTGTTTTATGTCAGTGTGGGGGGTATTATAGCTGTCATTTGTGCATTGCACAGTGGTGTGAGAGTGACATGTTTGCAGGAGTTTTAGTATGGATTAGAGGGAGAAGAGAGCATGATGCACTTGGCATAGAGTTAAGTCCAGGTAGCACAGTCATCAGTTGTGTTTGGTCTCTCTTTGACAGTGGCCAGAGTCTTGTGGGTTAGCTCAGCATATTAAACAGACTTGTTTGTATTGCTTTCCTGAAAGTTAGGTGCACCTCTATTGGGCGTTTTCCGTTGTGGAGGAAGTTCCAGAGATTCATTGAAATGCTTAAAAATGCAGACCCACCATATTTATTTTTCAAATTACATTTGGGTTCAAGGGGTATGTCATTGCTAGACTACAGGATTCTGTTTGGCTTGCAGATGGAATTTATTTATTGCAGGAATTCTCTGTGAAGAATGCATAGTGTTTTGAAATAGATCCTTTTCTTAACCGGTAGCCAGTGTTGAGATCTAGTGCTGATGTCTCATTGTAACTTTTGTTAATTTGAGAATGCAAGATGTTCTAAAGACTGATTATGACATACTGTTTATAGGAAAACATGTTCTTGCTTTTGGCAATCTCCTACAGTTAACTCCAGTTAACTCCTATGAAAGGACAACCAGTCTTCAAGACTCCCTATTCAAAGGATACTCCGAGGCATTGGCATCATGGCCAATGTTAATCTTTGTAATTACTTCCACTGGGAATAATGTAACATTAACATGAGGCAATCTGCAGATTATGAACAGAATATGCAGAAATACTTAAAAGTGTACACAAGGGAGAATTCCATGATGGTGTCAAAAAGTCAAAATATGCTGGTTCTTAAATTATGCTAGACCGAGAATAGAAAAATGTGCCACGTGTTTATTTAATTCTACTGTACCAGAATGTCATATATTTAAGGTGATTTTGAGACTTGCTAATGAAACAATTATGAATTTAAAATCTATTGATGTTTTAGATAGACACACAATGCCTTTAAAATCAAATAACAAAGCATATGCATTTTTAATTCAATTAGAAAAATCTGTGTATCAAACCGCTGATCTAGAATCAGTTTTGAGACTTTGCATTACGTGTTGAGTTATGTAAAAATGTAACTTGAATGTGGAAATTTGCCTGATGAATGGGGCAATGGGAAGAGTCCTTGTTTTCTCACTTTTCTTTACTTTCATTTAGGAAATTCTTGTAAAATGTGTTGAATTAGAGTGCCTCACCTAGTAGGTAGAAATTCAGCATGTTTTTTTCTGATGATTAAAGTTTGTGAAAAAAGCACAATTTATTTTGTGCTCTGCCTATGCTATCATTGTGCACTAATCTCAAGGATTGACTTTAGAAGCTGAACTGATTGATGTACAGGCCACACAGTCTTTGGAGAAGGCATATCATATATGGCATTGCCTTGTGTTAAAAATATGGCAGGATTGTGATTATGAAACTTTGATGACTAGAAAGGGCAGCAGATGTTGCATGTGCTTAAGATTACAAGTGACTTTATATGCTGTATGCTTTGTTTTGTTTGTTTGCTTGATTATTTGTATTTGTATTGTGTGCCAGACCCGTGGGTATCAGGGCGCAGAGCATAAGATAACTTACAGCTTAGTTACATAAGGAGGTAATACAGTACAATATCAGACAATGCATGCAGTTTACATATAAGCCGCAGAACAATATGCCATACATAGGGGAATGATTATATACAAAAGCTAGTCACAGGTACATATAGAATAACAACTCCATACCTAAATTATATACAGTTAGATACAGGGTAGCAGAGGTAAGATCAATTAAATTATGGCATATGCAGGCTTTATTTATCAGAGTCTTTGAACCATGTTATAAGGTTATGGCGGTCACGTAAGGTTTGTCTGCTCTTAATGGTGGAGGTAGGGTGTTCCAGATTTGGGTTGCCTTGACCGTGAAGCTGTTGCCTCCGACTCTGGATAACTTTTATCTTGGGACTTGAAGGCAGTTGGTATTAGATAGCCTGGTGGTTCTTGTGGAGGATTTTCTAATGAGTCTTTCAGTCAGATAGCAAGGTGCAGCATTATTCAAAGATTTGTGTGTAAGTGAAGCTGTTTTTAAATTGATTTTGTGCTGGGCGGAGAGCCAGTTATTAGCCCTTCTAATCTGGGAGATATGTTCTCTCCTGCCAATTCCTAGTGCTGCTCTCAAGGCATTATTCTGGAGGAATTGGATTTTTTTATGGTTTGTTTGTTATCTCCTATGTACAACAAATTACAGTAGTCGAGCTTGGATAGAATAAGCGCTCTAGCCAAGGTTAAGCAACTGTTGTTGGATAACAAGGGTTTACCTGCTCTGATCAATTTGAAGTTATAAGCCGTGGCCGAGGCCATGACTTTTACTTGCTTGCTGAAGGACATGGTAGTGTCGAGGAAAAATCCTAAGGTTTTTACCTCCTCAGCAACAGTGATGATGTTATTTTCAATGTTGAAAGCTGTGTAGTTCGGGCCCAGTTTTTTGAGGGAGGAGGTTGTGCCCAAAATGATGATCTCAGTCTTGTCATCATTCAGGCATAGTCCATGGGTAGCCATTCATGCCTGGATGATGATATACACCCTATTCACTACGACCAAATCCTTGTCATAATCCCCAGTAAGTGGTAGGAGGGTCTAAGTATCATCTACATAGTTAGTGTATGTGCTACCAAGATGATCCAGATCATCGAAAAGGGACTTAGTGAAAATGTTGTATAAGGTGGGTGAGACACAAGAACCCTGGGGCACTCGGCAGGTGATGGGGATGGGATCTGCGGCTGCTGCAGAAGGGAGGACTCCCATAGTTTGATTGCTTAGAAAAGATTGTATCCATACAACAGTTCTGCCGAGAAGAGTGTGGCAGAGTCCAAATGGCTGCATAGGACCCTGTGGTCCACAAGGTCAAATGCAGCCGAGAGGTCCAGAAGGAGAAGAAGGGCCGATTTTCCGCTGTCCCTGAGCTCGTCTATCTGAGCTTTCAAATCTATTAAGGCTGTTTCTGTCCCATGCTGGGACCGGAAACCTGACTGTCGTGCTCCTAGTAGTAAGTTAGATTTGAGATGTTTTTGTATTTGTGCGTAGGCCATCTTGTCAATGATTTGCAAAAGAAAAGGCACTGTCGTAATCGGTCGGTAATTAGTGGGTATGGATGGATCAAGGGTCTGTTTTTTAGTAGTGGTATAACCCACGCCTCTTTGAACTTAGTTGTGATCATGCCTGAAGAAAAGAAGGCATTAATATGTTTAGTAATGAAAGGGGCAGGTCTCTGGCTGCATCCTTCATAAGTTGGGCAGGGCATTGATCACCCTGGCAATTGGAAGGTTTGAGTGATAGAATAGTTTTTTTCTGTTTCAAGTATGGTCACCTTAGAGAACTTGAAACGTAATGGGTCGGCTGTGTTATTGAGGGGATTAGGGATAGCAATGGGTGGTGAGGTACCAGTTAAAGTGTCTTTTTTCTTGGCAATTTTAGACTGGAGGGTAGTAACTTTATTGGTGAGTGCTTGCTGTATGTTAGAGCACCATACTTTGTCTTTTACACAGTTTTCGGGCACTGGGATGGGAGCTTCTAACTCTTTCAAGATAACAAAAAGCTCTTTCGTGTTTGATTTGGCCTATGATGTTCTGGCATTGTAAGTTTCACGTTTGTCCAGAATTATCTCCTTTTTGTAAAGGGCCGTTATGGTCCTGAGGTTGATCTTGTTTTCATCAGATGTTGATAGTCTCCAGCAGACCTCACATTGTCTTTTTTTTATTCTTAGTGTTTTCAGGTGAGGAGTATTCCATGTGTTGAGATGGGCTTTCGGCTTGCTTTTTTCGCATTTGAGAGGCGCTATTAAGTCAAGAGATGAGGACATAATTTTATTATACTCTTTAACCAATGCGTCAGGCCCTATATTATCAGGGAGGCATTGAGAGTAGGGAGGATGAGGGTGAGTAAGTTCTCACAGGTGATGTTCTTTTTATTCCTTATGGGTTCAGGTGGTGCTAACACTGTCGGCATGGAAATCGGATTTTCAGTTGCTAAGGAAAAGATTACAAGGTGGTGATCTGTCGAGATCTGATGATCTATGGATAAAATGGTGGCATTGCAGTTGTAATCTGCTACCCAGTCCAATATTCTCCCTTTGTTGTGAGTCGGGAGGAACACTCTCTGGTTAAGGCCTAATTCGGTTAGTAAAATCTTATTGCATGTGCATCTTTTAAATCATTGAAACCTAAGTTCATGTCCCCTAATAGGAGGGTTTGAGAGGAATTTTTTAGATTGTTGTAGAGTATATTGGAGATGTCTTCTTCAAAGGTTCCGATGTGTCCTGGGGGTCTATATATAAGGTGGATAGTGAGCGTCTGGGTATTATTGATGGTGAGTTTAGCTGTGAGGTTTTCGCATGATTTAATATCATGGGCGGGAGCAAGTCTGATGGGTAGCGTTGATTTAGCAATGAGTGCCAAACCTCCTCCTCGCACTTCATTTCTATCTGATCTAAGGATAGTATAGCCTTTGGGAATGGCTAGCGAAAGTGCTGGGCCTGCAGCGGCATGTAGCCATGATTCGGTCACTGCTAGGAAGTCAAGGTTTTCTGATTGTATGATCTCAGAGATCTCAGTTGTGTGCGCGACTAGAGATCTAGTGTTTAACAATGTGCCCTTGAGAGCTGTATTAGAAGGTGTTGTAGTGCGTCCTTCCATACTTTGGGTTTTAGAAGTGACGTGGTAATGTTTCGCTTGGGTGAGAAGGGGGGGCTGAGAGAGGCAGTTCCTTTTATTGTTAAAGTTTTCCGTAGGACGGTTAATACTCCCTTTATTAGGAATGGTAAGAGTTTTTGCTGGGGTTCAAAAAGCTTATCAAGGCTAGAGCGGCGTCTAGAGTGGAGCCTTTCATTTCTTATGAGAGTGTTGCAGGGTTGATAATTATATGTGTATGCACCTCACCTTGGATTGTTGCCTCAAACCACAAGAGTTCTTGGTCAGAAAAATAATCAGACTTTGGGTGAAATTAAATAAGGGCAGTTACCTGCTATGCAACCAGTGCATGTTCGGAAATGGTGATCAGAAATATTCTTGGTATGCTTTTTTGTAATTAAACAGGGGTAAAATGTTAATCAAATTCATCATTTTGTTTGCTATTTCAAATGACATGCCTGATACAGCCAGTAAGGACAGTCTCAGGACAAACTATTTTGGAAGAGTTAAACACTCTTAAAAAGTTAATAGATAAAACAGCAGTTAAAAAATATAGTGCATTAAGGATTCACAATTTAGTAGCTGCAGAATCTCAAGACACATATTTTTCTCAAAACATCCAAAGGATATACATGGATTCCTTGTCATTATCATGGCGGTGTTAGAAAAAAGGAATGTGTCTCTGGATTCCTTCATTGGGTTGTTTTAGGAGTGTAATCATGATTGCTCAGATTATCACCATCAAACTCTTTCTAACAAGTCTTCTCAAAGATTATCTGCCTATCAGTACCAAAGCAAGAAGCTTCATTTTTCATTTCGGGTGGCAAATGCTCAGTAGGGCATGATCTGTACTGATTGTGGTTCGTGCCTTCAATCTTCTGTAAGAACCTTGGAGTGTACAGAAGATTTGATAATTATGCAGAAAATATATTGAGCTGATAGGACAAAGATTAATGCACGCATGTTAAATGTTTTCCAAAGGCAGGTATCTATTCCCCAAAATAGCTTTAGGAACCATTGAAATAATATTCCAGGAGGATGTTCCATTTAATAGTGGACACTGTGCGTGCGTGGCCAAGATGGCAGAGTGGGAGGACTCTCTTTTCAAGCCTGCTCCTGTCCCTGGTCCCCAGATCCCAACTACAGAGGCTCTGCACCACCCCATCACCACGAGATAGGCATCCTTAACAACTGAGAACCACTAGGAGATTGAGCCTGACCCTATTCACCTTCGAAGTGAGGCAAAGCCCCACCAAGGACATTTCAAGAAGGTGCCTCTCAGTCTCCTCCAACAGAGCTTGTGATGAGGCACCACCTTTTGGCTGCATAGCCATGGGGGGACCATGACAGACTCAAAGCCTGCCGCAGGGGAGCTTATCCACATTCATGTGGAAACAGAGCTGTGACCTCAGGTTCACAGACCGGAGGTGGCTGGTGAAGAGCACTGCTTGGCACACCATGCTGATTTGGTGTACTAAATGAGGGGAGCAGCGGCACAGGAGATTTATCAAGAGAATGACTCCATCTACATGGAGGTGAGCATTCATGGTAAGCTGAGCAGGGGCAGAAACCAGCAACAGATATGAAGCTGCATCCTCCATCAAGAAAGCCGATCCTGGAGCAGCTGATGTGACAGGTAGGGTGAAGCAGTTATGCCTCACGACCAGTGAGCTTGTGAGGGAGGGGGAAACCTGAAGTACCTACAATAGCCCTTTTACTAACTGCAAACCATGCCAAGAGCAACATTTGAAAGAAGTTAAGATAGCAATAGTTCTGCACGTAACCTCATAGCTACAACCATCATACAGCCTCTGTGGAAGTGGGCTCAATACATATTGCCACACAGGACCGGTCACACTTAAAGGTATGGACAAAGTCAGTTCGCTAAATGAAGGACTCCAATGTTCAAGTTTTTCTGACCCCCACAAGGCAACCACATAAAAAGAGATTTGTCATAGTCAACAGGAAAGAACAAATGGTATATAGCTCTCCTGGGCAAACGTACAGATCAAAGCAATGGAGCCATTAAACATTTCGAGAATCATCTCCCCAATGTTTTGGAAGACCTTGGGGAGATGATTCTCGAAAGGAATCACAAAGGCCTTACAATTCAAATTTGATGACGTCAAAAATATAGCAAGGGGAGATCATCTCCACATCTGATTTCTAAAAGAGGGTTCGGAAGGTGAAAACTTTGAACATTCCTTCTGGAACACTCCAAGCCAGTGATCGAGATAGACAGAGTGCACAGAGTTAGGCTTTTGAGAGTAGATAAGCATTGCCCAACTGGGACAGTGTTGATCAACTACAAGAATACAAGACAAAAGAGGCCATAGTGAGCAAAGCAAGAAAACAATGACAAATATTATATTTGGATATCAAATCCCAGATTTACCAAGATGGCAAAATGCAGAAGTAAGAAACCACTGACAGAGGAACTCCTGGAAAGAGACATCCAATAAGTTACAACTTAAAGCAGATGGGAGAGTGCATGTGATACCTATCTTAGAATCAGACCTACAGCTGTTAAGCCTATACCATAAGCACCAAGGCCAACAGCTGAAGAAACATCCACTGGTCTGAGGAACTAAAAAAGGCAGTGAGGATTCCAAGATGGCAGTGGGAGATGGATGGATATGAGCTGAGGAGCTCCGCCGATGGGGCCTCTGCTTAAATAATGGTGCACCACCAATGACATGAAGGATTGCTGCTGGGCACCTCCCAATGTGATTCTGACCCTGTGTGAAGCAGAAAAGTGTATGGAACAGTGGATCGAGGCTAAGAGACCGTAGTGCCTGCCCTCAGCATTTCTGACATGCACTTTGAAGCATCGGGGCATGGAGCTCCCTGTATCGGTGGAGAGTGAAGAACTACATTGAAGGGGCATGTGTCTGGCAGTTGACTTGTTTGGCCACCCGAGTCAGCCCTCCTGAAGGAACAGTATTATACCAAAAAAGAGAAGAGGCCCCACACCATATTTAATCATACAAGCAGCAACCTCAAGTGGGGTAAATGGTAAGAACAACAAGAAGGAAAGAGGAGGTAGCTGCCAAATGAATGTGATGATAAGATATGAAATGATATGGCATTTGTAATGCGCCTATACACAAGTGTTTCAAGGCATGAAAAGGCAAGGGAGGGGGAACAGAGGGAGGACAGAGACAACGATCTTACTATGCCAAGTGACAATGAGATTTTGGAAGTGCAGGTGAGGGGGAGGGGAAAACTGCCAAGGGAAAGAGGAGGTGGCCAGTGCTCTACATGGGATCAAAACAATAACAAGAAGTGCGGCCGGCAGGTGGCAAGTGCAAGGGTAAGTGCAGACAGCAGGTGTCCAAAAGTGCAAATAGGGGGACTGTAGGGTCACAGATATAAACCCAGGTGCAAGGGTTGAAAGTTGGCAATGTGGGTGTGCAACTGGGCAGACAGGGACCTGTTCCCGAAAGCCAGATGACCAGTGCAGTATCAGACAGGAAATCAGCAGGGGAAAAGAAGAGAGAAGGCAGAAGCAAAGAGGAAGATCTTGACGTGCTTCCGTAACCGAAGATGGTTCTCCTCAAATTTCATAGAGGCAGGGAGAGGGAGGCCACAGCCAAAGAAAGAGATCTATCACCAACTCATGCTTGGAGATGTGACTGACCATGAGGGAGTTGGAAGTGGAGGAGTGAAGCGCTTGAGTAGGAAGGTATTTACGAAGAGAGAGTTGGAGGTATTGAGGACCCAGGACCCAGGCCCCATAAGGCCTTGGGGACAATGCAGAGGGTCTTCAACTTAATCCTTGCAGCCACTTGGAGCCAATGCAGAGATTTCAGTACTGGAGAGATGTGATCCCTGGGCTTGAGGCCAAGGACAAGTCTTGCAATCCTGTTCTGGATGAGTTGCAGAGGGCAGAGAGTAGAAGCAGGCAGATTTAGAAAGAGGCTGTGCAGTAGTCCAGCCTAGAGTGAACCAGAGCTCTGGAGACAATGAACGTCTGGGGGAAGGAGAGGAAAGGAAGATATCCTCTGTGGAGGTGCAGTGGTAGTTTGACTTCTTAGAGACGTCAGAGATGTGAGGAGAAAAGGAGAGTGTGGAGTCCAAGATGCCCCAGAGGTTCTTAGCCTCACATGTGGGAGCAGGAAGAGGGTCAAGGGAGGCCGGCCAGAGAGTGATAGGAAAGGAGGGGCCAGGTGTGCAGATGAGGATAATCATTGTCTTACTGGCATTAAGGCAGAGATCGGTGGCACACCACTCCTGGATAGCAGACAGACAGTCAGAGATGAGAGAAGGATAAGAGGTGGCAGAGAGGAGCCTGAAAGTGAGCTGAGTGTCATCCACTGAGCACTGAAAGTTGGAGCAGAGAGTGGCAATGTGGTGGGCGAGAGGTGCCAGGTATTGGCTGAAAAGCCAGGGGGAGAGGTTAGACCGCTGGGGAACACCGCAGGTACAGACTGAGATAGAGGAAAGGAAGGATCCAAGTTGGACCTGGGAGAGTCAATCAGAGAGGAACGAGGTCAGCCAGGCCAGGGCCTGATCGGTGATACCCAGGTTATCACAGATACCATTCAGCAGGATGGCATGGTTGACAGTGTCAAAGGCAGAAGAGAGATTGAGTAAGATGATGACAGAAGGGACATTAGAATCAGGGTTAGAGAGCAGGTCTTCACAGATGTTTAGGAGAGCAGTTTCCGTGCTCCTGGCTGCTCTGAAGCCAGACTGATGGTCATGGAGACAACCAACAGATTCAGTGTGAAGTTCAAGCTGGGAGATGGCCAGCTTTTTCAGGAGTTTGCCCAGGAAATGAGTGCTGGAGATTGGGTGATAGTTAGCCGGGCAGGAGGGGTCGGCAGAGGGTTTCTTGAGAAGAGGGCGCACAAGAGACTGCGCAAGGGGGGAAGGGAAGTCTCCAGTGGTGAAGGAGTGGTTGCAGAAGTCAGCCAGGACAGGAGTGAGGGTGTCAATGTGGTCCTTGATGATTTAGAAGAACAGGGAAGAACCAGTTTTGATAAGACTTTCATAGATTGGACTTGTCGAGAAACCTCGTCAGGGGAGAACAGAGGAAAGGAAGAGAAAGATGGAGGAGAGGTGGCCATAGGGGAGCCAGAGGTGGAAGAGAGAGTGGAGGGAGAAAGAGGAGAGGACTGAAGGGTGGACAGGATGTCCAGTGTTTTAGAGATGAAATGAGAAGCCATTGCTGTGCAAAGGGGCCTGGGAGGGGACAGGGGAGGTAGAGACTGCAGCAGGATTGGCCAGCTCCTCACAGATTTTAAAGAGTTTTGCTGAGTTGTTAGATGCCACTGAGACATGGCTTGGATGTGGGTTCACTTCTTAGTGTGGATAGAGAGCCGGTATTGCCTTTGGAGCAGGCGGCAGGCCAGTTTGTCAGAGGATGCAGAAGTTGCTAACCATTTCATCTCAGTCACCCTGCACTTGCGTTTAATTGTGACAAGGTCAGAGCCATAACAGGAGTTGCACTTGGCTTTGGGCTTCAAGCAGATCCTCATGACAGGGGCAAGAACATCAAGAGTATCAATGATAGAAGAGTGTAGCATGGAAAGGGCTATGTCAGGATGTGAGTCAGCCAGAGGAGGAGATGGGGAAGAGAAAGTGGCGGTTAAAGCCTCAACTGACACACGCTCATGGGTTGGATGACCGAGAAGGTAGGTGGCAGTGCTGGAGTTGGTTTGGCCTGAGGGGTAGAGAGGGAAAGATGGGAGGAAAGGAGAAAGTGATCACTCCAGGAGAGAGGAGTGGTGGTGGGATAGTGAGGGGGAGGTCTGAGGAGATCAGAACATCCAGAGTGTGCCCTGCAGAGTGAGTCGGGCCTGAGGGGAGAGTAGAAAGAGAGAGAGAGTCTCAGAAGTCGCAAAAGAGTCCAAACAGAGACAGGAAGCATCCAGGTTGATGTTGAAGTCTCTAAGAAGGTGGAGTTGAGTGGTCGAGGCCAGGAGGGAGGAGGAGAGGACAGCCCACTCAGAGAGGAAGGAGGTGATCTAACCAGGTGGCCGATAGATAGTAGCCATGGTAAGAGAGTGGCCAGGAGAGAGAGAAAGCCTGTAGACCAGGCATTCAAAGTAGGAGTAGGCCTCTATAGGAATGACAGAGGCAGGAATCCTCTACGGGAAGATCAATGCCTACACCCCCTTTGGAACGGTTGGATCGGGGCATGGGGAGGATCTTGTAGCCATCAGGGAGGAGATTATCAATGCTTGTCAGAAAGCTGCCAGTGAGACCCTAGACATCGAGGCCAAGTTCTTCCGGAGACAGCAGCTGTCAGAGAAGTGTTTGACAGCTGAGCGAGAGTTGAGAGTAGCAATATGGAGAAGGTTGCCAACCTTCAAAGACTTCCACGGATGGGTAAAAGTCAGAGGTACACCCTGCAGAAGTGTATAAGGAGCCCGAGGGGGGGCAGAAGAGGAAGGAGGAGATGGCAATGTAGCCAAGGAGGAGGCAGAGGAGGGGAGACAAAGAAACCGAAGAAGGGAGAGAAGGGACAGAAGGAGAAGAAAGGAAATTGATTGGGCGCGGGAAGCGTCTATCAAAGAGGAGAAGGTTGTCTTGAGGGCCTTGGACCAAGACAGTGCCATTCAGGTAAACATTAATGATGACCTTAGAGGAGTGGAAGGAGGCGAGGAGGGCCTCCCACGGGGTGCCACCATTAATGGGAGAAGAAGAGAAAGGAGAGAGCACAGAGACCATATGAAGAGTCCGTAGGTCTGGTGAGGGAATGACAAAGAGGCTGTTGGTGAGGGTCTGTCTGGAGGAAGCACTGGTATAGGTGTCAGCGATAGGAAGGCCTTGGCTGGATACCAGGATATCCTTTTTGAACTTCTTCCTAGGAGACTTAGTGAGGAGAGCAGGATAGTCGATAGAGAAGCAGTTTGAAAAGATAGGAGAAACAGAGAGCGCCATAGAGTAGGTGGGGGAAGAGGAGAGAGGAAGAGGGGTGGAGCGGAAATGTAGGGGGGCAGACACTAGGGGAGGACTCAAGGAAGGGTGCACACAAACGAGACAAAAATGGACAAGACAATAGTGGACAATTTAACAAGTAGAGATAGCTCAGATGGAAGAGCAGGCAGAAAGCAAGGCAGTCCGGTAAGCAAATCAGTTTACCAGGGCCTCAGGAACAGAGCAGTCGCTAATAAGAAAACCTAGAGGAGGGTGGAGCACAGCAGAACACAGAACAATATACAAAAGAACAAATCAGTCAACAAATGTAAACCTAGAAGAAGGATGAATGGAGCAGAACACCAACACCAAGAAATGCAATGCAAAACAGAGCAGTCAATGAGGAAAAAACACAAAAACAATATACAAATAGCAGGGCAGTCGACAAATGATAACATGGAGGGAAGAATATAACCGAACACAGAGCAGTACAATGCAAAGCATGGCAGTCAATGAGGAACAGTAGAGCGAAGAGCACAGTAGAAAAACAGGCATACACAAGGGACAGGGAAGCGACTGGGAGGATGAATGGGGTAGGAGAAGACAAGGGTAAGGACCCGCAGGGAGGGGGCAAGGAATCAGGGGATGTATGGGTGCAGCAGCTGCGACAAACCAAGGATGGAAGTGTGAGGAACAAGCGATACAGAGTTGCAAGGAACACGCGCTCAGGGAGATGCAAGGGACCACACAGTCAGGGACACAACGCTGTGAGCCAAACCATGGTGGAAGTGTGAGGGACCACGTGATCAAGTATTGCGAGGGACAACGTGGGCTAAAGGCGCAGGCACTAGTGTGGCAGTGCATAGAGAGGGCGCTAAAGCACACAGAATCATGGGATTGTGGGGGACTAAGCAAGTCGGGGCGCGCAGGAAGGCAGGGAAGGAGAGGGGGTGGAGGCGCATATGATCAAAGATTGCGATGGACCCCCCAAGTCAGGGGATGAGCAGCGCATATGGAGGCAATGCAATCGAAGGCTGCAAGGGTCCATGCAGGTTGGGAGGCGAAGAGCGATCGATGCGAGGATGGAGGTGGATGGAGGATGCGAGGATGGAGGTGGCGAGGGCACGCGCGCAACAAGCAGAGATAAAAGGGGTGCAGAAGGGAATCCAATCAATGAATGCGAGGGGCACAGGAGGGGACAGGAAGGAAGGGCGAGAGGGGTGCTCTGGAGGGGTGGGAGGTGACAGCAATTTAAGACTCACAGGGGAAGGGGAGCACCCAGCAGGGGCCAGGGGTAGAGGTGTAGGATGCATGGGAGAGGAGGAACACACTCAGAGATCAGGCACAGTCAGAAGGACTAAGAAGCACAGAGCAGGCAAGCAAACTCCCCAACTTCTTACCTGGCAGCCGCAGACAGGAGGATGAATCATCTGCACTTACGGTCTATGCCGCAGACCCCTTAGTCACCAAACACCTGCGTCATTCAACACGGCGGCCTTGTCCTGCGAGGGCTTTGAAATAGAGGGTCCGAAGCACAGATTTTATAGCTTGGTAGCGTGGACGTAACAAACAAGTTAGGTGGAAATCGGGCAGCGTCTCCTGCAAACTGGCATCGTTCAACACCGCGGCCTTGTACTGCGAGGATGCCATTAATACTTAAAAAGGAATAGGCCTGGTAGAAGGGATAATAGTACTGTTTCATTTGGGTTGATACGAAGGGTTTGAGGTGATATAAGGGCAGGAGAAGGAACAAGAGTGGTGTGGTGGACCTGTATCCAGAATATGTTGCTCCTGTTTTTGGATTGAGATGTCTTTTATTTTCAGCTTGGGGGTTTGTGCTTCCTCTTTTGTCTACTGAGAGTGTGGGGCTCAAATGGTACTTTGGAAGGTTCATGATAATGGTTTATGGAGGAAGACATGCTCAGGAGGTGTTGACAAGTGGAGGTTTTTAAACTGATTTCTTGTCTGCTGGGGCCTATGTGTAGCACTATTTAGCATCCCTAATAGGCACACGGTGGTGATCCAGTGTAGTTTTGTGTGCTAGCTACACTAAAAGGGTCCATTTGGGGAGGGCTAATCCAAAAATATGAGAACCTCTGAGAGGGAGAGTTACTCTTGCCTGCTTGAAAGCCCAGCGACCCCCCACAGATAATAATCTACGATGCTGCTGGAAAGTAGGGGGTGATTGCACAGGAGGAAAAGATGGCCTCCATAACTCAACATGAAGACACAGCTAGTGATACAGCTTTAACTAGAGAAGATCTTCTCTAGTGTTTGAATTCCTTCCAGGAAAACCTTTTGACCTCGTTTCAGGTTCTGTTTACCTCTCTCAAAGCTGACCTGAAGTAATATATGGCTGAGATAAAAGGCGAGTTAGCAACACTGGAAGCACATTCTGATTCTGCAGAACACGCGCACCAAGACATGGTGGAGGATGCACATACAGATGAAGAACTCCTAAAACAGGTTTCTAGAATAACGCACAATCTGGACATTGAGTTTGAATATCTGGAAAATAGATCACCAAGGTCAAATATTTGTTTGAAGAATCTTCCAAAGGACATTGCAGACAAGGACATGAGTGAAATGGTCCAACACCTATTTGGAGATTTTATGGGGGATTTATCTTCAGAGGCTATACAACACTGGATCTACCACAGAGGCCATAAAAGGCAGCAATTGGGGGTGAGAGATGTGTTAGTGGCAATATCATCTTATGTACAAAACAAAACTATTTTGTGAGTGGCAAGGCAATCAGGCCCGTCCATGATAAATGGGGCAGAGATTCAGCTTTATTAATGCATCGCCCAATTCACTCTCCAGAAAAGATGAGAATTGGGGCCAATTTGAAGATACTTATTCTGAAGCACATTAATTAGGAAATTTCCATTCAGTTTACTTTTTATATGGGACATTTATTTAGCACCGGATACCACCTCCAGAGAAGGCATGAACATCATGTGCATGGAAAAGGACTCTGAACCCACTTTGCCACTTCAGCAGAGACATTTGTCCCTGAGAGGAAAACCCTGGAAATGCACAAACAAGGCACAGGATTGTCAAGGTAGGCCACATAATCCCCCCTTGCAGAACCAGAAGCCTCTTGTATAGAGGTCCTCCCCTGGCAATGTGTGCTGGTGCTTTATCTGTCAAAAGGATTCAATTTAGAGTGGAGGGTCTCTTGGATGGTAATATATTTATGCTAGCATGGGGTAGGCAAGATGAACACTGTGACTTTATATAATGAGGAGGCTCTCCAGAGATTCAAAATCTAAGTTACAACCTCTTGGTTTCAGCAAGAGGGCCTTAGTGAGCCCTCAACTGTTATTGTTTCTCTTGGGTCAATACCAATGACAAGAGGTCATTGGGATCCTTGGGTGATTTGGCTGTGACCCAAGGGTTTGTTAAGTGTATAGTTTGTGGGGATGTGAAAGGGGAGGAACGTTTTGGGAGTGGGTATATAAAGGGGTAATGTGGAATTAGAGAGGGTAACCCAACAACACTTTTTTCTTTAGTTATGGGACATCAGGGAGGGGACTTATTTTATCAGGATACAATGTAAGGATATGGGGTCTATGCAGTACATGGGGTAATATTGGATCTACTTAATCTTAGGAACTACAATTCAAACTTTTTTTAATTTCAATTTTTTTGGTCTTAAAGTAGAGGCTTCAGCATTTAAATACAAACATTTTCCATAAAACATGGTGTGAAGAATGATAAGACATTGCTCATGATACTTGTTATCACCATAAAATATAGAGTTTTCTTAATAACATTTCTAATATTGCCTATCCTCAATTCCCCCCCGCCCCTTCCCATATGACCGTAGGCAAGGTCAGGATAATTTCACTTTTTCACGGCAGAGTCTTTGGTAGAACCATAACAATGAGCAGAGGCACACATTAGTACATTTTGATTTTGCAGGCATTGTCAGATGACCAACAGGATGTCTATTACGTTTGACATATTGCACACACATTCTTTTATGCAATATACTTGGCACAAAATTCTGACCATTCATTTTCAACAGAGGTACGGTCCCCATGAAGGGCAGCAGTCAAGTTCTCCATAATAAAAATGTTTCGGGAGACACTTATCTATTCTGTCTTGGTGGGGAGGGTTGCTCTTTTCCAAACCATTGTGAGACAGGCCCTTGCGGCCATCAATAGACCCTGTATCATTTTGGGTACTTTAGTGATCACCTCCTCTGATTCGATTAAACCAAATAAAATCAGCAATGGATGTTTCACTCTCTCCTCCTCATCTAACTCTTTCATCCAACTGAGTACTTCATCCCAGTAAGCTTGTACAGCCCTACATGCCCACCACATATGCCAGTAGTCTGCCTTTCTCCCACAACCCCTCCAGCAGTATGAACTCACACCCAGATACATTTTGGCCAACCTGAGTGGGTCATATTGCCCTCTGTACATTAGTTTAATGGCGTGTAGTTTGTACTGGCAGGATATAGATGCTTTCGCTGTTCTTCTACATATTTGTAACCATAGCCTTTGTGAGATAAGTCCTCCCAAATATGCTTCCCATTTACTTTTCAGCGTGACCGCCGGTGTTGTGTGAACCTCTACTAGTGCCGTGTACTTCGCACTTATTAGGCCTTTTGAGTTTGTACAAGAGTCGAGGATTTTCTCAAACGGGGGGAGGTGTCTTTGTAGTTGGTCTTTCCATACCTCCCGTGTCATGACCCCTTTCAATCTCAAGTATTGGAACACCGAGAGTGGGCCTATGCAGACTGCCTCTTCAAGTTCTGGGATGGTAGTGAAGGTGTTGTTTCTCCACAGTTGTCCTGCCCTTTCTAGCTCAGCCTCATACCAGGATTGGAAGCTCCCTGGATCCGGGATAGCGTCTCTGAGCCCTCGTACCCATAAATGTCCTATGGGGGAGGGCCAGGTCGTGATCCCTTTCATTCCCTTGTTTGGTGTCCACACTACCCATATTGTTCCAAGGATTGGATGTCTCTTAATTCTATTCTGCAATTGGGGCCTGGGGACCCAGAGCCATTCCCCTACAGTAAATGGGCAGAGGTGGTAGTTGTCTAGGCCTATCCATTGTAGGTCTGTCTGCTGTCTCAGGTGTGTAATCAGTACACGCAATTGGGCCGCCCTATAGTATAATTCTATGTCTAGGAGATCTACCCCTGCAATATCCTTTCAGAGTTGATGTAAGGATCTAGGGACCCTGAGCATTTTGTTTTGCCACAGGAAAGCTAATAGGAAATTCCTGATGGCAGTGAAGTATTCTCTGGGCATTTTAATGGGGAGCATTTGGAACAGGTAAAGTATTTTGGGCAGTATTACCATTTTAATAGCATTTAGGCGGCCGATCCACGAGATGGTAAGTCTGGACCATCTCACAATGTCTTTCTCGAGGGTAAGAGACAGTGGAGGGAAGTTGGCTTGGTATAGAGTTTCAAGTTCCCGGGTAACATTGATGCCTAAATATCGGAGTGTAGTGAGGCTAACCTTCATCCCTAGGGGAGTGAACCGCTCCACCTCAGAATCTTTGCTCTTATCGATCGGGAAGAGGATTGATTTCCCTGTGTTGATTTTGAGACCGGATAGTTCACCATGTTCTTCGATTATGCATATTGCTGCCGGAACGGAGCTCAGGGGATCAGTTAGGTGTAAGAGGATGTCATCAGCATAGAGGCCCAGTTTGTGTTCTCGTTCCCTTACCTTAATTCCTTTAATCCTATCATCAAGTCTCAGTTTCTGTGCAAGTGGTTCAAGGGACAGCACAAATAGTATTGCGGACAGTGGACAACCTTGACTTGATCCCCTTTCCAATGGAAACCATCTAGAGTAGCCACCGTTCACTGTTACATATTTTTTGGGGGATGAGTATAATGCCTTAATGGCACAACAGAGCTTTGGTCCTAACCCTATCCAGACCAATACTTTTTCCAAGAAATCCCAGGCCACCCTTTCAAAGGCCTTCTCGGCGTCCAAAGACAGGAGAGTTGGGTGAACCTCCATCCCTTGTGCTTCATGTATCAGGTGGAGTGTTTTCCTCATCGTATCAACCCCCTATATCCCCATTACAAAGCCAACTTGGTTGGAATGTATTAGTCGTGGTAGGTGTGTTTCTAGTCCGGCTGCAATCATTTGTGCATACATTTTAGCATCAATATTTAGGAGTGAGATGGGCCGGTAAGATCTGCAGTGTTTCGGGTCTCTGCCTTCATTCGGAATGACTGCGAGAAGGGCCTGTGAAAAGGAGAGGAGGGCCTGTGTTTTGGAGATGTCATTGAACAGGTTCACCAAAAAGGGGGTGAGGAGCATAGGGAACATTTTATAGAAACTGGGCATGAACCCGTCCTTCCCTGGGGCCTTCCCTATCTTTAAGCACTTGATGGCATCCATAACTTCCTCCTCCTTGACTGGTGTTTCTAAGGATTCAGCCTCTGTGCGTGTCAATGCGGAGAGCCCTGTCTCTCTGAGGTATGTATCAATACTCCGTGATGGGGGATGAGGTGGATCGCAAGTGAACAAGTCCTCATAGAAGGAAGCAAAAGCTTCTTGTATTCCCTCTAGGGAGGACTCTTTTGTGTCTAAAAGGGTATCGTGTGTGTTCTCTATTGAGTCAACCCATCTTTCTGCTCTCTGCGCTCGGAGCCGGGTCGCCAGGAGGGCATCTGCTTTATCCCCCTGTAGGGTCTGGGCTACTTTGCCTACAATTAATGTTTTCAGTTCCTCCCTGAGCTCTCTGGCTTCAGCAATCTATTTGGATCTTTCGTGTGGGGATGACTGTGCTAGTTTCTCTGGCGTGTTCAGCTTTTCCCTGATGTTTTTCTCCAGTAGGGCATGTTCCCTCTTTTTCTGAGCCCCTTCTCTAATGAGGACACCTCTCCATGTAACCTTAGCTGCCTCCTATACGGACACCTTCCCTACGTCACCCGTGTTGTTGGTAATGAAGAATTGTCTGATCTCGTTCTCTGAAGACTGTATCGGACCATTGCGATTCATTGCATCTCCACTTTGTCTTCCGGGGAGCGAGGTCATTCCAGCCTATGTCCACTAGGACCATATTATGATCTGACCATGCAATGCGATGTATGCTCGTGGCTTGTAGTATTTGTAACAGACCTTTGGAGAGGAATATATAATCAATCCGTGTAAGAGTGTCATGAGGAATGGAGTGGAAAATGAAACCCCTGTCTAATGGGTGTAGGTGGCGCCAGCTGTCAGTGAGGCCGTACAGGTTAAGAGCTGTTTTGATTTCAGCCTACTCCTGTGACTGTGGTGGGTTATGTATGTCCATTTTAGCTTGCCTATCCAGGGAGCTATTCATCCATGTGTTGAAGTCACCCCCAAGAACTGGGTGCCCTTGTGCTATGTTGAACACTTTAGCAGCAGTTTTGTGGAGGAATCTTTTTTGCCCCTGGTTAGGTGCATAGACTGTAGCAACGGTGACAATCGTGTTACAGATATTTCCCACGACCAACACGGCTCTTCCTTACGTGTCGCCCAGGATTTGAGGACTGTCATGCGGAGGTCTTTTCGAATTAAGATCCCCACCCCCACCTTTTTTGAGATTCCAGAGCTCCAAAAGTAGTGACCTTCAATACCGCTTAGAATCGCTCTCTCGTCCCCTCTTTGATAACGTGTTTCTTGAAGAAACAGAATATCGATGTCAGACCGCCTATATTCCCTGGCCACCATGGATCTTTTTGTGGGAGAGTTTAGGCCCTTCACGTTAAGTGTGCATATGCGTAACTTGTCATTTCTGAGTGTGGGCGACATCGGGAACATTGAGTGCATGAGTAGGTGTCAAATATGCTTGATTTAATGCCTCTGCTGTGTTGTGTAGCCATGTGCTCAATTTTCTGCTGTTAGGTTGGGTTATGGTCAACCTTGAGGGGGTCGATGTTTGACCTATTTGCTCTACGGTCAACTTATTCAAAGATCCATTCCCTTTTCCCCTTCCTCCCCACCCTTTCTTTCCATGAACTCTAACTCATCCCTTTGTCCTTCACTCCCCTCACCCCACCCCATATGGCGTCTGATCCGGCCGGGTTAACATCACCCAGTCGCTCTCGGACCACCAGTGGAAACTGCACAATGAGCGGTCCTGCTTTTATTACAGTCAAATTAACATTGAGCCCCCAACTTTTTGCTTGCCTCGTAAAAGACCTACATCTAGTGAGAACTTAACCCCGGCTTCAAGTATCGTGTTGGCGGTTGCCCTGCTTCGAGCCTCCGTCAACACACCCCGAAAACAACCATTATAACTGGGTGAACCTCAAGCCTCTCATGTCCCTCCCCCTCCCCTTCTAACACCTATAATTTCTCAGGTTTTCACCTGGCACTCGATGGTTGATTGTTGGGCACTGGTCTCCAGTGCCCAGCTACGATCTTACCCTAGTCTCGCCATCAGGTACTTGGTGTTTAAGCAGATTGAATGGTTTGGGGGGGGAGTCAATGCTCCATATCAGAGGAAGCGTTCATTCTCCTGAACTTTCTGGATCCCTGCATCTTCTTTCGGCGTGGTCCCTTGATGTGCCATTCCCTTTCTTCACCTCTCTGCTCACCTGAGGGTGCTCCCTCCTCCTGGGTGCTCAGTAGGTCCACCGTGCAGCTGGAAATGTCCCTCTCAGAGATAGGTTTCATTGTAGTTCCTTCCCATTTGAAGGTGAGTGAGAACGGGTAGCCCCAACGGTACCTTATGCCTTTGTCTTTGAGCATGTTGGTGATCGGTAGGCACTTTCTCCTCATTGCCAGTGTGAGGGAGGATTGATCTTGGTAAATGGAAATATTTATCTCCCCCATTGCTATCTGTGGTGTGTGTCTGGCTTTCTCTAAGACCCAAACTCTGTCTGCATATTTGTGAAATTGAGCTAGCACTGCTCTCTGGTCACCTTGTTTGCCGCAAGCTCTGTGGATGCGGTCAATTTTAGGTTTGTCCACTGAGTCATCTTTAAAGAGTAGCTTCATTATGTCATGTAGAGTTTTTTTCAGGTCCAGTTCGGTTTCACCTTCTTTTTCTGGGATACCAAAAATGTGTACATTGTTTCAGCGTTCTCTGTTTTCAAGATCATCAATCTTTAAGTGGATTTCTTCTTCCCTGTTTTCGATCTCTGCGAGTCGGTGGTCCATTTGGGTCTCCAGAGTGTTTAAGGAGGTTTGGTTATGTTCAACTTCTTCCAGCCACTCCTCCATCTTGTCCATGATGTGTGTGATTGTATCTATCTTGTTTCCGATGTCGGCTCTCATGCTCCTCATCTCGGTGAGTAGGTCAGCAACGTCCGCCTTGGTTGCGGCTGCCTCAGGTCCGGTTGATGACATGTTTATGACACTGGGCAGATGTGGGGGGTTCATGAGGTGGTGAGAACTTGTATCTTGCCAACTTGTCCATGGACAGCAGTCTACTGTGTTGCAATGGACAGGCCCCTGCTGTGTGTGATAGGCACTGATGAGCTGTGAGGGCCGTGTAGTGGGAAGAGCCTGTATGTCGCTACCTGTCCCTTAATGTCCATAAACAGCAGGATTGGGGTGTGGAGGATATCTCCTGTAGCAGTCAACTTTCTTGTTTGAGGTGATCTATTGTGATCTCCACATTATGCAGGTGTTGGAGCATACATTCACCTTTTAGCCAAGGGGTGTGCTGGATGGCTCCAGACTAATTACAGGATCGGAGGACATCAGTTTTTATCTACGTTCTCCACACTTGTTCACTGTAGGTTTCCCGAGTGAACATGGACCATATGCAATAGCATGCAATGTCCGGTATGCCGTGGAAGGATCCTGTGATTAGGTATTGGCTGGGATGAGGAGAGTATACTAGGTCAGAGGAGGGCACATGCCCTGCACCACAGAGGCCCAACCCTCAGTCACACGGTTTAGCATTAGGTTTTGAGGTTTCCTTTGCGTTTGACTCCTGAATGTCTAATAGTTTATTGACGGTGGGGTACAGTTTACCGGTAATCTGTGTTGCTAGGTAAATTGTTGAAATCTGCTATGGTCAGTTGGACGTCTCAGAGATCCCTCCTGTGGTCTCTTCCTTCATTCCTATCACATGGGCTCCCACCTCAGGATCGCTATGGGTGGTTATGTTTTGCATGACTGCAAGGATCGGGATCCCAGCGGGGCCAGTAGGCAATGCTAGTTGTGGTGGTCCTGCTGCTGGGTGTCAAGCCTGTGAGCCAGTGTTTACTGAGTCCCTTGTGTAATTAGGTCCTCAGGGGGAGGCTAATTGCCGATGGAGCCTGGGGCGCAGGGAGCAACTGAAGAGGAGGCTGTTCACAGCCAAGTGTGCTCCTAATATGCCTCCCTTGTGATGACTCTGCATTGAGTGTCCGATCACAGATTATGGTGGGCCGCGAGGGCTCCCGACCACATGTGAACGTGCTGTTCGGGAGCTGCTATTCCAGTGGTCAATAGGGGCGATTCCGTGTTGTGAAGCGGTCCGTCTGGTGGTGGCCCCTGCACTGGCGTCCTTGGGTTGTGCAAGTGTGAATGTCTGCCAGTTAGGGAGGCAGTGGCGGGGGACACTATGTCCAACTTAGTCACTTTGCTACAATAGCAGCCGTCGGGTCTTGTGGATGGGGGGCAGGGCCGCCGTCACCTGGACTCCGGTGGTTCCTCACAGGGTCCTTTAGCCTATGATTCGCAGTGGGGTTAGTTTAGACGCAGGTCCGGGTATGAGTCAGGCAACTCTAATAGTCCCATCCCATTATTTCACAGGCCGCAGCGTAGTTGCATTTCCCCTCCGATGGGTCTCGGCATTGGAGTGCGTTGATTTGGATGCCTTGCAATCACGTCCCACTGAGGGGGGCCATTGGTGTGGGACTGCAAGGTGGTGGCGCTGCTTAATGCGTGTGCTCCTAAATCCACCCGTATTAGGCCCCGGGAACCGCGCAAAAATGTGTGTTGCATTCGTGGGCCTGCTGCGTGGGTGGGTGCCAGAATTTCAGATGCGGGCATCTCTGCAGAGACAGATCTGATTTATGTCAGGTTTTTTTCCCTGGGGGGTCCTGACTCCTTCCGACATCAGAATCCAGTGGTTGCCAGGTAAGGGGGGGTCTCGTGGTGGGGGCTCAGTCCACGTTTACGGACCCTTGTGTGGAGCTCACATGAAGGAGGTTTCCATTCGTGCACCCCTTGTTGGGCAGTCCTTGATTTCTTTTTTCCAATTAAAACTTGTAATGCGAAACATTAGGTGATTGAACTCCCGTGTGAAAAGCAAAAAAGTTTATCACTTCCTCCAAAGGGAAAATGCTTATATAGTGGCTTTGCATAAAACTCCTTTCCTTAAGTCAGATAAACATAGGGTGGGGTTCAGGGGTTATTCACAACTGTTCCAGGTGACAATTATAGATAAAACCTGTGGGGTCTTAGTGGCATTTAGGGAAACACTCAATATAAAACATAAAAGGGAAGGAAGACAGAGAGGGTTGCTTTCTATTCGTGATGATCCAGATGGGATTCCTATACATAATTGATGCGAACAAGAGTCAACATGTTACATGTGATTTTAACAAATCACAAAACAACAAATACATGTTTAACAAATCAAAAATATCTATAAAAAAGAACACATTTATTCATAGTTTTTTTATTCATACGTTCCCCCAAACCCCAGAACTACTATTGCCATACTTATTTACATATATATAGTTTTAAAAAGTGTTAATTGTTTTAGGTGTTTTGGGTTCATCAAAAATTCCATTTGTTGTTTTGTTTTCAATTCGACAAAATCACTGCATACCGGGTCAGGATGGTTTTCTGAGGGTAGTTTTATTGCAACTTACAGATTTTGGGATATAGTGTTGGTGGGGGATTTTAATTTAGCATGGTCTCCAATGGAAGACAAGATTATATACACTTAAAAACACAGTTAGGTATCAACAACCAGAAACCATCTCAAGGAAGACATTCAGGGATTTTGCAACACTCTAGGGTATGGCAGAGCCCCTGCACATCAGAGTTAGATTTCCATATTGCACCACACAGCAGAGAGAGTGGAGTTGGGCAGTTGGTGTTCTGTTATGTGTAGCCTCATTATCAAAGAAAAAGGTACACTTTAAAAAAATAGTTTACCAAGATGCACAATATTGCATCACAGCAAACGGCGCATGGTATGATCCCCGAGGTTAGATGTCCATGACAAAAACTGTATTCAATCCTTAATGAAGTTGCAATTAATGAACTACTGTTTGGTCTTCCTAGTTTTTGCAAGAAAGATCTTTATCAGAATACATCCATCAAACTCACAACTATCTAGATCCCATGTCTTATGTATACTCCCCACAAAATGCTTACAATTTTGTGTACCATGTCTTTCCTCAATCCTCCAATAGTATGGAAATGGATGTAATGTAGTAGATGTAATGGAAAAACCCAGAGTGGTATCAACTTTATGATGCATGTGGCAATTACTTTGATTGCAATGCATCTTCACACCTGTTATTTATGTTTCCATCCAGTAATGCTGAATACTTCTTACACACATTACTTTGCAAGTGGTCATCATTACTCAAACTATTTATTCTTGCATCTTGTTTATTACCCAACATAATCTTATGCTTGGCAAGCAGGTCAGAATGGGCCTCTGCTTCATGACACTGTTTAGGGAAATCAACACTAATAGTTTAGTGCTAAAGATCCAGTCCTAACGCGGGTTAATACACACTGAAAATCAAAAAAGGAACTGCATCACTGTTGCAGTATGCAGCTGGAAAACATACTTGGTTGCTCTGAAATCATGGTATAAACATGTATCTTTATTCAATCAATTACCATACATAAACATATAACAAATCTATTTTAAAGCTTGACAATAATGTCATATGTATGCTAAGAACATTCATATTCACTGAGATATTTTTGACAAATAATGAATTCCCCCTATAAAGTACCATCGGTTGAATGTATGCTAAAATTATTACTCTTAATCATGGCATAGATAGAGTATATGAATGGCAATATTTGTTACTGGTTTAGATATCTAAAGCGGTGCTCTAAAAACGTGCATTACTTAACATGGCAACTGTATTCTCCACCTCACCTATTGGTATCACATCAACCAAAGTCAGTATGGAACTATTTGTAAATCTAGTTCAAGATCCAATTCTTGAGCAGTTACTGCTCCCATGTTCCTGGTATTTGCTCATTCTTTATATAGCTCCTTGCCTATTACCACTGGTGCAGGAAAACCTTTCTTCACCAATAGTAACACATTTTTAGCTGGGTCAGCCCCTCCCAAATGATAGCAAGCCCTCTTTTTGTTCTGCAGAAAACAATATTTTTTTGTTACATTCTCAATAATGGCTAATGGGTTTCAATTAAAGGACCATGAAAGATTTCAAGTGCCATTGTTACTACCAGTTCAAAAAGGCATCGATGTCGCTAAATCGGATGACATCTATTTTGTGTATGGACTCAATCGGCATCTGTGAAATTCGTTTTACCATTGAACACCTGCCCCGTGCACATAGGGTAGAGAACATATCATGCCTATGTGTATATGCGGATTTTAAGTACCTATTGTATTATTTGGTATGTATTTAATGATGATGGCCTGGCGTCATGCAGGCAAAACTGGTACATTGCTCAGACATTAAACGAGGGCATGAATATAAATTGAAATACCTAATATAAAAGAACCATGGTATTTAAACACTTATTGACACCACTGGTTCACAGGATCAGTCCAATGGCAGATGTTCTTTCCTAGAATCATAGCTGAAATGAAAAGAATGAATAATGAAATGCAAAAAGACAGAAATAAAATCAAGAGGTTGTTAGAGTCATTGTATAAGAGTCGTTGAAAGCACATGTTTTATGTGTCATAAGATAACTGAATTTGTAGATTAACATCACATATTGTGGCCATCATGGACCAGGCATGTTATTAATAGGGCCTCTTAATATGAGGCTATTTGTAAGCTTAGCAATGCTAGGTTTGAATTTTCTGGTCATGCCAATTTACTGGTTCTGGCTCCATAAAGTTATGTCATCAGCAATTAACTGTGCATTTGTTAAATGGCTGAAATTACACAAGCAAAAGAGCATAGGTGACAGGCAGGGCATATAGTGCCCCTGTTGAATGCTTAGGAGGCACCTGGCAGAGTCAGCCCTGCCTCTATCCCCAATGTGAACTACAAAGAGACTATCATGCCTTTTTACTGATGCTTATGAGATTGTTGTGATACACAAATGCAGCCACCACTTCATGCAGGCGGGGACAGATGTGCTGTAGATATCGACAAGTGCCGATAACCGTGAACATAGTAGTAGTTGAGTGAACAGTAAAACAAATTCACCTTATAGTAGAGAAGGCTGTGCAGGAAATAAAAAATAATTATATGAGCTTTACTAACCATTGTACAATACCGTTTTTAACCAATCATTTCCCTAAGAAATCATGGGAGAAAAAGCACTGGGTGACCAAATGAGTCTGAACAGAAGTCATTTTTTTATTTTCACTAATGATGCAGCCCTCCCAAGGTACAAGCGTCATACAAGCATTGGCCATGTAGGAGCGTGTCTTGCGCGCATATCTGAATGCCATGTATTGATAACATGTTCATGATTTAACTAGCTCTCCGTGGTCAACCATACCCTGCTTCAAAATTCACACCCTGTTTTAAATTCCTACTCTCTAGTTTGTGTTTATTAATTACATAGTTTCATGCTAGAAGGAATTGTAATGATACCACACCTTACACAAATAAATAAGGGAGAGCATCCAATATGCACAGCTCTGGTCTGTAATAGAACACACTAGAATGCACCATTGACAACAGGTGGAGTACACAATATGCTGCTTTTTATTACCAATAATACCTTCCAAAGGGGATTGTTCCTGCTGGGTTCAGTTGCATGTTTATTTACTTATTTATTTTCAGAATGTATTATTGTAATACCACCATCTGGGTTATATTGTTTATATGTAATAAGCACACGTTTACATTTTTGACAATAACTGATAATTCTGAAGAGAGAGAGAAACAGAAATTGTAATCACAACTAGCTTTTATTGATTATTGTGATTATTACTAACCAAGATTAATTTTAAGTAGAAGAAAGAAATGCATAAATACAAAAGATCAACATATGTCAGAAGAAACAGAAAATCCTAGAGAACAAATAAAGTCTATGAAAAGTATGTACTGGAAATAATAACATGTTTAACAAGTTAATCATTGTAGGGGAAAGCAAAGGAGGTTTGACACTGGCAGAATCAGGGTGTGAAATTCTGAAAAAGTACTTGGCTATTTTTATCTGTAGCAGGGATCAGAATTAGGATTTGTTGACCAGGAGCAAAAGCCAGCTCCTGGGTATGAGGCATCACCCTTTAAGTGGGAGCTACCTCTGGGGAACCAGGAGCTAATACAAAATGCTCAGCAAATCTAACTTGTGCATGCGATGCAAACTAGTGTATAAGTTATCCATTATGCTTTAAATGTCCTGTTGATGTGTCCTTTGTTGTCCTTTATGCACATTCCCAAACATAGACATTTCATATCAGATAGCGTTGTTTGTGTTTGTTTAGAACCAGTTGCATGGGGAGTCCAAGGCAGCTCCTGATAGCTTTTGGTTTTAAGCTAACAATGCTCTCCTTGGCAAGGAATAGGCGCTACACAGCTCATAGCTCCTGGCACTTTCAAGCCCTGCTATAGTGTGCTTTGTCTCCAGCTTTGAACAGAAAGTGTGGTACTTTACTGCACCAGAAAGACAGAGGTACTTCACCAAACCTACAAACAAGAAATATGCAGCACTACTCCTCCCTCTTTGCATATCCCAAATGGAAGGATGAGGTAACAACCAAACACACGAGTCAGGTGGAATTTTGAATTTGACGAACATGATGCGGACAGGATGATTGGCAATTTAAGCTCCTCTCTGGCAGCAGAGCCTGATGGCCTGTCAAATCAGGAATTGAACAAGAACAGAGAACAGTGGGCCAAATTGCTGGTCACCATGTTTTCACAGATCATGGCAAATAAGGAAATACCAGCCTCCTGGAGGAAGGCTAACACAGTCCCCATCATTACAAAAGGTGATAGAGTGGACCCTAGGAATTGCCGTCCAATTGCTCTGCTCGATTCCATAGGGAAGCTCTTTGTGACTGTTTTGTTGAGAGAATTTAAAGTCTGGGCATTGAAGAGTGGCATTTTGGACCCACAGCAAACGGGATTCGTGAAGGGTGTAGGCACGTCCCTTAATCTCTTTATTCTAAATCTGTTAAAAGAGAGGGTGCTAGACTCAGGAAGAACACTATACCTCGCCTTCATGGACCTAGAGCAGGCCTTTATTGGTGTCATCAGAGGATGGTTATGGGCAGAATTGAGAAGATGGGGATGTCCAATAGATCTGGTCAAAGCCATGGAAGCCCTATATACTGGTACTTGCGTGCGGATCCGGTTGTCTAATAAGGGGATACTATCGGATAAAATTAACACCTTCTGTGGACTAAAGCAAGGGTGCACGTTGGCGCCACTTTTCTTTTGTCTATATATAGCTGATCTGGCAGAGTCACAGGTAACAGTAAAGGCTTTTCCACCAAAGATAAACGAGAGGATGGTACCGTGGGTCCTCTTTGCAGACGATCTGGTCTTTCTAGATCAGACTCAGATCGGGCTGCAGAGAAGACTGAGTGCCTTTGAGTCCTTTTTTAGCCTAAATGGAAGGCCAATGTTAGAAAATCTAAAATTATGGCTATGAAAGCAGCTGGTGAAAAGAAAAGCAAGAGGTTCACCTGGAGAGTAGAGGGAATTCCCCTAGAAATTGTTGACACCATCATTTATCTTGGAGTAACAATAAACAAGAGTAGAAGCTAACTTGATCACTATCTATACTTGCAATCTAGGCTGTCTATACTGATAAACCAGGGAAAGAGCTTTCAGAGGAGGTATGGGAAGTTCACGCTTATCCCAATAATCTCATTTTATAAACAGAAAGTGGCCCAAATTCTAACCTATGGTGCCGAAGCTATACTCCATCTGTCTTTCTCGGTGTGGGACAATCTTTAGGGTTTGTTCTGGCGTAAGGTCCTGAGGCTTCCAAACAGCTTGCCAATCTGTGCAATAAGGCAAGAATTGAAACTGCAGTCACTTGAATCCATGGTTATATGGAAAACAATGGCTTTATATCAGAAATACAACAAAGACCAATTGGTCCGTCCATTTGAACTACTGGAATGCGGCCATGAGACTAGTGACAAACATCTAGACTGTTGGAAACTGAAAGTAGAAAAAATCTTGAAGGGGAGGGACATAAAGCCTACGGGCTTAATGTCAAACCCGTCAAAGGTCAAGAAGAACCTCCAGACCTGGGACTGGATGGACCAGCGAATGCTGTAGGAAAGATAAATTGGGCGCATGACGATTGAGGATGGGAAAGGTATGAATGTGCTTCCAATCTATTTGCAAAAGTTCCCCTCCCCTAAGATCTGTGATACACTACTCTGCTGTCGCTTAAACATCCTAGACAAAAGTGAGGTACAGTGGAGGAGGAAGATGCCAGGGGAATTAACTCTGTGGTGTAGATTTTGCAAATTAGCTGAAACAGTAGAATGTCCTATGCATTTGATAATGGCCTGTGAGTCACTAAGGCAAGTGAAACATTTCTTTCAGAAAGGATACATGGGTATGGGGATGTCCCTGGACCCATTGGAACAGTGGAAATGGGTGTTAATGGGTGAAAAAACTGGACTGGTAATCTCTGCAATGAAAATGTTGGAATTCGTATTAGCAGGGAAGGGAGTTTTGAAGGATAAAGGAAAAATGGTTTCCCCCCTCTAAAAAGGACAATTTTGAGTGAGATCCATGAAATTGCCAAAGTAAACTGCCAATGAATGATGAAGGGTTGATGAGGAAGGCAATTACTTAAATTGTGTTGATTTTCTTCTTCTAAATTTTGAATGTGATTGTCAAAGAGGATGATTTTTTAAATTCTTTTAAACTATTGGGCTGCAAAGACAGCTGGACAACCTATTAAAACACATCTATTCCACCGACTTGGAAATAAACAAATCAAAGGCCAAAATCATGTCACTCGAAAAGCGTAACAGGAAAGGAAAAAAACTGAAGTGGTACCTGGAAGGATGTGAAATCGAAAAAGTAACAGAGTTCAAATACCTTGGAGTCACGTAGAATAGTTCTAAAACTGAACGATCTGCGCAGTGCATTCTTTACGCAAAAATAAGAAACCTTACATCACAAGCAAAAGTGGTCAATAAAAAGTATTTTGGATTTTCGCTTCAACCAACCATCAACTTCTACAGGGTTAAAGTGCTACCAGCTATAACTTATGGAGCCGACGCTATGCCAAACATACCTAAAATCATCTGGATCACACTTGAAAGTTTTTTCTGGAGAGCGGTCCTAAATCTGCCAAAATCGACCATGATGGTCTTGATCAGACGGGAACACAACCTCTCATCCCTTCAGGCAATCATTGAGTGTAATAGCATGATGCTCTAAAGAAAGATCTTACAACCTAACTGCCCTCTGATATTTTCATTGATAAACATGGAGTTAAAGGATGGCCACTTCAAAATGCTCGCTCGGTGGGAACAAGACTGTAAAGAAAAACTATCTACCATTCATAGCTCCGCAGATGAACTGATTCAAAACCCTACCAAAGTGGAAAATAAACTGGACAAACTTGATGGATCCTCACTTTGGACACAGTAGCAAAGTATTAACTTACTATCCACCTCCCTCAGCAGGTGAGAAAATTAAACGAGACCCAGGCATTCATGAAGAAATATCCTGACAGAAGATTAAGGAACACTTTCTTACAAGCTCAGCTGAACCTTCTTCCGTCCAACAAAATCCTGGTGATTAGAGGGCTTTCAATAACGAATAAGTGCAGATTTTGTGGGAACTCAGACCAGGCTGAAACACTATCCTGCTATCCTGCTCTTCTTCTTCTTCTTCTTCTTCAAACTTCCCTAACATTTTAACGATTTTGAACCTGAATCACGTAATAATAAAAAAAAGAAACATTATTTTATATGTTAAAGGTTTTATGTTATCTTGTTAACATTTGGTTGTTCTTGATTTTTGAAACTAATAAAACATTAAAAATTAAAAATTTAAAAATAAAAATGCAGAGCAACACTTTGGATAAGTGAATAATAACACTATTACCTACAAATAGTGAGGATGCCAATTCAAGAAAGTCCAAGGACTAGAACCTGTTTCTACATATTGTATCAGAAATGCAATCAAGCAAAGAAGGAAACGTGGCTTATATTGAAGAAATATCCATTTTGAAATGACACAAGCCGAGCAAATTACCCCTTTCATTTCATTAACCGACATGTCATTTGTATTCAAATGAAGAATAACATTCTACAAGACTTAGCTTTAATTTTGCAGTGCATTTCATTCAAAACATGTGAACTATTGTTAACTATAAAAATGATGCAACTATAAATACAGAGAAATAATGTATCAAATGTTGATGATTATATATTAGACTGTTAGAGGTTATACAGGGAATACATTATTATTTAATCTAAATTTCCAAATAGCAGTTCTTATTTTGGCTTGGAAAGTGATTGTTTTGTTAGTTCTGCAGTGAGTCTGATAGAAGATGCATTTCTATTCAGCCTACAGAAAAACACATTCCTAATGAGGCAAGGCCTAAGACCTGAGGGACAAGCTGGAGAAAAACAAATGTATTTACCTTTGATCAAAGGAACACATCGAGTTCAGTACAAGCCCAGTTCTCATGGGTTCATGTTAAGTTATTCACTCTTACATATACATTGAAATGCATTGCAGTAAATAAAGAAAATGTGCTGATCCAGCTGATAAAGATCTATGTGCTCACGTGACAGACAGGCCTATTTTCCAGAACTAGGTTTTCACAGGAAAATTGGAGCACTTAAACATGTCAACTCTGAACTCTGCCTCCCCATACAGCCTACCATATGTAGTTAATTGAAAAACTCACACAAAGGGACCTGTCAGACCCTCCTATTGATCACTGGCTTCCCAAAAGGCCTCTGAGAGCTGCTCACATGATCCATAGGGTAATGCAAGTCTTGCAATGCACAGTTAAATAGGATTAGAGGGATGCGTGTCTATTGATCAAAAATAAGTGATCAAATTTAATTTTCTTTCATTTTCTTCATTGATCTTTTTACCCCAGAATGCAACGAGAGACCCTCCACAGTCCCCCACTGATCCTCAGGCCCCACCAATATTGACTGAGCCCAACTCACCATTCACATTTTGCAGGATAAATTAAATAAATAAATGTCAAGCAAAATAAATAATGACCTATTGCTATTCGAGCAACAAACCTACTACCGAGTAAAGCCAAGCACTTAAATCAGCATTATTTGGTGCATTTAAAGCATTTTTGGCTCTAACTTTACAATTCAAAGGTTGCAAAGGTTTAGAATCAAAAGAAAAGGTGTTCCAAAACTGTGCAAATCTCCACTACATAATGAGACATGACATATTAACATGTACTAATAACCATAAGACTATAAATATAAATAATTTCATCATACCTAATTTCAAAAATTCATGTTACATGTCCCTGAATTTATGAGGATCATGGAAATTTCGAAATCTGTACTCCATTGTTGTGCAATATTGCTATTCTATCACACATTCTGGAGTCATCAAAGAAGACAGGTTGTAGTCCAGTATACATGGCATCCCTAGACATGACAATCTAAGAAACAATCTACCATTTGGACAGTTCCTAAGGCTAAGGCGTAACTGTATGGAGCTAGAACAATACAAAGCCAACACATCAGTACTACAGATGAAACTACGAAACAGAGGATATCCAAGAAAAATGGTTAACAACACAAGAAAAAGGGTTCAGTATATACGGCGAGAAACCCTTCTTTCTCCAAGAACACAGAACCCGGACATAGAAGAACAGATGACCTGTGTTACTACCTTTAGTCCCGACACCACCCGTCTAAAGGCCACCATCAAAAAATTCTGGCCCTTGATACAGATTAGCCTACCTGATGAACCATTACCACGAATGGCACTGAAACGGGGTAAAAACCTTAAAGACATACTCACCCATTCCAGACTCAATAAGAAGTCAGAGCTTTGGAGTATGCGTGAAATTGTGGGACCTACCCATGCGGAGCATGCAATGTGTGTAAATTAACTAAAAGAACCACATCCTTGAAAATTGGAGAACAGGACTGGCAGATAAAACATTTCTCGAACTGCAAAACCTCAAACGTCATCTATGTAATTGAATGTCCATGCGGAATGAGATACGTGGGCCAGACGAAACGACAAGTGAACAAACGGATAGGGGAACATAGGTCACGCATCCGTTGCAGGGTCCACACAGCGCCCCTGGTCACACATTATATAGAACACCAACATGGAGTGGATGACATGAAATGGGGGGTAGTTGACACCATCCTTAACAACACCAACACCACCAACGCCCTGAATCATAAGGAAGCCTGGTGGATCTTTAAACTAAAATCCACTACTAGGGGTCTCAATGAAGCGGTGCCCATCACATTCAGCTGAGGACCCCTGCAGCACTAACCTTAGGGGTCCATCGAGCTCCACAACACCCCCTCGGTCTCGGATACTATTCAACCTGCTGCCTAGGCTCCTCTAACTTCGATTCCCTGAATACAATATCCTAATGATGTGACACCATAATTAACCATATGCAAAACATGTTGTCTTTATCTTTCATGTATCTTTCATGCATTTTTTACTGTTTTTAGAGCGACTTTGGGTGTTGACGAATGCCAATTGTACAACTGATTGTGCCATCTGAACTCAAATTCATCGACTATGTGCAACAAGGAGTGTATTCCCTCTGCTGTTAGAACACACCCTTTGGTGTTCTTGATGCTTTCCTCTCATTAGGGGAAGATACGCCCTTTTGTTCCGCACTATTTAAGTATTATTCAATGTTGGCGGCAAAACAAACTTACGTACCGTTCTTTTATTTTGTCCTGCTGTTATGTACACTGTTACTAGTATGCCAACACCACATGCATGTACATCATGACAGTAGATACCTCCACCGAGTACAATTTACTTACGCTCCTATCCATACATTCTAGTGATGCAGCCGCGTCCTTGCACATTTCCTAGGCAACAACTAAACGGCACATCAATGAGCATGCGCACTAGTACTCACATTTGTCACCCGCGCATGCGCACTAGCTCGCGGGTCCCATTTCCAACCCGCGCATGCGCCCGAACACCCAGTACACAGCTCCTCTCAGTTTAAGATACCGGCTCCAGCATTACACTGTCTGCTGACACGGCAAGCAGACGCTGAATTATTTCGCCTCCGCAAAGCTGACTCAACCGCCTCTGCATCCCTACTTCTTACCAGGTAAATTGATGGCCGCGCCACGCCCTTCACTCCAGCCCTCCCTTTTTCGTGCACTTCCCATTGCACGGCTGTTTTTGGATGACATTAGATTCTCGCCCTTCCTTCTCTTTACGCAGCGGCACGTCCCGCATTCACACTTTTGTGTTTGCACCATCTGCACCGCTGCCGCCACCAGTTTAAAAATGCAGAGCTCCCCTTCATTGTGAGCTTCTTGTTGCTGGTCCACAGCATTCCCACGAGCCCACGCATTGCTGATCTACATCCATCCAGAAGATCAGGTAATCTTGTTCAAGCACAATGCTTGCTTGCCCCCATAGGCAGCACACTCTTTCGTGTAACTACATGCACTTTCAGCATTTTTATTGATTCTGAACAATCATTTGTTCCTATGTCTTTTTCCTCTCATGTTTAGATAAATGCCCTGAGCACAGCCTTGCTCTTCAGACACTTGCTGCAAGGTTTCGTTTAGCACGACGACATTGGAAGTCGATCTCCATCATCCACTTCTAATTTATCCAGGTCAGTCACTGGTCAGCACAAGCCCACAAGTTAGAGTATGTTTGACACACTCTCTTTATTACATGCTAATGTCACGTTTTTTGCCACAACACTGCAGTGTTTTATCCACACTAATCACATCCTCACTTGATTCCTCCATATAGGGAGACCAGGTCAAGACCCTTGAAGAAGGAAACGTCACGGGACCATTTTCCATCAGGGCCAATCATGCCCGTCCCCATACACCATCTGATCAATATCTAGACGTAGACCAAAGACTTGGTTACTTCCCCAAAATATCCAGTACACCTTGGAAACAACCATCAGGATGTTTTTGTGAAGACTAAACTCTGGTTCACTATTTACAGTTTCACGTTCTATGTGTTTTTTTTTTTTACCATAATTGCTGTACAATTACTCTGCTTTTATGTACTTGTATTAGCAAATCTATGACCATGTTTTAAGAACTTGAATTGTGGCTTCAGTTTGCTCTCTATTTGTTCTATTTTCAATATGTCTGCCAATTTTTAGGCAAGTGTTGTTTCAAAATAACTATTAAACACTATGGGAAACTGAACCCATATCCTTTGTGACATCAGCTGAATAAATAAGCTAATAGTCACCTGTGATATTATTTTTGTATTCTTATCCCTACTAACCCTGAGTATACAGTTCCTTTGATACTTAGCATGCGAAATGTTATAACCTTTGCAGCAAATAAAATGTAAAGGGTAATTGATGTAAATGTATGTGGCAGGACGCCACCCCTTTGTTTCAAACAACTTACAGCTCTGAAGTCCTACCACTTTCTTTGAGCAGTCCCTCCAGTTACGTATCCCTAGACATGACTTCAGCCTTTGCCTGTGTCATTAGTAACCACCTTTGGAACAAAATGGTAAAGTGTGGTATCCCTCGACACCTTATTCTCATCATTTCTATGTTACATCTTAATACCAGCTATACAGTGAGAATGAATCTGAATGGTGTGTTAAGAGATGCAATCCCTACATTCACAGGGGTCAAACATAGCTGCAACCTTGGTTCCACTCTTTTTATCCTTTACTTAAGTGACCTCAATCATATTTGGTTACACAAAAATATATTCCCAGTCAGACTAGGTAAACTTCAAATTAACTGGATGGCATTTGCTGATGATTTAATCTTTTTTGTCCTAATGGCTTTTGGCTTGCAAAACAAATTGCAAATGCTCTCTACCTATGCACATAAGTACAACGTACATTCAAATTCCAGAAAATCCAAGATTGTGATATTTAGGGTAGGAAAAAGATTGGGTCTTTCAAATGGTCAATTGATGCTTCAACAATCAAACGCTCATTGCAGTGTCGGTATCTAGGCTACAATCTCTGTGACACCTCATCATTAACCATGTGGAGGAATTCTCTCAATCAAAAATGAAGACCTCTACTTTCACAGATGTTATGCCAGCAATAGATTACTATATTTTAAAGGTAGAACCAATCCCACTGTATGGCCTTGATATGTGTTTAGGTGATTTAATCTCATTTTTAGACATACTCCAAGGTTGCATTTGGAAGCAAACCTTGGGATTAGCCATCTCACTTCCTAATCCCATTTTGAGACATGAACTCAGGTTTAGTTCACTCCCATCAAGAAATACTGACCAATTACTCTAAAATGATCAATCCTCCTTCAGATTCACTGTATGTTGATCTTTCTGAGGTGTTCACTGATGCTTGTCCAGTCTCATTAATATTCATTTGTGAAAAAATACAATCTCTATTGAATAAATTAGATGTGGATAAACAAGACCACATCATCCATCCGGGTTTTGTTAAAAACAAACTCTATGATTTTGTTTGGGTGAGTTCTATTGATGCACTCAATAAATATAGTTTGTACAAGTCTTCAAATCTCTTATCTACTTTGCTTTCTGTGTGAAAAGGGTTATGCACTATAAATCAATTCAAACTAAATCCATTCCACACTAATGAAAGGATCAAACATTAGGGACCGAAAGATGTCACAAATTCCTTGCTCACCTTTCGTTTCGTATTTGCAGCAATCTTTGTGAAACTTTGAAACATCTTGTCATTCCATGTCATTACTTTAAACTGGCTAGATTGCTTGCTTTTGGGAAATACATCACTGATGAAACCAGTTTTTTAATGAATTCTCTTTGGCTTTGATGCATGTGAGGGGAGAACACTTCTCTGGTTCTATATCTAACGTGTCTTCAGAATGTAATCAACAATTAACTCTTGTGATTGGAGAATGCTTAGCAATATGGATAAATAATCTGGAAACACAGATGTTTACACTAGTCAAGCACTGTTGTACTGCAACCACAGATATGTCCTAAGCAGGTTTTAAGACAGTTTTTAACATTACATTTACTATAATTAGGATTGCCGGACATAGAGCGGGTAATTAATAGAATTCGGCGCACAAGTGGCGCATGCGGCTGGCGCACAGAGTTCGCGTGCGGCAGTCTGCATCAGCCGTGTGCGCCAAAACCCATTTAGGCGCACAGCGTATTCATGGATTTATAAATCCATAAGCAGCCGTGGAGCAGAGCGGCGCAGCAACCCTACCTGGCGCGAGCGGGGTACATGCATTTCGGGGGTGCACATGGAGTTCAACACGTGAAAGGCCTGGCACGAGTGGGGTATGTGTATTTCGGGGGTGCGCTGGGAGTTTTACACGTGATTTGGCATTGTGGGACCTCCTGGGTGTGCCCTTTCCCCCCATGTCTTGCAGGCAGCCCACACCACAGGGGACTACCCTACACCCCTGACCATGCCCTGTAGGCAGCCCATAACACAGGGGACTAACCTACACCCCTGACAATGCCTTGTAGGCGGCCCACACCACAGGGGACTACCCTACACTCCTGACTATGCCCTGTAGGCAGCCCACATGGCACCATGCACTTGTGAGCCCCGATACATGTCCCCCAAACACCCACCCACCATTGACGGGCACCTGCCAGCAGGCCCCGACTCATGTCCCCGACCCACCCACCATTGATGGGCACCTGCCAGCAGGCCCCAACTCATGTCCCACACCTACCCACCATTGACGGTCACCTGCCAGCAGGCCCCGACTCATGTCCAGCACCCACCCACCATTGACGGTCACCTGCCAGCAGGCCCCGATTCATGTCCGCCACCCACCCACCATTGACAGTCACCTGGCAGCAGGCCCTGACTCATGTCCCCCAAAACATTGACGGCACCTGCCAGCAGGCCCCGATAAGTGTCCCACCAAACACCATGTTCTACCAAAAGAGACCCATGGCCCTAATGCCTACACAAATCCCCCCTGCCCCCCAGTACAAGCACGCAAGCTTCCACTGCCCCCACTCCCAAATTACCCATGCCATTAGAGCCTCAAAAGAACCACCATGGCCATGCATAAATGTACAACAGAGCCACACAACACATGACTGAGGCAATGCTCATTGAGACATGCACAAAAACAATGAGAGTACACAACACCAATAATGAAGAAATATGATTTGTATTAAAATATGTAATGAAAAAACATAAAGAAATATCAAATTTGTAAATCAAGAAATGATTGAATCCAAAAAGAAAAGAAATCCAATGTAAGCCAAAAATCCACAAGAGGAAAAAAGGGAAGTGGTCCATTTCAAATGTCCAAATAAAGTACATGAAAAAAAAAAAACATTGATCAATGGGATGACAAAATAACTAAAATATGTACAAGTCTGTGAAAGTCCGAAGGATCCATGATGCCCAAACATAATGAAACCTACCAAAAGCCTATAAAAATAACTATGTACATAAAGTGGAGCAGAGTCCATGGACTCCAAAATAAAGAAAAAACAAAGGAAACCTAAGCCTAAAGAACTATGTACAAAGGCGGCAGGAAAGTCCAACGGCTCACATGTTGATGTCCCGGGCCTGGGCATCATCGAACTCCTCTTCAGCGTCCTGGAGGCAGCCTCTTCCCTGGCCCCAAGGGATGCAGCCATGGCCTCCTCCAACTCCCTGCGAGTTGCCTCGAGGCATGGACACTTACTGCTCGACTCCAGTAGGTTTACCTCTGAAGGACCTGGAGGTGGAGCACTGGGAGTGTGCGTTCCAGGACCCTCATCTGGATGTTGGTATGGCGGACCCGGCACCCCTCTGCATGCGCTGCCTCCAATAGGCGCCGGGCCTTGCTGAGGGTCCTGGACCTGAAGTCCTCCCAGCGCTTTCGGACGTGTTGCATGTCACAGGCTGCCACCCCCTCCACGTTGATGGCAGCCAAGATGTCCTTCCAGATCCTCTTCCATCCTTCATTGTCGGCGCGTGATCTTCCGAAGAGGGCATCATAATGCACCAGAACTTGCTCCACCAGGATACCAACTTCTGAGGCACTGAAGCTGGTAGCCCTCTACCTCTTTGGCTGGGGGTTGCCAGTGGTCTCCGATGGTGTTTCCCCCGACATGGCAACCCCCGAGGCAGGTGTGGGTGGGCAACTGGTTCCTGGTGCTGGGCTGTGGAGCGATGGAACTTCAATTGGGAGTCTTCTGTTCCAGCAGGGGTGGTCACAGCAACTGGACCCCTGCAGATGGCTGATGTGCAGGCACCAAATAGCAGGGTACGTAGCCAGCAGGCAGGCAGACAGCAGCAGATGGCAGGTGGGACCGGGCTCAGGGCTATGGGGGGCAGGAAAATGGCCTTCTGGGCAGGAGCTTGGTCTTCCGTGTGTTGTTGCGTGGCCAGCTTGATACGGAGTGAATTGGCACGTGATAAAATAGCAAGTCAGTGTGTAATTCAAGGAAAGGCCCATAGCGCGTAAGCGTGTCTGTGACATAACATGCGCGGGCATTTCCCTCATGACGGGTGCATAGTGAATCAGCACATGAAAACACAACACGGCCACGTGTTAATGTGTGTAATTTGAGGAAAGGGCCTAAGCACGTAAGTGAAGTGACGCGCACGGGTGTTTCTCTCAGCATGGGTTAAAAGTGAGCGGGGCCAGCAGTTCTCTGTATGTGCCTTTCGTGGAGACCGATGTGTGTGTTGCTACTTCGTGTTGTTTCGCGTGCCATCACAACTTCACAGGGGTATTGTCTACGCATGTTTGTCATTATCACGCTAGTCTGACGGTAAGTCATGCACTCTATTTTTCACATTGCGGGTGCTCCTGTGTATCACATACCCCTTTTCAAGGTCATAGTAACCTGCGTGTCCCATGCGTACATGTTTTTCGTGTCCCTGGGTGCCACCGCGTGCTGCGGGAGGTTAATTCCACACACGTGGGCTACCGGGGGTTGCGTGCACAGTTTTACTACAGTTTTGGGGTGCCTGAGCGTTGCGTGACCTGTCACTTTATCACTGGGGTCATATACAGCCTTGCAGGTGCACAAGGGTGCTGTTAACATATTGTATCCCACCCCGTCACCCCAATTGCCCAGGACAATGTTCGTGTACACCTCCCATTGGCACTACTCCATCTGTGCCGGCACTACTCCATCTGTGCCATGGTTGGGTGGCCACGAAAGGTGAGGGGCACCTCAGCTGGGTGTACTCCACATGGCAGGCATGGTCAGGGATGTGGCCGGGATGACCAGGGAGTAGGGGGACTCCAAGGTGTCCAGGGTGGCCGCAGAGGGGGAAGAGGCAGGGGTGCACCAGTTTGGCACAATGTTGTGCCACATGTTGGTGCAGTCATGCCACCACCCCCTGTGGTTATGGGAGATGCAGCTCTTGCATCTGGCACTGGCACCCATGTGCCTTGGCAGTCAATTTCATCGACTGCCACGGGCCCAAGGGTAGTGGTAGCTGCAGGTGCAGCTGTGGACACCTCCACCCAGGCTCAGGGTGGGCCAGCGCATGGTGCGTTGGCACCGGAAGAGTCCCTGGATGATTTCCAGGATTTCAGGAGGCACCGGTTAAGTGCACGCAGGGTTAGCCTGACCCAGGCACATGTCCCTGGGGCAGTATTGTCATCTGCTGCCCCGAGCAGCGGGTGTAAGCAAGTGCGTGTTCCGGCTGTGAGTCTACCATCCAGGACAGTCCCGGTCAGTGACCTAAGCACACCAGATGTTGCTGTGCAGGGTCAAGTCAGGGGCACCCAGCAGCCACCGACGCAAGTCAGGGCTTCCATCCTTGTTCCACCTGCCACTCCCTTGGTTCAATCCACCAGCGCCACTGCCCATACTGATCAGGGCGGCATTTGCCAGTCAGGGTCCAGACCACTGTCCAAGAGGAGGAAGGTTGCACCTGCAGTAGAGTCTGGGACCCCAGACACAGCTTCGGCCTCCGGCATGTCGAGGAAGAAGCCTTTCTGCGTGCAGGAACTGGACTTCCTTGTGGACTACGTGCGGGACCACAACGGTGATATGCTAGTGGGGCCGAATTGTCACACTACGGCTGCCCATCGTATGTCCCACTGGAAGCAAGTTGCGGATTGTGTGAGTGCATTCAGACATGAGGTGCGCACAGCTCAAGAGTGCAAAACGGGTTGGGTTGACCTCCGACGCAGTGCTAAGGCGAAGCCTGCCTCCAATTATGCCATGACTGGGTTGACTGGCGGTGGGTCACCAGCTCAGGAGGAAGACCTCACTTTACATGAGTCAGTCATTGCGGAGTTCATACCGGCAGGATTGGTCAAAGGAGTGGGAGAGATGCAGGACTTAGATGCCCTGTCCAGTGAGTGTTGTCGCGTGTTTGTCCAGACCATGTGTGTTTTGCTTGTGTGATGTGTTGTGCTTGACTGCCACTACATGTCATGTGTACATGGTTCTCATGTGTGAGTCATGCAATGCTTCACTGATGCGTGCCTGCTGTGCAGCATGCTGGACATGTATAGCAGACGGGGACTGTCCTCATATCCACACTTGCACCCTGCTCACATGCTAATCACCCGGCTGCCCCTCTGGTCCATGTTCCAGCTCATTGGCCCTTCTGCATGTAGCCTGGGGTGTCTTTCCTCTCAGCACTGGGACTATGTCATCGCATGACTAACGTACATGTGTGTTCTGCCTGCATGCTGGTACTCCACGTAGGCATGCTCCCTTTCCCGTCCACCCCCCGCACCCTAATTTCACCATGGCACTGGTGTGTATCATGTTGGAGTACTGCAATGGCCTGTTCAAGGCTCCTGTGTACATGCACACTTCCCACAGCCAACCTGCCCGACACATACAGTGGGGTACATCCTTTGTCCTTGATGCAGGGTGTCTCATTTGGACTGTGCAGATGACAGATGCTCCGCAGGGACATGAGTGCCCATTCATGCTCCATGTGCATTCCATGCATGCCCCTATGTGTCCTTGACCAGATAATCATTGTAATGCGTGTCAAGGATGACCTACATTTCATGGCATTTGATCATCCATTCCATGCCCACTCTGGCTCAGTCCTGCATCACGCACATGTTTAGGGTGTCACAGTCTGTGTGGGGCACATGCCTCCCCCTGTTTCAGGAACTCTGACTTCAACTGGTGTAGTGGCTTCTGCACACATGGGGGTACTACTGAGGGTTCATCATGAGTCCTGCGTACTGTCCCATTATCATCTGCTGTGTTGTCAGTTGACTCAGATGATGCAGTTGATGCTAGTCAACACTGTCTGCCAATACACAGGTCTCTGGTCACCCTTTCGCTGCCATGAAATGCCTCCCTGCATTTTCACTTAGGGAGGGGGGTTGCTTGTAGCCATGAAACCCATTGTATGCACATTGCACATGATGCCTGAACTTGCCCTTACACTGCCTTCACGTTTATTGATAGACATCATAATGTACTAGTTCATGTAGATAGTGGGTAACGTACACATGTTCTGCACTGCATCAACCCACTTCTGAGCCGTGTTACACCATTCTACATGCGTACTCACTGATGCAATGTCAAAGTGACCTGGCATGTATGGTCACATTTTCATCCCTTCTCTGTCATGAATGCCACGGGCACAGGTGCATCCTGTGACACATGTACTCAGTAATGAAACTCCCTAGTGGTTGTTTAGAAAAGTTGATTGCTCAATCTGCGGCCTATACCAACTGGCATAGGGAGCAGATTGAATGTAGCCTGCATTGTAGCTGCTTGCTTTGCTGTATTGGATGCTGTTCATGTTCACAATACAGGTGTATGGGGAAAGAGGTGTTTTTCAACGCTTTCACATGTACATATGCAAGCAGCTTCAACATTGTGTAGTGCAACATTGTGACTACTCACTTATGTGTATGTGAAAGTTTTCATTTGCACATGTGTCTTCCGCAACTTTTTTGTTGACTGACTAATATGTAGTTGATTGATGTTCATGCTGGTGAGATTTCTGCATTGCGCACGTTATGTTCAACTGGCATAATCCTGAAGGTGCACTGTTGTGCAGTATGTGTACGCCCAGGCCCACTTAGCTTATATGGTGGTGCCTGGCCGTGGAGATTTTACACAAGGAATGATGGAATAGCGCACATTCATAGCACAATTTGCTCAATCAGGCCCTGAGGAGTGTTGTGGAGGCTTCATGTCCTGCAGCTTGGACCGTTATGGGCGTTATGGTCCCTCATGCCGGGTTGCAGGCACTTGCTTTGCTTGGGACATTGACTATATCTACATGGCCCATGCCACCCGGTACGGGCCGATCTGCAGATGTATGGAGCTATTTTGGTGATGATGGTTTAGTGATGCATTTGTACATGCATATTACGTGTGTCATTGTGTGTTTGGATTCACTTGCAGCAGTGGTCAATTTGCAGTTCAGACATGCTTATGGTATGTGCCATCTCTTTGTTGCCATCTGTCGTTTCTGCCTGTGACATGTGCCTGACCGAGGTGGTGTCTAATGGAGTTCATATACTAATTTTTGTACTTGTGTAGGCTTTGCTATTCATACACATCCATTTCTGCTTTTGGGATGCCTTTGGATATCAAGTCCACTGGATGCATGCCAGGTTCTCATGTGTGTGTGACATGTCTGCTTCACGTGTTGGCTGTCAATGTGATGTCTATGTGTCTGTGGATTATGTGGTTCTGACATGTGTACTCATGTTTGTTGTTTTTCCCCTTTTCAGATGATGACGCAATGGAGCCAGAGGATCGTGTTGTCATGCCAGGCACAGGGGTGCTATCACACCAGCAACCCGGCACAAGTGGGGGTCGTGAGGTGGTAGACCACGAGAACCCACTTGTGTTAAAGACCATCATGTCTAGGGCTGGCAATGAGTCTAGCGCGGATGATCACTCTGACGACAATGTCGAGTTGGATGTGCATCCGGTCCATTCGTCAGCCATGAGTGATTCTGATGTGGACACTCCTCTGTCCGCGACAACTGCACTGAGGGGCCAGACGGTGGTGGGACCTCCACCTGTGGTGAATCGGGACGCAGGGTCACACTCCACACCAGTTGCAGATGTGCCTGGGGCATCACATCAACGAAGGAATGTAGTCCTGCAGCCGCGGGCGGTACCATCCCAACAAGGACGGCGGCTCCTTGGGCCCCGCAGGTGTCAAGCCCAGCAATGCGGTGGCCGCATGCCACCGGGGTATACTGAGTGGGAGCAAGTCATGGTTGCCAATTCCGAACAACAGGGGGCAGCAATTGATAATATCGCTGAGCATGGAGCGTATGGACCAATCCATGCCCCCCCCCCTGCTAGGCAGATGGATCTCCAGCAGCGGGCGGCACAGCCCATGGCCTGCTCGCTCAGGCTGGGCATGGCAGTCTCAGACAGGGCACGCCGGGCTGAAATGGTGTCTTTGCATCAAGCAATTGCTGCTCATGCAGAGGCATACATGGAGGCCATGAGGGTTGACTATGAATCCCTCAGATCTAATCTGGGTGTGCTCTTGATGTCACAGAGGCAGCGGTCGGAGAAGAGGATGGAGCAGCTTGAGAATACCATCTTGGATGAGCTACTTGCTTGCCGGGAGGTGTACCAGTTGTCCAACCAGACCATGCAGGAAGAACTCTGTGTTACACGTGTTACCTTGCAAGAGGAAGCAAGCGTATCACGCAAGGTTCTGCATGCTGACCTACGTGTCATCGCCGCACAGAACCAGGCTCACACGTCCCGCAGACTTGCTGCCGACAAGGGGCAAGCCGCGCATAGGCGTGGTCAGGGTACTGTGCCATGTCAACCTTTTGAGCCAGAAGGTGAGGAGGACGACAACTTATCTCCCAAACAGGTCAGGCTGTGCAGTTATTGAGCCCATGGAGTTTTTTTTTTTTAATCTCAACATAATGTGGGTGTTGAGGTGCACCCTGTACCTCCCCCCTCCTGGGTGCCTTCCTCCCCCTGGTCGTATGTGGTAATTCCTGATTTTTATAGTTAGTGTAATTAGTTAATATCGTTTTTCATAGTTTAATTAGTTAATATAGTTTAAAATTGCTTGTCTATTGTGCATTCATGTGACGGTGTGGTGCTTTGTGGCTTTTGAAAGCATCCACTGTCTGTTCCAGCTGGGCCCTTCAAGCTTGTCTCGAGTATGTGTTTGCAGCTTAGGGTCCTGACTCACATATGCCACTCCTACTTCCCCTATCCATGGGCTCGCAAGGATGGTTCGGTGTTACAACCATTTACACAAGGGCATTAGACGTTCATCATATCTGTGGCCTGTCTGCTGCTGTACTACTTTTGTTAACACCCCTAGTGGGGATTAAGTAGGTTTTCTCCATGGCATGTCTACAATCAATTTAGGTGAGTACATAATTGATATGTCCATTTATTGATGTTGATTGTGATGTATGTTCTTTTCTTGCCTGCATATGTGCTTGACGCACTTCATGCTGTAGACAGTAGCCTGAACCCTTTGGCTGTCAAAGTCACACTGATGGTGGGACGAGTTCGGATGTAGGTCTCAAACATGGCCCAATGACAACCAGCATGACGACACACACACAGGGAATTTTCCAGCCTTATTAGTAGCTTTTATACCCTTTCTGCAGGAAAATGAGCCTCCAGACAACCTTTCCCAGCAGCACGGGGCCAAGAACTACTGAAACCTGGCCACGTTTGGTGGTGCACACATGTGCATGCATGCGCAAGCGGAAGCACAGGGCTTGTGCTCAGACGTCCAACAGAAGCAGACGTGTTTCCAGGAGCTCTAAGCAAGGTGAGCAGCACAAGGGGCCACACCCCAGCCAACCTTTCACCAGACCCCTTGCACATGAATGCTAAGTAGCGCCAGTGCTGGGGAGCTTGGCCAGGCATTGGGGAAGAAGCGCACAGTACAGCTAAAACGCGTTGAGGAACAAATGCCAAGTAGCTTTACAAGTTGTCAGGGGAACACGCAGGGACCGTCGCCCATATCCTTGAGTCCCCCCTGCTCCATAGAAGCTGAGTTATTAGCGCAGTAGCGTTTCTAGCCAGAAACTAATACAGCAGAATGGGGCACCAAGCGAGGCACAGACTTGAGTGCAGTGCATATCATTTGCATGTGTAAATTGCCACGTGTACTACCTATTGAAAACCGCGGCTGGCAGAACATGACTTGTACTGAAGTCGCACCTCGCCATACGTGTTTTGCAGCTCACCCAGGAACCAATCTATCATGTGTGATTCTTGACACAGTTGTCTTCCATTTACCGCGCGGCCAAGGCGCCTGCCTTACTGCACTAACAGTGTATGAACCATCACGGGAGCAAACTAAAGTATACAAACAAACAGCAGACAAGAGTGTTTATTTATGGAGAAGTCACTTAGTTTGAGGCATAAATGGTGTTGTGTGTGTGTTGAAAACACACAAAGATTAGTAACTCACGCTGTCTTTGCAGCATTGAACTGCTCCTGTTACCAGACCTGAGAGTGCGCAGGCAGGAGGCCAGCACTCACCCCAGAGATAAGTCTCTCTTTGGCTTGCATTTGACTCATTTTGTACAATGTGCATGAAGAACATGGTCTCTCTGATTGAGTATGTGTTATTGTCAATAGTTGTATTTTGTATTTTGCCTACTTTCCCTTGCCCATCCAACTGCCCTTCCTGCCCCTCTTTCCAGTTATCCTGAATACCAATGCCTAGCCAAACAATGGATCCTTGACCCTCTTTCCCCACCAGGGTTTCGGAGGCCTGTGTATGTTTTACCTTGCAGGCGCCAGACCACAGAGGGGATGGTTGGTTCGTGCCACTCCTGCGCCTGGAGTCTGTGACACTACCCATCAGTTGTTGCATCCTCATTGTATATTGTGTACTGAAAATGGTACCCATCCTGTTGAACCATTTTTGAACTGTGCTACCTTGGTTGTTGTATCATTCTGCTTGGACATGTCCTTGGACATTTTCTGTGACTTCAAGTCATCTACTGGAGACTCTTCCAGGGTTTTTCGGTGGCTACAGGCTTTTTCCCTGGTTTGGGGGTTTGGTTCCTTGGCGTTCTCTGCGATTTGGTATTTTTACCAGTCAAGGTGGCCTCTGAGGGGGCTGGACCCTATTTACATGCAAGGTGGAACATGGAGACCAAGGGGTGGGGGGACCCTGAAGCCAGGTAGACTAGAAGGAAGAAGGCTACAGGCCCCAGACACAGTTGTTCAGAAGGTCATGGTGATGTGTGTATGAGGGAGGGTCTTTTGTTGTTGGACAGTAAGCTTGGGCTCCAGTGTTTAGACACACTCTGACATTGTCATTTTGGGGTACCATGTACATGATGTGTTCTGCTGGTCAATGGCTTTTCCTGTGTTGTGTTTACTTTTCAGATGTCAGGGGATTGTTGTGGTTTGACATGCTGGGTGTACACATGGGCAATGTTCACATGTGATGTGTACAGGACATTGAGGGTCACTTGATTTCACATGCATATATTGAGTGCATGTCCCTACTGACACACACACACTTACGCAATGCTCCACCACACGTACAACCACCCTTCCATGCCCACACGTGGACACAGATTGCCTTCTCTGGCACGCTGTGTCCCTTCAGCGCATGTCCAATTACCATTTGTGGATCGTGTACATGCGTCAATAGGTTATTTTTGTTGCTTGTCCTTTTTATGTAATGCTCAAGGTGTATCCCCAACACAATGGCTGCTCACTGTGCTGTGTGCTGAGCAGTGTGTTGCAGGAGACACACGCAGCACACGGGTTAGGATTAGCGGATTTGGCTTGGCCAATGTGCATGAGAACAGGCATTTAGTCTTTTGTTGATGCTACCACTTGTGGCAAGCATTTGTGTATGACTTGGTATGTGTGGGAGGTTGTTGGTCAGTCATTTCATCTGATTCCAAGTCAGGCGTGATTGTCTCCGGCCTCTTTCCAGTTATCACATGTCACTTCATATGTAATTGGACATGTATTGGGCTTTTGCTGTTGTATGCCATGTCATGGTGTGGCAGACAAGGGTGATGTGGGTTGGGAGGGTTTGGGTGCCATACCAGTAATTGTCATAGCCTGTTTTGCAAGGGGTGGTGTGATACACACATTGCATGTGTTCCTTTTGGTCGCACAGGATTGGTTTGTTTAAGTAGGTAGGGATGCACACAATGTAGCACTTCCGTGGCAACATTCTCAGGGTGGTAAGGTTGTGACAGGTGACTGTCTCTTTGGCATCATCGATTGTCACCTGGTATGTGCCAGGCCTGTGTGCACTCCACAGGGGTGGGGGTTTAGGTGGAAAATGTGGCCACAAGCTGGGTCCGGGCTGCCTCGCCACATGTCCTTTCCCCTCCCATGGGCAGCACCTGTGCATGTGGTTGGGGATGTGTGGGGACCACCATGTCCACTGGTACGTCCCGCCGTGTTGCAACATTGTGCAGGACACATGCTGCCACAATAATCCGGCACACTACTGGGGGTGCATTTAGTAGCTGTCCGCCAGAGCGGTCAAGGGAGCGGAAGCGTGACTAGAGCACTCCGAATGTGCACTCCACTATGCCCCTAGTTGCAATATGGGCAGCGTTGTATCTTACCTGCGGTGGTGTGGTGGGGTTCCAGATTGGCGTCATCATGTGGTTGCTCAGAGGGTAGGAACTGTCCCCTGGGGAGGTGATAATGGTTGTGATTAGTTGGGTTTGTGTATTTGTATGTGTGTGACATGCATGCATGTGCACAGGCATTTGTACTCACCTAGGAGCCATGTGTCACCATGCTTCCCAGCTTCCAGGGCCCGGCTCAGGGCAGACATTCTGTGTATGAAACTGTCATGGGTAGAGCCAGGGTAGTTTGCATAGACATAGGCGATGATTCCCTTGACATCGCATACAACCTGCATGTTGATGGAATGCCAGTGTTTACGGTTTCGATAGATGTGCTCAGTGACCCTAGGTGGAACTAGGGCCACATGGGTGCAATCTATGGCACCAAGCACTTTGGGGGAGTGTGCCACCCTGTAAATGTCCTGCACCACAGCCTGCCTTTCTGCAGGTGTTCTCAGTGTAGGCAGCATGACTGCGTGGCCTGTGAGACACCCCCGACTATGGCAGTTGTCCGCTGAAATGACCCAGTGGTAAAAAAATGCAGGACATTGAGCACCTTCTCCAAGGGGCTCAATGCTTGGGAGCACAGGGTGGGTGATGTAAGTTCATCTTCGCACTCCCTGACCAGGTCTAGGATGATATGAGGTGGAAACCCATACCTGCCATAGACCTGGTCGTCAGGCATCCCAAAAAGGCTGGTCCGGGGGAAATAAATGCGGGGCCTGGCTATTCTCCTCTCCTCCTCCTGCGGTGTCCCACGATCAGTGCTGCAACAAATGAGGCATTCATTGTAGCTGTATATACGTGTTTGTAGTTTGCGCGCACTTTTATACTGTACGCGGGGCGCTGCCGCCTGCCTTCGTGTGGCAGACATGTTGATGCCGGAGCGTGTCTTTTGCTGTGCGCGTGTTTCACGTATTCGATTCCATGAATAGGTGTTGTTCGCGTGCGTGTGGGCGTTCTGTGTATTTCTCTGCAGTACTTCCCCAGTTACGCCTTCTTTTTCACGCGTTGCTCCCGTTCCACATGTTCCTCCCCCTGTTCCGCCCACATTTTGGTGTGTGCGCTAACGTTGTGCGCTTCCGCTGTGTGCGTCGCACATGGCGTTCAGGATGTTGCGATGATGTGTGCCACGCACGGATTTGGCACACATCCTGGGGTAAACACGCGCAGGGCGTCCATGGATCGCACGCATGCACGTGCGCTTGCTTTTTCACGCTTGCGCCACCTTGCGCCACGATTTTCAGCACACATTTGTTCCATGAATCGGCCCCTGAGTCTCATATAGTCTAGTTGCTAGTCTTATTTGAATCATGTCATTTTAGGCCTCATGGTTTGAAAGTAATATTTCTTAATTTGCACAGTTGTTATTTTGCACATAGTGCTAGAGGAGATTGTGGAATATTATTTTAATATGGAATTTTTAGGATACTAAATGTCAGAATCAAGCATGTTAGTATTTTGTAACAATAACATGGTTTTAAATAATATTTGTAAAGGTTTTTGTATAAACCATATGCAAATAAATAAATAAATAAATAAATAATATTGCTATTAGGAGGTGTTTACAAAAGTATGTTTATGAATCCAAATTGATCAAATATCACTGTCACATGCAAAAATATGATGGACCTTTGAATTAAAGGTGTATACTCTGGGAGAGTTAACCTGCTAAACCAGCAACTCAGAAATTGTGATACCAACATGACATCTAATGGGAAATTAGAGGAGATTTAAGTTAAAACCTACATAAAGGAAGGACATCTCTGTCCAACTGGATGAGTGGTGAGCTGGAATAATATCTGGAGATAAGAGAGAGCATCAGCCTTATTCAAGAGAAAACATGAAGCAGTTTTTACCTGAGGCAGACCATGTTCCCAGACGTGGATAAAGCAGAGAGCATAGGGACCTGGCTGACCTGGGAGATGATCTGGAGGGTGTGAGAATCCATGGTGAGTCTGTGCCTTAAAATGATTATGTACAAGTGGGTATAATAATCCCTCATATAATAAATCATCTATAACCATCTCTCTGATGAGTCCCTATAATGGGTGGAACTGGGAGGGGAGCCATTACAATGGAACTGATTCCATATAGAATGCCTTAGCAATTGAGTGTGAAATTCACCTTGCTTTCTCACTATGTTCAAGCTCTTGTGATATCTGATATATTGTACAACAAATATCATGTTCTGCTGCACAGTGCAGCTTCTGATAAATGATAACCAATTGTATGCAAGCAGAATGTATCAGCATGCTGGAGTGACATGTTTCCAGGTTTCTGAGCATGTACAACCCAAATGTATTTCAGTGTATGGTGCACAATCCCTTGCAGCCAAAGCTAAGCAAATTGAACCATGAGCAATATCACAGGTTTAGTCAATAAATGAGGCTGTGTGTCAGTGGTCATTCTTCATAACCTTACAGAGAATGTATAAATCAACCCCTGTGAAAGCCTAGTCATTTAAAAGGAGATATTGGGATGGAAGGGAGCCTAGCTGAACAACCTCCCTCCCCATACAGAATGATGCAATTTCAAATGAACTGTTACATTTCGCTAATAACATTGTGTTAAGTGAGAGGACACACATTCGATATACTGAAATCATCCAAGGGAATTGGGGGCATAGTCATTGTCTTTTCGGAAAATCATAAGTCTAGGCTGAAACATAGTGTAGATGAAACACTGTTCTATGCTTTATACATTGATAGCCCAGCTTCCCTAACTTGAAGCTTGCAGATTGAACCCACCATAGCTTGTTTTTCATTTACCTGCGTATGCTAGAAACCAACTACACCACATTGCGCATTGGAAAACGTTGCTAATGGAAAACATCTAGTAAATGTATTTTTCTGTGTAATATTTCTCTGATACCAGTACGTGTGTGTGATATTGGAGAAAATAAAAGAACATTGATTTAGGATGTACTTGTGTAGTGAAAGCATAACCTATATTGGTTATGAAAGGAAATGTAGATTGCATTGTACTACTAAGAAACAGATGTTTAGACATATATATGTTGGATTCAAGCAAATTAATGTGTGTGTCCTAGAATTAGCAGTATTTTACAGGCAGGTTCATTTCTTCTGTAGACAAGATGTTTAGGTTTATATGATATACTGTGGGGACTTCTACAGCATAAAGATAGGGGACTACCTTTGAAATGACACTTTATTTTAATAAAACAAATATTGATTCCAAATGCGGCATGTTTTTTTCTGATAATTGTGGGGTGGATTGTATATCTGTTGGGGGTTAAATCAGAGGGTGACAATGATGCAAGAGTAAAAACAATATTAATAATTCAGACATCAACCAAAAAATCACATTTTTGCACTTTCGCCTGCACTAGAGATGTTAGTAGTACTCAATGTAAAACAGAGATGCATAATTGTGATAAATGTATGTAGTTCATTAAAAAAAATCAAAATTCAGCTTTGATTGATTATGGAAATAGTGCCTACTTACAGCAGGGAATTGCCAGGACTATGTCACCTGATACTCTGCTAGCTCTAGCAGTCTCATTCTTAGTGGCACACTGTAAGGCAATGAGTAGGATTCAAAATTGTAGTAGGTCATTATCTTTTTTTTATTGAAATTTTAGCTGAAATAAATCAACTTTTTTTTCAATTTATAAGAATACATTTTTTAACATAATTAAATACAATTGATATAAAAAAGAGATATTTACATAGACAAAGAAAAATATTTACATGGAAAAACAAGAAAATGTCATGCGCTTCCAGAGGCCAGAAACAATACAGCAAAAAACACAGCAAAACAACAATCAACGCTAAACTACCGAGAAATAACATTCAATATATATTATATTAAAAATAAGGCATTCTATGTTTGATTATACAATTCATGCTGATACTGATGATCTTCAACAAGTTATCAGGCTGCAACAATCATAAATTCATCAATTCAAAGGTTCTACTGATCAAACAAATGAAGTGCAGTAAGAAAACCCATCGATGCAATGAGTATACTCATGTTAGAATTAAGTAAAAAAGCCCATCTAAGATCTGGTGGGACATTAGCTACTGTAAGAATATGCTTCGCAAAAAACTGATTTCGCAATGTTCATAATGCTGGCCATTCACATTCAGTAATGACATGTTCTAAAGTTTCTTTTTGTGATGGGTCATTGCAAAATCTACAAAAGTTATCAGTCCTTTTAATTAGTTTGCGTTGAGCTAGAATATCGCGAGTATGCCAGAGGTTGAATCGCATTCTCAAACTGCCCATACGCACTTGGGGTGACGGAGATTTAAACAAATACAGTTCCACACTCCCCATTTTCTTGTCACCATATAACGGACTTGAAAAATGCCTATATTGTAGACACAATGTCCGTGTCTTAATCCAGTCATCGAGGAACATTTTATTTTTTGCTCTGATAGGATTTTGTATAAGTGTTTCAAGATCAACATCTGCACTACTCATAATACGATACACCTATTTAGTCCATTTCTGGACAAACAGATGAGTTGATGTGAACAAATATGTGGATAAAGTGGCTAGAATCGACCCTTCATTGGTATTTACAAGACATTTCCGATATAACGCACATAGTTGCCAATGGTATTTTGCAGTTAACAAAACAAGACCTAGCTCGTATCTCAACCATGGGCCAGGTGTTGATTGTGGAACATTTAAACTTTTTCTCAAAGATTTGGATTTTAGTTTATCCAAATCTTGTGTATCGGTGCTAGCTCTTGCCTCCAACCCATACAATAACACTGGTGTTACCTTTTGTACAATAGTGTAATGCAGGGCTGATAGAAAATCTGCAATATTTATGGAGAATGAGTTTGGTTTGAGATATTGCTGATGTCAATTTGTTTTGTAATGTCTGCATATGCTCTATAGAAGATGGATTTGCTTCAAATTGTGATCCCAGATATTTATAGCAGGGAACAATGTCCACAATTATGTCTTTGACCATCCAGCTATATTTAGTTCTATGAGTTGGTTTGGGCCTATAAGCTACTACCTCGGATTTTTTAACATTCATCGACAACTCATTCTCGTCAAAGTAAGTAGCAAGAGTAGAAATTAGCTTCTGTAACCCTGTTGGAGTTTTAGAGACCAGGACAAGGTCATCAGCATACCACAGTGCTTGAATAGGAACTGAATTCATTTTGGATGAGTCAGATGCTATATTTAGGAAGATGGCTTGTACATCATGGATATAGAAAATAAAGAGGGCTGAAGCTAGGATACATCCCTGCTTCAGCCCTCTAGATGTTCCAATAACCGCAGACAGCATGCCCATCATAGTCAGATGGATCTGAATGGACGTCGAGGAATGCAGAGCAAAAATAATGTCAATCAGATCTTGAGGACATTGAGCTTTAATGAGTTTTTCAATGAGTTTCACTCTTGACACTGAATCAAAAGCTGCATTTAGATCAACAAATGCAAAGAATAAGGGTGTTTTAGTATGTTGCGCTTGTGCTTTTAATGAATTGAGGATGAAGAGATTAACTGCTGTCCCAAGGCCATAAACAAAGCCTGTTTGGTTACGATCCCAGCGGTTGCTTGTCTGAGTCCATCGGTTAAAGTCTCTTAGGACTAAGCGATTGAAGATCTTCCCTGGGGAGTCCAAGAGAGCTATTGGTCAATAGTTCGAGGGTGTTCCACGATCTTTTTCTAAAATTGTGATAATTATAGAAGTGTGCCAAGAGGTCGGTATCTCCTTGGATCGAAGAATACGTTGAAAAATGTTGTTCAAGACGATTGCCCAGTGCTTAGGATCTTCCTTTAGCATGTAGTCGGTAATGCCATCAGGCCCGGCAGCTCGTGATGATGAAGATTTTGCTATTAGTTCCTCAATTATATTCTCAGAGCATTCCAAGGACCAAGAGGATGAAAATTTGTTTTTATACTGAAAAAGATCAAAGGACTTGTCAGCATATAGATTTGCGAAGTGTAGTATCCATTGATTTTCAGTAACTCCATTTATTTGTGATTGCAACTGATGAGTGTTTGCATTTAACAGTTGCCAAATTTGTGAGGCGTTTTTATTCAGTGTGGCTACAAGAAAAGCCTCTCCATCACGTTGAAAAAGTTTGCCTTTATGGGACCTGACCCAGTTTCTGTAGCGTGAATTCAACGCTTTACGGGCTTTGATCCTCTCATTCCATGGGAGGTGTCTGGTTGTTCTTAATGCTTTTCGGTATTCTTTCTTTGCATGTGACATCGCAGGATCAAAAGTATGAATATGTGATCTTCTGGTCGGAATATGAAAGGTTTTATATGGCGACAGTGCATCAACATATGAGTTTAAATAGTGAAATTCTTGTAACTTCAATGTTTCATTGAGCGCAGTCAAATTTTTCAAGACCACTTAAAGCGTGTTTTTGCATTATTGATGGTCAAATTTTGAGACATCCATTGACGCTCACATCGGTCATCATAATTGATCCTTGGCCAGGTTAACTTTAGCATGTGATGGTCACTCATCGCTTGTTCTATTATCTTGAAGCTTGATGCCTGCATAAAATGCGCTTCTGTTAAATATACATAATCGATGATGCTTGCTGAGACACCTCTCTGCCAGGTCATCTGTGGAGGAATATCACCGGGAAGTGAACCGTTGGCCATTCTCATGCCTGCATGCTTCATGAAAGCAGTCCATCTATTAATCTCTTGAGTTTTTTTTCCCTTTGGTGGATTTAATGGAGTCGAGATTAAGATCTCCAACTAATATGACTGTCGTTATTCCTGTGGTTGTTGCAATCAATTCAAATAGCTCAGATAGATCTTTGTAGAAGAGGCCATCAGATATGGCTGCTGGATTTCTGTAAAGATTAATTAGTGCCACAACTTGAGAGTCCATCGTGATTTTCACGAGTTGAGTATAGTTGTTCGGGCAAGCCCAAGGATGCAATTTTGGACCTGCGCTTGTTTTTACAGCAACCAACAAACCTGCCATAGGACGACCTTTTTGCGCCGTTACCGCTGGAATAACAGATATTTCATGATTGTCCCATATCGGAGTAGCATTTAACCAAGTTTCTTGAAGGGCTACTATATCTGCTTCAATAAGGTTATTGTTCTGTTCAGTTAGTAAGTGAGCATGGCCTCTTGTATTCCAACTTACTAATGTCAGGCAACTTGAGTGATTTCTTTTGTTGGCTTTTTGCTTGAATGATGGTTATGCTTGAAATTCAGAAGAGTGCCTTGTTTTGGGTTGTTCAATAGTGCAGTGAATACACTGGCATTCGGAAATAGGAGATGTTGTATGTACTTGCGATTCAGATGGAGAATCACAATTTTTCCTTTCCGGATACTGAGCGAGCAAAAACCCCATTTTGAAAAGTTCCATCCTGACTTGCCATAAAGTGTTCATCACCAGGCCGGATTTCATCCAAAGACGAACAATAGATAGATTTACATCGCAGATAAATTCTACTTGATCAATGTCAGAGAAGTTAAATCTCCCAGCTCAGGGACATCAGTGAAGATGTTTAACACGCTAGCTCTTGATAAGTCATATTGCGGGTGTGGAGCAGCACGACATTTCAATATTAAAGTGTGATAATTCGCAAATGCCTTTTTTTTTTTAGGGTCCATCTTGTGTTGTTTATTGGATGACTCGCCAGTTGTAGAGTGATTTTTGGAGGAGGAGTTTTTCGTCAGAATGCTCATCTTTTGATGTGCTAAAGGCTCATGGACAGGGATCCTATCATCAGCGAAAGTAACGTTTTGTTGGGCTTCTTTCATTCGCTCACAAGCATTCATCGTCTGGAGATGTTGCGAAAAATAAGATTCGATCATAGACTTGATGGTCTCGTTCTGTACGTAACTCATGCCAAACAAGGGCACATCCCTTAGAGACATTGGAGCAGAGGATTTCTCGAAGATGAATTGAGTTGAATCTTCTCTACAACTCAAATCATGAGAATGTTGTAATACTCCGCTGGAATGGGCTTCTTGTGAGGCTAGATTCACATCTTGGTTAAATTTCTCTTTTGCTGGAATCAATGTCCTTAGTTCATTTGAGCGTTGTAGAAGATAGGCATCTACTGCATTTTTTATTTTATCATTCTGATATTGTTTGTTTCTTATGGGTCCTACTTGGTGTAATACCGCAGGCGAGGGAACCGAGTTCTTAGTATGCACGATCCCATTACTGGTTCTTGAAGGATTTAGTTTGATGTGATGATTCTGATTCACTGAGTCAAGTGCTGTAACAAGTTGATTTAATGGAGAATGATGCGTTGGAGGTTGAGGATGACTTTCTGTTTGATTTGGTGGATCTGTCTGTCCAGCCACTGAGTTAGTGCCAACCTGTGGTTCCTTAATACTCATCGCGGGACCTGTTAAATCTACAGTAGGAGTCTGTGAGGACAGAACACTCGGTTTATTGCCTCTTCTTGTTGGTTGCATTAGTTTAGTCATAAGGTGTCTGGCTTTACCTTTATGACGAGGACGTTTCAAAAAGACATCATAGGTTACTTTATTAGTTTGTTGAGTAGTTGTGACGGTGTTATTATCAACACTTATCCATGAAGAATTTGGATCAGCTGTTTTCAAGACATCTGTTTCAATTGGGCAAATAATGTGCTCAAAAGCTGGAAGGCTTGTTGCAACTGTTGAAGGTATCGTAACAATTTCAACACTTCTTGACAAGTCATTTATGAACAGATCTTCATGTTGACATTTTTCTCTTTGATATGGATGAGCTTGAATCCCTGATGTGATTTGATCAATCTTTTCCGTTTGCAGAATGATTTTGTGTTCGAGTGTTTCGAAGAGCTTAAATAAGATTTGAATCGTAGTGTTTACCGCCACCAACGTAACTTCCAAGAGCCCCGAGTTTGGTGGTATTACTGTTTTTTCTCTTGAGGAAGTGCGATGTCGCGGCGTGGGCAATATGTATGATTCAGCCACGGAAATAGAAGAATCCATTGAACAACGTTGATGATAATCTGTGACCAAAGTTCTCAGTGACAAGCTCTTTTCTCGGCTGGTAGTTTGTTTGGGCACCTCTGTGAATACGTTTTTATCATTTTCTTCATTGTTTTCAACTTCTGATATTTCTTGTATTTGATCTAGTTTCGGCTTCAGGATTTTATTTTATTCACATTGTTTGATTGTTTGTAGCATGGTGTTATCAGACACCGGGAGTTCCTCGTGCATCTCGGGATCCACATCACACAACTTAGGGTTCCTTGATGAATCCTGTTTTAATGGCAGACGTGTGTTATCCTGAGACGTTGGTTTCACCGGCGTTTGGATTTCATCATGGTTCTTTGTTATAGGATTAGATGTATCATGTCGCTCTGAGTGGGGAAGCATGCTTGATTCATGATGATTTTTCTGGGGAGTCGAAGTAGTAACATGAAGCGGAGTATTTTTTAGAGTAGGGCAGATCTTTACTCACCGTTGGAGTTTTTGGTCGTGATTTAGCTTGTGGCGTCAATGTAATTGTTGTGGTTGAAGACACCTTTCTTAAGTTACTTTTCATTTTAGTCAAACAAACACTGATAGGAGAGTCTGTGTGTGTTATTGATTTCGGCATGTTAGATTTCAAAGTATACGGAACTAAACCCATGATGAAATTCAGTTAAAATGCTACTGCAAATCAAAAAAATACTAAAGCAGTGTTATAAATGAACACAACCTAATTAAATAATATTTAAAAACACCACAAACAATCGAAATAGCCTTATATAAGAACTACTCGAGAAGTTCCCAAACATTAAAAAATAAAAAAATAAACTTAAAGAGAAAAATAACAGAAAAGTAAAGAAGTAAAAAGAAATAATGAATAGTCTCCTAGCCGCAACACCGCAACTCCGCGGCTAAGCGGCAAAGCGGGACTTGAGGGGACTTGCTTGGGTGCGCGCGCGGTGCGCACACACAGCAGGTTTAATAGTCCCTCCCCTAGATGCAGCCAAGCCTTCTGGTATATGCAGTTCAAGGCAGGCAGGCAATCCTTTTAAAAACGTTCCAAATAACGCGTCCAAGAGTAGCAGCAGAACAGCAATCTCCCGCGGCAAAGTGGGACTTGAGGGGACTTGCTTGTGCGAGTAGGTCATTATCAACAAATAGATATGTCAAAGTAATAACATAGAAAATCTCATAGAATTATTACCATCAATCCCCAACATTGGGTCACCTCCAAAGTTCCTTCCCAGAACTAAATTCCATTTCACTGATTCTTGCAACAATTTACTTGCCGTTTTCATTCAATTGACTCAACAAGCATAAAGTCATGCCATCACTATTTAAGTGATGACTTTGTTGAAAGGCTGAAAAAATAAACACAAAAGACAGTTTTGGTTATAATACTTGAACACTTTACCTGCTCATTTCATCCTGAGCGAGCATACACATTTTTTTCAAACAAAACAAGGCATTGAGAGGCCCTCTACTGGGAACAAGAATGGGTCAAATACCCTGTTCTATGGAATTTCTTCCGCTCAGGCGGGTCTGCAACCACGTCTTTGCTCACTGCACCCTTCACAGAGGAGAAATATCTATTTGTATATCAGTCTTTGTCCAACCCATAAGGGCAGTCCAGCACCGAAATGCTAGTCAATTCTCCTCGGAACAAGACTACTATCAGCAACCTCAAACGCGTGTTTCGGCCCATTCGGGCCCCATCAGTGAGGTGAAGCTGAGCCTCTCTAATGCACAGTGGGCAAAGCGTCCACGTCTGGATTACCCTGGGTTACTTAGGGTGAAATCCCAAGTTTTACATGTGAAACAAGGGTGTGGGAGTCCCTCTACTGAAAATGGGCATGGCTCAAATACCCTGTTCTATGGAAATTCTTCATGGCTCGCCTAGGTCTAGAACTAGCAACAATACCTCTTCAATCACTTTAAGTTCAGCATGCAGGGCCTCGGATTACCCTGGAGTGACTTGCTCAGATGTTCTGTGCCTCTCTCATGGTTGCTCACCTCAGTCACATGAAGAATGTCTTTTGTGCCTCCTTATATCTCAAACCATTTTCCATGTACCACGTTCAAAGTTAGCCAGATAGACAGCCTGACAAGGATGCATTTTGTGTGCTTTGTGCAAAGATGGCAAATATCCATTTTGCCATAAATGGGCTATGCCAAGATGGGGCTAGTTTCCTTGTACCTCAAGGGAGAGTCAGTAATCTATCGGCTTGATTTCTAAGCCCACTAGTCACCCAGCAGCATGCCTGCAAACTCAACCAATTACTTCACGTAAAAAGATTACCATTCACCACTCAAACAGCTTGAGTAGCCTATGTAATATCTCGGAGGAGCATCCACAAACACCATGTCTGCTTCCTAATTTCCTGTCCCATTCCAATCTGGAGGCATCTCCAATAACACTCTGAAGGACTTGAGTATCAGTCCAAAAACCACATTTACTAGTACCACAAAGGAGCACCGACTTCCTGCCTGGGATACTAGGCCATCTGGAAGCACTTCTGCTAAGTCTCCAAATAATTTCAGAACACAGAATATCTCAGTAACTGGGTGCATCCCCGGAGTAACTATTTGTAATAGCCTGCCTTAGTAAGACCCGCTGGCAGACACTTAGATTAAATAGTGTTTATTGTGTTTCCTTACTTTTTGGCCACATACTTTTTATGTTGAAACAGCATTGATATTTTTCATCCCAAGAGAACTATTGTTCGGCCTTTTTGTCTTCCTGATTCATAACAACTTGAATGGTTATTTCATTTAGATTTTCCCATTTTCATCCTTGAACTTTGCAGTGCTAAGAGCTACGTGCTATGACAAACACAATATCCCTCTTTGCACAATTGACCATAATATGAACCCTATCATATTTTAATGTAGGAACAGCTTGTCTTGTAAATTGTTTCACCAAAGGAACATGAGCAAATTAATTTTGGATAAAGCAAAGTGGCAAAACGAATAAATCAGAAAATGAGACTGTACAAATCAGCATTAAATCTTTGTTCATTTGTTTATTTATTTATGTATTCATTTCATTACATTCTTGACTTATTTTAGTTGGTTTATTCAGCACCACGAATGTCACTGTGTGGCTGCTTCAGAACAACAGATTACATTAAAGATGCTGAGGATGATACAGAAATCATATTGTCCAAGGTCTCTGGGTTCCCCTTCAAATTTGAAACGCATTAAAGCTTAAACAATGACCTAAGATCAAATGACCAAAGTAATCTGAGGTCAGTCTTAGCAAGCACATTTAGTGGAAGTAAAATAGAAGTCAATGGAGATGAACTCTATAATCCTCTAGATGAGGCACTCAGAACAGAACAGGATAGCTTGACACTATGCATTGAACTAAGGACAGTCTTGTTTTGACAAGCCACCTACCAGCCATGAAATAGCATGTGTGAACCTCTTCCTCCATTCATACTAGTACCCAGCATACATAGATGCCCGTAACCATACAAAGATACTATAAGCAACATTTAGATCCTGTGGGGCAGTGATGCTAGGTAGTGTGGGCCTCTGAGCCGGAGGTTACTCTTGGGGCCAGGCTACCCAATGACACAGTGTCTGTCACTAATTTTGCATTGCATTCTGGGTTGACTTTGCCTGCCTTAGAGTAGTGTTTGATTTATTTCTATCCATTCTGTTTTGAAGTCACCATCCTCATCCTTCTCCTGGGTGGATAGTGTCTTTCTCCTCATCACTTTGCCTGCTGGCCTATGTCATCACTGGATGGTGGCATTTTGCTACATGCTCCATTTATGCATCTAGCAGGCATTTCCTTAGTACTGTGGTCGGGAGATGCAAGGCTTTCCTGGATATTATGACTGCCTGTTCCATGAAGGTCAGCCTCCCCTTCACCCTCTGGCTAGCATCATCAGGTCTTCAAGATTATTTTTTCAACCATATGGTCTTGATGTGGCATCCCTTGTCATCTCGCACTTGTGCTCCTGTGATACTCTGTGTGAGCTTTGCAGAAAATGTATTTCCTTGCTGTTCTTTTCACACATTGGAAGTGTTTCAGTCCCTATAAGAAAACACCAATTAGTGGGTACCACCCTTAATTAGTTTACAAGTCAACACTTACACAGTAACAACTTTTAGATATTTGGTGGACAGCAGAAAATCCCAGAAGTACACACATGCTTCAGCTTCAATAATTAGAAAACCTACAAAGCCTTCATAGGGACTGATTGCAACCAAGTACTACGAAGATACTATGTGAACCTTAAACCATGAATATATGCATTCCATAATAGACAACAAACTCCACAATGACCAACTTGTATATATAATCCTTTATACGTCCAAATAAGGTTTTCCTACCACGAGGTGGAATTTATTGTCTTCATATTAACACCACATGCATCTCTTATGGACCGTAAAAAGACTGATGTCAACATACATTGGCCCAGCCCAGCAAATGTCTTATAACATTTTTGTCGGTTTGATATGTTTTTGTAGATGCTTATTTCTATAATTAAAACAACAAAAAACACAGTTTTTGCATAAAATATCTCCTTTCATGGACAATGCAGCTGGGGATGCTTTTTTTAGAGCTAAAAACATAATTTCACCTTCGAAATAAGACATCATGATAACAACCAGCCTTCTAAATGTAGCAGACACTACCAAGTCCACTATCAGAGGGATGTCATTGCAGCAACATCCACAGACTTGGAAACTCAATCTGTGGCCTATGTATCCCAAAAAATGAAATCCAGCAGAAACAAATTATTCAGTGTTTGACAAAAATCATTGACAAAATGATTAGCATTTAAATCTGTATTTGAGGCATTAAGGCATTGCCTTCTTATGGCAAACCTATTATCACATCACATATGGATCACTGACACAGACAGCACCTAAAGTCATCCAAAGGAACTGACTGCCAGACAACTATGCGGGACATTGTTTTTGTAAACTCGGACTGTTTAATCACATATTTGTAGGGGACAAACCTTGATAACATTCATGTGCTATCTTACTTGCCTTGCGTGAAGCAAAATGAGTATATATCAAAGACAGAGAACTCAATTCCAGTTATTCCCACTAAGAAATGTCTAGTGAAAGACATGATTGGTGACTTTAATACAGAATTACTATTAGGTTACTCATCGTTAGATTAAAAAAGCGTGTTAGTACGTGGAAAATATTTCTCAATAGATAAAGCATATTACTGCCTATGAAATGCCATTATTCATTTCCATCAAAGCTCTAAAGAGTCAAACAATAAGTTGTATCATTTTGCCAAAATAGTGGGGAACTTGGAACAACAAATGTCATTGGCCCTCATTACGACCCTGGCGGAAAGCAACTGACCTGACCGCCATAGCGTAAATAGCGTTTCCGCCATGGCACGACAGAGTAAAGTGCGGCTAATTCTGACCCATCGGGCACGAGCACTACGCCTTGGCGGAAGTGCAAAGTCCGCGATGGCGGAAATGTCCCCAAAACGCCCCTCACCGCCGTCGTACGGCGACCTAGGTGCAATTCCGCCACCGTACATAGCGGTCACCGTAGAGAGCGGCAATCGGAAAATACGGTGACCGTAAATATATGGAAACGGAAGCAAAAACATGGTCCCGGAACGGGAAACAGCGCGCCGTACACCTATAAAATCAGAACATTCACACAACCATTAAAAACACTACCCTGAGAGACATCCCAACCCGTCATCCACCCTAGTGAAACCAAAACAATGGGAAAAGTAGCGAAAAAAGCATGCGACCGCAAGCGGCAGGTCCACTTCTCACGTGAGGAACTCACGGTGCTCGCAGAGACCCTCCAGGAGAATGCTGCCGTCGTCTTCTCGACGCAAATGACCAGGACGGCACTTGCGAACAAGAAGGCCATATGGGCCCTGGTGGCACAGCGGGTAAGTGCGGTGGGGACCGCACCCCGCAACCCACAGCAATGCAGAAAGCGATGGGACGACTTGCGGATACGCGTACGGAGCATACTATCCGCCAACCGTAACATTGCCACAGCTACCGGGGGAGGATCGGAATCACCCATCAAGCTGACCCCCTGGGAAGAAATCTGTGCCTCCACCATTGGAATGGAGACCATAGAGGGAGTCAGAGGGATGGAGAAAGGAGTGCAGACATCCGAAGAATCAGGTAGGTGGCCCAAATAAAACTATGCTAAAACCACAATGTCCAATCATGTGAAGTACCATGTGTCCACATAGTGCAACAGAAACACATGTCCAGGAGAACGTCCACTCACATTGGCCTGATAGCGGACATTAAAAGTCAAATTAAATAAATAAATAATTAAAATTCCTAAAAACACCCTCTACACGTGCAGCAGGCACCCCGTAACTGCAGGCTGCAATACAACTGCACCCTCAATCCACACAAAAATGAAACCACCTCCAAGGCCCTGACCCAAATCACCCTCAGGTACCACCCCAATGCATGTGATACATTGCCATTCCAATTTCCACAGACCCATTAATAACGCTCGCCCTCCTTTACTCTACCACAGGGTCCGATTCAAACGACGAGCTCCAGGACACCCCTACCAGCACACCTGCAAAGAGGGCCAAGACCAACGGCCAAAGACCCTCCACCTCAGCTGCACGCATCAAGACACGGCAGCAGCACAAATCAAGTGGCAGCACACAGGAGGGGACTTCAACAGGCACCCAGCAGCCAGCATGGCCACAACACCACCACCACCACAGGCCCCCCCAATGGATGCCACAGAAGGCACTGCTTCTGGTGGCAGCAGCACCATAGGTGACACTGCATTAATGGCAGCATGCTCCGACACAGAAAACGGTGATGTCGATGTACGATCCATCCATGACCTGTCTCAATCCCCCTGTTTGTTTCATCCCGTACAACATGAGGATACCACGCAGGGGCACTCACAAGACGACGACTGGCCATCCCCCGCAAGCCCTGTGTCAAGGCAACATGAGGTGATCAGCCCCTCTGTGACACCACCGCAAATGTCCATGGCCCAGCAGAGGCAACAGTCCCTCGACCAGGTGATCGTGCAACAGCAGCAACTGGCCACGCTCCTCAAGGACCATGCTGATGAATGTGGGGGTACCAAGGCAGCCATAGAAACATGTACAGAGACACTAAGGGCAGAAATGGAGAGAAGCACCGAGAGCCTGAGAGAACAAATGGAGAGAAGCACCGAGAGCCTGAGAGCACAAATGGAGAGAAGCACCGAGAGCCTGAGGGGGGAACTGCATGCGACGTCCAAAGACGTATGTGCTGAACTTGCCGCTGTGCGCCGTGTGCTCACTGAGCTCTCACAAACCCTTAGGGACATGCATGGACGTGAGCAGGCAGAGACATCATCCGTTGCAAGTTCCATCCAGGGCAGCCCCCAACGTAGATCTGGGAGGAACCTGCGCTCCACAGGCAGGGGTGCCCCTGATACCCGGAGAGGGGGCTTGCAATAGCGTCTGCCCACTGACAATGAGCATCCTTGGACACTGGTGTTCGGGGGGGAGGTAGGAGGGTGGAGGGGGTGTGTTGGGCTTACTTGGGTGGCGGGTCGATGGGGTGTGTAACACAATTTCACATTTGCTATAAACATTTCACAATCATCCAATGAGATGTGTGGACATTGATCTTTGTGTACGAGGCCATCATAGGCGTACAGTTCATATTGTGCATGTTCCAGACACACACAGTGCCACAACTCCCGTGTCCATGTATCAACCACCAGGCGTGAGTGCTAGAAGCATGAATCTATGATAATCTGATGAATTTCACAGCCCTCCTGTGCCTCGCGGACTCCTTCAGGTTCTGCCACATCCCCACCCACATCATGACCATATTCTGGTGCTTGCAGTTCTGCGTCAGGGGGCATGGGCACATTTCTACGTATGCACATGTTGTGTAGCATGACACATGCCATGACCATCTTAGCAACCTTCTCATGGCGGTACAGGAGTGCCCCGCCAGACCTGCTGAGGCAGCGGAAACGACCCTTCAGTAGGCCGAATGCCTGTTCTATGACTACACGGGTACGTGAGTGGGCATGGTTGTAGTCCTCCTCATGCTGGTCCTGTGGGTTCCGGAGTGGTGTAAGGAGCCATCTCTTCAGTGGATACCCGGCATCACCTGTATGTGGACAATAAAGGATGTTTGAGGAATGACATTGCTACGTAAGCACCCCCCCCCCTTCCTGGCAGGTCATTGCCGCATCACATACCCCACATTATCATGCATGAAAAGAGACTCACTGAGTAGCCAGGATCTGTTCCCTGCATGTCGCTCCATGTAGCGTGGTATTGTAGAGTTCCGTAAGACCATGGAATCATGGGTTGATCCAGGAAATCGGGCACAACAATGTGTGATAATCCGGTTTGAGTCACACACCATTTGTACATTAAGAGAATGATATTGTTTTCGGTTGCGGTACTGGGCCTCCATGGCATGTGGGACAACCAATTCCACATGGGTGCAGTCGATGGCACCAATGCAACCCGGTATGCCGGCAAGTGCATGGAATCCCACTTTTGTGTTCGTAATTTCCTGCTCCGAGCGTGGTAGAGAGATGTAGTCGTCTGCGTGCTTCAGGAGGGCATCGAGCACTTGCAATAGTGTCCGTGACAACAGTGGCTGTGAAATGCCATGCAACTGTCCGACTGTGTGCTGGTAGGTGCCTGTGGCCAGCAAGTGGAGTACAGACACCACCTTCAGTAGGGGTGGGATGGCGGTTGGGCTATCTATCATGCTGACAAGGTCAGCGTGTGTCATGTCCACAATGGCGGTTATGGTGTCCCGGTCCAAACGGTAGAGGGTGTGGATCTGCTCATCAGTGAGGTTGAACGGATGTGCTCGGAGGCGTGGGATTGCGGGCTGCCTGCGTGGTGGTAGTGGCTGTGCTGGTGGGCCTTGCTGGCCCTGCCTTGCCCTCCTCCTCCTCCTGCGTCTCCTCTGTGCGGCCGGTTGTTGTAGTAGTTGGTGTTCGTCTTCTTCTTGAAGTTGGAGTACTTGCAGTGCTATCAGGTCCCCCAGGGCCAACATCGCAAGTCCTGCCGGTAGCATTTTGGAGTGGGTGTGGTTGTGGGAGGGGGTTGGGTGTGCAATTTATGTGTTTCCAAGCTGTATAGCCTCCACCTGTGGTGATTCATTCCACCTGTGCAAGCTGCAATCCCCTTTGGGCGAGCACGTCCCGCACACAACGCTGCAAATCGACGCATGGCATCTTGCTATTAATATCATGTATTTCATCCCGATGGCAGTGAGATCTTGCTTCATATGTTAAATCTGCTATGCTCCCATTGTTTCACATACTATCTTTGCAGTCGGGAACATACTTGTGAAGGGTCCCAGGAATGTAGTACTCGATTAACGGTGGACCCTCATGCAGCGCTGTACCGCGGTTCACCGACGGGCGGGGCGTCCCATTTGTGAGTGTAGCCAGTTGCCATTTTCACACACTGCCGCACTAAATGGATGGATTTGTGATTTCAAGCGGTCACAGATGCCTTTCCGACGTGATGTTGCAAATGAGGAATTCGAAGGACAGCGCTTTCGGTTTCCAGCTAGCGGCGAGGAGACGCCCACAGGTCTGACTGCAGATAGAAAGTTCTATTGTTTAATGTCCTTGGGACAGGGGCCATGCCGAGAATACAATGATTGATATGAATAGTATGGGATGCGCAATAGCGTAGTGGAGGATAAGGCAGGACGTTCCCAAATACATGTTACTTCACAACACTAGAATTCCGGCCTGGAGCACAGTGGATTTTGCAGACTGCATTTAGCACAGATTCAATGGAAATTTCTAATGTGATGTGAGTAAATAATCAGGCATTTTTATACCGGGATGAGGGAATGATGTATGGATGCATGGACAGATGATTTAATAGAGAGTCTGCCATGTACATGGCTTTTTGGAATCTATCAACTTCCTCTGCGCTATGTGATGCAGGGCTGCCATAGTGGGACCATCGTCTATCTGCCCTTGTTGAACCCTCCCTGTCTCGACGCGCCTTCAAACACTTGTGTCTATGCACGTTACTAATCCCATCTAATGGATTCTGTTTTAACAGACGCATGCACACAAACACTCGTTTGTAATAGTGTTTTCACCTCGATTTATATGGTTATGATTCGCAAGTGATTATTGGGTGCGAATAATCCTTTTGAGTGGGCTAGCATGCATATGGCTGTGGATTTAGTGTGATCTTTGAAGTGAGTAATTCAAATGGAGTTCAGATGCCCATACTATTATTTTTCGTTTCATTTGGGTGACAGGTATCTCCTCCCCTTTTGCCGCTGCCATCTGTATGCCACTCCTGCAGATGGCTTTTACTCCCGACACCTGCTGCTTCGTGTTAATCGGTGGAGCACCATTACGATCTTATGGGACGATCGCCAATGGCCCACATGCCCTTACGCAGTACTAGTGGCTAGGAGCAACATTTCGAGCTTTCAGCTGGACTAGTGCCTACCTAATGGGATGGCCCTGCGGTTCTAGGCGCTTCCATGTTGCCTTTTTGACCGTGGATGTAGCCCCTGTGTACCATGGAGGAACAGGGCGTCACACAAGAAGAAGCTGGTCATTTATTGCGGATGCAGCCCACAATTATGAGATATGATTTGGAGTTCATGACCTAATAGCTGTATGGCCCGAGTGATTTTGTTGTGCATTAAATTTTGATCATGATATTGACCTTTTAGCGTTATTCTTTGCAAGTAATGTAGCATATTCCTATTTGGGGAGCGATGTATTGTGAGGAGATCTGCTTTGGGTTCGGCCTTCTGAGCATAGTCGCGTGGTACTGTACTGGGCGCTTTTGCCTACGAAGGCCAGTAAGGTCAGGGATAGGGGCTGCCATTATGACTGTTTTAATGATGTCATGCTCATGGGAGGGGGATTGGCTTTTGTGTAACAGATGCCGGTCAGCCAGGTGGATTGGTGGAATGATGTGATTTTCAGAATATGGCTGGTCACAGATGCCTGTGTTTGCGTGCATTTCTTTGAAGGAGACTGAGGTCATGTCCATTGGAATGGCTTCTGTATTCGTGCCATCTGTGCCCTGCTGCTCCCATTGGCCCCTCTTGAGATGTGCCTGGCTGCTCAGTCACTCTGCCAACTTGTGTGGTACATTCTTATGCTGCTAGTTGGTTTGTTTACTGGCAGGAGTACAGGGCTGGTGCAGTCTCACTCAGGATACTGCTTTGTATGTTGCCTTGCACTGGTGTCAAGCGATGGGGGGCCTGTTTTTGTTTGTCTCAGTTTTCAGTTCATGTTGCTGTACTTGGAGCTTCACATGCCTGTGCTGCATCAGTACGGCAATGGTGCCATGGCTAATATGGATGGCCACTCACAAGGCACTTGGAGCCCCTACATTCATTTGTTCGTTGGCATGCATGGGTGACTTGTACATTTCACTGGTTGCATTGTTTGACTTCATTGCACCTACGAGGAGTTGTGCAATGTGGCCAGGGAGTGGTGTACAGGCACTCAGTAAGGCCTTTTACGGTTGGTTTGCGATGCCGTACTTCTCGCCATGGCGGAATGGTACTTTCCGCCATGCTTGATGGCGTTAGGTCCATGTCCGCTAGGGTCAGAATTCCCGTACCGTTGCGCCATGGTGGTAATTACGGTTTCGCAGTGCGCGCGTGCGCGTACTTGGTACAGTTAGCGTTGGCGTTCACTACGGTGTCGCTAATGGCATCATACTTTACGGTGACGGGTCATAATCGCAACGGGCGGTATTCGATGGCGGTATTGCATTTCCGCCATCGTTTTTCGATTTCCGCCAGGGTCGTAATGAGGGCCATTGAAAATTAATCAGCTGGATTTTTGGTGATCTTGTTTGATCTCTGAGGTGACCTAAAATGTAGAAATGTGTGTGTGATAAACAATAGCAAATATTCAAAACCAGTTGATTGCTTACATGGCTAGACTGCATTTTGTTGTAGTCAGCCTAGTGATTTCTTATTGTGGCATGCCATTTTTTACTGGGCTTCTATGATAAAGCAAGCATAATAAGCGTTGTTACGTGATTAGTCTAGTGTTTTGGTGAAGCCAGTCTAGCCATTTCATACTGTAATGTCACAGTAGAAAATGGCTAGACTGGCTACTTCAAAATGCCGTTCTATCCACTTAATGGCACTTATCATGCCTTTTTTTTTATCATAGATGCATAGTAAAACATGCCATGCTACAGTAAGAAATAGCTAGACTGGCTATATCAAAATGCTAGTCTGGCCACATAATAACACTTATCATGCTTGCTTTCAATGCAAGCATGATGAGTGGTACTACGTGGCTAGACTGGCATTTTGGTGTAGCCAAAATAGCCATTTGTTACTGTGGCATGACATGTTTTACTGTCTTTCTACGATACAGTATCATTGATGGCCAGAAAACTCACCACCCAAAATAAAAATCAGCCTTCTGGGCCGGCACGAACCCAACACAATCACATGCACATAAAATTGCTCATTCAAACTTAGAGTCACAAAGCATTCACTCACTCATTCATACAGCATTCAAACAGCATTCACTCACTCATCACTCGCTGATTGAAACACATTCATGCAGCATTCAGACAGCCTGCATTTAAAAAGCATGCACCCAGCCCTCATTCACTCATACAATCGTTCATTTAAACACATTCACATTTACTTGTTAATTCATACAGCATTCCTTTCAAACAGCATTCACTTGATCATTCAAAAACAGATTCACTCTGTCATTCACACAACATTAATTTCAAACAGATTCACACAGCATTCACCCTGTCATTCACACAACATTAATTTTAAAGAGCATTCGCACAGCATTCACTCGCTCATTCACATGCGCATGCACCAAAGGACCCACACTACATATACTCTCTCATTCACACACACACACACACAACACACACACACACCCGGTCTGGTTCCTTCTCCTATCTGATGCCACCTCCTGTGACAAGGGCCTTCCGGCTCCTGCGCACAAGACCCAGGAAGTACAGAACGCTTTGTGGTTCCTGCACATGTGTGCAAGAGCTAGAGCTTCACATTGCCAGCTCCGTATTCAGTCTTAATGTGCAGGGAGGCACAGGAGTGCCCCCTCACACATTTGGATATGCAGTTTCCCAGCCTGCTCCCCCAATGGGCAATACAAGGCTGGGGCGGGAAAACGTTCCCAGCCTTGCATGGTCTATTGGAAATGACCATTGGGGAACATAAACTATGTTTCCCTTTGACAGTTTAACCTGCATCTCCTCCGTAATATATGAGGGAATTAGTGGGCTGATGCCCCTGACCCATTATTGATGAAGCATCCCTGAGGAATGTGCTCCTGTTTATCACTAGGTTTTGTGAGTATTGTGGAGTCAAGCACAACTCTAAGAGCAAATCAAGCGGTATTCAGTTATTATTCATTTTTTTGAAGGGTGCATTTCCAGAAAAACACCCTGAAACAGCATTACAAGACAAGATCGAGTATATGAGTTTGGAAAGACTTTTACAACCAAAAAACCTGCTAAGAGGAAATTCTGATAACAACCATGGAAAGGCTTTCTCGAATAAAAACATGGGTAAAGGGTATATTAAACCTGTGCATGAATGTTAATGCTAACAATGATGAACCAATCATGGCATGAATTCTAACATGAATGCATATGACACTGCCTGATTGCTAACATGGATAAAAGAGATACCACTGTATGCATTGTTTAGAAATATTGTAGCACTTAAACCTGAGTCGTTGGGTGACTATCCTATGCAAACTGTTTAAAGTGTGTTTATCATTAATAACTATAAAAGTAGGGAAAGCCTGGGCAGTCTTGGGTGCACTGTACATACACCTTTCATTTTCACGATCATATGAGCATGACAAACAGAGTTAATATGGGTATAGGTCATGCAGGAGACAATATTACGGATTCAAAACATTGTCAAAGGTATGAGGCATTTAGTGTACATTGATTTTGATGCAGGTGATTGATTAAGCCAAGAAAGGGGAGTCGAGCAATGGAACATGGCTTCTTTTGGCTACTCAACAAGAGTCCAGATGAGGGCTATCAACTTCCAATGCTTTAGGCTCACCTGCTCCTCTGTTATATGCAACCCTGAGGAGATGGTGAACGTGTAAACACACTGGGTGACACAGATGGCTCTTGTCACTGAGACACACAACCATACTGTGGCAAAATGACTACTGCTCTGCAAAGGTACAGAGGTGAGTAGTGGCTAACCCCCCTACTCAGCCCCACACTACTACTAAATCAGCAGTAATCACAATCATAAAAATAAAAAAGACACAGCCCAGAGGTTTTCATCCTTCACCTTTTGTGGTAATGTGGGCCGGGCGTAGGTTATTCTCGCTGGCGGGTGTGAAATAATCAAGTAGAAAATCAAACAGCAATACTACAAAGACTTCAAAATAAAAGAATGTCCAATCAAGGTTTGATGAATGTATACATTTTCTATAATTAAACAATAAAAAATGCAAACAAATAACTAAAGCCCACCACTGTGGATGAACACATAACATGCAGAACGTGTAGGGAATAGCACTCTAGGTACTTGAGCTGGGGTGATCAGGCAAACAATGTCAAGAAAAGGTGCCAGAAATGCCTTAAAAGTCACTATGGTCCCAGAAAGCGAACCAGAAGAGCACAGGCCCTTCTAACAGTACCTTATTCCAGTGTTTGGGGGATCATCAGCTTTGGGTCAGGCCTCTAGGAGCTTCCTGAGGTAGCAATATGGCATTTGTGTTGGTGAGGTGGTCAACTGGGTACAATACACACTGTGGTCCAAGCAGCAATGGCACATGACATGCAGAACCCTTGGACATGCAGGCAATGTCCGGCCCATTGTAGCTCACAAGCAGTTCAATACAGGTATCAGGACCCAGAATTGCTCCTTGATGTATGAGTTTTCTAGGAGGCACAATCCAGGGTCTCCAGGGACGAGGTAAATCCTTCTGTCACACTCCCAATGCCCAACTTGACTGTCACCTTCAGGATATCCTTATCCTCCAATGATCAGGAACCTGGTCCCAATACAGCCAGCAGTTGAGAGTCTAGTCCACAGCAGTTCACCCCCAATGGTCCCATGGAATGGTTAGGACACACAACACTCCTCTTCCTGGAATACACCTGTGGTCACCTCTATGGTAGAGGACTTTGGAATGGACTACACTCCCAACAGGGTTCCGGAGATGTATTCTTCTTGGTGTGCAGGAAAGAATAAAGAAAGGCATGAGAAACCCCTTCATTACAAAGGCAAAACGTCACAGGGAATTGAACAGAAGCAAGTCTGCTGTAAAGGTTCCAATCCTGTTGCTGTAATAAGTGATCCTTACCTTCTTTGCATCATACCCAGAGTGCCTTGTTCCACAGGAAATGGAGTGGTCAGGAAGGAAAGAGATCCCCACAAAACACCATCATAGTTAACCCCTTCTCTTGGGTCCAGTTCCCTCTCTGTACACTTGAACTATGCCCCTTCCCATTCCAGCCAGTAAAAATGCCCTTTGATATGCAGCACACTGGCATGAGGCTGGTCTTTGTGCAGTGCTTTAAGTAAAGAAGGTTGACTTCAGTGTGGCCACTACAAGCCCACATGCATTTTCAGCTGGCCCTGAAATTGGCAATGAGAAAGTTCAAAAATAGCTGTAACATGTGCACAAATCCTTACAATAACAATTGGGCCCACTCTAAATAAATTCTTCTTTATAAAAATAAATATTCTTGTGGAATACTAGTGGAAGTAGTCAATGTTATATGTTATGTGAAGCCTTTTGAGCTGACACATGTTTCGGCCTTCACTGTCTTTTTCAAGGCTCTAAGATTTACTTGCAAGAGTATTAGCCATATTCTTTCATCTGATCCTATTGGATCTCTACTTTCAAAATACTGCTTTCACAATAAGTTGAGAGAGCCGTGTTCGGCAACAGCGTTCTGAACACGGCTCACTCAACTTATTGTGAGAACCATGAACAATTACCAACAAGTAATTGCTCCACAACTGCATTTACAGTGCATCAACAATGGGTAGAATAATGACACTCCTTAGAAATACGAATATAGGGAAAACCATCTGTAAGATATTTAAGGATTTTTTTTTAAAGCATGGATCCAATAGGATCCAATTCAAACCTGCAACCCCTTTCTGAGTGCATAATGCACACTGACCTTCCTGCTGATATTATTCCTAACAACCTTATGTAAAATGACTTTAAATCACATGTCATCTCCTAGCAGCGTCAAACTTAAAGCCTTAGTTATTTGAGTGTCTCTTTGAAACAAAGGAGTCCAGCAGATCTCCTGGCGAGAGATCTATTATCTAAGGGGAGGCATTATCTTCCTTCAGGGGGATCAAAGGAGGGCTGCATCCTGGATATTTTTTCACTCGGAGTAATACAGACAGCAAGGCTGTCATGAATACACATTTCCCTGAGATAGCTCGTCTGGGCTTAATGGGCCGGACACTAGTGTTATATGAAATTGGTGAGACTTTAATAATTGTGTGCTTTTATCTGTCACAATTCCATAACCAGGTATAGCTTATTCTTTTAGTGTACACTGACACCAGAGAGATGAGGGCAAAAATGATTTTGTATCAGAGGTGCGAAGTTAAATTGCAGCCTAACTCTGCAGTGACTTTGGGTCTGAGCAGTTGTCAGTAATGCACATGTGACTTTTGAACCTGGCCTGTGCAACAGAAGACTGGCATAGCGGGTATAAACCAGGATTTTGGCATTGAGCTTCAGGAAAGGTGGCCCGATTAGCAGACTCCCCTTTAAGAAACAGAATTACCTGCATCATTTTTATTTTTTAATACTTTTTTTTAAAAGACTGAGCTTTCACAGCCTCGCAGATGGCAATCCATCACACCTACCAAGACATTGAATTTCTTACTATTATGGGCTGCTCGTAAATCCAAGCAGGATTAGAGGATATTTATAAACCTATATAATACATTGTTATTGCATGGAATTAATGTATACTGTCGCATGGCAATTTTACTGCGCATCAAGTGTACAGCAAACATGACAAGCGTTATTACATGGATAGACAGGCCTACTTTGGTGCAACCAGTCTGGGCATTTATTTCTTATTGTGGTATGGCATTTGTACCAGCTGGAAGCCAATAGAAGTCTGTTCTTACATGGGGATACTGGCATGTATGGGCAAAGCCAGCATGGGCATGTTTTCATATGGTACCATGGCTGGCTTTATGCACAAAGCAAATATGAGTATGTTCTTATATGTGCATACTGGAAGCCAGAATGAAAATGTGCAGGCATAGCTATTATATTGTGGGATTTGGCATCACAAAACTCTGTTGGAAAATTCTGCTCTGTGCTGTTGGTGGCTTACATCTATTGGATTTATTCATGAGTTACTCTACAAAAAGTGAAAACTGTGTGGCTTTTTACCCTTTCAATGAAGGTATGCTTTAAAATACACCATTTGAACCCATTATTTAAAACAACCTTCTCGAGCTGGCGACCCTCTCGATCCCCCCTAAGTTGTTCTGAGCTCACTTGCTATGCTTGGTCATTCCTCCATATGTATGGAAAACATTTATGTCCCTCTGATTAAACAATTCACCGGTCACCACCAATGTCTCTTCTGGTAAGGTCAAGGTATTGCAAATTATCACCTCATGCCCTTGCCCCTCCTCCTACAGGTCTTTGTAATGCACAGGGCCTTGAAGATCCTAGAACCTGCTCTTGTCTTATGAATACAAGACTGCAAGTTCAAATTTCAATCAAAGAAATGGCTTTTAGGAGCTAACTACATAGGGTCGATCCTATGTAGGAATTGCTCCTTGCACTCATGATTGAGAGCAGTAGCTGTATCCCTGATATGAAAAGAGCAGAAGAGAAAATGGCATGGAAACAGTGCCACTGTGGCTCATTCTGAACTATTTTGGTATTGTTACGAGTATGTCACTGCTTTATCCCTGAAGCCTCATTGGTGCTACGGGATGATGGTGATTTTCTTTTGGATTAATAGATTTCCATGAACCTGAAGAGTATGGTGGTTGTGCAGAGGGATTTCAGTGGCATTGTTTTCTTGACCATAGCCAGAGGAGTGTGCTTGGCGCAGGTGTATCATGGTCTCTCCAGTCAGGTCTCATTAGCAGCCTTGCAGCTGTATATTCTCAATAGTCCAATAGGATCCTGGCCCCCTGCCCAATCACCACAAGCACACCTGTTGCACTGCCCTCTGGGTCCACACTCGCCTGTCGGGTGGCTTGCCTTTACCCAACACTTACCTCTAGGGTTGTAGACCTCCCCCTTTGCCTAGAATGTATCCGTCCATGCACTTACCTGTCACCTTCTAACAGGCACCTCTTATATGATATGATAAGTCATTTATAACACCTCTGTACACAAGTGCTTCTAGGCGTAACAAGACAAGGGAGGGAAGACAGAGGGAGGACAATACAAACAATCTTACTAGGCCTTGTGACATTCAGATCATGCAAGTGGCACAGCTTAAATGTTTAAGGTGGCAGGAGAGGAGGGAGGGGAAGTACGAACAGGGCAGAAAAGCTCTGAGTGAGTGCCTCCAGGGCAGCTCGGCTCAGGGTAAGTGAAAGAAGACAGGGGACAGGAGAGGTTACAGCCCTTAAGTGCACTGTGGCCCGCAGGCAGTGCAGTGGAGACTGATCATGGAGGAGCCTGGTACCCATGTTGCTTACGGGTAGCCAGGCAACCAGATGGCACCGCAGACAGTAAGGTAAACAGAGGTGGGAGAGATAGAAAGCAGATGAGAATAGGATGGTCTTGGGCTGCTTCTGGAACTTCAGATGGCGTGGTTCAAGTTTGAGAGGAGCGGGGAGGCCATTTCAGAGGAAGGCACCTGCACAAGAGAGAGATCAACCCCCCACTCTCTGCCTAGTGAAGTATCTGACCCTCAGGGAGTTGGAGGTAGTAGAGGGAAGGGCTTGAGAAGGTAGGTATTTTTGAAGAGAGAGCTGGGTGTAGTGCAGGCCCCAGCCCCAGAAAGCCTTATGGACAATGCAGAGGGTCTTGAACTTCATCCTTGCAGATAACGGGAGCCAGTGGAGAGATTTCAGTGCTGGAGAGATATGGTCCCTGGACTTCAGACCAAGTATAAGTCTTGAAGTCCTGTTCTGGATTATTTACATGGAGCAGAGAGTGGAGGAAGGCAGATTGAGAAAGAGACTCTTGCAGTAGTCCAGTCTAGAGAGAACCAGGGCTCTGAGACAGTGAGCCTCTAGGGGAAAGTGAGAAAATGAAGAATACCTCTGGGGAGGTGCAGGTGGTAGTGGGACTTCTTGGTGAAGACCGAGATGTGAGGAGAGAAGGAGAGAGTGGAGTCAAAGATGACACCGAGGTTTTTTGCCTTATAGAAAGGCGAAGGAAGAGGGCCTAAGGAGTGCAGCCAGAGTGAAAGGGGGGAAGCGGGAGCAGGGGTCCCATCAAGAAGGATCTCACTCTTACTGACACTAAGGTAGAGAACATTGGAGGTGCACCAATCCTGACTCATGCATAGACAGTAAGGAATGAGTGAGAGAGAAGAGGGGGCTGAGGGGAGGCTGAAAGAGAGCTGGGTGTCAACCGCATAACACTGAAAGTTAGAGAACAAAGTAGAGATCATATGGTCCAAATGGGCCAAGTAGACATTAAAGAGCCAGGGAGAGCTGGTCTGAGAGGAAGTAGGTCAACCACTCCAAGTAGATTGATCAGGATGGCGCGATTGACCCTGTCAAAGGCAGAGGCAATGTGAAGGAGAATGAGGACAGAAGTAAGACTGGCACTTCCTCGCCCCCTGGGTGACCCTAATAGCACTTTCCCCCACCCGATCCTTGATTTTTCTTTGTCTTCACTGCACTAGCACGCTCTGAATGTCACAAGGCCTAGTAGCACCGTTGTTTGTTTCTTTTTATTTATTGTCAATTTTCAATGTTGATTTGCTCCCTTGGTCCCTTCCCTTTTGCCTTGTGGTGCATTGAAACACTGTCTTGCTGTATAAGTGCCTTATAAATATCCAAGGAATACATAAATAAATAAATACATATTGGATTTGTTGTGGTTTCTTAAGTGGATGGTCTAGACCACCAAGAGCTCAGCTTGATTGATATCACTGCAGGGAGTTTATGTAGGAAGGAAGGTCATTTTTCTGCCTATTTGAGTGTTTGTGGAAAAAACAAATCTGCACCACTATGTTGATTTCTGGTTCCATGATTAGTATTTTGAAATTGGTCAACAAAGTGACATTGTTGATGAAAAATACTACCAGGCTAGTGCACATCCCTGCACAATTTGATATTGCTATTTTAGGTTTTGGTATAAGTGGGACATGATTTCTGTCTTGTCTTTGTTGTGTTTCATGTGGTGGTCAGTCAAAATCTCGAAAACAAAATCTCGAATGACAAAAAGCCCGAAACAAAAATCTCGAAAAAAAAATATCGAATTTTTAATTTATTTATTTATATATGTTTTTGGGGTCAGGTAAGTAAAAAAAAGGGGTAAAATAAAAAAAAATGAGAAAGGGGGCTAGGGGGGAACCCCCCCATTTTGAAAATAAACACATTGAAAAAAAATTCAATATTTTTTTTTCGGCCTTTTGTATTCGAGATTTTTGTTTTCGAGATTTTTTGATTCGGTATTATCACTATGAACCGTTTCATGTTGTTGCAAATCAGATGTGAGATTACTGGTGTGAGACAACTTGTGAGATTGTCATCTGTATCTTTGTTAGCTGTGAGCTTGAAAATTATTTGCGTGATGTCTGCACATTTTTTTATTTATTTATAGGACATTTAAGGGACCTATATAACAAATGGTTTTTCAAGGCACCACAAGACAAAAATAACAGTCCTATACACATTGTGACATTCTGATTGAGCAAGTGACAATAAGTGGGAGGGAGGGGGGAAGAGTGCTGGTCAGTGCGAGATACGAGGTGCTAGGATGGCAAGGGAAGTGAAGGGTAAGGAGGAGAGAGTGAAAGTGAAACGGGGTTGTTGGAAGGCGTGGAGAGAAAGCCACAGGGGCTAGGCGAGTGCTAAGTGGAAGCCAGGAGGGGGGAGAGGGTGCACTTGCTTAGTGTGAGGAGGGTGGTGGGCTGGGTGGTGGGACCTGGTGTCCTGTAGACCTCCGAGGGAACCAGGCAGCCAGTCACTGCATCAGACAGGGGTATTAGCAGGGGAGTGAGAGGGGGAAGGAAGAAGAGAAAAGGAGGGTTTTGATGAGCTTCTGGTACTTAAGGAGATCCGGCACAAGCCTGGGAGACAATTCCAGAGGGAGGTTTCTGTGGGGAGAGAGATCGGCCACCACTCTCTGCTTAGGGAAACGTCTGATCTGAGCTAGAAGACTGACAGGGTCTAGCAGGGAGGTATTTAGGGATTGAGAGTTGGATGTAGCAAGGTCCCAGGTCCATGTAGCCTTGTGGGTGATGCAGGGGGTCTTGAACTTGATCCTAGCAGCAACCAAGAGCCAGTAGGGAGTTTTTAGAGACGGAGAGATGAGGTTGCTGGGCTTAAAGCCAAGAATGAGTCTCGCTGATCTATTCTTTATTAGTTGAAGGGGCAGAAGGAGGATAAAGGAAGATTGAAAAAGAGGCTGTTGCAGCAGTCCATCCTAGAGAGGACCAGAGCTCTGGAGACATTGAGTTTCTGGGGAAGGAGAGGAAAGGCACAATGCCTCTGAGCAGGTGCAGCTGGTAGTGGGCCTCCTTGGCAAGGTCAGTGATGTGAGGACAGAAGTTGGGAGAGGAGTCAAAGATGACACCAAGGTTTTTGCCTCAGAAGAGGGTGAGGGAAGGGGACCCATAGAGGGTGGCCTGACGGTACGAGGGAAAGAGGGAGCAGGGGTCCCAATGAGAATTATCTCAGTCTTACTGGCATTAAAGCAGAGATCATTGGCAGCAAACCATGCATGAATGGCAGTCAGACAGTCAGGGATGAGAGAGGAGGAAGAGGAGGCAGTAGAGTGAAGCTTGAAGCAGAGATGTGTGTGGGGATAAGAAGGACATCAGGGGTCCAGAGGGGCAAGGTAGATGTTGAAGAGCCTCGGTGAAAGGATAGAGGCTTGAGGGATGCTGCAGGTGGAGATGGAGAGTGTGATGGGGAAAAAGGGCCCAGTTGGACCTGGGAATGTTGATCGGAGAGGAATGAGGTCAGCCAGTCCAGAGCCAGGACCATGATGCCAATGGTATCACTGAAACGATTTGTCAGGCTGGCATGATTGACCATGTGGAAGGCAGAGGAAAGATCCAGAAGGATAAGAATGGATGGAGTTTTGGAATCTAGATTTGAGAGCAAGTCATCACGAGTGTACAGTAAAGCAGTTTCCATGCCTCTGCCTGCTTTGAAGTCAGACTGGTGGTTGTGGAGACAACCAACAGATTCAGTTTGTTGGATAGTTGGGAGATGACCAGCTTCTCCGGGAGCTTGCCCAGTAAGCGGGTAATGGAGATAGGGTGGTAGGTTGCCAGGCAGGAGGGGTCGGCAGAGGGATTTTTGAGGAGAGGATGCACAAGGGAGCGCTTGAGGAGTATAGGGAAGGAGCCATTGGCAAATGATTGATTACTGAAATCGGCCAAGGATGGTGCAAGGGAGGCAAGATTGTCCCTGATTTTTCTGGAGGAGCAGGGGACCACCTGTTTGGAGGAGTCTTTCATAGAGGTGACTTACCTAGGGATGTCATCTGGTGCTATGGGTGAGAAAGAGGAGTGTAAGAGGGAAGGGAGAGGTGGACCAGGGCAGGCCTGAGACCTGCAGAGGGAGTAGGGAGGGGAGTGGAGGAGAGTGAGGACAGGACGTTCTGAGTTTCGGTTAAGAAGGGGGAGCATAGTTGTAGCAGGTGAGGCCAAGCATATGTTAAAGAGGAGGGGTGATTAACTTGATCATTTCAGTATTCCACAGGTTATGTTGGTTTTTTTGGATATTTCCTTGCTACCCATGTTCTTTCTGCTCTCTCTGTACAGCATGAGGTCTTACATTGTACAAACATGTTGCCCTGTTCTGATTCCTGATGTCTTATTATTAACAACAAGTGGTCACTGTGTTGAATGCTTTGAACATGTCTAAGAGTAAGAAACAAGTCTATAGTGCCAGCCACAATGTTCTATAGGTTGTCTAAAATGTATATGAGCACTGATTATGTTGCTTTCAAAGGACTGAAACATATGTGGACTTGTTTCATAATATGAATATGTAGTCAGCTCACCATAATTTTTGCTGGGGATCTAATGGTAGCTAAGTATGCCTTTGTAGATGCCTGCGGCCAGGCAGCATGTGGCAAGTATGCTTTGTTGCTAAACATTTTGAGCATTCCACTTTGGTGATGGGCTTAAGGTGGACACATAACAAGAAGATATTCTTTCTCATTTTCTTGTGATCATCTATGTCTTCCTGGATAGTCTTTACTTTGTCTTGGTTGTGGTTAATCACATTGTTCTTGAGATGGTATAAGCCTGTGTTTTGGTTTCTGATTTCATTAATAATCCTGAACATTTCATTCTGCAGTTGTGTTGTTAGTCTGCTGCTTTCTGCAAATTGGAGTTTCCTTGCCTTAAGGATGGTCACTTACTAATGATGAATCTATCATTGTTGTGATTTTGTATTTCTGGTTTCATCGCTTCCTCCATGCCTGTTACAATTTGTTGTTGTCTTTCTTGATTTGACTTAGTTTGGGGATGCACCATGTGGCCACTTGCTTTTTGGTTAAATGAGTTGATTGTTTCAAGGGTGCCTCTGTATTTATGCAGTCTCTGTTCTCATTCCTTTGATAGTATGTGATGTAAAACATCCAGGCTTGCCTTGTTACCCTCCATTTGTTTGTTAATATCCTTCACATTGAAGGTTTTTAAAGCACTCCTAGTGAAAGGTGTTTGTCTCTTGTGTGAATAGAGTATAGAGTTTGTATGACACCCATGAAAGATACATGAGGTGCTGTCTCCACAGTACATGGATTTGTGGATCAGTAGAGGGTAGGACGTCTTTCAGAAAACCGTGTCCAGGGTATGTCTGGCTAGATGTTGTGTTCCTTTTACCATTTGTCTGTGATATTAAATTGATTACTCTAATGGGCCTCTCCTAAATCCAAGCAGGGTTAGAGTATATTTCCAAACCTGTAAAATATATTGTTATTGCATGTAATTAATTTGTGTGTATCCTGTGGCACAACATTTTTACTGTATGTCAAGGGTACAGCAAAAACAATGACCGTTATTACATGGATAGACTGGCCTACTTTGATGCAACCAGTCTGGATATGTATTTGTTATTGTGGTATGGCTTTTTCAACTGCAAAGCCAATAAAAGTATGTTCTTATGTGGGGATACTGGCATGTATTGGCACAGACAGCATGGGCATGTTTTCATATTGTACTGAAACTGTAGGCCCTTTAAGCAAGGTAGAACTGTATGGGATGGATGGGGATGCAGCTTTTACTCTTACACCAATAATAAGACTGAATCAGGAGGTTGGCAAATCTTTAGCTGTTTTATTAACAATTATCTAAAACAGGGAGTACAACGGACATCAACATATGGTTGCTCAAGTCTCTGAACAGTTTTCATGAAAAAACAATTATATAGTAAAAACATGTCATCATTGACATCATACTACATGGCAAAATAAAAAAACCTAAATTAGATTGTGGTTGGTCTATGGTGAACATCAAGGTATGATTTCTATTGGGGCTAGGATTGTGATTGGGTCTCTAAGGTCAGATGGACAGCTATGCCCACCCCTAGTGCAAGTCATCTTCAGTGTCATAAAATACAAGATGTTTCATTGGGTCTCAAATTATAGGGCCCTTTGCTATGTGGCCCTCTATGACTGTTTGGCACGCGTGTACCCTTCTGAAATATTCCACTCGCTAGCAGCAAGCAAGCTGGTACCCCAGGTGTTTGAGGTTGGACTTGACCATGCCTCCCCACCCAAATAGCCCATCATCCATCATCACGCCTGCTATCTGCCATTCGATTTGTCTTTGAACTCAGCCTTGCAAAGTATCACTGCGCCTGAGTATAGAAGGGAATGTGAGCATGGTCTTTTCTTCAAGTCTCAGTGTAGCTTGCCCAAAGTCTATTTTCATCTAGACCATGTGACAGGAGAACATGCTTGAGTTCTATCTTTCGTATTTAACACTATAAAATGAATAAAACCTGGCGCTGCTAGTGTTTTTCCATTACACCTCAACAGGAGCTTGCCTCGCTTCTCACATTCATTGTATCTTCTTGAGTAGATAACATGTTTCTTGGCTGCCCCAACCCTTGAAAGCGGGGCAGACAACCAGAATTAATAACCAGGTACTGTTTTATGTATTTCTAAATATGTTTTGTGCCTGCCTTGCTACCTTGGTCTCCCATATGTAGATTCTTCTTACACTGCAACCACGGGCCCAAGTTAATAAAAGCAATGTACTTAACCATCTCTGTTGGAGCTATAAGTTGTTTGAGATCCTACAAAAAGGGTCTTCAACCTTTGGCGCTACAGATGTTTTGGATTACAGCACCCATCACCCTAACAAGTGTAGTCCATGCTGAGGAATCATGTGAGTAATAGTCCAAAACATCTGAAGGGCTGCAAGTCGTGGACACCTGTAAAAGCATATGTAAACAAATCAATTTGATTTGTATAGGTACAAGTACCTCTAAAGAGCTTTGAGAGTCTTTTGAGAGCAAGGGTGGACTCATGAGCTCCTGCAGGTTGCAGGTCTGGTGCAGGTCCGGTGGAATGCTCACTTTCATATGTGGCCTCCATTTGTGCTTTGTAGACAGAAATAGAGGCATCACCTTATTCCCCACAAGGCTAAAGAAGATTGTATGGCACTCAAAGGAGGGTGGGACAACGTGACATTTTGGCCAAGTTGTTGGTGGTGTGAACCAGGATCTTGCATTCCTTGCACTCTCCACTTGTCCAATGCTGTGGGATAATGTGGCCTTTTGGCCAAGTTGTTGGCTCTGTGAACCAGGATCTTGCATTCCAGTCACTCTCCACTTGCCCAATGCTGTATGGCCCCGGGCAAATTAGTTAAACTTTCTATGCCTCAATTCTGTTACCTGCCAAAATAGTAAGAATATAGAAACTGCCTATCCCAGTATTCAGAACGATATGAAAAAGTGGTTAAAAAAATAAAAGCTATGGCAAGGTTATAAATCAATCACTTTAACCTCAGCAACAGAGGGAACTGTTACCATAGCACAGCCAACCATCTGTGTAAGTATTTGCAAGCATTTATTGTTCATTTGGTGAGCCTATGGAAATTCCCTCACACCCTTACAAATGCCAATATTTAACATAAAACATTGAAAAACGATTTTAAATCCATATTTTCAGATACCCCCTCCACCAATGTTTGCAGGTTATTAGTTACAGTTAAGGATAGCATGTAGGACCCATTCCCAAGTGGAAAACTGCCTTTCCTTCATTCTTCCATTTTGCAGACGTGTGTTGTAAGATCATTATAGATGCTTAATTAGTACCAAGAGGTGTATCAGAGCCAATTGGATAGTTAGGAATTTGGGCACTACCTACCTAGGTTGGCCTTCGTTACACCTGCTCTGCTTCTGCTTAGCTTTCTTCTATCTGCTTTCCTGCGCCTGTGCCCAGCTCTTCCATAATGCTGCCTTAGAAATGGAAAGCAGCCTCGGTCTTTTCTGAAGGAGTGTCTGTTCCCCTTTCAATGACCGCCATCTCAGCTGAACAGTCCAAATGTGTAGTGTGTGGAGCAGTCTCTCTTTCACCTGAGCAGACGTCCAGAGCGGATCCAGCAAGGAAACCTCGTAATAGGGCGGAATGGGTTTAATGGCACCAGCACCATTACCGGCGCCATTAAACCCATTCCGCCAGGATCATAATGGGGCCCATTGTGTTGTTATACGCCACAGGGATGAAAGTAGGAGCACAATATGTCGGTGACTAACAAGTTTCTTGGCTGCCCCAACCCTTGAAACTGGGCCAGACAAGTTTTCTTGAATCTTCCCTCATCGTCAGCTTTTTTATACTACTGCGCCACACTTTCAGCCCTTCTGTTCATGGGGTCCTAGTTTTTAAAAACATGACGTGGAACATCGAGATAATATACTTATAGGTGACACCACCTGCAATCTATTCACTACGTATAGTCAGCCTTCATGATTACTTAGTCTACTTGCGTTTCAGCATCTGTACAATTATAAAACAGCTTGCAATTTCTTCTGGGTGCGTCATTTCTGCTTCATGTGATGTCACTAGTCTTCTCTTTCATTCATCTTCACACTTCTTCTGGATCCTCCTTAAAGAGACTGTCATTTCTCTGCGGGTACATCATATAGGGCTTTCTCAATGGATACCTTGCTTTGAGGATTCTTCATGGAATAGAGACCATTATTGGCATTGTGCATGTCGCAATTTCCAGCTTTGAAAATATAGGCAAAATGGGGCAGGATTTCCTGTAGAGGCACTTGACTTCTCCTCTACACCACCCACCCCCCGGTTGATTCATCAACCACTCTCCCATCAGTTTCCACATCTATATATCCTCTTCTGAAAAAGTGCTTCTTCGGAGGCCATATCTTTATTACTCCTTTCAGAGATCCTGCTGATTTTACATGGTCATCAACACTCCAGGTCATGTCACTGGATTGTTTATTCGGGCTGCAGTAGATCCATCTTCCCACATACTTCTTGTGGTTTCTTGGCTACAGGAACTTCATTCCCTCAGGTGCCAGAACACTACTTCTATATATTTTCTGATTTCTTAATCTGTCAACTCTTTGGGTACGAACCCTGACTCGACATCGATCATGATCTTCATTCCTACTGCTTTCTTTGCTGTCTTCTTGCACTGTGTGATTATTATTCTGATCACACAGAATCCAAACATGACCATCACCAACAATGCTCCAGGGAACTTGAAGATATTTGCCATCCATTGTGGAATACATGAGAAGATCGATGCGAACCAGCTGTCATCTTCAATATCTTCTACTTCGTCTTACCTCTTGATGTGCAAGTTTGTTAGCAACGGTATGGCCTCTGTCAAGGTCCCATTCTCATCATCATGAGAAGGTATGAAGTGGCAGAAGTGGCAACATGATTCTCTGATTTTGGCACAAACACCTCCGTCCATGGCTGTAATCATGTCCAGAACATATCTATTCTGCAGGGTCATCAGTCTTATGGCTCTCAACTCTTCTTTGATAGTGCTGAATCCCTCTATGGTAGTGTTGATCATCTGTAGGAGCTAACAGCCAGTGATTTGCAGCCAATTCACATTCGCCATCATCTGAATTCCTGGCATGAAGATTGTCGCGAACACTGCTGACGTCTGACTGAATAAACTGAATAAACTGTCTTCATATGGAATAGAATCAAAGGCTTCTATCTATTTAGCTGAAAATTAGTTCTCCCTCTTTGTTTGATTGAGAAATTCAAGTGATCTCCTCTACCTTTAAATGAGCATCTGCTTTAAAAAACCCTCCAATGTTCAGGTCGCTCTTCAGAACATGAACAATCACTATAGAACACAGCCTGTCCCAGTCTTTTGGCAACTTTATGTAAGCTCTGGATCCACAGGCCCAGTAGTGGTCCATTATCACTACTGTTCCATCCTTCATTACTGGTACATAGAAAGTTGGACTGCACTGCTGTCCAACTTTTCTTGTGCCACTGTTTCTGAAACACAAGGATGCATTTGCTAGAGGTACAATTGGTAAAGGTCCTCATTTATCATCAACCCACGTCAGCAACTTTGCAATGTTCGGCCAATGATGCTTGCATTACTTTTCTGCATGCCACAAAATTGCTTCAGGTCGTCCGGTTAGGGCTGGTGCTTTACACACAATCAGGCCTTCCTCACATCCATATGGAGAAAGCACCATTCCCTTGATTTGCAGCTGACCTCTCTTCTTGCATCTTCATATTTCTTCAGGGTCATTTCATTGTCAATTGAACTTTTTGTTTAGTTCCCAAATGATTCCTGCTCCATTCATTCCAGGTTGTTCATATCTTATCACGTGATCTCGGGTGTGGGGTCTCTCTCTTGTCTTCAAATCTTACACATAATCATCTTCTTCTGGAGCTGTCATATCGGTCACCCATATCAAGGATGCTATTCAACCCTGCAACTGGCCTCTTGTATGGCAGATTGCAAGGTGCGTCAGACAGTGAGCTTTCTGGACTGCTACTTCTATAGCTATGAATATCTTAGAATTCCCCATGGCATAAGGTATGAGAGCACAAACATAACAACTCTCCTTGGATTTCCTTTCTCACACATTTTTCATGTGCTGATACCAGATGTTGTTCCCCAAATATGCTGTGCTGTCTAGATAATTATTTAATTCATAATTATCTTCCCTTGTACTTCTCCTGTACCTTCCTATCATCAGGAGGGGGTGTGCATAATGCTCATGAAGTATATCAATAAGGGTCCTTCCTACAGGCGGAATCATAGGAATACTTGTGATAGAAATGGGTGGGTTTACATGCACCACTGGTGTAGAAATAATAACAGATAGTCTTGGTCTTTCTGTAACAGATATGTCTGCATGAGTCACTGGAGTGGGAAGAATCAAAGAGACTTCTACCTTGCTTGGACCATAGATGTAGACAGTATGGATTAGCAAAATCAGAAAAAAAATAATAAATGCTGAGCACGCATATATTATGCACCAATACATTAATCTCCAACATCGACGATTCTCCACACGTCGTTGAGTTTGTTCACTTTCCAAAACTGTACCATTCGCTGAGTCCTCATTATGCATGTATACTGCTTTAAGGGTGGGAAAAAAAGTTTTAATGAGGCAACTCAGTTAAATGGTCAGGAAACTGCAGGGTCTGTTCAACTATTGCCACAAGTAGCCTCCCGATTGCAGGGCCATTTTTAGGATTGTGCAGAAAAATGTGTATATTAGTACTGCGCTCAACAAGAGCAGGATAAACTCTAAGAACAAAAACAAAAACAGCGAGAAGGTTCGTATGGACATTGACATCAGATAGGACCATTGATTTATCTGAACAGAGACTCAGTGAGGAACGAGTCTGGAAACTGCTCATGTCTCCAGTCATCAAATTTAAACTCCAGGTTTGGCATGTTTAGTATGTTAATACTTTCTAACGTCCAATTCAAAAGATTTCTGTGACTCAAGAACTTAGTTTGCACTCCTGCTATAATATCTATAAAGAGTGTCCAGGGTGTGTAACAGTACAAATTCACACTTGCATTTATTTGGTCAGCAACCTTAGCGTCCTTCTTCCTCATCATCGATCGAGTGTGCGCATGCAAGCTGATTCCACAATGCATATAATGCAAGAGGCAGGCAATACAGCCATCCCTCCTTCAATGTCAATTTCAATTTTGCAATTCTCTCTTTAAGGAGACTGTTGAGTCTCTCGTATATCCCGTTTGCTTGAGGGTGATAACCAGAGGAAAACTTGTGCTTTACACTTAATAATAGGCTAATCTGTTCAGATACTTCATCAACAAAATGGGGTCCATTATCGGATCTCAACACCTCACACAGTCCCCATCTGGGAAAGACTTTTCAGACTAAAAAACTTCTCAGTAAAAGTGGCATCAGGGTGCGTATAAGTACCGGCTTCGATCCACCTAGAAAAGGGACATACCACCACTATCATATACCTGTATCCACTACATACTTGCAGCATATCAACATAGTCAATATGTAAATGCTGAAAAGGACCATTTGGTCAAGGAATTAGTCCTCTGATCGTTCGCAGTGTATTCCCAGCAGTAAACATTTGACATACGATGCAATTTACTACATACAATTCCACATGTTCTAACAGGTTCAGCATGAACCAGTCCTCTGCAATAGCTGCTACAAGGTTTTCTCTAGTTACATGCGCAGGGTAGTGTAGCTGCTCAAGCGCTACCCTTAACAAGGCTACAGGAATCACCGGCTTTCCAGTGCTGTCCTGTCACCCCAATGCTTCAGAGGGAGATAAAGAACACCCCCTTTGTTTCCACAATTCTCGCGCTTACTGTGGTGCACCACCTTGAACCTCCATCAACTGTGTTCTTGACAAATGATAAAACCCTTCATTTACAATCATAATTTTGACTACCTTTTCCTTTACTTCTGGAGTATCAAAACTTGAATTATCTGGTGAATATGCAACTCTTTTGGCCTCTTCATCTGCAGCTTCATTCCCATGAGAGATAAAGTCAGTTTGCTTAGTATGTGCTGCACATTTAACTATTGCAATGGCTACTGGGAGTTGTAGTGCCTTAATAAGCCAGTCTAATAATGCTGCGTGTTGCACTGGAGTGCTATCCACTCTGAGATAGCCCCTCCTTTTCCAACATGCTAGCCCTGCGTACATAGTTGATGTCACATAGGCGGAGTCACTGTACACTGTTACTTTATGTCCTGCATGATTTTCAAGCATAACAATATGTACCACCAATTCTGCTACTTGCACTGAAAAGTGAGACAGTTGTCTTGCACTTGCTACAACCACAAATTCCCTGTTTGCTCCATGCCTTACCATGGCAGCACCTGAACGCCTTTTCCCATCAGTTTGATACATTTTTGAAGACCCGTCAATAAAAAGAATCTCCCCTCATGATAGCGCATTTTCCTTTACGCGCAGGATGTCATAGTAGAATTGCTCATAGTTAGAGCAATCATGCACATGCTCACCCGTACCACAAGTTTGGCTACAAACGTGGCAGGGTTCACTATTTTACACGTGACTATTTTGATTGTTGGATTCGATATAACCACCTCATATGCAGAAGCCCTCTGAGATGTCAATGTACCCTAAAGTTTCTCCAAACTGGCAAACAAAGCATGCTCAGCGAACAATGTCATAGAACACCCATCACACTACTAGTAGACATCTCTATTGCGAATGCAGCTTCTGCCAGCAGTTGTTTGCAAGGAAAGTGCCCTCTAAAATCCCACTGTAAAATGCCAGGGGGTTATACCCCAATGTAGTCATCTGTGTAAGCACTGCTGTCATTACTGTCCCATTTACATGTGAAAACAAAAATAATTCCTCATCATAGTTGGGAATTTCTAAAACTGTAACTGTACAAATTGCTTTCTACAATTCTTCAAATCCTCAGTCAATTCTATTATTCCCTTTTACACTTCTGCTTTCTTCAGAGCCTCCAAAAGGGGTCTTGTGTATGAACTATAATCAAATACTGATGCTCTAACATAGTTGCATAATCCCAAAAACTGCTGCATTTCTTTTATCGTGTGCATTTTTGCTGTTTTTATAATCGCCTCAGCTCTTTCAGGTGTGACTCTCTTGCCCTCATGTGAAATCAACGGACCTATGTACAACACCTCTTCTTGACATTATTTCAACTTCTCTTTATCCACTTTATATGCCCTGTCTGCTAGAATAGTCATTAATTGAATTGAGTCCTGTCTGCTCTCATCTTCTTTTGTACTACAAACCAAAATATCATCGATGAACTGTAGCACAATGCTTTTCAAATCAATATTGCCTAAGTCTATCTGCAGAACCCTATTAAAGATCAATGAAGACTCACAGTACCGTTGGGGCAAAATAGTGCTCTTCAGTTTGGTTTTGCGAAATGTAAAGGACCTTAGGTGTTGGGAGTCTTTATGCAACGGGATTGAGAAAAACGCATTTTTGCTTGGATACTACATAGCATAATTGCTGGATTCGGAACTAAAGGAAACTCTGCCTCTACAATCTGGTTAATCCGTCTCATGTCTTGTATGAATCTCCACAACCCTCCCTTTAATTTCTTCACAGGGTACACCGCGGTATTACACAGTGACTCAGATGTCATTAAGATACCCTGTTCCATTAGAGCTGAAATAGTCTTAAAAATATAGTCATCCGCCTCTCTAGGCATGGGATACTGTCTTGCTTGAGGAAATATTGCTCCTGGTTTCAGCTTAATCTTAACCTCCCCTACCTCCTTCAATAGGCCTTAATCATAGGGGCTTGTAGTCCACAAAGAGATTGGTACCTTTTCCAAGTCTTCATTGAAAAATGATGGACGCTGCTGCACTATCACCATTCACTGTGGGATCCCTCTTTTCTCTATTCTGATCCAATATATAATATTCATCTTGAATATTACTTCCTCATCTGATTGATCATCTCTGAACATATCCTTGTCAGTGATGTCAGTCGATCTATACCCTTCCCCAATGGCAATCACTGTTCTCCATGGCCTGCCCTCGTCATCAGTTCCTTCGAGCATGGCCATTTCCCCCTGCACTATGGCTGCATTTAACTCGTGGGGAATAGTCTGTCACCCCCCTTCGTCCATAGGTATCTGTGACCTGAACATAAATTCATCAGGTATTCTCCTAATCTTACCCACTAATCCTGGTAGCCATGTTAACAGAATGCATACCCCATTAAGAAAAACATTTGGCTCTGGTGGCATTACTCACAGAGCCATTTGCCCTGTAAACGCCAATGTAAGGTCACCCATATGCATATAATCTATCCCTGGAGTAGAACACACTATGCCTTCATCAGTAAAATAAATAATCATGTTAAGCTTTGTCATTAAATCTCGTCCTAAACTATTAACTGGTGTCTTCCTTGAATACAATAATGGAACAGACATGTCACACTCTCCTATAGAGACTAGTAATTCATCAGAAAAAGGAACTATGCTTGTAGGACCAGACAAACCTTGAGTATTCATGGCATTTCCCAACATTGGATATTTTCCCTCTCATATAAATGAACGAGTAGCCCCAGTGTCTACTAAAAAAGAAAAAGATTTGCCTCCTATCATCACGTCAACACTTGATTCCTCTTGGGGGTCTTGTGTCACTGATAGTACCAAACACATCAAGTCACCCTGTGAGCTGTCCTATTGCGGGGTACATGGATATCTCTGTACCTGTAAAAGGACTTCCTCCCACCACAGTGACACCTCCTACTCTAGGTGTCAATAACTGTCCTGTGTTGCATTCTGCTGTAACAGATTCAATGGTGCTGTGGGTGTAATGTATGTTGCATATGCGGCACTTGTGCTTGATACACTGTCTGATCTTGGACAAACCCGTCCCTAGCCTGTGAGCTATATGCTGTGATATATGATACCCAGAGGTTTCTAAGCACAGACCCGGGAATTGAACATGTCCAACATACAGGAGGAGCTCTTCTGAAAAGCCCCCCTTGGTTGAATCCTCCTTGCCCATTCTGATTATTATTATGCATATACTGAAAACCGCCTTGATTATTCTGAAAACCACCCCTTCCTCTATAGCTCATTCCTCTGTTTTGCAGCATAAACCCATTCCCTCCTGTATCAATTTGGCACTATTTTCCTGTGATGTACCCACTGCTTGCTGTATTCCCAATCCTTCTCTGCTTGTCAACAGTGCCCCTTCTATGGCATACTTTGACAATTTCTTCTAAACTAACTTGGCTTCCTCAAGTTTTCTAGCATCTCCCTTCTTGTTATTTTTCTCTTGTAACAGCCGGCAGTGATGCACTATGGTCAACTGTATTTCTGTCCATGGCTTTGTTTCCATTCCCACTAATTTCTTGGGCTGTCTCTGTACCTGTCCTGGCAATCCTTGACAGAAAATGTGGTAGAATACTGCCATTGTCTTCCCTCACCGTTCTGACATTTCCACCATTCCTGAATACTTTGAATGTAAGCAAGTGGATGTTTGTCTTCTCTCATTTTAGATGCCATAATTGCACCCATGTCTGACGTGTCAGGATACTGCACCCTAAGTGTTCTCCAGACATCTGCTCTACAATTGTTAAATGGTGCTCCATCGGTGCTCATCGTGCGCTGTGTTCTGTGAATATCCTGCTTTCGTCTAAATGTCATCAGCCCTTTCCCCAAGAATGGCTGCTAAGAGACCCTTAATGTCTTATATTTTCTAGAGTATTTCTTCCTGTAATCTTTTCTAGCTTATAAATCCATTTTCCATGCCCACCGTTTAACTGGGAAGTTTACATCTTAAGTAATCATTATCCATTTGCGGCCATAGAATATACTGCAGTCTGGCCCCTTCTTTATTCAATAAAAGGAGCTGCGTGAACCCAAATCCGCAATCAGCTCCCATTGCCTTCCTATCCATAGCGGGGACATTGGTTCCTAATCGCCATCTTCCTGGCAATTGCCTCATCCTGCTCACATATGGTGGCGACTCTCCCTTCTCGCTATGCGATCATCCTTTAGGTCGCTCTGGATATGCCATAGTATCTGGTGTCCTATCCTTAGACTGCTCTAAATCTGACCATCTTACTTCCTTGTTTGTCTGCAGACATCCCTCGAGACCACATGCACTTCTTCCCTCCACCCCACGGAAGGTTTCTCTCTCTTCGTCTGACATATCTAGCCCCCAGCTAATATGGGTTTCGTCCCCTTCACCCTTATTTAAAGTCAGCCTGTCTAAGGACAAGGCCCTGTGCTGGAGACTAAACTGGTCTCTTCCCTTGCTTTGTAATTGGAGGACCAGAGATTGTTCTCCCTTCCCTCAGCTTCCTATTTTGCTGTGTTCCCTTAAGTCTTGATTGGCCTTATCGATCATATCTCTGATGCTCCCTATGTCATAATTCTCCTCTAGGGCTACCCTAGACAGCCCTGACGTTGCTCCCTGTGACGGGAGGAACTTCTCTATATTGCCGCATGATATTACTGGACTTGGTTCCATTAACTCCTTCTGAATGCGATCAGTATCGTGCTCCCTTTGTCTCCTTTTTTGCTCCATTTCTTTGTCTATTTCTCTTCGTTTTGTCGCTTGCCATCTAAACCTTTTCTATTCATGTCTTCTATGCTCCCTTCTTTTTTCGTTCACCCTTCACTCTTCTTCTTCCCTTTGTCTCTGAATCCTTTTATCCTTAATTTCTGTGATTCTTCCTGTTCTCTCTTCTTGTTCTTTGATTGCTCTCTGTCTGTTATCACACTTCCTTTGCTCCGCTGCCCTTTCCTCTTTCTTTTGCTGTTCTTCGTGATATGTATGTTCTCATCTCTGCCTATTCCTTCTCTTGGTGCTCATCTTCTCTCAGTCTTTTCTCTCGTTCCCTGTCTTTTCTATCCTGTTCGTCTTGATCTTCCCTTTGTCTAATTTCCTCGATACTTTTCCGATCAAGCTTGAGCAATATCTGTCCACCCAGCCATTCGTTCTGTACTAGCGTGAACTCATCAGCTTTATCCTTTTCCCCTCTTTGTCTCTTAATCTCTCGTTCTATGTCTGTGGTCACATTCAATCATTTGCTTTTATCCTCCTTGTCCTGTAAGATCTTAAAGATCTCCTCCTTTGTTCTAGTCTCTTCTAGGCTATCGTCACTGCTGGAGGCAGGCGGTTCATATATTGGATTACTATATCCTGTCGCCGCTTTTAGTTCCTTTAACGGATACAATCCTACATCTTCTGTACTGCCATCATTTACTTCAGGTAAGGTAAGGGGAGCAGAAGGCTCATCACCTTCCTCCCTACACTGACTAAGCATCCAACCCTCAGGCGGCGGATCCTCCCGCTCCTCCTGGTACATCTTCCAGAGTTCTAAAATAGCTAATCTCTTCTCCAATTTCTTCCCTGTGTTCGCAGCTTGCAAGTATGTGGTCATGGGTTGCAAAACCGCTTTTGACAGCAATGCCCCTTGTGGTCATGGCATGAACATTTTGTCTGATGTGCCCTTTACCCACTCCGTACTATACTGTTTGAGCTTAGGCGCGTGTTATGGCAACACTTTACACAGGTGCATCAGTGGAGTAACATCTCCCATTGTGAAAAGTAGTCTCAATTGATTATCAATACTTACCGTTAGTTATACAGATAGGTTTCAGAAAAACAACACATGTGAGGGTGCGCCAACCTTCGCTGCTCGAAACCTCTACTTCTCAATTATCTCAATCTACCTTTTCAGTCGACGCCGACAATGACCTAAAGTAGACAATGGGCCTCATTCTGACTTGGGCGGTAAGGGATACCGGGCACCGGTAAGGAGACCGGTGCTGGTAAACCCTTACCGTCCAATTCTGAGGTCCCTTAGCGGGAGCCGCAGAGGACATGTGGTCGGACCACATGTTCTTTATGTGTCCCGCTAAGGGACCAGGGTGCTAATTACCGGCCTGCTATTAGCAGGCCGGTAATTAGCACCTTCCCCATTCCCATTGAGCCCTATGGGGGCTGAAATGGGAATGGGGAATGGTTGGTTGAATGGGAATTTACCGGGTCCCCACAGGTCGGAATGTCCCGGTAAGTCCCCATTCACCCAGACCAGACACGGACCCGGGTAAGGAGGCAGCCATGGCGCAAATAGCACCATGGCTACCTCCAAACTCGGAATGAGGCCCAATAACTTTTTATCTCTTCTTTAACCTCACAGTTTATTCTTGTCGCTCTTAGACACCTCTTTTTAATTACAAAATACACAAACAGAGATAATAGTCGACTTTTCACATATACACCATGGTATTCCTTTTCTTCTAGCCCCTAAACTACTCTGATGGGAGTTTGAGTCATTTCCTATCATAAACCTGTTTATGTGCCGCCTGGTTATCCCTGATTGGGGTTTTGAAATGACTCCTTCTAGACCTGCCTTGAGGTAGTAAAACGGGCTCTATAAAACGCTACTCGTTTAAACGTTCCTCGTTATATACTAAACACTCTTTGTTTAAACTAGACAACCCCCTGTTACTTTTCTATGTTACCCCAATCCCATCCCCTTATTTTACCAGTCCCCTCAATCTACTCATCATTCGCTCTTCGGCACAAGGTCTTCAGTATCGCCTTCCCTCCTCCAATTGACCACTGTTGCCTTCCGTCCGCTCAGCGCCTGTGGAAACCAGGAGGGATTTCATCAAAGAGGGACCTGTCCCACCTCTATCAATTTTTGTGCAAGTATTCTTTATCTGCCGCTTTCCACAGGAAACCTTGCTATCTTCCTGCTAGATAACGGAAGGTGTCTGATCATCCAAAGCACGGAAATGTATTAATCGATGTGTCTTCTAACCATCCTCCCTCTCCTACTACGTGAACCCGTAGGCCCTTTAAACAAAGTAGCACTAAATAGGATGGATGGGGATGCAGACTTTACTCGTCTAGAATATTCCACTCGCTAGAGGAACGCAAGCTGGTACTCCATGTGCTTGTGGGTGGACTTTACCATGCCTCCCCACCCAATTAGCCCATCATCCATCATCACTCCTGCTGTCTGCCAGTTGGATTGTCTTTGAACTCTTTGCAAAGTATCACTGCACCTGAGAAAAGAAGGGAGTGTGAGCATGGTCTTATGCTCAAGTCTCGGTGTAGCTTGCCCAAAGTCTATTTTCATCTAGACCATGTGACAGGAGACTGTGTTTGAGCTCTTTCTTTCATATTTAACACTATTAAATGAATAAAACCTGGCGCTTCTAGTGCTTTTCCATTACACATCAACAGGCGCTCGCCGCGCTTCTCACATTCATTTTATCTTCTTGAATAGATAATAAGTTTCTTGGCTGCCCCAACCCTTGACACTGGGCTAGACAAGTTACCCCTGCTTGAGAGGAAGACTTTAAACTATGCCCCAAAAGTATGCACCCCACTCAACTGCTCAAAAGCAAGAAGGCTTAACGATGGTGAGAAACATTGCTGACATCACAAAACAATGCAAACCAAAGAAGGTCATGTCTGCAAGGTTTCAAATGTATCACAATGTCTGTCATTGCTCTGAGCAACCCTCTAGACTATTGTTCTTCACCTGCCAAGCCTAGTCAGCATTTCCTGCTGCACGCATTCAAATACAGCTGTTTTAATTCTTTGTAGATTGTCGCCACCTAAATACCATTGTTACTTCTACCTGAGCCTCCTCTAGCCGATTAGCTACCCCGCAAGCTAACTGCCTATCAGGAGGACCAGCAGGTGTAAGCCATCCCTCCCACCGAAGGCACTCATCAAAGACTCCTATCTGAGCTTGCATCTCCATTTCCCGATCCCGCTTGCCCAGAAAGGCTGCTCCAGTACTGTGCGCTGCAGGAGCAGCACACCGAACACCATCTGCCTTCAAACCAACACGAGGTGAAGCTATCCAGCTTAATTGGACCTCATGCTGCATGTAGCACTTTTATTTGCTTCAATCCGACCAACGAGCTACATACACCTACAAAGTGGCTTTTTCTCATTTATTTGATAAACCCACGCCACGGTCACATCAAAGTTGGCATTTCCTGATGCTTGCATTCAGATACGGCTGTTTTAATTCTTTGAAGATGGCCGCCGCCTAAATACCGTTGTTACTTCTACCTGAGCCTCCTCTAGCCCATTGCTACCCATAAGCTAACTGCTTATCAGGGGGACTGGCAGGCATAAGGTGGCCATCCCATCGGAGGCACTCATCAAAGGCTCCTGTCTGAGCCTGTCAAAGCCAGGAGTAGGAGTAGCAGTGACAACGCTCTTCTACTTTGCTGCAAAATTGTGCACTTTGTGCAAGGTAAGAGGCTCTTCCTAACCCATAAGCACTCGACGGCAACAAACAGAGTTCATGTTGCAGTATGACTCTTGCCCCGACATCTGAAGAGTAAAAAGCAATCAGCCCGATGTATCCCCGGCAAGCTTGTCAGTTCAACTAATTTTAAAAACATAAACGCCAAAGCAACTCCCTCCTGACCCCAGCCGACCCCACCTCCGAGTTTAGTGCACCTCCACTAGCCGTCGCTCCGAGATCACAGTAAGGCAGCACTCTGCTCGTTATCACAGCCCACACCCACCAGTGCTTACCGGCCACTCTGATCGCCCCTGCTTACCACATTCAGGACTGTGCCTGTCCACCTATTTGGTCCAGTACTCAAGACCAGTGATTTAGCCCACCCTAATCACCACAAACTTCAGTAATCCATACTCTTACTTCTATTGCTTCATATTGTGCCATTGCTAATCACTGTTAATTGTCTCCCTGGCTCCCACCGGTGCTGCTGTCATGGTTTATTGTATGTGTCACCTGTTAAAATAACTGTATACCATAGTCCCTGCATGCCCGATTACTGCACTGTGGACCACACTGTTTCCCAGCCTCTGCTAGCCCCTGTGGTTATGTTGATCTTGTATGTGCTTCACCTAAATCAACATATGCGGCGATCCTTGAAAGCCCTATTATGCTAGTCCACGATGCCTCTCAAGCCATTACTATGTTTTTCATGTTGTTTCGATGACTGCCACTGGTGCCTTTAGACCACACTGTTACATAAGCATCACAGCCAATCTTACCCTTGCTGTGCGCTTGCCTAATCTGACACCCCACCTCATGTTGCTACCACCAGCCCTGCTAGCTCTTCCTCTGCTGCTCCTCCAGGCACAGTTGTGACCCCTAACTGGTTGATCTAGTAGGTCTGCACTTACCCAGAGCATGATACATCAGCCCACCCATTATGGTTTAGTGATTCTACCCATCCTCACAATGCCCCCCATGGCTCTGCCCACCCTGTCCAGCGCACCTCTTCTCCATGCAGGCACGTTATTCCTCATAGTCGGCATATACACCCTTGTCGGTGCCTAGTAGAAAAAGATTTCTTAACTTACGTAGTTCACAGAATGCCCAGTCTATTGCCCTGCATAGGAAGATCTTTTACCCAGCTGGGATACGGCCTTGCACGTCTCTGGTACCCATGTCACAACTCCCTTGCCTGCCCTACACCCTTCCTTCCTAAAACCTCCCCCTTCCTCTCACCTTGCACCCATTCCCACAATTCTATAGCTATCTGCAGCCCACCGAGAGGAGAAAAATATCCCAGAATCCTAGCTAGCCTTACGGGGGACAGCCCCGTCACTAGACCTACAAGCCCACCAGGGATCACTGCTCCCTGTCCTGCTTTAATATGTCACAAATGTACCCATTCAAGATCGCCAACTAACCCTCTCACTACCATCCCAAGTTTAGGAACCACCAGATTAATGAGGCTATCCTCTCGCACTCACCTACTCCATGCAAGGCTTTATGCGCCCGACACCCCCTTCCCCTCCACACTGAGGAATGCAATGAGCCATGCACACGCCAAAGCTCATCCCCAAGGTTTCACACACCCCCACCCACCCTCATGCCTCTGCTTGAATCCAATACCAGCCTCAAAGGAGCTCTCAACACTTTTCGATCACTAGGTGCCCACGCCATTGACATACACAACCTTCTATTGGACCAACAACTAGACTTTCTAGTGGTTACAAAAACATGGCTCCACCAAGCATCAGACCCCTTACTTGCTCTGGCTATTCCACCTGATTACACTATCCTTAGGGCTGACCACATTGACAAAATAGGAGGGGGAGTCGCTATCATAGCCTAAACTACACTACAGCTTAGACCCTGCCCAATAGACATGTCAGGTTACGAACTTCTCCTCCTCAAACGCACTACACACCACAAAACCACCATTAACATGCTCATTGTCTACAGCCAACCAAATAATGCGAACCACCCTGAACTAGACATTCCACTTTCATCACTCCCATCCTTAAGCCTAACACCAACTGTATTATCTTAGGTGACCTCAACCTTGGATATAATGACATATCAGGAAGCTACTGCATTTTCTTTGGCCCTCAAGGAAATGCATTTTATGGAGATTGTTAATGCCCCTACCCATTCCAAAGGCAGAATTCTAGACTGGATCCTAACACTTAATGTAGCCCTATCGCTTGAAACAATCACTGAAATCATCTGGTCACACCACCACCTAATATGTTTTGATGTAGTGTCCACATATAAAGCCAAATACCCCCAAACCCGCTTCCCTCCCCTACTCGGTGAGAAGCACCCGCAAATTGACAACAGAAAATCGCATCCCCATCCTGGCTGACACACTCAAGGCCCACCCACCAACAAAAACCAACCCAGACACCATTTCCACATCTTATCATTAATGCTTGAAAGCCACCATTGACGCAGTTGTCCTGCTCACTACTAAAATACTCCGACCTGCCAAACGAGCCAACTTCTGGTTCAATGAAGAGCTCACGACACTGCGTCACAGCAAAAGATCACTTGAACACCAACATGAACAATCTCCAACGATCGCGCTAACAACACACTTCTGGCAGCTAACAAAACCTATAAACGAGCGGTGATGGCCAACTCGCTCAATACTCACATTCATAACGCTTCTTACAATACCAAAGAACTGTTTGCCATTCTTAGAGAACTGTTAACCCCAACTCCCTCCACCACCCCCGCCTCCTCCAGCAAAGTTTGATGTAACACCATCCAGAACAAACTTTCCACAAAAATACACTCTCTTCATCAGAAAAATCTAACAAAAAGCATTCTATTGGCCTGTATAAGTATCCCCCTCACACTACCTGAAGCCAACACTGGTAACACAACCCAGCAATTCAAATCACTGTATCCATGGACCAAGTCCTCAACACCATTGCCACCCTTAAACCTTCCGACTGTAAAGGGGCTAGCTTCCCTGCCAGATTAGTTAAAAGTTGTGCCCTCACACTAGCACCTACCATTGCCAATTTTATCAATGCCTCTTTCACCACAAACAGAGCCCCTGCCAACATCAAAGAAGCCTGGGTCACACCACTTCTTAAGAAACCTTCACTGGACCCTGACATACCCACGAACTACCGACCCATCACTACGGTCCCCTCCGTATTAAAAATAATCGACAAAATAGCATACTCCCAAGTTCAAAATTATCTAGAAACTAATCACCTACTAGGAGCCAGATAATCTGGCTGACAGAAATGGCCCTATTAGATCTCAGAATTCAGATGGACTCCCTAAGAGACTCAGGCAAACTTTGCATCATCCTCTTACTGGACCTCTCCGCTGCTTTTGATCTGGTTGACCAAGACAAACTAGGTACATCGCTATCAGAAAATTTCAATTTCTCTCCTGACGCCACTGTCTGGATTAAGTCTTTCCTCTCAGAATGCACCTCAAGAGTGGCCATAGGCAATGAGACTGCTGATCCTATCCCAGTAGCCCTCGGGGTACCCCAAGGTTCCTGCCTTTCACCCACCCTCTACAACGCATATACTAAACTCATGTTTGCTGCTCTTGACACCATGGGTGGTAGGTAAACCAACTTCATAGATGACACACAAATACTGATCCCTATTACTGGTAACCATGACCTAGACACCACAAACATCAACAAGATCTATGCCATTGTTCAAAATTGGTTGGCCGTAAATAGCCTTTGTCTAAACATTGAGAAAAAACTGAGATTCTCATTGTGGTCCCCCATCCCGACTAAAAACCCTCTACCCCGATTACTCATCATCACCATTGATGGAACTCCCAGCCCAGTTCTCAAACAGGTCAAAACACTGGGAGTTTATCTAGATACCAACCTTACCATGACCAAACATATCAGTGCCCTCTCATCTGCAAAAGCCTACACGGCCAAACTCATCGCACTCAGCCACAAATTTCTCACCACACAAAACTGTGTTACCTTAGCCCGAGCCCTCATACTCTCCAAACTTGACTATTGTAAAATCCTCTTACTAGCATCTACAAGCACCAACCTAGCCAAACTGCAACTTCTACAAAACAAAACCCTACGAGCAGCAGTAGGTCTCAGAGGAAATGGCCATATCTCCCATATTGGGAGAGGAGTGCACTGGCCACCCATGCAAGCAGAATCCTTTACAACATACTGATCATCACACACAAATGTATCACTAATGAGGCACCCGCCTGCCTCAAATAAATGTGTCTCCCAAAAAATTGCATGTAGATCTCCCAGATGAGGTTTGAGTACTCAACTATTTGTGCCAAGATTCAAGAGTTCTAGGGTTGGAGGTGCCAGCTTCCCAGTCGCTGCACCCAAGATCTGGAATTCCCTTCCCATGCATATTACAAATTAGCCCTCTCACCAACGTTTTAAGAAACTCATCTAGACTTGGCTCTTTAACAAATTGTAACCATTAGCCATTTCACTTGCCACGATGAGTTTCAAAGCCTACCAATGTAGTTGTTATCTATTGTAAATAACTGTATTACAATAATTTACCTGTACTTTGACAAGTATTGCATGTGCTGTAAATATATTTCCATTCTCAAGTTTTGTATGTAGTTCATGAACCTTGTAACCAGATAAGCACACCTTGTAACCGACTACGTGATATCTCCGGGTTTGGGCGTGTAAAAAATATCATAAATAAATAAATAACAAAAGGGGAAAGACCATATGCAAATCAGGCTTGGCCCCACCCCAAAAGGGGTAGTCCAGCCCGAACTGCTTAGTTACATCCCATCTGCACAAGACCACAAGCATCCCCAGACATGTTTCAGCCTTGTTGTGCCTCATTAGCGGGGAGAAGCTTGGGTTTCTAGACCCAGAAGGCACTGGACCTACGTCTGGGCATACACATCCCATTCGGATTGACTAAGCAAAACAAAAGAGATGATGGCTGGAAGGTTTCTAATTAATCTTAACCTATGCATTGCTCTGGCCAATCCCCAAAACAACTACATCTCAAACCACCACATCCATGAAACTACACATTAAGGCATTATAGCCAAGTGGTGTGCTATCCAGGTGTTCAAGCTAAATATAGGCATTGCTCTTGTGTCTATTGCATTATGTGTTTATAACTATAATGCATTGACACAGTTACTCTGGTTAATGCTGTGCCTAATCAATATTTTACTGCTACCAATATTACTATAACTACTACTAATAATCAAAATAATAATAAAGATTTCAACTTTCCCTGCAACAAGGCACCTGAATAATGAACAACTCTCTGGCAATGACATCAGAAAGAGAGAATTTACCAGCACTAAAAAACATGAAATGCCACCTATTCTAACCCTCCAGCCATGCCTTCCTCAGATAGGAAGTACCTATAGGTGAATCGTTGTTGTAACAGGCACGTTTTCTCAATGATTCTGCTGTTCTATTAGCCTTGTCTTTAAAACTCAAAGTGATTCTGGTATTTAATGACTTCCCTCAGACTACAGGCAATGATGGACCTGAGGTAGAAAATCATACCGTTTCAAGCAGTGCAACTCAGCTGCTTCGGCAGTATGAAAGAAACGTGGCACTGGTGCGAGTGCAGTTGCCACTATGGTAAGAATTGCCCTATTGCAAGAAAACATCTTATTTCAAAGCTTTTGTGCATTTATGATTGATGATATACGGTGCTCCTCAGAGGCAATATCTGCTGAGTAATCAAGGCAGTAAGTAATGCCTGGTATTATTTACCAGATGTTGCTCTTGTCCTTGGTACAACTATTTACAAGGTCAGTCTGTGGCTCGTCGTGCGTTCCCTTGGTACCTGTGCATTGTACAGACGCAATCCAACATGAACCTATGCAGACAGAGGAACCTGCGCCAGGGTCGAAGCTGTGACAATCACGCGGCACTGCCGGTGTAGGAGGAAATATTCCACAAAGTTACCTATTGGCGTCTGTGGGCGGTATTTCTGCTCCATACTGAATGTCTCATCTGATCATATCAACTTTGTCTGCAAACACACAAAGGACTGGCCTAGAAGACATATAGGAGCTGACCCAGTCATGGCATGCGTAATCATAAAATCCTGCAGGACTGTTTCTTTTTCTCTACTGAAATAAAGTGTTAAGGAATTGATGTGAAGTGGCAAGGTCCAACAACAAATGTCTCCCTGAGTGCTTGATTAAATCTATACAAATGCAAAATGATCACTGATCCACCTCTTCTGTGTAGGATCATCAATGCCTAGCGCATCAGCTATATTCATAATATAGGAAGCACTTCAAACCACTGCTCTGCGTGCACAGCAGTGTGATCATTATAATCAGTGCTTTAAATGGGCTGCTCCTACCTGGCCCTCAGTACCTGTACTTCTTATTTTTGAGCATTTGGGTGCCTACACTTCTCAACGCCTGAAAGAGAGTACTGGTACTCAACTATGTGGTGAGGTGATAATTAAAGCTTTTCGTTTTACTTTATCACAACTGGAGGGACTCAGCTTCTACATCCTTTGCTGGGGAAAGCAGCACCATGTCCCTCCGCCTCCCTCCACCACCTGCAGTGCCCATAATGTCACCTTCAGGGCCCACCTTGCAGAACAAAAGGCGAGACAAACATGCAGTTAAGGTGCTCTCAGCACAACAAGCGTGGACAACTGTTCCGCTAAGTGTGCTTCAACTTTTACTTGATGGAGCAGGAATTGATTTGAAAAGCCTGGGAAATTACTTTGTTAAGCTGTTTCTTTGTTATTAGCAGTACCTATTCTAATATGTAAAGTTTTAAGGAATTGAAGTTGTGATGGAACATTTTCGACTGAAAACTCGCAAACAGCTCCAGTTACCTACCTAATTCCTCATTAGGCAAAGCAAGCGAGCAACAATAAAACTCCCTTCTAAAGCTTAGTTTACAGCTATGATAGTTTACAGCACTTACCCCAACCCCCTCTTCCCCTCTTCTCTCTGTGCACTTGCACTCCCTGAATACTCACTAGGCATAGTAGGTTTGCCTGTATCCTCCACGGTATATATTGTTTTTCAATCCCATGTACCCTTCCTGCTGCCATGTGGACACTTTGAAAAACAATTTACTTGTTGGATAAGCGCCCAAAAAATGCACAATAAATACATAAATACATAAATATATGCTAATATATAATACATAATATATAATAAATACATATATACGTCCTGAGAGGATAGCTCAGCGTCAACGTGCTCGCCTTGGAAACAAGGCAACATGAAGCAACACAGGTTCAATCCCCGGGTCGCACTTAGAAACCTCTGGCTATTACGCGTGTTATGAATACGCAAGTAAGAGACATATTCCTGTAACAGCGCCTCGAGGCCCCCTGGCTTTGTGAGCGCTTTAAAAATGCGAATAAAATAAATAAAGTACTAGTTTGATACACAAAAAAGCACATCTCATTTTATATGGCTATTCAAACTTTCTTAACACAATGCATAACTAGAAACTGGATGTTTGTGTCAAAGGATCTGAGATGTGTATTTTTACCAAAGTGTGTGATTCTTGGCACGTAAGTTAATCTCACTGGGCATTGCCTGCAAAAAACAGAGTCTGCCTAAAAGGGACCTGTGACCGAGCTGCCACGCCGAAACGACCGGTATCAAAAGTGCTGAACTGGAATGTCTGGCTTCTTAGCTTGGTGAGTACTTGCACATTTATTTTTTCTCATTTAAATACAGGTTATAATAACAATAGTAACATTGTACATAGTGCTGGTTGGCAAATACATCTAGCTTCCAAATGGTGTACTGTTAGGTATTATTTTACCTAATGCATTATACAGAGCTCAAAATGATGATGGGTTGAGTCACTGAGTGCTTAAATCCCTATTTGCCCATTTGGTGGTGTCACCAATTATAAGCAGAAACCGAAAGTCAAGGCCTCAGCACTGGGGTCATGTTTACCGAAAGGTGCATGGGTACATAAGATTTCACATGTAGCCATAAAATATGGTCATCCAGTCTTTATTTTGCAACAAACTCCTCTGTGTAAACTGTAAAGACAAAATTCAGAGATGTTTTATTTGTATTGCTGACCCGAAAATAAATGAATTTGGTCTGACAGTGGGTGTAAGTGGAAACACGTGCAGTGGTGGGTGTACTGCTTTTATCCACCCGAAAAGAGGAGTACGATTTCATTAAAGATAATGCAGGCGAGCATCATGGTAACAGCAACATGTTACATCACAAGCGGAACCCGCATTCCTGCCTTTGAAACGACGCCAATTCTCTATAGAGTCATTCCGTTAAATGTTCCGGAATTGTATGCGTTTCCACACACGCAGCAGTGTTTTATGCAAGGAATGAACGCGCTTGTGAACTAAAGTTTCCTTAAATTATAGATAATACAAAACTGGAGGTGAGGCAGGAAGAGGCGGATGGACCCATGACACTGGGAAATTGTCCGATTATTCTGTCTATGTAGCTGTCTGGGGGTCTGATTTACAAAGTGTTTTTCAACGGAGTGTTCCATTGAAAACGACTTTTGTAAATCAGGCCCCACCTATTTTTCTACATATCTATTGATCTATCTATATAGCTAGTTAATTGCCAATATAGTTAATTCTCTCTTGCTCTCTATCTTTGTCACTCTCTCTCAGCCTGATAGCAAAGTGTTTTTCAATTAGATTGAGCCATTGTAAAATGCTTTTGTAAGTCAAGTCCGGAACGGCTAAAGCAGCCATGAATCATAATCAGACCCGACCCTGACCAAACTCGCCATATGGCACCTATTGAACAATCTGGGGCAACAAACCCTTCAGCGTCTATATCTAACCTACCTTAAGAAGGACCCTGCAGAGTCTAAACACGTGTCGGCTGACCACCTTTTAGACTATGGGCCTCATTACCAGGTAGGTGGTAAGGGATTACCAGCACCGGAAAGGACACCGGTGCCTGTAATCCCTTACCACCCTATTCCAAGGTCCCTTAGCAAGCCCCTTCCTTAACGCCTGGTTTACCAGGTGTTATGGATGGGACCCGTTAAGGGACTTCAGAGCTAATAACGGTACCGCAAATTGCGGTACCGTTATTAGCTCCTTCTCCATTCCCGTTGAGCTCTATGGGGGCTCGAATGGGATTGGGAATGGTTCCCGGAATGGGAACTTACCGGGTCCTTCAAGGTTGCAATGACCCGGTAAGTCCCTATTTCGGGAACCCGGACCCAGAATGCGGTAAGGGGGTAGCCATGGTGTTAATAGCACCGTGGCTACCTCCTACCTCGTAATGAGGCCCAATGTGTCTACACTACGTGCAATAAAGAAATACACTTTGAAACACGGCATCCAGCGTGAAAATCTTTTATTTATAAGATTCAACAAAAAAAGCTTCTTTTTGCAAGGTAACCAGGACCTTTCCACTATTCCCTTATCAGAGGTGTTGGGTCCACCTCTTCCCATCTGTGACATTGCACAGAACCATTACAACCAACAAACTAAATACCTAGCTCAGCACAGGAGTGTTCAGTTATAGAGCTCACCCTTCCCCTCTTCATATATATATTACACGAAAGGGAGCCCAGTGTGTATATGCCTATGTCTATTTGAAAGCCATGGTGGTTGTTAAATCACTCATGGCATTAACTATGGTCAACAAGGAAACCACTCTGTAATGGCGGGCGGCATGCAGACAGAAAGCAGGAGCATTGCAAAAGTGGTCCCAGTCCCATTTTAATTGCCATTACCATTCAGAGCAAAAGAAAACGGTGGGAAACGGTTTAAAAGGGGAATTGTTTGTTAGAGGAAATCATGTGACCAAGCTACGAGCAGTAGCGAAACGCGTTATCGTCGTGAGACTTTCCTTTTGGCTGGGCGAGAGCTGGAAGTGTCCACACGGAAAATCTTTTTTAACTATTTTGTAATAAAGAAGATATTTAAATTTGGTAAGATTTGAGAAGCACGTCTGTGCGTGACTCTACAGTGGTATTCTACTCCGTGAGTGCAGCTCAGGACTGCACCGGAAAGTCGGTGCGGAGTTTTGTGGATATATATATATATATATATATATATATATATATATATATATATATATATATACCCAATGTCCAATGCTGGACGGTGCTCGAACCTCGAACACCATCAGTGTGAGCAGCACTCCCGTGATAGTTCTAGTAGAAAAGCCAAACGTCAGAAAGCTTTTAAAAATTGTTTAAACTTATTTCAAAACTCCATAGTTTCGTAAAAATACTGTGCTCCCAATACAATTCATGCCAGCAAGATAAAAATGCAGTTATATTCACTGAAAAAGCTTTGGTAAAGGGACGTTATAGTTTAATTGCACTAATAAAAACCTAGGAAATTCAATGAAAAAACTTTGTGAAAGGAACGTTATGGTTACAGATAAAACTGAAAAACCTCAGAAATGTACCAGTTATGGTAAGCTAAGCAACCATAACTGGCACCACCACTGTGCACTGCTAGGATTAACACCCAGGACATCAACAATGACATCACAAATGTCATTGATGACATCACTGATGACATCACATATTTGGGCCACTTGTTTTTGTTCACTGACATATTTAGACCAGGCGGTTTTGTTCACTGACATTCAGAATATTAAAATTCAAAAGGTGCTATATATGTCATAAAGTTGTCTTAAAGTACTTTCCTTAGGGTTTGGTCTCAGCTCATGGCACACATACATGGGGCAATAAGCAGGCCTCAAACACACAATTTATTTGTATACATGAAAATAAAATGTTATTAACATTTTCTGGTGATGCTGTTTCTTTCTTCCTTTCTTTAGTTTCCCTGTATGTGCCTCTGATTTGTATGCATTGTGTGTCTTCATATGTATTGTTTGTACTTGCACAAGTGTGTAGTAAGTCTTGAATTGTTAGCTAGTTATTACATGTTTAACATTACTCAAAACTCTGATCATATGATCATTTTACTATCCAAAATTACAAGATTATAAATATTGTACTTCTATGGTGCATGCGACAGCCATTGTGTATGTGCATGTAAATTAGGTTCCTGTATTAACAACAGCACTCTAATATAATGTTTTGTTTAGATGAGTACATTCTTTAATAGATTAAGTAGTTCATGATAGGTCTCCCGATCACCCTTGACATCTTCTTACCAACATTATAAGCACAGCCCCTTGTAGGGACGTTTCATCAACATTAATTTCATATGTGATGTCATCAGTTATCTCATCAATGACATTTGTGATGTAATCATTGATATCCTGGGTGTTAGTCTTAGCAGTGCACGGTGGTGACACGAGGTATGGTGGCTTAGCTTACCACAAATGGCGGATTTCTGAGGTTTTTCAGTCTTATTTGTAACCATAATGTCCCTTTAACAATGTTTTTCCAGTGAATTTCATAGGTTTTTATTAGTGCAACTTAACTATAATGTCCCTTTAACAAAGTTTTTTCAGTGAATTTCAGGGTTTTTACCAGTGCATGCTAATTTCCTACAACTTACTAATATCATGCTTACCCCAATATGGCAACATTTTTGTCCAGTTTACAATGCTTCACCTTAAACCTCTACCATTTCCCACCTTCAAGCATAATTTTTAAAACTTCTATACACTTTTTGCAACTTTTTTCACTCTTTTTGTGTTCGTCGATGTTCACGGACCTTCCGGACAGTGTCATGTGACCATGCCATCATGCACGGCATGATAACCCATTCACAAACGCATCTGCACCTTGCAATCGAGTCCGTGCTTCATGGCAAGTTCAGAACTGCATTTTCTACTGATCTAGGAACTTTCGAGCTCAAAATGTTCCCCTTGGACTGCTCCTACATCTATTCCTACTCATTATACATTAACAATCTAGTACAGAGCACATACGGACGAATATTAGCAAAACTGCTATTTATCTTAAAAAATGCCTCAGCTTTTTCAATCCCTCCTTCCCAAGAGCCACCACCACCAGCAGACCTACACAACAAAAAAGTGCAGTAATTCCAAAGACAATGAAAAGGACCAAGAAGATGAGGTAGAGGAAGTGCCTACCTCTAGCACCAAGAGAGAATCATGAGTGTGGCAGTACTTTAGCACAGTTGGGAATGTACCAAAGGCTAAAGCTACCAAGGTGAAATCCACTGAGTGCAACGTTGTACTCAGTCGCGGACTACCTGGACAGTTCTCCTACGTGACCACCTCCATGCGCCGCAACACCTAATCCAACCACACAATGCTCTCAGAAAGGATTATCCTTTCTTAGCAAGTAGTGTACTGTCTTCCTGCACTTCATCTTCCTCAACCAGTACTGTAACCACACAGCCTACTTCTGTGAGACACAAAATCCCACCAGCTAGCTTTCAATCAATTAAAGAGGCTGTTGATCCATATCTTTCGAAGACAAAAGTACTCTGTATATACTGCAACACACCACTCTGCAGGAGGGAACAATTTGGAAGTCTTTTGAAGCTGTAATCTAGGAGCATGAAAAACAATGCCCACTACCTTAGATGTAACACACATGCCACATCTTCCCCTGTACACCTGCCCCTCCATATTAGTGCCTGGTGCCTCTTCCCTCATTTCCCTCCCCACCTTACGTTGTAACTTCTCCTGCCAAAAAGAAAAACAACAAAAAAAGATTCCTTTAGGAACCAACTTTCATTGGGTTTTTGAAGTGAGAGAGTGTCTCTGAATAGACCCGATAAGCTGAGCAACAAGCTCCCAGGCCAACGAGTCAAACATGATTTAGTCAGGAAAAGCTCCTCTTTGTTGGCAAAGCATCTCCCAAACGTCCTTCACTTAGCAAATTACTAACCAAATTGCATGTGCATTTGGGCTGTCCCAGGGTTTTTGAAGTGAGAGAGTGTATCTGACTAGACCCGATAAGCCGGGCAGCGAGCTCCCAGGCCAACAAGTCAAACACGATTTGGTCAGGAAAAGCTCTCTGTTGGCAAATGATTTCCCAAACTTCCTTCATTTAGCAAATAACTTGTCAAATTGCACGCACATTCATGCTGTCCCAGTGTGTTTGAAGTGAGAGAGTGTCTCTGACTAGAATCGATAAGCCAAGCAGCAAGCGACCAGGCCGACGAGTCAAACACGATTTGGTCAGGAAAAGCTCCTCTCTGTTGGCAAAGCTTCTGAGATATTTAAAACTAAGAAAACACACAGCATCTGGGCTGTTTGCAATCCATGCAGTAACCGGGACTGTCCCTGTTAGCTTCAATACTAGGAAGGGGCCTGCCCCCTCAGGCCATTTTGATCTAAGTGGTCTTGTAACTTGCACTCATTTATTCAGCAACATGGCCTGAGGGTACCGGTAGCTACCTTGCTTTGAAGCTCAGCAGATTCGGTCCTGGTTACTGCATGGATGGTAAACCTGGAGAGCTATTGTGTCACTGGCCATGACCTTTGGCAGTGATTTTTCACCCCGTCACTGTAGCTGTAAACTACATGTATTTATTTTTTTTCTATAGCTGCGGGTACAGAACTACAGATAGCATTGGTTATCTGTAGTTATTTTATGTCTGAACTACAGTTATCCACGTCAATCTGTCGTTTTTATAGCTGTGAATATCGCAAAAACGGCTAGGGAAAAAATGCTTTCTTGCTGACTCTCACCAAGTGCCCCCTTCATCTGTGCCAGCTCCCCCAGTCCTCAGATGGCTTCCTCACCTCCCGTGCCCTCTCCCATTCCCCCCACAACAAAGGCTGTTTCTGTGATGCGGTTTGCTTTGAGATGTCGGCTATTTGCGGATATAGCCGAGGTTACAGAAAAGCTTGGTGTTGCAAACTCAGTCCCCAGACCCTCTCCAACTCCCAAATTTCCCTTGGGGTCATCTAGCCACCACCCCCATCTCCAGACAGATGGCATTTGCATGTTTTTTGACCTGCAAATAGCTTTTCAGCGGATGTGGGAAGTCATGACCAACTTAACTTAGTGTGCTCCCATCGATGTCCCCCATAATGCCATTTTGTATGTCATTGTGAATTCCTTCTCTTATAATATGTATGTGATCATGGGCTTTGCAACGAGAACAAGCCAAGTTAAGCTAGTCATGACATCCCAGATCCTCTGAATTTCACCTGGGGCCACTATACATGTCTTTTGGGCCCACAAGTCACGTCATTTGGCCCTGGCCAGTGTGCACACCCTTTGGCTGTGCCCACAGTGTATTTTAAAACACTATCTCAACACTAGCCACGGCCATGTCCACTCTACATATTCCCCCAATATGATTTTTTTGGGCCCACTAGGTGAACACGGATTTCGGCCTTGGCCACTATACGCTATTCACAACATTCTTAATAACGTTTTCATTTTTCGGTGAGTTGTTCCCAAACTTTCCATTTGGGTGTGGGGGGCTTGACAATCCCTTGGTTTAGAACATTCAATCCAAATCCATCCAGCTATATAAAGTGGCATAGAGGTTTTAAAACACTGAGGGCACCCCGTTCTCTGTAGAATATTTTTTTTAAAAACTGGATGGATTTACGGCAAACTAGTCAATTAAATTAAGTCAACGCTTTGTGCCAAATTTGTTTCTTATTTGGTCCAAATGAAAAACTGCACTTTTTCTCTCTGGGACAATGTATGCTGCTAGGCTGAAAACAGTGTTTTTATGTTTACTTATTAAATGCTTATGAAAATCTGAAGTTTAGTTGGGGTTTGATAAACTGTTTGGAAAATGTCAACCAAATTCATCCAGCAAGTCGAACGTTATTAGCCCGCTCAGCCTCTCTGCTGTAAAAAAACACTGAGGCCCATATAAATGTTTTAAGGAGCAGGGGGCCACCCCTTTGTGGTCCAATATTTAAAAAACATTTGGATGGATTTACCCCAAACCAGTCAAGAAATGTAAGTCAATGTTTTGTTCCCAAGTTGTTGCTTATTTGGTCCAAATCTGCCAAGCGCTTTTCATGCGACGGCTTTTCAAAAACTGTTCTTTTTCTCGATGGGAAAACAAATGGACTGAAAACTGTAAATAGTTGGTGTTTTGTTTTGTTTTCTTAATAACTTTTTCCGTTTATAATGTATTGTTCCCAAAATGTGCAGTTTGGAGGGAGTTGAGAGACAGGGTTTTTATAAAATGTTTCTTTTCGAGAAATGTCATCAAATTCATCCAGCAAGTAAAAATGTATTAGCAATACAATTTTTGGAAAAAATTGCTACTTTTTCATTTCAGAAAATCCTGCCAGCCTCTCTTCTGCAATGCACCACGGGGGATATACCTATGATTTTGGGAAAAGGAGGCACCGCTTTCTCCTTCAAATATTTAAAATATTTTTAAAACTACTGGATTTGAGTCAACGCGTCGTGCCCAAGTTGTTTCATTCTTGGTCCAATTTCGTTCATTGGTTTTTGCGAAAATGAATTGGGGCTAGGCCGAAACAATTTTTTTTCCTATCCTCATAACTTTGTTTTATTAGTAATGGATCTTTTCCAAAACATCCCGTCTTGGGTAGTTGTGAGTACAATTTTGTTTGCAAAATTTCAGTCAAATCCACCATATGAGTCCAAAGTTTTCAGCAATTCATTTGTTCGAACTCAATACTCAATAATACTCAACCATAGTGTGACGCCTGCTACACTACAATGTGTGTGTGTATACATATAAATACAGAGGTCTGTCAATCTATATGTTGATGTATCCATCTGTCTATATGGCATTCCACCTGTCTGCCTATCTCGCTCGCTGTAACAAATCTATCTATATATCTATGTATACATATATCTGTCATTCAGCCTGAATATGTTTATTTTCATCTCATCTATTTATCTATCTATCCATCCATCCATCTATCCAGAGGTCTAGTTCGTTCTGTCTATGTATAGTTGTATTTGTAGGTCTCTGCATATGTATACTTTTTTAAAAATCATTCAGAAAAATGAAAATGCAGTGCTTGCATGATCTGGGAGGGCCATGCTCTGCCTCCCCAGGTCTCTGGAGGCTCAGCGCGGGTGGATGGCGCCTGTTGCCTGGCTAGGCTCGCATGCCTCAAAGTAGTTCAGTGCTTCTGGTTGCCCCTCAGGGCGCAGTCACGCAGAAAGGGTCAATAAACTGTGCGTCCCTGCAAAGGAAGAAGGACAATAAAACCACCCTCTGGGTCACAGGTCAACTCGTCACTGATTGAGATATTCGCAACTTTCCCTTTCAGCCAGAAGAGCCGCCTCGGAAGAACTCCGATGACTGGGCGAGGAATTCCCAGCCGAAAGGCGACCTGGAAATACGGCTGCAGAACTGCACCTTCTCCACGGGTGACCGCCAGCGACACTGCACTATCAAAGTATAGCCGCTTTCTTCCAATGTGTGCTCTAAGCGGAAATTCGACTCCTGAAAAGTGTGCAAACAAGAGGCAGGACTTTGGGAATGATGTCTCTGCGCGTGCAGCCTTTCTTTTAGACACTGGAGAGGAGATGGCCTGTTTTGGAATGTCCACTCCTTGCTGTCCTTAGAAACAGAATATGAGCGTGCGGTTAAGTGTGCGGTTACTATGCTAAGAAGTAAAGTGTGTGTGTGTGATAGAGAGAAAGAGAGAGTGTTTGTGTGAGAGGGTGTGTGTGTGTGTGTGTGTGTGTGTGTGAGACAGAGAGCGACCAGTCCAACTGCACGAAGGGTTCGAATGCTCATTTTACCGCTGTGTACGCTGCGATTCCATGAAGTAAACACTATTCAGTATGTACAGTAGGATAAACGTTTCCTGATATTTGAGTTTCTGAGTAAATATTTTTTAGAACGAGGCATTTAAGAGTTCAAATCTGAGCTGTTGAGTTTGGGTAACTGGAGGACATGCATTGACATGAAAGCACGCCTGCATCGTGTAATCCAAGCATACTGCATATGAAGCACAGGCATGGGCACTCGGGCTGGGGAACTGTGGCGACCAAGATCGTCTGTTGTACAATTCGTTTCAAGCCTCTCCCAGGTCTGCTTTTTGACCTGTGCTGGAAGATGGTGTAACTTTTCAGATGTGCTCAACCACTCGCGTGAAATGTGTGTTTCTTCACAACTCGTCATTGTCTCGTGGGGTGGGGTGGAGCTTGCAACGCGCAGGCTGGCTGAGGAGCCCACCACACCGGGCATGTGCTCTGGTGACCGTGCCCCAATGCATTCGGGAATTCGCTGGTGGGTCCAGGATGTTTTAAGAATGCTTTCCTCACAAAACATTTCACATTTCTATTCAATGCGCACGTATCCGCTCGCTCTTTGTGCGGCCGACCCGCCATCTTGTTGGGCCGGATTTCCAAAGGCGTTTTCCAATGGGGACATCACATTGAACAACGCTTTGCAAATCAGGCCTCTTGTGTGTTAACATGTGCTAGTTACCGTGTGTTCTGCCAGTGTGACCAGCCAAAGCAGCCCGCTTTTAAGTACACGCAGTTCATTTGGGAGAAGTGCGTTGGGTTTCCAGTGCTCAGTGGCACTGCCACAACTCGTGATGTGGGTGTCATCATTGTACACCAGCACTGTGTGCCACTCTGCATTTGTTTCCTGTAAGCAATACCCAGCTGGACGTGTGTTTACTGTGTTTAGAGACGCTGTACCCGTACCGCAAGAGTAAGCGCCGGCATAGAGTCTGGCGCTCCGCGGGCTGCAAGAACACCCTTCTGACGCATTTTATTTAGCTTGCGCGCCTGCCCTGCAACCTGTCCCAAGGCAGGCAGCCTGACACCAGGCACACACCGTCATGGCTGCCGGGCCTCCATGACTCGACCAGCTCGTTTCGGTTTGCTCATTTTAAGCCCTAGCTCCTTAGAAGGCCGGCCTTTGGCGCGTTGTGGGAATCCCGTGTTCGGGCCGTGGCATCTGCACCAGCACAGAAGGCCTGGCACCTAGGAGTTGACGGCCACGAGCTGCGAAGTCCCTCTTTATTTGTCTGGGTCTTTCATGAGTGTGGCACTTACCAGTTCATGATGCCTGGCACTAAGATACGACAGCCACAAGCTTTGAGCGGCCCCTTTAATTGGCCGGTTCTTTCACGTGTGCTCCACTTAAGGCGCTTGTCTCCATGGAATGCCGGCCCGTGTGTGGTTCTTTTGCGCATGCAGACTACGGTCTCCTGCCACGGGACCTGTACCGGCACATGAAGTCTGCCAACAAGCTCTGACAGACACACGCTTTGTGGAGCCTATTTATTTGTCTGGTGCTTTCATCACTTCAGCGCCTCTTCCTTTTGTCACGCCGTCTGTGGAGGCTGTTTTGTGCATCCCTGCGCGTTGTGCACGCTATGGTCCTCTGCCACGGGACCTGTACCGGCGCAAGAAGGCTGGCAATAAGGTTTGACAGCCACACGCTTTGAGGGCCCTCTTAATTTTGCCGGGTCATTCATGCGTGTCCGACTTGAGCTCCTACTCTGTAAACCAGGCAGGGTGGTGGTGGTTTGGGCGATGCCACTTTTTTGTGCTGTGGCCCTTTGCACCAGGAGCGGCAGTAAAGCCCCGTTCGTTGGCAGGAGATGCCGCCTCCCACGCCCGCGTCGCCGGCTCCCAGGGCCTAGTTTACTCGTCGGGGTCCCTCCCAAGTTCAAGTGCGCATGTGATTTACTCGGCCCTGACTGACAGCGACGATGAAAACGTCGCGTTCGCTACAGCTCCGCGTTTAATTACTGCGCCGCCACAATATGCTTATGATTATCGGGGGTGTGGGGGGCGGAGTCTGCTAGGAATGTACTGTACTTTCGCACTGAGACAGCGTGAAGTCTTGCAAGCTGTGTGTTGCAGCCGAAAATGCGCACGAACAGACTGCGCTGCGCCAGGAAACATGCGACAGTTTTGCCGAACGAAACTCTGCGCTCGACGAGAAAAGCAACACCAGAGATTCCGAAATATGGACTCACAAGGAGAGAAAAAAGACTGAAAGGAGTGGAACCGGGGCATTGTGTGTTTAACTATGATAATGTGACGCTGCCGTAAAAAGACTGTTCTAAAACTACTTGTTTTATACCAGGCAGGAGGTGCAGTGTGTTGACACTCTGGAGCGCGCGTGTATCAGGCAGGCAGAGGGCCGTAATAAGAAGTTAACGCTGGTGTACCGCCTCCTTCTAGGCAACAAACGTTAACATGTTTCTGTATAAACCTCCGTGTACACCACCCAATACTGGAACTCATTTCGTGGGGGGGGGCATATCCTGCGCTTCAGGGTACCACTAGTGGTGGTACGCACGCTCACACGCACAGTTTACTGGTTAAATCCCTTGTACAAGAATGAGTACTCGGAGCGAGACAGCGAGTACACAGAACTGAACATTCAAATAAAGCGAACATGGAAACTGAAATCCAGAACAAATCTGCGTTTACACGAAATATGAAGGCTTCTGTGCCCAAAGCCTAAGTTGTGTCCGCATACACAATGCGCGCACAGGGCCCGATTCGTGGAATATTTTCACAATTCAAAGTGACTTTGCAAAGCTGAAAAGCGACTTTGCACTGCCGACACAAACCCTGATTCATGGAACCGTGAAAAGTGTGTTTTTTGCAGTGGAAAGACATTTTGTACTGCAAACATGAGCACCTGCACTGAGTTTGCACTGCGAAAACACACTTTGCACAATTTCACGAATCGGGGTCTGTGTCAGCAATGCAAAGTCCCTTTGAACCGTGCAGATATTCCATGAATCGTGCCCACAGCCATCAGCATATCAAGGAGGTGGGGGTCCGAGGAATACGGACCCCACTGTTCTAGCTTAAACACTATAAAATTGCATCGCCCGTTAATGGGATCGGATCAGACGGGCACTTGCGAAAGAAAGGCACCATTTCAAGACTCGGGGGTTGGCTTTAATGGCGTTCTCAGTCACCGGGATGGAGCCATCAATATTTTATTCGGAAGAATTCGGCCACAAAACTGCGAACCGCACAGCGCCCCCACCAAAAAGAGGAACAAAAAGTAGGACATTTGCCTGAAGAGCCCCTCGAGCTAGCTGCCATAAGCACGAGAGACGCCATAAACTCGTTAGCGTGTTGTCCGGGTAATTTATTGTGGGCCGAGCCGCCTCCAACCTGCAGCGGATCAACGCATGTAACGATTCTTAAGCTCTGCGATAAAATTCATTTCCGCCAGGGCGCACACCTCGCGTAAAGCTGCACCCCCCTGCGGCCCCAGCGAGCCCAGGCCAACACTTCACCTCCTTATCCCTACCAAAGAGCCACACGAACGTGGTGCTGGAAATAAAAGCCTTCCTCCCCCGGCCTGGGAACGGCACCGTTTGGCTGCCTCGCTGCTGCAACGTGTTGAAAGGCGCGCTATAAAGTTTCGCCGTTTGGCTACAAGGTTACTCTGTGAACTTCACTTTCATTTCAAAGAGATGTTTATTTTTACAGCCGACAACTTCACACATCTGGAGGAACTTATCCAGACCCGCCCCCTCCTTCCAGAGCACAACCAAAAAAAAAAAAAAAAAAAAGTTCCGCGGAGCCGGCAGGCTCCCATTATGTGCACAGTGTCTAGTCCGGGCGTTTTATTGGCCTTCCCAAACGCTGTTTTACACTGCAAGCAGCGCTGCAGACAATGAGGGGCCGGCCACGGCAGCGCCCTCTGCAAAGCAAAGGTCACTCGCCCCGCTTCACCCGGGGTCGGCGGCATCGGGGCCACCGCACAACACAATTCTCACTTGATGATTTAATTGAATTATGCCTTTTTGTCACAGAGACAACGGAACACGTGCTCGGGGTAATTAATTATATTATCGGCCTGTGTACCAACGTAGGCCGAGCCCAGGTACAGGCCCGCAGCAGCAACTTAGTAGGACATCAGTGTTATGGGCCAATAAACCCAGATGGGAAGAGGGGAAGTTAGGTAAACTTTGCCGCTGTCCGTGAAAGTCGACGTAAACCTCGGAGGCTTTCCACTGGAGCCCCAGCCCCCTCCCCCGCGCACCCCACCAGACGAGGAGGGTGCCTGCAGAGTCCTGCATTCGGCGGGGGCACTTCAAAGCTCGGCTTCACTCGCTGCCCGCCCGCGGGAGCAGGGCCCATCGCCAGGCAGATTCAGGGGAATTCAAAGAGGGTCAAAACATCGCCATCCTTTCTCGCTCAAAAGGCAGACACCCAACCGCAGGGTCGAGCCCTCCTCGGGTGTTTCAAACATACAGTTCCTCGGTTGTCTAAAACGTGTGCATAAGGAGCAACACACACTCTGGAAAAGATGCATAAACATTCCTCGAAAAAAAGCAGCAGACTTACCTTGCATGTGAGTTGGGGCTCGTAGGAGCGCGGCTCGTGGTTTTTCCGGGGTGCTCGTGTCAGGTTGTGTTACCGGTGAAGGGATTTTCGCAGAGGTCGATTTGGGCAAAAAGTGGGAAATAAAGAATCCGGGGTCTTTGCCGCGCGGCTGATTGGAGACCCTCTGAAAGGAGCCGAGTTATAAAGCGCGGCTTGAGAGCGGGCAGCTCCGCCATGCCTCGTCTCTGAACTTGACCAGATTTGGGGTTTCCTGCGGAGAGCAGGCGGCGACCCTGTGAAAAGTAGCTCCCAGTGGGCAGACTTTTGGGGGCTGAAGCAGGTCTCGGGGTATTACAATCACAACCACCTTTCTTCTCGCCTTTTCTTCCCACCCTTGCTCCCCAGCGTTCTTTGGAAATGTCTTTCCAGAAGGGGACAAGATTGGATTTATGGAGCGCCTCGTTCAGTGATTTAGAAGGGGGGGTCTCTCGTTTTTTTTTCGGAAATAAAACGTCAGGATTACATTTCACTTTGAGTTTCCAATTCAGCGAGGGACTAGGCGGTTTTACGATTTCATAATTAGGTTCACGCCGCCTTGGCAGTTGTGTCTTGTTTTTTTTTCACTGCATACATCGTGTGCGGCTATTTTTTTTCACAAATGCTGCGTTGTACACTGGCCCTGAAAGCAAATGAGATGGCACCTTTAATGAAAAAAATATCTGTATGCGCAAATTGCGTAATAAAACAATGAGCTGTGTTTATTTGGCTTATTTTCGTCAACAAAGCAATATCGTGACAAAAACACGTTCATGTTGCAAATAAATAAATAACGTTGCATAACGCCCAAACACGCCCCTTCACTAAATAATAATGAATCGCGTCGGAGTTGTGCGGGCCGTAATAAACGCCGGCTGTACTTTCACTGGCAGCTGGAATCCGAAATTCTCATCGCTATCGCGGGGAAAAAAAAACATTGCATTCTTTCTCGTCGTCGGTGTTGTACCCGAAAACAACTAATACTCCGCATTTCGGGGGCATTTCCACAAACCAGAAGTAAATGTCACATGGGGAATGCTGATATATTCATTCGGTTTGATTTTCGCCTCAGTCCAACAATAAGGTCTTAGAATAAATCAGATAATGAGAGAACTGCGGTTTTATTTTTAAGGATTTTAGTAGCGCATTTGCAGCGGAATATGCACTGAGCCAGTAAGACCGTTTCAAACAGCCAGCAAAAAGCCAAATGTGACTGAGGAACAGCTATGGAACGGATTTTCAGTAAACAAAAATATTTGGGACCCTTCCCGCCCGCCCCCCTTTTCAACACCCTTTAACCCTACCTGCCAGGGGGTAAGCTCGGCCACCAATCAGAGGAGGGCCTGCAGAGCGAGACGGCCATTTTGAGCGCCGGCGCCTGTCAATCAAGAGTTGTGGGGGCAAATAGGTGTCTGCGGGAGGTGTCACGTGAGGCGGCCCTTCCGCGCCTCGCTATTGGCCGGCGGCGGGCCGCCCCCGGAGCTGGTTTATGTGAGGGGAGTGAGTGATTGACTCTAGCAGAGCCTGCCTGGACCTGATCCCGTCGGAGCGGAGGCTGCACTTGCTCCCCTCTCACTAGAGTCCCTCCTATTGCCAGACCCCCGGCACCGCGGATTGTTTGTGCCTGGTCTGCGGGGGGGCACATCTCCCGCTGCTCCCGGATTCCCCGCCCGGGATTGGCACGCAACTTGCCTCAACTACTCCATGGCGATGCTGCTAGACGGGGGGGCTCAGTTTCCCGGCGGTCTTGGGGGCTTCGGGGCCCCGCGGCACCACGAGCGCTCGGCTGAGCACCCGGGCATGGGTGGACTGCACCCCTTCGGAGATGCCTCCTTCAAGCTGAGCCCGGGCCACCACGAGCTGTCCCCGGGGCAGAGCTCCGCCTTCACCCCGCAAGCCGCGGCGGGCTACGCGCTGGGGCACCACCACCACCACCACCACACGGGCCCGCAGGTGTCCGCCTCGCCCTCCGCCTACGGGGGTGGTGGCGGAGCTGCCGCCTATAACTCCCCGCGGGACTTTCTCTTCCGCAGCCGGGCCGCCGAGGGGGCCGCCCCGCAGCACCACGGGCTCTTCGCCGGCTCTCATCACCACCCCCACGGGCCGGCGGCGGGCATGGTGGAGCCCCCAGGCCACTTGTTGTTCCCGGCCGGGCTTCACGAGCAGAGCCCCGGCAGCGGCCTGGCCGCATCCTCCGCGGGGCACGGCCAGATGCACTTGGGGCTGCGAGCCGGGGACCTGTTCGGACGGGCGGACCCGTACCGAGCCGTGCCCAGCCCCAGGGCGGACCCGTACGCCGCCCAGTTCCACAACTACAACCACATGAACATGGGCATGAACATGGCCGCGCACCACCACCACCACCACGGGCCCGGCGCCTTCTTCCGGTACATGCGGCAGCCCATCAAGCAGGAGCTGTCCTGCAAGTGGATGGAGGAGCAGCAGCGGCCCAAGAAGGCGTGCGAGCGGACCTTCGGCAGCATGCACGAGCTGGTCACGCACATGACCATGGAGCACGTCGGGGGCCCCGAGCAGAACAACCACATCTGCTACTGGGAGGAGTGCCCGCGGGCCGGCAAGTCCTTCAAGGCCAAGTACAAGCTGGTCAACCACATCCGGGTGCACACGGGCGAGAAGCCCTTCCCCTGCCCGTTCCCCGGCTGCGGCAAGATCTTTGCCCGCTCCGAGAACCTCAAGATCCACAAACGGACTCACACTGGTAAGGGCCTCGAGGCTGGCGCTGGCACGCAAGCATGGCACTGGGGGTACGCTGCGTCGCTGCGGCGTGTGCTGGGGGGACCGTTACACGGGGAAGCGTGGGGTTCCTGCGGCCCTGAGCATGTATTCTTATGGGATAAAAAAAGGCACTTCAACGGTCCTACGAGGTCCGCGTGTGGTCAGAATGTATTCATCAGTTGCTTCAGGGAATCCTTCCTGGGCCTCAGAGACGGGGGGGGGGCTAGTATTTGAGGGGTGATCTCCGGATCCACGCTGTGGGCATTTCTCTCTTCGCCTCTTACTGGGTCCTGGATAACTTTTAGGAGAGAGGCCCCACAGAGCTGTTGGGAGCGCCTTAAGCTACTGGTGTCTCATAACAAATTGCGGCGCGCGGCTCTCCCAGAACGGTGGTGTATGCGTAGACTGTGTGCAGTCCTCACTTCCAATGAAAACCAAACGCTGGCATTTAGAACACGTTTTCCTCGGCCCCGTCATGGGAGAATCCGTCAGCCATGTGTGCTGTAGCCTCCATGTTTTGTATGCAGCTCTAACATTAATGAAAATGCCAGCCAACGCCGTCAGCTTGTTGTTGTGGCATGGTGTCGGCCCTGTGTGTTCAAATCTCTGTTACATGGACGTGTGGAGATCAGGCGCCTTTGTTTTTGACTGTGTCTGGGCCGACATTTGGGGTGTGTGTGGTTTCGTATTTGCAACAGTAAACCTTTGGGAACATAAGAAGAGGGGGGGGGCTATAGTGCAAACGTGGGCGCGTTTGTATAATGTATGTTCTGCGTGTCTCTGTGCATGGTGTGGGAACTGCATTTTCAAGTGGCGTGGTGGGAAAGCTGGTTTCCCGGTTAAAGTCTTTCCAGACACTATGTTATGTTAAATGTACAATATATGAATCTATGGTGATGGATAAATACGCCTAGGTTATCGGGCCCCGGGCGCATTTCCCTGTTTATAGGCGCATTTCAATCCTCCGAGTGAGTGTCGATTGCTCGCAAACGACTTAGCCCTCTGCATACATTTCGTTAAGCGAACTATACACATGGTAATTAAATCTAATTTTCGGTTACTTCCGTTCCTATTGAGACTTGACTGGCACGTCTCCTAATTAATTCAGCTATACTTTTGTCGAAGTCATTTTATTTGCAATTCTGCGTTTCTCCCATTTCTTTACAAGTGGGTGTACGAGTTTAAAACATTTTTTGCACAAGACCACATTCTGCGATCTTAAAAACTGTATTGGCAGCGTGAATAAAGTGCACACCGCCCCGCCCCCCTCCACCCCCGAGAGCGGAGGTCCGGGCGCTTGCGATTAACTCTCCATTTAGCGGAGCGGCTTCATGTTAAAGGCGCGCGTTAAAGAGCGATACAAGTGCAGAGTGGGTGTGACTAGAATTTAAGAATCGCCCCATTGTCTGGGCCTTTCCCCGTTACCTCTCCGAGGAGTTCTGTTGTAATGGAAATGGGTGGGGTGATGGGGCATCGCAGAGCGTTTGAGTGGCTGTGAATATTCTATCAGGAGTGCCCGTGGTACTCAAAAGATGTCCTTTCCTCCTTTCGCAGGTGAGAAGCCCTTTAAGTGCGAGTTCGAAGGCTGCGACCGGCGGTTCGCGAACAGCAGCGACAGAAAGAAGCACATGCACGTGCACACGTCGGACAAGCCCTACATCTGCAAGGTGTGCGACAAGTCGTACACGCACCCCAGCTCTCTTAGGAAGCACATGAAGGTAATGACCGCGCCAGGACGCCCCCTCCTCTGCCGGGCAGCCCCGAAGTTCAGTCCCTGCGCATAGCAGAGGGTGATGTGCAGTGTGCTGTTCGATAATGTCTGGTTAATGTATGCTGCCCATTGAACGCGGGTACATGAAGGCACATCACGTGATTGATTATATGTGCCGGCGGGTTGTGTCATTTATAATACTGGGTAGTGCAAGTATGGTGGGTCGCTGTGGCTATAACGCGTGGATGGCACACATGCATTGATAAATAAGGCACACTGGGAACTGTCTCTTAAATATCTCCGCGCCTACGGGGACGCGTGTGCCGTGTGTACACTTACACACACCATCCCCCGCGCAGGCTCCTTCTAGCCTCGCGCAAAGCCTCCCAAGCGCCGTGTGTGTGATTTATTTTGCCGTACGTAATCAATTAAGCTGCTTACGTGAACATGCGGGAATATAACGTGTTGTGTTTGGTTTACTTTCAGGTGCACGAATCCCAAGGGTCCGATTCGTCTCCCGCCGCAAGCTCGGGCTATGAATCTTCCACCCCTCCCGCCCTGGTGTCCGCGAACAGCGAGGAGTCCGCGAAGGCGCCCGCCAGTTCCGCGCACCAGAGCAGCGGCGCCGCCAGCCTGAGCCACAACCCGGGACTGCTTCCGCCCAATTTTAACGAGTGGTATGTCTGAGGACAAGGACATGCCTCTCACAGACTTATCTATGGACTGGACCAAATGAACTTTTAAAGGCGAGATTCGCTGGGACGGATGGATTTTTTTTTACTGAAGAAACCCCACAGGGCTACATCTCGGTAGCGTCCACTTCTACAGAGAGGTCTTTGGTGGTGAGACCCAGGCTCGGACAGTCACGGGCCCTTTTACTCAGGATTAGAAAACACGTTTTGGCATTGGCGGTATCCCCCCACCCCTTCATTATAACATTGTTGTCCCGTTTCGCAAAATAAGTTAAGAACGGCTTTTAGGTGGTGTGTTTAAATGACCGAAATTCTCTTCGCCTTAGTGGTGGTGGTCGTGGAGCTCTCCCAGTCTTAAACCGTGCCAAAGTCCTGTCATGTCTTGAACCTCTTTCAGAGCATCACACGTGTGAATGTATGCCCCCCACCCCCGTCCAATCAGCTCCAGGCGGTTGTTCGGCGTTTCTACAGGGCGGGGGGAGGGGGGTGTTGTTACTACACAGATCGTGGCCGTTTAGTATACAGTTGCCTTTTTGTAATAACTTTTTTTGTAAATACATATCCATGATGCCATATTTATCGTTTGTAATTTAATTATTGATACAAGTGCCGGGAACTGAACAATATTTATGGATAAAAATTTGTTTTCTAACAAACCTCTGTACAGCTTTTGGTTATAACTGCTTTAGCATTAAAAGTTTATTGTTTTGGACGAAAGGAACCCTAACCCATGGCTGGCCTCGTCTTCTTCTTTTGAAACCCCCTCTCCGCCGCACTTAAACACGTGGTGACACCGACAACACAGACAGGCCAAATAACACAGCTCAGATTTTGAGTGGATCCTTTACCAGACACAAGTGCACTTTTTTTTAAAGAACACTTTAAAAAAAATATATCGAAACACATTTCTATCACCGTTATCATCCGGTATATCCGTGGAGTTTATATTCCTGTCTGTAAGGCTATCATGGCAGCTGCTTAAAGGGACAGGACCATCGTTCCACATAACTCTGGGCTTTACATTTTGTGAGTGTCACTTACAGGTCCATTGACAATGGCAGCTTGGTCTCACTTTCTCCGGGGTGACATTTTGTTTTTTCTGTGGGGCTGCTGTTATCTGCATCGTCGACCTGGTGTGGTTGCATTCAAATGGCCAACACGCGCTGCGTGCCTGCCGCATATAGCGCTGCTCGGTTATAGGACGCACCCATTTTGATGATGTCACTGTGAATTATGCAGTTCGCTCGTTTTGGGAAATCGTAGGGTTATTGCGTTGTAATTGGTTATTGCCACCCGCAGGTTGTGAGCAGGAAGTTAAATAGTAAACGAAGGTAAAGGGTTTGGGTTCTTTTAGTACTTAGTGAAAATAATCCATCTATCTGTTTGCACACGTTTAGCAAGATAGTGGACACGTTTACTTCAGAGTATATGAGGATAGTACAGACGATTACTCCAGTGTGCTTGCTTCAAAGTATATGTGGGGTAGTGGGCTCGTTTACTTCAGAGTATATGAAGGATAGTGGGCACGTTTACTTCAGCGTGTTTACAGGATAGTGGGTACGTTTACTCCAGTGTATATGCTGGATAGTGGGCACGTTTACTCCAGTGTGCTCACTTCAGAGTATGTTTAGGAAAGTGGACACATTTACTCCAGAGTATGCAGGATAACGGGCACGTTTACTCCAGTGTATATGCTGGATAGTGGGCACGTTTACTTCAGTGTATATGCTGGATAGTGGCCACGTTTACTTCGTTGGGTATCCAGGATAGTGGGCACGTTTACTCCAGTGTGCTCACTTCAGAGTATGTTTAGGAAAGTGGACACATTTACTCCAGAGTATGCAGGATAACGGGCACGTTTACTCCAGTGTATATGCTGGATAGTGGGCACGTTTACTTCAGTGTATATGCTGGATAGTGGCCACGTTTACTTCGTTGGGTATCCAGGATAGTGGGCACGTTTACTCCAGTGTGCTCACTTCAGAGTATGTTTAGGAAAGTGGACACATTTACTCTAGAGTATGCAGGATAACGGGCACGTTTACTTAAGAGAATATGCAGAAACGTGGACCCGTTTGCTTCCGGATGTATGGTGAAGAGTGTTGTGTCCTTTAAAATGTGGCTGTGTTATTGTAACACACGAGTTGAATTGTATGTGGCGTTCTAGAAGTGCAAATCAATTGTGCACAAGACTCACATGGATGCTACTTCGTCCAGGAGAAAGTGCAAGATTGAGAGTAAACGCTACTGGCTTCTTTTCTTAATAGTGCCCGTTTCTGCGTGTGTGTGAACGTCACGATCACCCTGCTGGTCACTGCCGGGGGGCTTCGCCTATAGATACGCCAGCCCCCTACCTCCAGCGGCGGGATAGCACCGCTGCTGCCAGCCTCGTGTTCGCTGCGTTTCATTTCCCGTTGCGAATCGGCGACTGTACGAGGCCCTGGGGAGATGTGTCCAAGGCCCTGAAATGGCACCAGCAGCTCACTCGTGAACTTGACTCTCGGCGACTGCGAACCCCGGGGCTCCTCCAGTTACACAACCCGACCCCTTGCAATTACGCGCAATAAACTGCCACGAGGGAGGAGATCTGCTAAAGATGTGTGTCTGAAACCCACATTTGAAAACAGAACACTGATTTGCATTGGCAAAGCAGGCCTTTAGCTAGCAGTACATGTTTGGGCCACGTGTGCAACATTGGTGTACATTTGCAAAACATGCCTTCAGCAGTACATGCGTGTGGCATGTGTGCAACATTGGTTTACAATTTCAAAACATGCTTTCAGCAGTACATGCTTGTGGCGCGTGTGCAACACTGGTTTACATTTGCAAAGCAGGGATTCAGCAGTACAGGCTTGTGGCATGTGTGTTGCTCCATGACCATCATGTAATGGTTTCTTCAACACGCGCTGCTGCGGCAAGAGACACATTACTCATTTATTTTTGTGTCAGCGAGTGCAGCGGCTAACACAAAAAAAGAGTAGCGTGTTTTGAATTGTTTATATCTGTGAAGGAAGGTCATTTAAAAAAAATCTGAGCGTTGGCCATTAAAATACCCCAAAAGCTGCAGTGTCTCTTTGCCATTCAAATGGGTGTTCATTATTACCCAATTGATTTATTTTTTCTCAAATGCATACATCTATGTCTACATTGACATGCAATGTGCATATTTGCTGAAAATTCTATTAGCACTGCGTTTTGATTTTTTTTCAATAACACGCTTTTAACTATTTATTTTTCGTTTTTTATTGCACGGTCGTTCCAATGTTTGATCAGACTGTACCTCATATCTATAAACGTTGTGCATTTAGTTGGGTGTGTGTAATGTATTGCAGAAAGTAGTCGCACAAAATATGGCGATCGGGCCGTCATTTTATAATGGTAAACGCTTCCTTCATCTTGTGATCATTAGTGGCGTGTTGAATAAGTCGTTGGAAGGGTATGTTAGAAAGGACAGTTTACATACGTATATACTTTCCACCTATAACACGCTTCCTAACACTAACACACGTTGGTTGAATGCATGACAGAGCATATTAAACATGTGGCTGTTTTATTTCCGTACAGAACCTTGGCTGTAACACTATAACAGCTATCTATCATCGGCCAGATATCTGTGCACCGTTAAATCATTACATAGTTCACTTTTTTTAGTGCCGATTATAACTTCTGCTCGTTACTGACGCCTAGATAGTTTTGCTGCGTTCTTGGTGTGCCCCGGCACCCAGCAGGAATGTGTGTTATGCTTTCCCTTCACACGTTTGATGATTAATGGGCGCCTACCACTTGCGCTTTCCTAAGACTTTGTTTTATTTGGCGAAATGCAGCCAGTACCCCGTCAAGATTTATTAGCACCGACAAGGCATCAAAGTGTCCAGTCTGCTCTTTTCATTGATATTTGTGTGAAATGACACCACGCAATTTTATGCCTAACAGTCTCAGAGGAGAAGAGCCAACTTTGGTTTCAAGTCTTCGTTTTCCTTTTACTCGCCACCAACCTCTTGCCCATCACTCAAGTCACGGGGGGAGACCAGCTGCCCGCAGAAGAGCCGCATGGGCGGGGGTGCCTGACCTGACTGGTAAGTCCGTTTTCGTTTTGAACGCGATCGGACCTTTTCTGTGTGGTAAGAATGCATAGCATGTGTGTACTCCGGTACCTCCACATGCAGAAATGTTGTTCACTCGAGAGACGCCCCTTTTCTGAACTGAGCAAGCGCACAACGGTTCTACGCTGTGACCCCGAGTCCTTAAAATGGCGGCACATACTCTGAGAGGGGAGCCTGCATGGTGATAAGGAAGCTCAGTTAGACATACGGGCGATAGCCTAGTCTGTCTACTGCTTACTGCCACTTGAGATTCCTGGCATGAGCACAACCCCGTGGATGACATGTATGATTCCCCCTCCCCCATTCAAAATTTCAGATTCACATTGTATTGGACCATGCACCTGAGCAAGATATTATATTTCCCAACACCCCTCTTCATATTTAATGATTAGAAGGTGATTGAGCCATCCCATGACCGCCTGTTTAAAGTTTGAACACCGCCCCCAAAAGCGTGCAAGTCGCCCAATGCAAAGGACACCCGCCCCTACCGTGAATGCAACGCAGCCTTCCAGCACCCCCTCCCCCAGACTGTCCCATAATGGACACTCTTCAGCTCTCCAGCCCCGCAGGCGGGCCCAGAACAGACCACCCCCTAGTGGCAGCAACGCAGCTCTCCAGCCCCCTGCCAGCAGACAGGCCCACCTATTCCAACCCGCTCACCCCAGCCTGGGGCAGCTCTACTATATCTTGTGGGGCAGCGTTCATGTTGTGTCACAGCACTGGCTCAGTCCTACATACATATGCAAACAGTTGTGCTTTTATGCCAACACGGTTCCCTGGCTACTGAGTGGAAATCACGCACGTGGACAACAATCTGTGCTTCCTATTGGTTGAATTCGCCAATTAAATGTGAGGCTAGAATGTCCATACATGAATATGGAAAACAATTCAAAACAACGTTTGTCTTTTCCACTAGTTAAGCACGCAACATATGCGTGCGTGTCTATTTTAACACACACACACACACATATATATATATATATATATATATATATATATATATATATATATATATATACGCACACTAGCCTTTGGCTACCAGTTCACGTGCCCCGATTCCCGCTGGACCCCACTTGCACCCCCCTTTGTCCGTAAGGGCATTTTTCTTTACCTTTCATTGCCATATTTGTCAAAACCCCAGAGTTAAAAGTGTTTGGAAATGGATGACCACTGCCACAACAAGTGCTGCAGGAACATGGCACAATCAGGCATACACACATGCCATTTATTGTGCTGAACATTTTGCTGCTCTGTCCTTCTGACACATTGACTTTCAACAAAACATATTTCTCAGAATCAAATGCAGATATTTATTTATTTCAACGGTGATTTGAATCGCGCCAACTAACGTGTACCCTCCCAAAGATTGCAGCTAAGCCTGCTTCAGAAGAGAACACCACTCACAAGTGAATCATGGCTCCGACCATTCTTTGGAGGGGTAAATACATTTTTTTAAAGCGCGAAGGCCGAAACAAATGGCGTTTCCCTGGCCGCCCCGACCCTCCCGCCTCTGTCTCGCCGGGCGCTCTGGTTTAATCACGCTCAGCTGCGGGCCGCATCCCCATTTCTGTCGGCGGCGGCGGCTCGGGATTGAATGGGGAGCAGCGGGGGTTTCGCGGCGGCGCTCTTGTGGCCCGCAGTCCTATTTAGATTGCAAGGAGCCTCGCTGTTTCGGGGATAGATGGGAAAAAGTCGTGTGCCATTGATGGCGCCCCCTTCTCTGCCGCGGTGGCTCCTGCTCCAGCCAGGCTGATAATTGGCAACAGTGTAGGGGAGCCTGCTTTCTCGCCTCCACTCTCCGTTCCCTTTTGCACCCAGGCCCACTGGAACGCGGATCCTCAAGGGTGTGCCCACGACTGCAGGAGACGGGCGAGGGAGAGGGGTTTCATGACTGTAAGTAAATACGCCCCCAGCCCCCTCATCCCTTTCTCTATGGTCAAGTTGAGGTTTACCTTCATCTAGAGTCTTATATAATCTTTTTCTAACGTCGATGTGTTAGCATTGCTTTCATTTCTTTAGTCGAGGGACAAACACTTCCTAAAAAGAGAGTGACTGCAGATAAAATTGCGCCCACCTTGAACAAATGTACACCGTGCACAAAAGTCATCATTGCCACATGCCAAATAGCATAGCGTTTGTTCGACAGAGACTGCGTGCTTCGTCTTCTCGGCAATACTTTATCTAATTCGAGCTCAGGGGGCCGGTTTTAAACACAGGGCTCTTGCGCTGGTTTCCTCTGTGACACACAATCAACGACCTGCATACAATTTTGCAAACATCTCTGAAATGACTCGTGCTCAGCTGAGAAGGCCAAATGCGGGCGCTCTGCCTGCAATGGGCATCTCGGGTGGGACACGGCGCTCAGATTTCCATTTGAATGTGTTGAAATCCATCACCCCCACCCTCGATAATTAAAAAAATAAATATATATATATAAAATAACCCCGGGTGGGAATTTTATGATATATACATACACAGGAAAACAAACAAGCACATCTTCAACTAAGAGGCACGCATGCGCTGCTTTGAGCACAGAGGTCTTGAGGGAGCACCCTGTACACACACATTAGACAGCATTAACTATACAATAATTCCACCCTTCCACAAAACAGTGCAAACACGAATTTCCGTAACAAATGCACAATTTACAAAACTACAATATTTTATGCATGGTTATTGTTTGGCATTATTGCTGAAATGTTTTCGCATGCTTGGCACGGCAGGGGGGTGAGCAGGGCTGTTTAGTGTGTTCTTTTAGGAGTAGTGGGCACCAGGTCTGGTGGCAGGGCAGCACATAAGCGATGGGTCAGAGTGGCAAGGGAAGAAGGTACCCAAGAACAGGTGGACTGTTCATACTCTGAAGAATCCAAGCTGTAAGTCAGGCTTGCAGTTGCAACACTGCACGCTCTTGGCACAGGCAATACTGCATAACATCCTGGCCAAGTACACATTGAGACGCAATTGAGTGTGGCATGGCCTGTTTGCTGAATACGAGAGTGCTCTATTGTGATGTTCTAGTGGTTGGTTATACAATACCGAGCATGTTCAAACATTCAGGAATCATGGCCTATCTTGTATTTTGGCATACTTAGAAGCAACGTCATGCTTCTTAGATCAGGATTGTACACACTGGCCTTTAACCCTATGTTGCATGTTTACTCATGTTGTGTCGTGTCCGTACCCATACAATATTTGCTTATTTCTAACAGCACATTTTTAAGGCTTGGGGGAAATAGTGAGCATGCGCAGTGTGTCTCCCATTTTTTTTGTAATCATAACACTGCCTGTCACCTTATAGCATTCCATCACCTGGTCAGTTCAGAACCCTACGAAAAAAAAAATCTTGACGATTAACACAGACTTTCAGTTTGACCCCAGATAATTCAAGTTGGTAATGGGTCATAGGGCTGTGATGACAATCCCGAAGGTCAAACGGTGTAATGTTTAGAATCTTTGGGATCACAGGTTGGATTTGAACACTGATGCTGAGGGACTTATTCACAACGTGTTTTTCAATGGGTGCGTCCCATTGACACATTTGTGAATCGGGCCCAGAGTTTCAATATAAAAAAAAAATAGCCACCCATTGTTTAAAAGAGAATTCTGATAATCCATTGAAGTAAGACATGACCGTGCAACGCCTTTACACACGCGTGCTCTACAATGCCATGGTCGCCGTCCACAAGATTCCGAATGCGTGCACCCCAACAGACCTTACACATCTGACATTCATTAGAAAACATCTAATCTGCCTCAGCACTGCAAGAGCAGAAAGTACGGGAGATCGCTCCTTCTCTGTAGTAGGAATGCTCGTTGCCACCCCCCTCCCTCCTTCATCCGTGCCCCACTCCGACCTCACCCCATCGGTGCAATCACTGCGGGGAGTAGGAGAAGGAGATGTACTGGAGATTATTTGCGAGAGATCAGGCCATGCAGAGAGAACTGTTTCCAGTTTGCTGCTTTAAGTATAGCCCCCCCCCCTATGTACATGGAACCCTAGTTTGTCCAGAGTTTAGATTCAACCTTCTATCCCACTTCCCATGCGCAAAGAAGTAAACCTCTCCTAAAAAGCTTTGCCAGCACAACATTTTGCGGTCACCAGAGTACAGCCTGACACAATGGTGCTCTCTGCCACACAAACAAAGCTCTTGCCCAAAACACAACACTTGCCAAAAACAGCCTACGTTTAAAGGCCATACGAAATTACAGAATGATATACCAATTTCGGTTGGGTGATATTGTATGTAAATATGTGCTCTATAAAGCGCTTTGGATAAAGGCGCTATATAACACATCATTATCATTATATACGTTTCTGTTTGGTTAAACTCGCTACTAAATATTTCTCCTATATTGCTGTGGGAAACATTATATTTCATGGCACATAATGTATCTGCAAATAACGTACCCAACTGTAGCCGGCCAAAGAACGGTTCCACGCCATACACTGTATTGCATATATCCCAAATACTTAGCATACAAGTAATAGTAAGCACATTATTTTACGAGGGAAAGTGTGTTCTGAAAATGTTGTTCGGTATCAAAATATATGACCCGTCTGTCATTGATTAGCTGCCGCTTCTCGAATCTATGATCTGGAGAAGGGTGTCTCCCCAGATCTTCTCCTCCTCCTACTATATGAACTAGGTACACATCTCTGAAGGCTAGGGCATGTTGGCCATACCGTCCAGTTTTCAGGAAAATGGTGGCCTCTCCAGCCGATTCCCCGATGAGTGATCTTGGATCCACCTAGAAATCAGGGGAATTGCATTAGCAACCTTCGAAGAGAGAGGATGTTGTTACCTAGATCTCATACAGAACCCCAATACGGTAAGCACACATTATTTATCTTATGTCTTAGATTTCGAGCAGTTCATGTATATTCCTGGAACAGCATTCATCAGAGCGTTTGAAGATGCAGTAAGTTGATTGAGTGAGATTGAAATGTGGTACGGCACAACATATGCTATGCTTTTAGGCTAGTATAAATACTATGTTATTACTCATTCTTTTCCTCAATATTCACACCCAAATCTCATACTTGTGTTTCCTATTTCACTGGGCACAGTTTACCATTTGTACTGGTGTGGAGCCATCTCATTCATTACCCACTGGAACTATCCTGGTGGAGAAGATATTTTGGGCCTAATTCACAGAGGGTTTTCCAATGGGGTTTTGCCATCATAAAACACTTGTGTGATTTAGACCCTTTGAGTGGAATAGATGCATTTTGTTGCAAATGTAGGCATTATTCTTTTTAAAAATGTTGAACCTTCATGTCGCAGTTGGAGGGTACCATTTGCCTGCATTTCTACATGGCGCTAAACCTGATCGTTACACATTGAGCTTTAGGCACTTTCATGATAATGCGTGTTCACACTTAAGTAGATATTTCTATTTGATATCCCTTGGAAACATACTAAAAAGGGGCAGCTCAAGCCAGTGGAGAACAGGTGTTCACTTTATTTTGCATGCATATATGCCAGAACAAGATCTCAATTGTGCTAAAAGAATACCATTATTTTTGCATTCGAAATGTACACATTTTCAATCACTCCATAAATGCATCCTAAGTACAATATTATTGCCAACAAAAAGAAGTAAAATACATGCATTGGATGCTTCTTACAGATTTTTCAATAAGTACTTAGTAAACTCATCATTGCAGCACGAGCCATGGATATCCCCTTAGTTTTTGTGAGCAACTTATTGCTTCTTGTACATTTCTAATTTACAATACCCATAAATTGCCAGGGCTGTACCTACCTTCAATTGCTTTGAATCTGACTTAAAAAATATTCCTGAAAATAGTGAAATGTGAGTCAAATCACACTGTCAGGTAGCTTTCCATGGGCAAAATGTAACTATGCTAGTATCCTGCGGCTTCCCCTTGTTGTAAGCGCAATCGACATGTTTTTAAACTCTTACCCATATCGATGTTTTCTAATAACTGGTCTAGTTATCTAGCTACATTTACTAGAATCAGACTTTTTCTTGTTGAAGGACAGTTTAGGGTCTTCTAAATCAAGACACTCTGTACAACATTGGGTGTACGTACTGGCTGGTCGATTATTACATGAATCTATCAAAGAAAACATCTGTAATTCAACTTGCACGCAGTGGTGTCGCGTTTATGTGTTAATATCGCGGTGCAAATCACTGGTGACCATTGTCTAAGTAAACTACAATTTCGAAGGTAAACATGAAACCATGATCAGCAGAGTGTCATCATGAAATCACAGCACTAAAGTGCACTGTTGATAGAGCACAACATTTGCCACGGCAGGTCTATGGGTGGAAATCACTGTGTTATTATTTGACAGGTCATTATGCATTAATATACCCACACTGTAATATTAATGTTAGACTTCTTTCTCGCATGTTTGCTTTTGCTAAAATATGCATGGTTTTACCATTTACGCCTAAATGTGTGCTGTTCATGACATCAAGTGGAAGAACTATGTCTTCTCTCTGATACGTATGTTTGGTCACTCTCCTCAATGTTTTCACATCCGTGTTGTGTAACATATACAAGCAGTTTAATGTATTTGTATTTTTACTGTGTTCATTTTTCTTTTCAAGTTGTACAGTGCTGCACCTCCCCTTGTAGCAGGGTTGGGGGTCTAAGGCGGAGATACACTGGGGAGAGACCAGGACCATCTTGATGTTGACTTGGCCCTTTTGACCTGTTACCCGGTTGGAGGTAGCAGTCTGCTGGTGCACGGCACCCTCCAAGCATTCTTCTGAATGGTGGAAGGGACTTACCGTGGCAAAGCTCCATAGCGAGCCAACACCTACATAGGAGATGTCTCAGAGATCAGACCAGTTAAGAGCAGCAAATCGGCAATGTCGAGACCCAGGGATTTGAAGAGGGGGTGCTTATCAATGTATTATCACAACCGGGTAGCATAATACAATAATATACTTTATCATCAATATTTTAGGATGGTCTACTTGCATTACCAAATGTAATGCTATTTCCCCCTTTTTATTGTACATACTGCAGCTGTACTCATATTACATTTTATGTGGGCAATCAGCCGACTTGGATGCAAAGTAATTTGGCTTTTTATGCAGGAACATTTCACAGCTGTTTGCAGGAATATTTCATAGCTGTTTTCTCTATGAGCTCAGTTGACCTGCGTAGGTGAGTGCAGTGATGCGGGTGGGTGCATCGCTGACATTGTCCTATACATACACATATCAGTGTCTCATTGTGTGCAGTGCTATAACTTTCAGGACACAGAGCCCTCGGAACAATGCTTTGTGAATCAGGACCATATGCCGTCACTTGCAATGTGGGCAGTTCAGCCTGCACAGTAAATAGCAATATAGGCGGTCTGGCGTCCTTCATAGTACGAACGGCAGTGTAGAGGACCAGCAGCAGGGAGTGCATCTCACGAGGGGGTCCTGCAGATTTCCTTGGTGTCCCCTGAACAGCCGAGCTAATGAGAGGGCTTTAGTCCTGCCTTCAATAGACGTACCTGCGACTAAATGTGGAATGTTTGGTGTAAAGCAAAATTCAGCCCGACCACTTAGAAACCGGAAATGCATTTTGGATTAAAAAATGAAATAGCCCCACAGAAAGAAATGAGGGGGTTAGGAGGCATAGTATAAATGGGAAGGGGTAGGAAGTGGGGGTGCATGGGTGGTAGGAGGGTGAGCCGTCCATTAAAAGCAGGGAGAAGCACTGACGAGCAAACAGTTATCTATTTTATCAGCATAGATGAATTTCCTACAAATCCCCTAGAACCGTAGGGATGTCCAGGAGCAAAGGCCAGTGGGGCACTGGTGGCTTGCCGTTAGTCTGAAGAGAGGGCAGTGGGCAATGCTGCTGGAATGGAAGCCTGGTGACACGGGCAAGAGGCAGAACCATCAGGAAAAGGAACCGAAGGAGGCAGGGAAAATGAATACTGAGGTAAAACTGGACCGGGGCACTGAACACTGGTGAGATGTCACTGATCGCTGCAATATATGTGAGTGGTGCCAGTGATTAGTGGTATAGCTACTTGCAGGCAAGTAATTAGTGACATAGGTGCACTAATGCATCCACTTAATACTGGCCCCTGTCCGGGCACTTAATACTTGTACGAATTATAATCCATAATTATAATCCACTGTCGAGGCCAATAACTCGTGCAATCTATTGCCTTTGTATTGAATCGTAGGATATTTATTTTGCTGCTCTAAGCATGTGGATGGATTATTGATTATTTGCATGGATAAGCATAATACAACGTCTAATATGATACTGAAAACTGACATAATCTTCGAATGGTGGCATATTATTCTTTATTTATTGAGCATTTAATAGGTGCCAATACCACCAAACTGTGTTTCAAGGCGCCTCAACACAACGGGGCGTGGCATAGTGGATAGTTTGCTGGGAGTGCTGCTAGGAGACCGAAACAGTAATATGAGCTTCACAAGCCGACCAGATTTCTTGATAGTGAGCAAATCCCATTAGCTTTCTATTTTCTGCCAAATTCTGTGACACACTGGCCCATGTTACAGACCACTTGCATCAGCCCAAGGGCAATTAGCATGAGGGCAAAAATGTCTCTAGTGCAAAAGCATATTCTTTCACTGGATTTTTTCACCAGTTAAAATGTTGGCCCAATGAAGGCACTATGGCATATCTTGCTTTGGTGCAAAAAGAAAGTGAAAGAACGTGTTGTTTTGCACCGGAGCCATGTTTGCCCTTAAATGCTTGCCTAAGTGCAATTTGTAAGTACCACCCATAGAGTGGGACTTACTAAGTACAAATGGGACATTTACATACATCTTCATGGTAAATACTAGGGTTACTTAACAGCGGCACACACGCCCCCTTTGTTGGCTGTGAATATCGACACGCGTTTTTCTGACATGGCTTTGCTTGGTTAAGTCTTGTGGATCATTGTTTTACATTCAATCACCCAGTGCTACGTGTTGTACTGGATCCTTCAGAGGGGCACCTCACTTTCTGACATCATTTGCCTACATTGACTTGTGGCATACTAGTACTGATCACCTGCTGTAATGCTCAATTCCCGGAGCAGCGTTCCGGGCCTCCACAACGCGTTTGATGGCTACTAATTCAAAGACACCAAAAAGGCATCACACCTCCAATTCAGTGAAGGTCAAACGCATTACTTCCCAGAGAGACGTGCTGTCAGGATCTCTGGGAGAAGGCCCCCCTTTTCATAACCAATGCTTCTAGCAGAAGCATCCATTGCATTCGCAGTGGACTGCCTGCATTCTAGGGATAAACAAGCTATCGGAGGGCAATGATTACTGGCAGATGCATGCCTGGGACTCTGGGTCCTGTTCAAATCCCTGGGTTGTTTCAACAAACATTTACTGGGGCATTAGAGCATGTTTGCACCGCATTTGCACACAGCCCAGCATTGCACTGGTGCAAAGTTCCTGTAATATGAACCCCGGTCCATCTTTAGTCCACATGCATTTTGGCATGCACTTTTCGCGCTTCATATCTTTAATGTTCGATTTTTTACACTATGTATTGATGATCCCATGTGTATTTAGAGCTCGTTGTATTGTCTGCTGATCCTATGTCCTCCTTCTTGTTTGCTGGTTCGACTGGCTGCACTGTCTGTACTCTGTGTTCACCTCTGGGGTTAGATTGGCTGCTGGGCCTTGTCTCCGTAACATCCCAGAGTATTCAGACACTAGCTTGTCTTTTTTGTCTCCACTCCCAGAATGCCATCAGTGTCTGGTCCATATGCTTTTCTGCTTTACTAGGGGTCGGGAGGCTGCTTCAGGGGCAAACTGTTTCCTTGGCAAGCAAGACCGCTCCGAGCGTCACATGTTCTAATCCGGTTCCTGCGCTTAAAGTCTGGCCTCGACATGAAGTGTGATATAAAAGCTCGTTTTTAAAAAGTTTAATTGCACAGTGGGCCTAATTTACAAACATGTTTTCAATGAGACTTTCCCATGTTAAAACATTTCTGTAAATCAGGCCCAGCACGTGTATTAGATAGCTCATGACATAAGCCACAAAGCATATTTCCTGTCACACTTCCTGCACAGCCAGAACTCTCTGCTCCTTCATCAGTAGTAACTTCAGACCTTCTGAAATCTTAGCTTTATGTGCTTTCATGCTGCCCTAATCACCACCATAGTCATTTCAGAGCACCTCCGCGTGTTAGTTCAGTGGCGTGTGCCCTCGCCTGGGGTATCCAGACATTAAACTGCTGGAGGAGAGAAGAAGAGTGAAGTAAGAGCACGGGAAAGCGGCCTGTAGATGCTACAGCCAGAAGGAAGCAGGGGAGACATGTTCTTTGATATCACGGGTGCATGTCAGTCTTGTTAGGTGTCCCATAGTTGTGCAAACGTGAGAGGCAAATATGTTCTCAAGTGTTGTCATAGTTGGGTTGAATTTCCGAGGCAGATTTGGAGAATGTTAAGATAGTACGCAAAGGAATGGTGGATGCATGAGTTGCAAAAAATATCATTCTTCTTTTTAGATAGTTACCGAAGATAATATTATTATTTGGGCAGCTTTGGGGAGCAATGGGGTGCTTTAGTGATGGAAGCAGGTATAGAAGGGAGTGGGGAGATAACAACGGGGGAGCAGCAGGGTGGGGAATTTGGCAGCAAGGATATACGCGCAACCAAGGTAAGAAACAATAGGGGGGGAATCACCCAGTCTCAGGTTAGGTGGGGAGGTGAGAGTATGGGGGCCCAGGCATTAGGGCGTGTCTACCCATAGAACATATGCTTAATCTGTCTACTAGGTGGGTTTGTTGATCCGTTCCATGTATTTGTCTTACAATAACCTTTAGCTCACATGTTTGCCGATCAATGCATTCCTTTATCCGCTGATAGTTTTTCCTGTGTATCGTTTAAAGCTTGATATCTTTCATCCCGTATCCATCATAGCTTTCCTCTTTCAGATGTTTTATTGCATAGATCTTAGTGAACTTCTTTATTCCACCCCAGCATGTTGCCTCCCACTGTCTGTAAGATCTCATCTTAAGTATGATGCACGCACACATTTTACTGCATGGCAGTTCCCACCACACAAGCCTACACTCTGGTCAATATTGTAGACATTGGCCCTGATTCACAAAGCATTTTACAATGGGGTTATCCCATTGAAAAATGCTTTGAGAATCCGAACGATTGACTTTTTGACGTTATGTGGTGTTAATATTTCTTATGAAAAGTAGCGCCAGAGAACCACTTCAGTGGTGATAGTGTGCGGTACAAGTGCCCTTTAACATTAATATCAAAAGTAGGTTTAAGGCTCACTGGGCAAAAAAGTACTGAAACCACAACTCTTGATGTTGTACATATTTGTTAATGTATTCATTTGCTGAGATATCCCATCGTTTCATGTGCACATTCACTTCCGGGTGCCTTTCAGAAATTGCTGTACGCAATTAAGTGCACACGTAGGACAACTTGACTGATGTTTCTTAGTACTTCACAGATTCTTTTTCTATTTGTTTTAAGCATTGTTTTGTTGAACTTGTGTCACAGATTTATTTTGGGCTCTAATGATAATGAGTCTGTGAACATACTGTGCAAGTGTGGAAAGGGTCCGACTAGATGGACCTAAAGGTGCATATCTTCCATCATTACCCACGTGGGCACTTAGCTTTACAAGTCCTCTAAACTACAAGACCCACAAATTCAAACATATTCGTTTTGAATACTACAGTGAACATGCGCCTTTTTTACCACTGTAATTACATTTCTGATGGTTGCTGTGCAGAGGCCTCAGGCTGAAAACTGGTTAGTGTCTAGCTCGGGTCATTTTATTTTGACCAAGCAAATGTGTTCATTGATCAAATTCTGCCCACTCTCCGACACTTGGCACACTCTGTTTACTACATAACTGAATGTAGTATACAACTCATTGTGTTTATGACATGAGTTCCTATACCCAACCCCAATCGCTTTTTGGCAAGTGCACCAACCATTTAGTTTTAGACAGTTGAGTAGAAGACTGGTGGCCTTCACATGCATTTGTTTTAGATATTCCTGGCGACTCTGGTGGCAAATGATTCTCTTATTCTTTTATGAAGCCAATTCAAGTGTGACAAAATGCATGTTCATATAAGGTAGGTGTTTCTTCACGCATGCAATCTGGCAAAGAGCTCTGTCTTTTATGTCATTATTATAATTAGTCGTAATACACAATGAGCCGGATTTATAAAAGCCTTTTACAATGCCACTGAGAAATGCTTTGCAGATCCGGCCAAGTATCATTGGCCAATTGTGTTTTTCACACAGACACCCACACGCACATACACTCTTTGTACATCAAACATTTTCACCCTGATTCATGGAATTATTTGCACGTAAAACGCACATTTGCGCGCCATTCTGCCCGAAAATCCACGTAAAATGCACATTGGCGCGCCATTCGGCCCCGAAACTCCCGCTTTGGGGTATGAGGATTTTCCGGCAGAATGGCACGCAAATGTGCATTTTACTCGCAAATAATTCCATGAATCAGAGCCTGAGTAGATTGAGTCGTTTATAAATGCACCTGGATACCACCCATGGTATCTGCAACTTACATAGAAATGAAAAATGTCAGATTTCTATATATTGATTCATGCTGGACTAACAAAATGACATATCCCTCTTAAATAGCCTTGGATTGTCTGTGAAATAAAGTTGACCGTTTTACCTGACTACGTGAAACCATGTTTGTGTCTCATTTATCTCTTGTGCTCTTCATTCGACTGTTTTCCTCTAAAATGAGGAGCCTCTTGAAGGCTCCGGAAAGTGTAGGCTATTTTGCCTGTTACCCTGAATACATCCACACGTACGAAAATTGCAGTACAATCAGTCTACTAGAAATTTCACAATTCGGCAAAACCAGGGGGCCCAGAACTATTTCCCAGTCTTCTGTGGTAGTGCAGAACCCAAATACAATTGTTAAAAAATGCCATACACTTGTATGCACTTGTGACGTTGCCGTGGCTTAATATAAGCTTTGCATGCATGTGATAATAATGGCTTATAGCAGGGCACGCTTACTTTAGTCACACACGTGCATATTCCACTGCCCCTTTTAGAGGGAACCACTCAGCACTGCATATTACATTTTCAGTTGGTGCGCCAAAACACAATAATTGACAAATGCATTGCACAAATCACGCTCCGTACTTAACTGCAGAGGATACCAACGGCTTTTCTTATACAGGTGCTGATTTACAAAGATTTTTAAAATGGGATTTTCCCATTGAAAAACACGTTTCTAATTCAGGCTGCTAATGTTTTCCAGAGAATGTGCACATGAGATTTAAACTATTGTCCTGTCCTGGTCTTTAGATTTCTTCAGTACAAACAGGCGACTTATCTGTGCTCATGTGCTTTACAAGAATCCCAAATAAATAAGCACATACAAAAACTACAACCAGGTTATCGTAACTCCAGCTATTGCTGTTAAAGAACATGTGCGTTTCTGGCTGGAACCCTCGTTGGTTGAATCATGACTGTATAGGTCCGAATTGCACATGGCACACGTTGAAATTTCTCTTGGCTCTATTTCTTGCAATGGTAGCCATTTTATCAGAATCAGAAGCACGACAGGATAAGCCAATCGGAGCTGTATGGAGCCTGTGATGCCCACTGGCTTGACATGGCCTTCTGGTATTCCCGTGACTCATAATGCAAAGATGACTTCCACGAGGAGCACCCCATGCCCTAAAGGATCTGTGCCACGGAGCTATCTATCTTCAACGTTACCCTCATTTATGGTTGACAACCATCTCTTCATTTTAACTGTTGCCATTATCTCTCGAGAAATACCTCTGTGCACGTATTAGAGATACCAGCCCACCGCATAGGTTTCAGCATTCTGAAACGCTTACGGTTAGCATGCAGTCTATACTGGTACTTTGTCAACTATACACCAATAACACGCAGGCAGCGATACACCAAGGAACAATTTTTCTTTGTAGCTGGGCAGTAGACTCTCACATAAAGGCAGCTCAGCCACTGCTCTGTGACATCATACAACATTCCTTTTTAAGCTTTCAAGAGGGGCCAGATGTGCACCACGGAGGTGGGTGCAATTTTGAAATTCAGGCATCTGTTAATGTTGGTTGTAAAGTACCCACTGGGAAAAAAACTGGTATTTTTGGAGGGCCATCAACTTTAAGCGTCTACTTTGGCCCTGTCCTCTTTTGGGAGTGCTTTGCATGGTCAACCTGTCTCTCCTACTGTTGACATCTGTGCTTTAACACCTTCACATAATTCCATGGTGGCAATGGGGTCCATATAAAAAGGCTGAAAAGGTAATTTTGTTAGTTAACATGTCTGGACTATTTACTTCTGGTCATGTCACCTTTAGAGTTTGAATACATTGCATTTATAATTTTGACCACTCGAATTTTGCCAAATAACAGAGGTGGTGCAGTCGGTTCCATTTGACGTTCATGTTCACACTGGGAAGACTGAATGTGTACCTCTGGTTTCCAGAGTGTGGGGGTTCTCATAATGTGAGTATTGTGCATCTGTTTTCAGGCATGAGTTGACACTTAGCCAATAAAACATTCAGTAAATAGTTGGCTTAGCTTGTGGTGACTCAACATCAGTCAATTCCTCTCATTACTGAACCTGGCACTGGAGGTGATGCTACAGAAATAACCCTCTAGGTGTGCTTCTCAAATACCATGACTTATTTTCTTATGTTTGATGCCATTTTGGGCTTCCTGAAAATATATATTTGACGGCTATCTTTTGATAGTTTCATGGCTTTTACGAATATAAGTTTCACCAAGACTTTAACGTTGTTTTATAAGCAGGCACCTTATATTAGCATACTTATTTCCCTGGGAAACAATGCACGCCAATTTGAGTGTCTGCCAGACTCCCACACATTTCAAGGCATTTACTGTTTCAAAGTTTCTCTCCTTATTGATCAACCATGATTTCTCTTCTCCTACCCAATGTTATGTGCCGGTTCTTTAAAGCAATGTTCTAGGACGTCATCAAAGCACTGATCACATATTTGTCAAGTTGGTTTGTAGGATGCATTCCTCTTTTGTAGTTATGCATCTTTAGCATACGGATGAAGTTAACACGGATGCCTCACCTATGCTGAATTATATAGCAATCGATTTACATTAACTACACCACATTATTCGACGTTCAAATCATCGTGAATTTATTTGGGACATGCACATGCTACTTTTGAAATAAACGTAAACAATAGTTCTAGACTGATTGCTAGATATACAATACAACCCATAGGAGTCAAATCCAATGTGCTTCCCTTCTATACACCAGCCAAGAGAAGATTGGAGCACAGACTGCACGCCTTCCTCAAAAGCGTTCAATGCATATGCCTACGTTCCCATAGCCAACCGTCCTCCAAGAGATTGTGTAATACACTAGAACTTTAAAAAAAAAACAGTACATATATTCTGAAGCGGAATTCAGATGGGGGTTTCACAACAGCTTTAAAGTTGAATCTTCTTTGAACAAATAGGAAAACCTACTTTTCATTCACTCTAATGGACTTAAGTGTGGAACTTTCATTGTCAAGGTCATCTAATCTATGTGTGGCCACGGCCACTCCCAAACAATGTATTCATGTATCAGATTTGTATAGCAGTAAGCTAGCTAGACAACAGGGGCCATTTTACAAGACCGTGGGCTAAATAATGCAGGACAGTGCAGGGGGCAATGTCGTCTGCATGTTGCTGTCATCGATGAGTGTGCTGTTCCTTCTGTTCTTTCCTGGTGGTAAGGTATGTGATGGTATTTTGTTCCAGAGTGTGGGAGCACAGCAGTACCATTCTTGCTCTCAGACCATCACCTTCTTGCTCTACTTCGATTACAATCTGGCTATGTTCTGACTTCTGGTGTTGTGTTGTCCTCCTGAAATGGTGAGTTTCTTGGATAGGTATGATGTAGTCTTGGAAATCCATGATTTGGAGGTGATGCAGGCTGCGAGTGGTAAGCAATGAGGTTGCAGGAATATTGAGGTGGTCCTGAATTGATTAATCTTATGTAAAATGTAGATGGTTTTGTTTTTGAACTGGTTGTCTGTGTTGCATCTGTCTTTGGGTTCAGGTTATGCTTGAACTAGTATGGTGCCGATGTAGATCGTAACTGCCTTGAAGATGACTCTGCTTTTTTTGGAGGCTTCTGACATGGTTTCTGTCTAGTGATGTACATTTCTGTAAGGTGGCATTTAAGGTTCAAGATCTTCCTGTCATTGCATATGCTCAGTATCTTTTATTGATTGTGGACAGGCGAGTTCATTTGTATATTAAAGTATGGATTTTTAGTCTCATCACAATTAATGAAATCATTAGCTTTTGAACTCAGGCCTTCTGTAGGTATGTTTTCAAATATTGTATCCATCATTTATCCATCTGTAACGGTTGGTACTACAACACCTTTTGTTATATTAAAATGTTTTATTCTGCTGCTAAACAGAGAAAAAAACTTCAGAATACTGTTCGAATTAAACATTTCTAGAGACTTGACCAAAGCTCAAATAATAACAGAGAGAATCATCATCTAGTATTCGATATACAAACTTGTTCAAGGTGCACCAATACCTCACAGACATCACACCTCTCGTGGTCTGAGACAAAAATAAAGAGAACAGGGCAAGTTGAAACCATTAAAAAAAAAGTTGTCAAGAAAACACAACAAACTCCCTGAACATTTTTTGCATTTTCTTCCCCCCTTTCCTTCCCGGAACCATCCCTAACCACTTCTCCCCCAGGGAAACAATCACTCTTATAAAAACCATGATTTCCAAGTCCTCAAGCAGAAACAGAACCACTGTGCATCATATCGATACATTCTGAATGCTCTATTGCTTTATGCAATCATGGATATCTAAAAAATATATATTTGTTACATACACACTTGTAAACAGCATAATAAACCAGGGCCATACACGAGGGGGACATGGTCACATAGAACAATACGATTTACAAATATAAAATCTCTCCTTGGGAGGACCCCGGTGCGGCTAACAGCTTCTGACGTTCATAATAAGACAAAAATGGCAGCCATTCCATTTCCCTTCCATTATGTATGTCAGAAAAAGTCGCTGTATGGCTCTCCATGTCATGAATATTGTATGCCTTACACAGCCATTCCTTATGCGTGGAAGGGTGAGGCCGTTTCCAAAATATCGTTGTACAGGCTGTGGTGGCCAAAAATAGATTGGCCACTATATCGTTTGTTTTAGTATAAGTCTCTCCATCCTCTAACAATCCAAAGAGGAGTAGCAAGGGAGTCAAAGGCCTCTCTAACCATCTACAGCCTACAACCAAGCCAACACCTCCTTCCAGAAAGTCTGCATCGCCGGACACTACCACCAGACATGCGAGTAAGTGCCAACACTGCCACACCCTAGCCAACACAATAGGCTAGCACCTGGAAACATGTTGGGGAGCCTTTCCAGCGAGAACTGCCATTGTTGCAAAAACCTATATCCATGCTACTTATTTATTGCATGGCTACTAAAGGTGACCATAGCGTCCGACACATGTATGGCCAGGGATCTCTATCTTCTGGGAGGGGAGTGTCATGCACCCAGAGTTGTCTGGCCCCTCTGTGGGTGCTCTCCACTGGCTTACAACAAATCGGAATGCATCCTTGATATCAATCCCCTAGAACCCACATGAGTGTCAAGCACCCACTCAAAAGACCGTCGGAGAACGACCCAAGAGGTTATACCGAGAAGGATCTGTGAGAACTCCCTTTAGCTATAAATACATGCAATTTGACAATAGCCCCTCGCCCAGTATCTCATCTAAAACAATTTTAGAGATAAAGGAGCCCTCCCTCCATAATTGGCCCACTCGTATTAAGCCTCTCATAACATAACTGAAAACGGAGCGGTTCATGGATCTTGTCTCCAATCGGGGGAGCCCAAAGACAACTCAGGGGGGAGACAAATCATTATACTTTGCGGCAGTGCAGTTTCCACCATAATTCCCACAAAGTAGTGAGGACTGGGTGTTTCCTAACTCTCGGTGGCAGGCAATGTCCTGGGACCCAGAACCATTCCCCTACAATGACCGGGGCCATCAAATCATTCTCACGGGTAACCTGTTGTTTATCGATAGAACCCCAAAGATGATCCAACAAAAAACAACCTGAGCTGCCCCATAATAATTCCAAAAATCTGGGAGGGTTACCCCAAACCTTTCTTTCAGCTGTATCAATGCTGTATATGCCACTCATAGCTTTGCTGAATTCCACACAAAAATCTAAAGGGCTCACTTCACCTCCACACAAAAAACATTCCAAGGACCTTTATCGGTAAAGCTTAAAACAAAAACAATAAACGAGGGAGAAGATTCATTTTAATGGTAGTGAGACGGCCCGCCCAAAAACAAATCAACTTTGTCCATCTCCCTAAATCCATCTTAATGCAATAAAGGGAGATAATTAGCTTTATACAAATGCGTCAAGTCGCTAGTAAGAGTGACCCAAAGATAACGCAGTCCTTCTGACAAGAAGTGAAAACCACTCTGGGTTATACAGTGAAAGAGAGCTGGTGAAAAATTCACCAGAAGCAACACCTCTGATTTTTCATAATTTATTTGAAGCCAGAGCACGCTCCATAAACCTCTAACACCGCTTTCAATCCTATAAGGGAAGTCTCTGATTTTGTAACATATAGCAATGTGTCATAAACAAAAAGTGCACATTTATATTCCATGCCCGTTGTGTTAACCCACACATGTTTCAATTTCTACGAATCTTGTCTGTGAGTGCTTCTAGGGTCAAAGCAAAAAGCGGAGGGTAGAGAAGACATCCCTGCCTGGTGCCCCTCTGCAATTTATTTTATTTATTGTATATTTAAAAGGCGCACTATACAGCAAAAAGGGTTTTCAGGCACCACAAGACAAAAAAAGGGGAGTGGGGACAAGGGAGATAAACAACAATAACAGTCCTACTAGGCCCTGTGACATTCGGATCGTGAAAATACAGTAATAAGTGATGGGTGGGAGGGGGAGAGGTGGAGAGAGGATTGCACAGGGGTAAGTGACTGTCAGGGGAGGGGGCATAAAATGCAGAGGGGAGAAGGAAGAAGGGGACAGGTGTTAGGCAAGTTCTGAGGAGAGCTCAGAGGCGCAGGGGGGCAAGTGACAGGGGGCCCTGGGGGTTTGTCCACCATCTAATTGTGCGGATAGCGTATTCACCAGACTTGGGAGGGGTGCCCAACCCATCAGGCTAGTCAGGAAAAGGGGCCAGGAGGGCAGTGTTAGTATGTGGGGTGCTGGTATGGACTGGCAAGGGAGGGCCTGGTGCTCTGTAAGACTCAGAGGTGACCAGGCCGCCAGTCACAGCGGCAGGGGGGTGGGCATTAGCAAGGGAGGGGGGAGGAAACGAGGCAGAGAAGAGTCAGGTCTTAAGAAGCTTCTGGAATTTAACGAGGTCCCGCTCAAGTCTATTAGTCCCATGCTATAAACATGAATGCAGAGTGCCAGACCCTCTGCCATCTCAGTCACTATTCACTAAGGGAAATTCTTTCATATGCTTGTCATTCAGTGTCCACATGAGCAAAACAGCATTCACAGGTTTATCGCCCATTGTTGAATATGATGCTAGGGAACTGCCGCTCCCCTGAAGGGTACACATTGTCTCCTGGCCAGGATATACAATTTGCACCCTCCAAGTGTGCCTGTTAGTTCAAGACATCAAAGACCCTTCCAGTAGGACCCTGACCCCTTGCCAATGGTAGACTTTACCATTACACACCCGAGCAGGCCTAAACCAAATCAGGCCTAAACCAAATCAGCTAAAAGCAGCGAGCATGTTTTTTCTTCTTCCGAAGATGCACACTAGAGCATTCCGAAGATGCACACTAGAGCATGCCAAAACAATGGGCCTTCAACAGCCAGAATCCGCGAACATGTTTTTTCTTCTTTCGAAGATGCACACTAGAGCATGCCAAAACAATGGGCCTTCAACAGCCAGAACCCGCGAACATGTTTTTTCTTCTTTCGAAGATGCACACTAGAGCATGCCAAAACAATGGGCCTTCAACAGCCAGAACCCGCGAACATGTTATTTCTTCTTTCGAAGATGCACACTGGAGCATGCCAAAACAATGGGCCTTCAACAGCCAGAACCCGCGAACAAGTTATTTCTTCTTTCGAAGATGCACACTAGAGCATGCCAAAACAATGGGCCTTCAACAGCCAGAACCCGCGAACATGTTATTTCTTCTTTCGAAGATGCACACTAGAGCATGCCAAAACAATGGGCCTTCAACAGCCAGAACCCGCGAACATGTTTTTTCTTCTATCGAAGATGCACACTCGAGCATGCCAAAACAATGGGCCTTCAACAGCCAGAACCCGCGAACATGTTATTTCTTCTTTCGAAGATGCACACTAGAGCATGCCAAAACAATGGGCCTTCAACAGCCAGAACCCGCGAACATGTTATTTCTTCTTTCGAAGATGCACACTAGAGCATGCCAAAAGAATGGGCCTTCAACAGCCAGAACCCGCGAACATGTTTTTTCTTCTTTCGAAGATGCACACTAGAGCATGCCAAAACAATGGGCCTTCAACAGCCAGAACCCGCGAACATGTTTTTTCTTCTTTCGAAGATGCACACTAGAGCATGCCAAAACAATGGGCCTTCAACAGCCAGAACCCGCGAACATGTTATTTCTTCTTTCGAAGATGCACACTAGAGCATGCCAAAACAATGGGCCTTCAACAGCCAGAACCCGCGAGCATGTTATTTCTTCTTTCGAAGATGCACACTAGAGCATGCCAAAACAATGGGCCTTCAACAGCCAGAACCCGCGAGCATGTTTTTTCTTCTTTCGAAGATGCACACTAGAGCATGCCAAAACAATGGGCCTTCAACAGCCAGAACCCGCGAGCATGTTTTTTCTTCTTTCGAAGATGCACACTAGAGCATGCCAAAACAATGGGCCTTCAACAGCCAGAACCCGCGAGCATGTTTTTTCTTCTTTCGAAGATGCACACTAGAGCATGCCAAAACAATGGGCCTTCAACAGCCAGAACCCGCGAGCATGTTTTTTCTTCTTTCGAAGATGCACACTAGAGCATGCCAAAACAATGGGCCTTCAACAGCCAGAACCCGCGAGCATGTTTTTTCTTCCTGCAAACTTCCACCACGCCGCATGCCAAACCCATGGGGCACGAAGTCAGTGAAAAGTGATTATTTTCTTCTTGCACACAGCGTGTACTAAATTATTTATTGTAATGGGATGAAAAATGTGGTACCTGTTCTATGTTGCCAAAAAGCGGAATGGGTAGGATTTTCCAGTAGTTCATTTTTTTTGTATTTGTAATTGTGTTTTATATAGCCCAGAATTAGCTCGTGAGCAGTTCAGAAGACAATTCTTTTCAAAGAAATTATTTTATTTTTATAACAATTTTCGTTTATTTAAAACAAATATTTTTTAATCGATATTTTTTACATTCTATTAGTCAATTTATGTCTAAAAAAACTGGCCAATTTCCTGCTCGGCAAAAGAAATTCACCCATCACTGCTATCAGCGTTTGCACTGGTTCACCATGGGGTTAGACTTTGTCGGAGCCTCTGCACCCATTCGAGGCTGTATTCAGTGACACACACACACACACACGCGCGCGCGCGCACGCGCACAAAGCCTTCACATGCGTAATGGGGTACTCCATGCTTACGGTCAGCAGATGAAAAAGGCACTTCTCTTGTTGCAAGTTAATCTGTGGTAGCAAATGTAACATAGACCCTTGAGACTAGTGTCCAATGTACCTCCTTTTATGTTTGTTTATTTTATTTGTATAGCGCTCCAGACCCAGGGGTATCTGGGCGCTCAAGGATATGGTTACAGGATACAGGTTTATACATTTAGAACAATTGTGCAGAATGTATACAATTTACAAAATACAGTTATTGCAAAGGAGTTATATATTTTATATAATATGTACACAGGAATGATACAGAAGCTAGTATGGAAATGAAAACAATGTGCATATGTTCTAAATGTAAGTAACTGTACAAACGCATATTTATACAAGCATTTAAGGGCTTTCTTCCCTGTTAAAAATGAAAGAAAGGATTGAAATCCATTAAAATGTTTTTTAAATCTTTCACTCACATTTGTAACCTTCTGAAGCAAAGAGAGGGAGGTGGGATTTGTGTACATTGTAAAAGCTAGCTGGAACTGCATGCAAACAATTCTACAACTACTTGATGCAAGCACAGCATGACATGCCAAAAGGTTTTTCCCGTTTATAAACACAGCTGTCAAGTTGAGTCACTCTAAATGAGTCATTTCATTTTCATATCTTTTGTATGATTCTTTGTAACTTAGTCATGTGCTATGAAACATTTTTTGTGCCTTGAAACACATTGTGTATAGGCACATTACAACTACCCAATAAATAAATGCACGCTCATACCATTAGCTAAAGTCTGAATATGGAAAAAGCTATACTGTGATATGTGGGGTATATTTACAGGGCAACAAATAATGCAGGGAGTTTGTTCCCCCATCAAGAAAAAGCACCACACCAATATGCCTGTTGATACAATTCAATCACGCCCTATCTATAAACCATATCATTCCACGTAGATCCCTCCCCTGTTAGCAATAGGGCTAGAGGAGGGTACAAATAAAAGGGCACTGCCCCAACACTTTCTAATCCAGGTCTCTCTTGGAGAACAGGTTGGGGTGTGTGCAGCTGAGTGCAAGCGCTGACAAAATATGTGGGACGGGGGAAGAAGAGTGCTAATTGTGCATTGGACTCAACTGCAATGCATATCCACATTTGTTGACAGCACACATTGGCTTGATGTAGGTATTTTTTTAATCTGCCAGCACATTGGTTCCCTCCACCAATGCTGCGACGAAAGCATCTATCAGCATTTCTGGAGATGTAGGTCATTCTCCAACCAAGAGGTATTGTATGGCAGCATTTGCTAGTGGTCCAACCACACACACATAGTGACACCAGATGTCACTATTAGTGCTATGTTTCTTTGATGGGATCCCCGCCACCCAAGGTGGAAATGCTGGTTTTGCCATATGTGAGCGTTTGTCTCGATTGTCTATTACAGCATGCATGTACCTATTGCTGGCATTGTGGTGTGGTGGCCTACCACTGAAGCTGAAACAGAAGGCTGCTTGTAGGCTCACCCACGTGTCCATCATGCCCCGATTCACCACTAGACTGACCAAGAAGGGAAACTAGCAAGTGTTTCATATTTTTACACAGATTAGTGTCGCCCACTCATCTATCACTCACCACTCTCCTCCTGGCACACTGCCATCTACCACTCTCCTCGATATTTCCGTCCTTTATCCACTCTGTGCATTCTCTTACTTCACTTCTGTTCCTTCTCCTTTAAAGCTCTGCCCCATAATAGAAGTCCCCCATCCCTGATATAAAATACACCACCAACATATTTGCTTTCAATATGGCCAACCAACCCCATCTCCACCAAATTAAATGTGCTCCCAGACATAGTCATATGATTAGCATGTACCTAGGTATTTGCTGCTTACAAGGTTTTTGCTGTAGCCATCTAAGCATAATTATAGTAGACTGGGTATATAGAGAACCCTCATGTTCAGATTGTCCAACACATCCAGATGTCATTGACTATGACCAATTAGAAAAAAAAATAATTAAAGAGTGGAAATAGAAGTTGGCAGAGACCTCACAGTTTGTCCATCATACCCATACCACATATGAAGTAGGTTAGTTTTTGGATTAAGATGATGTAATCATGAAGTGTCACAATTTATTATGCGGTCACTCTCAACTCAGGGAGTTCCTTTCCCCCGAAGCAAGGTGCCGCACAATAAAGCACTTTTATTTTAGGTTCAATTCGGTGAGGCATCCAACACGTCTCTCACCCAACCCCGACAAATACCCTGTGTTACCAATGGACTAGGAACCCGGCCGGTGTGTAGTAAATATATATATATTTATTTATCAAAAGCACTGTTTGGTGGGTGCTGTGACGTGCCGAGCAAGATGGCTGCCTGACCGATGAGCTCTGCGGCTGCAAAAATACTGACTTAAATACCCTGCAGAACGGCGTCCCTGCTGACATCCACATACAAGTGAGGAGACGCATGAACACCCCAGCATACACAGAGCAACTTAGAGATCTGTCCAATGCTCCGCTCCCGAGTAACACCACCCACAAAACCCAGGAAGCCTGCCTAATGGCTGCAAGTCTTTGTGCCGAAATTCTCCCGAGACCGGAGCCCCGCGGGAAGCCCAGCAGCCGCATACAGGTCCTCCTTCCTCCCACTGTGGCCCGATTGCTCCCCAGTGAGTAGTGCGAATGCTGCAATAATCCCCTGGAAGGGCTGAATGGAGAGTGAGACCCTACATCGCCTACTTCTCTGAGGGACTGAGCGCTGGGCATGGCAACCCCTGCAGCTGGCGAAGGATCGCTCCAGCGCTACTACACAGACCGCCGCACCGGGTTGAAGCGGGCCTCTAGGGCAGGACCGGGCGTGTCATACTGCTCCCTGTCTGCGGACTAGCCCCCTAGCAGCATCAGACCTCGCTCCTCGCTACTAGCCTAACGCTCACGAACCCACAGACGAACCACGACTTACATACCACTAATAAGGGTGCAAAATGGCCTGCATCTCCGCCTGAGAAGTGCCCCACAGTCTCCAGGTCAAATGCACTAATATCTGGAACAGGTGGCCAGTTTATAGCCTCTCCCCACAACTCCCAGCCATGCTCACCAGCATATGAACATGGCAGGTGGCGCCAAGAACAAAGAAAAGAAGAAAGGCCCTATGGATGCATTTGCCTACTCCCCCAACCAAGACCACAACACAGAAACCGCCGAACCATCCGACAACCCTCCCTCTGACCCCTCAACACAAAACATGGCTCCATACATGGCAGCCATGGAGAAAGGATTTGCAGCCATCAACGCCAAACTAGACGACATTGGCGTCAACATCGCCTCTATCCACACAGACATCAAAAAACTTAACACCAGGGTCTCGGAGGCGGAAGATAGGGTTTATAGCCTACAAGACACGGCTACCGCCCAAAGTAAAACCACGGACAAGATCCAAAAAGAATTCAAGGCCCTTCAAAATAAATGCGAGGACTTGGAATCTAGATCTAGGCGGAACACTATACGAGTGGTTGGGGAGGCAGAACACAAGACTAACGTACCCATCGAACACTTTCTGGAAGATCTACTGCACTCGCTATTTCCAGACGCACAGTTCTCAAAGCAATTCCTGGTAGAAAGAGCACACCGGGCACCAATCCCCCCTCCCAAACCCGGAGCACCACCAAGAATTATTATAGCCAGGCTGCTCAGCTGTAGAGATCGGGATCTCATCCTCTGCCTGGCAAGAGAAGAGGGCCCCTTAACCTTTGAGTCTAACCGTATCCACATATACCCGGATTTCTCGATGGGAGTACAAACTGTGCAAAGATCCTTTGACCCTGTTAAAAGAACACTCAGAGAACGAAAAATAATATATGCAATGCTGTTCCCTGCCAAGCTACGTATCCAACATGCAGGCCAAACACAGTTCTTTGAATCACCAGAAGATGCCATCTCATATATTGAGCACCACATTCTGGAAACACCCAAGGAGTCCTGAAACATACCCAAATCGCAAAGTAACAGCACACCAAACTGCAATTCATTGAAAGCCGTGGCCCTCCAATGGGTTGGGGCCACACGGTCCCCCCCTCTACCCCAGTTGAAGTTTTCACTAGCAATGCTGCAAATGGCTCTGTGGGTTACACCACCTGGTTGGGGGTAATGTGAGGGAGGGGGGAGGCAGGGAAACTAGCCAGTTTCCAGTACAGGACAATGGCTTGTTGCCAAAAAGTTCACACAGTTAAAACCGGTTGGTACAATAACAAAAAAACCCTGGCATGGTTGCAAAAGGAAGAAGATTATCACGACATCAAGGTAATAATATTCACATTACAGATCGCTCACGGATGGCTACTCAACAAATAACCCATAGCACCAGACTCCTATCCTGGAGTGTGAGGGGGCTCCTGAACCCAATCAAGGCCAGGAAAATAGTTGCATATGCTAACAGACACAGAATCGATATCCTCCTGCTGCAAGAATCGCACACCACGGAGCAAATGGCCAAATCACTAGGCCGAGCATGGGGCCCTCAGGTGCTCACGACAAATTATTTCTCTCAGTCACGGGGAGTCCTGACATTAATTCACAGCAGACCTGGATACCAGGTGCAAAAAACCAAACCAGATACAAATGAGATAGTATGGGGTCTATTACACAGCCAGGAACTAATAATCATAAACACCCACGGCCCCAACGTCGACACACCAGTGTTCTATCAGCATATATTGACCCTAATATCCCCAACAGAAGACTCAAGAGTGCTATGGGGTGGAGACTTCAACACTTTTCTGGACCCCTCACTAGACAGGACATCCACGACACAACGTCCGAACTCCAAAGCGGCACTGACTATAAAACAGGCCATGTCCTCTGTACCGCCTGGAGAGAATTACACCCCAACACTAGAGACTACACATTTCAATCATATGTCCATGGGTAAAGCTTTAGAATTGACTATTGGCTCTGCTCCACAAACAACACCTCCGGCCTTAAGGAATGCACCATACTACGTTGAACACTCTCAGATCACTCGCCGGTGATACTAGAAATCCAGATCGGGATGCCCAATCCAGAACGCCACCAATGGAGAATGCCCCCGGACCTACTACGTGATGTCTCACTCCACGAATCACTCTGGATCGATATACAGGAATTCTTCAACCGGAATCGAGGTTCAGTGAAATTACACCACACAATCTGGGAATCCTTCAAAGTATGGTTAAGGGGACATCTGATCTCCAAGGTCCACGGGGCGTTGAAAGGCATACATACTCAGCTAGCCCTAGCTGAATACCACATTAAAGAATCAGAACAGCATATACAAGAGAACCAGAATCTGCAACGCTCACCAGGCAGCAAGAAGCTCTTGCTAAATTCATGACATTATCAGAACAAGAGGTGTGGTATACAGCCCAACCAATTAGAGCTAGGAGATACGGAGAGGGCAATAAATCCGGCATACTGTTGTCCAACCTCATCAAGACAGAACAGGGGCACAGACAAATGACCAGCATCACAGATGACCGTGGCTTGATGCATGTAGACCACCTGAAGGTGAATGAGGTGTTCCGAGACTTCTACACCAAGCTATACACGAACGCGGACCAAGTATCAGCGGAAGAACTGCGGGAGTACCTGGACTCCTTCCCACTCCCCAAGCTCACCAGAGAAGAAAGAGCCACTATCGATCTACCTCTAACCCTAGAAGATCTACAACAAGCTATCAATGACCTCAATGCGGGCAGAGCACCAGGGTCGGATGGCCTACCTACAGACCTGTACAAAACCTTTTGAGATGAACTGGCCCAGCGACTCCTAGAAGTATGGGACGAATCATTGGAAAGCGGTACACTCCCACCGACAATGAGAGAAGCCATCATCACGGTTCTGTTGGAACCACATAAACCTGCACATTCTCCTTCCTCGTACAGACCATTGTCCCTCATTAACGTTGACACAAAAATCTTTGCTAAGGCCATAACCAACAAACTAAACCCATATATGTCTAAACTAGTACACCCGGACCAATCAGGGTTTATTCGGGGGCATTCCACTGCCCTGAACCTCAGATGCTTCTTCGCCATCACATCCCAATTAGACCACCGGGCACAGACGGTGGCAGTTACATTAGACGCAGAAAAAGCGCTTGACTCCATTTCTTGGAAATTAATGTATGGAATCCTGGGTAAGATGGGGTTCGGTGCTGGATTTCAACGATTCATAAATATACTATACCATGAGTCTCATTACAGGTCGGGCGGTCCGGAATTAACAGTGGCGGTAAACCCGCTGCCACTGTTAATTCCGGACCGCCCGATCCCGAGTCCTGCAGGCGGAAGGTGATTTTCCCACCAGGTCTGACCTGGCGGGTTGAACACCTCCCGCCTGCAGGTGGACGTGGAAACACCAGCACCATCACAAGATGGTGCCGGTGTTTCCACTTCCCCATTCCCATTGAGTCCTATGGGACCCAATGGGAATGGGGATATACCGAATTCCGCCTCCGGAATTCCCAGGACACCAGGGCTGTAATGCCCTGGTAATTCAGGGAGTCACGGAGGCGGAATGGTAATACGAGTCCGGCAGTAACCAGGCCGTTTTACCGCCGTGGTTACAGCCGGACTCGTAATGAGGCCCCATGCCCCCACAGCCAGGGTACGCACCAACAAAACATTATCATCCACCTTTACACTACAGAGAGGCACCAGGCAAGTCTGCCCACTCTCTCCGTTAATATTTGCACTAACAATAGAGGGAATGGCTGCATGTCTACACCACAATCACGCCTGGAGGGTGATCCGCATAATGGGATCTCCACAATTCATCTCCCTATATGCAGATGACACAATATTATATATCAGGGACCCCGACATTCATCTTGCACCAGTTCTACGGCACATAGCCGTTTACCAAACATTCCGGATACAAAATTAACCAAGCCAGGTCAGAAATAATCTCGCTGACCGAGTCCACTATCCAGAGGGTGGGTATGAACGACTTACGTTGGTCCCCGACCACTGCCAGATACTTGGGCATTACAATGGCGCCAGACAAACAAACTTTGCTTGCCAATAACTATACCCCGTACCTGACACAATTGAAATGCAAACTCAATGCATGGATCAAGCTGCCACTGTCCCTGTATGGTCGGATCTCCCTACTGAAAATGTTGGTAGTACCAAAGCTGCTATACCTATTCAACGCATCCCGATCTGGCCGGGCAGGACATTCTTTGACACACTACAAAAACTCGCCACACGATTCATCTGGGGAGGTCAGACACCCAGTTAAGCTGGTCCAAACTATGCGAAAATTATGACACAGGCGGCCTGGCAGCCCCAGACCTCCAGCTATACTACTATTCAGCACAGGCACACTTCACAAAATACTGGTCCAACACTGCGGAACAATTTATGCATATACACGCAGAAAGATTTGCAGAATGTCCTCTGGAACTCAAAAGCATGATATTCGCCAAGGTACCAAGAGAAAAAACACTGGCTAAACCAATGGAATTGACAGTGCGAGCATGGTCGCAGATCCTCAAAAGAGTGGTATGCGAAATTGCATACTGGCCACACCTACCCCTATGGCAGTACCCGGGCTAAGAATCCACAATGGATTGTACGATACAAACATCATGGGACCCTGAAAAACAGGCCAAGGTTGGAGCCCTTTTCCTGGAATGACGGTTCCTCACGGCATCAGAGATCCAAAACAGAACGGGAAAAGGTTTATCCACAATACTACACTACCAACGGTTAAAAGCTTCCGGCAAGAAGAAGTGGCCAACTTTCCCGAGTGCTCCTCCAACCCATAAATTCCTAACTGAAATCCTTACAGAAGACAGATTCGTAGGTAGTGTCTCGATGCTATACAGGATAACTCAGTCCAACACACCATCCAAGAACAATAGTAAAACAAAGTGGGAAAAAGACCTGAACATCCAAATAGATGAACAACAATGGACAAATTATTGCAGATATACTAAAACCATCTCCTTATGCGCAAACTTTAGACTTATCCAATTCAAAATCCTGAACCAGGAGCATATTACACCCAAACAAAACTCCAAATCTGACCCCTCTAAACCACAATCATGTCCCAAATGCGACACTCTCAATGCAACAGTCATACACGTACTGGGACTGCCCTCCAATAAAGCAATTCTGGAATGAAGTGGCAAAGACTATGAACAAAATATTAAATACAAACATCACGGCCACACTGCTGAAATACCTACTGGGAGACATTGGGAAGGCGTCAGTTAAAACCTGCAGACTGTTTGCAGTGGGTGGAGCAGTAGCTAAAAGGAACATCCTCAAGAAATGGAAGTCAAAAGATCCACCGACACACCAAGGCTGGTTACGGGAGCTGATTAACACACATGAATGCCAAGAATCTTACGTCCGAGGGGTCCAGTCCAGCTCAAGACCAAAAGACATATGGGCTCCCCTCAGAACATACTTGGAGGAAGAGAAAGACAAGACAAAGGCCACACGAACTGGAACATCCCCTATATGACCCAATGTGTCCTGTCCCCTCTCTATCCCCTCCTTACCCCCCCACGCCCCAAATGTTGCATTAACCGTCTAATTATATTCATATGTCATTCATATATTCTGTACTTCCGAATGTGAATCATGCCCTTCCTGCATAGCTAACATGCCAGTATTAAATAAAGTTTTTTTTTTAAAAAGCGTGTTTGGGAAAGGAATACAATGGGAAAATCATTTTGTGCTTATCATTTAAAAGGCAAGGTTGGGAAAAGGGAGCGCAAATGAAAATTGTTTTTCAACACACTTGAAAATAAAAGGCAGGACTTGATAATTTGGTGTCAGAAAAAAATGGAAATCAAAAGGAAATTTCGTTTTTTCTACCCACAGGCAGATGAGATGGAATACTTTGTAATTCTGATTTAAAAGGAATGGGGAATTCAGGATGATGGACACTCTCCCCTTTATATGTGGAAGTGAAGGATTTCAGAGACAGTCAATCCAGTCTTTGTGGACTATACCAGCTCTAACACACTGGACATGAGCTATTGCTAGTTTCGAATGATAACAACCCTCATCCTGTGGTTTTCTATGTGGGAATTAATTGATTAATTGATTTACTTTAATCAAATGTGCTAAGGGTCCACACAGCTTCCCCCCTGCCACACGTCAATGGGAACGTTTAAGGATGGCTGCTCCCAACACAATGTAATTTCAATAGAGAGGGTGGTTTTCTATGGGGAATTTACTTTGAATGGATTTAATAGATTTTGTGAAGGGTCTATCCAGTTCCACCTATCCCTTAACCGACAAAGGAAAAGGGATAAAGATAGATGACTCCCCACACTATTGATGGCTTTGGGATATTTACTCACATTGGTGGCTTTGCTCAGGGAAAACAGCAGGGCTCCTCTTAGGAAAGAACATGTATGGTCAAGGGCTCTCAGTCAAAGATTTTCTCCTGCACCCAGACTCCTCTGGTTTGGGTCGCAGCTAGCTTCTCTATGTCACAGCCACTGTCTCCAATGCAAGGAGTGAGGGCTCTCTGCTGGTTGTTCCTAGCAAGAGTCCAGCAGCAGCTCTCTCCCAGAATAATTAACAAAACAGCCCTGTTCTGATGCAAACCTGGCCTTTTATACGGCTAGTGACACTGTAACCATGTCATATTTCCTGCGGTCAGGATTGGCAAGCTTGCTCCATTCACCCCCCACCTCACCCCCTGCCTGCTGATTGGACCAGGATTTGAGAGATATGTATTATGTAGGCTGTCAGATAATAGACACATTATTTCAAATTGACAAGAATTAGTGCATCTTTTGGTCTGACAAATCTCATAATGTAATAACTCCCCAGGTCTTCCAAATAGCTCCATGATGATATATATCTATGAGTTCTATATTTTACGGCAATCCATGCCATACTAATTTTACTTCAGCGTGCTCTTCCTGAGCGGAGTTACAATTTTTCATGGTTTTCTGCTGCGCCAAAATATCTAAAAATGTGGCCATTTTACATTTAGACCTTATTTTCATGATCCTCCCCCGTGCCAACTCTCCCATTGCTCTGGTGTATGTAAATGGCAAAAATCATACTTTCCACATAACTTAAACTATGGACATCACACAAATTCCATTTTAACAGGGTCACAATCAGATTTTTCTTCTGTTTAATTTGAACCCAGGGTTGGCTCTATCGGACACACACTGCTCCTCTTATTAAGGAAAAACTGTATTCAATGTTTAATCAATGGCAGGGCATAACATGGCCTAAGTAGGTAGGTTTTCATTTCCCTGAAACCATGTGACCAGCCATCTGGTTTATCTGAACATTTTCTTCTGCTTGGCTTCAAAGGCCTTGCTCATTGCTTAACGTACAGTTTTATGGGAAGCTTGACCTCAAGGTTAGTTTTGCAGAACATGTCATCAGCAACTAATTGACAATCAGACATTCTTCTTGGTAGGCCCAGCTCCAAAACGCCTGGAGGTCAGATTTCAAAGTGTCTTTGTTCAGAACTAATTGCACTTTTTTTGGGGCACCTGACCTTACAGGTCGGGTCTGTTGGCTGTGTTATCAACAATTCACCATAGTTGAAATCTCTCCTACATCAGTTTGTTGTATTTCTTTCTCTTTAAATTGAAGACGAGACATCTTTCTCCTAGAGAGCTCAAACCAACAGGTCATGGGTCACAGTTTCGTTTCAGTGGAATTGCCCCTCTGCATCCATGCTTTTCAAAGTACACCTTCAATTTTTCATATGTCTGTGTCTAATGTCTTTCTTTAATATAACAGTTGAAATAACATGAGTATCGCAATGCTCCAAGAAGTCCTCTCTTTTAAAAGTATGTCGTTTAAATGTTGACAAGTAAGTGTTTTTATTTGTGACAATTGCAAAGTGCTTGGCTTAACTTTAGATTTCTTGGTCACAGTATTGTGCTGCATGGAAGTCCATGTAACATGCTGCTATCTGTCACTAAAAGTAAAATTGTAGCTTTTTATGTATTTAGGAAAACAGCATTTTCAGCCACATATGTCTTTTGCCATGAATTAGTCACCATTAGGGCAAACTGATTTGCAATTTATTCCGTAAACCTACAGATGGGAATACACTTTTGCACTTTACCAGCAATCAACCTAATCACATCAAAGAGAACCTGCCCTATGGGGCAGTTTCTAAGAATAAGGAGAAATTGTATGTCTTTGGATGATTTCTATCACAATGCATCATCCCTCAGTGAGAGATTTACCAAAGAGGATACCCGAAGAAACTAGTATCACAGTCTAAGAAGCATGCAAGGTTTACTTGTCATGAGTCTCTACTCAACCCAAAAGAATTACACCCACGAGACAAAATGGACCGAATCACATGTGTGATCACCCACGGTCCACACACTTTCGATATTAAAAAATATTCAGAAGTACTGGCCGATAGCCAGATTAAGCATACCTAATCAGCCAGAACCAACAAAAGATTGCGCAATCTGAAGGAACATCTAGTCCACTCATCATTTACAAAAGAGACCCCATGGATAGGCCTTTGGAATTTCCGGACCACAATAGGGCACTATCCCTGTGGCTCATGTTCAGTCTGCCAATTTACTAGAACAATCCAACAGTTCCCAATTGGACAAATGACTTGGACATTGAAAGATCAGTCTAATTGTAAAACGAATCCAGCTGTTTACTGTTGGAATGTCCCTGTGGGGTGCGCTATGTGGGTCAAACAATGCAAAATGACGTTACCCGGATATCCGAACACCGGTCACGAATCCAATGTAAAAACCTGTCCTCTCCCCTTGTGCAGCATTACATCGAGAATCACCATACCCCCAATGACTTGAAATGGTGGGTTTTAGAAAGGATACGGACTGATCCAAATATACCAGGCCGCCTATTGGACCTTGAATTTAGATGGATACACAGAATGGACACCGTTGACCACGGCCTCAATGAACAATTTCTTCCTCACACCTAACCTTTGATTTCCTGAGATCCTTCACCTCATCCCAACAGCCGAAATGCAGTTTTCGGTTCGGTTAACAAAAACGTATGACCCCAAATTGCAGTTCCCGACCAGTTCACCTGCTCACACAGCCCACCATTTACTCTAATTTTACATTGATGACCACACTTGGTATCAAACTTTATTGGGGGGTTTGATATATTCTTATGTGCCCCTCGCTACCTCCTCAGTACATACAAGACCCACTGCAATAGTCTATCTGTTACAATATAGAAGTTGGCATTACAGCTTGTGACAGGCTGCTGCACAAACATTCAAAACTGTACATGTTGGAGACATTTTGCTCAACTGGGATGATTACCCTGCACTCTGAACATAACGCTCACTTAATCAATTTTTTGGATCTGGGCACTCCATTTACATTTATTTATTTGATTTGAATACTCACAACTTGTGTGTTTGTTTGCCTGCAAAGAGTGCACTCGTACATGCAGGCTTGCATAGCTCTGCTGGATCTACAGTGCCTGAACACTTGCACCAATTCAGGATTGCACTGCTGATTGGCGCTCCAGCACACACCCTTACCTGACACGGCAGAGTCAATGCAGGATTGGCCTTTCCTTCAATACACCCCAGGCACTGATTTGTTCACATGAGAACTTCCCACTAGCCACGCGTAAACTATATTCCTGGTCACCATGCCAACGACTCCTTCGTGATTGCACTGAGAGGAGTGGCATTTCTCCATTCCTTCGCGGAGCATGCCTCACTAGATTGGCAGTCCCCAAAGCGATGACCACTGCAGTCACCTCATGCTTTTCCAGAATGCAGCCCTCGCATCGAAAAGCATTATAACGAGGTAAATGGCAAGACACCTTTAGTGTGTGTACATATATACTCATCCACTTCTGTGGATAGATTACCATACGCAACCCCAACGGAAACCTTTTTCTAGAATTCTTTTCTTTCTGTTTAATTTCTTTCACCCGTTATCTCTTTGCAACAACACAGCTCAACTTGTGTGACTTCAATCCAGTGACCATTACCTTACCAATGGAGCCATGCACCAAGCACTACTCCACCTGACGTTTGTTCCTTTCAGTCCTTGTGCCAACTTTAGAGTCCTCTGCATAGGTTAAACCACTGGTCGGGTCCATCGCTACACCAGATGTTAGTCCTGATTAGGTGAATTTTCTTCCTTTTTCTTTTTCTTTTTCTTTTTCTTCCTCCTTCTCACACAATCAGTCCTCTCTGCAACAGGGCAGCAAGCCACTCACCTATGACTTTTCTGCATCCATTCTTGGTCTGATTCATCCTTACAGTGCCTCTCATCATTCTCGAGCCAACACTGCCAATAACTTGGGACAACCTTTTGAACATCCACACATTAGAGGAGGAAGGCACGGTGGTGCAGGATTCACTGTGGTAAGATTTTTTCTCCTCCCCTGCGAGCAGTTTTTCTTGCCTTTCAACAATTCCACAAATAGATTACTGTGTCAGGTGCCAGAAAAAACACACGTAGAACTGATATTTCTCTTGCCTTACAGGGTCCACAAACTTTGCCCTGATGAAAGCAGCCATCATGAATTTCAACAATATCGCTGCCGAAACGCAATCTTGACAAGGGGGCCCATATTATCTCTTCATTTGGCCTAATTGCAACTATTGACATACAGGTGTCATCTTTTGCTACACTTGTCTGCCTCCTGCCGTGTCGGCACAGCCCTTTTTTGATTAAGGACTTTCTAAAAGACTCTGCGGATACAGAAATGCAACATAACTAGTTTGCTGGACTATGGCATCAATTTCCACATGATGAAAATTATTTTCTTTTGGATGTCTTCATTTATAAACGCAGCATAACTAGTTTGTTTCACTATGGCATAATTCCACATGATGAAAATTACTCTCATTTGAATGTCTTCATTTATGTTTTCACATGATGAAAATATTTCTTAATTTAATGTGTCCATTTGTGTTTATGCGTAACTATTACATTTTTACCTTCATAGTTATTTCCACTGTTTGGGTCTAGACTTTGTAAACCTCTTTTTATTTTTTATCCTTTTACATTACTAATTGTTTGGTTTGTATTACCATTTCCTATGTTATTCTTGTTTAATACATGCACAAAGTGTTTGCAAAAAGCAAAAATATAACTCCTTTTTTTAATCAAAATGCCTGCTTGGCTGTCTGCGTGTTTTCTTCTGGCACCTAATGTGAATGATTTGATCATCAGTGCTATTCTAATTACTGGTTGAACCAATTAGGCTTCAAATAATATTGCCACTTTGGTTGTCACCCCTAGGTAGCAGCAAACCTTTTTTGTAGAAACGTTTTGCAATGCATTGGGCACATCTGGCACTTTTAAGTTTTCAGGCACATTTTCCTTCACTTGAGTGCCTTTCCATTCTGGTAAAGTTGAAAGAGACCCTTTTCTGTTCATGTCCTAGGTCTTAAAGTCAGAAAAAGGAGTGTTTTGGGACTAGTCTGCTTTTTCCAATGAGTAGCACCAGTCAGCTTCACTCTTAGATACTGGCCCTGCCTGGTCTTTTTATTTCTGACATTCAGGGGCTATATTTTACCCCACAGAAGAGGCCTTAAGATAATCATTCAAATTAGTTTATCCAATTTTCCATCCCTACCTGCCTGCCTGTTTTCCCCTTTGGGTGGTAGATTCCACTGGCAAGACTGTACCCAGTGCATTGAAAAATGTAACAGTATTGGGGAGATCAGGAACGGCCACACCTCCTGCACACCAGCCTCTGCTAAGAATCAGGGGGCAAAACAATGTCCTTCCCACGACATAATCCCTGGTATACCTCAAGCCCTTAATGACTGTAGACCTGAACTCACCAATACATGTCTCTCGTGACACTGCCTCCAGATTTGGCTAAGCTGGAAAAGCCCATATTCTTACCAGTGATTATATATTTCTCCCAACTACTATAGAGAATATTGTGGACCAACGTACAGCTTAGGCTGTCTTTGAATCAGAGCAATACCCCATCATGAACTTGTATCATTATGGAGCCAATATGCATACATGAGAAGGTTCCCATTTCCATCCCAAAGAGAGCGTGCCATGAAGGGTTAGTTGCAGCTTTCTTGTCATTGAAGTACCTATGAGTCCCTAATAGAATTATATAGAATACCCACTTCAACATATGATGAGTGATACTTACTCGTCAATTAATAAGAACATAATGTACGGCCTAGTAAGACTGCTGTTGAGCTGAGAAAAATGAGATTGAGTCAGACATTGAGGCAGATTCCACTTTTTCATGAAGATAATTACTGCATGTGCCAAACTATATCATTTTCAAAGAGATAGTGAAGTTGTACTGTGGCACGTGTGGTGGGCACACACATGTTTCATTTGTCACTCACAATTTTATAATGCCACATAGTAGCTATCTTTACATATTTAAGTATGGTTATATATTACTGTTTGTACCAGCTTGTTACTGCTGAGGTTGTCACATTTAGGTTCCTGCTGCTGGTCATAAACATTTGTCTCCGAGACATTGACCACATTTACTCTTTATGCTGTAGTGGGACAGGTACCATATAGGCAAGTAAGTCCCACCATGAGCATTTTAGTTAAGCACCATGACCGCACTATCATTAGATTTGAAATTCTGTTTAGTGAACAGATTTCTCAGATCAGGACTACCTATTATGTGGGTGCAACTCAAAAAACTATTCAGAGTCAAAACGGGACTTATTTAACTCCACATTGTTAGCATTTTCCAATTCAGGATTTATTTCTGAAGATCTGCAGCTGGATTAAAGATAGGGCAAGGAATGGTTCAGTGCTAATTTGTACAGTTGAGTAAATGCCTGAGCTGCTTCTGTGTGGTTAGCCTCTGCATTAGCTTCTGTCGGTCACTATCCACCATACAGCTAAGTTACTTCATCTTGCCAAAGTAAAAGTGGACATTTCCTACTTTCACAAAAAGCCCTATGAATTTCGGCTCAAGCACAATCCCTATGTGTTCAGGTTCAACCTCCAATCCAGATGATATCCTCTGATTATTCCAGTGCAGATATCTTCAAGCTGTCACACTGGTGTCTTGAGACACTGGAAGGTCCTGGCAGCATTCTACTGTTGAGGTGGTCAGGAAAGGTCCCCATGATGAGGTTCATGTTGCGCGTGCCATATTTGTGACGGGGTCTGCAGTGAACTGGGTGTGATGTTGGAGTTTCATATGTATCCATTGTAGTTAATTGTGAATGGGATGTGTTACTTTAGTGTTATTTTTTGTTTAAATTAATACATATTAGATGTACACGTGTGTAGAAAGATAAAATGCCAAAACTGCCAAATGAAATATAAAACATGATCCAGATATGTTGTGCTACAAAGTACTTAGAAACTGAATGACGGGAGGTTTTGTAATGTGCATGCAAAGAAGGTGCTTTTCCTGAAGAAGCCACTGTAAAGGAGAGATAATATTTATTAAACATGCATGCACAATGAGGAACATAAAAAGGGGGTTTATAGATCTGTATCTAGCAAGCGTTTATAAATCAATTTAGACTCTGCAGCTAGCAGTCCGTGCAGTGAATTTCAGGTGTCTGGGAAAAACGAGTTCAGCAGGTTTCAGGGCTGCGGGAGGGACAATGATTAACCAAGCATATGGTCAGCTGTTGAACAGGAAACAATGTTTGTGGCTTGGCAGTTCAGCAAGAGGCAGATATAATCTCTTTAAGTGCATTGAAGTTTCACAGAGAGACCATGCCATTTGTTTTTGACCAGCAATAAATATAGGGTAAAGTAACGCTCAAGGCTAAAGTGATTGATACCCAAGAGTTTCAATTGCATTCTCAGATGCGCAGTGCGTGTTGAATGATAGTCATTTCGATTAGAATGTTATGGGCCACCAGTAAAACCGAGGTGGATTAGATGACTATCAGTAATTCAAAGGGTGCTTGTTTTTCTGCTTTCCTCATGTTACTTGAAGTATCCATGCAATCCATGAACAATTATGTTTAGAGTTGAAAGGTTTCAGGACAGTTGTGACCTGCAATGAATTAGGTTTGTGCACACATGTTTAACTGTGTGAGGATGTCACAACCTACCATGGACGGATCCCAAGAATGGATGTGCTATGAATATGATCGGAAGATGGTAGTTAAGATAACAAGTGGCCAATGAGAATTGAAGAATTTGTGAAAGATGGGATTTCTTTGTATAGGTTTTGTCCAATCACATGTGGGGATGGACTGTAATAAAATATATGGGAGCATTTTAACTGTTGCAAAAATGTATATAATGTGTCAATTTATGTGGCTCGGGGAGACCTGGGTTAGTTTGAATCTGCAGTATCATCTAGCTCCTCCCTGGACGATTGCACAATAAACTTGCTTTGCATATAAAAATGCACTTTGCGTTAAGGTGATTGGGGATCACTCATACATTTGGTGAGCCAGGTAGGAGATCAGGCTTTCGGAGACGTTGGAGGTCTCCTTGCCGGACAACTCAGCTCCTGTTGTCCGGAAAAGATGGTACTGTAGCAGAGAAGACTGTACTAGTGATGAAGAGAGCGTGAGCAGCAGTGCTATAGTGAAAAGCATTGTGCTCCTTAAATTCTCGAGTGAAGGAGGTATCTCAGAGATATTGGCTGGTGTGTGTGTTTTATATAAGATGCCATCTTCTGTGTAAGAGTGAGGAGTATAATTAAAAGGAATAGCTAAGTGAGGTAATTGTGGTGTAAGCGTGTATGGTGAGTGACTGCACGGAATGACTAAGAAACTAGGAAGGGGTCAAAAGTGGGATTCCTTGGGTGGAAATTGTTTTTGTGTGGCAGTTTCAATTCAGTGCTATTTTTTGTAAAATCGGCTTTGGGTAAATTGCAGTGGAGCATGGAGACTCCATCAAATCATTTTGCCAGGTACTTCCTGGTGTACATGTTAAAGTACCATCGGAAAAGGTTGCAGGAAACCAGGGGTAGAAGGCTCCATTCTTGGCCTATAGAGGGGACTTGTGTTTCAGAGGTTTTGGAGAACCTACAAGGCACAAGGGCTCAAAACTAAAGAAGTGGTTACATTTCCTAGAGTTATGGAGGATGTATGAAAAATGCAGGAAGGCCCATAGTGTTCGAATCGTGGAGGAAGGGCCGAAAATGTCTTCTGCACCACCCTCATGTGGGTGCTATCCTTTATTGCCCACAGAGGGGTATACAGACCCTGAGGTTGAACCTCCAATTTCCCCAGCAGTCACTCCAGTTGTTGCTAGATGGTCACAGGTAATGCATTAATCGCTTAATGAGGAAAGTGGAAAGGTAACTCCTTCAATGGTTATGGCTGTAGAAAGGTTGAGAATGGAAAGGGAATAACTCCCCTGACTAGGTTAGCAGACAGATTAATGGTGGAAGAATGAGAGAAAGTGAGGCCAGCATCTAAAAGAGCAGATGAAAAATTGCGAATAAGGGAGAAGAAGGAGGTTAGGTCTTTTCCTGCAAGAATAGAGGATAGGTTGGGAAGAATCGTAGAGACACAAGATGTGGGAAAAGATGGAAGAAGTGCTGAGGCTAGCAGAGGAAGAAGTAATACTGTTAAGGTGGAAGAGAAATTAAGCGCGGGAAGAAATGAGTAGACAGGCAAGTGTTGTGTTGTAGAAGAAGGAAGGTGGAGGCATGGTTACATCGTTATCAAGGAGGTCAATGTGGACATGGAAAACTGCAACAGTTACAAGGTTTGAGCAAGGAGGATGGTAGCCGGCACCTTATGGTAGTGCCCAGTATGCTTCTGTGCGGGTAGAAGTGTTAGTGTCAGTCTAGAAAAATTGATACTTCTCATATTTGACGGCAAACGTATTTTGGTGGCCGTGGGACAACCGTCTCATGCACGATATGACAGACATATAGGTTTCCAAGTTTGCCAATGAACGACCATTTTGATGTAACAAGGATCGCCATTTTGTTTTCTAACCATTGCTCATTGCTTTCTGTTCTTATTGCTTTGCAGCACATTTTCTGCTTACACTGCTCGACTGTAAAACATTGTTGTCTGCACGTGAAAGGACAAGGCCGCAGGGCCGCGAGGATAACAAAAGTTCGTTGAAACACAACGTAGGCAGCGCCAGGAAAGAATGCCCGGCTCCCTCCCAAATGTAGCCTTGAAGCAGAGCTGCAGGGCATTTAATCATTTCGCAGCTGCCAGCCAGTCTCGTTATATGGTAGAATATGTTAGAATAAAGCAGCTAAAGGCTTGAATTATGCTCTTCTTACAGCCCCCCTTTACTGAGCCCTGTAGAGCGTGTCGGCTCCCAGGACACGAATAGCACCTCATAGATAGCAAGGTCTGGAATGCGACTCTTCCCCCGTATGTAGCTCGCTTCCAAGAACAGAAGCACTGTGTTCTGTTCAACAACTGAAAGATGCCTCCGCACTTGCAAGTTGCATATTGTTACTAGAATAGATATTTGAAGGTGTCATAATTGTCGAAAGTGTCCATCATCACACCGAGTTCAAGAAACCCAATAAAGGGGGGTGTTAAACATGTCATAGCTGATTCTATGATATGCATTTTGTATATAAGTAACTGATGTACGTAATTCACTCTCTTGAATATAGAGGTCTAGAGATACACGTCGCGGGACGTGAGACCGAGTTGGCCAACTGAGACTATTTGCTTTGCAATAAACCCTAGCTTTGGGAATACAACCTCGTGTCTGGCATATCTATCGTGTGTGGTGACTCACCTTGTTTCCATAGACGTAAGGGACCCCTGGGGGGGGTCCCCCCTGTGATAACAGGAATAGGAGATAAAGATGAATGGGGATCAGATCTCGAGCAAGGAGAGCAGGGTGTAGTCGCTGTACCTACCGCTCTAGGAGCAGTGGCAGTGAATATACCATGGATTCTTAGGATGTGCCAGGGTACTCTCATGGCTGTAGCAAATATCAGGGGAGAGATGGGGGAAGCTGCAGTAAGAGTGGGTATATCACAGTTTCTATTACCCCAGAAGGGTCAGGGAAGGGTGTATTATTACTAGAATAATTTGATGAAGATACTCCCTTCACTCACTGCAGGGGCGGGCAAGTGGATTTATGCATTTGCGAAACATGCCACCGGTGTCATGTTGACGATAGGCGATATGAAAAGCCTATTCATGGCTCGGATGGGGGAGTGATCAGATGAGCTTTGGAGAAGAGGTCGGTATCCAGGGGTTCAGTTGGATACAAATACCCATGATGGAGCAACCTTTAATAATTACAGGACACTTGTATGGGAGGCCCTGTGGATTATGTATCCAGATACGCTGGATATCAATTTTATTTGAACAAAAACAATTAAATTGGATGATGATCCTGCCATATATGTCCAGTTAATTTATAGAGATCTGGAGGGCAGAGATGGGAGAAGCATGGGAGAACAGCATGTCAATGTTTTACCACATGCTAAAGAAGGAAGTTCAGCACAATTTAGATAAGGTGGTAGGGATGGGAGCCTAGAGTTGGCCAGAAATTCAAGCACACATTGTGCATTTTTATTAAAGGACACAAGAAAAAGAAAAGTAGGGTATAGAATAGGCACAGAATGCAGAGACTATGCTATTTCAGAATAAAATGGGCAAAGATCTGTTTAGAAGGAGCAATACTTACTAACTCTCTGGAGGGACAGCTGGGGCAATTGGGACAAAAGGGACATGGTGAATCGGGTATGAGACAGGGGTGGATGGATGGGTATACTCCCAGTCAGAGGCAAATCAGAGGATTTCTGAGGGGTAGGGGAGGATTTCCACTAGGAAGAGGGTCATTTGGCTGATTCGGAGGAATGGGTACCTGGTTTCATGGGCTAATAAAAAATAATTATGGAGGCTTCTATGGGATTCAGTGTTGGCCATGTGGAAGGTTGGGACACATGTCATGGAATTGTCGAGACAGGTCACAGTATTTTAATATGGGAGCTCAGCAGATACAATCCCCAACCCTGCCATACACCCCAGGCAATCACAGCAGTCATGAGTTGAACAGAACCCAGCAACTGGGGCTGCACAGACCTATGGGATCCCACCAACCATGCCAACAAAGGCACTGGCTGAAACACATGTATGGGGTTGCTGTTGGTACTCTTGTTCAGAAGGGAATTGCCATAGCATTTCAGTGCTTTTACTGCCCATATGGGCGGGACAAAGACTGATATGCAAATGGATATTTTCCATCTGTGAAAGGTACAGTGAGCTGAAATGTGGCTGCAAACTCTTGAGTGGGTACCTTCCCAAATAACAGGTCAATGGGCCCTGTTCATTCTCACACAGGGGCACCTATGGACTATGTTTTGATTGATTAAGGGACTTAGGTTTAGTCTCCCTAAGTTTCCTAGGGTCATCCAGATGTGGACCCCTTGTTCACTGTGCTCAGAGAGGCACAGCTCCACCTCACTGATGAGGCCCAACAAGGCTGAAACATGTGTATGGGGTTGCTGTTGGTACTCTTGTTCAGAAGGGAATTGCCATAGCATTTCAGTGGTAGATTGCCCATATGGGCAGGACAAAGATTGATATGCAAATGGATATTTCCCATCTGTGACATGTACAGTGAGTTAAAGTGTAGCTGCGGACTCTCGAGTGGGTACCTTCCCAAAGAACAGTTCAATGAGCCTATGAACTATTTTTTATCAAATAAAATTGAAACCTGGTACAATTTTACCACAGGTTAAACAGTAACCCATGCCTAGGGAGGCAGACAAAGGTATTTATGAGACCATTATGGCAAAGCAAGGCATAATGTAACCTTCTGTGTCCCCATGTAACACGGCCATCTACCCAGTGAAGAAAGCAAAGGGGTCCAGTTGGACGATGGTCCAGGATTTGCGACCACTTCTATAATATTGTTTAGTCTGAATTTCCAGTGGTACTAAATCCTGCTAACATTCTCTGTAACATCCTTACTGGGTCGACCAACTTCACATTATTGATTTTAGAAATTCATTATTCTTGGTACCTTTAGACCTGATTCTCAATACCTCACAGTGTTTACGTATCGTGGTCAGAGATTTGAGCACACAACGTTGCCCCGGGGGTACCCAGGGGTACTATGAATCTCTGAGTGTCTTTAGCAGGATGACAAATGGATATGGGGAATTTACATATATCCACTGTAGTAATTCAGTGCATGGATGATTTGCTCATTTGTAGCACTTCAGAGGAGAATTTTCGAGGAGATTGAATAACCCTCCTCACCCTGCTTGAGTAGAAGCGGTACAAAATGGACACAGAAAAATTGCACTACTGCCAGACAGAGGTAGTTTATTTGGGGCAAGTGATATCACCAGCAGGAAGGAAGGTGATGCCAGAGATAACCACGCAGTTCAGAACACGCCCCAGCCAGTCATGGTGAAACAAATGTAGCAGTTTTTGGGGCTCTGTGACTATTGTATATCATAGATCTTTGACTACTCTAGTTATGTGATGCCCTTACTGCAGGGGCTTAAGGAAATGCAGAAGCTGAAGGGTCCAATAGAATGGACTGAAGAAATGGTAACTTGCTTTTGGGAACTCAAGATGGCGATAAGTAATGGTCTGGTCTTGGCGACCATGAATTACAAGAAACCATTTTATTTGTTTTCTTATTGGAAAGGGCAGCAGTCCTGACCCAGCAAACATTGCTAGGCCATAAACATTTTGCTTACTATGGCAGACTATAGCAGTCTCCTAGACCCAGGCATGCAGGCAGAGTTCCCCTGTGAGCAAGCTTTAGCAGCAGCAGCCTTTACAATTCAAAAGTCTTTGACCATTACCATGGATTGCCTTTGACAATGTACGTGGAGCATGCGGTCTTCGCAATCTTAGAGAATTACAATTCGACGTTGGCGACCCGAAGAGTTTCGGGATATGAGGAAATTCTGTCAAATGCCGCGATACCCACCATGCGGTGTCACCTAGTCAATCCAGCGACATTTGTAGCTGAGCCAGCGGAACTTTATGATATTGTTCATGATTGTGCCACTTATGAGGAAGACGAGGAATAATAATGAATGTTAAAAATTATGCCTCGGGGGGAGGTGAGGTACTTTGCGTTGATGAGTCTTCAATAATTAATCTGAACACTGGTGAAAGGCATAAGGGTGCAGCTGCTGTGGGCTTCATGGATGTGGAATACCAGGTCAGACTAAAGAGACGGTTGTCTTTGTCTTACTCCGTCTTACTCGAGCAAGCAGCTGAACTAGTGGCACTTATAGAGGCACTAGAAATTAGTAAGGGGGAGGCAGTCACTATTTACTCTGACTATTCATATGTCATGTCACATCCACTGTGCATTTGGAGTTATCAGGTGGCAGAAAAGAGAGTTTAGGAAATATGACATGACCCCTGTCCAGCATGGTGTGCTGCTATCCAGACTAATCAAAGCGTTAAGCTTGTCTGCAGAGACAGTCATAGTTAAATGCGCTGTGCATACTAACCGCACCAATTCAAAAGCCAGCTGGAATGATGCTGCAGACAAGGCAGTGAAGGAAGCAGCATAATTACCATTTACAGATTCCTAGAAAATGGAATCCATGTCCCAGCAGGTACAGTTGCCAGCCCCATACACTGCAGTCCTGGTGCTTCAAATCTTGGAGATGCAAGGAAAAGCTCCTAGAGAAGAACAGTAGCTTTGGAAAAAGAGAGGGTGTGTCATCTCACCCACAGATTTGCTGTGGTGACAGGAGCTGATGGGGAAGGTAGTAATGCCAAAAGAACTGTTTCTTATAGCTCTAGAGCAACTACGTTACACATTGCACACTTCTCAGTGACAAATTGCAGCAGAGCTCCAGAAAGAATTGTTCATTCCGTACCACCAGGAACAGATAAGTAGATTCATAGGAAAGTGGGTAGTTTGCAAGGAATTCAATCCCAGAAACACCTTGGGGTCAGTAAGTGTAGTCTAGCCTAGGGACTCTGGGCCATTCGGGGACCATTCAGGGAACTCCGTATAGTCTTTGTAAACATGATTACGAGGTGTAACAATGATCTGTACCTCATTATAATTGTTTGTCCATTCTGTTGGTGACTTGTGGTTGGCCCTGCATACCTCCTGATGCTAAGTCTGCAGCAAGAGTTCTGGTGAGGGAGGTGTTTCCATGGTGGATAATTTACAAGGTCTTAAAATCTGACAATGGAACCACTTTCTTAATGCCCTGTTCACTGAAATGACTTTGCATTTGGGAATCAAGCACAGGTTGTGCTCAGCATACCACACACAGGCCAATGGAGTAATTGAAAGACTTAACGGGGTCCTTAAGGCCCGGTTGGCCAAAATGAAATGATTTAAGAAAGTCATGGTATCACTATCTGCCCCTACTTTTTTATTTGAGAAATCAGCCAGGAAAAGAACACCACGTGAGCCCCAATGAGGTTGTGATGGGCAGAGGTTACTCACACATCTCTCACCTGCATGCACTATATCAGATGCTTACAAGAGCACAGAGGTACTAGGAGAGGAGTTTAGAGAGTACCTTAGGGCTTTAACCAAAAGTGTCAAGATTATATCTTTCTAGGTTGTGTCTTCTCACCAACAGACTACAGGACAGAGCAGCAGGAAAACCGACAATCAGCACAAGCAGCAACTGCTCCTGGGAGAACAGGTTTTCATCTGAACCTTTGTACGCCATTGGAATGAACATGGGCCGCACTGAGTTATTTCTGCGACTCCGACTGCTGTGAAGGTTAAGGGCAATAAGAGATGGATCCATGTCACCAATATGTAAAGGGATGCCAGTACCCCTCCACTGGCAGAGGAGCAGGATCAAAGTTAAGTATGACCTAAGGATCCATAGCTCATTCCAGTGGAAAATGGATGGTGCAAACCGAAATCTCGTACTTGAATCTCTTTGTTTCGAAAAGGAAGAAAATATTCACATTTATAATGTATGTTAAAATGAGTGTTCATATGGTTTTTGTGGTTCTTTTGTCATCATGTTAGAAGATTGCAACAAGTGTAAATGATAAAGGTTTAAATGTATCTATTTTTATAGACTCTGAGGATGTTTTGTCAAGATTAAAATGAAGTATTGATGTTGATTTTTTGGATAATAGAGATGACGAAATACATCCAACAATAAATGCACATGGTTTTGTATGAGACAATGCATGGTATAGCCAGATGAGGAAGGATAGGAGAGAGCGATCCGGAGGATTCAGCTACACTCTTCTGGTGTCCCTAGGGTGTTTATCCCAAATGAAGTAGAGGTAGAAGACATACTATGTCTAGTGCATCTAGCATTGTGCAGGGTGCCATGGTAGTTTAAAGGGCAATCAGTTACAGCATCTGTTTTGCCTATCAATGAAGAATGTTCAGTTACAGATCTTAAAGAGCAGAACAAAATTCGGTGTACACAAAGAGACCAATTGAGTTTAGAAGGGGCTATTTTTATAAAGAATTAATGGGAGCAAGGGGTGAAGAGTTGCAGAGCTGGAGGAATGAGAGGATTTTCACATGTCTACAGACTGCAAAAGGGGAACTCTGCCCCGCTCTTACAGTAAAGTCATGTGCCCCTCAATTAATACCACTAATTACAAAATACCTTAATGCTTCTTTCAGAGAACAATATGTTCTGTATTAAAAAGGTGTGGGGTTCCCCCTGATTAAAAAGCATTCTCTGGATCCTAAGCCAGGTTACTGGCCATTTACAGATGTTCCATATCTCTTGAAAATCCTCAATAAAGTGGCCCACATACAAATCGAGGAGTTCCTTTCTAAGCACAAAATCCTGGGAGAGAAACAATCAGGTTTTAGGTATGCACACAGCACAGAATCGACTGTTAGATTTAAAAACGAACATCTTAAAATTTATTGAGAAGGGTAATACGGCCTTGTCTGTACTGTTGAACATGTCAACAGCGTTTGACTTAGTGGACCATGTCATACTTGTGGTCAGACTACTGCTCTTGGCTTCCTTTTCACCATCAGTGACCGAATGGCTAAAACCATTTCTCTCGGATTGAAAGGCAATGGTCTTCTTCAAACAAGCAGTGGTTGAAGAGCTCCCAGTTACTTGTGGGCTCCCACAGGGATCATGTCTGTCACACACACTATTTAACATCTTCATGTTACCCATGTTTGAAGAACTAGATGTGCAGGGAATTGTGCACGCCGATTATGCAGACGATATGCAATGCCAGATACCCCTGACTGGGAACCATGCCACTGACTCACTTACTGTTAATGCTATTAATGGATGGTTTCAAACCTGGATGCTCATTAACATCCTCGCCCTTAAAGACTGAGCTTATGGTTATGGGTAACACTGCATAACTCTGGATGTTAGGCCCAGAATATCAGAGCTCTGACATTGCTGGCTGTACCATCACTACCCAAAGTCAAGACTTTGGGAGTACTATTTAATCAAGAGCTAAATATGAAGGCCCAAGTGAGCAGCCTTGTTTCTGGAATTTCTTATCACCTTAAATTGCTTGCCCAGCTAAAACCATTTTTAAATTCCACTAACTGTGCTACTATTTCAAGAGCCATAAGATTTTTAAAACTTGATTATTGCTCTAGTTTTTTGATGGGTATTGCTAAAGGAGAAATAGCTTGGCTATGGGTGATCCAGAATAATGCTATGAGTATTGGTGAGATCAGATCACTTATCTGCTGCTCACATTGCTCTCCACAGGCTCCCGATCAGTATCAGAATATCTTTTAGAGTTCCATGTATTACGCACAATTGCTTGTATAGCAAGAGCCCAAAGAACTTGTTGAGTAGTATCGCATGGTTACCCGCTCGCAAAGTCTTAAGATCTAATAACGCCTGTCTTCTAGACACACCACAGGCTAGACATTTTGATTGTAGCTCACTGGTCTTTCCCTAACAGAGCCCCACACATTTGGAATGCATTGCCTCCTGACCCAAGAGCCTGCTCCTTACTGACTGCCTTCAACAACAACTACAAACTTTGCTGTTCAATTATACTACCCTTCCTCTGCTTTTTCCCCCCTGACCTATGCGTCCAGTGTTGATTTTCACATTTCTGTTCCATTTTTCATATGTAACTGTCTAGGCGGCCCTATGCCCAGGGCTCTTGTTTTGCACCATATAAATAAAATAAACAAAAAAGAAGGGGTGGCATGTATAAACCAAGAATGTAGAAATGTGTGGCAAAGTTATTTGCAGCATCTGACGTGACTCAAGGAGCCAGAAAAACCTGTTAAAATACAGGCACCCATTTTTCTCTGTGTTTTAAGGGCGATGGCGCAGTGCCTGTTGGCACACATGTGAACTGCAGCCACACGCTTTGTATCGTTGATCTGGCTGGAGGTACAGCTGGCCATTTGGATGGTTTTTGGACATGTGGGTCTTATGCCTATATGAAGTTGCCTCCAGCCTGGCAATGTGTGTGCAGTTTCACAACACTCCTCATGCCAATCCTCATAATCCCTGTGGTGCACTTGCTCCTGGCCCGTCCAGTGCCCACAGTCACATCTGTGTGCCCTTTATCCAGTGTAGTTTATTGTGAATGGTATATGCTACTTTAGTGCTACATTTTGTGTTAACTAATACATATTAGATATGCACGTGCGTAGAAAGATAAAATGCCAAAACTGACAAAATAAGTATAAAACATGATCCAGATTTGATGTACTATGAAGTAATTAGAAACTGAGTGACAGGGAGTTTTGTAATGCGCATGGGAAGAAGGGGCCTGTCCTGAAGAAGCCACTGTAATGGAGAGATAATATTTATTAAATATGCATGCACAATGAGAAACATACAAAGCAAATGTATAGATCTGTATGTAGTGAACTTTTACGAATTCATTTAGACTCTGCAGCTAGCAGTTTGTGCTGTGAATTTCAGGTGGCTGGGAAAATCTAGTTCTGCAGGTTCAAGGGATGGGGAGGAACAATGATTAATCAAGCATATGATCAGCTGTTGAACAGGACATATTGCTTATGGCTCAGCAGTTCCATAGGAGGCAGATATAATCTCTTTAAGTGCATTGACGTTTCACAGAGAGACCTCGCCATTTGTTCTGACCAGCAATAAATATGGGGTGAAGTAATGATCAAGACTAAAATAATTGATACCAAGGAGTTTCAGTTGTAGTCTCAGATGTGCCATGCGTGTTCAAATGGTAGTCATTTAGATTAGAATGTTTAGGGACACCAGTAAAACTGAGGTGGATGAGATGACTATAAATAGTTCAAAGGAAACTTGTTTTTTTCTGCTTTCCTCAAGTCACGTGAATTTATTCATTCAAACCATGTACAATTATGTTAGGGTTAAAAGCTGTCAGGTCAGTTGTGTGGGATATTTTTACCCATGCCAATAGGCCCCACTGCCTCACTTCACCAATGAGGAAAGAAACGGACAAAAATGGATGTGCTAACCACTGTATGTGAAAAAAGCTGCAAAACTGCGTTTGGGTCACAACCACAAAAGGCTGCACACCCTGCCGCACACAGTCAAAGTTGGGGTAAAGACAGAAATCTCACTGCAGGAGCATACCAGTGGGTGCTGTCACATTCCAACATGGAGCAAGGCAGCAGAATTGTCCCGAAAATCAAACATGCCTTTTAAAAAGGTAGCTTTGCAACCTTCAAAGTTCTGTTTTTGGTACCAGATCCATTTATTTTCCAAGTGAATCCAAAAGAATTCCAGATCATCCAGTGTGGCCAGAGAAGCCGGGCCTCATTGACTGACAGCAGCTAAGAAATGTATCTTATGAAAAAACAGCTCAATAACATTTGGTTCCATTTCTATGGGAGAAATGCGGCTAAAAATGGCAACATGTAACAATTTAAGCTGTACAGAGAGAAACTACAAACAAAAGGCTGGATACGTATTTCCAAACTGGAAAACAAATCCCAGCACTGAAGGAAAAACTGACGTAAAAGACTCAGTTTAAATGTGCTTTTTCCCTGAAGAAAGTGCAAAATCGCCTGTTAAAAAGTATGTTTTTGTGGAAAGGCTTCATTCTTTAAATGTCAAAATCCCCTATAAACTGTGTTCATTTTCTCTGTTTTAATGAAGATGTAGGTAACTTCAAGTTAAAACACAGTCTTGAGTAATTACAATTCTGCCTGACAGTTCTCAGCCTGGGAAAGATGACACTTCAGGTTGACACTCTACTGCTAGCAGGAAGGCTTAATTGATGCTGTAGGTTCTCGCATATTTACAACAAAAAAAGAACTCATTAGACATTTGTCTGTGGCCCAGCCATTTGTCTGTGGCCCAGCCCTGCCTGACAATGGCAGGCTGCATACTTATCCACACAGGGGAGGCTCGGGGAGGGTCTGGGAACTTCCTCCCTCTTAAGGGCAGAGAACCCCACCTGGATCAAAGGAAGTTGACAGTTGAATTAAAGTTAAAAAAAAACGGCCCAGAACATTTGGGGTTTAAAAGCCTATTTGCAATAAAGCTTTAAAGACTTTTAACTTTGCCACAAGAAGGAGGATACATCTAAAAGTTGGTAGTTGTAAATCTATTTGTATGCCCTTTCTTTGAAGACGTGAATGAACCCTGTACTGTATAAGGAACCGAAGATACACCAAAACACTGATTGTGCCAAAACTAATGCTGCAAGTTTAATATTGTATACCCATGCTCTGGTGATGATTGCCCAGATATGTACTGAATTAGGAATTGTTAGGCCAAACCGTTATAATTAAAATTGACAAAATTCCACAGAACGACAAAGCCAGCTCTCACTGAGATGGGAATTGAATATAAAGATAACCCATCACATATGTAATGTATGTGTCTGATGTTATTAAGGGCATAATTATAGAAAATGTGTATTTGTGGAAAAGTTACGTTTTGGTCCAAATCACTGTGGGAGTTCCTAAGTCACATCATAAAATATGACAGCTCTTTCTGGCTTCCAACCAGAAAAAGGCAAGTGCCTCTGACCTATCACAGCCGAGTGTGTGTGAACTGTAATTCTGCCCCTACCATAAACTTTATTGATGTCACTTGGCATGATAAATATAGGGACTTCACCACACACAAACACACATTGATTCCTGACTACATTCTGATTTCCGCGCAGCGTTTTATTCCTGACTACTTCATCCTGTTCCAGAATACTTCGTCTTGTCCTGATTCCAGGCTATTTTGTAAAACCCAAGGCCCAACAGTTGCTGAACTCTTCTTCAGCTAGGCCCAAACCTTGAACCATCCCAAACTTCAGGAAAGAATAATTCTGATCCAGTCTGGCTTGCTACCATTCATGCTTGCCTGCTAAAACCTCGCAATCCCGCTAATCTACTGTGTTCAGTGACCAGAAGGGCCAATCCAATCCACATCCAGTCTGAGGTTCCAGTCCAATTGACCAGAACCGCCCAGCTGACCATCCTGCCAGAGGTGCTCTGCAGCCGGGAGACCCGATCCGGATGACCAGAACCCTGACGGTCCAATCTTAATTTACAGTAGACTGTAAGTATCAACAGGAATCATAGTAACCCATAGTATATTTGCCTTGTCCTATCCCAATCTTAACCCATCCTCTCTTTAACTTAAGAACTTGTAATAGTGCCATACCAGTCTGAAACCTTGCTTTGATTTCTTGTGCTAGTGATCATGTCTTGAAAATCCTTTTGTCTTGTGAAAATCCCAAACCCTTAAAAATCCTCCCACAGGTAATGCGACTGAGTCCTCCAAGGCGGACATGGTGGTGCTGGGGTTGGTTTCCGCGGACCAATCTGGGCTTACTGTGTTTCAAACTGGTAACCAGCCTGAATACCCTAGTTTAGAGCATAATTGTCATTGTAACAACTGATTTCTGTTTTCATTTTCGCGTCTTTATTTCCAAAAACACCTCTCATTCAAACTTGCATAACTTCTTCAATTTTATAGATAGAAACGTAATTCCAACTCTCACCTTAAACCTAAGACCGTTAGCAACATCCATAACTAAAAACTGCATTGCAAAACAGTATATTTCACCCGTTTTAATTAAAAATTGCATAGCAGAAATTAGGCACGAATTTGCATTTTGCAAAAGTTTCAGACATGTCTTTTTCTCATTCAAAGTATTTCCACACTCCCATTCTGATTTAAAGTGTGTTCTGTTGCTCATCTTGTAGCTGATGTTTGTTAGAACCTGTTTAGTGTTGCTCCCATAGGAATTCGTATCAATTTAAAGCATTTTGCAAATTTTCCATTGTTTTTCCAAGCCATTTTCAACTGTCATTTTAAAAGTGTAAACGTTCCAAAAACGTTTTCTCTCTTGTTTGAGGAGAGAAGACGATATTCAAACACTGTATTTTGTTGTTCATTCCTGAATACCTGCTGCTTTCTTACATCTCTGTAGAATTGCTCATTTGTGCATTAATAAATTTGCAGGGGGAAACATTTGCCTAAGCGCTATATTTTCACAAGCCAAAACTGTTCTTTTCCCTGTGTTATATCTTCTGTATTGCTACAAGTGAATTCAATTATTAAATTGCCTTACTTATTTCTGATTTTTATTGTCACTACATTGGTGATTACTGCCCCATATGGCCATGTAGTTATGGTTAAGTTGCTGTTTCCATAGGAAGAGCACTTTTTGGGTGGCTTATAACTTCGCTCTCCCTGGACGGATCCTCACCAAACTTTGCAAAAAAAGTAGTTGGGTCACTCTGAATTATTTTGCAAAGTTTGGTGAGGATTCGTCCAGGGGGGGAAAAGTTATAGGGGGGTCCCAAAACATTTTTTTTTCCCATAGCGTGCTTTTGTAAATTTGGTGTAAATCTGTCCAGTAGTTCTTTTTAAAATGGCCAAAATGTAAGGCAAAAAAATTAGTGATATCTGTGTTCACTTTGCGGACGGACTTCCCTGTTCGCTCCGCGGACAGCACCCCGATTGGCCCATGGCCTTGCGTCATGTCCGCGGACATGCAACGTGTTCGCTGATTGGACGGCGAGGGGCGTGGAGCGCGTCAGATTTTCTGTGGCGCCCGCCATCTTGTATTCGCAGTCGACCGCGTACAGCGCAGTGAAACGTGGATAAAAAATTGGATTTAGTGCTGTGTGTTGGTGTGTAAGAGTGTTTGGGGAGGGTGGGGGAGTATGAGATAGGTTCAATGTTTTGTTTTTTTATGTGCTAGACGTTTTTGTTGCATTCAATTTGTCCGCGGAGAACACGGCTGTTCTAACATTTTGTAAATAAACTAAATGGTGGGGTGTTTAGAGGACGGAGTATGTGTCATTTCTGTTCGCAAGGAAGGTAAAAATGAGCTATGAACACTCGCGGTGTACTTAATTATTCGTAAATACACAAACTGGGGGTGTCCTCAGGACACTGTCCGTATTGTAATCTGTCTAGTTGAATGTGTTCTAAGAACACTCGCAGTGTCCCGAAATGGATGCAATTACACAAAATGGGGGTGTTCTGAGAACGTTGTTTGTATTGTTCGTTGTCAGGGTGAAAGTGTTTTAAGACCACTCCTTTTGTCCGCTAATAGTACAATTTCCTAGGGGCGTCAACCGACTTTTTGTCCACTAAAGAAACGATAAATCCGGCTGGTGTGCGCCGACATTATGTGATAATCCTATGACTGGCGCTATTGACCTGGCTGACTTGCTTTTGCCACACTAAATCATATCTCCCTCCCCTAAGCCTGATATTATCAAAGCATTCATATTCCCCGCCTCTCTCTGTGACGTTAAAGGGTGCGTAATCAAAAGCACCCAGTCGTCTCCAGTACTACGCGACTTTACACAGAACCCGGAAGACAACACACATTATGTCACAACACAGCGCGCCACAATTCGGAATATGAAACTGTGATTTAAAAGCAAACAGCAAGATTGTAAATGTTGTAAAGTACATTTATTTGACATCAAATGTTTAGAGAATATTCAGCAATTTGCATTTGTCTTTGTTGTCGATCCGCGAAAGTTCATGTTGAGGCACGCGATGTTCCTTTGCGGTACAGAGGGTGTTAGATCAGCTTACAACTCAGTGCGCCACAATTCGGAATATGAAACTGTGCTTTAAAAGTAAACAGCAGGATTGTACATTTGGTAAAGTACACTTATTTCACATGAAATGTTAAGTGAATATTCAGCGATTTGCTATTGTCTCTGCTGTCGATCAGCAAAAGTTTATTTGGAGCCACGCGTTGTTCCTTTGCGGTAGATAGGCTGTTGGTTTATGATAAAAGCAGTAAATGGTCGCTCTGATAATCGGAAGGTTGCTCCAACAATGAGCCATTAGACCACCCTATTGGTTGGTATGTTGTTTGTAGCCGCTAGTACTGCGTAAGGGCATATTGGTCCTTGGCGTTTGTCCCATAAAATGGTGAGGGTCATGAAGTTGCATATTTGGACCTGCACCTGGCAGTTGAAGACCCCATCCGCTGGAGTCTGTAAATCGTGACATAGGCAAAATGGAGCCACATACCTGTTTTAAAAAACATAAATTAGTCTCACCAGCCGATCTTCATTAAAAATCATCATTTTATTTATTAGGGCGTGAAACTATTTGCTATCGAAGATAGTGCAACAGAGTATGTTAATAATAAAATAATAATATTTTCCCATTCATATAGCGCTAAGAACCGTGAGGTATCTAAGCGGTGATTATTATTAACCACGGTGTGTGGTGCTCATTTATCGACCACGGAATGATGAAAGGCTGAGTTTGGCCTTGCCGCGATTCAAACTTGCGTTAGCAAGCTGCGCACGGATGTCAAAGCGAGCGCTGTACTCGCTGTGCCACTTGACAGGCTACAGTGAAGTGGCACAGCGAGTAGAGCGCTTGACCGCCTATAGACCGGTTAAATTATTTCTATTAACCCACCATGTGTCGTCTGCCTTTTTCAGAGCCTTCTAAACGACAGGGGATCAATTCGGCGGTGATAGTGCACGGTAGAAAACATTATGCCACTTTCAACAAACAAGTTCAACTTGAGCGACCTTTAATGCTACGCTATTGTAATTATATTTGGTGTAAAGTAATCTAAAGGGTTACTTAGAGTACAATTGCAATTTCCATTGTCTACGAGTGGTGGAGTCCCAAAATACGACTCCGCGTGTGCCAACGATCTTTCGCATAGTGATATAATATATAAAAGTGGTTTCATTTCAGAAATTGCATCTTTATCTTCTCTTACGTTTTAGCAACACTCCTTCAAGAGAAGTCTTTCATCACGATCTCTGTCTGTCAAGGTCAAAACACAATACAACCTTATAGTCCGCTTCGTGAGCCTCTCCGGGGCCCGAGAAAAAAATGGAAGCAGCTGACCTTCACTGTGAACGAGCATAAATTCTTACTTTGCAACATTCTGTGTAAAGCCATATGTAGAAGTTGTGGAAGCAGCTGACCTTCACTGTGAACGAGCATAAATTCTTACTTTGCAACATTCTGTGTAAAGCCATCTGTAGAAGTTGGTTTTTGCACGCCATGTTTGTATATTGTTTGCGTGACATTAAAAAAAGTTTGTTTAAAGGACGTTATGGTTCTAAGTACAGCCGAAAGACCCCTGAAAATCGCAAGTTATGGTAAGCTTTGAAAAATAACTGGCGCCACCACCGTGCACTGCTAAGACTAACACCCAGGACATCAAAGATGACATTGCAAATGTCATTGATGAAATAACTGATGACATCACGTGTGTATGTACTTTTCATGGAATTTGTGTACTAGGGATTTTTATTATAATGTTGCGAAAAAAGTGTCAAGGATATTGCAATAAATATCATACCGTTATTAGTGTTTTGAACGATGCATTGATATAATTAGCATTGTATTATGGGATTCTATCTAGTACACTGAGCTACTAATGGAGAAACATAGCATTGTGTGCAGAGTGCAAGATGAAAGTATAATATTTGTAATGTTAATATGTTGAATAATGAAATAATTGTCCTGAAATGTTCGAAAATTCACAAAATGGGGTTGTTCTGAGGACGTTATTCGTATTGTGTGATTGCTTAGCTGTATGCAATGAGGCAATGGCACAGAGAGTAAAGTGGACAGGGCGTGCTACATCCGGGTTTTTCCAGGAAATCCAACATGGAAAGAAGACTGTACGGATCAGCCAATCAGATGTCGAGGTTGTGGATTTGTGTTGAAAGAGACTGTGTGTGGTGAAGATGGCAGAAGTGGAGAAAGTCAGGGTGTTGGTGCTCGGAGATATGTTTGTGCATGGTTTACAGCAGTACGCTGAATGCAGGCATGTTGCAAAGAACTTTGATGTGAAAGGAGTGGAGGTGGTGTGGAGCAGTGTGCCTGATTGCAATGTACAGGGAATTGTACAAGTTTGTGAGGATATGGCCAAGATGAACAGTCCGCATGTGGTAGTTTTGCACTATGGTGCTTTCCATTTGGGCAACGTCAGTGCCCCTACTTTGTTGTCTGATTTGGAACGCTTGGTTCAAGCAGTAATGAAGATCCTTCCAAATGCAAAAGTATTTTTTTCTGGATTACTACCTAGGGCAATATGGGACAATAGTTCAGTTTTTTGTCCTCAGCAAAATATTGCTAGGTGTGTCATCAACCGAAGCATGTGTGCCTTCATGCTTAGAGCTGGTATGTTCTTCTGTAACAATGAGAATATTGATGCCAGTAATGCTGTTAATTTTAAAGAAGATGGCATTTCTTTATCTTTTACGGGAAATGCCTTTCTATTTTGGAATGTAAGGGTTGCTTTGGAGAAGGTTATGTGAAGATTTTAGGAGTAAAGTAAGAAAAAAAAACAAGAAAAAAAATACAAAATAACAGGTGTCTGTCAAGCATCTGTAAAAAAAAAAAAACGGCTCTTTTCAGAGCCAACTTCAAAGGGGAAATGGGGCACACTATTTAAATTCACATTCACCACGCTCAGATTTTCGATGTGTCCACGGACATGGCGGTAGTCCGCGGACATGAAAATCACTATGAGGGGGTTAGTATGTTCTATGTTACATCTATATGAAGTCAGGGATATTATGGTTAAGTTGTGCACTAAAAACCTATGAAATTCAGTGAAAAAACTTTGTTAAAGGGACGTTATGGTTAAGTTGCGCTACTAAAAACCTATGAAATTCAGTAAAAAAACTTTGTTAAAGGGACGTTATGGCTCAAAGTAAAACCGAAAAAACCCCTGAAATTCGGCAGTTATGGTAACATAAGCAACCATAACTCGCACCACCATGCACTGCTAACACTAACACCCAGGACATCAAAGATGACATCACAAATGTCATTGATGACAACACTGATGACATCACATGGCTGGCTCTCCCTTTTTATCCTTTACTGACATATCAAAGCCACATAGTTGTCTACAGTAACAGTCAGGAAGTAAAAATTGAAAAGGTACTATATTTGTAGACTTAGGGTCCAGTCACATCATATGAAACATATACATAGCGTAAGATACAGGCTTGAAAGAGAGCAATCCTTTCTGTGCATGAAGATAATATTTATGGTTATCAGCACTTTCTCATAGTTTTATTTTTATTACTCTACCTTCCCTCTATATGCTCATATTTGTATACATTATACTCACTCTCCATAGAGTGAATGAGAAAAGATTTTTGCTTGCGCCTACAGCCCAAACCGCTGGACGGATTTCCATCAAATTTGGACCAGGTGCAGCGGCTTGGTCCCGAAAGCGTGCTTTTGCAAATTTGGTGAAAATCCGTCCAGTAGTTTTTTTTAAAATGACCAAAAAGTAGGTAAAAAAAATTAGTGATATCTGTGTTCGGTTCGCGGACACACTTCCCTGTTCGCTCCGTGGACAGTGTCCTGATTGGCCAATCGTCTTGTGTGATGTTCGCGGACATGCAACGTGTTCGCTGATTGGACGGCGTGGAGCGTGAAGCGCGTCTGATTTTTCGGTTGCGCCCACCATCTTGGATTCACGGACGTCCCCGGACAGCGCGGTGAACTTTGTTCAAAGTGTGTATTTTGTAGAGTGTGTTGGTGTGTAGGAGTGTTTGGGGAGGGTGGGAGTGTATGAGATAGGATGAAAGTTGTGTTTTTTATGTGTTAGACGTTCTTTTTGTGTTCGATTTGTTTGCGGCCATCACGGGTGTTCTGAAATGTTCTAAATAAACTGACTAGGGGTTGTTCTAAGGAGTCAATATGTGTCCGTTTTGTTCGCAAGCAAAGTGAAACTGTTCTAAGAACACTCGCGGTGTCCGGGGAGTGTTCGTAGGGGGTGTCCTGAGGACGCTGTCCGTATTGTTCTCTGTCAAGTTGAATGTGTTCTAAGAACACACGCGGTGTCCTGAAATGTTTGCAAATAAACAAAATGGGGGTGTTCTGAAGACGCTTCTAAGAACACTCGCGGTGTCCGGGGAGTGTTCGTAGGGGGTGTCCTGAGGACGTTGTCCGAATTGTTCTCTGTCAAGATGAATGTGTCCTAAGAACACTCGCGGTGTCCTGAAATGTTCGCAAATAAAAAAAATGGGGGTGTTCTGAAGATGCTTCTAAGAACACTCGCGGTGTCCGGGGAGTGTTCGTAGGGGGTGTCCTGAGGACGCTGTCCGTATTGTTCTCTGTCAAGTTGAATGTGTCCTAAGAACACTCGCGGTGTCCTGAAATGTTCGCAAATAAACAAGATGGTGGTGTTCTGAAGACGCTTCTAAGAACACTCCCGGTGTCCTGGAATGTTCGTACGGGGTGTCCTTAGGATGCTGTCCGTATTGTTCGTTGTTAAGTTGAAAGTGTTCTAAGAACTATCGCGTTTTTCTGAAATGTTCGTAGGGGGTGTCCTGAAAACGGTGTCCGTATTGTTCGCTGGCAAGTTCAAAGTGTTCTAAGAACACTCACATTGTTCGCGGACATTAAAAGTTTCCCATAGATCATAGTTGAAATGTTTGACTCTATGGATGTGATATGCTGCGGTGGTTGTTGCCAGGGCATAGAGTCTTGGGTGCATGGCCATTTGGCCATGCACCCAAGACTCTATGCCCTGGCGCCCTGGCAACAACCACCGCAGCATATCACATTCATATTTGCTTATAACTTTGTGTGAAAAACAAATGTATAAGGAACAAAGGTATTAGATACTATGGATGTGATATGCTGCTATGGTTGTCCTTATTATTGTATACTTACTGTTTGGTCTAGTAATGGGAGTCCATGTTTTTCTTCTTCATTTCTGTGATAAAAGAAAATAGCATGTTACTATTAGTATTTTGTAATGACTTATTACGTTGTATAAGCAATATACTTTTATTTTTTTTCGACCCTCATATTTAGTAGAGTACAAATCAGAGTACTGTGCAATTTGCTCAGTTTCTGTATTTGTTGCTAAAATCATTGGTTCTGTGGGAGAAAAAGAAATCCATGTTGGATTAAAAAAAACCCTTTTTCTGTTATGCTAGTTTATTTGTTTATTTTTTTTGAGTGTTCACTTGTTGTTTCTGGCTAATGCTTTATACTTTGCTTTGTTGTATTTTTTTTGGAGCAGTAACAGATTCTTCATTTGTTCTGATATTATAAAATTTTGGAGCAGTTAGATACCAATTGGCGTATTCTAACTGTCTATTTTTTTAATATATTTTAGTGGTTTTGATTTATCTATTTGGATATTGTTAAATTTTGGGACAGTTAGATACCAATTGGCGTATTCTAACTGTGTATTTTTTGGCCTAATTAGTGGTATTCATTTATCTGATTAGTTGTTGTAGAATCTTTGAGCTGTTAGATAGCTTTTGGAGTATTCTAACAGTTTATATTATTTTAACACAAATTTATAATTTTGGGACAGTTAGATACCAATTTGGCGTATTCTAACTGTGTATTTTTTGGTCTAATTTATTGGTATTCATTTATCTGATTAGTTGTTGTAGAATCTATGAGCAGTTACATAGCTTTTGGAGTATTCTAACAGTTTATATTTTTTAACACACATTTATTTAAAGGTTTAAATACAGTTTATTTATCAAATTTTGGTTTTAAGAACATCAAATAAGCGTTTGTAAGATTTGCTGGTAATCTCTGCTTTAGAGTAATGGTACTATCATTACATTCAAACCATCCACATTTCTTTTTTATATATGCAGTGTAGTGCCCTGAATTGGTTGTGGCTCCTGCGTGGTAGATTATACCTATTGTTGTGAAGGTTTTCTTACCAAGTGATATTTGACCATGTGTGAATCCAGTAAGCTTGCAGTTGTTTTTGGTACCATCTGCATTGTAACGTAGAAGCATTAGTATTACGTATTTACTATGTGTTTGTATTACTAACGTGGAGCGATTATCTGAATTGCGGGTAGAGCATAATGTACCATGGTTTGCATTTTGTACAAGTTGCTGAAATGGAATGGATTCACAATTTGGTATTGATATATATATGAAGCGTTCATTGGGGATTTCTTCTTGTGTCACATTGTTGCAGAGAGTGCATGTATGTTTCCACATGTATGAAATCTGAAAGATTTAATTTATAGGTATGTTTTTATTTTCCAGTACTTGTAGTAAGTACATTAGAAATTCTTGTGGATCTTCCTGTGAGTTTATAGTGAATTTCACCATTCCAGCACAGTAGTCCAATTGTCGTCTTATTCCAAAAACACTATGGCCCTCATTACGACCCTGGCGGAAAGCGACTGACCGGAGCGCCACAGCGTAAATAGCGTTTCCGCCATTGCACGAAGGAGCAAAGTGCGGCCCATTCCGACCCATCGGGCACGAGCACCACGCCACGGCGGAAGTGCAAAGTCCGTGATGGCGGAAATGACCCCAAAACGGCCCACACCGCCGCCGTACGGCGCCCTAGGTGCAATACCGCCACCCCTCTTAGCGGTCACCGCAGTGTGCGCCTACCGGAAAGTACGGTGACCGGAAATATACGGAAACGGAAGTTAAAACATGGGCCCGGAACGGGAAACATCACGGCGTACACCTATAAAAACACTAAAACCACACAACCACTAAAATCACTACCCTGAAACACACCCCAACCCGTCACCCACCCTAGCGAAACCAAGAAAAATGGGAAAAGTAGCGAAGAAAGCGTGCGACCGCAAGCGGCAGGTCCACTTCTCCCGTGAGGAACTCACCGTGCTAACAGAGACCCTCCAGGAGAATGCTGCCGTCGTCTTCTCCACGCAAATGACCAGAACAGCACTTGCAAACAAGAAGACCATATGGGCTCTGGTGGCACAGCGGGTAAGTGCGGTGGGGACCGCACCCCGCACCCCACAGCAATGCCGCAAGCGATGGGACGACCTGCGGATACGCGTCCGCAGCATACTCTCTGCCAACCGCAACATTGCCACAGCCACCGGGGGAGGTCCTGAATCACCCATCAAGTTGACCCCCTGGGAAGAAATCTGTGCCTCCACCATCGGAATGGAGAGCATAGAGGGAGTCGGAGGGATGGAGAAAGGAGTGCAGACATCCGAAGATTCAGGTAGGTGGGCCAGATAAAACAATGCCAAATCCACACAGTCCATCCATGTGAAGTACCATGCGTCCACATAGTGCAACAGAAACACATGTCCAGGAGAACGTCCACACACATCGGCCTGATAGCGCACGTTAAAACCCACAATAAATACATAAATAATTAAAAACCCCTAATACACGCACTACACGTGCAGCAGGCACACCCTAACTGCAGGCTGCCAAACAACTGCACCCTCACTCCACACACAAATCAAAGCACCTCCAAGGCCCCGACCCAAATCACCCTCAGGTACCACCCCAATGCATGTGATACAATGCCATTCCAATTTCCACAGACCCATCAATAACCCTCGCCCTCCTTTACTCCACCACAGGGTCCGATCCAAACGACGAGCTACAGGACACCCCTACCAGCACACCTGCAAAGAGGGCCAAGACCAACGGCCAGAGACCCTCCACCTCAGCTGCACGCATCAAGACACGGCAGCAGCACAAATCAGGTGGCAGCACAGAGGAGGGAACATCAACAGGCACCCCAGCAGCCAGCATGCCCACAACACCACCACCACAGGTCCCCCCAACGGATGCCACAGAAGGCACTGCCTCTGGTGGCAGCAGCACCATAGGTGACACCCCATTGATGGCAGCATGCTCGGACACAGAAAACGGGGATGCCGAAGTCAGATCCATCCATGACCTGTCCCAATCCCCCTGTCTGTCCCATCCCGTACAACATGAGGATACCACGCAGGGGCACCCACAAGACGACGACTGGCCATCCCCCACAAGCCCTGTGGCAAGGCAACATGAGGACAACAGCCCCTCTGTGACACCCCCGCAAATGGCCATGGCCCAGCAGAGGCAACAGTCCCTCGACCAGTTGATCGAACAACAGCAGCAACTGGCCACACTCCTCAAGGACCATGCCGATGAATGTGGGGGCACTAAGGCACACATAGAAACATCAACTGAGACACTTAGGGCAGAAATGGAGAGATGTACAGAGACGCTAAGGGCACAAATGGAGAGTAGCACCGAGAGCCTGAGAGTCCAAATGGAGAGAAGCACCGAGAGCCTGAGGGGGGAACTGCATGCGACGTCCAAAGACGTATGTGCCGAACTTGCCGCAGTGCGCCGTGTGCTCACTGAGCTCTCGCAAACCCTTAGGGACATGCATGGACGTGAGCAGGCAGACACATCATCCGTTGCAAGTTCCGTCCAGGGCAGCCCCCAACGTAGATCTGGAAGGAACCGGCGCTCCACAGGCAGGGGTGCCCCTGACACCCGCAGAGGGGGCATGCAATAGCGACAGCCCACTGACAATGAGCATCTTTGGACACTGGTGTTCGGGGGGGAGGTAGGAGGGTGGAGGGGATGTGTTGGGCTCACTTGGGTGGCGGGTCGATAGGGTGTTCAACATGATATCACATATGCCATAAAAAGTGCACGGTCAACCAATGAGATGTGTGGACATTGATCTTTGTGTAGTAGGCCATCATAGGCGTACAGTCCATATTGTGCATGTCCCAGACACACGCAGTGCCACGAGTCCCGTGTCCATGTATCAGCCACCAGGCGTGAGTGCTAGAAGCATACATCAATGAGATGCTGACGAATGTCACGGGCCTCCGGTGCCTCGCAGACTCCATGAGGTGCTACCACATCCCCACCCTCATCATGACCATCATCAGGTGCTTGCAGTTCTGCGTCAGGGGGCATGGGCACATTTCTACGTACGCACATGTTGTGGAGCATGACACATGCCATGACCATCTTTGCAACCTTCTCATGGCGGTACAGGAGTGCCCCGCCAGACCTGCTGAGGCAGCGGAAACGGCCCTTCAGTAGGCCGAATGCCTGTTCTATGACTACACGGGTACGGGAGTGGGCATGGTTGTAGTCCTCCTCATGCTGGTCCCGTGGGTTCCGGACTGGTGTGAGGAGCCATCTCTTCAGTGGATATCCAGCATCACCTGTATGTGGACGAGAAACGTATGATGTGGAATGCCATTGATACGTACGCACACCCCCCCCCTTCCTGCAAGGTCATTGCCAATTCACATACCCCACATCATCATGCATGTAATGAGACTCACCGAGTAGCCAGGATCTGTTCCCTGCGTGTCGCTCCATGTAGCGTGGTATTGTAGAGTTCCTCAAGACCATAGAATCATGGGTTGATCCAGGGAATCGGGCACAACAATGTGTAATGATCCTGTTGGAGTCACACACCATTTGTACATTCAGGGAATGAAATTGTTTTCGGTTGCGGTACTGGGCCTCCATGGCATGTGGGACGACCAATTCAACATGGGTGCAGTCGATGGCACCAATGCAACCCGGTATGCCGGCAAGTGCATGGAATCCCACTTTTGTGTTGGTAATTTCCTGCTCCGAGCGTGGTAGAGAGATGTAGTCGTCTGCGTGCTGCAGGAGGGCATCGAGCACTTGCAATAGTGTCCGTGAGAACAATGGCTGAGAAATGCCATGCAACTGTCCGACTGTGTGCTGGTAGGTGCCTGTGGCCAGGAAGTGTAGTACAGACACCACCTTCAGTAGGGGTGGGATGGCGGTTGGGCTATCTATCATGCTGACAAGGTCAGCCTGTGTCATGTCCACAATGGCGGCTATGGTGTCCCGGTCCAGACGGTAGAGGGTGTGGATCTGCTCATTAGTGAGGTTGAACGGATGTGCTCGGAGGCGTGGGATTGCGGGCTGCCTGCGTGGTGGTAGTGGCTGTGCTGGTGGGCCTTGCTGGCCCTGCCTTGGCCTCCTCCTCCTCCTGCGTCTCCTCCGTGCGGCTGGTTGTAGTTGGTGTTCGTCTTCTTCTTGGAGTCGGAGCACTTGCAGTGCTATCAGGTCCCCCAGGGCCAACATCGCGAGTCCTGCCGGTAGCATTTCGGTGTGGTTGTGGGAGGAGACTGGCTGTGCAATCTATGTGTTTTCAGGCTGTATGGCCTCCACCTGTGGTGATTAATTCCACCTGTGCAAACTGCTCTCCCCTTTGGCCGAGCACGTCCCGCGCACAACGCTGCAATTCGGGGAATGGTATCTTGCTATTGCAATCATGTATTTGTACCCGATGGCCGTGTAAGATAGGTTGATATGTTCATTCTGCTGTGGTCCCATTGTTTCCCATACTATCTGTGCAGTCGCGAACAGACTTGTGAAGGGTCAGTGGAACGTAGTACTCGAGTAACGGTGGGCCCTCATGCATCACTGTACCGAGTTGCAACGACGGCCGGGGCGTCCCATTTGTGGGTGAAGGCAGTTGCCATTTTCACACACAGCCGCACTCGATGGAATAATTAGTGATTTCAAACGGCCACAGATGCCTTTTCGACGTGATGTTGCAAATGAGGAATTCGAAGGGCGGCGCTTTCGGTTTCCAGCTAGCGGCGAGGAGATGCCCACAGGTCTGCCTGCAAATATAACGTTCTATTGTTCTATGTCCTTGAGACAGGGCCCATGGCGAGGAAGCAATGATTGATATGAATAGTTTGGGATGCGCAATTGCTACGTGGGCGATGAGGCCGGCCGTTCCCAAATACATGTTACTTCACAACACTGGAATTACGGGCTGGGGCACTGTGGATTTAGCAGGCTGCATTACGCACAGACTCAATGGATGTTTCTAATGTTATGTGAGTAATTATTCAGGCGTTTTGATTCCGGGATGAGGGAATGATAAATGGATGCATGGGCAGGTGATTTGATACAGAGTTTGCCATGTACAGGGCTTCTTGGGATCTATCCGCCTCCCCTACGCTATGTGATGCAGGGCTGCCATAGTGGGACCATCGTCTATCTGGCCTTGTTGAGCCCTCCCTGTCTCGAGGCGCCCTCAGACACTTGTGTCCATGCACGTTAACATTCCCATCTGATGGAATCTGTTTTGACAGACGCATGCACAGGTACACTCGTTTGTGATGGTGTTTGCACCTCGTTATAGATGGTTATGAGTCGCAAGTGGTTTTGGGGTGGTGATGATCCTTTTGAGTGGGCTAGCATGCATATGGCTGTGGATTTCGTGTGATCATTGAAGTGAGTTGTTCGGATGTAGTTCTGATGGCCATTCTGTTCTTTTTCTTTTCTTTTGGTTGACAGGTATCTCCTCCCCTTTTGCCACTGCCATCTGTATGCCACTCCTGCAGATGGATTTTACTCCCGACACCTGCTGCTTCGTGTTAATCAGTGGAGCAGCATTACGATCTTATGGGACGATCGCCAATGGGCCACATGCCCTTACGCAGTACTGGTGGCTCGGAGCAACATTTCGGCCTTTCTGCTGGACTAGTGCCTCCCCATTGGGACGGCCCTGCGGTTCTGTGCGCTTCCATGTTGCCTTTTCGTACGTGAATGTGGCTCTGTGTACCATGGGGGAACAGGGCGACACACAGGTAGTGGCTGGTCATTTCTTGCGGATGCAGCCCACAATGGTGATTGGTGTTTTGGAGTTCATGGCCTGATGGCTGTATGGGCTTGGTGACTTTGATGTGCATAAAATTTCTATTCTGATTTGGCCCGTGTAGCGTTTTTCTTTGCAAGTGATGTGGCATACGCCTATTTGGGGGGCGATGTATTGTGAGGAGATCTGCATTGGGTTCCAGCTTCGGGGTTTAGTTGCGTGGTACTGTGCTGGGCGCGTTTGCCTACGAAGCCCAGTGAGGTCAGGGATGGGGGCTGCCAATATGACTGTTTGAATGTTGTCATGCTCAGGGGCGGGGGATTGGGTTTTGTGTAACAGCTGCCGGTCAGCCAGGTGGACTGGTGGAATGATGTGATTTTCGGAATATTGCTGGTCACAGGTGCCTGTGTTTGCGTGCGTTTCTTGGTGGGGGACTGTGGTCATGTCCATTGGGATGGCTTCTGTATTCGTGCCATCTGTGCCCTGCAGCTCCCATTGGCCCCTCTTGTGTTTCTTTTGTTCGTTGCCATGCATGGGTGACTTGTGCATTTCAATGGTTGCATTGTGGCTTCATTGCACCTACGGGGAGTTGTACTTTGTGGGCAGGGAGCGGTGTACAGGCACTCAGTGGGGCCGTTTACGGTTGATTCGCGATGCCGTACTTCTCGCCATGGCGGAATGGTACATTACGCCATGCCTGATGGCGTTAGGTACATGTCCGCTAGGGTCGGAATTGGCGTACCCTTGCGCCATGGTGGTGTTTGCGGTTTGGCATGGCGCGCGCGCGCGTGCTTGGTGCAGTTAGCGTTGGCGTTCACTACGGTGTCGCTAATGGCTTCGTACTTTGCGGTGACGGGTCATAGTCGCACCGAGCGCTATTCGATGGCGGTATTGCATTTCCGCCATCGTTTTTCGATTTCCGCCAGGGTCGTAATGAGGGCCTATATGTGTTGTCAGGATTGTTTGTTGCATTTCTGTGAAGTACTAACATTTGCAAACACAATGGGTCTGTACTGTGTAAGTAAATGTTGTCAACAATTGGTGGTAATTGAAATAAAATATTCATTGCTACATTTGCATAGCAACTTACACCAACTATATTTGAGAATTTAAATGGTCCAGGTAGTTCTGTATCTAACTGCTTTTTTTGGAGTTTGTCTTCCTTCTTTAAAGAAGTACCTGGTTTACTTTCTCTAATTGATTCTTTTTTGTTTGTGGTACTTGATGAAGTATTAGTTTCTTTTACTCTCTTTGGAGGATTTGCAGTGACGTCCTGTTGCATTTCTGTTTGATTTAGTTTTCTTTTACAACGTTTTAGTTTTTGTGGAACAGAATATGTGTTTATATGGGGAGTGTATAGTGAGCGAAGTCTATTATATTCTAAAATGCAAGGAATATCAGCGTTTACTTTATTTGCATCAAAGTTGATTAGAAATAGACCGTCAAGTGTACGTAAGCGTGATAGTGCTACGTAGCTCATGCCTTCTTTAAAGACTGTGTTACCAATATCTATCATTGCTTTGTCTAGGGTAAGACCTTGTGATTTATGAATCGTGACTGCGTATGCAAGAGTTAGAGAAAATTGTTCTCTGCGTACATACATATCTTTAAAGAGAAGGAATCTAGCTGTTGAGCGTCCTATCCGTTTTACTTCTGAAAGTTTGTCAAAGAGTATATTGACAAACTGAATTTTGTTGTCACATGGGTATGTTTGAAAGCCAACAACTGTACCCAGTGCTCCATTAACTAGTCCTTGGTCCACGTCAAGGTTACGTTTAAGCATTACTCTCCAATTTAAGGATAATTTTAACATCTTTTCTAAGCCTGCTGTGTTTGAGATTGATTTTTCTAAATTATTTAGTCTTGTTGTGGCTTGGTCACACATGGGTAGTGTCATACCATGTACATCTAGTTTGTCTGTGGCGCTAATTTCCATTATTGGTTGCATTTCTTAACTTAGCATTATTTCATTGAATTTGAGACAGGTTGCAAGAGTTGGCATTAAGGCCATACAATTGACATTTTTGTGGGCTAATTGTTCCATAACATCTGTAGCACATGCATTATCGCCATAAAGTGCATTAATGTGCCGGGTTTTCAATGTTGCTTCTACTTCTTTAGAAAGTATACCAACTCTCAAACTTTTTAAAATGTCGGCATAAGTGAGATCTGCAGATTGGCGCATGTTTTCTGTTAATTCTCTGTATTGTAAATGGTGCAAAGGTTGACATTTCCAATGCTGCCAACAGTTTTACGGCAGAGTTTGTGCCCTAATGTTTTAAAAATAGGTTCACAATTTACTGGTGTTAATTGAAGCAGATCTCCAAAAACAATAATGTGTTTTCCTGCAAAGAGCTCTTCATAGTCTGTTTTGAGTACTTCTTGTAATCAGAAGTGAATCAAAGCTAACATCAGGTTGGAGACCATGCTCACTTCATCTATTAGTAGCATTTTCATTTGTTTCAATACTCTGCGTAATTCCATTGCAGCTTCTGCAGAAAGTTTGTAATAGTCTAATTTGTTCTGGTGTTCTACTGGTAATAGTAGTAATCGGTGTAATGTAACACCACCTATGTTGTAGGCAGCTAAACCTGTGGGGGCAGTGACAACAGCTGACAGTTTGTTGTTTGTCAATTGTTGAAGGAACGTACGAATGATTTTGATTAGGAATGTTTTGCCAGAACCAGCTTCACCACTGACGTGCAGTAGTATAGGTTTATAATTATGGCAGGAACATTCTTTATTTTCATGTTTTACACCATGTGCAATTTGTTTTGTTACTTCTTGAAAAATGCTACTTTGCTCATTGTTTAGTTTTGATTGTAGTATAGTTAAGTCTTCCTTATCTTCATACTGACACATGGTGTTTTCTACTTCTATCATAGCTAATTCTGCCTCATTTTTTATTAGTGGTTCTCCCAGTGGTTCTTGGCTTCCTGTTACAGAAGGTTGACTACTGTCAGGAGTATCCTTATCTAGTTGGGCTTGGAGTTCTTCTTCATGTTGCTGTTCATTGTGCAACATTGTTTTGTACTGTGTAAAGTTTACATCATTTATAGTGCTTTCATTTGCTTTGAAAGCATCCTCATATGAGTCATAGTTATCTAGTAATTGTTCTTCTTTTCTCCATGGTTTGAAGAGTTGTAGCAGGGACATGCAATATACTTCTTTATGTTGAGGAGTCTTCAATGACAATTTGATATGATTAATTAAATGTGGTTTAGTGATTTTAACTAAGCTGCCTTCATAGTCTGTCACTCTATATTTACCTTTTTTTCATCAGGTTTCATATTATTTTTGTATGTGTAGTTTTGGGCTATTTGGTATAGACACATGTTTTCCAAAGTATTACTTCTGTTTGGGTAGTATGTGTCCAATAAATTGTTTTTTAAAATGTCTTGGCTGTTGGGATCATGTTTGTCTATTGTTTCTATATCTTCATATGATTTTAGAACTCTTTTTCTAGATTTAGCTGGACCAAGACGTAGCCATGCTATATTTTCAGATTTACCATACAATGAAGTACCAGTTAAACGATCAGCTGCTTCATAAGATCCACATTCTCTATGGGTGAGCATTTTTATGCCCAAGCTGTATAATTTCTGAGATACTGTTTTATCTGATGACAGGTCATTCCAGAGGTGTTGGAGCTCTGTCTTTTCTGCTTTAGTTAAGTATGCTGTGACATATTGTGCAACTGCAGTAGAATTGTCTGCAATGTACTGCACATCTATGTTTGCATTCCATAAGTGGGCAATGATTGCATTATAATCATTGATATATTTTTCTTCTTCTTTTCTTTTTATGTAATATGTATTTTTAGGCGACTTACCTTTAACACTATGTCTAACTGAAGACATGAGGTTGTTTACTTGACCTGTATTTGTAACTGGTCTAGGGAAACCAAAGCGGCATTTGGTGTAGTATTTGCCTTTGTTTTTGTATTTGCGACAACAATATTTTCCACATTTGTGTCTTTGAAATTGTAAAATTTGTGCACGAAGATCACTATTTGTGGCTTCTGATGGAATTTCACAAGTGACATATTTTTCAATAAACTTTAAAACAGTGGCATCACTGTCCTGACCAAATTTAGGAGCTTCTTTAATCCATAAAAGCATGTGGATATGTGGTGCTCCTCTGGCTTGGTATTCTTTTCTCCAAAAGAAGTGTTGCACTTCTCCAAGGGGAGGAACAGTTTTATTACAAATAAAATGTAGCATAGCAATGAAGCGATGGTGAAAATATCTTGAAACATTAACAGGATCCAAAGAACAAAGTTCTCCAGGTGTTAGAACATCTATGTTTGTTTTGTTTTTATTTGATATGCGTAGGAAATCATGTAAATCTTCCCATGCATATTCTGCACAACTTAATGTAACAAACCAAGTGGGTGGGCCAAGGTTTCTGATCATACAACGTACATCTCCATGACGTCGAAACCAGTACTCTTTAGTACCACGCATATTTGCTAATAGATTTGTAATATTTGATTGTAAAACCTCATCCTTTTGTTGCACTTTCTCTAATAATTGTGTTGCTGTCATATTTTGAAAGTGTGATCCTGATTTTAATATATGTGCAACTCCGTAACATAAAGATGCTAGTTCACTTTCAAAGAGTAGGTGGAATATGTATTCCACATTTTGTCTAAATCTGGGATCTTCAGAATACATCCGTAATGAGCGGTATTCTGAAGCTGATATTTGAATAGGTCTATCATCATACCTTCCTCCTTTGCCAGTAGGAAAGAGTAGAGGAAAAGCACGTGCTTCTATACTTTTTTCCCATATACTGATTGGCGATCCTTTTGTTTGACGCATTTGGTAAGTTTCCAGTGCGTCTTCTATGGTGTCATTAGAGTGCAAAGGATGAATTGTATAATGGTCTAAATATTTGATATTGTAGCAGGATCTAGTAGCTCAAATTGACCAGCTTTTTGTGTTTCTTGAATTATTTCAGTTGTATCTTTCAAGTTTTCTTCAATATTAATTTCTTTGTAATATTCATTATTCTCTTTAAGATATTGTAAGGCTTGTCTAACTTTATGTAAATCTACCAGCTGTTGCCATATTTTTTTGTCTTTTGCAGGTACTCCATTTACTAAGATAATTAAAGATTGCTGCATTGGACGTTGCACTCCTAGAGTGTGCACATTTTATTTTAGATCTAATGGTAAATAAAATACTTTTCCACAAATGCCTTTTACCAATTCAGAGGGAGGTAATTTTGCTGTTTTTTGTTGAAGGCGTATTATTGCTTGAAATGGGTGTACTGTTTGAATTATGATGCTCTCATATAAATTAAGTTGTTCTAGGGGTTTTGGTAGTGGGTATAATTCCAAATTATTTGTGATAGCACGTGAAGGAGTTTAGTTGTTGTCAGGTTTTGTAGTGCAGTAACTGCAAAGTATTAAGGGGTCACTTATTTCGTATTTGTTTTCCGTTACAAGGTAGAGAGCTAATTCAAACCATTTAGAATCTTCATTGTCTTCTATTTTATATGGTAAGTCTACAGTTTTTGTGTAACTTTTATAAGTAATCAATGTCATCAATGACATTTGTGATGTCATCTTTGATGTCGTGGGTGTTAGTCTTAGCAGTGCACGGTGGTGGCGCGAGTTATGGTTGCTTAGCTTACCATAACTGGCGAATTTCAAGGGTTTTTCGGTTTTACTCAGAACCATAACATCCCATTAACAAAGTTTTTTCACTGAATTTCATAGGTTTTTAGTAGCGCAACTTAACCATAACGTCCCTTTAACAACGTTTTTTCACTGAATATATATATTCTCAAAAACTAAAAAAAAAAAACAAATTAATAGACTTGGCTAAGGTATGCCCATAGGGAGGCTTGTTTATGATTAACTCATTTTAGCCTGGCATGTAAGTAGTAGTAATTTGAATACATTTTTAAGATATTAGATGTGTCTAAAATGGTGTGATTATAATCTTAGTCTAGTTTTGGTATCTAGGTATTTATTAACTGGTATGTACATTTGGCACTCGGAAGCATCCTTTCTCCTTTATATCCATTTTTTGATATTATCAAGTTAAAAAAAATATGAGAACATCAGATGGCAAGGGAGTTATTTGAAGTCACTACTAGAAGGAGATGTTGGGATATATTTGCTTTTACTGTGTCGTATTATACAAGAAAAAGATCCTTTTATTGTATTGAAGTATTTTAGAGAGATGTCTATAGCTTGCACTAAGCACTTTACAATACGACATGAATGTTCCCTATTTTTTTATATGAATTTACTACATCATAGGAATGCATTGTTTGCACAGAAGCACTACGCACTTTAGATTGTCTCAACGCTACTTACTTAGAGAAGATATTAATCTCGCTTCCAGGCACTCCATAAATATTGTAAGATGCATAAGTAGTCACTTCTTTGCTCTGCTAATATTTTTGGAAGATTTATTCGGTTACCCCTGCCTCCATGTATCTAATGGGAAAGACAACACTATGTTAATAATATGGGAGTTTTGATATTTTAGCATTGCCTTCATAATTGTGGCTTGCGCCATATATTACGAACTGATTTTTAAATAACACCAACACCTAAAATGCCATTATTATTTGTATTTGTCTTGCTATGGTGGAAAAGCCAGGTTCTGTATTTAAACATATGCTTATACCATTTAGCAATGTGTACCAGTAGCCCAAGCCAAGATGGCTAATCGCCACTATTTTTGAGATTTTAAGTCACCTTTTTTATGTCTTTCACTGTGGTGGGAGTGTTTGTTACATAAACGAACTCTCTATGGTTGATGAGTGACTGTGAACAAGCCACTGGTTAGTGGTGAAACGTGTCAGGCTGCCGTCTGGCTAAGAAAATTTGCACTGGAGATTTCTTTTTATCTGCTGCAAACGAAAAATAAAGGCTGTTACATTATACACAACCGATGCTGCAGTGTTTGCTGTTGGATTTCCGTGATTATTCTGATTATTGGAACACTTCTGTTCGTGGAGTGCTGCTCGCCTGAATAGTTTCTCTTTGAAGCCGTTCGCATTTGAAACATTTTCACGCTGACCATGTTGCAGCGCGGAGCAGCACCGATGCTTCATTATTGGATTTAACGCGCTTGGAAGCATTTCGGACGTGGGTTTTTTTGCTTTCCAAAGCAGCTGGGAACTTGTTCAAAGGATTGCATACAACATTCCATTTCAATTAGCAGTTGGAGGAGGAAAGCCGCGGACAGCACAAACTAACGGTGTCGGAGGGCGCAGGAAGTTAAGGCTGCTTCGGTAAGTACTCGTCACAACTTGCTCTTGCATTTGAAACATGATGTTTGGAGAATGTTGAAATTGCGAGTTCCCCCATTAAAGGAAGCGTGTCGCAGTACAGCGATTTTAAAGTACTGAAGGGCGACCGCCATCCATTTGGATATAAGTGTGTTCCACAATTAAAACATTTTAATTCATTTACAAAATAACTTTCACGGACTCCTATGGCAAAATAGAGGGGATTTTGAACTCTACCTATTATGGCCTCCCAAGCCAGCAGAGAAGCAGCAAGGAAGGAACAGGCAAGCTCACTGTTCAATGAAACTTTGCCAACAATCAAACAAAAGGATTTACCTAAAACAGACAAAATTAAGGACAATAATGAAATAACATTGCTGAAAGACCTTGAAAAGCTACGGAAAAAGGAGATTAGTAAATGGTGGGAGGAGCACTCCTTACAGAATTACCTCGACGTGGGTAGAATACCACGCGGGTTACGTATCTTAACTATACCATCGTTTGAAGAACAGGATCCTGCAATGCTGCAAGAATGGGGAGATGCGACCAACCACTGCTCAAAATAATTCCTACAGTTGCTGGTGAAATATGCAGGCAATGATCGTGCTAAAGTTCTGCAACAAATTGCGGAGTTGGAGGAAAAACTGAAAACCATAAAGGAAACAGAAGAAGGAAAAAAGCTACATGCTAGTATTGAGACAGTATTACAGTCCTTTGAGGAAGAAATCAAATTAAGAAAGCAATGGAAGTTTCTAAGAGATAAAGGTGACTATGAGCAAGGCCGAGTCTACACCTTTGCACATAGATTTGATCAAATACGGCATAAAGCAAAGGAAATACCGTTGGCTCCCACGGCGCAAAATGCCAATCCTCAGGAATCATCAGCCTCTACCTCGGAATCAGATGTGACGGAAGGCGAAGAAGACGAGCCCATGACACGCCTGAATTTTTTAGAGGAAATGAGACTGTTGTGTCAAGATGGGCGGACAAAAAACAAAAAAGCCAGAGGAGGAGCCCAAAATACCAGAGGACGAGGACGAGGCGGAAGAAAAAAACAAGGAGGGGGCAGAGGGGCAACAAATTCAGACAGCCCTATGCCATCAAGATCGCTGCGCTCTGGGAAATAAATAATCAAGTGAGAGATGCCATGACAAAACAGCAGATCATTAATCTATCTGATCATGTCCTTACTATAGAAGAGGAACAAATCTTGAAACTGGGACTTAATTTTTGTCCACTTGCTAGTTTCAACTATGTGGAAACTAGGATAGATTTGGATAGATTCATCCGTAAATTACGGCTCAAGAAGTATTTTGCTACCTCTACGTATAAAAAAAAGCCAAAAGACATCTTAGAGGGAAGAACAGAAATCACCATTGCCGAGATGGATACCCTGATAATTCTTGATGATCTAGAACAGGAGAGTCACATAGAAAGTAATGAGCCAGGCACTAATTTGGAAAGATTAGGTATTTGCACAGACTGGCCGTCTACCAGCAAACTAAGATGTAAATCCAAATTCAATCCACTTAGTGCCCAAAACAGTCACATCGAAGCCTTTGCTAATGTAGTCATTGATGACTTGAAAGAAGAGACAAGAAAGACTAATAGACAACCCAAGAGCAACCTGTCAAAAAAACAAAAGAAAGTATTAACAGAGATTGCGAAGCTTGATAAATACACAATCAAACCAGCTGACAAGGGCTGTAATATAGTCATCATGAACAAACAAGACTATATTAAAGAAGCTTATAAACAACTGAACGATGTGAACTGCTATGAACGACTAAAGATTAATCCCATTAAGCAATTGGAAAATGAAGTATGGACTTTTATAACTAAATGGCAAAAGGCAGATATTCTTGAGGAGGAAATGGCAAAATTCCTATTTTCGAAGAATTCTATAACTCCTACTATTTATTTTCTCCCAAAGATTCACAAGAATCCTCTTAAGCCTCCTGGGAGATCCATTGTGACACTGTGTGGGTCACTTTTGGAAAATATGTCTCGGTTTATTGATGAGGTTCTTTGCACCTTTGTCACCACATTACCATCATATGTCAGGGACACAACGGATTTCTTATTGAAAATCGATGAACTCCCTTGGGAACCTACATATTTACTGGCAACCATGGACGTGGTGTCCCTGTACACGTCTATTAAACATCATGATGGGATCTCCGCTTGCAAATACTTCCTCAACACAAGATCATTGAATCACTTACAACACTCACATATGATCTTAGAGATGATCAACATATGTTTGACGAATAATGTTTTCCTATTCAATAATGAAATTTTCCGCCAAATTCAAGGAACGGCGATGGGCACGACTTTCGCACCATCATATGCAAACTTAATGATGGGATACTGGGAGAAAACAACAGTATGGGCAGAAGTAAATGTAAAGTATAGCGAAAAAATTGTGTTGTGGCTCCGGTACATTGATGATTTGTTCATAATTTGGGACGGCTCAGCCGAGTTGTGGTGTGAATTCGTTAAATCTCTTAACATCAACAATGTAAATCTCAAATTTATGGAACACCACAGCCGTACATCTATTGTATTCTTGGACGTGGAAGTCAAAATAGAAGAGCAAAAAATTGAGTCATGTCTCTACAGAAAAATCACAGGTGCCAACATCCCGCTACACTCGAATAGTGCCCATCCAAAGACTCTTCTATGGAGTATTCCATATGGAGAGTTTATCCGTATCAGACGCAACTGTAGCAAAATTGTGGATTTTGATTCAGCCAGCAAAGTAACGGCTTTTAACTTCCTACAACAGCAGTACCCCAAAAGGATCATTGAAAGGGTGTATCTGAAGATCAGAGAAATGAATAGACATATAATGCTAACAACATCTAAAACGGACCCAGCGAAAGAAGAGGAGCAAAACACTACCAGGTTAATTTTGACATTTGGAAGCCACTCGAGTATTATTAGACGAATAGTCAATAAGTACTGGAAAGTGTTGAAAGCCGATAAAGATATAGGTGGCATGCTTCATGACTATCCCGATATTACCTTTCGTAAAAGTGCCTCCATCAAAGACTTATTGGTGAAAAGTTACATGGCAATAGAAAGGAACGACACAAACACCAATTGGCTTTCCCTAACAGGAACAGGCTTCTTCAAATGTACCAGATGTAAGATTTGCAAATATGCAAAGAACTGCAAAAGTTACGAGCATCCTATACTGAAACATCTGGTCTATATCAACTGCAAAATTACATGTGAATCTGAACTGGTGGTATATGCTTTGATATGCCCTTGCTCAAAATGGTACGTCGGAAGTACAAAATGCAAGCTGAAAGTACGCATCTTGCAACATGTCAGAGCCATTATCAATAAGGACTGCTCTTACCCTATGGCTAAACATTTTTCGGAAATGCATAACGCTGATCCAGCTTATCTTACGTTTTTTGGCATTCATAAGGTCATTCCAGGTCCCAGGGGGGGTGACAATGAAAGAACACTCCGTCAAGAAGAGACTAAATATATTTTAGACTTCGAGAGTAAGACACCGTTGGGACATAATATTGATGAGGAGCTTTACACCTTTTTGGGGACATAAAGATCATAATGAATACGATAACACCCCTGGCAGCTCATTCATTTAAAGGACCTTTTACATAATTGTATATGCTTAATGTTTTGTGGATTATTTCATTTTTATTCCTTTTCTACTTATCACTGTTTTCTTTCACTTTTTATGGCGACTTTGAATTTCACTCAAAAAAAAAACAAAAAAAAATGTTTTAATAGACTTGGCTAAGGTATGCCCATAGGGAGGCTTGTTTATGATTAACTCATTTTAGCCTGGCATGTAAGTAGTGGTAATTTGAATACATTTTTAAGATATTAGATGTGTCTAAGATGGTGTGATTATAATCTTAGTCTAGTGTTGGTATCTAGGTATTTATTGCCTGGTATGTACATTTGGCACTCGGAAGCATCCTTTCTCCTTTATATCCATTTTTTGATATTATCAAGTTAAAAAAAATATGGGAACATCATATGGCAAGGGAGTTATTTGAAGTCACTACTAGAAGGAGATGTTGGGATATATTTGCTTTTACTGTGTTGTATTATACAAGAAAAAGATCCTTTTATTGTATTGAAGTATTTTAGAGAGATGTCTATAGCTTGCACGATGCACTTTACAATACGACATGAATGTTCTCTATTTTTGTATATGAATTTACTATATCATAGGAATGCATTGTTTGCACAGAAGCACTACGCACTTTATATTGTCACAATGCTACTTACTTAGCGAAGATATTAATCTTGCTTCCAGGCACTCCATGAATATGGTAAGATGCATAAGTAGTCACTTCTTTGCTCTGCTAATATTTTTGGCAGATTTATTCGGTTACCCCTGCCTCCATGTATCTAATGGGAAAGACAACACTATGTTAATAATATGGGAGTTTTGATGTTTTAGCATTGCCTTCACAATTGTGGCTTGCGCCATATATTACGAACTGATTTTTAAATAACACCAACACCTAAAATGCCATTATTATTTGTATTTGTCTTGCTATGGTTGAAAAGCCAGGTTCTGTATTTAAACATATGCTTATACCATTTAGCAATGTGAACCAGTAGCCCAAGCTACTATTTTTGAGATTTTAAGTCACCTTTTTTATGTCTTTCACTGTGGTGGGAGTGTTTGTTACATAAACAAACTCTCTATGGTTGATGAGTGACTGTGAACAAGCCACCAATGCTGCATTGTTTGCTGTTGGATTTCCGTGATTATTCTGATTATTGGAACACTTCTGTTCGTGGAGTGCTGCTCGCCTGAATAGTTTCTCTTTGAAGCCGTTCGCATTTGAAATATATATATATATATATATATATATATATATATATATATATATATATATATATATATATATAAACGTTTTTTGTGATTTGAATTTTAATTAATAAATAAATATTTACCTTTACCAACCATCCTGATTTCTGGTCCACTGTGACCTGGGGGGTATTTTGAGATGGGTGTGATATTAATGGTATATAACTCAGAATATTGAACCTATAGACATAATAAATAAGTATTTCATTTGTGCATTACATGCTAGGCGAGAACCAGGTGTGCGCCTGATTGAAATCCTTAACAGTTGTGACCTGCAATGAATTATGTTTGCACACAAATGTTTAACTGTGTGATGATGGCACAACCTGCCACAGAAAAATCCCAAGAAGGGGTGCACTATGAATACAATCTGAAGATGTTAGTTAGGATAACAATTGTCCAATGAGACTGGAGGAATTGGAGAAAGATGGGATTTCTTTTTATAGGTGTTGTCCAATCACATGTGGGGGTGCCGTTTAATAAAACATATGACTGTGTTTTAAATGTTCCAAAAATGTATCTAATGTGTCAACTTATGTGGTTTGAGGAGACGTTGGTTAGTTTGACTCTGCAGTCTCATCTAGCTCCTCCCCAGACAACTGTACAATAAACATGCTTTATATACAACCGTGCACTAGTTCCTTAAGTGGCGGGCCTGCTTTGGGTTAAGGTAATTAGGGGCCCACCCATACACTTCCATGGCAAAATGTATTCAAAAAGTGAAAATGAGTAGATGAAAGCTGAACTGACCCACGGTCGAACTGGCAAATGTAACTGCCAATCTTCGTGAATCAGGTCCAGATTAGATTAGATGCTTTTACAATATGCAAACATGGCTGTTAATATAGGTGTTCCTAATATACTGAAAAAGCCCTCTCAATACCCACTACAAGCCACACAGGTTGTCCCATTAAGTCTTACAGACCAGCTGGTCCTCATAACTACCACCTGGACATATCAGAAATTGAGCTCGACATATAGCCGACAGGCAATGTGCAATGACTACTACCCCCTATTGAAGATCCTTAAACTTCTCTATTTCTGTTCCACAGGCAAATTCCAAACACCATGGTCTGGGCCATGGTAGTACACAGACATGCTTCCCACACAACCTCTCACAGATATTCAATGCCATGAGGAGGTGGCTGCACCACTACATTTATTATGCGTTGACCCACTTGTCCTGAACCACACAAGTGACCAGTCTTACACCATACTAGGATTTCCCAATGTGGTAGGGGTGCTGGACTGTACACACTTAACACTAGAACCACTCAGGGCATAATAACAGGTCTTTAGAAGTAGATGGATGCAACATTTCATTAATGTGCAGATGATTTGTGATACCGACCTGCTCTTTTTGCATGTGGGTGCCACATGTCCAAACTCCACCTGTGATGAATTGCCATCTGGGAAGGGTGTGAAAGCCTTGGCTTTTTTTGATTGTTATTAAATAATACAATCACACAGGTGATTCCATTTCCAAAAGTGTAATCTGCTGGTCAGATTTCCTTTCCATAAACTTAATTCCCAAACCATAGTGTGTAACTGGGTCCTGATGCATCAGTATCCTGATTTGCGGTGCCTGCTCTACCACTGGCACAGAGCATATTGAGAAGTCCTAGTTACCCATTTTACAGCTGTAATTCCAGTCTCTGCAGAGCATGGGTCTGCATTTAAGATATGCACTGCTGTACCAAAACTATGATGATCATAAATAGCCCATGATGATGGCAAGATAAACTGTAACAATAAAGCTCTGCCTGAGTTAAGGAGTAGTGCAAAGCACTACTTATGATCATTGCAGCCACATACAATTTGATGTCACACATATGTGAGATTATGTGAGCCAATCTCAGCTGTAGAAGTTGATGTGCATTCTGACAGATGGATTAAGCCTGTCAAATAACAGTCCAGGTACCTGGATGGAGATGCCTCCTCTTTGATCTCTTTGTGAATGCAGGTAACACCCTTTGCCAGGTACAGCCGCTCAGCAGGCAGATGTCTTGGGCCCAGGTTCCTGGTGAGGACCAGTAAGTATTAAGTTCATAGAGTTCAATATGTCCGATGTTCACTCTTGTTCCCCCCTTCCTTTCTTGTCTTGCAGCTGGTTCGTGAAAAGATGCTCTTGTGGCAGCTGGTGGCGCTCAGGTAAGAGTCTGTATTACTCGGCGCTGTCCGGTAAATGTTGCACGAGGAAAACGTGTTGTTTTGTCTATCTTTACAGATGCGGCATGTGAAAATATAGAGAGTCACAAAAGGATGCCTCCGGTGGTAAATCAAGTAAGTCTATGGTGATAAGAATTATATTTGTTGGTTCCATCGACTCACCTTGTGGTTTTCTTTTGTCTCCTAGGTGCCGAAGTTCGGCGAAGAAATGATGGAGGCAGCATCAACCCGAAGGATGCTGTGAAGACTGGTGAGTATGGCGCGGTATTGCAGCTGGAGGTGCAGCGCGTGCAGAAATGATGTTCTTTACAGGTCCGGAGACAAGATGGATCCAGAATCAGGTGTGGAATAGAAATAAGTTCGTTTTCTAACCTTGTCCCTTTCTTTCCTCTTTGTTTTAGGAGCTCCGGATTCGAGGCGGGCGTGGCAGAAAACTGGATGCAGGCTGCAGGCACGGTGAGTGTTACGCTGCTGGATGCAGAATAACACGAAGCGTGTGTTGCTCGTCGGGCGTGGTTTAAATAGCCTCAAAAGTAGTCCCAGGTAAGAAGTCCCTAGAACCACACCCGAGTAAAAAATAGTCCCTGTAGAAAAATAGTCCCTTTCAGGCTTCATGTTGGATTGGAGTCATTTGTAGCATGGTCTGCCTGAGGTAAGTAATGACTATGAGCCTGGCGCCTTAGACGCCAGGACTGATTCCTACTATGAGCCTGGCGCCTAAGGCGCCAGGACTGAACCCAGATAGCACCTAGCCGGGGCTGCTGGGGTTTTACTAAATATCTAGATGCCTGCTCCCGGGGCTGATGGGCTTGGTCCGGATGCCTGGGGGTAGGCATCATGACAGCACTCCCCCACCAAGGCCCCTCCTAAAGTTGTTTTTCCCCTGGGCCCTAGTTTGTCTGGGAAGTTCCGATGGAATCTTTTCACCAACCGAAGTGCATGGACATGGTCACTAGGTTCCCATGACCTTTCTTGTGGTCCGTAGCCCTTTCAATCGATTAAATAAAAAAAGTTTTGATTTAACCATCTTGGAGACCAGGATATTTTTTACCTCGAATTCAGGTTCTCCTTCTATCAAGATGGGGTCGGGTGGTTTGGTTAATCTTGTTCCTGGTTGAACTGGTTTTAAAAGTGAAACATGCAAGACAGGATGAATGCGCATATTAGAGGGTAATTCCAATTTGACGGCTACCGGGTTGATACTGGCCTTAATAGTGTAAGGTCCCAAATATCTAAGGTTAAAAGTCCGAGTTCCCTTCAGAGGTATGTGTTTTGTAGCCAGCCAAACTTGATCCCCAATCTGGTATTGTTGAGTTTCACTTCTATGTTGATCAGCATTTTTTCTTATATTTATCTTTTGCTTGTTTCAAATGTTCTGTTGCCTCTTTAAAGGCTTGTGTAATAGTAGAATGCAAATGACTAACTGCAGGCATTTCTAAATGCTGAGGCGAATCTAGTTCTGAGGTTCGAGGGTGATGTCCATATATGGTATAAAAGGGGCTTTGTCCGGTTCCTGAATGTACAGAGTTATTGTATGCATATTCGGAAATCCATAAAATATCTTTCCAATTACTTTCGGTCTGGTGTAGCATGCAAATTAGGTACTGTTCAAGGGTCTGGTTGGTCCTCTCCGTCTGACCATCGGTCTGGGGATGGTGACTGGTTAATAACCTCACGTCAATTTGCGCCAGTTGACAACATTTCTTCCAAAAATGTGAAATGAATTGACTACCTCGGTCAGAGACCAATACGGAAGGAAATCCGTGTATTCGAACAATGTTTTCCGAGGAACTCCTTGGCCAGAATTGAAGCAGAAGGTAATCCCTTTAGAGGAATAAAGTAGGCCATCTTGGAAAAAAGATCCACAATAACTAGAATGGTGTTAAATCCATTACATGGAGGTAGATCTGTAATAAAGTCTAACGATAAGGTGTGCCATGGTGTAGGTGGAATATCCAAAGGTTGTAAGAGGCCAGCTGTTTTTTTCTTCTGACTTTTGTTTTAGGCGCAAATGCCACAAGACATTACAAATGACTTTACGTCTTTTCGCCAGGTGGGCCACCAGAATTGTCTCTTAATTTTAGCTTCAGTATTTGCGATACCTGGGTGGCTTCCATCAGGGTGTCATGTTAATTGGAGATGACTAGTTCTTGTAGTTCCTAGTCGCCCTTGATAATAAGGTAGGTCGTTGATGACTGAGTAGTCTGGGAATTTCTTCACCCAGTCCTGCAGGGCTGTTGGAACGAAGAGTTGTTGGTCTTTACTTGAATATCCTCTAGTGTTTGTAGAGTGGTTATGCCAAGAATTCTTTGTTCTGAAATTATAGACACCGGTTCCGGGTTCGCATATGCTTCTCCCATCCCTATTCGGGATAAGGCATCTGCCTTGCCATTTTTACAAAGCACAATGCCCATCGAAGTTGACGCGACGATTGGGCCTTGGCTGTTTTTAAATACTGCAAGTTCCGGTGATCGGTGATTACCGTAATGGTATGCCTGGCACCGAGAAGATAATGCCGCCAAACCTTGAAGGCGGATTTGATGGCTAATAATTCTTTATCGGTAACCGCATAGTTTAACTCGGGTGCCGAGAACTTTCTGGACCAAAATGCTACTGGGTGAAGTTGATCGGTTTCAGGATCCTTCTGGGACAGGACAGCTCCCATGGCTAAACTGGATGCATAAGTTTCAACTATGTATGTCAGTTCGGGGTGTGGATGCTTTAAGACAGGTGCAGACGTGAATTTTGCTTTCAGCTCTTGGAAGGCCTTTTCAGCTTCTTCGGTCCACAAGAAGTGTTTGTTTTTTCGCAAAAGTGCTGTGATAGGGTGTACAACATGTGAGAAATCCGGAATGAATCCGTGGTAGAAATGAGCAAATCCGAGCATGCTTTGTACCCCTTTAACTGAACTGGGTGATTGCCACTTGAGGATAGCGTCCACCTTTTGAGAGTCCATTCGGACTCCTTTTGGAGTCAAGATAAATCCAAGGAATTCAACTTCCGTAGCATGAAAAACGCATTTTTCCAATTTTGCATATAACTTGTGCTGGCGTAGTTTCTCAAGGACTGCACGAACGTGCTTCACATGGTCTGATTCTGAAAAGGAGTACACTAGAATATCGTCTATGTATACAACAACACAGATGTGAATGAGTTCACGAAGGACATCGTTCATAAAATACTGGAAGGCTGCTGGTGCATTGCACAACCCGAAGGGCATCACCTGGTATTCGAATAACCTGTACATAGTGCGAAAAGCAGTCTTCCATTTGCCGCCTTTCTTTACACGTACCAGATGATATGCCCCTCGGAGATCTAATTTAGTGTAGATGCAGGCGTCCTTTACTTGGTCTAGTAATTCGGGTATCAGAGGCAATGGGTATCGGTTCTTAACCGTGATCTGATTTAATGCGCGGTAGTCTATGCACATTCAGAGGTCACCTTCCTTTTCAGGCATGAAGAACAAAGCTGAAGATGCAGGGGACTTGGATGGACGAATGAAGCCATTAGCAAGGTATTGGTCCAAGTATTGTCGTAGGTGAAGGTTTTCGGGTTCCGTAAGGGCGTAGATCCTACTACATGGAGGTTGTGCACCGGATATGAGATCGATTTGACAATCGTATGATCTGTGAGGTGGTAGGGTGTTTGTTTGCCTGTTCCTTTTGGATAACATCCTGGAATTCTTGATATTTCTGAGGTAACTGCACGACTGGAGTAGCGACTGTGGCCAGGCCTTGGTTCAAGGGTTTTTTTGGGTAAGAAGTATGTGCACAATCCGGGAAGGTTATTCTCTTCTCTCGCCAATCAATAAAGGATTATGTGTTTCCAACCAAGGTATCCCCAGTATTATTTGGAACTGCGGGGCTTTGATTAAATCAAACACAATAGTCTCTCGATGCCCATCCTGACGCAATAATGTCATCTCTGCGGTGGAATGAGTTACAGGCCCAGAGGCAATTTCAGTTCCATCGACTGTGGTGATGACATCCGAAGTGGTCTTTTTGCAGAGAGATAGATTCATCCTAGAAGCCAACTCGTGGTCCACATAGTTTCCTATGGCCCCGCTATCAATGTATGCCCTCACTGCGTGCATACGTGATGGCTGCCTTGGATCTATAAGGACCATTGATTTGATGAAGTGCCAGGTCTAAGTATCCTTCTTCAAGCTCGGCAAGCGGACCTCTACGCTTGTCGGGCATGGTCGTTTCCCGAATCAGGCTCTGTTCGATTTTTATCAGCAACTCTGACAACTTTTTTAGATGCTTTTATAGGGCAATCCCGTAGAAAATGTCCTGAGGACCCACAGTACAGACACAATTGCATCTGCCGTCTTCTTTCTCTTTCCTTTTGAGTTAAGGGTCCCTTGACCCCGCCGATCTGCATCGGTTCTGATACATCTGTTCCTTTGAGGGTAACATTGGGTTTAACCAATACCCGATTCTTGAACTTAGCTCGATCAGCCTTTCTATTCTGAAGTCGGTGGTGTAACTGAACCACTAAGTCTATGTATTCTGCACAATCCTGAGGTGGGTTCACCACTTGGACCAAAACGTCTTTGAGTTCACCCCGAAGTCCACGATGAAATAATGTAATTCGTTTTACCTCTGGCCATCCGGTTTCCACCACTAACCTATTGAAAGTGGCAATATAGGTTAGTAGATCCTGGTTACCTTGTCGTAATGATAAACGTTCGTTATTCAGGGCCTGTCCCTGTGAATGTCTGGCAAATAGTCTTTCCATGCTCAATTGAAAACCTTGAAAATACCGAAGAAGAGGGTCATCCTGGTTAACTAATGGAATTGACCAATCCGCTGCGCTGCCACAAAGATATGACAGTACAAAGGCTACTTTGGTTTGGTTGTTCGGAAAAGCTCCAGGTCTGCATAAAAAGTGCAAGCGGCATTGGTTCATAAACACGGCAAACTTTTTTGGGTCCCCAGCAAAACGTTCGGGTGGAGCTAAAGGAATGCTCCCTGGTAGAACCACTTGCACAGGATTGCTCGATGAAACAGGAGTTGGATTCCCCCCGAGTCCAGGTAATGGTGTTTGCCCAGCTTGGTTTTGCAGTAGTTGTCTAGCAAGATCATCAGTGTGCTCCTTTGACACAATCAGTTCTCTCCTGAGGGCATTAGTCTCTTGGCGTGCAGAGTGCACTTCTGCCCTAAGTTCCCCTAACAATAGGGCTAGTTGGTCGGTTTCTGAGGTTTCCATAACGCCCAGGTGGGGATTTGTAGATAGGCTTTGTGTTCTGTTACGCACACCTGGCTCCCACAGGGGCATCGGTCGGACCCGGACAGCTGCGGTCTCCACCCACGTGATGCGTAGTGAAGCGATGACTGACTGGATCTGCCCTCCTAATCTTGTCTGCTTAACCCGTAGAAATATTCTCCTGCAAGTGGAGAGATGGATTTAGCCACTTGTGGATTCAAGTGATGGCACCCCCGCAGTCCTCCCCAACTAATCACCTCCGAAATGCCCTCACAGCAATCTCACCTTATATTCTTGAAAGATGAGCTCTCCATCCTGCGTGGATTTTCAGGGGCACGTCGATTCCAGTTACTTCACTGGTTTGAAAGCTCGGGAGAGTTCCGGAGAGTATTGACTCTGAGGTTCCTGGTGAGGACCAGTAAGTATTAAGTTCATAGAGTTCAATATGTCCAATGTTCACTCTTGTTCCCCCCTTCCTTTCTTGTCTTGCAGCTGGCTCGTGAAAAGATGCTCTTGTGGAAGCTGGTGGCGCTCAGGTAAGAGTCTGTATTACCCGGCGCTGTCCGGTAAATGTTGCACGAGGAAAACGTGTTATTTTGTCTCTCTTTACAGATGCGGCATGTGAAAATATGGAGAGTCACAAAAGGCTGCATCCGGTGGTAAATCAGGTAAGTCTATGGTGGTAAGAATTATATTTGTTGGTTCCCTCGGCTCACCTTGTGGTTTTCTTTTGTCTCCTAGGTGCCGAAGTTTGGCGAAGAAATGATGGAGGCAGCGCCGACCCGAAGGATGCTGTGAAAACTGGTGAGTATGGCGCGGCGCTGCAGCTGGAGGTGCGGCGCGTGCAGAAATGATGTTCTTTACAGGTCCGGAGACAAGATGGATCCAGAATCAGGTGTGGAATAGAAATAAGTTTGTTTTCTAACCTTGTCCCTTTCTTTCCTCTTTGTTTTAGGAGCTCCGGATTCGAGGCGGGCGTGGCAGAAGACTGGATGCAGGCTGCAGGCATGGTGAGTGTTACGCTGCTGGATGTAGAATAACACGAAGCAGGTGTTGCTGGTCGGTCGTGGTTTAAACAGGCTCAAAAGTAGTCCCAGGTAAGAAGTCCCTAGAACCACACCCGAGTAGAAAATAGTCCCTGTAGAAAAATAATCCCTTTCAGGCTTCATGTTGGATTGGAGTCATTTGCAGCATGTCTGCCTGAGGTAAGTAATGACTATGAGCCTGTCGCCTTAGGCGCCAGGACTTATTCCTACTATGAGCCTGGCGCCTTAGGCGCCAGGACTGAACCCAGATAGCCCCTAGCCGGGGCTGCTGGGGTTTTACTAATATGTCTAGATGCCTGCTCCCAGGGCTGATGGGCTTGGTCCGGATGCCTGGGGGTAGGCATCATGACAGATGTTGCCACTTGTTGGATGCCATTGCGAATGCAACTTGAGGGGCTGTGCTATTTGGACGCTGGGCCGCTATAATGAAACGCCACACAAAACGCTCAGTCTAAAGCACACTGGAATTAAAGGGATGTGCTTTCAGAGCAATATATTGCTGAATTATTATTAGATGGAATAATGGTTGGGATTACACATTTTCCCTTTTTCAATGTGACAGAAAGTGCCTTGTGCAATTCCAAGTTCCTGTGAAGTTATAAACGGCGAACTTCAGCTCAAATGGAATACATGTGGCTTTATAGCAATGCACGGAAGATAAATTGGACAGCTCTTTGTTTAACCCAATGCTTTTGAAATCCAATCTCTAAAATTACATGCAAACGTAAGCATTATGAGTTCAAATCCATATTTTAGGAAGGCATTGTATTTTTAAACCAGGCTCCAGACAAGCGTTACATTGACAAATGGCAATGTTTGTGACCATTAGGTACCAACGCAGAATGCGCACCTGTTCAGTTAGGGTTCAGTTAATGGAAAATATACCATTAAATGATTCCTTTTGTAAGTTAAATAAGCTCTTAAACAACACATGGTCGACCACTGATCACGACCAGGCCACATCTGGAACTTAGATGAACATGTACACATGTACAGCAGAACATTATTTAAAATATATACAGAAAACATTACCATTGGAAGTAGATTTTTGGCTGTACATTTTGAAACATTTGGCTCACTGAAAATCTGAATTCAGGTTAATCAGATGAACAACATGCATATCATAAAGTAATTAAAAAATGTATAGTTTACACAAAATCTGTATCTATTGATAGCACCACTATGCGCACAGTGACACAACCCCAAATTATATCCTTGTAATTGTTTCTCAAATCTGAAAATGTTATTTTGCCCTTAATCAAATATTTAATACCTTCATTAAAAATGAATGTTGCAGCTTAGTACATTTACTCATTCCTAGGGGGGGAGGTGGGAGGCTAGTTTGTATGTGGCACATCCCTCTTATGGCACACCATGAATAGTGGGGCAATGGAAGCAAGTGTGGGAAAGTGAAGAAAGACGTTCCTAGAACTTCTCTAATGCAAACTGCAGTGTCACCTGAAGTTATGTGGGTGCTGTGTGGTACAGAATAAAAGGTGAAGTCCCTACCGAAAAAAAGACAGGATCATTTCCTCATGGTCTGCCAACAAGACTCTAGGAATGTATACCAGTCAGTCAGTTTATCTTTGTTTCCGTCAACCAACCATTAACTTAATAACAATAACAACGAACAGCTTCACAGTGCATTATCAAAACAGCTTACAAAAAACGTTTCACATAATTACAATATTTCTCAGAAAATAACAAAGGTAAAACATAATCCTAAAAAGTCATTTAGTTCTTATAAAATCTCTAAAATACAAATTCAGAAAGTGCATAGTGTTAGAGAAAAGCAACCCGATACATACTTTGATGTACAGCTAACAGGATTAAATGATGCAGTAAAGTCTTGCCCTCCATGCACTCGTCAGATACATCAAAATCGAAAGCACTGCTAAATCATCTTTTGAGTTAACACACAGTGCCAGGGCATAATTTACATTTCTGACCGATATACACCTGAATAGAGGCTTAAGATATCTCTTCCTGATATAGAAATATAAGAGGCAGAATAAAATAAAGTGCATTACATTCTCAGTCTCATTTTCACATGAGGGGCATTTTTGGGATCATTACAGTTCCATTTGTGCAAATGTTTGGCAAGAGGTAGCGTATCAAACCTAAGCTTAAGATATAGAGCCCTGGAGAACTTTGGAGACACAATATACTAATAACTTTCATACCCTAGCGACTGCTTGAGGTTCCAATATTTCCTTACCCTCTCACTGCTTGCAATATCGGCAAGGAGTCACCTTACTTCATTATACTTAAGGGCTTCTTCGATCCGTGTTTTTGCACCTTGACGAATAAGATAATAAGATGGGGTTTCCACCAACACACACTGTGTTCCAGTGATTTAAAGGCATCCTTTAGGTATTTCATTCATGAGAGGGAGCGTCCTCCCTCTTGCGATAAAGGGGGTAATTCATAGAATTCAGCTCACAAGTGGCACATGCGGCTGGCGCACAGTGTGCACATGCGAATTACTGCGCCAGCTGCGTGCGCTAAAATTCATTTCCGCGCACAGCATATTCATGGATTTTAGTTTCCAAAACCAGCCGTGGCGCAGAGTGGCACAGCGACCCTGCAGCAGCGCCAGTTATGCCCCAAACCCCTCCCCGTGCGCCATGCACAGCGCACAAATCCCGTACATGGCGCACAGGTCCCCAACCATTAAAAAACGCCTGTAAAACTCCCCGCACACCCCTCCGAATACACGTACCCCGCTGCACGGGGAGTGTCACACGCGATTGGAGCGGGGTACGTGTATAACAGGGGTTCGTGGTAAGTTTCACATGTGAAATGCCCTGTGCGAGTGGGGTACGTGTATTCCTGGGGTGCGCGGGAAGTTTCACATGCGATAGGCCCTGTGCAAGTGGGGTACGTGTATTCCTGGGGTGCGTGAGAAGTTTCACATGCGATAGGCCCTGTGCGAGTGGGGTACGTGTTTTCCTGGGCTGCGCAGGAAGTTTCACACGCCATTGGAGAGGGGAACGTGTATTTTAGTGGTGCGCGTGAAGTTTCACACGCGATAGGCCCTGTGCGAGTGGGGTACGTGTATTCCTAGGGTGCGCGGGAAGTTTCACACGCGATTGGAAGGGGAATGTGTATTTCGGGGGTGCGCGGGAAGTTTCACACACGAAATGCCCTGTGCGACTGGGGTACGTGTATTCCTGGGGTGCACGGGAATTTTTACACGTGAATGGAGAGGGGACCGTGTATTTCGGGGGTGCGGTGGAAGTTTCACACATGAAATGCCCTGTGCGAGTGGGGTACGTGTATTCCTGGGGTGTGCGGGAAGTTTCACACGCAATAGGCCCTGTGCGAGTGGGGTACGCGGGAAGTTTCACACGCGATAGGCCCTGTGCGAGTGGGGTATGTGTATTCCTGGAGTGCGGAGAAGTTTCACACGCAATAGGCCCTGTGCGAGTGGGGTACGTATATTCCTGGGGTGCGTGGGAAGTTTCACACGCGATAGGCCCTGTGCGAGTGGGGTACGTGAATAACTGGGCTTCGCGGGAAGTTTCACACGCAATTTTGCTGTCAGAGCGGGGTACGTGAATTTCAGGGGTGTGCGGGGAGTCCTACACGTGAAATGGCAGTGTGGGTCCTCCCAGGTGTTCCCTCTACACCCTCCACAGCCCCTGCAGGCAGCCCACACCACAGGGGACTACCCTGCACCCCTGGTCATGTCCCACAGGCAGCCCATCCACCATGGCCATGCCCCCCAGCCAAGCCACATGTCACCTTGCACTAGTGATCACCAACTCATGTCCCCCAGCACCCCCACCCGCCAGCAGTCAGGGGCACCTGCCAGCAGGCCCCCACACATGTCCCCCAGCACCCCCACCCCCAGCAGTCAGGGGCACCTGCCAGCAGGCCCCCACTCATGGCCCACTCATGTCTCCCAGCACGCCCATCCCCCAGCAGTCAGGGGCACCTGCCAGCAGGCCCCCACTCATGTCCCACTCATGTCCCCCAGCACCCCCACCCCACAGCAGTCAGGGGAACCTGCCAGCAGGCCCCACTCATGTCCCACTCATGTCCCCCAGCACCCCCACCCCCCAGCAGTCAGGGGCACCGGCCAACAGGCCCCCACTCATGTCCCCCAGCACCCCCACCCCAGCAGTCAGGGGCACCTGCCAGCAGGCCCCCACTCATGTCCCCCAGCACCCCTACCCCCCAGCAGTCAGGGACACCTGCCTCAGGCCCCACTCATGTCCCCCAGCACCCCCACCCACTACCCCCCAGCAGTCAGAGGCACCTGCCAGCAGGCCCCACTCATGTCCCACACATGTCCCCAGCACCCCCACCTCCCAGCAGTCAGGGGCCCCTGCCAGCAGGCCCCCACTCATGTCCCACTCATGTCCCCCAGCACCCCCACCCCCCAGCAGTCAGGGGCACCTGCCAGCAGGCCCCCACTCATGTCCCACTCTCGTCCCCCAGCACCCCCACCCCCCAGCTGTCAGGGGCACCTGCCAGCAGGCCCCCACTCATGTTCCCCAGCACCCCCACCCCCAGCAGTCAGGGGCACCTGCCAGCAGGCCCCCACTCATGTCCCCCAGCACCCCCACCCCGCAGCAGTCAGGGGAACCTGCCAGCAGGACCCCACTCATGTCCCACTCATGGCCCCCAGCACCCCCGCCCCCAGCAGTTAGGGGTACCTGCCAGCAGGCCCCTACCTGTGTCCCCCAGCACTCCCACCCCCCAGCAGTCAGGGGCACCTGCCAGCAGGCCCCCACTCATGTCCCCCCAGCACCCCCACCCCCTAGCAGTCAGGGGCACCTGCCACAGGCTCCACTCATGTCCCCCAGCACCTCCACCCCCCAGCACTCAGGGGCACCTGCCAGCAGGCCCCCACTCATGTCCCACTCATGTCCCCCAGCCCCCCCGTCGCACGTAAGTGTTTCTGGCAGGGATTCTGTTCTGTCAAACCCACCTGGACTAGTGGTAGAACCCTCTATGGGGATGTCAGTGCTGGTAGGTCTGCCTTTGGCGGTTACGGATGCAGGGTCACACTCCACAGCATCTGATCCTGTTCCTGGGCCAGCAGATCAGAGGGGGAATGCAGTCCTGCAGCCTCAGGCAGTGCCAGCACAGCAATGTGCAGATCACCTTGCCCCAAACAGGTGTGGTGCCCATCGACGCGGTGACCGTGCACCACCAGGCAATACTGTATGGGAAAACTCCATGTACAGTATGGCAACCCAACAGGCAGCATCAGTAGAAATGATGGCTCAGGCAATGGAGAGGGTGGCCACTTCCATTATCCCCCCTGAAAGGCAGATGGAGCAGAGCAACAACAGCAGGCAACAGACTCCATTTGCCAATCACACAGGGAGGACATGTTGGCGTCCAACAGGGACTGACGGGCGGCACTGCGCGAATCCATATCAATAGAGTCACAGGGCCACAGGGAAGCCCTGAGGGTGGAACTCCATAACCTCAGGCAGAGTCTGCTTGAACTTGAGTCTTCCCAAAATGTTAGGGCAGAACAGCAGCTGGAGCAGCTCACACGTTCACTCTTAGCTGAGCTGCATGAAACACGTGAGGAGATCCGGGCATCACACAAGGCCATGCGTGCAGACATGCAGGCAACCCGTGATGTGCTGCATGGGGATCTCCGTACTTTAATCCTCCAGAATCAGACCTTCCAGACCTGCATGCTTGCTGCCATGGAGGACCATACCAGGGCTTTGCATGGGCTGCCTCCCATAGTGCCACCGCCTCCTGATGCAGCAGCAGAGGATGAGCAGAGCGACAGCAGTTCTCCCATAATGGCATAGCCGTGCAGGCTATGAGCCCAAGGAGGTATTTCTTTTTCACAACATCCACGCAGGTGGGTGTTGGTGTGCACCCTGTCCTCGAACCTACTGGGTGGCCTCCCCCACGCCCCTGGCCCCCACATGGCCATTTATGATTTTTGATTTTTTTTTTTTTTTTACAGTGTGTTGCCTTGTGTAGCTCCCGTGGGCATCCACTGTATTCCGGCTGGGCACATGCAGGCTTGTCCTGAGTTTGGGTTAGATGCTTGGGTTCGTGAGACACACACCCCTCCTGCTTCCCATTTCCATGGGCTTGCAAAGGGTGTGACCAAGTGACAGTGAATTACACAGTGATGTTGGGCTCCCGTGAGCTGTGTGGGCAGTCTGTAGTCAATACTGTGTAGACATCCCTAGTGGATATTGTTGTTGTATTGTACACTGTATGGTGTATTGATATGTGCTTGTGCATCCATGTCTTCCTCCTAATCTGCAGGTTCCTTCCTCATGTCTTCACAAGGCCGTCTACTTTGCAGATGCAGTTCATGTTGTATGCAGTACACTGAGACATTTGCGTGGCAGCAACACTCTACAGTTGGAAGGGGTCGATGTGTTGGCGTATTCAGGTTGTAAGACTACCACTACTTGAACTTAGTACTGTAATTTTTTGCATTTCTCCATGGTGTCTTGCAGCATTGTGTTGGTGGTAAGTATTTGGTAGTGTGAGCTGTTAGTTATACATTTCTGGGAACATATTGTGTGTGGGCAGTTTCCATTAGGGACAGTGTACTTTGTGACACTTGTTTCAGGTCTTGTGCATTGCATTGTTTGCTTTCACATTGCATGACATGGCATGGTGTGTTTGGTGGTGGAGCTGGGGAGGGGTTGGGTGACATGGTGCTGTTCTCATGTTGTATTTAGCAAGGGGGTAATGAATTTAGCAGCATAGATGTATGTCTTTTGATGACACAGCATTGGTGGTGTTTGGGTAGATAGGGATGCACACAATGTAACACTTCCAGTCGACCAATCTTAGGATGGTATGGTTGTGACAGTTGAGTGTCTCTTATGTCATCATCATTGATTGTCAGCTGGTATGTGCCAGGGCTGTGTGCACTCCACAGGGTTGTGTTTTTATGTGAAGTAATTAGCCACCAGCTGCGTACGGGCTGCCTCACCACGTGCCCTTTCCCCTCCCATGCTCAGTGGGCGTGCATGTGGTTGAGGATGTGGGGGCACCACCATGTCCACCGGCAGGCCCTGGCGTGTTGCAACGTTGTGCAGGACACATGCTGCCACTATGATCCTGCACACTACTGGGGGAGCATATAACAGATGCCCACCAGAGCGGTCAAAGGAGCGAAAGCGTGACTTGAGCACTCCGAATGTGTGCTCCATTATGCCCCTGGGTGCAATATGGGCTGTGTGTATCTTACCTCGGGTGGCGTGGTGGGGTTCCGAATTGGCGTCATCATGTGGGTGCTCAGAGGGTAGGCACTGTCCCCTGGGGAGGTGGTGATGGGTATCATTAGTGGGGTTGTGACATTACTCAGTAACTGACATGCATGCATGTGCAGTGGCATTTATACTCACCAAGCAGCCATGTATCGCCATGCCGCCCAGCTTCTAGGTCCCAGTTTAGGGTTGACATTTTGTAAATGAAACTGTTGTGGGTGGACCCTGGATAGTTGGCATATACTGAGGTGATGATTCCCTTGGCATCACATACTACCTGCATGTTGATGGAATGCCAGTGCTTGCGGTTTCTATAGATGTGCTCAGATGCCCTAGGGGGGCATAGACCCACATGGGTGCAATCAGTGGCACCTAGCACTTTGGGGAATTGTGCCACCCCGTAGAAATCCTGGACGGCAGCCTGCCTTTCTGCAGGTGTTCTGGGCAGGTATATGTGCCTGCGGACTGATGGGCGTGCAGTCATGATGGCCAACACCTGGTGTAGGCAGCATGACTGTGTGGCCTGTGACACTCCCCCCCACTATAGCACTTGTCCGCTGAAATGGTCCAGTGGCAAAGAAGTGCAGTACATTGAGGACCTTCTCCAGGGGGCTGAGTGCTTGGGAGCACAGGGTGGGTGATGTGAGGTCATCCGCCCACTCACTCACCAGGTCGAGTATTATGTGAGGTGGAAACCTGTACCTCCCATACACCTGGTCATCAGGCATCCCAAAAAGGCTGGTTCTGGATGTGAAAATTCTAGGCCTGACTATCCTCCTTCTCCTGCGGTATCCCACGACCACTGCTGCTAGGAACGGTATATTAATCTTGGCGTCTGAGCTTGTTTGTTGTTTGCACGCACTTTTATGCTGCGCGGGTCCACGTACACCTGCTTCCTGCTGGGGTACGTGTTTCCGGTTTAGCACGTCTTTTTTGGCGCACGCATTAGCCCTGGTCGATTCCATGAATATGTTTTGTAGACGCACGTGTGGGCGTTCCGCGCATTTGCCTCCTGTACTTCCCCCGTGACGCCCACATTTTCACACGTTGTTCCCCATTCCGCGTGTTACGCTCCCTGTTCCGCCTACTTTTGTTGTGTGCGCTGCGTTATGTGCGCTTTCGCTGTGCACTTAGCGCACGCTGTTTGGAGACGTGTAAGCCAGCGTGCACCATGCAGAATTTTAGCACACATCCAGGGATTTACATGCGCACGGACGTCCATGAATCGCTGTGCGCGGGTTTCGCTGCAATTTTCGCACTTGCACTGCGATTCACAGACTTTTGCACGCTTGCGCCAAAAATTTCAGCGCACATTAATTCCATGAATCGGCCTGTAAATCTCTTCAAGTGTCAATCTGTATGCAGTAAGTCCAGGGGAAAACCATAACCCAATAAAGTATGGATTTTGACTTACGTAGAGGCCACACACACACACACACACACACACACACACACACTTTTTTATAAATCGGACACCCAAATTCTAATACTCTTGGGGCCTCATTCCAAGTATGGAGGTATTGGGTACCCCCATACCGGATACTGGGTCCGGGTTCCCTGAATGCAGAAATACCAGGCATTTCCGACCTTGGGAGCCCGGTATTTCCCCATTCATACATTCCCTTTCCCATTTGAGCCCCCATAGGGCTTAATGGGAATGGGGATGATGCTAACAATGGCCCGTTAACAACGGGCCCATTGTTATCATCCTGGCCTGCTCGCAGGACCCGCTAAGGGTGCCTGGTTTTACCAGGCGTCCTTAGAGGGTCCCGCGAGCAGACTCCTAATGGGGCGGTAAGGGGTTGATGGCTCCGGCAACTTTACTGGCGCCATTGACACCTTACCGCCTACCTTGTAATGACCCCCTTTGACTTGCTCAACACGCTCCCCCTTGAGTGTTAGCCTTAGTTCTATTTTTCCTGAAGATCATAGTTTGGGTTTTTTCCACATTTTTATCGCAAAACTCATCAAACGCCATCAGTTGATTTTTAGAGCCTTGTGGAGTCAAGGATAAGCAAAGAGGGTCACCCACAAACATTAAAATTGGACTGTTTTCCCTCACCTGAATATTTATACCAACATCTGCAGAAGGGAAGGAGGTTTGGTCGCAAAATAATTTCCAGTTGATCCGGAAGGCCACCAGAGCTGGGCATACCTGCTTACTTATATCCTTAGGTGCTGGAGATAACCAGATGACCTGAACTGGATGAGACTTCTCATTTTCAAACAGTCGACAGCACACAGCATAAGGGTCCTCTGGCATCTTAGAGGCTGATTGTGGTCCATGAAATCGAATTCAACAAACAAAAACATAAGCCGCTTTCTGCCACACTGCATTTTAATATAGATCCCTTGGCAATATAACTCCAAAAAAGGGCAGCAAACGTAATTTCCCTTTCCATATCAAGAAAATGAGATTATAACTCCCCGATGCTCTAAGCAGTTTTATTCAATTAAATGTCATGAGATAGAATATTTACTCCAAGATCCAAAATAGGAGTGGACGGTTTTAATAGAAAATTTGATGTTAGAAACATATTATTAACCACAGTTCATTTTCTGCTGACTTACCCATTAAAAAGAAAGGAAAATCATTGGAATCTTTCCTGTCACATGTTCACAACTTTAAAATCCAAACCTTTTCAAGTGTACCTGCCTATTGGGCCTAATTACGAGTGCAGCGGTAAGGAGTTAACGGCGCCAGTAAGGATGCTGGTGCCGTTAATCACTTACCGCCGCATTACGAGGTCGCTTAGTGGGAGCCGCTAAAGGACCAGGGAGCTAATAACGGGCCCGTTATTAGTTCCCTCCCCATTGAGCCCTATGGGGGCTCATATGGGAATGGGGACGGGTATTTTGAATGATGAATTACTGGGTCCTCCAAGGTTGGAATGGCCCGGTTGGAAAGGAACCCGGAACGAGTTTGGAGGCAGCCATGGCGCTAATAGCACCATGGCTGCCTCCAAAACCCTACCGACTCCGCCATGGTGAATGGAGCAATTACCGTTCCATTCCAAGGTTGGCGGGACCGGTATTTCCCCATTCACCAGGACCCTTCCCCATTCCCATTTGTGCCCACATAGGGCTCAATGGGAATGGGGAAGGCACTTATAACGGTATCGCAAATTGCGGTACTGTTATTAGCTCCAGAATCCCTTTGCGGGTCCCGACCTTAACGCCTGGAAAAACGCCTGGAAAGGGAGGACCCACAAAGGAAACTCTTAGTAGGGCAGTAAGGGATTACCGGCACTGGTGCCCTTACCGGTGCCAGTAATCCCTTACCGGCCACCTCGTAATGAGGCCCAAAGTGTTTCCGTATGAATTATATGTGCTATTGAAAACCGCTGTTGAGAATTGAGACTATGCTATAAAATATGTGAGTGCATTTTCTAGAATACATATTTTGATTTGTTTTTCTGTGTGGATGTTTGCATAAAAAGTAAATTTGATGGACTATTTCAAATGAACATATTAGTGAGAGAACGGTAGGTATATCACAGTGTTCTCATTGCCATTGCTGTCTGAATTAATTTGTAGTGTTCTGCGGTGATTCACCCCACATGGTGAGTTGGGAGACCACCTAAATTTGCCAACTATTTATTATATTTAATGTAATAAAATTATTCTGATTAAAACAGCCTTTCTCTTTCCCCAGATTGTGCAGTGGGAATGTTATATAAGGGTATTAAGGCTGTGCTACTCCTCTGTGATTATCAAACCACTATAAAAATCCATCAGCAGCAGCCTGCTCCCGGCTCAGTTGTGCATCCTGCCTAGTTGCCTGCACCTTCCCCTGCAATGCCATCGTCAGCGAATTGGCTGCCTTCAACTCTTGCAGCACCATCTCCAGGAGCAGACTACCATCAGTCATAATTGGCACCAATGAGATACAGACATCTATCAGCTCCTGGAGCTGGACAGCCTGTGTGGCTGACATTCTCTCAACTTGTTCAGCCAAGAAAACATCAGCCGCACAGGCTGGAGCTATGGGTGTAGGGGACAGTCAATGCCATTTTCCTGGTTAGGGATTAATCACAGTAGCTCTGGAGGAGGTGATGTGATCTATGTGCATGTCTGTGGCGAGGAGGGCTCTGTGGAAGGGGTGGTGTGTTCCACCAACGCCAGAATGTCCCCAGCCCTCAGCTGCGGTGACTCTTGTTCAGTCACAGTGACAATATGAGTTGTTGTTCTGTCACTGAAGTTGCTCTCCCGGGCAATGTGGCTTAGCAGCTGATGTCTCTTGCACGAGGTAGGCTTGATCTTAGTGTGGGTAGTCAGTGGTGTGATTGTGCCCCATGGAGCTTCAGGGCTATCAGTCAAGCATAGCTCCACCTCGCTTGCACCTATCACAAGTCCACCATCATTATAATCATCGTCCTCCTCCATTAAGATAACATCTTCCTCCTCACTAGTGTCCTTGTGTTCCTCTGAGTGTAAAATCACATATTGAATGGTGCAGGGTACTTTGTGATCTTTCTTCATGTCTTTCCTTCATTTAAATTTGATAATATCATTGTGTGGGGTGTGGCATTGATAGACTGCAATGAATTCCATTGGACATGTTCCTTTCCATGCAGCAGAGTGTTGTGAGGTTATAATCAACGTAGGGCCTCGCGTAATTTAGGTGTAACCCTCTTATGACATTTGTAGTGTATGTGAATTGATCTCACATACTGAAGAGACTGATAAAGGTTTAAATACAATGTGGAAACATCAGATTTTCATTGACAACAACACAGAAATAGTAGTCTATGTAATAAAGTGTCACCATTATTTTTTGTTCATTGGCAAGATCAGTATGTAAGTACAGATACCTCATTCCAAGTCTGGCTGTCCGGAAATAAGGGTGCCAGTAGCAATGTACCGGCACCCTTTCTGGACAGCCAGACTATGATAATGCCTGCAGGGGCAGGTGCTCCCGGTAGGTCTGACCAGTCAGGAGCACTGTCCCCTGCAGGCATGGTTTCCACGGAAGCACTGGCACAGTTAGCAATAGTGCTGGTTTTTCCGTGTCCTAATAGACGCCACGGGAATGGGGACTGACAGTTCCCACCGCCTGACATCCCTGGCCCCCTGACCTTGTAATATCCTGGTGGCACCAGGATATCAGGCAGTGGAAACAGTGTTATAAGGTTGGCGGCAACACGCGGATAGCATCGGTGGGTTACCGCCGACCTCGTAATGAGGCATATAGTGTTCAACATAACAGCCATATAAAAAATAACAGTTCATAGCCCCTTTGATTGCATGTTTCACAGAAAAAAGGTTATGCAGAAAGGATATTTGGTGATCAGTGGTGCAGAAAATTAGCTACAAAAAGCATCAAATGGCAGACCCAATGCTCCTAAAGGAGAGAACAGTAACTAGCAAAATCACCTATTACTGAACTTGATGATGGTATGGAATTACCCAAGAAATGAATCCCCTACAATCCAGGCTGATCTTCGTTGTGAATATCACCCGAGCTTTCACAGGCTCCACCCGAGAAGATATCTTTTGGGTGCTAACTTTGGGATATCTGCGGGGGTGGGAGGTGCTGCATTTTGACATAACTCTCATCTGAGAGTAAATTGAAGTAAATTCAAAGGAAGTGACATTGCAGGTAGTGACATCACAACTTGCGGCAAACAATGTGGTCACTGTGAAAATCATTTCATGTAGCGGTGCCTACAATCTCTTTATACCAGTAATGGTCACCGTAAATCATCACTTCTACTAAGCCGCATACTGGCCGTTGCCAACAGGGTCATTGAAGCCACGATCCGCAGAATTTAGTTTTCTGCATTTGTTACTTGCCAACCTGCACTATGCAAACACACATTCCACTCATTGCACACACTGCACACACAACGAGACAGTCAGATAACCCACAGATTCAGAAAGACACAGAAACATGTGCATGCACTACACACACACACACACACACTCTGACATTATAATGCATATTGCATGCACCACTCACTAAGACTCAGGCAAAACCTTTGCAAACTCACACATACTACATGCATTACATTTCAAACACACATGCAGGAATACTTTGCTTCTGTCTTCATTCTGAGAGCATTGATTGGAGCAGGTTGCAGGAGCGGCACAACCAAAGTCAGGCAGGTCTGGCATTCCCCAGAAGGACTTAACACGCCGGAAGCACCAGGTGCCGCAGGAGAACTCATGTTTAATGTTTCTTTTTAAATTAATTGTTACTAGTTCCAAAGAAATGTCCACATACAAGTTAAATACAATCAATATAACATAGAATCATTACAAACAAAACAGTAACATTTACAATTCATAACAGCATTACAGAGAACAAAAATTGTTTCATGCAGTTGACTTCAGTTTGCATCAATCACCTTCCATATACCAGTTGTACATTCCCAGAATTCAGACAGTAAATCCAAACAGTGTTGTACTGTTTTGAAGCTTTATCATGTACGAACCCGGTCAAATCATGCAAACCACGCACCTGGAGCTGTGTGTTAGCTCTACAAGAGGGCAGCACATGTTGGGACATTTCTAGAGTTTTAGGAACTCTACACAGGTGACCAATGTGGCTCTCATGGGGTATTGCTAACTGTGGGCCTACAGTGGTCAGAGTAGGCAGATGATCAATTCTAAGTAATAGAAATAATCTTCTCACAAGACTAGAAGGACTTTTAACCAAATAGTTCTGAGGCTTCATAAACCTTTATTTAATGATGCTGTACCAAGGATACTGTCTTAATGTCTCCATATTCTTAAAATTGGAGATCCAATCCAAGGCGTCCAATTTAAGCTCAAATGTAGCCTTCAACAAACAATACTCATTATCCCAATTAGGGATCCACTTGATTTATCTGAACAGCCTACACACAGATTCAACCCAAACGTGTAGTATACCAGACAAATCATCCTGCAACATAAGAGAGCCCATCAATGCTAGAAGTGGGTAGGTGGGGGCATTTACCGGCTTAATGCATAAGGCCCCCCTTTTTCTCAATACCAAAGATCAAAGGCATCTAAGGCCATACCAGTTCAATGGGCACAGACTGTGCCAGGGATATAATAGCCCTACAAAATGTACCCTACAAAACATTGAAGGGCAGTCATCAGTACTACTTCTAAGCCATAAACCAATGCTGGGCAAAAGCTCTGTTTGTACAGCATAACTATCCCCTCATAGCTATAGCCTGTCATATTGAACGTAAATCTTTTAATCAATGAAGTGAGGAGCATAGCATTCCTGTTGTTCGCCAGCACAATCTCAGCGTATTTACCCTGCACAAACTATGATGTCACCATCTCCCATAGTCAAAGATAGAGGTGTTCTTTTCCATAGCTGATTGCCACAGCACATGTATTTCATTTTTTTAATGTTTAGCACCAGATCGTTAACCACAGCATATTTACCTAGCGCCATGGCTTCCGTTTGCAGACCGACAGAAGTATGGTCCAACAGGACTATGTTGTCTGCATCGGATGGCCATTCCACATGCAATCCTCCCATTTTCAAAAAGGCAGGCAAATCTCAATGTACCAGTTGTATAGCAACGGGCCAGCATACAGCCCTGCTTGACCCCACGACTGGTACAAACAGGGGCAGTGCTCTCTAACTGCATAGACACCGTGGTAGATTCATGCCACTGCATGATTGTCTCAAGGAGCCATTAATCAATACCATAGCGCCTAAGCTTATGCCACAGCCTAGCGTGATTCAGTGTGTCAAAAGCAGCTTTTAAATGAACAAATAACACGTAAAGCTCACTAGCACCCTTGACCAGGGAGTTTCCAATCAGAGTATCCAATAGTAAGATTTAATGAACCAGCGAGGAGCCCTTCCTAAATCCTGTCTGGAATGGACCCAATAGCTGGAGCAAGTCTACCAATCTCCACAGCTCTCTAAGCAGGAGAGCCAAAAGGATCTTGCATCTCAAATCCAGCATTGAGAGCAAGCAGTAATTGGAGGGCATTGACCTGCTCCGTTCTAATGGACAGGGATTAAGATTGCTCGCTTCCAGGAACTCTGAACCCAGCCAGCCTTGCTTATCTTGGTAACTAGGATCATCAGTATTTCTGACCATTCATCCGGGGCTTGCTTTAAAACCACATTCGCCAGGCCATTAGGGCCCGGTGCCCTGGATCTTTTGACACCATAGATAATCATCACAATGTCCTCGTTGTCAAACGTTAAGTCAAATGGGAGACTGGATTGCAGGTGGTGCATAGTTGGCTCACAATTGTCCTCATAAAAGGTGTCTCTGAGATGTTCTAACTATTTGCTCGCAGAAATGGCATTAACCCCTTGATGGGCGGGAACACCATTGTAAGTAACAAGAGATTCCCAAATCCGCTTTATATTAACCTCTGCCAGTACCTTGGTCATCTGTTGCCACTGGGTATTTCTTAGGGAGTATTTATGTCTCTTCACCCAGTTTGGGTGCTTATTCTTTAGACCTCCTAGGAGCTGGGCACGGATCAAGGGATCAGTCTGCTCCCTGTGAGCTGCCTGGATCTCACGTCTTAATCTGCGCTTTGACTCAAACTTCGCTTTATTGGATAGTCTCTTAGCACCATTCTGTCCCTCCTTAAAAATAGCCGGATGGTTATATGTAGTGGTGGAAGAAGTCTGCCAAGCTATTCACTCCTCAAATTTATCTAGGGACAATTTCAGAAGAATATGAATCCCTAAAGCCATTTATCATTCATGAAGTTACTGATTTTTTTCTAAATTGCGAACTGTCCAATTAATTCTATTGCCACCCTGATTCACAGTGCCCCCAAACATGGGCAGGTTGGTACCCCAACTGGTGTTCAATACAGTAGTTAGGGCCCACACATCATGATCACTATTATAATTCCTAATTAACTCAAGCCTTCTAACGAATTTGATGAATTCCCTATAGCAGTACAAATAATCAATCAGAGCCTTCTTACATCCACAGTTCCAGGAAAAAAAAAACCTGGAACATCTCCCGTCGTTCTCCCATTTAGCATTGTCATTTCCCACTCATATAAGAAATCCGACCAACGCCTACCCTGCTTGTTTACTTTAGTCTGATTTGGAACACTCTTATCACCAACCTATTAATTCGCAACTAGTTTTTCAGGATCACTACAATAGGCATTTAAATCACCTGCCAACAAAATAAAGTCTGTTTCAGCAATGTACCAGTTGGTTATAACATCCATAATAGTTCCAAAGATCTGCTCAGATTGTTTCCCCCAGGCGGGGCATACACATTGATCAATAACAACCTGCCGGTCTGACCAAACTGGTGCCAATCCACTTCAACGGAAAAGGCATTTTTCTCTGCTCCAGACACATAAACCCCTGGTACATCCATATCCTGTCTGACACTAATTAATAGGCTACCCAAAGACAGACCAGCACACCCCTAGTAGCATACTTCTGAAAAATTGCATGCCCCTCAACCAACAGTTCAGTAGTCAGACAACTCTCTTGCAACATAAAAACATTATATTCCCTTCGGAGATCACAAGTGCCATTAGAATCCAATAGGTGCCTATCCTCTCTAGTGTTCTAGTTCATGAAATTAATTATTGCCCTTAGGGAATGATGGCAAGAACTTAGCAAGCCGATCCCTACCCAGTTTATCAGAAATGGGTTGGTGGTTGGCTGACACTGTAGATTTACAGGGGTGACCAGGGTTTTGATTGGGAACCTCCTTGACAACCATATTATTTCATCTCTGATTCAAAGGCTCTGGTAAATCACAGGTCAGCCCAACGCCTATTTTAAGGAAGCTAGAAGCATGAGTCTTTATCAAGTCTGCCACAACCGCATAATGCAAAGTGCACGCATGGTGTTAGTATGAGCATCCTCCATCAACTCAACAAAATCAAGATCATTTGAACATAATACCTTTAAGGGTGAAATGTGTTGCATTAAATAAAAAGAATGCAGTGTGGTTGATCAGTTGGTCCCTACTGTTCAAATACAGGCTAGTTATAACCATGGTCTTGAGATCAACCTGTGGACTCATACCGAACCTTTATGGTCCTTTTAATCGAGGTAACATATCATACGATGGAGGGGTGTAGAATAATTCTTAAACCACTCTTAAACCAAATGATAAGACCGACTCAGGAAGTTGACAAAATGTCTGTTTTATTCTCAATGATCTAAAGCAGGGAGCTACAACGGACCTCAACAGATGTCACACAGCATAGTCTCCAAGCATTTCATAAAAAACAACTCTTTTATAAAAAGAAAATCGTCATATGTGACGTCATACTATGAGGCAAACTAAGTGAGACTGTGGTTGGCTGGAGGGGAATATCTAAGTATACTTTCTACAAGGGTTTGGATTGTGATTGGGGTATAGTCAGGTGGACAACGTATGCCCACACCTAGTGCGAGTCATCCTCAACAGTTATTAAGTATACAGCATATCATTGGCTCTCAAACTATAAGGCCCTTCATGGTATAGACATCATTACTGGCGTTGCGCACGTCGCAATTTCTGGTTTCCCACATTTAGGCAGAATGGGGGCAGGACTTCCTGCAGAGGCATTCAGCTGCTCCTTTACAATGCTGTTAAAAGACATAGCCACAATACACTGCCCTCACCATCCATAGACTGAAGGCCCTGTGTTCTAAAAGGTAAGTCTGGGGTCAAACATCTGTTGTCCCCAAAACTATCACTGGCGTCTAAATCTGAGTCCATAGTGCACAATTCTTCAGAAACAACAGGCTCAGCATTAGACACATCTTCCTTGTCCTTTACTAGCCAGCTAGTTAGTGTGGCAGCTTTCTTTGCTGCGCTAGTTTTCCTCTGCCTTGCCTTTTTCTTTGCTCTCTTGCTCGAAGGATATATAGGAACAACGCCATTCATTTAATCATTTATTACTTCAACATTACCGGCTGCCTGCTTATGCCTGACTTTCTTAATACGTGGTTTCCTGGTACGCCTTTGCCTGCATCTTGAACATGAGGCAGTGGATTCATTACTTTCCACCTGCACAACCACTCCAGACCAAATTTTCTCACGTTTGGTCATTTTATTAGTAGACTCAGTTACAATCGAATCCACATTAGCAGGCCCACGTGTAGGGCCGTTAGTTGGAAGGGATACGTTTGTGCTCAAAACAGGTGAAAGTCTTTAATCAATTTGCCTAAGTAAGGCACCATGCACACCCAATTCATCATTCATCCTTCCACTCAATTTGAGTAATATTTGAACAGCAAACTGCAAAGTTGAGATGGTGGTCTCCAATTCAAAGGATTTGGAACTACTCACAGCTGTGACATCCCAACAGAATTGTCTGCAAAAAGCAACAGAGCCTCACACCAGGGGCAGAATTCATATCAATAGCAGGGGCCAGTTTCCCAAGTGTAATCCAACTAGCCCCAGAAGGACATACTGGCAATGGTAAAGTCTCACATTCAGGCAGAGCCACCCCCACCAAGATCTCTGCTTGTAATGAGTAGCAGAGATTGTGTAGTGAGTTATTATTATCAATCTCTGCTGCCAGCGAGGTTCCATGCAACCTGGGTCCTTGACACTCGTAATTGGGGCGTTCTCTATGTGGATTTCCAGCAGAAAAGTATGCTGTAATCTTTCCCTTATTCTTCATGGGTTTTCCTCTCCCAATGCCCTCTGAGGTATTCTGTAAATCAACAACCTCCAACTGAATGCTAGTACTAAGTGGTGCCGTTTCAATATTGGCAGGTTCAGCATTGCCGTTCCTCAGGTTGTAATTAGAATTTTTCACTTTTTCTTTATAAACCATTACAACAGTCACTGCAGGCAAGTCTCACACCCAAGATAAATCATGAGCAGAAGCAAATATAATAAACAGAACGTTGCACAGGGATGTGCTAATATAGTGAGCAGTATGTTACTAGCAGGGCAATGCCGTTATCAGTGAAATATCCTCAGGCAACCGTCTTGTCTCCACGCTCACCACCAAACCACCAAATTGCAGCCATACTTACCTCAGCACATGCTCGAAGTGCATGCTCAGAGGAGCGTGAAGTTGGCTTTTGTAATTCTTCACAGTTGTCAGCAGGGGCTTCCAGGGAGACAAAGCAATTATAAAGCAGTAATCTCAGCAGCAATTTCAAACAGCATTTTCCCGCAACCCGCAGTCACACTTGCCTCAGAACCTCATGTTAGTTGGTTGCTTGGCAAACTGGGGGCATTGCATGTGCAGAACACACCCAGTGTAGAAATAATGTAAAACAATGATCAAATTGAACTATGAGGGAATGCAGGCAAGAAACACCTGTTCTCTTGGGGATGCACAAGGATCTAGTGAGGCACTTCAGTCAAGGATAGCCACCAGCGTCCCTCTGTCCGGCTCTCCTTTGCAAAACTCATGTATATTTTTGGGTTCCTGTAATCATGGCAGACTTATTAAAATACCCCCGTTTCGGCAGGAAGTTGCAGATCCGACTAGCAGTTTTTCGCACTTTGCACTTTACACACAAACACACAAATACACTAATAATAAAAGTTATTATCACCAAACTTTACAGAGTTACATGATTCACTAAGTGACCCCCTCCTCAATTTTCGGTCTTGTGAAATTTTTTCTAGGGAGCTAGAAACACATCTTAGTTTGTAGGATTGTTTCCAAATATCAAAATTTAAAAATTATACATGTCTCATTTTTGTAAGCATCATGGTTCCAAAGTTACCAAATATGATTCCTGATATAACCCTATGGCCATATATTTACATACATATGATTCTGACTTTCATTTTACAGCTTAAAGGAATAGTTCGGTCAGAAATGTTTATTGTCCCTACGGGTCGGCCATGTATTTTTAAGCCTAAGTCGCTCGATATTAGAAACATTTCCTATGGATCTTACCCGAGTTTTCGTCCATTAAACGCACGCGAAAACAGGCAGCAGGGCGCAGCGATTTTGTGATAATCCTATCACTTGCCCCATGCCCTGGGTTACCTGCTTTTGCAGCACTAAATCATATCCCCTGCCCCTGAGCCTGTCATCAGCAGGCACGTACCACCCATTTCACAACGCCAATGCACGTCTCGTGTCAACATTTGCTGCGCTTCAGCTATTGACATGTCGCCATGGAAATGGCAGGACACCTCTTTACTCAATAAGTATAAACAGACCATTTGACAACACACAGCAGCAGATTTTCGATTCCATTCCTCTCTCTGTGTTACTTTGAGTATTCTGTGCCTCGTTTCTGTGCTCTGGTCAGCTACCTTCGCCGCTTGTAGCCTGTGTGAACACCTGTACCATCGCTATAAATTATTTTAGTTTGTTTACCACACAATGGCTACAATAATGCCCTACATATACGAGCCCGAGTATACCGAGGGGGAACTACTGGAAAGGGAAACATGCCATGGTGTGCTGTCAGGGGCGATAACGGCCAAGGTGCCAAAACCATGTACACTTCAAAAGGTATCCCACGCCCAGGGGCCATTGCTCACATGGCCTCTTCAGACCCTGTTTCGGCCGGGCAAGAACCCCCCTCACGCTGGCCGCCCCCCGGCAAACCACATAATACCACGACATATACATGTCATTCATTCACAAACACACCCCTGTTTCTAATACTTTATAAACCGCTTGATATGTCTCATGAGAACATCTTTGTGCTTTGCAAGTCAACTCCTGAACGTGCTACCTGAGAACCACTGAGATTGATGCTAATCTGCTCATTGTCGTGCTATCTGTGAACCTCTGTGAGCGCTTCGAGCAAACTCGTCAGTGTGCTAGCTGTGGCCATCTACCTGTTCTCCTGCCACAAACTACTGGGCTTGCTGAATCTGTTTGTTGGTCAAGGTAAGGCCATGTATCACAGTCATATTTCAGTCATTTAGGTAGCCGAATGGGTTAATTGATATTTTAGGTGTTGTGTCCCTTGTAATACTTTCGATATTGAAATCAGTGTATAGCATTTTGAATAATGTTTGGTTAGTGCTTTCCAATTGATATACACCTTAGTTGTCATCCCCTGGTGTTTGTTTTCAGTTATAATTAGTGTTATCCATACTAATGCAAGCACTGTCTTTCAGGGAGATGCTGAAGCATCCACCACATTAACAACATCCATAGATATTCTTCAGCAGCACGATGTATGGATACTGACAGCTCCATCGAACTAGATCATCAGAGCTGGAATACTTGGCGTTTAATTGTTCTACTTCACGTTTCATTCATGGTTAGCCATTGATATGTACCTATGCGGTCGACCCCAAGTGTGTGTTATGTTTTCAATATTGTAATCCTTACTAATGCAAGTACTATGTTTCAGGCAGTAGGTGGAGCGTCAACCCCTGCACTTGATGCGGAGCCTGACATTCAAGTAATTCCAGGGGAAGTGGAAGCGGGAACATGCGTATACGAATAAGCACAACAGTTTTCGGAAGTACGTACTACATTTACAACATCCATAGATATTCTTCAGTAGCACGAGGTATGGATACTGACAGCTCCATCGAGTGTGATCATATAACGTGATTCCATTTGCTATACTTTCTTCCTTATTAACGCAAGTACTGTGTTTCAGGGAGACGACGGAGCTTCCTCTACAATCACAACATCCCTTGTAGATGATGCAGATGTAAAGAAATCGGATAAATAAGTAGATTAAATCGGATCATATTTAGATATCCATTGATACGAACTATACATACACAGACAGTGAAGCAAATGAGAGATGTTGCTTGCCAGACCATTTACACTATGGAGGAACTATTAATTCAGGCGTGGCGTGTTCAGACTCGAGATGCTCATGTCCGATGGCCAGAACATGAATTGAATGTGTCCAGAGAATCCAGTAAAGTTTTATTGGACCATTGCTACAGTGCGACTGCACCACCACAAGAAGATGATACTGGATGTATTGAAGATAGCTCTGAAGTAGTTGCAGATCAATTCACACAATCTACACCAGCAAAAAAAATGCCACTCAAAACGTTGTCGACATTGTTGTGTTCTCCCATCAATGTTCAAGTAACAGATGTTGAAATGACAGAGAATGAACCAGGAGCACTATTCACTGACGCATCAGAACCTGATATCAGCGATATTAGTTTCAATTCTGGTGATATGTCCGCAACAATGCAGTCCAAAACAACTGTGATGCAGGATGACAGTCTAATGAAAGAGGGCAAATACATAGTATTCAACAGTTGTTTGATGGATATTATAAGTATGCTGAAATGTGGGCACTACATTTTCAACATCTTTAGATATTCTTCAGCAGCACGAGGTATGGATACTGACAGCTCCATCGAGCGTGATCATATAACGTGATTCCATTTGCTATACTTTCTTCCTCATTAACGCAAGTACTGTGTTTCAGGGAGATGACAGAGCTTCCTCTACAATCACAACATCCCTTGTAGATGATGCAGATGTAAAGAAATCGGATAAATAAGTCGATGAAATCGGATCATATTTAGATATCCATTGATTCTTTTAGACAATGCATCATTTGTGGTTATCTCTTTATATGTACCTGTGCCGTGGACACCAAGTGTGTGTTATATTTACAATATTGAAAACCATACTAATGCAAGTACTGTGTTTCAGGGAGTTGCTGTGGCACCCTCTCCAATAAAATCATTCATGGCAGTGTATGCGGAGCCAGAGGTATGGATACTGACAGTTCCATCGAACTAGATCATCAGAGCTTGAATAATTGTCGTTTGATTTTTCTACACAATGATTCATTTGTGTTTAGCTATTGAGATGTACCTGTGTGGTCGTCCTCACATGTTTTTTATGTTTTCAATATTGTGATGCATAGTAATGAAAGTACTATGTTTCAGGGAGTCGATGGAGCGTCATTCCGCACTGTCTATGCGGATCCAGAAAATATAGTCGTTGCAGTGCAAGAAGAAGGGAAGACATGCGGAAACGAATCGGGCAACAGCGTGCAGATGTTGAAGTTCGAGTCAAGAAAGTTGCATAGAAAAGAAACAAAAATAAGGTTAATTACAAACAGGTCATATTTTTAGAAATTGTTTTGTTCTGGGGACTATATTATGTTTTTTTCTGTCAATTGTACTATACTTTATCTTGTGTTTAAACTGAACAACCCTTTTCCAATCTGTCCTCTAGTTACCCGTGGGTGTACGAACTATACATACACAGACAGTGAAGCAAATGAGAGATGTTGCTTGCCAGACCACTTACACTATGGAGGAACTATTAATTCAGGCGCGGCGTGTTCAGACTCGAGATGCTCATGTCCGATGGCCAGAACATGAATTGAATGTGTCCAGAGAATCCAGTAAAGTTTTATTGGACCATTGCTACTGCACCACCACAAGAAGATGATACTGGATGTATTGAAGATAGCTCTGAAGTAGTCGCAGATCAATTCACACAATCTACACCAGCAAAATAAATGCCACCCAAAAAGCTGTCGACATTGTTGTGTTCTCCCATCAATGTTCAAGTAAAAGATGTTGAAATGACAGAGAATGAACCAGCAGCACTATTCACCGACGCATCAGAACCTGATATCAGCAATATTAGTTTCAATTCTGGTGATATGTCTGCAACAATGCAGTCCGAAATAACTGTGATGCATGATGACAGTCTAATGAAAGAGGGAAAATACATAGAATTGAACAGTTGTTTGATGGATATTATAAGTATGCTGAAATGTGGGCATTCTGTTAGAGGGGAGGTATGTGGGAAGCCATTGATTCATGTGACTCGTCAAACTCAAGGCAGTAACGTCAAAATACATGCCACCTGTACATCATACGTTCTCATGGTCTGCACAACCGATGCTGGGGAAACTGCCAGCAGGCAATCTACTGTGTGCAGCTGCCTCACTTTTTAGTGGGTCCAGCTTTAGAAAGTCAGTCTTTCTTTCAGTTTGTGGGACTCCATTTCATTTCTGAAACGCAGTACTACAAATTCCAACATGATTATATATTTCCGGCCATTAGTGATGCTTGGAAAATTGAACAATTGTCCCTAGAAAGTACATTCGAAGGCAAACGATACAGGCTTGCAGGCGATGGACAGTGCAACAGCCGTGGATTTTCTGCCAAGTACTGCACTTACCACTTTCAGGACATGGATAGTAAGAAAATTGTGAGTTCGGTGGTCATGCAGGTGTCCCAATGTAAATCCTCAGTGGCCATGGAGAAACTAGGATTTATAAAATCATTGGAATATCTACATTCGAGGGGAATGCACATCGACCTCATAGCCATGGACAGACACGTTTCAATAGCCAAGACAATGAGAGAGCAGTTCCCACATATTAAACATCAATTTGACGTATGGCATCTTGCTAAATCAATCAATAAGAAAATCTCGGCTGCAGGGAAAAAAAAAGGTTTGGAAAGTATTTCACAGTGGTCCCAGTCTATCAGCAACCATCTTTGGTGGAGCTCCAAAACTTGTGAAGAGTCAGTGGAAATCATACTTGAAAAATGGCGGTCACTGATGCGCCACTGTACCAACGTTCACCACTGGACAGAAAACCAACATTTCGACCAATGTGAACATGGCCCTTTGTCCACATAGGAGGCACGGAAGAAGAAGTGGTTGATTCCATCTTCACCTACACACAAAGCCTTTGAGAAGATTGGTTTTGATAAAACTCTATCAAGAGATTTGAGGGGACTGACAGAATTCTGTCACAGAGGAGGTTTGGAGGTGTTACACAATATGTGCCTAAAGTACAGGCCAAAGCGATTGCATTTCGTCATACAAGGCATGAAACATAGGACTCTACTGGCGGTCTTGGCCCATAGCGAGAATGTGTGCCCTGAACAATCTAGGACTACGGGAAATCTAGGGATGCTTCGCTACACTATGGCCTTTGCAAAAAGAATTAAGAAATGGATGTTAAAACCAGTAAATGAGGAGATGGAGTTCAACTTTGTTAAAGGCCTTATTGTTAATGTACTAGAGAAGCACCAGCATGGAATTTTGAGCGAGTCTGTGCAGACCACTGATGCATTGCCACCACACATTGCCACTGTGCCATGTCCACCCAAAGTAGAGCTCGTTGACAAGTACAAATCCCGGTTTAAATCATTGTAATCTGATTGTCATTTTGAAAAAAATGTTATTATACAGTGTGCATACAAAGTATGCTAACCCTAACCCTCCCTTCACCATCCTGGGTGGCGAACAACCTGGGTGTCATCTTTGACTTCTCTCTCTATTCACCTCATATCGCTGACCTTGTCAATATGTGGATGTATATATTTGTGTTGCTGTAACTAAGCTTCGCAATCTCATGTAAATGTTGCACACTGTTAACTGAGGGGAGGCTTGCTCATTGCAAATAATAAAACAAACAAACAATAAATCTCACTTTCAACTGAACTCCTTGGGTACTTTATACTTTTCCTGACCTTCCCCCAAAAAGTCAATGTCTCCATAGTTATGGTTCTCTATGGCTGCAAAGCTCGCGTAGAACGAGGACAAAATTGAGAGCCTTAGAACGCGCCAAGCTAGGCGTTTCAGATGGGAGAGAAGCCAGTTCTCATGTAAATGTTGCACACTGTTAACTGAGGGGAGGCTTGCTCATTGCAAATAATAAAACAAACAAACAATAAATCTCACTTTCAACTGAACTCCTTGGGTACTTTATACTTTTCCTGACCTTCCCCCAAAAAGTCAATGTCTCCATAGTTATGGTTCTCTAGGGCTGCAAAGCTCGCGTAGAACGAGGACAAAATTGAGAGCCTTAGAACGCGCCAAGCTAGGCGTTTCAGATGGGAGAGAAGCCAGTTCGCATTAGCACATTGAGGCCTAGTAGAAAGATGGAGTCGAAAATTCAAGTTCTCACAGATGGCTTTACACAGGATATTGCAAAGTAAGAATGTATGCTCATGCAGAGTGAAGGTCAGAAACTTTTATTTTTTGCTCGCGGGCTGAAGAGGCTCACGACTCACACTGGCAGTATAAGGTTCTATTGTTTTTTGACCTTGAGAGACAGGGACCATGCCGAAAGGACTTCATTTGAAGGAGGGGTGCAATAACGTAAGAGACGATAAGGCTGAAAATTCTGAAACTACACCGAGTTTCATGTTAGTTCAGTATATGAAAAATCGTTGGCACCAACAGAGTGGGCTTTACGGACTGCATTACGCCGACACAATGGAAATGGCAAATATAATGTAAGTAACTCTTTCCGATTTTATACCGGAATGTAATACCAATAGCGTACCGTTAAAGGCAGGTTAAGTTGTACTTGTTAGTTCTGTGTGGCATATTACAATGAAGAGCAAGTAAAACATTTGTGGGATTGTCTTTCTACCGGGCACATGGGCATGCATGTGCCCATTCGACACACATGTAGACAAACAGTCGTTTCTCAGTGGTTCAACACTAATAAATCATTACATTGTGTGTTAACCTCAATTTCTTTGTTGTGAGTTGATCTGTGTTGGTTTCCGGGTTCTGTGTGCAGTCGCGTAGAAGACGACTGGGCGCGTTTGCCTATGCAGCACAGTACGGAGAGAGGTGGGGAATATGAATGTTTTTATAATGTCAGGCTCAGGGGCGGGGGGTATGATTTAGTGCCGCAAAAGCAGATCATCCAGGGCGATGGGGCAAGTGATAGGATTATCACAAAATGGCTGCGCCCTGCTGGCTGTTTTCGTGTGAGTTTAATGGATGAAAACTCGGGTAAGGTCCATAGCAAATTTTTCTAATATCGAGCGACTTAGGCTTAAAAACACATGGCTGACCCGTAGGGACAATAAACATTTCTGACCGAACCATTCCATTAAGTTTCTGTTCTTGTTTGAGGCATCTGTTCCAGTCAGCTGTCTCTCAATTGTTGATTTTAGCCTGGTGTAAAATACTTAATCATTCATGCGAAGTCAAAATCCAGGCTAATGGATGCTGAAGAGATCTTATCTTTCTGGCTGGATCGTTCTCTGGCATCAAGTGATGATCTTGATTGTGGGCTATGCCCAGTCAGCCCAGAGAGGGCCCACCAATGTCTTTAATTTTGGGGATTTTCCAAAGATCCAGCACAACAATAAATAAATAAATGGCTCTGTCATGCATGAATGCAGCTCTTCTACGTGGCCCTGAAACTTCAAAGAAATGGTCTTACAATAAATAACAAAACAGAGCATGTAATGGGGAAGGTTGCATTGCCTGTCCCTTCGAATCTCATGAGAAATATAATTCTGGGATACACACAGGGCTGTACTCCATGCACAAAAATGTGCACTTTGCATGTTACATTCATACCACACCTGGGTCCTTCAATTTATTTTTATTAAATTGCATCTCTCCATCACTATTCATGTTTCTCCTCATGATAAGTTCATTTTGGCAAGGGAACATTTTTCTCAATGTAATCATTTGTAGCTGCAAAATGCACACACTTTTAGACATCACAGTTTCTGTTTTTGCAAATGCCATGCTTTCCACGCAGGATAAGCCTTTAATTTGCCCTGGCTGTATCAATCACATGCAAAGTCCTTTTGAAGAAGTGTATTTCTCTTTATTTGAAAACATCATTTTTAATGTGTCACAGTTGCAAGTGAAATTCCGCCTTCTGTCTATCAGTCAACAATGTGGCTTTCCAATTCCCTTCTGCAGCCTGATTTTATTGTTCACAAGTTCCTTGCTTCAATTGCAGAAATGCATAAACTCGAATGCAACAGGCACATTGGCTGTGATGAAATTTCTGATGCTGGCTTTCCAGTCTGCCATTATGCCTTCCCATGACAAGAAGGTATTTCTGCACATTTTGGGCCTAACAAAGCCTTTAAGTTCATTTGAAGATGGGGCTGTCATTAAACCCCACATATCCCCACCCCAGATCTTTGATCATGATTATTCCTGAAAAAGAGCAGGGGAGAGTGTGGTTTTTCTCACAATTTACATTTTTAAGGGAGCGTGTCATGCTCGTTTTCCATCCTCAGAGAGTGGGTGCTCTGGTCTCCACATCCTTATTTTTGTGTTCAGGGGGTATGGTCATGGAACCCCCGCCCTCATTTTCTTTTCTTGGTTCCATTCCAGGGTCCCTGGGGTCCTCCCTGGAGTCCAATGCTTCTGTTCCACAGGCTGGAATGATAGAGGTAAATCTTTCTAGAGAGAGGAGTAACAAGAGAGGTTAAGTATTTTTGTACAAAACTTATTTCCCCAGACAATATCACATAGAATCTGAGAGACAACATTGCATAGAATTATGAGACATTTATCAATTTCACTTCAGCAATTGCAAGACCATATTTTCTTTAAACGTTTTTGATGAAACCTAGGAACCAGTGTGTCTCTTCTGAACCCTCCCCTCTCTACCTAGGATTACTCAGCCCATGCACCAAATAGGTACTGAGTATTCAAAACAACCTTGAAATGAAAGGATGCTAACAAAATGCAATTTTTATTACATCAATATGCAATAATTCAACCAAACATAATTATCATAAAAAACAATTTACATTCACTTATTCTAAAAACATACATAGTGTCTTTCATCAATATAAACAGTCATAAAAAAATTGTACATTATAAAACCAAGAAAACAAAGTGTAAAATTATCTAATTACAGTTACCACCTCTCAGTAGACTGTTGCCTACTGTGGGTGAGTACATCCCTAAAGTGCAAAGTGTATCTAAAAAATGTGTATCATAAAATGTAGTGCAAAACAGACATTGGAACACATAATCTAATGTACTAACTTAATTCTAGGTAACCCTTAGTACTAACTAATAGTAAATAGTAAACAAATCCCTTCTCCATGAAAGGAAGACACACTATTATACAAAACGAATTTACAGCATTATCATCAATCACAATGCTCAATGACCCCACATGTTTGTTCTTCGAAGGTTAGTTGCAAAATGTCCAAGAACTTCTTCAGGGGGCCAACATTTTACCACACTAATACACAAACAATTATGACTTCTTAACATTCAATTGGAATATGTGTGACACAACAAATTCCTTGATCGTGCAAGAAATGACGTATTATTCTGAGCACGGGACTGTTTGGACGTCCTATGACTGGACTCCTCTCCTGATACTGGAGGGCACTTCAAATTCACACCATCCGTAGTACCCGGATTCCTCCGTTAAGCAAAATGAACACCCGTGGTGTCCTTTTAACCCTGGTGCATTCTCTGGCTTCCTACGCTGGGTAGGCACCCGCTGAGTGGCATATTCCGAATACCCAAACACTTCTTTGCATGTCGACTTCTGTACATGCAGTGGTCATATGACCCGTAATTACCATCAGGACAAGCGGTAATCAAATGTCTCAACTGTGCCCAGAGTCAGACATGAACCTCTTCAGGATTCTCATAATCATCTTATTGTATCTCTCAACCCCTCTGCTCCAGGCCGGCAGTAGGCACTGTGGAGTTCTCTTTTTATCTGTAAAATCTCCCACATCTTCAGCATTAACTCACTGGTAAAATGTCTTCCTCGGTCTGAGGCAATCCTTTGCAGGAGGCCGAAACTGAGAAGATGTTGTTGATAATTAGAGGGGCAGCTGTCACTGTCTTACAATTCCGGGCAGCAAGACATTCTACCCACTTTGTAAATAAGCATGTTACAGTCAACATGTACTTGTTTCCTCTAGAGGAGCGAATCACTGAAATAGACATGCAGGTCTGACCAAGGCAGTGTCATTCGCTTTTCTGTAGGAAGAGGTCTATGTGTGAGAGACCTGAGTTGAAATTGAGCACACCCAAGACACCCCTTTAAATAAATGTCGAGATCCCGACCTGTGTGTGGCCACTATGCAATCTCATGCAAGATTTCCAATGTCATATGAAACCCCGTATGACCGGCATTGGCCACATCATGGGTGTAAATCAACATCAGGCTCCAGAATGAGATAGGCACCACCCACCATGACACACAGATAGGTATCTCTGTACCAACATACCATCTTGGAGTTGGAACATTTTGGAAAACTTTATCAACACCCTGAGAGCCTCTTTACTGGTGTAATCTGATTCGGTTAGAGTAAAGCTCATGGGGTCTTCAATGTATTGATAGAATTTTCAAATAATCGGGTCCTCTTTCTGTGCAGTGATCACATCAGCATTCAGTGTATCTTTACTCCACTGGGCAGTCCAGAACTCACTGTGGGCAAAGGTTTGTGACCTGGTGACAGCAGTGAATTGGATTTCACCCAGCAGGGATTCGGTCTCTAAGAAATCCCCCTGCAGAGCTCCCGTTTCAGCCAGCTGCACAGCCAAGTCATCCCCATTCTTACCAAGTCGTTCTATTTTGGAATGACCTCTTTTATTCTTCCAATAGATGGTCATCTCATTAGATGTCACCATATCATCAATTGACTGGATCAATTGCCCATGCTTTAATGGTTTATTGTTAGCACAAAGCATGCATCGATTTTTCCTGACATAATCACAGTCAGCGATTATGAACAGTTCTTTGAAATGGTGGTGTACTGCAGTGAGGATGGCTTGATGTACGGCCATGATGTTAAACAGAAATCATATTATGCCTCCTTTTGATTTATATTGGCCTAAGTCTAGTTGCTCCATGGGGAAAGCCGCATTGCAAAGTTCTGAATTGGAATTGACTTCAAGCGCCATCTTGGAAAAAGTCCTGCATCTTGGTTCTAACTTCTGCTCACTCTTCAGTAATGATTAGCTATGTTTGAAGCTGCCAGAGCAGAATCGACCTTTGAACCTATGTCAACACTAGGGCTGGCAGAGCAGACTATTTGTCCTGTTCAAACAAGAACTTGTAGTCAGAACGAACTCTCATTCAAAGTGTTATATATGTCTAAAAAAAATGCATCCTCCCACAAACAGTGTTATACAATGAATGTAAACTAATGCTGCGTGTTTATGAAGGAATCCTGTGAACATTTCTGGAAATAGAATTTACTTTAGAAAGCTAAAGATCCACACAGCTGACGACAACAAAGTTTGTCAGTATGTTTAAGGAACCTTGGAGCTAAAGTGAACTCCAATTTAAAGTGTTTTCTGTACCAATAGCCTCAGCAATATTCAAACATACGAACTGAATGTTAGACGAACTAGAACTGTGTACCTTAACAATAAGCTATTGAATTTGTTTCTTGAAACTAGGATCAGACTAAGCTGGATAACCAACATGACCAGACAGAACAGAGTTGTAACCATTGTATTTTGAAGACTGGAAAACACTTGAAGTATGTAAAGACAATATTGTTGTCTTTGCCATGTGAACTGGGCACAAACCCAAATTTGTAACCTATTATTTTGGAGATGAGCTGAGCTATGACCAGGACTGTGTATAAATACTGCATGTTTTGGGATGACCAGAACTCACTCCCCTCACAGTGTTTCTGGTACACATTGTGAGGTGCTGTGAACCAGATAGCTATCTGCTTTGAAATTTGAATCTGTACAGAATAAATCTTTGACTTCGTGACTGGCGGATCTAATTTTTGGTGGTACCAAGCCTCGATATTTGCTTGATCTTACAAGATGGCACCCGAATAGGGACCCTCAAGATTGATGCTATCTCGTTGAAGATTTGACGCGGCTATTGGACCGGGATCGGACAGTGAGAAAGGGGGCCTCTTCTTGGATGAGCCGCGACACCTCAACAGTACTGCACGGCCCGATCCCTGCACCGTGAGCTTGCGGTCTGAGATGGCATCTTGACGAGGGTCCCCATATCGAGGTGGGTATTTTTACCAGAATCGCCAGCCACGTCGATCCTTTGTAATCCGATCGGACCTCCCTTTGTCCTTTGAATCAGGTGAGTCATGCCCCGATACCTAAGTATCCTGATATTTGATTTGCCACATTGTCCTCGTGTGTATTGACCAGGTAACACCAGTAATCTGATATGCCTGAGAAATTGTCTGCCGTTTCAGGGCATTAGTCGGCATAGACAGACAATCTTTGGAATTTGGCCATCCGGCACCACAGGAGGGGTCGCCGGCATGTACTATGTACTGTAAGTATGGCATTGGTAGTATAGTGTTTAATGATATTTGGTACAGACAAACTAGACATGCTTCCGAACTTCAGTGGCCAATCAATGGTAGCTTTGAGATTTCTCGCATAGAATATTTAGAATCTATATTGTTAAAGAAAAAAGCTACACCTGCAGTGTTTGATGTATTACAAAATTGGAAAAACGAAGCTATGCAGCAGCTTAAAAGTAGAGAGAAACATGCGCGCTGACATATGTCGAATGCCGAGAAAGCGTTACTGTATCATCAACAAAAACAGACAGAGTCAGTTAGAAATATGGATAGGGCTTTCCAACTTGGCATTCAGAAAATATACCCATCTAAAAATGTCCATGAGTCAGATGAATTAATTGATAAGCTTTTAAATGAAAGGAGGTCTGGTGCCACTGCGCCACCTCCTTATGTACCTATTCCTGTTGTTTTACCTCTTGCTGCTGTTGTTCCTCCTCCCGTAGCAATTCCTGATCCTCCTATCGTTCCTCCTTTTGCTCCTCTTCCTCCAGTTATTGCTCCTCCTCTTATTGTTGCTCCTCCACCTGTATCTCCACCTTTGCCTGCTGCTATGGGTTTGGTAGATTCGTCTTATCCACCAGTGATAGCACCTTTGTTACCTAGTGTACAATATTTGTCTACTCTTTCTCTTCCAAGTGGTTCTGTTTTGCTTGTAGTTGATAAGGGAGCGGAATCAAAGATTGCAGCTCGTAATACAGTTTCTAAAGAAAGAAAGCGAGATCTGAATGCATGGGCTAGACAGTGCATGGAGAATGGTGAAAAATCTGATGTTTTTGCTACACTCGCTAGTCTAGAAGGTTTTTCTCAGAAAAATGTCTTTATTGAAGGGTTCGGAATTCATCTATCCTTAATGTGGAACAGACTGAATGATGTTGATCTCCCACAAGGGTTGAGGGATCTGAATATTTTAGCATATTCAAGAGATACTGTGGAGAAAGTATATGAGCACGTTGAGAGGGTTTTTGAGTATAGAAGGGAGTTAGAAAGGTTACGGAATGATGAAATAGATGGTGATAGTTTGGGCGCTATGTTTGTACAGGAACGGTTCCTTCTTCTTTGTAAATCGACGAGTGAAGAAACCGGAATTTGCACAATAGATGCACTTAGATGGATTTCAGACATGTCGATATCTCCCATAGAAGTATATGACACGTATTGTCAGTATAGGCCAGAAATGCAGAGGACAGTGATACAGGTAATGGTAGAATACCTACAGGATGAATGTATAAAAAGAAAGATTTGTTGTCCCGCAGAATTATTGAATATCGATAAGAGAGCTTTTTCATCTGACACTCCTTCAGCTGCTTTAGTGCTCGATTTAGCTCTGTTGCTCAGTAAACGTTCGGAGTTGCATACTTCTCAGTTGCCAATGAGAGAGGTTCCTCCGACATTTGTCCCTAAAGTTGAGGTCCCGGCTAAAGCCGCCTATGACATTGATGCACATTATGTATCACAGTTTGTTCACACCCCATTCTCAAGACAGGAGGTAAATATTATTAGACAATCTATCCCAGATATTAGGAAGAATCCGACAGGGTTTTATAAAGAGATAGAATCTGTCTTGCAGTCATTAGAATTTACTCTGGGTGATGTAGATTTGTTATTTCCTGTGCTCCTACCTGTCGATTTGTGGAAACAGATTAGGACAGTAGACGATGTACCAGGGTTAGGAGACACATGGGATAATTTGGCTACACAAGATAGAGATAGACCAGCTGGTGAGAGACCACCGCAGGTAATACTGACTTTGCCTGATAGAATAGTGACAAAACTGAAAGCCTTAATTCCTGAGAGAAGGATTGTTTGGGACAAACTTACTGCTTGTGTCCAAGGAAAATCTGAGGGTGCTACCGAATTCTTTAATCGGTTTAAACAAGTATTTTCAGATTTTAGTGGACAAGATTTAAGCACAAAGTCTGGAAAACGATTATTTGTGGACAAATTTGTGTGTGGATTGTTACCTGACATCCAGTCACAAATTATGACTTTTGAGAGCGCTTGGCAAGCTAAGTCTCAGGCCCTCATTACGACCCTGGCGGAAAGTAACTGACATGACCGCCATAGCGTAAATAGCGTTTCCGCCATTGCACGATGGAGCAAAGTGCGGCCAATTCCGACCCATCGGGCACGAGCACTACGCCATGGCGGAAGTGCAAAGTCCGCAATGGCGGAAATGACCCCAAAACGGCCCATACCGCCGTCGTACGGCGCCCTAGGTGCAATTCCGCCACCCATCTTAGCGGTCACCGTAATGAGCGGTCAGCGCAAATTACGGTCACCGTAAATATACGGAAACGGAAGTAAAAACATGGGGCCGGAACGGGAAACAGGACGCCGTACACCTATTAAATCAGAATCCCAACACAACCATTAGAAATCCGACCCTGAGACACATCCCAACCCGTTAGCCACCCCATAATAAAAAAATAAAAATGGGAAAAGTTGCTAAAAAAGCGTGCGATCGCAAGCGGCAGGACCACTTCTCCCATGAGGAACTCACCGTTCTCACAGAGACCCTCCAGGAGAACGCTGCCGTCGTCTTCTCGACGCAAATGACCAGGACGGCACTTGCGAACAAGAAGGCCATATGGGCCCTGGTGGCACAGCGGGTAAGTGCGGTGGGGACCGCACCCCGCAACCCACAGCAATGCAGGAAGCGATGGGACGACTTGCGGATATGCGTCCGGAGCATACTTTCAGCCAACCACAACATTGCCACAGCTACCGGGGGAGGATCTGAATCACCCATCAAGTTGACCCCCTGGGAAGAAATCTGTGCCTCCACCATTGGAATGGAGAGCATAGAGGGAGTCGGAGGGATGGAGAAAGGAGTGCAGACATCCGAAGAATCAGGTAGGTGGGCCAAATTAAACAATGCTAAATCCACAATGTCCAATCATGTGAAGCACCATGTGTCCCCATAGTGCAATAGAAACACATGTCCAGGAGAACGTCCACATACATTGCCATGATAGCGCCCTGTAAAAGTCAGATTAAACACATAAATAAGTAAAAATCCTAAAAACACCCTCTGCATGTGCAGCATGCACACCCTAACTGCAGGCTGCAAAATAACTGCACCCTCAATCCACACGAAAATGAGACCTCCCCCAAGGCCCTGACCCAAATCACCCTCAGGTACCACCCCAATGCATGTGATACATTGCCATTCCAATTTCAACAGACCCATAAATAACGCTCGCCCTCCTTTACTCCACCACAGGGTCCGAATCAAACGACGAGCTTCAGGACACCCCTACCAGCACACCTGCAAAGAGGGCCAAGACCAACGGCCAAAGACCCTCCACCTCAGCTGCACGGATCAAGACACGTCAGCAGCACGAATCGAGTGGCAGCACACTGGAGGGGACATCAACAGGCACCCCAGCAGCCAGCATGTCCACAACAGCAGCACCACAGGTCCCCCCAATGGATGCCACATAAGGCACTGCTTCTGGTGGCAGCAGCACCATAGGTGACACTGCTTTCATGCCAGCATGCTCCGACACAGAAAACGGTGCTGTAGATGTAGGATCCATCCATGACCTGTCCCAATCCCCCTGTATGTTTCATCCCGTACACCATGAGGAAACCACGCAGGGGCACCCACAAGACGACGACTGGCCAACCCCCACAAGGCCTGTGGCAAGGCAACATGAGGTGATCAGCCCCTCTGTGACACCACCGCAAATGGCCATGGCCCAGCAGAGGCAACAGTCCCTCGAGCAGATGATAGTGCAACAGCAGCAACTGGCCACGCTCCTCAAGGAGCATGCTGCTGAATGTGGGGGTTCTAAGGCAGCCATTGAAACATCTACTGAGACACTTAGGGCAGAAATGGAGCGAAGTACAGAGACACTAAGGGCCGAAATGGAGCGAAGTACAGAGACACTAAGGGCAGAAATGGAGCGAAGTACAGAGACACTAAGGGCACAAATTGAGGGAAGCACCGAGAGCCTGAGGGGACAAATGGAGAGAAGCACCGAGAGCCTGAGGGGACAAATGGAGAGAAGCACCGAGAGCCTGAGGGGGGAACTGCATGCGACGTCCAAAGATGTATGTGGTGAACTTGCCGCTGTGCGCCGTGTGCTCACTGAGCTCTCACAAACCCTTAGGGACATGCATGGACGTGAGCAGGCAGAGACATCATCCGTTGCAAGTTCCGTCCAGGGCAGCCCCCAACGTAGATCTGGGAGGAACCTGCGCTCCACAGGCAGGGGTGCCCCTGATACCCGGAGAGGGGGCTTGCAATAGCGTCTGACCAATGACAATGAGCATCTCTGGACACTGGTGTTCGGGGGGGAGGTAGGAGGGTGGAGGGGGTGTGTAGGGTTCTTCCGGGTGGCGGGTCGATTGGGTGTGTAATACCATTTCACATTTGCTATACATATATTCACATTAATCCAATGAGATGTGTGGACATTGATCTTTGTGTACGAGGCCTTTCTTGGCGTACAGGCCAAATTGTGCATGTTCCCGACACACACAGTGCCACAAGTCCCGTGTCCATGTAACAGCCACCAGGCGTGAGTGCTAGAAGCATGCATCTATGATATTCTGACGAATCTCACGGGCCTCCTGTGCCTCGCGGACTCCTTGAGGTGCTGCCACATCCCCACCCTCATCATGACCATCTTCAGGTGCTTGCAGTTCTGCGTCAGGGGGCATGGGCACATTTCTACGTACGCACATGTTGTGTAGCATTACACATGCCATGACCATCTTTGCAACCTTCTCATGGCGGTACAGGAGTGCCCCGCCAGACCTGCTGAGGCAGCGGAAACGAGCCTTCAATAGGCCGAATGCCTGTTCTATGACTACACAGGTACGTGAGTGGGCATGGTTGTAGTCCTCCTCATGCTGGTTCTGTGGGTTCCGGATTGGTGTAAGGAGCCATCTCTTCAGTGGATACCCGGCATCACCTGTATGTGGACAATGAAGGATGTTTGTGTAATGACATTGCTACGTACGCATCCCCCCATTCCTGCCACGTCATTGACGCATCACCTACCCCACATTCTCATGCATCAAATGAGACTAACCGAGTAGCCAGGATCGGTGCCCTGCGTGTCGCTCCATGTAGCGTGGTACTGTAGAGTTCCTCAAGACCATAGAGTCATGGGTTGATCCTGGAAATCGGGCACAACAATGTGTAAAGATCCTGTTGGAGTCACACACCATTTGTACATTGATAGAATAATATTGTTTCCGGTTGCGGTACTGGACCTCCATGGCATGTGGGACAACCAATTCCACATGGGTGCAGTCGATGGCACCAATGCAACCCGGTATGCCGCCAAGTGCATGGAATCCCACTTTTGCGTTTGTGAGCTCCTGCTCCGAGGGTGGTAAACAGATGTACTCGTCTGCGTGCTTCAGGAGGGCATCAAGCACTTGGAATAGTGTCCGTGACAATAGTGGCTGTGAAATGCCATGCAACTGGCCGACTGTGTGCTGGTAGGTGCCTGTGGCCAGGAAGTGGAGTACAGACACCACCTTCAGTAGGGGTGGGATGGCGGTTGGGCTATCTATCATGCTGACAAGGTCAGCGTGTGTCATGTCGACAATGGCGGTTATGGTGTCCCGGTCCAAACGGTAGAGGGTGTGGATCTGCTCAGCATTGAGGTTGAACGGATTGGCTCGGTGGCGTGGGATTGCGGGCTGCCTGCGTGGTGGTAGTGGCTGTGCTGGTGGGCCTTGCTGCCCTTGCCTTGCCCTCCTCCTCCTCCTCCTGCGTCTCCTCTGTGCGGCCGGTTGTTGCAGTCGTTGGTGTTCGTCTTCTTCTTGAAGTTGGAGTACTTGCAGTGCTATCAGGTCCCCCAGGCCCAACATTGCTAGTCCTGTCGGTAGCATTTGGGAGTGGGTGTGGTTGTGGGAGGGGTTTGGGTGTGCAATTTATGTGTTTTCAGGCTGTATAGCCTCCACCTGTGGTGATTCATTTCACCTGTGCCAGCTGCAATTACTTCTGGGCGAGCACGTCCCGCACACAACGCTGCTATTTGATGCATGGCATCTTGCAATTACAATCATGTATATGATCCCGATGGCAGTGAAATATTGGTTAATATGTTGATTCTGCTATGGTCCCATTGTTTCACATACTATTTTTGCAGTCGCGGACAAACTTGTGAAGGGTCAGTGGAATGTAGTACTCGATCAACGGTGGACCCTCATGCAGCACTGTACCGACGTTCACCGACGGGCGGGGAGTCCCATTAGTGATTGAAGCCAGTTACCATTTTCACACACAGCCGCACTACATAGATGTATTTGTGAATTCAAGCGTTCACGGATGCCTTTTTGACGTGATGTTGCAAATGAGGAATTCGAAGGACAGCGCTTTTGGTTTTCAACTAGCGGCGAGGAGACGCCCACAGGTCTGACTGGAAATGTAACGTTCTATTGTTGAATGTCCTTGGGACAGGGCCCATGACGAGAATGCAATGATTGATGTGAATTGAATGGGATGCGCAATAGCGTAGTGGACGATGAGGCAGGACGTCCCCAAATACATGTTACTTCACTACACTAGTGAACCGGGCAGGAGCACAGTGGATTTTGCAGACTGCATTACGCACAGACTCAATGGAAATTTCAAATGTAATGTGAGTAAATATTCAGGCATTTCTATTCCGGGATGAGGGAATGATGAATGGATGCATGGACAGATGATTTAATTGAGAGTTTGTCATGTGCATGGCTTTTTGAAATCTATCCCCTTCCCCTGCGCTATGTGATGCAAAGCTGCCATAGTGGGTCCATCATCTGTCTGCCCTTGTTGAAACCTCCCTGTCTCGACGCGCCTTCAAACACTTGTGTCTGTGCACGTTACTAATCACATCTAATGGATTCTGTTTTAACAGACGCATGCACACATACACTCGTTAGTAATAGTGTATTGACCTCGATTTATGTCGTTATGATTCGCAAGTGATTTTTTGGTGACATTAATCCTTTTGAGTGGGCTAGCATGCATATGGTTGTATATTTAGTGTGTTGAATGAACTGAGTAATACATATGAAGTTCGGATGTCCATACTATTATTTTTTTCTTTTGGGTGACAGGTATCTCCTCCCCTTTTGCCGCTGCCATCTGTACGCCACTCCTGCAGATGGCTTTTTCACTCGACACCTGCAGCTTCGAGTTAATCAGTGGAGCACCATTACGATCTTATGGGACGATCGCCAATGGGCCACATGCCCTTACGCAGTACTAGTGGCTAGGAGCAACATATGTACCTTTCAGCTGGACTAGTGCCTACTTCATGGGACTGCCCTGCGGTTCTAGGCGCTTCCTTGTTGCCTTTTTGATCGTAAAAGTAGGCCCTGTGTACCATGAAGGAACAGGGCGTCACACAAGAAGAAGCTGGTCATTCATTGCGGATGCAGCCCACAGTAATGGAAATCATTTGGGAGTTAGTGAGTGAATAGCTGTATGGGCTTGGTGATTTGGATGTGCATTAAAATTATGTTCAGATATTGACCGTGTAGCCTTATTCTTTACTAGTGATGTAGCATATTCCGATTTGTGGCGCGATGTATTGTGAGATGATCTGCATTGGGTTCCGGCTTCTGAGTGGAGTTGTGTGGTACTGTACTGGCCGCGTTTGCCTACGAAGCCCAGTAAGGTCAGGGATAGGGGCTGCCATTATGACTGTTTTTCTGATGTCATGCTCAGGGGCGGGGGATGAGCTTTTGTGCAACTGTTGCCGGTCAGCTAGGTGGATTGGTGGAATGATGGGATTTTCAGAATATGGCTGGTCACAGGTGCCTGTGTTTGCGTGCGTTTCTTGGAGGGGGACTGAGGTCAGGTCCATTGGATTTGGTTCTGTATTCGTGCCATCTGTGCCCGACAGCTCCCATTGGCCCCTCTTGAGATGAGGCTGGCTGCTCAGTCACTCTGCCTACTTGTGTGGTACATGCTTATGCTGATGGCTGGTTTGTCTACTGGCATGGGTACAGGGCTGGTGCAGTCTCCCTCAGGATACTGCTTTGAATGTTGATTTATACTGGTGGCAAGCGATGGGGGACTATTGTTGTTTTGTCTCATGGAATGTTTCAGTTCATTTTGGTGTACTTGAGCCTTCACATGCCTGTGCTGCATCAGTGCGGCAATGGTGTCATGTCAGATATGGATGGCCACTCACAAAGCACTTGGAGCCCCTGCATGCATTTGTTCGTTGGCATGCATGGGTGACTTGTACATTTCACTGGTTGCATGGTGTGGCTGCATTGTGCCTACGAGGAGTTGTGCAATGTGGGCAGGGAGTGGAGTACAGGCACTCAGTAGGGCCATGTACGGTTGGTTCGCGATGCCGTAATTCTCACCATGGCGGAAAGGTACTTTCCGCCACGCTTGATGGCGTTGAGTACATGTCCGCTAGGGTCAGAATTTGCGTACCGTTGCGCCATGGCGGAAATTACGGTTTTGCAAGGCGCGCGTGCGCCTGCTTGGTGCAGTTAGCGTTGGCGTTCACTACGGTGTCGCTAATGGCATCGTACTTTACGGTGACGGGTCATGATCGCAACGAGCGGTATTCGATGGCGGTATTTCATTTCCGCCTTCGTTTTTGGAATTCCGCCAGGGTCGTAATGAGGGCCTCAGTCTGAAGTATTGAATATGGCTCAATATTATGAAAACCGAGTCAATAATGAGAAGGAAAGGATTGAAAAGAAAAAGGGAGACTCGAAAACTAAGGTGTTGTTGCATCAGATTGTTAGAGGTCCTAGAGGGGGTAGTACACAGTTTAGGGGTCCGTATGTTCCACAAGGTAATATGCCGTTGGGTCCTGTACATGAGAACCAATGTGCTTATTGCAGACAAGAGGGTGATTGGCGAGCACAATGCCCGATCTTGCAACAGAGGTCGAATAACACATATGGTATCATGGGTAGACGATCCAGAGGCCGCCCTGGGGCAGGGGGTCCTGGTAGAAGCCAGTTTTCTCAGAATCCTCAGTCCCTTTCACAAGACAATCAGCCACTGAGTATGGATAATAGAAATATTTTTGATCATTCTTCCACGGCTTATCTCTCTGAAGACCTTCCCTTTGATGATATATTGTTTCGCTAGGATTGCCCGAAGCAGGGTGTGGAACCGACACCTATTCCCGTTAATCAGAAAGGTCCCTACATTAAAATGATAGTGGGAAATAGGAAACATCTATTTTTGATAGATACAGGAGCACAGAAGTGTTCCATTGACCATTCACGGGTTGCAGACATTCCACTGTCAGGGCAAACTAATGTTTCGGTAGGGCTTTCTGGTACGCCAGTGGTTAGTCCGGTTTCTCTGCCAGTACTAATTTCACTGGGTCCATTCACGTATCACTGTCCATTTCTTTTGACATCAAACTGTGGTGAAAATTTGCTGGGGTTGAATCTGTTGAAGGAATTAAATGTGGTAATTCATTGTTCTTCGGATGGAGTGCGTTTGATGATTTCACCACAGCAATTTTCTGTCTCAGAGTTTCTGACTAGACCCTTGCCACCGGAATTTATTGACGTTCCGGAGTGTTTATGGGCGAATGATGATAATGATGTTGGTGTTTTATAGATTGAGCCTGTTAAAATAATTTTGAAACCAGGAGTAAAGTTGCCACGTATTACACAGTATAAGATTTCGGTTGATGGTGAGCAAGCTTTGAAGTGTATAGTTTCTGATTTTATGCACCGTGGGGTAATTGAAGAAATTGCAGGTAGTTTGTGCCATAGTCTGATTTTACCGGTGTATATTGATTTACGCGCTATCAACAAGATTGTTGCTCCACAATTTCCTATTGTGCCTGATGTGACAACGATTTTAACAATGATTCCATCTTCTGCTACTCATTTTAGTGTTGTAGATCTTAAGAATGCCTTTTTTAGCATTCCTATACATAAGGATAGCAGATACCTGTTCGCGTTCACCCTAGGGGGATGCTCATTTACATTCACCCGTGCGCCACAAGGGTACACGGAAAGACCGAGCATTTACAGTAGGGCTTTGAAAGAGCAGCTTGATACACTTGAGTTGCCTGCTACTTGTACATTGCTTCAGTATGTCGACAACCTTCTTTTAGCTGCAGATTCAGAAAGTGCCTGTAAGGAGGGCACTGTGTTGTAGCTTATTCACCTAGTAAAACATGGACACAAAGCTTCACTGAAAAAGTTTCAATATTGACGGTAGGAGGTCGCCTATTTAGGCTATCTCCTGTCAAAGGAGGGAAGAAGATTGACGCCTGAACGGATTAAAATAATTTCTAGCAGAAAGAAGTCAGAGCCTTGATAGGAATGGCTTCTTACTGTAGACAGTGGATTCCGAACTTCTCACTAGTGATCAAACCAATGTTGGCTTTGTCAAAGAAGGGCATTTCTTTGCCATTACCGTGGAACTTGGAACACCAGAAAGCTTTTGATTTGCTCAAGACTGCACTGTGTTCAGCACCAGTTTTGGGCACTCCAAACTATGAAAAGGCCTTCGAGTTGTATGTGCATGAACGTGATGGATGAGTTTTGGCTGTGTTAACGCAGGAACATGTGGGGAAGAATAGGCCATGCGGTTACTTTTCCTCTCCCCTCAATCCTGTTGGATGCGCTTTGCCGAGTGTCTGAGAGCTGTTGCTGCTGCGTCTGTAAAACAGAACAAGGGTATGGTCCTAGGCCATGCTTTAAACTTGTTGGTACCTCACTCTGTAGATGCTCTATTAAATAGAACGCAAACACAACATCTCACCTCTGCACGATTAACAAGATATGAATTGATCTTGTTTGTACCGCATATAAAAATTCAGAGGTGTTGTGTATTGAATCCGGCTGAATTATTACCTCTCCCGCAAGATATTGCTTGCAGTGACGAAATGTCACATGACTGCCTTTATACCACAGAACAAGAAACTAAAGGCAGGATTGATCTGAAAGATACACTTTTGAACGATCCAGAAGGGGAGCTCTTTTGCGATGGCTCCTGCTTCAAAGTTCCGGATGGTACATCCACTGCTGCTTATGCCATCATTACAATAAACACGATTGTGGAGACCAAAAGAATTCCGCATAACTCCGCGCAGGCCGCAGAGATTATTGCTTTGACTCGAGCTTGTGAACTTTCCAAAGGGCTTAGAGTAAACATATATACCGATAGCCAGTATGCTTTTGGGGTAGTTCACAACTTCGGTAGACTTTGGGCAGAACAAGGTTTCTTGACCTCACATGGAACAAAGATCCAATATGGCACCTTGATAGTTCAGCTACTCTCAGCGCTTGCACTTCTCACTCAGTTAGCAATAATGAAGTGCGCAGCACATTAGAAAATCTTAAATGATGTAGGAAAAGGGAACACTTTTGCTGACCAGATAGCCAAACAGACTGCTACTGATCTTTATTCAGAAATGTACACTAGAAGGGAAGCCACAAATGTCAGTACCATTGATGAAGGAATTGAGTCTATAAAGAATATCCAAGCCGATGCCACTCTAGAAGAAACTAAGCAATGGGCTTTGGGCTTGGCGAGGTTGGATGATGATGGGTGTTGGGTGGATAACCTAGAGGGAAAATGGATACTGCCAGATGCGTACATTACTAGGATGGTTTCAATGGCTCATGGTCCCACTAACATCTGCACTAGGAAAATTTGCAAAATGTTAGAAACTGTCTAGGTAAATGTTAACATCCTGAAAACTGCTGAACGTTTTGTCCAGAGTTGCAGGGTCTGTCTACAGCACGATATAGGGAAGGGTACATCAACACCAAGGGGTAGGTTTGTTCCACCTTCTGTGCCTTTTGAAGTGATTCATTTTGACTTTATTGAAATGGAGCATTGTAATAATCTGAAATACGTTTTGGTTGTTATTTGTGCTTTTAGTAAATGGGTTGAAGCCTTTCCTGTAAAAGATGCCACAGCAATGACAATGGCAAAAACCATGCTTAAGGAATATATTCCTAGGTTTGGTTTGCCAAGGGTCATCTGGTCAGACAACGGTCCACATTTTATCGCTGCTGCAATTATACAGATATGCGCGGGATTACAGATCGATAAACAGTTCCATTCGGCCAGACATGCTCAGAGTGCTGGATTGGTAGAGAGACACAATGGAATCTTGAAGAACAAGCTCGCTAAGACGTGTGCCGGCACCAGTTTGAAATGGCCGGACGCCTTACTGATAGTGTTACTCTCGATGCGCACCACCCCACAGACTGGGACTGGGCTCTCCCCATATGAGGTAGTAATGGGTAGGTCAGCTAACATTTGGAATCTTCTGAAACCTAGGGCATTGAGGGACATTGAGCATGTACTTCTTTCTGAATATTGGGAACGGTTAACTCAAAATCTGTATTTGATTCATCAACAGGTGCGAGAAGCCCTCCCAGCTAAATACGAGGGGACAGATCACAGCATCCGACCCGGTGACTGGGTGCTTACTAAATCGTATGAGAGAGCATCCTGTCTCGCACCGAGGTGGAGAGGGCCCCATCAGGTCCTATTGGCCACACAAACGGTAGTACGAGTAGCAGGGAAAAAACACTGGATCCACACTTTGCATGTCAAGAGGATACCTTTCCCTTTGCCGCACGATGAAGAAGATAAGGAGAAACTTACTTGCTCTGCTCCCAGCGATCATTCAGCATTGAGCAGTACTGAGAGTGTTTCGGAGACACTTCCTGAGCCCGCGGGGCCTGGGGAAACAGCTGTTTCATCTCCACACTCTCCTGCAGATCCTTTTGCATCCTTGTCTGGTTCTGCTGCAAATTCATCACTTCCATCAGGAAGCAACGACACGCTGTTCGCAGATCACACTGTACCAGGAGTCACAAGGTACAATCTGTGTCCACGGAGCTAGACTTACTGCACGGTTCGGCTGTGCCCGCAGGAAAATAAATATAGGGCTTATCATTCTCCCCATCTTTTGCATCTGAAGGAAAATAGGTGGCTGGGGATAGGGGAAAGAAAACGCGTGATCAGGAGATCACCAGCAAATGGACTGCAGAGTTTTCGCTTCAAAGGAACAATGCCTGTTATCGACACTACTCGTGCGGCACAAACAGTCGCGTGTGTGGCCAACAAAGAGAATGGACAATCAAATACATGGTCCTTTAAAACGTATTGTTTTCTTGTAATTATGTTAACCGGTTTCACAATAGTAGTTGCCTTAGGATTTTGGTATATGGAAGAAGTACATCCGCTTGAAACATTCCTGCCTACTGAGAATGTTCCTACTGTATCAACACCTTTCGTGGGACTTCTTACGATCTTGGGGATTGAAGCTTCTCTTGGTCATATTGATAAGTTTGGGTATTCTGTTGTGTTGCTGTTGCTGTATACAATGCCTTCCTGCCATATGTTTAATGTTAGGGGGATGTTGTGCACAGACTATGGGAACGTTAGGGCCAAAGGTACACACACCGGAAATAATGACCAACAAATTTGTGATATTGGAAATTTCCACCACAGATCTTATGGCAATTGATATATCTGATGAATGTGATTCAGGATGTATGGACATTGAGACGTGGAGTTATTCGTAAAGCGACTAGTTTTTAGTTTAGCACTTGGCTTAGGCCAAAAGGAGGGTTTGTTAAACGGAAATCATATTATGCCTCCTTTTGATTTATATTGGCCTAAGCCTAGTTGCTCCATGGGGAAAACCGCGTTGCAAAATTCTGAATTATTTGTATTTGTATTTATTTTATTTGTAAATCGCAGCCGGGCCCATGGGCAACCGGGCGCATAGTCTTACATACATGGATAAAGTACATTGCATTAAGGTTAATGGCATAGGATTATAGCTCCCAGGTTACAGGCAGGAGCGATAGAGTAGGCATCTCTATGATACTTCAAAGAATCATGATAACCGTGCTCTAAAACATAGGCAAAATGTACAAATAAATATATAGATAATACAGGCATATTCACAAGAAAATAGGAGCGATGCATGGAAACAGAATGAACCTAGAGTTATTGTGCTTGTGTACGGAGCCAAGATTTAGATTTGTTCTTGAAAGTTTGAAAGGAAGGCTCAGTTCTGATGGGAACAGGAAGGGAGTTCCAGAGTTTTGAGGCAAGAACAGGGAAGCTCGCACCACCTGCTTTTTGTAGTTTGAATCTGGGCAGGATGAGGCCATGAATTTGTGGAGTTCTGGTGGGGCGTGATGAGGTATGCAGCATGAGACGGGAGGAGAGGTAGGGTGGTGCCTTGTTGTCCAGGCATTTGTGTGTGAGCGCTAGGGTTTTCAGGGCAATTCTTTGTTTTACTAAGAGCCAGTGAAGATCTGATCTGACGTTAGAGATGTGAGAGTGCCTCGGGAGATTGAGAGCTGACCTGATGGCGTTATTCTGGATTGTTTGCAGTTTCTTGAGGTTGGATTGACTAGTCCCTAGATACAGTGCACTGCAGTAATCAATTTTGGACATAACAAGAGTTCTACCCAAGGTAATACAATTGTGGGAATCCTGAATCCAGGTAGATGCCAAGAGTTTTGGTGTCCTTGGAGACCTTAATGTCATCGCCATCAATGATGAAGGACTTGAAGGTTTAGTCAAGTTTGTTAAGACGTTGGGTTGAGCCCAGTAGTAGGAGCTGCGTCTTGTCATCATTGAGGCAAAGTTCATGTTGTGCCATCCAAGCTTGAATAACCAGGTAGACATCATTCACCACTTTAGTGTCAGCTGTGTGATCACCAGTGATGGGGATGAGTATCTGGGTGTCATCCGCATAGTTGGTGTAGGAGACACCCAGATAGTCGAGCACATCAAAGAGTGGCTTGGTGAACACATTGTAGAGGGTCGGTGACACACAAGAGCCTTGTGGCACACCGCAATGAATTGGGGATGGGTCAGAGGCTAAAGGGGAGAAAACCCTCATGGATATTTTGCTTAGGAACGAGTGAATCCATTTATTAGCTAAGTCCGAGAAGTGAGCCGCAGTTTTGAGATGTTGACAGAGTATTTGGTGATCGACCAAATCAAAAGCTGCAGAGAGGTCAAGAAGTAAGAGTAGCGCTAGTTTCCCATTATTTTTTAAGATCTCCATTTGAGTTTTTAAGTCAATCAAGGCTGTTTCGGTGCCGAGTTTAGGGCGGAAGCCTGATTGTCTTAGCCCAGGAGGTTATTGGATTCAAGATATTGTCGGATCTGCAAGTAGGCTGCACGATCTAGAATCTTGAGCAGGAACGGGACCGTGGTGATAGTTCTAAAGTTGGTCAAAATGTTAGGGTCAAGGGAAGGTTTTTTAAGTAGAGGGATCACTGAGGCGTCCTTGAGGTTGTCAGGGACAATACTAGTTTTAAAGGAGGTATTAATGAAGGCTGTGATAAACGGGGCAAAATCATGTGAGGCTTCCTTGATGATAGGGGTGGGGCAAGGGTCGCCTTGGCAGTTGGATGGTTTAAGATTGTTTATAATCCCTTCTACTTCATCAATAGTAAGAGGAGAGAAGGCAAATGGTTTGTGATTCGAATTAGTCTGGCCAATACTGACTGTTGGAATGGGAAGACGAGTGTCAGATTGAAGTGAATTTTTTTTGCCTCTAATTTTAGTTTGGAGGGAAGCAATTTTGTCCAGGAGAGCTGACTGTATGTTGGTGCACCAATTACTGTCTTTGACGCATGCGTCAGGGGGTGTTGCCGGAGACTCAAGTTCCTTGAGAATTTTGAATAATTCTTTAGTATTGGATTGTGTTGACAGGATGCGATTATTGTACGATTCCTTTTTGGCTTGGACTATAGCTTCTTTGTAATTAAGAGTGGCTATAAAGAGTCCGTCCTTGTGGGCATCGGATGGATGGCTTTTCCAGCGTGTTTCAGCAGTACGTTTCTCTTTACGAAGCACTCTTTGCTGTGGTGTGAACCACGAATTAAGGTGCGCAAGCTGTTTAGGTGTCCTGAGTTTGAGTGGGGCGATGGCGTTAATAGCTGAGAGTACGGCCTGATTATAGGTGTCAGCTAAGGTAGTGGGGTTTAGGCAAGTGTCAATGACATTGTTAAAGGTAGGGAGGATGGGGGGAGAAGCTTCTCAGTAGTGATGTCCTTTTTGATGACATGGTGATCAGACCATGCGCATGGTAAATTGGAGAGAAGGCTAATGTTGCAGTTGGTGTCGCATAGCCAGTCTAGGGACCTCCCTTTGATGTGGGTGGGTTTTTGTATATGGTGAGATAATCCTATATCGGTTAGGGAGTTGGCAAGGTCAATGGCTTGGGATCTTGGTAACCAAGGTTAAAGTCTCCAAGGAGAATGGTTTGAGAGTTAGTTTTGGCTTTGTCGAGGGCTAGGGTGGTAATATCATCCACAAATTATGTGGAAGGGCCAGGTGGTCTGTAAATCAGGTGTATCGTGGCAGTTTGGTAAGCAGATAAGGGGAGTTTGATGAAAAGTAGCTTGGCTGATTCCATGCGTGTGCTAGGTAGTGCTCTGATTCCTAGTGAGTTTCTATGGATGAAGGCAACTCCAACTCCTCTAGTAGTGCGGTTGCAACGAGAAATAGAGTAATCTGGGGGAATTCCCAGGGAGAGTGCCGGGCCTGAGGCGTTGTGCAGCCATGTCTCCGAGATGGCAATAAAGTCAAGATCCTGTGTCTTGATAAGGTCAGAGATGTCGAGTGCATGAGCTGTAAGGGACCTTACGTTGACCAAGGCAGCCTTGATCTGTGGAGCTTTGCCTGGTAGGACTAGGGTAGGCAGAGGCTTAGGAGTGAGTGTAGTGGGCGTTAGGAGGGGCGCGTTAGGTGACCGGCAGAACAGGCGTGAGCTGGGATGCTTAGTGTGCCCAGTCAAGCCCAAGAATCTTGTTCCGAGTCTCTTATTTCTTATGTGAGCCGGGCATGGTTGGTTAGGTGTAGGTTTTTTGGAGAAGTGATCTAACCATAAGGAAGGGGCTTTAAGATAGATATTGGGAGACTAAGCACATGAATGTGGTGGTCTGTTGTGAGGAGTATTAAGTCTCGAGTCATTGTGCGAGGCTATGGTGTGTATAGGCTGGTGATAGGCTAGAGGTCTAAGGGCCTCAGGTAGGCACAGAGGTGTAGGGGCATGAAATCGGTATGTAAAGGTGAGTGTAGCCCTGGTGAGTATTAATAGTCACTGACTAAGCTCATGAGCAACAGATATGGAGCACCTAGGCTAGATTCAACTGAATAAGTGAAGTGTGCATATGGGCTAAGTAGTAGCGCTATTACATGCCATGAACAAATGGTCTCAATTCCACAGACACGTATAATGCACAAGTGGGAAAATTCCAAAGTCAAGTACAAAGCACAGATGGGCTAGAATCGACGGTCAAATACAGTGCACAAATAGGCCAAATTCCTCAGCCAGATATAGGGCACAAATGGGCTAAAATCAGTGGTCAGAAATGATAATGCAGGTGTGCAGATTTCCACAATCAGGTATAGTGCACAGACAATCCAGTCCATTGGTCACAATTGATCGCAATACAGAAAAGTTAGGATCGGCAGCATAATATTAGTACGTACATTCAGAACCTTACAATGGGTGAGGCATTGAGCATATAGTCAGAGAGCAACTGTGAGTTAGCAGATCAAGTGATAATGTGCCTTAAACACTGACTACGTGTGTGGACAAAAGTTTAAGTTCTCCATAATTAAACGTAAGTTTGCTAGGAGCCTGTGTCTGGAAGGCAATGGTGTGCGAAACTCGCAGCTGTATTGAGGGTAGACATGATAAGGCAGAAGGCGAGCAAGCAGAGGATGAATCAACACTACGGGTGACCCGGGTGCTGATTGTTGGCACGCGGTGAGACTCCAGTTAAAACAAGGACACGGGTAAGGTGTGGAGATAGTCGTCGCGCCCTTAATGTGTAGGTGACAGTGTTATATGTGTGCAGATTGCCTGGCAAGCTGTGGAGTGATAAGGCTGGGATCAGGGTTACAGGTGGGTGAGACGGTGCACAGGTGGGCTCGGGAGGTGAATTGAGTGGACATACAGGAAGTATAAGACCGTATGAAGACTGTACAGTTAAACCAATGCAGACAGGTACGCAAGTAGTGAAATACAATTATGTCTGCAAGTTACTTTGCACACTGATATTGTCGCGATGACACAGGAGATTTGCCAAGTGTGCATCTGAGTTAGTTAGGAGGGATAATGTTATTGTTTGTGAGGCGATCCGAAGGGTAGGGCGGGCTGTTGTACATGGAGCAGAGTGGCTGGCCCGGCAGGCCACGGACAGGCAAAAGACAGGCCCTATCCTTAAGAGGCTGGCCTTTAGAGGAAGTGGCCGGCTAAAGCCATCCGGTCGCTTCCTGGCTGGAAAGTAGACCGAGCAGCCAATCAGGTTGGTCCAGGGTACACAACCACTGTTGCTTAGCAACGGAGCAGCTATAGACGAGCAGCGACAATCTTAGGTGCTCTGCACGTGTTTTCACGGCAGAGCGCAAGCAAAATTCAGCAGCAGCAATGAATAAAGCTTTTAGGCATCAAAGGTTGGTGGAGAATTGACTTCAAGCGACATCTTGGAAAAAGTCCTCCATCTTGGTTCTAGCTTCTGCTCACTCTTCAGTAATGATTAGCTATGTTTTCAGCTGCCAGAGCAGAATCGACCTTTGAGCCTATATCAACACTAGGGCTGGCAGAGCAGACTATTTATCCTGTGCAAACAATACCTTGTAGTCAGAACGAACTCTCATTCAAAGTGTTATCTATGTCTACAAAACTCATCCTCCCACAAACAGTGTTATACAATGAATGTAAACTAATGCTGCATGTTTTTGAAGGAATCCTGTTTATATTTTTGGAAATAGAATTTTCTTTAGAAAGCTAAAGATCCACACAGCTGACGACGAAAACGTTTGTCAGTATGTTTAAGGAACCTTGGAGCTAAAGTGAACTCCAATTTAAAGGGCCTCATTACGACCCAGGCGGTAAGTTACCGCCTGGGTCGCACCCTTACCACCATGGTGTAAACTACATTTACACCATGGTGGATGGCGGATTTACCACCCCATTCCAAGGTGAGTGGGGCGGTAAATCCCCATTTCCCATTTTACCCTTCCCCATTCCCATTTTTGCCCCATAGGGCATAATGGGAGTGGGGAAGGCTCTAATTACGCCACCGTAAATTACGGTGGCGTAATTAGCACCATGGTCCCTTAGCGCCATGGATTTTAACGCCTGCAAAAAGCAGGCGTTAATATCACCATGGCGCTAAGGGACCTTGTAATCAGGCGTTAAGGGTCGGCGCCGTTTACTGCGCCGTTAACCCCTTAACGCCTGACTCGTAATGAGGCCCAAAGTGTTTTCTGTATCAATAGCCTCAGCCATATTCAAACATAAGAACTGAATGTTAGACAAACTAGATCTGTGTACCTTAACAATAAGCTATTGAATTTGTTTCTTGAAACTAGGATCAGCCTAAGCTGGATAACTAACATGACCAGACAGAACAAAGTTGTAACGATTGTATTTTGAAGACTGGAAAACACTTGAAGCATGTAAAGACAATATTGTTGTATTTGCCATGTGAACTAGGCACAAACCCAAATTTGTAACCTATTAGTTTGGAGATGGGCTGAGCTATGACCAGGACTGTGTATAAATGCTGCATGTTTTGTGATGACCAGGAATCACTCCTCTCACAGTGTTTCTGGTACGCACTGCGAGGTGCGGTGAAACAGATAGCTACCTGCTTTGATATTTGAATCTGTACAGAATACATCTTTGACTTAGTGACTGGCGGATCTAATTTTTGGTGGTACCAAGCCTCGATATTTGCTTGATCTTACAATGAACTCTGACACCTGACTAATTTGGGGTCCTAATTTGTAACCAGCAGAGGGTTCTGGGTGTCATTCACCCAGGCATTCCCAATGGCAATCACTAGTTCTTTTTTCCCGTTATTACCAACATGGTAGGAGCACTCGTTCACATACACAGTGGGTATCCCCTGACATGTGCCTTCTTCATAGACCTTGTGCCGGGATGTTAAGTATGCCTCCATATTGTTTTTAGTTATTAAACTTTTGTCCTTGAGACAGTTTTCTTGAGCACAATAATGGAAGTATGTCAATCCTTGCGCTAGAGGCCTCTTCTTGTTTTGCCCATATCTGACCTCCACAAGAAAGCCTTGCATGGACAGAATCCAGGAAGTAATTCTGGAATTAATTATGTTTCCCACCCGTATCCTGTCACTTTGTAAGTATAGCAAGGGTTGGTGAGGAGTCTACAATGATGTGCACCCCCTGGATGACTGGGTGGTAGTTTTTCAATGACCATACTGTTTCCAGTAGTGCCCTTTCACAGTCATTGAATTTGTCCTACACAATGGGCAATGTTTTGCTTGCATATCCTTGTTGTGCTTTTGGTACAATACTGCTGTTAGGCAGGGAACTGAGAACCCTGTCATCAAGAAGAACTCCTTGTTCTTGATGGGGTAAGCCAAACAAGGAGCTTGGGAAAGACTTCTTTTCAGTTGTTTAACTGCCTCAGATTATTCTGGACCCCACTCCCACTTGACTCGGGCCTTTAATAAATGGACCTAGGGTCAAACGACCTCTGTGTAGTCTTCAAAGGATATTCATCTATAATTAGTGAGTCCAAGTCGGCTTCTCAATTCTCACAGAGTCATCGCATGGTCTTTTAATTTCAACAAGGCTTCCACCTTCTTCATAAGTGGGCTGAGTCCCTCAAGGGTGATTTTGTGCCCTAAGAATTTCACTCGGGTCTTACACCACTGAGCCTTCTGAAAGGATAGTTCTGCTCTGGCTTTCTGCAATTGGGTCAGAAAATAGTGATTTTCTGCTATATGTTCCTCCACAGTCTAGCTCTTAATCAGAACATCATCTACATAGGCCAGGTTTCCCCTTTTGCCCAAATCAGACATGGCCTTATGCAGAAATATGTTGAACTCATTGCCAGAATGTATGTATCCAAGGGGGTTTTGGATGTACGTTTATTGCTACCCCCCAAAGGTATAGCCAAGTTTAAATTGGTCTTCCCTACTCACGGGTACCGTTCCGTAACTGTTGGTCAAGTCAATGACTGTGTATACTTTTGACCCTTGGATTTGTGCCAGCACTTCATCGATGCAGGGAAGTGGCCATCTTGACATGTGGACCCATTTCTTTAACTCCCTCAGATCAGACACATTATCCCACAGGATTCTAAGTTCTTAATAAGCACTGTGAATGACTACATAGATGTGAAAGGTAACCGGTATTGATTCACAAATACTGGAGCCATCTCTGGACCCTTCAGTATGGTGCTTGAATGGATAGATGTAGGTCTGCTGAAAAGAATCCCTGGAAGTTCAGGAATACCGTTTCAGTTTCTGTCTTTGCTTCTCAGTCTCACATGCATCACCAAAACTGATCCCTTCTTCGACCATCTGCTTGAGAGCTGGAAAGTCCTCAAGCTTGGCAATTTCAGCGGTATCCTCCAGTTGGCTGGAGAGATCTCTTTTTATGGTGTTAACCTGGACAGGAGGTTCAATGGATTTTAAGCAGTTGTTATTCACCTGAAATAGTACCTCATCCTTCCTGATTTCACAGGTTACCTCCTTAACCCCATAACGGCATGAAGAGTGCACCAAGAAATTCCTCCCATGACCAGTAAAAATATTTTCTAGAGCAATACCGTCACTGGTGTCGAGAAAGTTGTTTGGAATTAGTAAAATGATTTAATTTCCTAAATCAATAGAATAATGTTGGGCATCAACTGCCATTTCAATATAGGTGTCTCCGCCCAAAGTGATAATTATGGGGTCGCTGTTATCATCCACCAATATTCAAATGGTGTCATTTTCTATATCCACTAGCAGTGTCAGATGTAAATACACACCTTGTTGTTGGAGATGAGAATTCAAATTCCTGATGTTTGAGATTCTGTCCTCACTTATTTTTTTAGGGGAATTGTGAATTGTCGCACCTGTCCTGGGATGATAAATTCTTGTTGCACTTGAATGTCAACCACATAATGCAGTTATTGAGAAGACCAGAATGCTTTTTTGGTATTGTCAAAACCCATGTGGTTACCACCCAGTCGTGAACAAACTTTATTATCAATTAGATCTAAATTGATTGATAATCAGTTGAGAAAGTCACAGCCAAAATAAAAGGCGGAAGGACACGTTCTCACGACCCAACAGTTGAGTTCTATGATTTTGTTGCCAATTGATATTTTATGCATACACCTGCTAGGAAGGAAAGATTTTGAATTTGGGGTTTCCAGACCCGCCTTCCATCTATCAATCTATTTAAATGAGGAAAGGTCTGAGCTTTTGGGAGTTTCCTGAATATTCTTTTACTGATGAAGCCTTTTCCATGATTCAGTCATACTCAGGTGAGCACAGGCTCCTTCCCATCATGCATATGAATTGGGAAAAACAACTGTTCACCCTTTATCTGAATGTCGGTCAGACTTTGAGCTGGTTCTTCATCATCCTTTTACATGGGACTCTGTGTATCTTCTAACTTTGAACTGGTGTTAAATTTAAGGGTGTTCCGTTCCAGTGTGGAATGCCACTCAGAACTGGGAGGAAGGTTGATTATCAAGAACTGAGAAGGGTTCTCATCATCAGTTTGTTCTCCTACAGAGATGATGGTGATATCTGGGAACTGATAATTCTGGAAGTAAAATTCCACTTTCTCAGAATGTCGTTAGATTAAATAGCAGGTGCCATTCAAACACACATAGTTTGTACTGATTTTTTGTTTTACATGCTGGTTAGTCTGGGTCCAGAGGACCTTGTTCACCGTCGATCATAGGTGATCATTTCCAAATGCGATCCTTCCCCAGCAAACAAGGTGTGTCCTCTGGAGTCACGACTATCAACGGACATTTTAACCAATGCCGCCCAATTTGTAAATTCTAGATCCAGAGTCCTTTCTACTGAAGTATCATTCCCATTACAATTTTGGAGTTGTCTGGGAAGAGGTATGAGGAGAATATGGTGACTCTCCCCTTTCCTGAGTTTAGTTGGTCCAATGCTTTTTTTGACAGGAGGGCGGCTTGCGATACAGTATCCACCAGAGCTGATAATTCACACTGACCCTGCCCCTTAACCAGGGCATACATTCTGCCCTCTTTCTCCTCAAGGGTGCAAAGAAAGTGTGAGTTATTCCCCAGCTCGGTGGGCAATTTTCCATGTTGAAGATTGTGAATCTGTAGGGAGAAATTTGCATCTGGCAATTTGCATAGTTGTGGGGATCGTTTGTCTCCCCAGATTCTTTGCTGTCCCCATTTACCTGAAGACGGTTCCCAGAACCTATTTGTGGGGAGAATATCTCTACAGTTTCTGTATTATCTGGCTCACATTTTTGGGGTCTAAGAGTTTCTTTATCTGAGCCAGTCTCCATATTTACCCTGTCAAACTCAGGGGGCCTCATTACAAGTATGCCGGTCCAGAAATAGCATTGTGGGTAGAACCAGACTGGCACCTTTTTCTGGACCGGCATAGTCTGAGTTGCGATGTCATTTACACCGGCACCGCACGTGACCCACCACATCCAGCAACACAGTTGCTGGAATCTGCGGAGAGATGCGGCAGCCGTGCCTGAGATAACGGCATGGTGTTAGAAGGTTCACATTCAGAGCTGCACGGACATGCCAGTAGCAATGTGAAAACGGTGCCGGAAACACTGGCACTGCGGACGAGGCATTGAGTAGATTTAGGTGTGTAGAAACATGCCACTGGTGCGCAAAATCAGCACAGCCGGTCCCAATGAGCACTGCTACAGCACAAAAGGACTACCCCCACACCCTTTACAACACCACCATGCTAGCAGTAGCAGTAGCAGTAGCAGTACTGGAGCTGGAGGCCATGCCTGCAGGCCTATTACTTGAAGAGGCAGGGAGGCAGGTAGCAGTACTGGAGCTGGAGGCCATGCCTGCAGGCTTATTACTTGAAGAGGCAGGGAGGCAGGGGATGCAGAGGATGCAGAGGAGAATGGGGCCATCATGGCCCAGAAAAACCCCAATGTCCAGCAGGTTGCAGCACGCAGACAGCCTTAAGAGCTAAACCTTTCAACCTGAGCCAAAGCCAGATCCACACCCTGTACTGGCTAGACAGGGACACCATCACTTCCATAGTGGACCTGATCCATGACGACCTGGTCAGACTCATAACTATCCATACAGCCACCCCCCCTTGCTCAAGATAGTGTCTGTGCTACACTTCCTAGCCATAGGCACATCCCAGCACACTGTTAGTGAGCTGCATGGGATATCGTAACCCTGTTTTTCATGTGTCGTGTTCCAGGTCATGGATGCACTCCTGCGTCATGTTTGAGACCAGGGGCCTCATTACAACTCAGGCGTTAAGGGTTAATGCCACCGTTAACCCTTAACGCCTGATTCTGATTTTAACGCCTGCTTTCAGCTTAATATGGGGGGGCAGAAAACACCATAGCTTGCCTGGCTGCTGCAAGAGTCTAACTACAAGGGCATGTGCAGTGTTTAATTTGGGGGTGGGCATAAAACACCATAGCTTACCTGGCTGCTGGGTGAGTCTAACTACAAGGGCATGTGCACTTTTGTATATGGGCATATATAAAACCTATCACCAGTGGCTGTGCACAGTGTATGCATCAATACATTATTTCTCCTACTTCTATGCGTTCATACAATTACAAAAACACCATGAAAGCACACAGAGGCCGGATAGGGAGGTTAAAGGGGAAGGTAGACCATGAATAAGAGCAAGGATCATTAATTGTGACAATATTACAACAAGTAAAGTTACAAAAGTTAAGGGGAGACAAATCTACTTGTGTGGTGAGTGCATTAAACGTGCAAGTGTACAGGTGTTAGGGTGTTACTCAAGGTGCAACAAAGTAATAGCATGCCTGAGTGCAAGGCATTTACAGGTGTCTCAATTTAGAAAAATGATCCAGTGCATACATGACAACCTCAATTACATACAACAATTAATAAAATAACTACATGTACCAGAATGCCCCCAGCAAAGTGACAACAAGAAGCACAAACCCAGTCAGGCAAACCCACAACACCTGATGCAGAGACAAGACAATACCTATGCTCCCACCCACATAACACCATTTGTCTGCACACCAATTGGCCAGGTTCCCTGGCTGTTGGAACTGCACAAGCACAAATGCATCTCATTTGAAATCTAAATCTTTGCTAGTACATGGATATATTGGCATTATGTCTTTGAAACACAATAATGACACGTACAGCATTTGCATTTGTGTCAGATGTACTAAAAGGGCCAGAGGTCACATTGTCGGTGAATGGGCCATGTGAATGCCCCTGCAAACCACACACCCAACACGCATTATCACAATGTGCATTTCTGGTACCCGAAATAGGACATATGCTACCTAAACTGCATTTTGCATGTGAATGTTTGTTTTCTCAAATGAACTCTATACAGCTTGTGCCAACATGATATGGCCAGAAGACAGACATTGTACACTTTCTGTTGCTCCCGTGCAGGAGATGCTGATTATCCCCTGTTGCCATGGGTGATGACCCCCTTGAGGCAACCACACAACATCCACGAGCAGGCATACAACTGTGCCCATGTACGTACTCGGTGCACCATTGAACAGACATTTGGCCTGTTAAAGGCGAGGTTCTGCTGCCTGAGCAGATTGGGGGGAGCACTAATGTACAGCCCTGAAAAGGTGGGAAAATTAGTGCTTGCCTGTGCCATGTTGCACAACATGTGTATCTGGTGCATCGTCCCACTGCCCCTCAACATGGACATGCACCTACCAGAGGCTGAGGGCAACAGTGATGAGGAGCTGGCAATTGCACAGTGCTGTAATGGCATGGATGGATGTGTTGCAAGAGATGAACTTATACACCACTACTTCTAATCACCTGTCACACACGTGGCACAGGCCAGCTAGTGCACTGGCAACTGCACATAAATAAAATCACTCACACTGAATAATCAATGTCCAGTCATTATTTCATTACACCACCAACTATATTTTGTGATAAGAAAATATATACAAATGTTAAATGACTTAACTCCCAATACTATACACCCCAACTATCCCTCCTCACTCCCCCTCCCCAACTATCCCTCCCCACTACCCCTCCCCAACTATCCCTTCCCACCACCCCTCCACAACTCTCCCTCCCCACTACCCCACCCCACTACCCCACCCCAATCGTCTCTAGCCAACTCCTGCCATGTTTTTCTATGTACATTAGCACGAGTCACAGACAGGGCATGCATGCGTCCATAGACTTTTTGCGTCCCCTTTTTGGCTCCAGTGTGTGGCTGTTTGCCGAGTGGGACAGCCGCATGGAACACCGCCAAGGGCTATTCTTCCCAGAAACTACCAAGTGTTGTGCTTGTTGAGGGATCGGGTGGTAGTGCCATGGTCCAACGGTCCAGGAAATCCTGGAGCAACATGGCCATTTTTTTCGGCGATGGAAGACATCATGCTGTTGCCCTTCCTTACTCTCTGTGACATCTGGAGAATGGCACATGTGCACTGACCAAGTGCATGCGCATTACGTCTTGATCTTGCTCATGATCTGGGCCTCCTGAAGGTGCTGCTGCACCAGAGATGTGAGTGCATCCTGCCGTTGCTCCATCCTGGTGAGGAGGCCTTCAATATCCCTTACTCTGGGGAAGTGGGGTGGTTGAGGGCTAATCGGGCCCATAGGGCCGAAGAGCAGGGGCTCCTCAATGGTCTGGTCTTTCGTTTCTCCAGTTTCCAGACCACCCTCATTCGCTTTGTCATCTCCCAAGCACACATGTGCACGGCCTTGTGGCAGTGGTGGTGGCGGCACTACTGATTCTACGGCTGCAGGGTTGTTGCACCTTATAGGGCCTGTAGTGGGAGTGGTAGGGGAACCACAAGGGCCTGCAGTTGCAGTGGTGGAAGAACCAAGGGGGCATGCAGTGGCAGTGGTGGAAGAACCACGGGGGCATGCAGTGGCAGTGGTGGAGGAACCACTGGGGCCTGTGGTGGCAGTGGAGGAGGAACCAAGAGGGTCTGCGGTTGCTGGATAGGTGCAGCTGGGGTTGCAGTTGCACGTCTGCCTGTTGAGGCTGTGGAGTCCTGGGTTGAGGTGGTGGTGGTCCTTCGGCATTGACACCTGGTGCCCCTTGATGTGCTGGGATGGGCATCCTCATTGCCAGATAATGTGCCTGAGGGAGTCAGAAAGGCAGGCCGTAAGTGATGAGTGTGGATTGATGAGGCAGACTTTAATGCTTTTGCTTTTTGATGACATTGCTGTGTCAGGGACATGGCAGGGGACAATGCATGGTGCACACATGCTTGTGTCATGCATACTGTGCGGGTGGATATGTGATGTAACAACATGATGTGTGGTGTGCCAGAGATACTGTCATGGTGAACTTGTGATTTCTGGGTAGAGTCTTAGGGGTGTGGCACGCATGCTGTGTGATGTTGTGTTGGGGAGGGTTGTGCCATGGATGGGGTCCACATGTGCCTGCAGCCTGTAGCACTTACAACGATTGATGGACATTTGTGCTCATGGGTCGGACTTGCTGGGATGAGGGAGTCACATGTTTCCTTGGTGTGTGACGCTGGTCACTTGTGGGTGATGTAGGTGCGTGGCACTGATATGACTTTGTGCCTGGCCTAGCACAGTGGAAACACACCAGCTTTGATGTGGCGGGGGATGTGTGACTGAGTGCCAGCAGGAGCATGTTATGTTAGCTATACAGGGTGTCTGTGCTATGTTCTATGTGTGATTGGGGTATGAGTGAGATTTTGGGGTTATGGTGTATGTCGTTGTGTGCAACCAGGTTGCAGGTGGGTGGGGGCGCATATCTGTAATGGTGTTGTGCACAGCGCACTTTATGTGTTCTGCAGCTGTAGTGTGTGCAGGGTGGACATGGAGGTTGATGTGACATTGGGGTTACATGTACTCAACAGCCTCCTCAGATGTCATGGCTCCGGCGTCTACAGCGCCAACACCTTCTATGGACTTGAGGTGCAGCACACTGCTGCACGTCCCCTCACAGGGCTGCAGGTGGACAGAGCATGTGCTGCCACCACCTGTGGCCATAACCTGGCTGCGCTCGGCCGACAGGAGGTTGCACACCCTCAAGCGCAGGTCATCCCACCTTTTGTGGCAGTCACACACAGTGCGGGGGGTTGTGCCAACTACTGTTACTTTCTGGGCAACCTCATCCTGGAGTGTCTTCTTTCTGAGCTATGCCTGCCTGCGTTGAACGGTGGAGAACAGTTGGTCTGCATGTTGGACTATGGTGTCCGCCAACATGTTTAGCTCCACCTCGCGGAAGCATGGTTTGCGCCTTTGGGTTGCACAGACTCTTGATGCCATCTTACATTTTCAAAATCTGTGCTCAGGATTTGGGTATGTGTCCTGTGCTCTGAGGATTGCAATGGATTGTGTTTTTATTAATGGCCACTGGTCGATTTCCTGTTCCGGTGATTACTGTATTTCTGGTCGCAGTAATTGCGGCACAGCTGTTACGGTGCCACAGGAGCCGGGAGCGTGATGCCGGATTAGGAAGTCACCGGCACGGAGGGTGACGGTGTTGGCATTTTGGGGGAGGGTTGTTGGAATTACCGGCATGCCAGTGCCACTGTATCCGGCATGTCGGAATGAGTCTGCACGCCAACACGGAATCAACTGGTTTTTCCGGCAGCTGGAGTTCACGGACACGGTGGTACTGGCATGCCGGTAATTAGGATTTCTTACCGGCTTACTTGTAATGTTGCCCGGGGTCTTTTGGTACCCATTTTTCTTTGGGAGGGATTCCCCCATTCCCAAAAGAGATGATTTCCTTCTCTGAATCTTCTCGGGATTTCTCTCTTTCAAAGGGGAGTATCTTGTGTTCCTCCACAAAGTGGTTTTAGGGGTGTGGCATGCATGCTGTGTGATGTTGTGTTGGGGAAGGTTGTGCCATGGATGGGGTCCACATGTGCCTGCAGCCTGTAGCACTTACAACGATTGATGGACAATTGTGCTCATGGGTCGAGCTTGCTGGGATGAGGGAGTCACATGTTTCCTTGGTGTGTGATGCTAGTCATTTGTGGGTGATGTAGGTGCTTGGCACTGATATGACTTTGTGCCTGGCCTAGCACAGTGGAAACACACCAGTTTTGATGTGGCAGGGGGATGTGTGACTGAGTGCCAGCAGGAGTATGTTATGTTGGCTATACACAGTGCCTGTGCTATGTTCTATGTGTGATTGGGGTATGAGTGAGATTTTGGGGTTATGGTGTATGTCGTTGTGTGCAACCAGGTTGCAGGTGGGTGGGGGCGCAGATCTGTAATGGTGTTGTGCACAGCGCACTTTATGTGTTCTGCAGCTGTAGTGTGTGCAGGGTGGACAGGGAGGTTGATGTGACATTGGGGTTACATGTACTCAACAGCCTCCTCGGATGTCATGGCTCCGGCGTCTACAGCGCCAACACCTTCTATGGACTTGAGGTGCAGCACACTGCTGCACGTCTCCTCCCAGGGCTGCAGGTGGATAGAGGATGTGCTGCCACCACCTGTGGCCATAACCTGGCTGCGCTCGGCTGACAGGAGGTTTGCGCACCCTCAAGCGCAGGTTATCCCAACTTTTGTGGCAGTCACACACAGTGCGGGGGGTTGTGCCAACTACTGTTACTTTCTGGGCAACCTCGTCCTGGAGTGTCTTCTTTCTGAGCTATGCCTGCCTGCGTTGGATGGTGGAGAACAGTTGGTCTGCATGTTGGACTATGGTGTCCACCAACATGTTTAGCTCCACCTCGCGGAAGCATGGCTTGCGCCTTCGGGTTGCACAGACTCTTGATGCCATCTTACATTTTCAAAATCTGTGCTCAGGATTTGGGTATGTGTCCTGTGCTCTGAGGATTGCAATGGATTGTGTTTTGTTAATGGCCACCAGTCGATTTCATGTTCCGGTGATTTACTGTATTTCTGATCACAGTAATTGCGGCACAGCGGTTACTGGTGCCAGTGGAGCCAGGAGCGTGATGCCGGATTCCGAAGTCACCGGCACGGGGTGACGGTGTTGCCATTTTGGGGGAGGGTTGTTGGAATTACTGGCATGCCGGTGCCACTGTATCCGGCATGTCGGAATGCGTCTGCACGCCAACACAGAATCAACAGTTTTTTCCGGCAGCTGGAGTTCACGGACACAGTGGCACTGGCATGCCGGTAATTAGGATTTCTTACCGGCTCACTTGTAATGTTGCCCGGGGTCTTTTGGGACCCATTTTTCTTTGGGAGGGATTCCCCCATTCCCAAAAGAGATGATTTCCTTCTCTGAATCTTCTAGGGATTTCTCTTTTTCAAAGGGGAGTATCTTGTGTTCCGCCACAAAGTGGTGTTTTCTTTGACTTCTCCTGCTTACCCTTTCTATTTGGGTTCTAACTTCCCACGGTTAGGAGAGTCCCTTTCAAGGTGAGAGTTTTCCAGGGGTTCTATTCTGGTGAGAAAAGCTTCCTCTAGGGCTTGGCATCTCATTTCAACCAAGGCCCCATCCTTCGGAACCTGTTGCTTGTTGGAACTTTTCTTCAGTCATTTCCCCACGATAGCATCAAACCCGGGTGTTGGGGGATTCTGGGAAGCAGGGTTAGGTCGAAGGTTTAACAGACCCCTCAGCACATGCCCCAGGTCTTTGGTTAATTGTTGGACCTGCCTCCCCAGTTGTGAGTATGGAGGTCTCTGTTCATACCTTTGCTGCTCCCTAGAAGGATATCTATCCCTTCTCTGAGAGTAACTTGGGTATGGGAAATTTCCTCCATAATTTTCAGTCTTGATTCTTCCTTCTCCCTGGTTCAGGGATCTATTTTCCTGGAACCGGGGAGAAAGAGGAAGATTGTTCTGGTAGTTCTGGTTTTGAGGATACCTGTTGAACAAATTCACATTGAGAGGTGGAGTGGTGCCGGGGGAGTGTATACATGCCCAGGATTGGTTTTGCACCCTTATATCCTGAGGGCTTACATAGGTGGCAGGGTCATTGGGGTCATTGTTCTAGAATCCTGCCTGACTACCATTCGATTGGGCCCGGGCGGGGATCCCCTCTGCCTTTGATTCTGCTTGTTAGTAACAGGAGTATGTTCAGGCACCCCTCTCTCCAAGACCAAAGGAGAGGTTGTTTTTAGCTACGTCACCTTCGCAGCGGCAGATGGCTTTGTGGCTTTATGGCTTTGGGGTTATTTTTATTTTCATTCAACTTCTGGACCTCATATGTCCTAGTGGCTTGCTCTATTACCCAATCCAATGTCCTGCACTCATGGAAATCTCACACTAATTTGGTAATTATATATTTGGGAAGCGCATGGAAATATGTGGTGACAAACTCCATACTATTCGTGTTCACCCACCTGGAAGTTTGCGCAAATGCACATTTTTGTTCATGTGCAAACTCCCTAGGCACCTGATCTTCCCCACATTGCAAGATAATGCAGCCTTACAGGCCTTTTGTGGAACCTATGACTGGAGACATTTTTCTAAATGGTCCCCTTAAAGGTGGACCATTTATAATGATTCTGTTCCTCAAGTCCTGCAAAGAAACTGGAGTACTCAGGAGAATATGTCCATTGTGCAAACTGTATTCAATTGACATTATTTCTGATCTCAAATGATGACCTTATTTGCTCATTAAGTTCTAAGTGCTCCCATACCAAATACTTATGGCATGGGATCAGGAAGCTCTTTATGGCTTTGATTTGCCTGATTGGGTCATTAACAAAACCCTTTCTCTGGTTTCTGTCTTTCTGCGCCTTTGCACTTGAGTCAATTCGCATTCTGACTCAGAGCTGCTAGTTGGACTCCATTACCTGTCTGCTAAGTGCTGCCTATCTCTATGGGCCTCATTACGAGTGCAGCGGTAAGGGGTTAATGTGCTGGTAAGGATGCCGGTGCCGTTAACCCCTTTCCGCCCCATTCTGAGGTCCCTTAGCCGGTCCCACTAAGGCCGGCTTGTAAAACCAGCCGTCCTTAGCAGGAACCGCTTCGGGACCAGGGCTAATAACGGGCCTGCTATTTGTGGGCCCGTTATTAGCTCCCTCCCCATTCCTATTGAGCCCTATGGGGGCTCGAATGGGGAAGGGTATTTTGAATGGGGACTTACCGGGTCCTCCAAGTTTGGAATGACCCGGTAAATCCCCATTCAGAGAACCCGGACATGACTTTGGAGGCACCCATGGTGCTAATAGCATCATGGCTACCTCCAAATTTGTAATGAACCCCTATGAGATTGGGAATGCCTCCCAGAATCATGGGGTCTGGTCTCCTCTTGTCTGTGCCACCATGAACGCTCAGGGTTACTTTCCCTGTGTCACTTTTTGGCACAGGATAGAACACAGTTTCCTCATCCCTCCTTCCAGGTACTCTTAGTAAATCCCTGATTCCCTTGAATGTATGTAGTTTCTTCATATGCCCTTCCTACGGTAAAGCTCTGGCTTTTCTCTTCCAGCGAATCAGGCTAGGTTGTCCCTTTGCAATATCATTTTCTGTAAATCTAACTCCCTGATGTTCACATCATAGGAGTTTTCGGGGTCAAAAGTACTTAAAGGATTATTTTTGGTCTCCCAGGACACACAAGTCGGGCCACCTTTCCATCGATTTGGTTGGGGTGAATTTTCATGAATGTCAGGTAAGGACTGGCTTTCTGGATCAGTTTGGCTAGACCTAGGTAGGTACAGCTGCCTCATGTTTCACCGCTCTCTATAAGGTATGAGGTCAGTTCCAGTCTGTACATGGGAGGTTGTGGATAACTGGCATGAGGTCCCTGATTGGAGGGGCATCTTTCCTTGATCAGAGGGCCCTGTATCATACCACGATTGGTCAGGGTTCCTCAATGCCTGTTTATATTTCCCTATTTCATCGGTTAAACTCTCACACTTGCTTCTCTCTGAGTTTTCAACTCTAACATCAAGACTTGGTTGATTCGAGACCCTGCTCTGAGCCACTAATTGATCCCTTAATTTCTGTACTTCATCTTGAAGAACTTCATATTCTCTCTGAGAGTCTTGAGTTATTTACGCATACTCAAGGCGCTTTACTTTCAAGATAACAAGTTCTTTCTCTTAGGCATCTCTACAATGAGCTGCCATTAATAGGTCAGCTTCTGCTTGGCTTAACCGCTCTATAAGGTCTATATTCTCTTCCCTAATTCTGGTTAGTTCCTTGACCCTTTCCTGCATTCATTTTCAACTGATTTGCCTTCTGTAAGAGGACACTGTTATCCTGATTCATGAGGTCTTCTCCCTTAATCAGTGGCATTCTCTGTTGTTTCAAAGTACTTACATTTTGATGAATATGATCATAGTCATTTTGGGAGTCAACCCCTTTTATAATCAACACCTTTTATAATCAACTGACAGTTTTTGCTTTTTATCTAATGTATGGGCTGTTTAAAGGACATACTCTCATCCAACAACACTCTGTTGGGACCTGTCTGGCCATTTAATTGACATTGAAGCTGGCTTACATTTTCTGCACTTTCTCTATGTGCATCTTGCAGTACTGCAAACTCTATTTCTCACTCTGCGCTGACCTGTAGGTGGGTTTCTAGCTCATTTTTGAGTTGCTCTACAAAATCTTCATGTTTGAGCTCTAAAATGTGACCTTGCTGTAACTTCTCTTCTAATTGTTGAAGTGATTTCTGGGCCTGATCCAAGTTTCCACTGATTAAGTGTACTGGCCTTTTTATTTTGCAGTAGCTTTTCAACCAATTGCAAATAACAATATAAAAGAGCCTTGAGCTGAGCCATTTGAATCTGCTCCTCGCGAAAAGTTTGAGTCATGTAGAGTGCCTATAATGCTTTGTGAAACCTTCCACTTTTAAGACAAATGTCAGTGCTTACTGATCTAACCTCTTACATCATTCTAGATTGCCAGCTCTAGCCACTCAACACAAATACTTTGCTTTGAAACACTTGTATATAGGCGCGTTATAAATGCCATATCATATCATATCATATCATATCATATCAAATCACATCATATCAATATCATAGTTTACATAGGAGAGGTTTTCTGGACTCATTGATTTCAACATTGCTCCTTTTAAAAACATCCTTTTTTACACTTCTACACTATCACTGCACAGGGGCAGAAATCTCACCTGAATCCTGCTAGATTTCCACAATCAATGCCAAATCAAATGCCAACTCAAATGAGATTACTTTTGCATTACTCTGCACAATCTTATTTCTCTGTACACCTCCCTGCCACTCAGGGATCAAGTCATAGTCGTACTTTAACAATTGCATGAACAACCTTCTATCCATCTCAATGCGGTTACACCAGAATGAATAGCCTGTAAACATGCTATTGTCATGAGTCAAAAACAGTAAGCTAGATCCTGGCATGAGCCCCCACTTGTAACAACATATGAAGAGACCACCCTCATCATGGGGAAGTCATTCTTACCCCCAGTTAAAGCACCCCACAAGATCTCATTTACTTTGTTTAGGCTAGCCCTGTCTATGACTCGTAGATCCCTCCATCTGTGCCACCAACAAGCCAAGAACCAGGCCAGGGTACAGAAAGCATATATATTTGTTAATAATATGTTCAATTAATATGTTCACCAAATGATTACACATGCCACCTTCTCTGTGGCACGAAACAAAGCTTGAATACAGAAACTCACTTCTTTTGGTGATTTCACTTGTGGGTCTCATGCATATGGAAGGTTCCAAGTCATTGCATCGACTGCCAAACCGTCGAATGCCATATCATTGAAAAAAATGCATCGACAAAAAAATATTAAGTGCATTTTTTTATTTTTTTTATTTCAATGGGGGTGCCCCCCAAACTCCCCTTTTTTAACCTCCAAACCGCATTAAAATTAAATTAAACCCTTTACCATTTAAAAATAATGCATTCATTGCTTTTTTAATGTTTTTTTTCAGTGGTATGGCATTCAATGGTTTGGTAGTCGATGCAATGACCAGATACCATATGGAACGCAGGCCAAATACACAGTTCAAACTTCCTGTCCCCCAAATCCCTTTATGTCAAAAATAAAGAATACCTTAGAACATTACCAGTTTAACAACATTAGCGTTCCTTGATAAGGTTTAGATTTAAATCAAATGCAAAGGTTTTCTGTTTTCAAAAGCAATTCCTCACATACAGCACTTTGTATGTATAATTTCCCTGCAGACTTGAAAAGGTTAGCAGTTTTGAAATCACAACAAACTTTTAATAATACTTCGAATTGATAGAAACTTTCTTCCTTCTTCACTGTGAAGCAATACACAATCTCTCTTCAGTTAGGGTCCGTTTCCCACTCTCAGGAGAGTGTGTTCATCTTTAAATTAGGAATTACACTTGGTTTCATTTAGCAAAGCACTTCTCTACCTAGCACCAAAACTCAGACTTCAGTTACATTCAGCACCCCGCTGCTTAAAGGCCGGGTCTGAGGAATGGATTTGTATTTTAGACAAGGATATCCCTTTCCTTAAGTCTGTGGTTGACAATACAAATAGGTGTACCCAATTACTTTAACAGACCATTGTTTTTAAAGTACACTGGGAATGAAATTGGTTAATTTTGAATGTTAACAAAATCACCCCATGGTATTTGGCTATAGGTGAATTAATAGAGCTAATATTTATCAAATATGCTAAGGATCTACTTCCATAACCCCACCCATTAGCTAAGGGAAATGTATTAAATTAAACACATCTCCACACTTGGTTCTGTTGGAAATGCTACTCACATTGAAAATCTCTAGGTTTGGTGCTCAGAAAAAGACATCACCATTTCAGGACCCTCTCTTGGGAAAGCACAGGGATCTGGTGAGGCACTTCAGTCAAGGATAGCCACAAGCATTTATCCCTCTGTTCAGCTCTGCTTTGCAAATATCCCAGCCTCTTTAGTCTTTCCCCAATGCTGCCACCCAGGCAATGTTAAATCTCCATCCATCTATCAACAGTTGCACCCAGATGAGGTTTAGGCAGCTGTCCTGGCAAGATTAAATTCTGCCACCTTCTTTCAGTACTCATCAAGGTGATTTTTAGACACTTCTCCCTGTTCCCATTGTGCAAGGCCGTTTTACCCTCTAAGCCACACCTCTGAAATATTACAATCAGGAGGTGTTAACTTATTATCCTTGAATTTTCATTGGACTCCTGTGGTTCACTCCTCCCCAAGGCCCAGCCTCTCTCTTTGGCTAGACCTTTGGAGTTATATAATTAAATTGATTGGAAGGATGAACCCACCCACTGGAGTCTTTATTGTACACTTATAGATGTTTTACCTAAAAAGTCACTACCTGACAACAACTTACAAATAAACATAACAAAATATATATTTTTGGGTTCCTCTAATCATGGCAGACTTACTAGAATTACTCCTGTTTCAGCAGGAAGTTGCAGGCCCAACTAGCGGTTTTTTGAACTTTACTCACAAATAATAAACGTTTTTATCACCATACTTTACAGACTGTTACATGATTCACTAAGCAACTATCTCCCCGGATATTGGTCTTGGGACATTTTCTCGGGAGCTAGAAACACATTTTAGGCTGCAGCAGGGTTTCCTCAAATCAAATTCATGTATGTCTAATCTTTGTAGTTATTATGGTTCCAAAGTTAATGGGAAAAAAGTGATCCCTAATATAACCCTATTGCCATATATGTACATAGATATGATTCTGACTTTCATATCACCCATTATATTTTGGTACTTGTTTAAGGCATCTGTTCCAGTCAGCTATCCCGCAGTTGTTGATTTTACCCTGATGTAAAATACGTAATCACTTTTGTGAAGTCAAAATCTGGGCAAATGGATGCGGAAGAGATCTTATCTCTCTCGCCAGATGGGTCTCTGGCAACATTTGACAATCTTGATTGCAGGACATCCCCAGTCAGCACAGGGAGGGTCCACAACACTTCTTACATTTTGGGGATTTTACAAAGTTCAGCCCATGAAGAATGGCCTTTCTGTTGACCGAATACAGCAATACATGGCTCTGTCATGCATGAATGCTGCTCTTCTCCATGGCCCTGAAACTTCAAAGCAATGGTCTTACAATAGATAGCAAAACAGAGCATGTAATGGGGAAGGTTACTTTGCTTGTGCCTTTGAATCTCATGAGAAATGTCAATCTGGGATACACACAGAGCTGTTCTCCATGCACAAAAACTCACACTTTGAATTTTACATTTATTCCATACACGAGGCCTTCAATGTATTTTTAATAAATTGCGTCTCTCCATCACTGTTCATTCTTCTCCTCATGATATGTTCATTTTGGCATGGGAACATGTTTAACCATATGTTCATTTGAATCTTTAAAATGCACACACATTTATAGATCTGTGCTTGCAAATGCCATGCTTTCCATGCATGTAGAATACACCTTTAATTGTTCTTGGCTTCATCAATCACATACAAAGTCTTTTTGAATAAGTGATTTACCTTTATTTGAGCACAGGATTATTAATGTGTGGCTGTTGCGAGTGAAATGCTACCTTCTGTCTATCAGTCAACAATATGCCTTTCCAATTCCCTTCTGCAGCCTGGTTTTACTATTCACAAGTTCCTTGCTTCATTTGCAGAAAAGCAAACATTTGAATTCACTAGGCACCTTGGCTATGTTGACATTTTTGATGCTGACTTTCTAGTCTGCCAATGTGCCTTCCTATGACAAGAAGGTATTTCTGCACATTTTGCACCTAACATGGACTTTCAGTTCATTTGATCCTGGGACTGTCATTAAACTCCACAAAAGAAACTTCGTAAAATGAATGTGGCTTTTCAGAAATCTGCAGGAGATTCTATTATTCAAGTGTAACAAAATGTCACCACATGTTGGATGTCAGCCCCCTTCAGTCTTCTGTTGCATTTCACAGTTTCTTTTACCTTTGCCCTTGGTGGCCCCGGCAAGAGTTTCTTTACCCAGATCTCTAATTAGGCTTGATAACATCCCTCAGGAAACTCCCATACAGATGACCCGTCATCCATCCTCTAAGAACTTAATTCTGAGTATGGGTACCCGTGAAGTACACCCAAGTGTTCCTTTTAGTATTAGTAGTAACAGGTGTACTCTTACTTCATGTACATCAACAAGTACATAAACATATGTTATGCAGCAAGTCTATCCTTTTTCTTCCTATTATTAAACTTTATGATCTATTGATTTCTGTGTGGGTTGACTGTGTTGTGCCTTTTTGGCAAAATGAGATAGGCGATTATATTGTTTTTACCTTTTCTTTCCCTTATTTGACTAACTTCATAATGGACTATAATAAGAGATTCAGATTTAGGATGTCAAAGCTGTTTATACATACCTCAATTGATTTCAACCATCCTCTAGGAAGCATGTCCAGTTACAAACCTCAGCAAATCAATATCCTGATGTCCCTAATGTTCCTTTAGCAACTCTAATGTTCCTTTATTAACTGTTGCAACTCTACATAAAGAAAGCTGTTCATTCCTCAGATCTGATAACACACTAAAAGGTCTTATAATGTCTATTAACACATGGAGATCATTATTGACCTCCTCTCAACCAATCATAGTGCTCAGAGTGCAGTCAATAACTACTAGTATTGACTGCATCCTTAATATTCTGACTTCAAAAGCAGACATTGAAATCACCATGAAATGTCCACGCACGCTTTCTTTCAACAAGACACTTTCTTTCTGGGAGAACCTTTTCTAGCGGCAACATCCTATTTAACACACTAGATGGAAATCTAAAACATGCCAATATGCTTCCTTACTGATACACCATTTTCTTTTACAAGACACCTAAGGCATGATTATCTAAAAACCCTCTCCAGTTTAACCAAGTTTACAATTAAAATACTTATCTTATGAAGACACCTCTATTATTTAAACACTACAAAATAAAAACACATTTAATTACTAACTGAGTTTGTCTATTTACTTTACTCACTATTAAAGTAAAATTGTTACTGCACCACCACAACCCCCAAACATTCATTCCTACTACAACTATTTACTAATATCCTTAAAGACCCAGTGATGGGTAATTAGCACTCGTGATAATGACCCTTCCCCAATTTATGGCCCTTGGCTTCACCTCTTGGTGGCGAGACATTATCCTGTGATAATGACTCCTCCCTCTGTCTATATGTCTACAGAGTTAGACCTTAAAACAAATTTTCAAATAGATTTAGGGGCCTATTACAGAAACGTTGCATTGGTGCAAGTGAAAAATTCTGTCAGAGAAAAAAACATATTCTTTCAATGAATTCTTTCACCAGCTCAAATTTCCCACCAGTGCCAGAACTAAGGCAAACATTGCCCTGGTGCAAAAATGCGTTGAAAGAATATTTTTTTTTTTTGCAGGAGAGCAATGTTTACCTGGGTACACTAGTGCAAACTTTCTGTAATACCAGCCATGAAGTATTGACTTACCTTTTGTTTAACAATTAACTTTTTAACATACCTATGTCCTGAATGTATTATACAAGGTTAGGTGATACTATAGATGTGATTAACTTATTATCCCCTCCATTACAAAGATTATCAGGGAGAGAAGCATTGATAGTTTTGAAAACATAATTAAAGCTGTCCGAATTGACTAGCAGGGATAACTTTGCACTCACGATAATCTAATCGTGTCAGGAGCAATTATAGAGCATCTATTGCACGGCGATATCTGGAAAGAAATTCCCAGGGTTTAATGTACTGTACTGTACTTACTTCCCAGTAATGCCAAGTCAAGTCAATTCTTTAAAGGGCACCCGTCACGTGTGAAAATAGAGAATTTGACCCATTTGCCATTTTATTTCCTGAACCAAATGCTGTCAAATATTCAGTCTGGTGTACAACACTTCGATATTGCATGCTTAAAACCAAATTGCGCGAGCATTTTTCTAACACTAGCTACAGCATCAGAGATGTGGGAAAACAACCTTTACTAAATATTTCTGTTCCTTTTGCCCCAAGGCAATCAAAATGTTATTGCACTTTATTTTATTTGGAGATGGTTATACTTCAATGAGGCAGAAGACATGAATACTGCTGCTGCAAAAGATACATTGTAGGCAATATTGCCTGTTATTAGCGAAGTAAGAGGTGGGTAACTTAACTATATATTTATTTCTTCATTAATACATTGCGAGCATCCAGAAACACATGTTCACTTTTATTTTAATGTGTATTACGCTATCAACTTTTTATACATTGGTTTTAGTGTGTTTGCTCTACTGTAGCGTGTTATAATGTTCTTTTTTATCTGGTCTCAGATCTTTTTTGTGTGCCACTTTGACATGTATCAAACTGCTGATTAAATGTATGCCATTCGGATCTAAATCCCCGAAGACTATCTGAAACAATGCACTCATAGTTTTACTAGTATTTGATCTAATAGCATGTTGATTATGTTGTGCTGTTATGTTGTACCGAGACACTTTTATCAGTGTTATCCCAAAATCATGTTTTCACTGGCTGACTGTATTGCCAGGCCAGACATCTTTTTTTCCCAGTTGTCAAAGTTGCATTGAGACAATATGAAGCACACACTGCCACTGGACAATACCAAGACTCTTTTGTGATGAGTCTAAATACGGGTGTGACAGGAAAGTACAATATGCAAAGGAGAAACACAATATCCAACATACACTGGCAGAAGTGCACGCATGCTAGATACATGGCGGGGAGGATAGCTCAGGTCCAACGTGTTTGTCTTGAAGGCAAAACAACACATACAACACTGGTCCGAATCCTGGACTCGTGCTAGAAACTGGTGTACGGTATTAGATCCAAACCACAGCAGGTTTAACAACTCAAATGATGGAATTGGGTCCCTCTTCAGAGACTTCAGTTCTGGGGAAAACTTCTTTGATGGGGGCCACTTTCCGTTCTCCTCCAATCATCGTTTGGAGGAACCTGTTGAAAATGATGAGCAAATTGTGTTGTGCTTGTGTTTGTCCGCTGTTACCATATACCATGGACCAGATTCATGGAATTCGGTGCAGAAATGGCGCAAGGGCCGCACAGCGAGCAGGACACTGCACGAGCCGCGGGACAGAAAAAAAATTGCCCGCCACGTGTATTCATGGATTTCAAGACACATTACTATCCGTCACCTAAGTAACAACAAGATGCGCAAGTAACACCCGCAACGGGCCCCCAACATGCCCCCAGGCACACCAAAAAGCAAGTTAAAGGACTAACATGGTTGAAGCCTAAACACCATCCCTGGCTCAGTATCCAGCACCCCAGCGAAAAAGCGTGACAAAACCGTGCAATCCCACGCCATAACCCAGCAAAATCGCGTGACAAAACCTTGCAATCCCAGGCCGCAGCCCAGAGAAAACGCATAACAAAACCTTGGTATCCCAGGCCGTACCCCAGCGAAATTGCGTGACAAATCCTCGCAATCCCAGGCTGCACCCCAGCAAAATAACGTGACAAAACATTGCAATCCCAGGACACTCCCCAGAGAAAACGCATGCCCTCCCTCTCAAGCCCAGCACGTACCCCAGAAAAATCGCACAACAAAACCTTCCAATCCCAGGCCACACCCCATGGAAAACACATGCTTTCCCTCGCAAGCCTAGCCCGTACCCCAGCAAAATAGTGCGACAAATCATGCAATCCCAGGCCGCACCCCATAGAAAACCTGTGCCTTCCCTCGCAAGCCCAGCCCGTACCCCAGCGAAATTGCGTGACAAAACCTTGAATTCCCCAGCCACACCCCCAAGAAAACACATGCCCTTCCTCGCAAGCACAGCCCGTACCCCAGCGAAATTGCACACCCCCTCGTAAGTGTAGACTACACCCCTTACAAAAATGTGAGGTGACCCTCGGCACCCATCCTGTCCACATCCCCCCCTACTGCCCATAAACCACTGTAGTCCACACACCAGAGCCCTCACCGGTGACACCCCACACAGGCAGCCCCCTTCAGAAGGGACACCCGCCACTGGCAACCCCCTCAAGAAGGTACACCCCCACAGGCAGCCTCCTCCAGATGGGACATCCATCATAGACAGCCCCCTCCAGACTGGAGACCACTCCTCAGCCCCCCTCACCTGTGACACCCTCGACAGGCTAGCCCTCTTCAGATAGACACCCCCCACATGCAGCCATCTCCAGAAGGGACATCACCCACAGGCAGCTCCCTCCAGATGGGACACCCCACACAGGCAACCCACTCCAGAAGGGACATGACCCCCAGCCCCCCTCACCTGTGACACCCCCCACAGGCAGCCCCCTCCAGACTGGACACCCCCCACAGGCAGCCCCCTCCAGACTGGACACCCCCCACAGGCATCCCCCTCCAGGAGGTACACCCACCACAGACAGCCCCCTCCAGACGGGACACCCCTCCCAGACAGCCCCCTCCAGACGGGACACCACCCCCACAGGCAGCACCCTCCAGAAGGGACACCACTCACCACCCCCTTATCTGTGACACCCCCCACAGGCAGCCCCTCCAGACAGTACACCACCCACAGGCAGCCCCCTCCAGAAGGTACGACCCCCACAGACGACCCCTCTAGATGAGACACCCCCAGTCAGCCCCCTCCAGATGGGACACCACCCCCCAATCCCCCTTACCTGTGACACCCCCCACAGGCATCCCCCTCCAGACAGCACACCCCCACAGGCAGCTCCATCCAGATGGGACACCACTCCCCAGCCCCCCTCACCTGTGACACCCCCCACAGGCAGCTCCATCCAGATGGGACACCACTCCCCAGCCCCTCTCACCTGTGACACCCCCCACAGGCAGCCCCCTCAAGAAGGGACACCACCTCCAAGCCCCCTCACCTGTGACATCCCCCAAAGGCAGCCCCCTCTAGACGGGACACCACCAACAGGCAGCCCCCTCCAGAAGGGACACCCCCCCACAGGCAGCCCCCTCCAGAAGGGACACCCACCACAGGCAGCCCCCTCCAGAAGGGACACCACCCACCAGCCCCCCTCACCTGTGTCACCCCCCACAGGCAGCCCCCTCACCTGTGTCACCCCCCAAAGGCAGCCCCCTTCAGACAGGACACCCCCCACAGGCAGCCCCTTTCAGAAGGGACACCACCCCCAGCCCCTCCTCACCTGTGACACCCCCCACAGGCAGCCCCCTCCAGACTGGACACCCACCACAGGCATCCCCCTCCAGAAGGTACACCCCCCACGGCCAGCCCCCTCCAGATGGGACACCCCCCACAGGCATCTCCCCCAGATGGGACACCCCCCACAGGCAGCTCCCCCAGATGGGACACCCCCCACAGGGAGCCCTCTCCAGAAGGGACACCACCCCCCAGTCACCATTACCTGTGACACCCCCCACAGGCAGCTCCCTCTAGAAGGTAAACCCGCCACAGGCAGTACCCTCCAGATAGGATACCCCCACAGGCAGCCTCCTCCAGATGGGACACCCCACACAGGCAGACCACTCCAGAAGGGACATGACCCCCAGCACCCCCTCACCTGTGACACTCCCCACAGGCAGCCCCTTCAGACTAGACACTCCCCACAGGCAGCCCCCTCCAGACTGGACACCCCCCACAGGCATCCCCCTCCAGGAGGTACACCCACCACAGGCAGCCCCCTCCTGACGGGACACCCCTCCCAGGCAGTCCCCTCCAGACGGGATACGCCCCACAGGCATCCCTCTCAATAAGGTACACTGCGCACAGGCAGCCCCCTCCAGAAGGGACACCCCCCACAGGCAGACCCCACCAGATGGGACACCCCACACAGGCAGCCCCATCCAGAAGGGACACCACCCCCCCCACAACCCCTCACCTGTGACACCCCCCTCAGGCAGCCCACTCCAGACAGGACACCATCCACAGGTGGCCCACTCCAGAACAGACACCCCCCCACAGGCAGACCCCTCCAGAAGGTAAACCCTCCACAGGAAGCCCTCTGCAGATGGGACACCACCCCCTGCACCCCTCACCAGTGACACCCCCAACAGGCAGTGCCCTGACAGTCTGACACATTAACACTGCAATTAATGTCTGTTATTCATCTGAACTTCCGTGGTGTGACAGCACCATGAATGTCAACATGAACATATATCTTGCAAATCCAAATAACTGCAATCACCGGAGGTCCATCCATGAGTGGAGCATCTGCTCACACACCCTTCCAGGCCTTACATATCCCCCAACATGCACATATGAAGAGTGAGTGCAAAACCATGTGCATTCTGCCCATGCCACATTGCCATGTCATCAATGGACAGTGACAGAATGTGTGCCCACGACAGATGCAAACATACCCAAACTTGTAGCAAGATCCACAAACAGTGGCCAGGTGTGTCCCAGCCTGAGCATGAGTGAGCTGTGTGACAAAATAACTGTCTGGGAACTATCACATGACCGGTCCATGGGTGGGTGATGGTAAGGCAGTCAGAGAGAGAATGACTAACAGAGACTGGTGAATTGTACAGTCACTCTGGAATATCAAGTATGTGCCACTACTGCATTCCAGTGGCAGAGGTTGACCAACACATGAGAGAAGGCATTGTGTAATAGCACATGCTGGTGAAGGTGAATGCACAAAATGTGTTTTACACAGCAATAACAAAGTAAAGTGTTATGATGGTGACCATGGAACACTCCCACAGTGATCCCACCTCCCTCCACCCCAACCACAGTGATGCCAAACAAAGAGTGATGCAGCACAGGTCAATGCAAATCCAAGTAGACAGTGCAACACATCTCAGGCACATGTGCATCCTGCCATCCACAACCATCCCAGCAACAACAATACACAAGCATGCACGCAACAAGCCATATGACTTGCAATGAAGAGATGCACTGACTCAAAATAGAACTAAGATATATATTGAATAAAGATGTACAGGAAAAATGTTTAAATGAAGATTAAAGTTGTCCAGGTACAATTATAAAAATAAATGCAATCCTTACACCTTGAATACCTAAAAGAGTAAAAAAGGGGAAGGAATGTCAGAATAAAGAAATGAAAACTACACCTAAATAACTATATACACAGGCAGCGGGCTAGTCCATCTCCTCATTTCTAATCTTGCTCAGGCTCTCCACCAGGGATGAGTCCAGTCCCACGTTCTCATCCCCCAGGCAGGCCTCTGTTGCCTGCAGAGCTTGCGGGACCTCCATCATATGTGTCTCTATCACCTCCACTTCCCTGCGAGTGTCCTCCAGGATGGAAGCCCGCCTCCTTGCCCGATGCAGCGAAGTCCCAGCCCTGCCCAACATAATCCTTGAATCCTGAGCCCACTGCCTCTCCACTCCGATTTGCTGCCCATATCCCCAGAATATGGAGACATCCTTTGCCTGAGGGACATGTGAATCTCCCGCCTCACATCGTGCACCTGCCCCCTTTCGATATTGGGCCTTGAGAAATGTAGCTTCCTCCATAATGCCTGCTGCTGCCACAGTGCCCGGTGCCTGGTTTGTGTGTACGCCCTCCAGGCTGATGACGATACCTGGGGGCGTACATCCCATGCCCTGTTCCTGGGTGCCTGCTGTCCCTCCATTGCCGGTTACCCTTTCGGTGCCTGTGTAGGCATGTGACCAACTCAGCTGATTGACCTTCGACTCCCATCTCTGGCAGGGAGGTTGGCTCCACCAGACTGGGCAATTATGGTGGTACTGGTGCATAGGGGGCCTGGGTGGTGTCTGGGCCGGAAGGCACCACGGAGGATGACTGGCGCACAGAGGAAGAAGACGAGGGGGGGTTGCATTGGTGAAAAGCCCATGCAGCACAAACCAGAACAGACATGTTGTAAGCCAGCTAATGAGGTGGCATACCTCATTGTTATGAATTGCAAGCAGTCTACATGTAGCCTGCACATCATCACGTATAACGGCTGTATGCCCCGCCACCCTGGCCTGCATAGGTAGCTCATAGTGCTTAATGGCAACAACAGATGGTAAGGGGTGTTAGTCTGTGTGGACACAGGCGACACCAGGGGATGGGTCTGGGTGTAGGCATCCTGGCAGGCGCCTACAGCTGCATCGGCTGGCCCAGGGACAAGAATTTGCACTGGCACTTCCAGGGTGGCCTGCACAGCCTCATGCCCCAGAGACAGGACTGCGGTAGGTACGCTCACCTCAACACTCCCACCTGACCCTATGGGATGTCCTTCAATGGCCACCTCCTCCCCCTCGCCCCCACCAACATGGATGACTCTGGGGCATCTTCTGTAATGAGTGGGTCCTGTGTGACATCACCTGCCCTCCCACTGCTGAGGAGTCCACTCCCACCTTTGCCTTCTGGACTTACCGCCAGCAGCATTGCCCGATGGTACCGGCGTAGAAACCAGCCACCTCGATCCCTGATGATGTGCTCTCATGGGGTGCAGCTGAACCTTGCGCCAGCTAAACCTTGTGCCTCTGCTTTATGGCAGCATCCCTGCTGCCATGCTCCACAGCACTGTTTCCACCCTCTTTATCAGATGCAACTGTGGAAAAAGAGACACAGAACAGAAACATCTGTGTACTGAACCAATGTGTGCGTGGCACTACCAACATTCACATGAACTTCAGTAGTCAAGGGAACAACCATCATCCTCCACCCCCACACACATGGACATGCAATCCACATCCATGCAGATCCATGCGTGCCCAACACTCCAGACATTCACATCAGGCTATGTGCCACTCTCATGACCAATCAATTGCGTATATGTCATGCACACACATCAACAGTGAGCCCACAAGCAATGTGATGATCAATCACATCAGAGTCCGGTTAACTGTAATCCTGCTACATGACTATGTCAGACATTGAAATGCACGTGTTGCATCCAGGCGTGAGTTATGGGCAGTCACACATTCCCATCTTTGCCACATACACATGAACATCATTCAGGGACATGATGCGGGCAACACTCCCTCAACTGTCACAATTGTCACACTGGCACGTCTCAGACACAAGTAACAAAACATGTGCACGGTCTGAAAGGCAGCAGTACAACACAAAATGAAAGTGGTATCTCATTCCAATTACATATGGTCCAATGCACACATGGATAGCAATCTATGTGGCATGCACACAGAAATCCATCTCTGAGGTATACTTGCTGTAAGTCTCACTGCCAACATGCAGCAACATGCACCGTAGAGCTTGAAACACATGGATACTCACCAGTCGACTCCAGACGTTTTTGCAACTCACAGACCCGGGTGTGCAGCACCGGGTAAAACATCTCCAGGACCCGCATGTTGGTAATCGACAGCCGGCACCTGCGTGCACGGTGCAACTTTGTGGATGCACTGGCCTGGATGAAGCGCAGGGCTTTGCTGTGGGTCCTGAATTTCAGGTCCTCCCAGCGCTTGTTGATGATCTTGAAGGTCCAGGATGCCGGCCCCTCTGCATTGATTGAATCCGTTATCCCATCTCAGATCCGCTGATGCCACATTGCATCGGTGGGTTGCAGAGGGCATCAAAATTCTCCAGGACCTTCTCCACCAGGATGTCAACTTCCCTGCAGTGAAGTTGACAGCCCTCTGCCTCGCTGCCATGGGATGGACAATTTGGTCTGAGGATAACGGTGCAGACATGCCAACACCCGAGTCAGGTGTGGGTTGGCAATGTGGTCCTGAAGATGGGCTGTTGAGCAGTGGTGGTGGTATGGCATGGTGGGAGTCCGGTGAAGCAGCTGAGGTGGTCACATGGTCAAGGACAGGAGCAGTGGCAATGGCTGGACAGCAGGCACTCAAAATGCAGGGCGGGTGGGCAGCAGACACACACACTGGGCAGGCAGCAGGTTAAATGGCTCAGACGCAGGAGCGTGGGTCTCCCGTCTATTAATGTGTGGGCAGCTGGAAACAGAGTGACAGGACTTTGCGCGTCAGGAATTTAAGTGAACACTTGAAATTAGAGGAAAGGCCCTTAGCGTGTAATATACGTGACACGCACTGGCCGCTGGCATTGTGCATGCCAGAATTGGGGATACATAAGTACGCATAGAAGCAACTCTGACCTTATGTGCGAGGGGAGTAGACGGACAAGTGAAATACTGTGATTTTTGGGTTGCCAAGCTATTGGTGCACTTCTGTAACCGTGCAAACTTCTTATTTTGGTGGGGGATTTATCTCTGTGCATACGCATGTCTACTTTAGTTTTTTCAGAGGCTAATGGTGAGTTGCGTACACAATTTTCGTTTTCTGGGTGCCCATGTGTATCGCGTGAAGCACTGGAATGACCTCCCCCGTCTCACCAAGTCCAAGATGGGTGCCAACCTCGTCTCTGCTATGGCAACTGGAGGGGGGTCACCAGAGGAGGAGGTGCTCTCCCCACATGAAGAGGCTGTGAGCCAATTCTTTCTACCGGAGCAGGTGCAAGGTGTGGGAGGCCTGGCAAATTACGAGGGCACTTCCGGTGAGTGACCAAGATTGTGCATCCTGAGTACATGTAGTGAAAGATAACAAAGATGTATGATTGTGTTGCACTTCTGTCAGCATTTGAATGACTGCGCTGGGTGAGGCATGTCGTGGTGTACTGACTCCTGTCTCGTGTACTCAAAAGTGGATACAACCCATGTGTTGTACATCAGTTGCCCATGGCCGTGTGACAGTACTCATCCCCCACTAGCATGGCCAGTCAACATCTGCAACATGTTACCACAATGTGCCATCTTGTTAGCTGCATCAGTGATGCCAGTCACTCTGCCTGGCTAGACATGCACTTGTGTCTGAAGCATGAGTTACACTTCATGAACTGCAGGGTGTAGACTGTACATTCACACATGTAGGTAGGTGCTTGCATGCAACATAGACCTTCCAAGGAGACTACCAACACGCCTTACAGCGTGCCATGAGTGAGTGTGCATATTTCTGGACTGTGCACATCCATGCTGCCGCTATGGCAATGACTCTGGAGTCGATTTGCTGTGAGGCCTGATCCTTGTTACCCTCCCACACTCATCACACACTGCATGGGTCCATGGCCCTGTCCCTCTTGTCGGTCACTGTACCTTCTTCCTATATCCAACTGCATTTAATTACTCTCTCCACTTCACAGACTTTGGCTAGGTGTTACTCTTACAGTCATACTTCAACTGGGACAGTTTTCCTTTTTTCAACACTTAGGGCATGTTCCCATTGTGTGCAGTCCCTGTGCCAGGTCAACACTGGTGTGGCATGTGATGGATGCGTACTTGGTTGTCAATATGTGTGTCTACATGGCCATGCCCATTTCACTGGTATTCGCCAATAGTTCGCAGAGCCATGTGCTTGCTAAGTACCATGTTTGTTGCCAATGTGTTCAGTGCCTGCATGGGCCTGAGCATGTAATGTTGTTGCCAGTCTGCATATGCCATGATTTAATGGCTTATTGGACATAGTGTGTGAATGCTGCTTCTCTCATAGTGACATGCCCTGCATTTTGTTGCATGGCATCCATGTGGCGCACATGTTTACTGTGGACACATTTCACATGACTTCTCATGTCTTTTTCTGTCCTTGTGCAGGTGAGGAGGCACCAGATGCAGAGGAAGAGGAAGAGGAGGAAGAAGTGTCTGTGCCGGTCCAGAGCACCAGTGGAGGACGTGTCATGGCAGGCCATGAGAATCCACTGGTGCTACAACCATCCTGGGAATATCTGCATATGATACTGTGTCTTGGGACTTCAGTAGCTCTGGTGCTGAACAGGAGGTGCAGTCCTCAATGCTGGTGGAGGTAAGTGCACCAATTGCCAAAAGGCCAGTCAGTGGTGTCAGGGCCGTCTGTGGTGGTTAAAGATGCAAGGGCAAACTCCCATGTCATGTATTGGTTTCTGGTCCTAGGCCAGATGTCCAAGGGATGGTTGTAGTCCTTTAGCCAGAGGCAGTGGCATCACAGCAACATCCATGCTCCCTTGGGTCAGGCAGGTGTGGGCCTTGCACACATGGGGGACGTGGTCAGCCTGGGCAGACCGAGTGGGAGCAGGGATTGTTGCGTTCTGTACACCGGCAGGGTGCTGCCTTAGAGAGTTCAGCTGAGAGCATGTATAGGGTGGCAAGTTCTATGATACCACCAGCACCACAGGTGGAGCTGTTAAACAGGAAATCATATTGTGCCTCCTTCTGATATATATATATTTTTGTTTTATCTGATATATATATATTTATTCCGATTTTAGATCGACTTTGCTGCCATTTTAGGATCATCCACCATTTTGATTTCTGTTCATATGTGATTCTGTGTTCTAAAATGGTGGACTGTGTTTCCAACTTGTAACCGAGCATTCCCGACCTTTGAGCCTAGTTAATGGTTAGACTGTCCGAGGGCCGAATGTTTAGACTAGGTAATGAGACCTTGTCCCAAGCATGACTTGTGGTCTAAGGATTGTCTGCACTAACAAGCCTCATCCACGAACACACATCGAGAACAATGTAATGCAAATGTTGAGCGTGGACACTGGCAGAACTACATTGTGAAGGGATATGTGCTAAGGCTTACTGCTAAATCCAGGAATACACTTTGCCATTATAACTTGTTGGAAATGCAAACCTATGTAATCCATGTGCATATTATTGTATGAGCCATAAGTGAACGCGACACGAACTCTAGACCACAGATTGTTAACCTGTAGAGGGGCTGGACAATATTACTGAATTGTATAAAAAGCTGAATGTCTAGATGTCCAGTACCTCTCCCTCATCAGTCTGATGGGCTGGTACTCATTGTGATGTATTGAGGGACAGATAGGTATCTGTATTTCTGTTTCTTTGTAACTGTACAGTGGAATAAAGATCTGTGAATCTTTATAGCCCGTGTTTGGTGTATTTCCTTTTGTGGTACTCAGCCTCGATATTTCCTTGCTTTTACAGATGGTGCCCGAATAGGGACCCTCAAGATTGATGCCATCTCGTTGAAGTGTTGACGCGCTATCAGACTGGGATCGGACAGTGAGAAAGGGGGCCCCTTCTTGGATGAGACGCGATACCTCAACAGTACTGCATGACCCGATCCCTGGACGGTGAGCCCGCGGTCCGAGACGGCATCTTGACGAGGGTCCATATATCGAGGCGGGCAGTTTTGCCGAAATCACCAACCACGAGGGTCCTTTGTTGTCCTTAGTTATCCGATCAGACCTCCTTTAGTTCTTTGATCAGGTGAGTCGTGACCCGACTCTTAAGTATCCTGATAATTTGTTTTGGCACATTGTTCTCGCGAGCACAATTATTGACCAGGTAACACCAGGAATCTGATGTGCCTGAGAAATTGTCTGCCTGCTTCAGGGCATTATTCCGCAGTGACAGACAATCTTTTGTGCTATGTACTGTAAGCATGGCATTGATAGTATAGTGTTTAATATTTGGCACAGACAAACTAGACATGCTTCCGAACTTCAGTGGCCAACTAATGGTACCTTTGAGATTCCTCGTATAGAATATTGAGAGTGTATATTGTTGAAGAAAAAAGCTAGACCTGCAGCATTTGACGTATTACAAAATTGGAAGAAAGAAGCTATGCAGGAACTTAAAAGTAGAGAGAAATTTGCGCACCGTCATATGTCCAACACCGAAAAAGCGTTGTTGTATGATCAAAGTAAACAGTCTGAGTCAGTTAGAAATATGGATAGGGCTTTTCAACTTGGTATTCAGAAAATATATCCATCTAAAGACTTTCATGTGTCTGATGAATTAATTGACAAACTTCTAAATGAACGAAGGTCTGGTGCCACTGTGCCACCTCCGTATGTACCTATTCCTGCTGCTTTACCTCTTCCTGCTGTCGTTCTTCCTCCCGTAGTAATTCCTGCTCATCCTATCGCTCCTCCTATTGTTCCTCTTCCTCCGGTTATTGTTCCTCCTCCTCTCGTTGCTCCTCCACCTGCACCTCCGCCTTTGCCTACTGTTATGGGTCTGGTAGATTTGCCTTCTGCACCAGTGATAGCACCTTTGTTACCGATTGTACAAGATTTGTCTACTCTTCCTCTTCTGAGTGATTCTGTTCCTCTTGTAGTTGATAAGGGAGCAAATCAAAGATTGTAACGTGCAATACTGTGTCTAAAGAGAGAAAGCGCGCTTTGACTGCATGGGCTTGACAGTGCATGGAGAGGGGTGAACAATCTGATGTTTTTGCCACACTCTCTAATCTAGAAAGTTTTCCTGAGAAAAATGTTTTTATCGAAGGGCTGGGGATTCATTTATGTGTAATGTGGAACAGATTGGATGATGTAGGTTTCCCACAAGGATTGAGGGATCTGAATGTTTTAGCATATTCAAGAGATACTGCGGAGAAAGTATATGAGCACGTCGAGAGGGTTTTTGAGTATAGAAGGGAGTTGGAAAAGTTACAGATTGAAGAAATTGATGGTGATAGTTTGAATGCTATTTTTGTACAGAAACGGTTCCTTCCTCTTTGTAAGTCGATAAGTGACGAAACACGAATTTGCACAAAAGATGCGATTAGATGGATTTCAGACATGTTGATATCTCCCGTAGAAGTATATGACACGTACAGTCAGTAAACGCCAGAAATACAGAGGAAAGTGATACAGGTTATGGTAGAATACCTGCAGGATGAATGTATAAAAAGAAAGATTTGTTGTCCCGCAGAATTATTGAATATCTATAAGAGAGCTTTTTCGTCTGACACTCCTTCAGCTGCCTTAGCGCTCGATTTAGCTCTGTTGCTCAGTAAGCGTTCGGAGTTTCCTATCTCTCAGTTACCAATGAGAGAGGTTCCTCTGACATTTGTCCCAAAAGTTGAGGTTCCAGCTAATGCCACAGCAGGTACAGCTTCTTATGACATTCCTGCTCATTATGTTTCACAGTTTGTTCACGTTCCGTTCTCAAGACAGGAAGTGAACACCCTCAGACAATCCATCCCTGATATTAGAAAGAATCCGACAGGGTTCTATAAAGAGATACAATCTGTCTTGCAGTCGTCAGTGTTTACTCTGAGTGATATAGATTTGTTATTTCCCGTGCTCTTACCCATTGATTTGTGGAAACAGATTAGGACAGTGGATGATGTACCAGGATTAGGGGACACATGGGATAATATGGTTAGACAAGATAGAGATAGACCAGCTGGCGAGAGACCCCCGCAGGTAATACTGACTTTGCCTGATAGATAGTGATGAAACTAAAAGCCATAATTCCTGAGAGAAGGATTATTTTGGACAAACCTACTGCTTGTGTCCAAGGGAAGTCTGAGGGTGCTACCGAATTCTTTCATTGGTTTGAAAAAGTGTTTTCAGATTTCAGTGGACAAGATTTGAGAACAGAGTCTGGAAAATGACTATTTGTAGACTAATTTGTGCGTGGATTGTTGCCTGACATCCAGTCGCAAATTATGACTTCTGAGAGTGCTTGGCAAGCTAAGTCTCAGTCTGAGGTGTTGCATATGGCTCAGTACCATGAAAACCGAGTCAATAATGAAAAAGAGAGAGTCGAAAAGAGAAAGGGAGACCTGAAAACTAAGGTTCTATTGCAACAGATTGTAAGAGGCCCTAGAGGGGGTAATTCACAATTTAGGGGACAGTATGCTCCACAGGGTAATGTGCCGTTGGGTCCTGTACACGTGAACCAATGTGCTTATTGCAGACAAGAGGGTCATTGGCGAGCACAATGTCCGATCCTCCAACAGAGGTCAAATAACACATTTTGTACCATGGGTAGATGATCCAGAGGCTTAACTGGGGCAGGGGGTCCTGGTTGAAGTCCGTTTTCTCAGAATTCACAAACCTTTTTCGCAGGATAATCAGTCTCCGAGTGTGTATAATAGAAACATTTTTGGTCACCCTTCTATTGCATATCTCTCTGAAGACCTTCCTTTTGATGATATCTTGTTTCGCTAGGATTGCCCGAAGCAGGGTTTGGAACCGACGCCTATTCCCGTTAATCAGAAAGGTCCCTACATTGAAATGATAGTGGGAAATAGGAAACATCTATTCATGATAGATACAGGAGCACAGAAGTGTTCCATTGACCATTCACGGGTTCCAAACATTCCACTGTCAGGGCAAACCAAGGTTTCTGTAGGGTTTTCTGGTACACCAGTAGTTTGTCTGGTTTCTTCTGGTTTCTAGTGTACCGATTACACTAGGTCCATTCACGGATCACTGTCCGTTTCTTTTGACAACAAACTGTGGAGAGAATTTGTTGGGGTTGAATCTGTTGAAAGAATTAATGCGGTAATTCATTGTTCTTCGGATGGAGTGCGTTTGACGATTTCACCACAGCAACTTTCTGTCTCTCAGTTTCTGACTAGACCTTTGCCGCCGGAATTTAGTGATGTTCCGGAGTGTTTATGGGCGATTGATGACAATGATGTTGGTGTTCTACAAATTGAGTCTGTTAAAATCATTTTGAAACACAGAGTAAAGTTGCCACGTATTCCTCAGTATAAGATTTCGGTCGATGGCGAGCAAGCTTTGAAGTGTATAGTCTCCGATTTTTTACACCGCTGGGTAATTGAGGAAATTGCAGGTAATTTGTGCAATAGTCCGATTTTGCCTGTGTACAAGAAAAGCAATAATGCAATTCCTTTTCGTTTTATCATTGATTTACGTGCTATCAATAAGGTGTTGCTCCACAATTTCCTATTGTGCCTGATGTGATGACGATACTAACCATGATCCCAGCTTCTGCTACTCACTTTGGTGTTTTAGACCTTAAGAATGCTTTCTTTAGCATTCCTATACACAAGGATAGTAGATACCTGTTCGCGTTCACCTTAGGGGGATGCTCGTTTACATTTACCCGTGCACCACAGGGGTACACGGAAAGTCTGAGCATTTATAGTAGGGCTTTGAAAGAGCAACTTGCTACACTCGAATTGCCTACCACGTGTACATTACTTCAGTATGTAGATGATCTTCTTTTAGCTGCTGACTCAGAAAGTGCCTGTAAGAAGGGCACTGTGTTCTTGCTTATTCACCTAGCAAAACATGGACACAAAGCTTCACTCAAAAAGTTTCAATATTGTCGGTAGGAGGTCGCCTATTTAGGCTATCTCCTGTCAAAGGAGGGAAGAAGGTTGACGCCTGAACGGATTAAAATCATTTCTAGCATGTCTGTCCCAAATACACAGAAGGAAGTCAGAGCCTTGATAGGAATGGCTTCTTACTGTAGGCAGTGGATCCCCAATTTTTCCCTAGTGATTAAACCAATGTTGGCTTTGACAAAGAAGGGCATTTATTTGCCATTGCCATGGAACTTGGAACACCAGAAAGCGTTTGATCTGCTCAAGACTGCACTGTGTTCAGAACCAGTTTTTGCACACCAAATTATGAAAAGGCCTTCCAGTTGTATGTGCATGAACGTGATGGATGTGCTTTGGCTGTATTAACGCAGGAACATGGAGGGAAGAATAGGCCGTGCGGCTACTTTTCTTCGGCCCTTGATCCTTTTACATGCGCTTTACCAAGATGTTTGAGAACTGACGCTGCTGCTGCTGCGTCTGTAAAACAGAGCGAGGTTATGGTCCTAGGCAATGCTTTAACCCTGATGGTACCTCACTCTGTAGATGTTCTATTAAACAGAACACAAACGCAACACCTCACCTCCACACGATTAACGCGATACGAATTGATCTTGTTTGCACCGCATATTAAAATTCAGAGGTGTTGTGTATTGAATCTAGCTGAATATTACCTTTCCCGCAAGATACTGCTTGTAGTGATGAAGTGTCACATGACTGCCTCTACACCACAGAGCAAGAGACTAAAGGCAGAATTGACCTGAAACATACTCCTTTGAACAACCCACAAGGGGAGCTGGTTTGTGATGGCTCCTGTTTCAAACTTCTGGATAATACATCCACGGCTGCTTATGCCATCACCAACTTGAACACGATTGTGGAAACTAAGAGAATCACGCATAACTCCGCGCAGGCTGCAGAAATTATTGCCTTGACTCAAGCTTGGGAACTTTCCGAAGGGCTTACAGTAAATATATATACTGATAGTCAGTATGCTTTTGAGGTAGTTCACAACTTTGGTAGACTTTGGGCAGTACGAGGTTTATTGACCTCACATGGAACAAAGATTCAATACGGCTCCTTGATAGTACGGTTACTTTCAGCCCTTGCACTTCCCACTCAGTTAGCGATCATGAAATGCGCTGCGCATCAAAAGATCCTAAATGATGTAGGAAAAGGGATCGCTTTCGCTGACCAGATAGCCAAACAAACTGCCACTGATCTCTATTCAGAAATGTGTACTGCAAGGGAAGCCACAAATGTTTGTACCATAGATGAAGGTATTGAATCTGTAAAGAATATCCAAGCCGATGCCACATTAGAAGAAACTAAGCAATGGGCTGAGGGTTTGGCAAAATTGGATGATGATGGGTGTTGAGTGGATAAATTTGAGGGAAAATGGATGCTGCCAGACGCGTACATTACAATGATGGTCGCAATGGCTCATGGGCCCACCCACATCTGTGCGAGGAAGGTTTCCAAAATGTTAGAAAATATCTGGGTGAATGATAAAATCTCAAAAACAGCTGAACGTTTTTTCCAAAGTTGTATGATGTGTCTAAGGCATAATATGGGAAAGGGCACATCGACACGAAGGGGTAGTTTTGGTCAACCTTTGAAGTCATCCACTTTGATTTCATTGAAATGGAACATTGTAATAATTTTAAGTAAGTCTTAGTTGTTATTTGCTCCTTTAGTAAATGGGTTGAAGCCTTTCCTGTGAAAGACGGTACAGCAATGACAACGGCGAAAACCATGCTTAAGGAATATTTTCCTAGGTTTGGTTTGCCAAGGGTCATCTGGTCGGACAATGGACCACATTTTATTGCTGCTGTAATTCTGCAGATATGCGCAGGATTAGAGATCGATAAACGGTTCAATTTGGCTAGACATGCTCAAAGTGATGGATTGGTAGAGAGACACAATGGAATTTTGAAGAACAAGCTCACTAAGACGTGTGCCGGCACCAAATTGAAGTGACCGGACGCCTTACCGATCTTGTTACTGTCGATGAGAACAACCCCACAGACTAGGACTGGGCTCTCCTCTTTTGAAGTGGTTATGGGTAGGCCCGCTAACATTTGGAACTTGCCTAAGCCTAAGGCCCTGAGGGATATTGAACATGTACTTCTTTCTGAATACTGTGACTGGTTAACTAAAAATCTGTATTTGATTCATCAACAGGTGCGAGAAGCCCTCCAAGTCAAATGCGAGGGGCCAGGTCACAGTATTCGACCTGGTAGCTGGGTGCTTGTAAAAAAATGTGAAAGAGCATCTTGTCTCGCACCACGTTGGAGGGGCCCTCACTAGGTCCTCCTGGCCACACAGACCACCATACGAGTGACTGGACGAAAGTACTGGATCCACGTGTTGTATGTCAAGAGGATACCTTTCCCTTTGCCACACGACAGAGAAACGGAAAAACATACTTGTGTTGCTCCCAGCAATCATTCAGTATTGAGCAGCATGAGAGTGCTTCAGAGACTCTCCCTGAGCCTGTGGGGCCTGGGGAAACAGCTGCTTCATCTCTACACTCTCCTACAGATCCTTTTTCACCATTGTTAGGTTCTGTTGCAAATCCACCACTTCCATCAAGAAGCAACGACAAGTTATATGGCGATTTGATCTGGTTTTGTAGGTATGATGTGTTGCCCTAGATTTAAGGGGACATTTTAATTGAATCACACCATGGTGAGAGTGTGGGGCATAAGGTGTGGTATTGCATAAAACGTTTTTTATTTTTATTTTTTTTTAAACGTTTTTTATTTTTTTTAAATTCTTTTTCAATGAAATGAGATGTATTGTTTAGAAAATGGTTTTCTCTATATACATTTTTTCTATCTGACCACTGACCGTAAGTCCTGAAGGCGCTAGGATGGACAATTTATGCAATATATCTATATATTTCATGGCCACGGTAGTGGCCATGTAGTTATGGTTAAGTTGCTGTTTCCATAGGAAGAACACTTTTTGGGTGCCTTATAACTTCGCTCTCCCTGGACGGATCCTCACCAAACTTTGCAAAAAAAGTATTTGGGTCACTCTGAAAAGTTTGGTGAGGATTCGTCCAGGGGGGTCAAAGTTATAGGGGGGGGTCCCAAAACGTTTTTTTTTCCCATAGACTGAATGGGAAAAAAATTTTCCTTGCGCCTACAGCCGAAACCGCTGGACGGATTGCCACCAAATTTGGACCAGGAGCAGCGGCTTGGTCCCGAAAGCGTGCTTTTGCAAATTTGGTGAAAATCCGTCCAGTAGTTTTTTTTAAATGACCAAAAAGTAGGTAAAAAAAAAATTAGTGATATCTGTGTTCGGTTCGCGGACACACTTCCCTGTTCGCTCCGCGGACAGTGTCCTGATTGGCCAATCGTCTTGCGTGATGTTCGCGGACATGCAACGTGTTTGCTGATTGGACGGCGTGAAGCGTGTCAGATTTTTCGGTAGCGCCCGCCATCTTGGATTCGCGGACGTCCGCGGACAGCGCAGTGAAACTTTGTTCAAAATGTGTATTTAGTAGAGTGTGTTGGTGTGTAGGAGTGTTTGGGGAGGGTGGGAGTGTATGAGATAGGATGAAAGTTGTGTTTTTTATGTGTTAGACGTTCTTTTTGTGTTCGATTTGTTTGCGGACATCACGGGTGTTCTGAAATGTTGTGTTCTAAGGACTCAATATGTGTCCGTTTTGTTCGCAAGCAAAGTGAAACTGTTCTAAGAACACTCGCAGTGTCCGGGGAGTGTTCGTAGGTGGTGTCCTGAGGACGCTGTCCGTATTGTTCTCTGTCAAGTTGAATGTGCTCTAAGAACACCCGCCATGTCCTGAAATGTTCGCAAATAAACAAAATGGGGGTGTTCTGAAGACGCTTCTAAGAACACTCGCGGTGTCCGGGGAGTGTTCCTAGGGGGTGTCCTGAGGACGCTGTCCGTATTGTTCTCTGACAAGTTGAATGTGTCCTAAGAACACTTGCAGTGTCCTGAAATGTTCGCAAATAAACAAAATGGAGGTGTTCTGAAGATGCTTCTAAAAACACTCGCGGTGTCCGGGGAGTGTTCGTAGGGGGTGTCCTGAGGACGCTGTCCGTATTGTTCTCTGTCAAGTTGAATGTGTCCTAAGAACACTCGCGGTGTCCTGAAATGTTCGCAAATAAACAAGATGGTGGTGTTCTGAAGACGCTTCTAAGAACACTCCCGGTGTCCTGGAATGTTCGTAGGGGGTGTCCTGAGGACGCTGTCCGTATTGTTCTCTGTCAAGTTGAATGTGTTCTAAGAACACCCGCGGTGTCCTGAAATGTTCACAAATGAACAAAATGGGGGTGTTCTGAAGATGCTTCTAAGAACACTTGCGGTGTCCGGGGAGTGTTCGTAGGGGGTGTCTTGAGGACGCTGTCCGTATTGTTCTCTGTCAAGTTGAATGTGTCCTAAGAACACTCGCTGTGTCCTGAAATGTTCGCAAATAAACAAGATGGTGGTGTTCTGAAGACGCTTCTAAGAACACTTGCGGTGTCCGGGGTGTGTTCGTAGGGGGTGTCCTGAGGACGCTGTCCGTATTGTTCTCTGTCAAGTTGAATGTGTCGTAAGAACACTCGCGGTGTCCTGAAATGTTCGCAAATAAACAAGATGGTGGTGTTCTGAAGAAGCTTCTAAGAACACTCGCGGTGTCCGGGGAGTGTTCATAGGGGGAGTCCTGAGGACGCTGTCCGTATTGTTCTCTGTCAAGTTGAATGTGTTCTAAGAACACCCGCGGTGTCCTGAAATGTTCGCAAATAAACAAAATGGGGGTGTTCTGAAGACGCTTCTAAGAACACTTGCGGTGTCCGGGGAGTGTTCGTAGGGGGTGTCCTGAGGACGCTGTCCGTATTGTTCTCTGTCAAGTTGAATGTGTCCTAAGAACACTCGCGGTGTCCTGAAATGTTCGCAAATAACAAAATGGGGATGTTCTGAAGATGCTTCTAAGAACACTTGCAGTGTCCGGGGAGTGTTCGTAGGGGGTGTCCTGAGGACGCTGTCCGTATTGTTCTCTGTCAAGTTGAATGTGTCCTAAGAACACTCGCGGTGTCCTGAAATGTTCGCAAATAAACAAGATGGTGGTGTTCTGAAGACGCTTCTAAGAACACTCCCGGTGTCCTGGAATGTTCGTAGGGGGTGTCCTGAGGACGCTGTCCGTATTGTTCTCTGTCAAGTTGAATGTGTTCTAAGAACACCCGCGGTGTCCTGAAATGTTCGCAAATAAACAAAATGGTGGTGTTCTGAAGACGCTTCTAAGAACACTCGCGGTGTCCGGGGAGTGTTCGTAGGGGGTGTCTTGAGAACGCTGTCCGTATTGTTCTCTGTCAAGTTGAATGTGTCCTAAGAACACTCGCGGTGTCCTGAAATGTTCGCAAATAAACAAGATGGTGGTGTTCTGAAGACGCTTCTAAGAACACTTGCGGTGTCCGGGGTGTGTTCGTAGAGGGTGTCCTGAGGACGCTGTCCGTATTGTTCTCTGTCAAGTTGAATGTGTCCTAAGAACACCCGCGGTGTCCTGAAATGTTCGCAAATAAACAAGATGGTGGTGTTCTGAAGAAGCTTCTAAGAACTCTCGCGGTGTCCGGGGAGTGTTCGTAGGGGGTGTCCTGAGGACGCTGTCCGTATTGTTCTCTGTCAAGTTGAATGTGTTCTAAGAACACCCGCAGTGTCCTGAAATGTTCACAAATAAACAAAATGGGGGTGTTCTGAAGACGTTTTTGAGAATACTCCCGGTGTCCTGGAATGTTCCTAGGGGGTGTCCTTAGGACGCTGTCCGTATTGTTCATTGTTAAGTTGAAAGTGTTCTAAGAACTATTGCGTTGTTCTGAAATGTTCGTAGGGTGTGTCCTGAAAACGGTGTCCGTATTGTTCGCTGGCAAGTTCAAAGTGTTCTAAGAACACTCACATTGTTCGCAAACATTAAAAGTTTCCCATAGATCATAGTTGAAATGTTTGACTCTATGGATGTGATATGCTGCGGTGGTTGTTGCCAGGGCATAGAGTCTTGGGTGCATGGCCATTTGGCCATGCACCCAAGACTCTATGCCCTGGCAACAACCACCACAGCATATCACATTCATATTTGCTTATAACTTTGGGTGAAAAACAAATGTATGGTTCTCTGTCAAGTTGAATGTGTTCTAAGAACACTTGCGGTGTCCTGAAATGTTCGCAAATAAACAAGATGGTGGTGTTCTGAAGACGCTTCTAAGAACACTTGCGGTGTCCGGGGAGTGTTCCTAGGGGGTGTCCTGAGGACGCTGTCCGTATTGTTCTCTGACAAGTTGAATGTGTCCTAAGAACACTTGCAGTGTCCTGAAATGTTCGCAAATAAACAAAATGGGGGTGTTCTGAAGATGCTTCTAAGAACACTCGCGGTGTCCGGGGAGTGTTCGTAGGGGGTGTCCTGAGGACGCTGTCCGTATTGTTCTCTGTCAAGTTGAATGTGTCCTAAGAACACTTGCGGTGTCCTGAAATGTTCGCAAATAAACAAGATGGTGGTGTTCTGAAGACGCTTCTAAGAACACTCGCGGTGTCCGGGGAGTGTTCGTAGGGGGTGTCCTGAGGACGCTGTCCGTATTGTTCTCTGTCAAGTTGAATGTGTTCTAAGAACACCCGCGGTGTCCTGAAATTTTCAGAAATAAACCAAATGGGGGTGTTCTGAAGACGTTTTTGAGAACTATCGCATTGTTCTGAAATGTTCGTAGGGGGTGTCCTGAAAACAGTGTCCGTATTGTTCGCTGGCAAGTTCAAAGTGTTCTAAGAACACTCACATTGTTCGCAGACAATAAAAGTTTCCCATAGATCATAGTTGAAATGTTTGACTCTATGGATGTGATATGCCGCGGTGGTTGTTGCCAGGGCATAGAGTCTTGGGTGCATGGCCATTTGGCCATGCACCAAAGACTGTATGCCCTGGCAACAACCACCGCAGCATATCACATTCATATTTGCTTATAACTGTGCGTGAAAAACAAATGTATAAGTAACAAAGGTATTAGATACTATGGATGTGATATGCTGCTATGGTTGTCCTTATTATTGTATACTTACTGTTTGGTCTAGTATGGGAGTCCATGTTTTTCTTCTTCATTTCTGTGATAAAAGAAAATAGCATGTTAATATTAGTATTTTGTAATGACTTATTACATTGTATAAGCAATATACTTTTTTTTTTCGACCCTCATATTTAGTAGAGTACAAATCAGAGTACTGTGCAATTTGCTCAGTTTCTGTATTTGTTGCTAAAATCATTGGGTCTGTGGGAGAAAAAAAAATCCATGTTGGATTAAAAAAAAAACCTTTTTCTGTTATGCTACAGTTTATTTGTTTGTTTGTTTTCAGTGTTAACTTGTTGTTTCTGGCTAATGCTTTATACTTTGCTTTGTTGTATTTTTTTTGGAGCAGTAACAGATTCTTCATTTGTTTTGATATTATAAAATTTTGGAGCAGTTAGATACCAATTGGCGTATTCTAACTGTCTATTTTCTTAATGTATTTTAGTGGTTTTGATTTATCCATTTGGATATTGTTAAATTTTGGGACAGTTAGATACCAATTGGCATATTCTAACTGTGTATTTTTTGGCCTAATTTAGTGGTATTCATTTATCTGATTAGTTGTTGTAGAATCTTTGAGCTGTTAGATAGCTTTTGGATTATTCTAACAGTTTATATTATTTTAACACAAATTTATAATTTTGGGACAGTTAGATACCAATTGGCGTATTCTAACTGTGTATTTTTTGGTCTAATTTAGTGGTATTCATTCATCTGATTAGTTGTTGTAGAATCTTTGAGCAGTTAGATAGCTTTTGGAGTATTCTAACAGTTTATATTTTTTTAACACAAATTTACTTAAAGGATTAAATGCAGTTTATTTATCAAATTTTGGTTTTAAGAACATCAAATAAGCGTTTGTAAGATTTGCCACAAATGCCTTTTACCAATTCAGATGGAGGTAATTTTGCTGTTTTTGGTTGAAGGCGTATTATTGCTTGAAATGGGTGTACTGTTTGAATTATGATGCTCTCATATAAATTAAGTTGTTGTAGAGGTTTTGGTACTGGGTATAATTCCAAATTATTTGTGATAGAACGTGAAGGAGTTTGGTTGTTGTCAAGTTTTGTAGTGCAATAACTGCAAAGTATTAAGGGCTCAGTTATTTCATATTTGTTTTCTGCTACAAGGTGGAGAGCTAATTCAAACCATTTAGAATCTTCATTGTCTTCTATTTTGTATGATAGGTCCACAGTTTTTGTGTTACTTTTATAAAAAAATTCTACGGCAACATACACATACATGGTTTGGTACTTCAGCTGATATACTTTTAAATTTTAGTATTTCTTTTTTGTATGTGTTTAGCAAAAGGTTGCCATGTGTAGAATTGTTGCTTAATTGGTTTAAAGCTATTTCATTCTGTAAATGGCTTTCACTTCCAAAATATTTGTTCTGGATATAGTGAATTTCTTCAAGTAGGTCTTTTGCTGTACCATGTAGAAGGATGTTATTTAACTTTGCTAGTGCTAAAGCAGGACTTTTAGCATAGTACAGTTTATAGACTAGATTTCTTATAGTTGAATGATGTGTTGATATCCTTTTGATATCATGGAAAGTTGTTTTACAAGTAGGTCCTGTAATGCAGGCCAATGTATGTCCTTGTAGTCCTGTGTACTTGCGTACTGGACAGGTATCTATATTTTGCAGTAATTTAATTTTGATTTTGTCTTTGCTTTTTACATATTTATTGAGGAATTGTCGTAAAGATTTGAAACATTGTTTGGGAATGTTACACATTGACGTGCATGGCCATTTGTACACTAGACGTTCTGATTCAGTTGAATGGAGGGGTAATTCTAAGTTTTCAGGGCATATTTTTGTAAGAAGTACTTCTTGTTCCATTATGGTATTATTCACTTTTTCATAACCTCGACCACTGCTATGTATGGCAATTGTATTTGTTTGCTTTTGTTTGTACGTTTCTTCATTAAAATATGGTCCTGTGCTTGTAGTGTGATTCCATTCACCTCCGCTGATACTTAAGAAGTTCTTTCTGTTGATATTTCGCTTATTGAGAATTCTTTTTTGTAATTTAGTTATTAGTTTTGTTAGTGGTTTCATTTTGTTTAACAGTAAAATAAATACATTTCTTTTGAGAAGAATTGCACTGTCCATCAATGCTTCTAAGATTAATTTCCTACGATAGGTTTTAAGCTTTGAACCTGATTTCTCTCCTGTTTTTATAAGATTTTGAAGTACTTTGTGACAATATATTTTGGCTAAAATACTTTTCTTGGTATGCTTACTTTGCACTATATTAAAATTTGAAGAAGTAGTTTTATCTGTACTGAAAGCTGATTTACTGTTAATTGTTTTTAGTTTGTTTTACATTTTGATAGAGGAAGCGAAGTTGTTGTACTTGAAACTTCTTGTGTTTCACTAAATGATTGTATTAGCTGTTTTGTTTCAACTTGTTTTACAAATTCTGCTAGAGATGGATGCTTATGTTGGACACCTTTATTTTCATTTACTCTACTTTTGCGTTGCTTTCTACGGACTTGACCTTTGGTAGGCATTCTTTAGGGCCTGTTGAAAAAAATAAAGAAGATATGGGTTGGGGTGTTCTGGAATGTATGTGTGCTGTGTGCATGAGTGTTTGAGTAGGATGATAAAGATGTATGTAATGGTGTGTGATTGTGCATTGGGAACTAAAACTAGTAGGGATAGGTATTCTTGAATGTATGTGTTACTAAACTGGGGTTCAGATGACAAAAAAAAAGTAAGCTAGTGGTGTGGAAAAGTACAAATAGTAAATCTAATGTATACAATTAAAACAGTTGTTTGTTCTATAATATGAAAATTGTAGTGGTTCAGGTGGGTAATTTGTGTGTCCAAAAATAGAAATTTGTGGGCCATTCTGGCTGTAAATCGCTGTTTAAGACATGGAAATTTTTGGACAAAATGGTACAAAATCTCTATTTTTAGAAACCGAAATAGCTTGTATTAACGTTATAGTATATTTGATTAATAATACAAATATTATGGTGATATTTTACTTACTTTTTTTTTTTAAATTAACAGGTAACTTCTTAGTTTTTCTTTCTTCTTCGAATTCGGCCGCTTCTTTTCAGGAAACTGGTCTTCACTGCAATTGTAAAAGCTTCAAATTAGTAACTTTGTTTGTTTATAGCACTTTTTTAAATTTAGATATTGATTTTTTTAATTGAAATCCTCAGTGCCTTCTTTAAAACCATTAAACTAATTTATTTACATAAGATACATTGCATCAGTTCAGTACATATGATATGTTCTAAATGAACAAATTGTATTGAATGACTAACTGTAGCAAAAAAAAAATATCTTTACTATGTCTTGTGAAAGTTATAATATATTAGTGAATACCACTATTTCTGTAAGTAAACTGTTCTAGGTAATAGCGCCTCAATGTCATGTCTAATTTAAAGTAATTAAGTAAATAAATAAATAAAACAAAAAATATGAAATTGTATAAGTATTTTTATAAAGGTTTAAACATAGATTGTGTTTGCATGCAATTTTGTTTGAATATATGTAGTCTACATATTTCATTTAAAAAATGTTAGTTTAACATGATTTGAGTGTGTGTGTATAAAGAAAGTAAATAGTATAAAGGTTTATAAGTGATAGTTGATTTTAGGAAATTGAAAAAAGTACAGTAAATTCATTTTACAGATTTTACAAGGTAAAAGTCTGTTTGAAAATGTGTTCATCTACTATACAGAAAATATGCATACCTGAAGTTTTTGTTCATGCATATGGATATGCATGGAGCTGCAAGTAGAAATCTTGAAGACTTGTACAGTATTTCTGGTAGATGCTGCTTGCCAATGATATGACACTTGTACTCAGAGAGATTCAGAGTACATTTGCAGTGCTGATCTATGATGATGCAGTTAGATGTAGAGGTCTTGAATGTGATTGGTGCATGGTCATGTGATTTTTGAGGTACATCCAATGAGGGAATGGCAGAGAGAGTGTAGTGGAAATGGTGGAAGGGCTGTTCATATTACGATATGTCCGCGGACATGGCGGTAGTTCGCGGACATCGGGAGTTACATCCGGGGATTTTTGGGTTCAGAAGTCATGCAAATTAGAATAAGCACTGAAAGGGATTGGTCAGGAAAGTTTGGCGGGTGTGTTGTGCTAGGAGAGATTTTCTCAGATACTCTTTTTGCTGAGAGAACAAAAGATAGCTATGGCTGTGTTTTTCAGAAAACAGATTGTTTGGATTTCAGGAGATTTGTGGATACATTGGTTGAAGGTGCATGCAGAAAGCTGTGGAGTAGCTGTAGATCTTGGATTCCCACATGTGGAAGCACACTGGCATGGAGTACGTGGAATGAAGTGGTTGGACTTGCTACCTCTCTGTGCTACTTTGGAGACAGAGCAACATCCAGACATAATTGTAATTCATTGTGGAGGGAACAGTTTAGGACATGTGACTGGAATTTTTTTGCAATTTGCTATGAAAGAAGGACTTAGGAAGGTTATGGACATGTTTCCTAATTCTCAAGTGATATTTTCACGGATTGCGCAGAGAAAAATGTGGCTTCGTTCTTCTTCATTTGGTCCACAAATGGAAAAAGCAAGGCGCAATGTTAATAAGGCTGTTTGTGCCTTTCTAAGAGATTTTGGCATGTCTTCTTTTCACGATGAAAATATTATGTTTTGTAGTACATACATTTTTCGCAGAGATGGAGTCCATCTTACTTATGCTGGCAATCAGATTTTTCTGAGAAATGTACAAAATGCATTGCGACCTTTTTGGGAATTACAACAACGATTTTGAAGTAGATGTTAAGCATTTACAATTTTTGACTTACAAACACCACCCAAGCGCTCTTTTCAGAGCCACCACTTCTTTCCAGAGAAAATTACAATGTTTGTGATGGAGTAGCAACCCAATTTTTTTAATGTTCGCGAACTGTCCGCAGACTTCTAAAAAATACAAAGAGCCCTGCTTCATTTATTTTCACTTCTATTTTTTAACTGGGAAAGGCGGCTCTGAAAAGAGCCTTATTTTTTTTGATTTTTGTAATTTTGTATTTTATTGGGTTTTTCAGACACGACACACTAGGAGAGGAGGATAAAGGAGGGTAAAGGGGGGGACACCAACTACAGGGATAAGAAAGGCCGAGCTGAGAGAGGAAGATGTAGAGTGGGTTTTATTTGGGTAGTAAGCAGGTCTTCTCGTGCTCTGAGACGATAGTCTCAAAAGCACTCCGAAGTCGCTCCCCCCTGCAGAGTACTGTGTCACAGTACATACATACAACTGTGACCCTCGAAAGGTAAGGGTCATCAGCATTTGGAATGGCCTGTGAGGCAGCTTGAGGAAGACGCTGTCCCACAGAGGTGGTCCTTGTGGTGACAGGATCAGAAACAGAGGATGAAGTAGAGGAAATCAACCTGCTACGTTCTTCGCAAGGTACAACCCTGCGAATAGCCCCAGAGTGAAATGACCTCAGGTGTCGCTTCATAGTAGTGGTCCCAAAGCTGTACTTACCGTGCTTCCCGCGACTGAGTATCATTTTGCACTCATTGCAGGTAACACGGTTCGCACGAGCCTTAGGACCATTCCCATGAATGGTAAATAACTGCCACACCCAAGACTCACGCCTAGTGCGGGTAGTAGGGTTTTCCTCTACCTCATTCTCATCATCCTCTTCTTCCTCCTCCGCATCCTCACTCCTGTTCCCCTCTTCAGGCCCTTGGGGAGGTGGTGGTGGTGGAGGGGGTGGGGGTGGTGCTGAAGCAGGTGGAGCACCAAGTGGCAGTTCAGCAGCCAAGGATGCCATCTCGATGATGGTGTAGTCTACAGGTGGCAGCAAAAATCACTGTGTTCTGAAGAATAGCCAGAAACACAATGGGAATAGCTCTTGGGCGTGGTCTTTTATAGGGGTGCTTGTGCGCGGTTCGCGGACATGCGCAATGTCCGCGGACAGATCGAACACAAAAAAAGGATCGGAAAGTTTCAAAAGGTATATAGAAACTCAAGATTGCTATGTGGGACTTGTGCCATGGTGAGATTTTATTGAAAAATATTATGGATTAACTGAAAATGTACTTTTAAATTGTTCGGGGACACGAACAGTGTCCGCATTTCAGGACACACGATGAGCGTGGGCGCGGTCATATGATCCGTTCGCGAACTAGTCCGCGAAGGAAGCGCCTGTCCGCAGGACACCAAGTGCACGGAGATTGGTTAGCGCATGCTCATTGATGTCCTACAGACACTGTTCGGGTTCTGAAGTAATTAAAAGTGCGTCACACGTGAAACAAACATTTCAGGACACCGCGTGTGTTCTTAGAACAGTTTAAACTTGGTAGCGCACGGTGGTGGCGCGAGTTATGGTTGCTTAGCTTACCATAACTGGCGAATTTCAAGGGTTTTTCGGTTTTACTTGGAACCATAACGTCCCTTTAACAAAGTTTTTTCACTGAATTTCATAGGTTTTTAGTAGCGCAACTTAACCATAACGTCCCTTTAACTAAGTTTTTTTCACTGAATATATATATATATATATATATATAATATATATATATATATATATATATATATATATATATAGGTTGCGCTACTAAAAACCTATGTAATTCACTAAAAAAACGTTAACGGGACGTTATGGTTCGAAGTAAAACCGGAAAACCCTTGAAATTCGCCATTTATGGTAAGCTAAGCAACCATAACTCGCGCCACCACTGTGCATTGCTAAAACTAACAGCCAGAACATCAAAAATGACATCACAAAATGTCATTGATGACATCACTTCCGCCCCTAAAATGGGTGATGAATTCCATTAACAATATAGATTTCCAAAGCAGTAACCCGTACTACTAAAAAAAGAGGATTTTTCGTCCTTTTCCAAGATGGCCACCATAGAAAGGGAAGGTGGTTGTTCCATACAGGGCCCCTCTTCGCTTTCCATGGCAGCCTGCAAAAAGCAAAAAGGAAACCCTGTTAACATATTACCACGAGCACTTTATTTCTTCCCTTTCAAATGTATCGTAATGTCAAACAACTTTACCACAAGGCCAGTCCCAGGTGGACATGGCCACTGTAATCCTATATTTTCTCCCTTCTGGTCACGGCCAGTAGCCACATTGTGGGGATCATGACCTTATACCATGACCGCAACATTCTGTCCACTCCCCATGGCTACAGCCTACCCCTCAGTCAGTAAACATATGCCGCTATGTTTTTTAACTACATTACAACACTTGTCTAGTATGAAAACACTCCCACATCTCGTCACATAACCAACCCTAATAATATTCTACACCTTTTTTGGATGGCGTTCCTCTCCAGCGTAGCCAAATGAGCCCATAAGCACCTACGTTCCGTGACGCAGAACCTGAAAATGAACATACAGCGATGTACAATGTAGCATGTCACATTTTGAAATAATAAACTGGTTTTTAAAAGAAAACAGTAACATTTTAGAATTTGTAAAGTACTTTTATTTCACAATAAACTGACCGAGACCATCGGACTATTCCCATTTTCAATCAAATAGTAACTTTGTTTCTTCAGTCGTCATTGAAAATGTTAACCGTGAGGCACACGTTGTTCTTTTCCCATACACAAAGTATTTGTTTTCGATAAAGCAACCGCTTTTGTCGCACAGTGATTTCCATGACGTGGCCATGAACTTCAGCCTAGACCACCATAAGAGATGTTATGTTACTCCTAATGGCCACTGCAGCGTACGGACAAATGGGTCTTGCGCGGTGGTCCCACAAAACAGTGATGTTTAGGCAGGCGGTCACGAGTACGTGCATCTGGCGTGCAAAAAATCCATCACTTGGCATCTGGAATCCATGGCAATCACAGTAAGGCAGGATGTAGCTGTTCGGAAAACGTAACAGAAAATACGTATCAATACCCAACCTTTAGCAAACAATTTCAAAAAAGATAAAAAGAACGTGGACACTGATACACAAATCGATGTGGTCATACATGACATTTTAAAGAAATATTAGCGTTGAACATGAGTGAATCTAGTGATAGCCTACAAACGCCGAGAATCTGCACTCTCCATAAGTAAATAAAAATGACAACTACACAGAAAGATAGTACTTCAGTTACATTGCCAAAATTAATGTTCTGCTTATAAAAAATTAAATCGCGTTCCGGTGTAAAGTCGGCAAAAGTAAACTTACACGATATTCACCGTCGCCATTGTCTTCGTGAAACTCAGACAGCAATGTACGTGCACCAAAGAATCTTCTTGAACTGATGTTACATGGGTCTGAAACCAAAAAAGTGATGGGTGGAAGGTTTTGAATTAATCTGAACCACTGGCATTGCTCTAGGCAACCTTCCACACCACCGTTTTTTAGCCTGTCTGCGCCATTGCAAAAGGGGTCCAGTCACATGCAATCAGTCAGGTACTGCCACCAATGGGAGCAGCCCTTCCCGAACTGCTAGGCCAGGTCCCCTCTGCACGGAAACACAAGCAACCCCAGACATGTTTCGGCCTTGTTGGGCCTCCTCAGTGAGGTGCAGCTTGGTTCCCTATGGCGCAGCGAGCAAGGGACCCACGTCTGGGCATACCCTCTCTCACATAGGGAGACAAACTGAAACCAAAAAGGTGATGGGTGGAAGGTTTTGAATTAATCTGAACCACTGGCGTTGCTCTGGGCAACCTTCCACACCACAGTTTTTTAGCCTGTCTGCGCCATTGCAAAAGGGGTCCAGCCACCAATGGGAGCAGCCCTGCCCGAACTGCTAGGCCAGGTCCCTCTGCACATGTTCCTTACAAACGTTTTGAATACATAACCTTATCAAATAGTATTTTTTGCAAACGTTCACTCCCTGCATTCTTACTGAATTTTCCCTTTCGCTCAAGGTCAAAAAACAATTGACCCTTATGGGTTCAGTCGGATGCGTGGGCCTACTGAGCTCGCAACCAATAAAGCGAATCAAGTGATCTTCACTCAGAATGCAAATACATTCTGACTTTGCAACAACATGTCTCAATGCATTCATGAGAACTGGTACTCCCATACACTTGCAGACCTGCTGTTTCCATCAAACAGTGCAGGTGGCTGCCTCAGATTTCAGACTCTAGGACGCCAGTCTGACTGCAATATTATTTTAAATACATTGTAACACAGACACAGTAATTCTTTGCCTGTACTTAACGGACACTATATTGAGCAGCAACTTCCAATTTACCGTATGACTTTGATGACAAGAGAACACCACTTTTTGACTTCCTGCTGCCACATCCCATCCCAGCCTCATTAACCCTCACCTTCCGAGATAGTATTTCATAAATTTAACAAGTGCAATGTTGTGTTGTTTTATATGTGTTAGCGGCGATGTCCGCGTACTCCAAAACACGAATGAAAGATGGTGGGCACAGCGAAACAATCAGACGCACTTCACTGTAAGATTATTTTATTTAGCATTTTTATGCAGCGCCACTGCATGGGTTTAATGCATTGCTATAATGTGGTACAGCAAGACATGTGTCATTTAGCATTTTTTATACAGCGCCACTGCATGGGTTTAATGCATTGCTATAATGTGGTACAGCAAGGCATGTGTTGCCAGTGTGACATGGACATGTAAATGAAGACAGGCTATTCAGTCAAAAACGATTTCTACATCTAAAATGCAAACAATTTTTACATGTAAAATGCACATTTTTTTCTCATCTGAAATGCCTCTGTTGCAGGAGACACATTAGAGAATTAATGAATTAACACCATTAACAGTACTAACATAATTCTAACTTTTAATATTGTAATGTGTTCTCCAGTGCAAAATGAGGCAGGCTGAAACTCACACTGGACTGCGCAGATTTCTTTTTTTCTCTCTGTGCTCTGTCCACAACATTTGCAGGAAGCAAAAACTTGAATAAGCAGGAAATCAGTTTTGTTGCAGTTGCTTGCTGTAAAAGTAAGCCATTGTTCAAGAGAAGCAGGGTAGGACATGATAGAATTTTATTGGTTGAATTTGTTTTGTAGGCTGTAACAGAGCTTTTCTGATGAATCTCGGAGAGAAATAAAGGGAGAAGGCATTTGGCACAGCTGGGAGAAAGACTCGGCTGGTGTGGCTGGGGAGTTTCCTGATTGAGAAGAAGGTCCCAGTGCACTGCTACACAGGTTGGGAAATTCCAGTGAATAAGCCCTGGCTTGAGTGACGGCAGATGCACGTCCTCCCTGGCGTGATTTAAGAGGGGGCACTGAGCCATTTCCAGAAGGCGACCAGCCTGAGGAATTTGCATGCAGCACAAGCTCGGTAAATATATTGCAGAGTGCGGGGGCGGTGTGTGTGTGCGAAACCTATTCAGGCAGAGTAGAAGAGGAAATTCCTGGATTTAATCAACATGTCTAATGTTGCAAATTGAGTGTTCTCTTGCTGTATTCCTTTTCGTTTTGTTACAGATAAAGTAAAGTGAATATTTCTACTGCTGTGAAACTTCCAGTTATTTCTGTAAAAAGGGTAAGATGGTGTTGAAATGCAATTGTTTATAATACACAAAAATATCTGAAAACAGACGGGTAGTGTGTTTTTTTTTTCTTTTCTTGGTGCATCTATCATTATAACACTGGTAATATGGGGAAGATTTTAGACAGTGCATTTGTCAATTTTCATGTAGATAAAACAGAAAGAACAAGGTAGCTAAAAATCAGACTTGGCAGTGAAATAGCTATGTGCATGGTTCCACTCAGTATATGTGTGTGTGACGTTTGCGTGGGACATAATGGAGTAGTCTGCTGGAGGTAAATGAGTCAGCAGAAAGAGAGACTTCTGGATATAGTTCACTAATGTAAATAAATTAATGATATACCACATGATTTAACTCGCTGGTGTTGGTAAATCAGTGAGAACAGCCCAAGGTGGCACTCCATATGAAAATGTGGTGTTTCTGAAATGTAGGCCTGAGGTCTCTCTAGTGATCACACGAACAATCTAAACAAAAATAAGGGGATCTGATGTTGGGGCCACAAATAAAACAAAGACATCATGCCCACAAGTAAAAATGCACACCAACTAAATATATCTGTGTACTGAAATAATGCTCACCACTAGACTACCATAATGCCAACCCAATCTAAATGTAAGGAGTGATTATTGCTAAATTACTTTTATTTTTGGCGGTAAGAAAATACCGCTAGGCCCCAAATCTACACAAAATACCCAACATCACGCTGTTCAACATCCAATCAGTGAACGCGTCACATGTTCATGGTCTAGGTGTTAGTGTTAGCAGTGCACAGGGGTGGTGGCAGGGTTGGGGGCTTAATTTACCATAACTGTTGAATTTCAGTGTTTTTTCAGTTTTAATTTGAAGCATAAAGGGGAGGGGGAAAGTTTTTTTTAGTGAGGTGTACAGGTTTTTGTTGGGGCAACTTAACCATAACATCCCCTCAACAAAGTTTTTTTGTAGTGAATTGCACTGGTTTTTCGGAGGGCAACTGAACCCTAATGTCCCCTTATCAAAGTGTGTTTTGTAGGGAAATGTATAGGTTTTTGGAAGGCGGAATTTAAGCATGAAATTGTGGCAATGAAGCAATGAAGTTGGTGAGCAGAATATGCACTGTATTCATGTGATTTTGAGAGATATGTAGTATAATCTATGTACTTGCCATACATTTAAAATAGAACATTCAGAACCCCCTCCCTATTGACTTTAGAAAGGGACGGACTGAGCACCTGTTTGCGGACGGGGGAGGACAGGATCAACATTACCCAAAGAGGCGGGGAGGATCTGAAAATGTACAATTGTCTTACACAAAAAGTGTGAAATGGTGAAGAAGTGCATAAAGATATTGTAAGTAGTAATACGTAAATATGGAAACTTGAAGGTAGGAAATGGCAACAACACATTTAATAATCATGTAGAATGAAGTGGATGGTACCAAAAAAAAGAAAGGATGCCACCATTGTAGTCACTTCACAGAAACTCGGCAGCCTGGAACGATAGTGGACAGATGCATTTGGAAGAAGGGAGATTACAGCAAAAGAGTAAGTGCAGGTCATGTTTTTGAAGTGGTATGTGGTGCAGAAATAATACTTTCTTTCTGTTGTTTTGACTCAGAAATGGCTAGTACTTTGGAGTGGCTAGATGAGTATTTCCTAAAGGAGGAAATGTCTGAAGACAGTGACAACAATGGTACACATTGCTGTGCATATGGAGAATAGTGACCAGTATTTTAACATGTGGTGTTTTTTTTTCAACAGACCAGGAAAAAAAAGAGGAAAGGGCAACAGACGAGATAGAAGAAGACAGAATTAAAGGATAGAGTCAAAAATGGATGTTTTGAATGACAATTTTCAAAGTTCACGGGAGTTTGTGGAGGACGTTGTGAGAGGGAAAGTTCGGTACCATTGCCCCACCTGCACCTGCCCTGCTTCTCCATTCCCTATTGACTCATCCCCAAACCTGCAACAATCCAAATTCCCCCATATGTATTTCAGTGTCCGCTTCCCCTGCTGTTTCTTTAGATTGATGTGTGTTTTTGTGTTTATAGTAAATGGTTTTGTACAGTAGTTGTAGAGATAGAGTATGTGTTTACATTTTTTTTAAAAGACGTAAAATGTTCGCGAACAGCACGCCTGTTCGACCTATCCGCAAGCAATGGAATGTGGGTGCTGTCTAATGCCAAGTAAGATGGATGTGATGTGTAACAGCACCATCTTTTCACAATTTGCGTACATAAACATAAAGGGGTGTCCAAAGGATATACTAACTCGGCGTACCGCTTGGGAACGAGATAATACATGGTGATAGAACAAACAAGATGTCCGGAATGGGTGTAAATGAGTAGAAAGGGAGTGTGTGAAGGACAGTATAGCGGTTCGTATTGGGCACAGTCAAAATGGTGCCGTCCGCAGAACAGGCACGGTGGGCGGCAAGGTCGTAGGGAAACAAAATGGAGTTGTCCTAAGGACACTGGAACTGCCCGTACAGTGAACATAGCATGTGAGCACATGCGCAGTATAAACGAAAGGACTGGCAACATTGCGCCAGTTCCTAACTGTCCGTCTCACTTGTGTCGCACTTTGAAGTACTGTGAGAACCCGAACACTGTCCGTAGGACACTTGTGCGCATGTGCATGTGTGATTCTTTGCATTTGCTGTCCACGGGACTTTCATGAAGGGGGCGGATGTGTTCAGAACGTCATCTTGTGACCGCACCTATGCTGAGCATGGGGACTAGTTTTTGCGGTTTGTGTGCTTCCGCAACACTAAAAATGAATTTGTAGACACAAGGCAAAGTATTGTGGAGTGGAAAAATGTAATTTCACACATCCCAAACAATAGGCCACCTCAGGAATTGCTGTGTAAAATTGAGTGTACCCCTTTGTAAGGATGAAGATGGTCACGAGGCAACCCCTGCACCCCTTCAAAAGGCCACACCCCCGGAACGCATCTTCATTGTCCTTCTAGCTATAGCAGATAAAGGTGTGTTGCCTTTACTGCTGTATTGAGGAAAAGGAAACAAATTACTATGGCTTCCATGGCTGCTGTTGGATTATTATCCTCAGCACCTCCCCCAAACCCGCCACCATCACCAACTCACCAAGGAACTGCAGAGAGATATTTGGGAGAGGATGTAGAGATTGAGGAAGAAGAGGAGGAAGAGAATGAAGTGGAGCACTCGCCGGGAGTCGTGAGTGTGGCGGCTGTTTTCCATTTATGGGAACGTACCAAAAATATGTGTGAACCTGGTGAAGTGTAACCAGTGGGATGTGGTGTTGAGTCACGAGAGATTTGGAGCGTACAGTTTTGGTACGACAACCATGAAGCGCCACCTCACTTCGTTCCACACTGCGGACATTCACAAGGTGGTGCCATGTGAAGAGCGTAGTCGTTTCAGTTCCTCCACAGCATCGTCGGAATCCGATCCTCCCACCACAAGAGACACTCCTGTGGGGGAGCACCTCCCTCCAGCTGCTTCACAAGCCATTCGCAATGCTGTAGACCCTTACCTTTCGAAGGTGACAGTAGTGTGCACGTATTGTGACACAGTACTCTGCATGGGGGATAGTCTTCAAAGTGCTTTTGAGGCTGCAGTCAGCGATCACCAGAGGATTTGCTTCTTACCTAAATAAAGATCACCCTTAATATGTATCTGTTCAGTTGCCTTTTCTCATGCCCTTGGCTGGTGTCCCTTCCTTACCCTCCTCTCGCCTCTTCTCCTAATGTGTGGAGTGCTGTTAATCAATGAACGTAAAAACAACAAAAATGACAGAGCCGCCTTTCTCAGTGTAACAATAGAACTATGAAGTGAAGGCCGTAGAGCCCTGCGGAGTTCAGCCAAAGTTCGGGGCAGTCATAGAGGGCAAAAAGGGAGGGTGCAAGTGGAGCAAACGCAATAAAGTTTACGTTGGGAGTAAGTGGTGGCTCTGAAAAGAGCCTTTTGGTGGTGGGTTGTGTGGGTTGAAAAGGAGTGGATTGGGTGAAACGGATTGTCAGATAGGTTAGTGTGATTGCAAAAGAGGGCGCAATGCATTTTTTATATTGTGAAGAAACATCTGATTGCCTGCATATGTGAGGTGGACTCCATCTCTGCGGAAAATGAAATTGCTACGAAACAAAATGTTTTCATTGTTGAAAGAGGACATACTAACATCTCTTAAAAAGGCACACACAGCCTTATTCACATTGCGTCTCGCTTTCTCCTTTTGTGGACCAAATGCAGAAGAACGCAAACATATTTGTCTTTGGGCAATTACGGGAAAAAAGTATTTGACAATTTGGAAACATGTCCATGAGCTTTGCGAGTCCTTCCTTCATGGCAAATTGTAAAGAAATTCCAGATACATGGCCTAAACTGTTTTCGCCACAATGAATGATGAGTATATCTGGAGGACGCTCTGTCTGTAAAGTAACACAAAGAGGCACCAAGTCCAGCCATCTCATGCCGCGCACGCCATGCCAGTGCACTTCCGCATGTGGAAATCCGAGATTTGTAGATAAACTGCAGCTTTCGGCATGTATCTTCAACCAATGTGTCCATGAGTCTCCCACAATCCAGACAATCTGTTTTCGAGCATGGAAAGCCATGGCTGTGTGGTGTCCTGTGAGGGAGAAGACGGTCTTACTAAAGTACGTTGGTCAGAACACACCTACTGAACTTTATGGACCAATCCCTAGCGCCACTCATTCTCATTTACATGCGGCTCCACCCTTCAGTCCCCGGTGGTGATATGTGCGGGCAGTTAACTACCGCCATGTTCGCGGATATGTAGAGGAGCAGAGCGTGACGACAGTACATTAAAGTACTAATCCCTTTTTTCCCCTTAAAGGTAGGCTCTGAGAAGAGCCGTTTTAAAAAAAATGTTGGCCACATATCGTACAGACATGTGGTATTTTATGCATTTCTTTGTTGTTTTTGTCCTTGCTTTACTCTTGCAAACATTACAGAACCTTCTCTAAAGCAAGCCTTATGTTCCAAAAGAACATCGCATTTCCCAAAGAGGATAGTGCAACGGCATCTCTTTCAAATTAATGCGCATTGCTGGGAGCAATGTTATCATGGCTACAAAAAAACTTACCAACTCGCAGCATGAATGCACGCATGCCACGATTGATGATGCACCTCCCGATGCTTTGATCTGGACAGAAAACAGAAGTGTTGGTCCATTGTAGTCTGGGCAGTAAAGCGGAAAAAATAACTTTGGATGTTGGGAAGATGGTCATGATTGCTTCAACCAACTGTGCCAAATCTGCCAACAAAGTACGTGAAGTCAGGTATCCCAAGTGGCAAGCACTGTAGTGCAAAATGACCACATGAGGAGTGGTCATTCTACGCATGTCTCTGCAAACTTGCAGAATTGCTGCAGCATTGGCATCAGTGTCAGCGTTCCAGACCACCTCCACTCCTCGCACATCGAAATGGTGTGCCACATGCCTACTCTCGGCATAGTGTTGTAAGCCTTGCACAAAAATGTCTCCAAGCAGCAAAGCACGGACCCTCTGCACCTCTGCCATTTTCAGTGTGTGCACCGTCTTTCGACACAAAAGAGTAATGTGTACATCTTATTGGCTGATGACTGCAGTCGTCTTTCCATGCAGGATTAGCTGTAGAAACCCGTATGTGACACGCCCTACCAGCAGACAAGCGTTGCCTAAGTGCGGCACGTAATGTCATGAGGGCGGGGGGCTGGAAGCTATGGTCCCGATGGAAGCACCATTAACTTACACATTACGGCATCTCCTGCGCCGTTCTAGTCGTTACGTTTCTGGAGCATTCATAACGAGGTTAGCCACGCCCCCTCAGTGCGTTGCAACAATCTTCGTTTCCTCGCTCCACTGAAGCCTCGTACTTCAGTCCTCCTAGCGTTTTTCCAGCCTTGGAATCGTCCCCCCCTCCTGTATTTTTTCTTCCTACCTTGTCCTCCTGACTCCAGTTCCTTTCGGTCTTACTATTTCGCTGTGTGATCTTTCGTTTTTATTTCAGATTTGCGTTTGGTCTATCTCTATACTTTTCTTTGCTACCGGCAATTCACTGCCATCTTTACCGCCTTTACCGTCCCCTTTTCTTTTCCCCCTGCTCTTTCTCCTTTGCTTAAGTGTTTCACGATATTCGTTATTCACACTTACCTCTAAGGCTCCGGTTTCATAACGGCTCGGTGAGTTTCTTTTCATTTCATAAGATTGGTAGTATCCTTTCTCTGGGTACGTTTTTCTTCCTTCATTTCTTTCCTCCATCTTTGTTTACTTGTGTTCCACTTATTCGCCCTCCTGAAGCCCTTCTTCCTTTGGCTTCCTTGTCACTGGCTTGCCTTCCATCTGAATCCCAGGTGGTTTGTGAAATCTTCAGCTCCTGTTTCTACAGACTACATACTTGGAATTCTCCTGCCAGCCTCTACTTCAGAACGTCCACGGAGATCTTCGGCTCTGCCTTTGTTTATGTACTGTTAGCTGGAATCTCAAAACCAAGACTTCAGACACTCCTCCTCCTTCAGTTTCGGAATTGAATACAACTGGGGTTTTTTATGCCACTGGCTTTTTCCCCCATATTGGGCTGTAGAGGGAGGGTGCCATAATTTTTGCAGTCTGTTTCTTAAGGCAACCATTGTGGCGCATTCCCGAAACAGACCCTATCTCTTCTAAAAAAAAAGGATATTCCGAAGAAACAACAGAACTACCCGGATCGGAATTATCCTCCAGTGAATCAGACACCGAGATACAGGTGAGCTCCACTCCTGACAGATTGCAACGCCTAAAAATGGCTACGGCAGAACAAGTCCAGGAGCTAATAAACGCTGTTCAGAACTTTTCCCTCGAACTGCAGGGAGTTAAGGCAGAAAACGCTGTTCTCCGTCAAATGGCAGTCGCCAGAGAAGCCCACCAGACGGATTTACCCCCATTGTCTTTGGCAGCAGGAAAGTTTGATGGCTCACCCAAAAAGGTTAAGGAGTTCCTGGATGCGTGCATGATATACTTTACCTTCAGACCTACTACTTATAACCTAGATCGCACTCGTGTAGGATTCCTCATATCCAACATGATCGGTAATGCCCTTGCCTGGGCAACTCCGTTGGTCACATCCAACAATCCCGTTTTACAAGATTATAATGCTTTCACAACACTGCTACGCCAAACCTTTGAAAGACAAGAGATTGGATTTTCTGCTGGAGAAGCCTTGTTTGATATTAAACAAGGTTCGATGGACCTAATGTCTTATATTTCTACCTTTAAGAAGCTGGCGGCGGAAGTGGGCTGGCCAGACACAGTGCAATACACGGCGTTCAGAAGAGGTCTCCATGACGACCTAAAAGACGAATTGGCCCGAGTTCCTAGACCGGCGACGTTAACCGACTTGTACACTTTAGTCCTGCAGATAGATTACCGACTCATGGAAAGACGATCTGAGAAAAGAAAGACCCGAACTCAGACATTTTCGATCCCTGGACCGTCACCTACTTCCACCCAAGGGTCACATCGCTCCAGCGAAGAACCCATGCAGATTGGTACGACCAGGGGTCCTCTTTCAACCACAGAACGAAACCGACGGAAGGAAAAGGGTTTATGTATGTACTGCGCATCAGATGCACACCTCCTCAGGGATTGCCCGGAGGTTCCCCCGAGACGTCGGGGAAACGACGGACCCCGGTCTTAGAAGGAGCCACTTACCGGGGTTCAGTGGAAGGCTCACATTGTGCTCAGATGTCAGGAGAAGACGCCCGACTGATGGTCCTTCAAGTGTCACTCCAGTGCAAGAACTGTCCAAAAAAGAATGCATTAGCCCTCATTGACAGTGGGGCGGCTGGTAATTTCTTAGACATCAATTGGGCTAAACAAGAAGGTATTCCTCTGGTAGATAAGACAGAGGAACAAAAGGTGGAAGGGGTGGATGGCCGTCCCTTATGTTCAGGACCTATTGTACAAGCTGCTGTCGACATCAAGATATGCATCTCTCTTCATCAGGAAACCCTCACCTTTGATGTGATAAGAGCAGCACATTTTCCCATAATATTGGGAATCCCTTGGCTTCGTCAACACAATCCTGTTATTAACTGGTCCCTTAACACTATAAAATTCGACTCTGAGTTCTGTTTCCAACACTGCTGCTCTTCTAAACAGACGGAAGCAACCGTGATCTCTAGCCCATCCGGAACTTCTGGTTCCCTTCGGGTTCTTAACATTCACCCCATTTTTCATGAGTTTGCTGATGTGTTTGAAGATAGAATACCCAAAGACTTGCCTCCTCATCGGTCCGAAGATTGTGCTATCGATCTCGTTCCAGGTACCACTGTACCCTTTGGACGCATGTTCTCTTTAACCTTACCAGAAAAACAAGCTTTGAGGACATACTTAGATCAAAATCTCCAAAACGGATTGATTCGTCCTTCCAAGTCTCCAGCAGGAGCTTCGTTATTCTTCATAGCCAAGAAAGACACAAGTGAACTACGCCCATGTATAGACTATAGGGGCTTAAACAAGATCACAGTGAGAGATCGTTACCCAATGCCTTTGATAAAAGATATCTTGGAGGCAGTTGAAGGATCATGTATATTCAGCAAGCTAGACCTTAGGGGTGCTTATCATCTCTTAAGGGTCAAGGCGGGGGACGAATGGAAGACGGCGTTTCGTACACCCTTTGGGCTGTATGAATATCGAGTAATGCCATTTGGATTAGTCAATGCCCCAGCAGCTTTTCAGAGGTTTATGGATCATCTTTTTGCTGATCTCTTATTTGTCTCAGTCATAGTATACCTAGATGACATCTTGGTCTTTTCGAGTAACCCTATTCAACATCAGGGTCATCTCACTGAAGTCATGGAACGTTTGAGACGCCATCAACTCTTGGCTAAACCGGAAAAATGTGTGATTGCAGTACCTTCGGTACCCTATCTAGGTTTTATCCTATCGGAACATGGTATCGAGATGGATCAAAAAAAAGTCTCCGCTATTCTCTCCTGGCCAGCCCCCTCTTCGGTAAGGGAGGTACAGGCCTTTTTGGGTCTTTCAAATTTCTACAGACGATTTATCGTTAACTTTTCTGAGCAAGTTCTTCCAATAACAGCACTTCTCAAAAAAGATATTCCCTTTATTTGGAATCACAAGGCAGAACAAGCGTTCCTAGGATTAAAAAAGGCATTTTGTTCGGCTCCTATTCTCAAACAGCCAGACCAACGAAGGCCCTTTGTGGTTGAAACTGATGCATCTTCAGGGGCAATAGGGGCTGTTCTCAAACAAGAACACGATGGTAAGGAACACCCAATAGCCTACCTTTCTCGCACGCTTACGCCTAGCGAAAACAACTACTCTGTTATAGAGAAGGAGCTACTGGCCATTAAGCAGGCATGTTCAGAATGGAGACATCTCCTCCAAGGGTCAAGACATCCATTTGAGATCCGCACTGATCATAGCAACCTTAAAGTGCTACAACAAATGGAGTGTAAGAATACTCGACAAGCCCGATGGGCTTACTTTTTTGCCCAATATGATTTCTTTATTACATACCTCCCGGGCAGCAAGAATATCCTAGCGGATAGCCTATCTCGTAGCCCTTCCAGTTGGGTTAATCCACCCTTTAAGGGGGAACTTTTGTTACCTGAGGTCCGAATTGTCCATACAATCTCAAGGTTTCTACAGGACGTCAAGGAAGCGACTCCGGTTGCTATACTACCTCTTTCCAAGCCGGTCCAGGAGCAATTAATCAAGAAAGAAGGACTGTGGTTCTACAAAGGAAAGCTTTTCATTCCCAACACCAAGCTACAGTCACGAGTCCTTCATTGGGGTCATGAATCACGGATTGCTGGTCACAAGGGTTTAGCTGCCACTTCCGACCTGGTTAGACGAATGTTCTGGTGGCCTAACATGCTGTCTGACATTAATCTATATGTAGGTTCTTGTCCTATCTGCGCCCGAAGCAAGGGTCTGACTTCAAAACCTGCTGGGTTATTGCACCAACCAAAACTTCCAACAACTCCGTGGGTACATGTCTCTACCGACTTTGTGGTAGATCTCCCTAAGTCTCAAGGATACTCAGCAATCATGGTAACCATAGACAGTTTCAGTAAGATGGGCCATTTCTCACCGCTGAAAGGAGTGCCGTCTGCACCTGAGATGGCGCAGGTATTTCTAAAGGACATCGTCCGACTCCATGGTATCCCAGAAACGATTCTTTCGGACAGAGGTTCTCAGTTCACTTCAACCTTTTGGAAAACCTTATGTGATCTACTGGGAATAGAACGGGCCCTCACTTCAGGATACCATCCTCAGTCTAATGGACAGACGGAACGTCTCAACGCCACTATGGAGCAGTATCTTCGCTGTTTTGTTAACGAACAACAAGATAACTGGGTCTCTCTTCTTCCAATGGCCGAATTTTCTTATAATAATACCCTTCACTCGGCTATTAAAATGACACCTTTTTTTTGTGTGTTTGGTCATCATCCCCGTTCTTTTCCCCTGGGTGATATTCAGGCTTCATGTTTACCCATGATAGACTCTCTCTTGGAAAACATTACCAGAACACAGAAGAACTCCCTTATCAGCCTCCAGGAGAGTAGAGCTCGATATAAACATCAAGCTGATACACATCGGATCCAGAATCCTGATTGGCAAGTTGGTGATAGAGTCTGGCTCTCAACCAGATACTTACCTCGTTGGACACATCCTTCTAAATTCTCTCCCAAATATCTGGGCCCTTATACCATCACTGCTCGCATTAATCCTGTGGCTTTCCGATTGAAACTCTCTTCTCAGCTCAGCAGGATACATCCGGTCTTTCACTCCTCTCTGTTGAAAAAGTTCATCCCAGACCCACACCACAGGAAAAGAAGAACCTTTCACTTAAAAGACACTAATCCCCAGGCAGACGAATATGAAGTGGAGAGGATAATGGATTCAAGATATTACAGAGGTCGACTCCAGTACTTAGTGAGATGGAAAGGTTACTCTCAAGCCGAGGACTCTTGGGAACCTGTGAATAATCTCTCAGCTCCCAGATGTATACGACAGTTTCACACCCTCTATCCGGGTAAGCCTGGGGTCGGTACCCCAAGAAGGAGGCATACTGTCATGAGGGCGGGGGGCTGGAAGCTATGGTCCCGATGGAAGCACCATTAACTTACACATTACGGCATCTCCTGCGCCGTTCTAGTCGTTACGTTTCTGGAGCATTCATAACGAGGTTAGCCACGCCCCCTCAGTGCGTTGCAACAATCTTCGTTTCCTCGCTCCACTGAAGCCTCGTACTTCAGTCCTCCTAGCGTTTTTCCAGCCTTGGAATCGTCCCCCCCTCCTGTATTTTTTCTTCCTACCTTGTCCTCCTGACTCCAGTTCCTTTCGGTCTTACTATTTCGCTGTGTGATCTTTCGTTTTTATTTCAGATTTGCGTTTGGTCTATCTCTATACTTTTCTTTGCTACCGGCAATTCACTGCCATCTTTACCGCCTTTACCGTCCCCTTTTCTTTTCCCCCTGCTCTTTCTCCTTTGCTTAAGTGTATCACGATATTCGTTATTCACACTTACCTCTAAGGCTCCGGTTTCATAACGGCTCGGTGAGTTTCTTTTCATTTCATAAGATTGGTAGTATCCTTTCTCTGGGTACGTTTTTCTTCCTTCATTTCTTTCCTCCATCTTTGTTTACTTGTGTTCCACTTATTCGCCCTCCTGAAGCCCTTCTTCCTTTGGCTTCCTTGTCACTGGCTTGCCTTCCATCTGAATCCCAGGTGGTTTGTGAAATCTTCAGCTCCTGTTTCTACAGACTACATACTTGGAATTCTCCTGCCAGCCTCTACTTCAGAACGTCCACGGAGATCTTCGGCTCTGCCTTTGTTTATGTACTGTTAGCTGGAATCTCAAAACCAAGACTTCAGACACTCCTCCTCCTTCAGTTTCGGAATTGAATACAACTGGGGTTTTTTATGCCACTGGCTTTTTCCCCCATATTGGGCTGTAGAGGGAGGGTGCCATAATTTTTGCAGTCTGTTTCTTAAGGCAACCATTGTGGCGCATTCCCGAAACAGACCCTATCTCTTCTAAAAAAAAAAGGATATTCCGAAGAAACAACAGAACTACCCGGATCGGAATTATCCTCCAGTGAATCAGACACCGAGATACAGGTGAGCTCCACTCCTGACACGTAACTCTTACCCAGTCCTTCCACCCTTTCTACAGTGGTACCAAAGCGAGTCCATCATTGGACACAACTAAGCGGGTGCACAATCAGCCACCAATCACATAGAACCTCGCTAATTTTAACTCCGTTATCATCATTGCGCACTTCAAAATTACTGTCGATGATTCTTAATGGAAATCCCATACCATTGTAAAGCACCTACTTCACAAGCTACTGTGCAAGGATTGCAAATTTCTACGTACAGCTCCATGCATGACCACATGCATCAGTATAGAGTGCAGGTATGTTCATTCTAATCAGAGTACATGTGGAAGCCTTATAATTTAAAATAGACAAAATAATGAGGGTAAATTTCCATAGGAAGCACATAACAACGCTCCCCCTTGTAAAGTGCAAGAATGCCGATTTACCATTAACAATTTGCACGACTGCTTACTTTCTTCTGCATAACCTGTACATAGATTGCAAGCATGCCTATTTAGGCATAGCTCTCAACCATTTTTGTGTGAAGTGCGGGTGAAATGAGCTAATTTTGTTTTTGGCGGGTGACACGCCCATTGGAATGAATGGCCGTGCAGGAGGCTTGGCGGGTGAGTCTGCCCTTTACAAGGTGGGTGACACCAGCCAAAGGCGTGTGAGTTGAGAAGTATAATTTAGGGCAGACCTTAATTTTGTATGTGAAAATGGCGCAGTTCTGTCCTCTGTACAGCCAACAGTAATGGTACTTGTAATGTGATCGTATGACAATAGTAATCGCTCCCGATTATGGTATTGACATGTCCTTCGGTTGGTCTCCCGATTTTTGGACATCGTGCTTTGCAGTAAGAAGTACAAAAGGTTTGCCCGTCTACTACGTTGCCCTATCGCTTACAAACCTCTGTCCTATGCATAGTGCACTTTGTAAAGAACAAGGCATTTCCAAACCCCTAAAAAAAGATAGATATTTTGAAGGACTTTGAAGTACCATATTGAAAATACAAAGAGTGCAAAGAGAGAAGTGAAATGTGCACGAGGATTGGGTTGAAACATGAAAGTTGAATCGTATGACCAAAGAAGTACAAGTAAAGGCTTCCGTATCATGATGGCTGCAAACACACAAAGTAATTGATATTGTTTTTTTAATTCACAGTGAAGACTACTCTCCTGAGAATCAACAACATCTACACTGCAGACGACATGTCCGAAGAAACCTTGGCATCTTCCACAAAAAAGTAAATACAGTACAACCTTCATATTGTAACTTCTCCTTTAAGAGGCTGCGTGGATTATTTGTTTACTTTGGGCACCAAAGGAAGTATTCATTTGTAAACCATTCTGCCTACAAATATCCAATTATAGGACAAAGATTAACAGGTGGAATGGCTGACAAATGGCTGTGTGCTTGGTACTGAAATGACATAGGAAATGTGTCGAAGTTTAGATTGTCAAAATAAGTGGCGGTGGCAAGTTTTTGCCATTTTGGTTATTAATAATGGTTCTCGGCACAGGTAGGGCACTGCATACTCTCATCTAAAGCACATTGTACTACTATGCAAACAGTAAAGTAGCCTTACCAAATGATAGTTAGTGGTCACTGTGCATTGACACACCGTGCCAAAGAGTTTCCCCATCACACTTAGGCACACATGCACACAACACACATACATTGGACAACAGACCAAAGAATATTGTTTTTTCTCAACAGACACCAAAGAATACCTACCAAAAAGCAGCTCCATAGAAAGGAATGCAGAATTAGAGCAAACAAAAATAAAGGTACCCAATGTAAGCATCCACCTGTTGTAGAGTTAGGGGAGAATCTTGGTACAAACCACCTAATGCAATTGGGTAACCTAAAAAAAGAAGTCTCAACTACCAAAACTGTACGCCCTCCATCAAAAAGTATCACAAAACACAGAAATGATGTCAAAGAAACTGCTGCCAGTACAGCTAACAATGTTCCTAATAATCCTGATAGTGTAAGAAGAACTCATAGTAAAAAAAAGTATTTTTGCAAAAATGTTTTGTCACAGTGTCCTTCAGAATCTACTAAGAAGAGGACCAAAGTCATCTTCACCCCTTAAAACGTACCGTAGAAAGTTAATTCTGCAAGCACTTGTGGACAGTGCAATCCTTCTCAAAAGGAAGTTGTTCATATTAGTGTTAAAAAGGATGAAAGCACTAACAAAAGTAAGTACCAAACTACAAATGAAACTCAGCAATAAACGGAATGTGAACAAAAATAATTTTTTGCATGTTTGTAGTGGTGAATGATGTATAACTGGGGGGGTTGGTAGCCGCCGAAAGAATTAAACCATTCTCAAATTGTGGAATGTTACATTATTTGTAGGGAACTGTAGTGGTGTTAAAAATAATCACCTTATTCCCAGCATGCAAGTATTTAAATTATCTTCACATTTTAGAGAAGTAACAGATGATATTCGAATAAATCATAACAACTTTTCTAAATCCCTTAGTTCAGGGGACATGTATTTATTTACATGTATTGTAAATGAAAATCAAATGAACAACATATAAACACAGAAAAAATCATTGTCATTGTATATGGTCAAGGAATGGAGACAATGTTTAGAACCAGGTTTACCCACATCTGAGACAAAACATAGGTTCTGAAATAGGAATGGAAAACAATGCTAGGTTTAACAAGAGATTGCTTTCTACATGAAAACCATTCTTCAAAATCAATTGGTTCCTAATATTCAAACCGAAGACAACAAGTAAACAAAAGCAATTTTTACTGATGTGGTAGTCTTCTAGTAAAACAACACTGGATTGTAATACATCTAATGTTAGCACAACAGATTTGTGATACAATGATACCAAAACAGTAATAGCCAAGATTCAATGCATTCTGTTCTATATATGCCGTTAGGTATCTCTGAACCAGACATTATGGTTAGAAAAAATGACATTTCAAATGCATTGCTCTTAAAGGGTATGTGGCCTAGCTCTTTTTGGTTTGTTTAGTCAAGCAAAGTTCTGTTTATGGTGAAATCTTGCACATTAGTAGGGTGGTGGCCAATCCTTGTAGTGGTGAATGAGTCACACAACAACCACAGAGCCATATTTCAATGAAGAAGCATACAAACAAAATCAAACAAACACAATTGCCATGCATAGCAGTGGACGTGGGTATGAGAAAATCAATACTACCATCATGGAACAAGAAACACTGCTTACCAAACTGTCTTCTGAAAACTCAGAATTACCTCTCGATTCAGCAGAACAACACCGTCCAGTGTACAAATGGCCATGCACATCAATGTGTGCCATTCCAAATAAAGCTTTCAAATCGTTACGTGTGTTCCTCAATCAATATGTAAAATGTAAAGACAAATGTAAAATCAAAGTGCTGCAAAATATGGATATTTGTGTAGTGCGACATTAGCAGGCCGATTCATGGAATAAATGTGCGCCGAAAATCCCGGCGCAGAGGGGCCAATACGTGCGCTGCGCCGAAAATTAGCGAAAAGCGCAGGGAAACCAGCGCACGTCGATTCATGGAAGTCAGTGCGCAAGAAAAGCAGAGGACGTGCGCTGAAAAAGCGCGCGGCGCAGGCCGGCGCACAGGTCAACCAACGTCGTGCGCCACGGCCACTGCGCTATCACTCCGAGCGCAGCGCACAGCTCTAAAGTAGGCGGAACACAGGGCGGGACACTCGGAATGGGGAATAAAATGGGGCACAACACTCGGAATGGGGAAGAATGTGGGCGGCACGGGGAAAGTTTAGGAGGCAAGTGCGCGGAACGCCCACACGCTCGCATACAACACGTATTCATGGAATAGAATAGGGCAAAAAAGCGCACGCTCAAAGCAGCGCACAGGCACAAACAGGCACAAACACGACCGCCACAAGAAAGCAGGCGGTAGCGTCTCTGCGCCTGCAAGAAATGTGCGCTAAAAGGTGCGCCAACAAATAGCACCTATATACAGACATGATCAATGTCCAATACTGTGGCCCTCCAGGACAAATGACGTACAAAGGGGTACCCACAAACACAGACACGCGCTGAGAGAAAAAATAAACGTGTGCGTGTATACCGGGGTGCGCGGGAAGTTGCACACGCGATGTGGCCGGGTACGTGGATTTCAGGGGTGCGCGGGAAGTTCCACACGCGATTAGTCAGGGTACGTGGATTGCAGGGGTGCGCGGGAAGTTGCACACGCGATATGGCCGGGTACGTGGATTTCAGGGGTGCGCGGGAAGTTCCACACGCGATTAGTCAGGGTACGTGGATTGCAGGGGTGCGCGGGAAGTTGCACACGCGATATGGCCGGGTACGTGGATTTCAGGGGTGCGCGGGAAGTTCCACACGCGATTAGTCAGGGTACGTGGATTGCAGGGGTGCGCGGGAAGTTGCACACGCGATATGGCCGGGTACGTGGATTTCAGGGGTGCGCGGGAAGTTCCACATGCGATTAGTCAGGGTACGTGGATTGCAGGGGTGCGCGGGAAGTTGCACACGCGATATGGCCGGGTACGTGGATTTCAGGGGTGCGCGGGAAGTTCCACACGCGATTAGTCAGGGTACGTGGATTGCAGGGGTGCGCGGGAAGTTCCACACGCGATATGGCCGGGTACGTGGATTTCAGGGGTGCGCGGGAAGTTCCACACGCGATTAGTCAGGGTACGTGGATTGCAGGGGTGCGCGGGAAGTTGCACACGCGATATGGCCGGGTACGTGGATTTCAGGGGTGCGCGGGAAGTTCCACACGCGATATGGCAGGGTACGTGGATTGCAGGGGTGCGCGGGAAGTTGCACACGCGATATGGCCGGGTACGTGGATTTCAGGGGTGCGCGGGAAGTTCCACACGCGATATGGCAGGGTACGTGGATTGCAGGGGTGCGCGGGAAGTTCCACACGCGATATGGCCGGGTACGTGGATTTCAGGGGTGCGCGGGAAGTCCCACACGCGATATGGCCGGGTACGTGGATTTCAGGGGTGCGCGGGAAGTTCCACACGCGATTAGTCAGGGTACGTGGATTTCATGGGTGCGCGGGAAGTTCCACACGCGATATGGCCGGGTACGTGGATTTCAGGGGTGCGCGGGAAGTTCCACACGCGAATTGGCTGTGTGCTCCCAGGCATTACCTGTACACCCTCCACGGCCCCTGCAGGCAGCACACACCACAGGGAACTACCCTGCACACCTGCTCATGTCTCCCACCACCCCCACCCCCCATCCACCAGGGACACCCTCCACCAGGCCCCCACCCATGTCTCCCACCACCCCCACCCCCCATCCACCAGGGACACCCTCCACCAGGCCCCCACCCATGTCTCCCACCACCCCCAGCACTGTGGGGAACCTGCCAGCAGGCCCCCACCCATGTCCAACCCATGTCTCCCACCACCCCCACCCCCCATCCACCAGGGGCACCCTCCACCATGCCCCCACCCATGTCTCCCACCACCCCCACCCCCCATCCACCAGGGACACCCTCCACCAGGCCCCCACCCATGTCTCCCACCACCCCCAGCACTGTGGGAAACCTGCCAGCAGGCCCCCACCCATGTCCCCCTGGCCCCAGGTCCTGACGATACACAATCATGGCAGTAATGGCCAGCATACCCAGCACAAACACCCAGGCAAGGATTGCATGCACCCACATAGTGAATGCAATCACATGACACAACCCCAAAGGCAAGTATGCAAAAGAACACATGTCCGTCACACACACATACACAATGGGTGCAAGTGAATGTCAAAACCCATATCATGACATGTAAGAAACCAAAGAGAAAATAACACAAGTGTAAGAAAATATAAAAATGTATTAAAAACAAAAAATAAGTAAACTAATAAAACATACAACTATGTGGCAAAGTAAATAAAAGGTCCATGTCCGAGAACAAAAATGATAAACCAAAAAACAAAGGATTAAAAAATAAATAGAATTTGTCCAAAGCAAAACCATGTAGTAGGAAATCAAAGAAAAACCATTACGTCATGGTGTAAACAATAAGAAAATAAAAAAATGTATCTCCCAAAAAATAACAATATATACAGGAATGTTCCAGGGTCTATGAGCCCAACACCACAAATGAAACCTAATACTAACTAATAAAAAAAATATGTACAAAAAAGTGGCCATTGTCCGAGCGGTCCAAAATAATAAAAATAAATAAAGGAAACCTAGCACTAACTAACTAAAAAACTATATACAAAGGCAGCGGGCAAGTCCTGCGGCTCACTTGGTGATGCTGGCCAGGGCATCCTCGAACTCCATGTCAATGTCCTGGAGGCGGGACTCTGTCCTGGCCCTGAGGTCTCGCAGGGACAACCCCATGTGCTCACCAAAATCCCTGCGAGCCTCCTCGAGGCACTCAGCCCGCCTCAATGCCCGACGCATGGAGATCTCTGCCCTGGCCATGGCGAGCCGCTCCTCTTCCGCCCGCTGCCGCTCTGCACCTATCCGCTGGCCAAACTCCTCCCACACGGAACACACCGCCATGCCAGGGTTGCCCTGCCCTCCGGCCGATGCCTGCCCCTCTGATCTTGATGGCCCTGAGCCATGATGCCTCCCACGTCGAGCCCGCTGCTGCCTCCGACGCCACTGCCTCTGCCAGCACGACGGCATCCAGGCTGATGGTAACCACCGACGCCGTCGTGCACGTGCCCTGCCCGATGATGCCGGCACATCTTCCATCTGCTGGGGTCCACTTGCTGTGTTGTCCACCCCTGCTGGACCTCCGACTCCCAACTGTGGCAGGGATGGGATCCCCACCGAGCTGGCTGCATTGGTCGGGGCAGGTCCACAGGGGGCCATGGTGGCATCTGGGCCGGAAGACGGCAAGGAGAACGACCGGTGGATAGCCTGCACAGAGGAGGAGAGGGCCGTCAGATTGGCCAACACATGCAGGAACCCCCCGAACATGGCCGATCCCAATTGGGCCACGTCGGCACGGTGCACTTCGTGATGACGTGCGTGCTCCTCCCGGGAAGCACGCACGGCATCACGAATCACAGCCGTGCGCATCGCGACCCCAATCAGGACCTGCTCCACGCGGCCAGGGGTTCCCACGTCCGCAGGTGGAGGGGAGTCAGTTGACATGGACATCCCCTCTACCTGCGGACGGGCCTGGGACGGGGCATCCCTGCTGGTGCATGGTGGTGCACTCACAGGGTCAGGGACAGCGACATGCACAGGCCCCTCCACGGTGACCTGTGCTGCCTCCTGCCCCTGGCCCTGGACTGCACCACTTGCACCAGCAGGGATGCTCCCACCAGGCCCCATGTGTGCACCAGTGTCGGCCTCCTCCTCCTCTGTGCAAACCACCAACCTGGATGGCTCCTCACCGTCTCCCGCCGTAGCAGGCCCCTGTGGGGGCTCACCCACCCCTTCCGCTGCAGCCGTGGGGGCATCCCCGCCGCCTTGCTCCACAGCGCCGTCTCCGCCCTCTTCTTCACTAGCCGCTGCGTAGAGGGAGACAAAGGACACAAGCATCAGGCTACTGTACAATGGTCCCCTAGACAGGAAGCAATAGCAGATGAGCACCACTGTCAAAGTACACTTCCATCATGTCCCTCCACAACACATGGGTCAGTCCAGGCAAAACACACACAGTAACAGGCATGGTGCATGCCATGCACATTTCCATGCATGTCCAATTGACTCTTGAAACATTCAATGATATGTAACTCACATGCATCATGGCTCATGCATATCACATGCACACACTTCACCTCAGTCACATCCATCTGGCCCCAAACACACCGAACACAGGCGAAACAAGGGTAAGTTGGGTGCGTCACTGAATCTGTGCATTGTCACACACATGTGTCATGCATCCATGGCATGCACAAGTCACAGACACGCAGGTCAGGCACACAGACATGGCTACCATATATGTACCTGGCATCAGCACCCATCCTTCACCCCCATCCATGTCCAGGTACAGAGACTGGCATGCTCTCATGTCCTAAATCTGCATAGGGCTCCCCATGCCGCATTTCAACACATGCAACAACCATGTGGGTCACACATCACTGGTCGCACATGCATTACCATGATGTCCCTGCACACATACATGCATACATGGCCCATGGCACACATACAGGCAAGTATCATAGAACCAGCACACCGCAACATGCCCTGTCTCACACAGTAATGCTTGCACACTTACCGCTCAACTCCAGACGGGCCTCCCTCTCAAGGACCTGGGCGTGGAGCGCTGGGCGTACGCGTTCCAGGACCCTCTTCTGGATGGAACTCATGCGGCCCCGGCCCCCCTCCACGAGGCGCCGGGCCTTCACAAGGGTCCTGGACCTCAAGTCCTCCCAGCGCTTCTTGATCTTCTGGACGTTGCGGGTTGCCACCCCCTCCGCGTTGATGGCAACCACACAGTCGGCCCAGATCCTCTCCCGTCCTTCCTTGCTGGCGCGGGACGATCCAAAGAGGGCATCATACTGCCCCAGGACATGCTCCACCAGGACACCAACTTCGGTGGCAGTGAAGCTGGTGCCCCTCTGCCCCTCTGGCCTGGGGTTGCCACTGGTGCCAGATGTGGAAGTGCCCGACATGGCAACCCCAGAGGCAGGTGTGGGTGGGCAACTGGGTCCTGGGGCTGGGCTGTGGAGCGATGTAATCCCAGTTGGGAGTCTTCAGTTCCAGCAGGGGTGGACACAGCAACTGGACCCCTGCAGATGGCTGATGTGCAGGCACCAAATGGCAGGGCACGGTGGCAGCAGGCAGGCAGGCAGGCAGGCAGCAGCAGATAGCACGTGGGAGGCTGCTCAGGGCACTGGGGGGGCAGTAACTCGGCCTTCTGGGCAGGAGCGTGGTGTTCCGTGTGTTTTCGGGTGGCCAGCTTGATACGGAGTGATTTGGCACGTGAAATTCCTGCACGTCAGCGTGAAATCCGAGGAAAGGCCCTTAGCGCGTAAGTGCGTCAGCACGCATACGCGATTCTATTGGACCAGAGTCCCTCAGCGCGTAAGCGCGTCTGACGTGATCCGCACGGGCGTTCCCCACTCAGCACGTGATGACGGAGCACACGTGGAAATACTGCACGTCAGAGTGTCATCGCGTGTAATTGGCCAAAAGTGCGCGTACACGCCATTGGCCTATGTACGTGTATTTCAGGGGTGCGCGGGCACTTACACACGCAAGTACGTCAGCGCACCTGTATGCCTGCTGCGTGGGAATTTCCACACGCTATTGGAGTGGGAACTAGATTCCAGGGGTGCGAGGGTCACACGCTCGCCTAGAACACGCGCAAAGCATTAATTTGCGCACTTTCCAATAAACAAGCCAGATGCCAGGATGAACATACCGTTCCTAGCAGCAGTGGCAGTGGGCTACCAAAGGAGGAGGAGGAGGAGAGTCAGGGCCAGAATATTCACACCCAGAACCAGCCTATTCGGGATGCCTGATGACCAGGTGTATGGGAGGTACAGGTTTCCAGCACACATCATACTGGACCTGGTCAGTGAGTGGGAGGATGACCTCACATCACCCACCCTGTGCTCCCAAGCACTCAGCCCCCTGCAGAAGGTCCTGAATGTACTGCACTTCTTGGCCACTGGATCCTTTCAGCGGACAAGTGCCATAGTGGGTGGTGTGTCACAGGCCACGCAGTCACGCTGCCTACACCAGGTCTTGAACATCATCACTGCACGGCCATCAGTCCGCAGGCACATATATCTCCCCAGGACTCATGCAGAAAGGCGGACGTGCATCCAGGAATTCTATGGTGTGGCTCAATTCCCCAAAGTGCTTGGTGCAATTGACTGCACACATGTGGCTCTACGTCCACCCAGGGCAACAGAGCACATCTATAGAAACCGCAAGCACTGGCATTCCATCAACGTGCAAGTTGTATGCAATGCCAAGGGAATAATCACATCAGTATATGCCAACTATCCCGGGTCCACCCACGACAGCTTCATCTACAGAATGTCTACCCTATGCCGGGACCTAGAGGCTGGCCAGCATGGAGATACATGGCTGCTTGGTGAGCATGAATGCCACTGCACATACATGCATGTCAGATACTGGGTCATGACACAACACCACTAATGATACCCATCACCACCTCCGCAGGGGACAGTGCCTACCCTATCAGCCCCCACATGATGACCCCAATCCGGAACCCCACCACGCCACCCGAGGTAAGGTACAACACAGCCCACATTGCAACACGGGGCATAGTGGAGCGCACATTCGGAGTGCTGAAGTCACGCTTTCGCTCCCTTGACCGTTCTGGCGGGCAGCTGTTATATGCTCCCCGAATAGTGTGCAGGATCATAGTGGCAGCATGTGTCCTGCACAACGTTGCAACACGCCGGGGCCTGCCCGTGGACATGGTGGTGCCCCCACATCCACAACCACATGCACGCCCGCTGCGCATGGGAGGGGAAAGGGCACGGGGGGAGGCAGCCCGTACGCAACTGGTGGCCAACTTCTTCACCTAGGAATCACAGTGCTGGCTAGTGCACACTGCTCTGGCACATACCATCTGACAATCAATGATGAACCTACCTGACAATGTCACAAAATTACTTGACAATAAACTGTCAGATACACATCAGCCTGAGATTGTTAACATGGAAGTGTCACTATGTGTGCACCCCTACCTACACATACACCAGCAATGCATCACAACGAAAAGACACAACTCCATCAATCAAATATGCATTGCCACAGGCGATTCACTACATTGCCATGTCACCCAATCCCTTCACAGTCCCGCCACTGAGGACACCATGTCATGGTATGTGAGAGCAAACAAACTGGCCATCACAACATGACACCGGTGTCACAAATAGCAGTGCCCCAAATGGTACATAGCCGCACTTGAACAGCTAACCGCGCTGGAGCCACTACTACACACCTGTGTAAGAGTAATTTCAATCAAATTACACACCAACCCACCCTGAAGCCCACCCAAACAAGACACAATGCATGTAATCAATGGTAGTCTCAATACCTGATTCTGCTGGTATGTCCTCACCGTCCAGATGTACAGTGATGGCGCCACGCAAAAGTGTCAGTGCACATCTACCGACATGTAGTCTGACTCCAGAGAGTATGCCCGTGTGAAGAACTGTGTGAAATACCTGCAAAACATGAGCAACATATGTAAGTAGAGGCACATATCAAACCATCATGCATAGTTAGGTGCAACAACAATGTACACTATGAATGTCTACACAGTATTGACTATGGACTGGCCAACAGCTCATGGGAGTCCAATGTCACCGTGTAATTTGCTGTCACTTGGGCACACCCTTTGCAAGCCCATGGAAACGGAAGCAGGAGGGGTGTGGATGTCTGGTACCCAAGCATCGAAACCAAACTCAGGACAAGCCTGCATGTGCCCAGCCACAATACAGTGTATGCCCAGGTACCCACACAAGGCAACACTCTTGAAAAAGAAAAAAAAAAATGAGAAAAAATGGCCATGAAAGGGCCGGCGGGGGTGGGGGGCCACCTATGAGGTCCGAGGACAGGATGCACGCCACAATCCACCTGTGTGGATCATGGGAAAATAAAACACCCCATAGGCTCGTGGCCCACACGGCTACTCTGTTGTGGGAGATGAGTCGCTATCGCTCTGGCCAGACCCTGCAGCTGACTCAGGAGGTGGGGGAGCTGCCTCAGAAGATGGTGTGACAATGGGAGGCAGCCCACGCAAAGCACGAGTTTGCTCCTCCATGGCTGCAAGCAGGCGGGTCTGGTAGTTCTGGTTCTGGGTTATAATCATGCGGAGGTCCCCATGCAGTAACTTCCGGGATGACCTGACCTCCGCACGAGTTGCCTGCATCTCGGCCGAGAGCGTCCGTGTCAGACGCTCCAGCTGCTCCTCTGTCCTTCTATGGGATGAAGCCTCAAGCTCTAACAGGGTCGACCTGAGGTGATGGAATTCTTCCCTCAGGCCTTCCCTGTGGCGCTGGGACTCCATGGAAAGTGATTCCCGCAGAGTCGCCAGTGCCGCCCGCCTGTCCATGTTGGACGCCAACATGTCCTCCCTGTGTGCCTGGCAGATGGACTCTGTAGCCTGCTCCAGTCGCTCCATCAGCCTTTCTGGGGGGACAATGGAAGTGGCCACCCTATCCATGGCCTGTGCAATCATCTCGGATGATGCTGCCTGTTGGGTGGCCATACCGTAGATGGATTGCTCCCAAGCGGTATTGCCAGGTGGCATACGGCCACCACGTTGACGGGCACCACACCTGCCTGGGGCAAGGCGGACTGCGCCTTGCTGTGCCGGCAAGGCCTCAGGCTGCAGGACTGCATTCCCTCTCTGATCTGCAGCCCCAGGAACAGGATCAGAGATTGTGTGGTGTGGCCCTGCATCCGTAACCACCGTTGGCTGAGCTGCCGACACTGACATCCCCATTGAGGGCAATGGCCCGGCTGCAGGTGGGTCGGACAGAGGAGATTCTCTCCCAAGAACACTCACCTGCGACTGCACATAGGTGTCATCCTCCGAGTCTACACCTGAATACTGCTCGGGGGAGGAACCCCCAGAGACACCCCTCGACAGCACGACCTGCAGCACTTGTGGGTTTTCACCCACAAACACACCACGTCCCTCACTTGTGGAAGGTCGGCCCGGGTTGCCCTCCTGGGACGGCTCAACCACCACATCCCCAGCATCAACAAGTGCTTCGTCCCCTGCAAAGACATGAAAGAGAAAAATGGAAACAGGCATTAGCACCATGGCATACAACAAGGGCTGATGAACAACAGAGGCAGTAGTTCTACGACACATGTCCCACATGACTGGGAGACCTCCTATGCATTCACCATCACTGGGTCTGTAGGGGAGGCTCAGGGCATACAATGTACAGATTGGAGAGCAACGCCTGCTCACCATGCTGCCTAGCACTGCCATCACACATTGGCCGGTGATTGCCATGTCAAAGGCACATGCCATCACACACATGGCATGTGACATAGCCACCAAGTGAAGAGGGAGAGGAGGGCAACTTTTTTGGATTTCAACCACTCTGGTCCTGACATTGCATCATCACATCAATAAGTTAACATGTTGTACATGGATCTGCTAGTCCCAATTGGCCACGATGCACAGTGCCTTGTCTACATCAACAAAATGCAGTAAACAATGAGATTCCACCTCCCCATCACCTGTTAAGGAATCATATAGCATTCGTGAAGCACCGGTCCAGAAATGTATGAAGGTACAGCGGAGCACTGAGGGGTGGTGGGGCAGAAGGGGATGCCAGTCAACAATCCTACTGGTGCTGGTGTCATTCATGTCACGCAAGTGCAGGGGTGGGTGGCACAATGAAGTGCAAGGGGAAGTGGCGGCTGGAAGTGCTGTACAAGATAAATAGGACTTAACGTCAAGGGCAGATGGTGTTAGGCGCAGACAAGTGCTGGGGGGGGGTGGCCTATAGGGGTACAGAGACAATCATGCAGTGCTGTGGGCTCGGAGGGGACAGGGGAGGTACACACTGCATCTGGCTCGGCAAGGTCCTTGCAGATTTCTATGTGTCCTGCAGAGTTGTCACATGCCGCAGATATGTGCCCTTGGATTGGGCATCTCATCTTGGTGAAAAGGGTGAGGCGCTATTGCCTTTGGAGCATGTGGCAGGCCAGTTTGCCAGAGGATGAGCATGATGCAGGACATTCCCTCTCTGCCACCCGGCACCTGTGGTTTGGGTTCACAAGATCCGAGTCATGCCAGGACTCTGCATTGGCATGGGGCTTCAGACAGGTGGTCATGACCGTGGCAAAGACATCCAGTGTACCTGACATAGAGTGGAGCATGGAGTGGGCCCTGTCAGGATGGGAGTGAGCCTAAGGGGGAGCTGGATGGGGGGGAGATTTTGGCAGCATAAGCCTCGACTGACACACACTTCATGGGTTGGAATACCAAGAAGGTGTGTGACAGTGGTGAGGGTGGCTTTGCCTGTGGGGTGGTGAGGGTGAGCTGGGAGGAGAGGAGAATGTGATCACTCCAGGAGAGAGGAGTGCAGAGATGGACGGAGAGGGGAAAGTCAGATGAGATCAGAGCATCAAGAGTGTGCCCTGCAGAATGAGTAGGGACAGACGGGAGTCTAGAGGGTGAGAGGGAGTTGCTGAGGTCACAGAAAGGTCACGTGGGGGGGTCAACAAGCATGCAGGTGGATGCGTACAGCACCAAGGAAGAGGATTTCTGTGTCTGGGGACATGAGTGAGGAGGAGAGGTGAGGACACTCAGAAAGGAAGTAGTACATTTGACCAGTTTTCCCAGACACAGTACGCACAGTTTGTGAATGTCAAGGTGTGGTAGAGAGAGACGTCACACAAGCCATTCCAGAGTGGAGTAGGTCTAAGTAGGAGTGACAGTGGCAGGAATACCCTCAGGGAAGCCAAGGGCACACCCCCCCTGCACAGTAGTGGCGGGCCAAGGAGAGGATCTCCTGAACATCAGGTAGGAGTGTGTGAAGGATGCAGACAGAGCTGGCCGTCAGACATGTTTCCATGAGACCAAGGATGTCAAGGTGCATAACCTCATGTAAGTGACAGATATCGGAGGAATGCCTGATGCAGCCGCAGTGAAAGGAGTGTAATTGTGGAGGAGGTTGACAGCCTTGTAGGACTTACGGGGAGTGCTAGAGATCAGAGGTGCAGCATGTGTAGGAGTTGGAGTGGGAGGCGGAGAAGGATCGTGGGAGGGTGCAGGGAGGCAGTGCAGGATTGATGAGGAGAGAGGAGGGGGGACAGCAGGAGAGGAAAGGAAGTTGATGAGATGTGGGTAGCATTTCTCAAGGAGAATGAGGTTGGCCTAAGGGCCTTGGACTGAGATGCTCCCATTACCATACACATCAATTGTGGCCTCTGAGGATTGGAAGGAGGCCAGGAGTACACCCCAACGGGTCCCACCATTGATGGTGGAAGAGGAGCAAGGAGAGAGGACAGGGACCATGTGAAGGGTCTATGGGACAGGCAAAGGCATGTATGAGCAGATGTCAGTGAGAGTTAGCTTTGAGTAGGCTCAGATGCACTTGTCAGCAATAGGGTGGGTCGCATTGGAGGGCAGGGTGCCCTCATTTGACTGTTAGCAAGCAGGTGTCGTGAGTAGGGCACGATGGTCTGAACTGTAGAAGTCAGGGAAGATAGACCATGAAGAGCAGCATGGAGTGTGAGGGAATGGGGCTCGAAACCAGACGGTACCAAAGCACACAGGTAGGAGGTGGATGTCAAGGCAACATCCACAGTATGACAGCATGTTGGTTGGCATTTATATACAGAGGACGCATTAGCATGTGGTATCATTGCATGTCAGGCATGTGAAGATGAAACTTGAATGGCTGGGGGAAAGTATAGGAATGGTATGTAAGACATCAGATGAATAGACAGGGGAGTATGAGCAACAATGTAGTGACAAAATGACAATTCAAGGGCAACTTCCATGGTGTAGGGCCATATGTGCACTGTTGCCAGTAGGGATAGTGCTGTGGGCAGATGGTGTTGCACTGAACATACTGGATGAGGCACATGGGTGCCACTATCAACTCTGCCACACACCCCCTTGACAGGCACCCAACATGAATGCTTCACACACACACCATGCACATGGATAATACACACATGCATGTGCACTCACCGGATGATGCCTCGTAATCAGGGAGATCTCCCACACCTTGGAGTTGTCCCTCGGTGACGTAGGATCCAGCTACGGACTTGTGTGGTGTGAGTTCTATTTCCTGTGCTGGGGACCCACCTCCAGTCACCAAGGTTGCGGCATGACTTGAGGCCAGCTTATCCTTTGCCCTGCGCTTAAGGTCATTCCAGCGCTTCTGGCAATCACTAGCTGTGCGCCTCACTACTCCAAGGGCACTTATTCTGTCAGCAATGGTCTGCCAGTGTGCCTGGCGTCTGGCATGTGTGGTCTTGGACCCTGCAACGATGACCATTTCCCTATCATGATCTGACACATACTGAACAAGTGCATTCAGTTCGGCGTCTGTGAAGCTTGGCTTCCTTGATGGGCCGGACTGTGCAGCCGTGCCTGGGGCATCAGCCTGTGCCGGACGTGCACTCTTCCTCTTGCGCTTGGAAGGGGGTGGGGATCCAGAGTGTCCTACGCCGCTGTGGACACTAGGGGCAGGAGCCGTGGTGGACTCAGTACTGGGTGTGTGGGATTGCACACTCAGCATGGGAGTAGGTGCAGGCATTGGGGGTAGAGGGATGGGGTCAGGCCTGATCTGAGGTGCATGAACTAGGACCGACACAGTCTTGGCAGGGTGTATGAGAGGTGGGGTGGATGGAGCCACACCCTGGCTACGGGGGCCAGCAGATGACCTATCTGGCATAGATGCGCGTGCCCTGATGACACCAATGTGCACCGGTGCACGTGCAGTGGACCTGCTGACCTGGATGTCAGCGATGGGATCACCCTCGGACAGGTCTGGTGCCACAATGGGCTGGTCCGACAAGGGCTGATCAGGGTTGGTATCAGCCACATGACCCTCAACTGGGGGGGGGGGCATGGGTGTCCCTGACTGGTCCTCCAGACTGGGGGGGACAGGGGCACCCTGCAAGTCACAACCACGTCCCCTAGTGGATCCTCCATGGCCACCACGTGTGGCTCGGCCACCTTTGCCACCCTTACGGCTTGCACGCCTCCCAACCATGGCACTGATGTTATTGTGCGTATGGGAGTCGGTGTGCACAATTGTCCTGGGCAATTGGGTGTCAAAGGGGTTGGGTACCAGATGGTATTCGTACCCTAGTGCAGTGGCAAGGCTATATGACACCCCTGGGGAAAGATGACGGGTCACGCAACGCACAGGCACCCCAAAAAAGTTAAGGAACGTGCACAATACCCCTCCTAGACCACGTGTGCTGATGGAAAACCCTGCACTACGCTGTGGCATCCAGTAACACAAAAATGAACGTATGCGTGTCACACGCAGCCTAGAATGACCTCTGAAGGGGTAGGCTACACACGGGGCAAGCACAGAAGTTAGATACGTGCGTGACTCACCGCCTGCCAGGTAAAAGAGCGTGAAAAATGAGCGCGTTTGGTTGGCAACACCCCCGCCAAAAGAAGATGTGTACGCTGTCTGAGGAGACAGGACAACAGTAGAAGGGGACACTGTTTGAGGGAACAGGCCCAGGTAAACCAGTACAAGAGGAAAAAGAGAAAAAGCTGTCAGAGGTAACAGGGAGTACGAACTGGAAACGCCGTGAAGTAAATCGCGTGTGAAACGACAAGAAGTACAGAATTCACCCACTCGCTCTCCACGAAAAGCACGTACAAGGAAATGGTGTTCTACACTACCTTATATACAGGCCCACACGTACAGCGTCACTTACGGCGTGTACGTGCTTGGCCCATGTTCACCAATCACACGCTTTGTCACTTCTGCGTGTGGATCCTTTTTCACCAATCACACGCTTTGACACTCCTGCGTGTAGCTCACTTTTCACCAATCACACGCTTTGTCACTCCTGCGTGTAGATCCATTTTCACCAATCACACGCTTTGTCACTCCTCCGTGTAGATCCATTTTCACCAATCACACGCTTTGACACTGCACGTGCAGGTAACTATAGACGCACATATGCTGGTGACGGGTTTTCGCGCGATTCGCTGAGTGTGGGATTTTCACGTGCAAAATCACTCCCTATCAGGCTGTCCACGCGTTCAAACACGAAAGACCACGCTCCTGGCCAGGAGGCCAAATTACAGTCCCCCAGAGCCCTGAGCACGCTCCCACCTGCCATCTGCTGCTGCCTGACTGCCTGCTGGCCACGTGCCCCACAGTGCTGTTGGGTGGGGGTGGTGGGAGACATGGGTGGGGGCCTGCTGGCAGGTGCCCCTGCACTGCTGGGGGTTGGGGGTGGTGGGAGACATGGGCGGGGGCCTGGTGGAGGTTGCCCCTGGTGGATGGGGGGTGGGGGTGGTGGGAGACATGGGTGGGGGCCTGCTGGCAGGTGCCCCTGCACTGCTGGGGGGTGGGGGTGGTGGGAGACATGGGTGGGGGCCTGGTGGAGGGTGCCCCTGGTGGATGGGGGGTGGGGGTGGTGGGAGACATGGGTGGGGGCCTGCTGGCAGGTGCCCCTGCACTGCTGGGGGGTGGGGGTGGTGGGAGACATGGGTGGGGGCCTGGTGGAGGGTGCCCCTGGTGGATGGGGGTGCAGGGGGACATGATCAGGTGTGCAGGGTAGTCCCCTGTTTTGTGGGCTGCCTGCAGGGGCCGTGGAGGGTGTACAGGGTACACCTGTGAGGGCCCACCCAGCCTATTCGCGTGTGATAATTCCCACGCACCCCTGTAATACACGTACCCTGGCCAATCGTGTGTTGAACTTCCCGCTACCCCTGTAATACACGCACCCTGGCTGTTCGCGTGTGATAATTCCCGCGTACCCCTGTAATACACGTTCCCTGGCCTATCGCGTGTTCTACTTCACGCGTACCCCTGTAATACATGTTCCCTGGCCTATCGCGTGTTCTACTTCACGCGTACCCCTGTAATACACGTTCCCTGGCTGTTCGCGTGTGATAATTCCCGCGTACCCCTGTAATTCACGTTCCCTGGCCTATCGCGTGTTCTACTTCACGCGTACCCCTGTAATACACGTTCCCTGGGCAATCGCGTGTTGTACTTCACGCGTACCCCTGTAATACACGTACCCTGCCTAGTCGCGTGTAGAACTTCCCGCGTACTCCTGATTTGAAGATTGCCCGGTTTGCTTTCCTTGTTTGCCTGCCCTGTGAAGTGGTCCAGGGTTAGCGCAGCCCTTAGCGATGATTTAGCGATTTTGATGGCTTTTCCTTGCGCGAGGGCGTTCTTGGGGGCGTTACTGGCGCTGCTGCAGGCTCGCTGCGATTCTCTGCGCCACGGCTGGTTTGGGAGCATGAAATCCATGAATACGCTGTGCGCGGAAATCAGTTTTAGCGCACGTGCCTGGCGCAGACTATCGCAGGCGCACGCTGTGCGCCAGCCGCGTGCGCTACTTGTGCGCTGGATTCTATGAATTACCCTGTTAGTGTATAAAATATATTGTGCAAAACGTCCAGCTTCAGAATTAGGCAATTTAAATACCACTCTTCTGCATGGCACACCCAAATACTTATAAGAAGAAATGGACTGTATTCAGAAAAAGTATTTTGGAAGTGACAGCCATGTAGAAAATGCAACAGTTTTAGAGCATAGTAGTGACAATTCTGCACATAGCAACCTTCTATTACACACATACAGAAAAGAAATACTAAAATTTAAAAGGTCATCGGCTGAAGTACCAAACCATGTGTGTGTATGTTGCCGCAGAACGTTTTACAAAAGGAACACAAAGATGTGGACGTAGCATACAAAATAGAAAACAATGAAGACTCTAAATGCTTTGAATTAGCTTAGTCCCTTTTAGTTGAAAGCAAATATGAAGTAACTGAACGTCTAATATGTTGCAGTTACTGTACTGCAAAATTAGACAACAACCACACTCCTTGACGTGCAATTACAAATAATTTGGAAATGTTTCCATTACAAAAATCCTGCAACAGCTCAATTTGTATGAGAGCATAATAATTCAAACAGTTCACCCATTTCAAGCACTTATACGCCTTCATCCAAAAACAGCAAATTTACCTCCCTCTGAATTGGTGAAAGGCATTCGTGGCAAAGTAGTGTACTTGCCATTAGATCTAACGGAAAATGTACACACTCTAGGAGTGGAACGTTCAATAGAGCATTCTTTAATAGTCTTGGTAAATGGAGTACCAACAAAGGACAAAAACATTTGGCAACAATTAGTAGACTTACACAAAGTTACACAAGCATTGCAATATCTAAAAGACAACAATGAGTACTACAAGGAAATAAATATTGCAGAAAGCTTAAGGCAAACAACTGAAATAATTCAAGAGCCATCAGAAACTGGACAATTCGAACTTCTGGATCCAGCTACACTATCCACTCTGTTAGACCATTACACAATTCATCCATTGCATTCCAATGAAAGTATAGATGATGCACTAGAAACTTACCAAATGCGACAAACCAAAGGGTCACCAATGAGTATTTGGGAAAAAGTATTGAAGCACGTGCTTTTCCACTGCTATTTCCTACTGGCAAAGGTGGGAGGTACGATGATAGACCCACTCAGATTGGGGCATCAGAATACCGCTCATTACGAATGTATTCCCAAGATCCCAGATTTAGACAAAATGTGGAATACATATTCCACCTACTGTACGAAAGTGAATTAGCAACACTATGTTATGGAGTTGCACACATTCTTAAATCTGGAACGCACTTTCAAAATATCTCAGCTACGCAGTTAATACAAAAAGTACAAGAAAAAGATGAGGTTTTACAATCAAGTATAACAAATTTGTTTGCAAACATGCACGGTACAAAGGAATACTGGTTTAGATGGCACGGAGACGTGTGTTGCATGATAAGAAACCTTGGACCACCAACTCGCTTTGTTACGCTAAGTTGTTCAGAATACGCATGGGAAGATTTGCATGAGTTCCTACGCATAGCAAACAGCAAAAAAACAACATAGATATATTAACACCTGGAGAACTTTGCTCTCTAGATCCAGTTAATGTCTCAAGATATTTCCATCATCGTTTCATTGCAATGCTACACTTTATTTGCAATAAAAGTGTTCCTCCCCTTGAAGAAGTGCAACACTTCTTTTGGAGAAAAGAATATAAAGTGAGAGAGCACCACATATTCACATGCTGTTATGGATCAAAGGTGCACCGAAGTTTGGCCACAAGAGTGATAGCACTGTTGTGCAGTTTATCCAAAAATATGTCACATGTGAAATCCCTTCACAACAGATTCATAGTGAGCTGCATGGGCAGATTTTACAATTTCAAAGACACGAATGTGGCAAATATTGTCACCGTAAATACAAAAACAAAGATAAATACTACACCAAATGCTGCTTTGGTTTCCCTAGACCAGTTACCGAAACAGGTGAAGTAAACAACTTCATGTCTTCAGTTCGACATCGTGTTAAAGGTGAATCACCTAAAAACACGTATTACATAAAAAGAAGTGAAGAATCAATATATATCAATGATTATAAAGCAATAATTGCCCTATTATGGAAAGCAAACATAGATGTGCAGTACATTGCAGACAATTCAACTGCTGTTGCACGATATGTTACAGCCTACTTAACAAAAACAGAGTTTCAAGACCTCTGGGATGACCTAGCATCAGACAAAACATTATCACAGATATTGTACAGCCTAGGCATAAAAATGCTCTCTCATAGAGAATGTGGGGCCTAAGAAGCAGCAGATCGTTTAACCGGCACTTCTTTGTACGGAAAATCAGACAACATAGTATGGCTCTGTCTTGGTCCTGCAAAATCTAGAAAAAGAGTGCTAAAATCATATGAGGACATAGAAACTATTGCCAGAAATGATCCCAAGAGCCAAGACATTCTGAAAAACAATTTACTGGACACATACTATCCGAACAGGAGTACCACTCTGGAAAGCATGTGTCTGTACCACATAGCTCAAAACTTTGCATACAAAAATAATGTAAAACCCGATGAAAGTAAACGTAGATATAGAGCAACCGATTGTGAAGGGAGCTTAGTGAAAATTAACAAAGAAAGCTTAATTAATCATGTGAAGTTGTCATTAAACACTCCTCAACAGAAAGAACTATATTACATGTCTCTTTTACAACTTTTCAAACCATGGAGAAAAGAGGAAGACATACTAGATATTTATGAGTGCTATGAAGATGCTTTCAAAGCAAATGAAAGCACTATCACCGATGTTAACTTTACACAGTACAAAACAATGTTACACAATGAGCAGCAACAAGAAGAAGAAATTCAGGCACAACTAGATAAAAACTCTTCCGACAGTAGTCAACGTTCTGTAACAGGAAGTCAAGAGCCATTCGGACAACCACTGATAGCAAATGAGGCTGAAGTTGCTATGGCAGAAGTAGAGAACACCATTTATCAGTATCAAGAAGATACAGAGGACTTAACTGTGCAACAAGGAAAACTTAACAACGATCAGCGTACCATTTTAGAAGAGGTAACAAAACAAATTGTGCATGGCGTACAGCACGAAAATAAAGAATGTACCTGCCAAAATTACAAACCTATACTGCTGTACGTCAGTGGGGAAGCTGGATCAGGGAAAACATTCTTAATCAAAATTATTAGCAAGTTCCTGCAGCAATTGACAAACAACAAACTGTCAGCTGTTGTAACAGCCCCCACAGGTTTAGTGGCCTACAACATAGGCGGTGTGACTTTACACTGATTACTACTGCTTCCAGTAGAGCATCAAAATAAGTTAGACTAGGAATTACGGAGAGTATTGAAGCAAATGAAAATGCTACTAATAGATGAAGTGAGCATGGTCTCCAATCTAATGTTGGCTTTGATTCATCTCAGATTGCAAGAAATACTTAAAAGTAATAAGAACTCTTTGCTGGGAAACACATTATCATTTTCGGAGATCTTCTACAATTAACCCCAGTAAAAGGTGAACCGTTTTTTAAAACCTTAGGCCACAAACTCTGCCGGAAAACTGTTGGTAGCATAGGTAATGTTAACCTTTGGCAACATTTCCAATACAGAGAATTAACTGAGAACATGCGACAATCTGCAGATCTCACTTATGCCAACATCTTAAAATGTATTAGAGTTGGTGTATTATCGCAAGAAGCACAAGCTGGATTGGAAAAGCAGCATATACATGCACTTTATGGCGATAATGCATGCGCAACTGATGTTATGGAACAAATAGCGCACACAAATGTCAATTGTATGGCCTTAATTCCAACTCTTGCAAGCTGTTTCAAATTCAATGAAACAATGCTAAAGAAAGAAATGCAAGCAATAATTGAAATTAGCGCCACAGACAAACTAGACGTACATGATTTGACAGTGCCCATGTGTGAGCAAGCCACAACAAGACTAAATAGTTTAGAACATTCAATCTCCAACACAGCTGGGTTGGAAAAAGTATTGAAATTATCATTAAATTGTAGAGTAATGCTTAAACGTAACCTTGACGTAGAGCAAGGGCTAGTTAATGGAGCACTGGGCACAGTTGTTGGCTTTCAATCATACCCACGTGATAACAACATTCAGTTTGTAAATATTCACTTTGATAAAGTTTCAGAAGTAAAAAGGATAGGGCACTCAATGGCTCGATTCCTTCTCTTCAAAGACATGTATGTACGTAGAGAGCAATTTTCTCTAAGTCTTGCATATGCAGTTACCATTCATAAATCCCAAGGTCTTACCCTAGATAAAGCATTTATAGACATAGGAAAGACAGTGTTTAAGGAAGGCATGAGCTACGTAGCATTATCATGCTTACGTACACTTGACAGTCTTTTGTTAATTAACTTTGATTCAAGTAAAGTCAAAGCTGATATTCCTTGCATTCCAGAATACAATAGATTGCGTTCACTGTACACCCTTCATCTGAAACAATACCCGGTTCCAGATGAAGTGAAACGTGGTGAAAGAAAAGTAAATGAAACAGAAATGCAACAGAATGCAACAGGAAATTCTGCAAAAAAAAGAAAAGAAGCCAAAGTTTCATCAATTGCCGCAAACATAGAAGAACCTATTAAGGAATGTGAACCAAGCATGTCGGCAAAGAAGCAACAGAAAAACCGAAAAATGCACTCAGGTACAGAACTTGCTGGCCCATTCAAATTTACAAATGAAAGTTGGGTAAGTTGCCATGCAAATGTCGCAATGAATATTCTATTTCAATTGCCACCAATTGTTAACAATATTTACCTGCACAGCACAGACCAATTGTGTTTGCAAATGTTAGTACTGCATAGAAATGCAACAAGCAATCCTGACAACACATACAGCGTTTATGGAGTAAGGCAACAATTGGACGACTGTGCTGGAATGGTGAGATTCACTATGAACTCACAAGAAGATCCACAGGAATTTCTAATATACATACTATTAGTATTGGAAAACAAAACTATACCTGTAAATGAAATCTTCCAAATTTCGTGCATGTGGAAACATACATGCACTCTCTGTAACAAAGTGATACAGGAAGAAATCCCAAATGAGCGATTTGTGTATATTTCCATACCAAATTGTGAGAGCATTCCTTTTCAGCAACTTGTACAAAATGCAAACCATGACAGATTATGTAGTATTTGCAATTCAGACAATCGCTCTACCTTACTAATAGAATCACATAGTGCCTACATAATACTTATGCTTCTATGTTATAATGCAGATGGCACCAAAAACAACTGCAAACTAACTGGATTTACACACAGTCAAGTGTCACTTGGAAAGAAAACCTTTACAACAGTAGGAATAATCTACCATGCAGGATCTACAACCAATGCAGGTCACTACATTGAATACATTAAAAAAAAATTGTGGATGGTTTGAATGTAATGATAGCACCATTACTCTAAAGCAGAGGTTGCCAGCTAACCTAACAAATGCGTGTTTAATATTCTTGAAGCCAACATTTACGAAATAATGTGCACTTCAAAATTGTGAACAAAGTAAGTTAAAGACTACAAACAGTTAGAATACGCCCACAGGTATCTAACTACCCAACAGGATGGAAGAATGACACAAATAAATGATTATCACAGATTGTTGGAAACCAATGTACAGGCAGAATACGCTTATACGTATCCAACTGTAGTTGAAAATGGGCAGGAAGGCAACAAAGAAAACATTAATGGGAAAGATACAGGAAACAGGATATGTCAACGACACAAATGAATGAGTATCACAAATCTGTAGGAACACATGCACAGTTAGAATATGTCTACAGGTATCTAACTACTCAACAGAATGGAAGAATGGCACAAATAAATGATTATCACAGATCGTTGGAAACAAACTAACAGGTACAACATGCCTATAGGTATCCAACTGTAGTTGAAAATTGGCAGGAAGGTAACAAAGAAAACATTAATGGGAAAGATACAGGAAACAGGATATGTCAATGACACAAATGAATGAATATCGAAAATCTGTAGGAACAAATGCACAGTTTGAATACGCCTACAGGTATCTAACTGTTGATAAAAATGGGCACAGAAGGCAAAAAACATAACATTGATCAGAAAAATGAAGAACGCACTGAAAGGACAAAATGAAGTACTTAGTTGCATAAGAAATGAAGGTTTTTTTTAATCCCACAAGGATTATTTCCGCAGAACCAAGGATTAGAAAATCAAACACAGAAACTGAGCGCAATGCACAGTACACTGGTTTGTAAAGTAAAAATGAGGGTCTAAAAAAACATTAACTGTCTATTATGCAATGTGGTAAATGTGGAAAATCTGCAAACATTAACAAACCTTTTTCTTTCATCACAGAAATGGAAAAAGTGATACTTCCGCCAAGTACGAAAACCAAACACAAATTATTTTTTCTGGATTCTAAACAAAGTAAGGAGTAAGTATATTGGCAGGCATTTTCTACACATGGGAATGTACTCGCCTAATGTGTGGTAGTAATATGCTGCAGTGCCTGTAGGCTGGCCTTTCGTCTGCGGTGAGTAACCTACCACCTACGCCTTACAAACAAGTTGCAAGGAGTACAGGTCCTATCCACAACCATCACTGCATATGTGAAACATGGTCCTTGTAAAGTAGCTGCTTATAAATTTACTTTTCGGACCATCGTCTGCAGCCATGAAGTGAAGAAACTAGGGCATCAAAACAACGACCAGAATCCACCACACCCATATTAACTTGGAACTCCACTGCTTATGACTTCAGTATTGCATGCATGGGCTTTAGCCATGCACCCAAGACTGCAGGGTCTCCCCACAACCACCTCGGTGATGTGTGGTAGTGGGGGTTATTATATAGGTGTGTTATCCTGCTGTACCTCTGCCCAGAGGCTTCCCTCCTAGGTGTATGTCTGTAGATCTTACATGGGTTGGGTGTGCAGTGTCTTCCAAGTGTAGTACTTACCACTTTCTTGTTGGGGGCATGGGCTTCGGCCATGGACCCAACACTGCATGCACTCCCCACAACTTGCCAATGAAAATGCAACACAGGGGGTATATGCATGGTTGCCACATGGGGCGGTGGTTGTGGCCAGGGCCTAGAGTCTTGAAGTAAGGCCTTTGGCCGACGGCCATGCATCCAAGACTCTAGGCCCTGGCTACAACCACCGTAGCATGTGCCAACCATGGCAGTGTCCTAATGAAGATAATAGTAGCCATTGGAAACAGTAATGCACGTGTCCCTACAAATCTATCAACTCCCCCGTGCACTGCACGGGCTAAAATAGTGACCCTATTGGACCCCTCATTTTCTGTGCATACAAGGAGGCCACCGAACATACGTCATAAAGTATGTATAAGTGTATTATTGGGTGCATGGCTTTCGGCCTTGCACCCAAGAGAGCAGGATGTCCCCACAACCACCACTTTGTTTTTGGGTACATGGCCTTCGGCACGCACTGTCCACAACTTGCCAACCAATGAAAATGCAACACAAAGGGTGTATGCATGGTTGGCACATGCTACGGTGGTTGTGGCCAGGGCCTAGAGTCTTGGAAGTAAGGCCTTCGGCCTTCAGCCGACAGCCATTCATCCAAGACTCTAGGCCCTGGCCACAACCACCGTAGCATGTGCCAACCATGGCAGCGTACTAATGAATATAATAATAGGCATTGGAAACAGTAATGTATTCACAGCATGTAGGCAATTTCAATGTTCCCTAACACCAGACATGTCTGTACCAATGTAACAACTCCCCTGTGCAATGCACGGCCTCAAATACTGCCCTTACTGGACCCCTCCTTTTCTGTGCATACAAGGAGGCTGTAGAACATACGTCAGTAAGTAGGTATAAGTGTACTGTGCGTACAAGATGTCCATAAACATTAGATCATGACGACCGACCCACAGAACAAGTGCATTAATCACCCATATGTGAAGTCTGTAGCCACTGGCCACTACCACCGTAGCATGTGCCACCCATGGCGGCGTACTAATGATTGTAATAATAGGCATTACGAAAGATAATACGGTCAGGGCATCTTGTCAATTTCAATGTTGCCTACCTATACCCGTGTGCTTTCAAGAGTTACAAATTTCCTATCCATTACATGCAGTCAAGTGTTACAAATTTCCTTCCCACTATATGGACTGAAGTGCTATCGTTATTATCCCCCACATTTACTGTACCTACAAGGTGTCCATAGAAATTACATCATGACGACCGAGGGACAAATGCATAGATCACCCATTTCTTACTGTGTGAACCTTTCCCAATGCTCTGTGCCACAGCAAAATAGGGTAATGAAAAAAGCGTACGCTGTTTGTTACTCTGCTTTCCATAGATCCAAGATATCGGGTGCATCCAAACCATCTGACGCAGAAGACATCTCGCAGCAGCCAATGGACAGAGACGTCGCGTGTACGCGGTCATGACGGCAGCCCCTTAGCCAACCGGTTTCTTGTTCGTCGACTGAACAGGGAAGTGTGACCGCAGAGGGAACCTAGATATCACACATTTTTTCAGACCTACTTTTTCATAATTATAAATGAACGTACTGCATGTATGGTGACAAAATTTACAAAAGCGCGCTTTCTGGACCATTCAATTTTTTCCCCCATTCAGTCTATGGGAAAAAAGATGTTTTGGAACCCCCCCTATAACTACCCTCCCCCTGGACGATTTCTCACCAAACTTTACCAAAAAATTCAGAGTGCCCCATATACTTTTTTTTGCAAGGTTTGGTGAGGATTTTTCCAGGGGGAGCCGAGTTATAAACCGCCGAAAAAGTGCTCTTCCTATGGAAACAGCAACTTAACCATAACTACATGGCCACTACTGCACTACTGTGGCCATGTACTAAATATATATATATATATATATATATATATATATATATATATATATATATATATATATATATATATATATATATTACATGGCCACGGTAGTGGCCATGTAGTTATGGTTAAGTTGCTGTTTCCATAGGAAGAGCACTTTTTGGGCGGCTTATAACTTCGCTCTCCCTGGACGGGCACCAAACTTTGCAAAAAAAGTAGTTGGGTCACTCTGAATTTTTTTTGCAAAGTTTGGTGAGGATTCGTCCAGGGGAGGAAAAGTTATATGGGGGGTCCCAAAACTTTTTTTTTTCCCCATAGACTGAATGGGGAAAAAACTTTGCGCACGGCTACAGCCCGAACCGCTGGACGGATTTACACCAAATTTGCGGCAGGAGCGGCGACCTGGTCCCAAAAGCGTGCTTTTGTAAATTTGGTGTAAATCTGTCCAGTAGTTTGTAAGGCAAAACAATTAGTGATATCTGCGTTCGCTTCGCGGACGGACTTCCCTGTTCATTCAACATTTGGCCATGCACCCAAGATTGAATGCCCTGGCAACAACCACCGCACCATATCACATTCATATTTGCTTATAACTTTGGTTGAAAAACAAATGTATAAGGAACAAAGGTATTAGATACTATGGATGTGATATGCTGCTATGGTTGTCCTTATTATTGTATACTTACTGTTTGCTCTAGTAATGGGAGTCTATGTTTTTCTTCTTCATTTCTGTGATAAAAGAAAATAGCATGTTAGTATTAGTATTTTGTAATGACTTATTACATTGTATAAGCAATATACTTTTATTTTTTTTCGACCCTCATATTTAGTAGAGTACAAATCAGAGTACTGTGCAATTTGCTCAGTTTCTGTATTTGTTGCTAAAATCATTGGGTCTGTGGGAGAAAAAAAAATCCATGTTGGATTAAAAAAAAACCTTTTTCTGTTATGCTACAGTTTATTTGTTTGTTTGTTTTCAGTGTTCACTTGTTGTTTCTGGCTAATGCTTTATACTTTGCTTTGTTGTATTTTTTGGAGCAGTAACAGATTCTTCATTTGTTTTGATATTATAAAATTTTGGAGCAGTTACATACCAATTGGCATATTCTAACTGTCTATTTTTTTAATATATTTTAGTAGTTTTGATTTACCTATTTGGATATTGTTCAATTTTGGGACAGTTAGATACCAATTGGCGTATTCTAACTGTGTATTTTTTGGACTAATTTAGTGGTATTCATTTATCTGATTAGTTGTTGTAGAATCTTTGAGCTGTTAGATAGCTTTTGGAGTATTCTAACAGTTTATATTATTTTAACACAAATTTATAATTTTGGGACAGTTAGATACCAATTGGCGTATTCTAACTGTGTATTTTTTGGTCTAATTTAGTGGTGCCGTAATTAGCGCCTTCCCCATTCCCATAGAGCCCTATGGGGCAGAAATGGGAATGGGGAAGGGCAATGGTGGAAGGGGGATTTACTGCCCCTCCAACCTTGGAATGGGGCGGTAAATCCCCTTTCCGCCAAGGCGGTGCCGGTATTTTACCGGCATGAGCCATGGCGCTAATAGTGCCATGGCTCACCGCCTTCCGTGTAATGAGGCCCTATATGTGTTGTCAGGATTGTTTGCTGCATTTCTGTGAAGTACTGACATTTGCTAACACAATGGGTCTGTACTGTGTGAGTAAATGTTGTCAACAATTGGTGGTAATTGAAATAGAATATTCATTGCTACATTTGCATAGCAACTTACACCAACTATATTTGAGAATTTAAATGGTCCAGGTAGTTCTGTATCTAACTGCTTTTTTTGTAGTTTGTCTTCCTTCTTTAAAGAAGTACCTGGTTTACTTTCTCTAATTGATTCTTTTTTGTTTGTGGTACTTGATGAATTATTAGTTTCTTTTACTCTCTTTGGAGGATTTGCAGGGACGTCCTGTTGCATTTCTGTTTGATTTAGTTTTCTTTTACAACGTTTTAGTTTTTGTGGAACAGAATATGTGTTTAGATGGGGAGTGTATAGTGAGCGAAGTCTATTATATTCTAAAATGCAAGGAATATCAGCGTTTACTTTACTTGCATCAAAGTTGATTAGAAATAGACTGTCAAGTGTACGTAAGCGTGATAGTGCTACGTAGCTCATGCCTTCTTTAAAGACTGTGTTACCAATATCTATCATTGCTTTGTCTAGGGTAAGACCTTGTGATTTATGAATCGTGACTGCGTATGCAAGAGTTAGAGAAAATTGTTCTCTGCGTACATACATATCTTTGAAGAGAAGGAATCTAGCTGTTGAGCGTCCTACCCGTTTTACTTCTGAAAGTTTGTCAAAGAGTATATTGACAAACTGAATTTTGTTGTTACGTGGGTATGTTTGAAAGCCAACAACTGTACCCAGTGCTCCATTAACTAGTCCTTGGTCCACGTCAAGGTTCCGTTTAAGCATTAATCTGCAATTTAAGGATAATTTTAACATCTTTTCTAAGCCTGCTGTGTTTGAGATTGATTTTTCTAAATTATTTAGTCTTGTTGTGGCTTGGTCACACATGGGTAGTGTCATACCATGTACATATAGTTTGTCTGTGGCGCTAATTTCCATTATTGGTTGCATTTCTTTACTTAGCATGATTTCATTGAATTTGAAACAGCTTGCAAGAGTTGGTATTAAGGCCATACAATTGACATTTTTGTGGGCTAATTGTTCCATAACATCTGTAGCACATGCATTATCGCCATAAAGTGCATTAATGTGCCAGGTTTTCAATGTTGCTTCTGCTTCTTTAGAAAGTATACCAACTCTCAAACTTCATAAAATGTTGGCATAAGTTAGATCTGCAGATTGGCGCATGTTTTCTGTTAATTCTCTGTATTGGAAATGTTGCCAAAGGTTGACATTTCCAATGCTGCCAACAGTTTTAAGGCAGAGTTTGTGCCCTAATGTTTTAAAAATAGGTTCACCTTTTACTGGTGTTAATTGAAGCAGATCTCCAAAAACAATAATGTGTTTTCCTGCAAAGAGCTCTTCATAGTCTGTTTTGAGTACTTCTTGTAATCTGAGGTGAATCAAAACTAACATCAGGTTGGAGACCATGCTCACTTCATCTATTAGTAGCATTTTCATTTGTTTCAATACTCTGCGTAATTCCATTGCAGCTTCTGCAGAAAGTTTGTAATAGTCTAATTTGTTCTGGTGTTCTACTGGTAATAGTAGTAACCGGTGTAATGTAACACCACCTATGTTGTAGGCAGCTAACCCTGTGGGGGCAGTGACAACAGCTGACAGTTTGTTGTTTGTCAATTGTTGAAGGAACTTACTAATGATTTTGATTAGGAATGTTTTGCCAGAACCAGCTTCACCACTGACGTACAGTAGTATAGGTTTATAATTATGGCAGGAACATTCTTTATTTTCATGTTTTACACCATGTGCAATTTGTTTTGTTACTTCTTGAAAAATGCTACTTTGCTCATTGTTTAGTTTTGATTGTAGTATAGTTAAGACTTCCTTATCTTCATACTGACACATGGTGTTTTCTACTTCTATCATAGCTAATTCTGATTCATTTGTTATTAGTGGTTCTCCCAGTGGTTCTTGGCTTCCTGTTACAGAAGGTTGACTACTGTCAGGAGTATCCTTATCTAGTTGGGCTTGGAGTTCTTCTTCATGTTGCTGTTCATTGTGCAACATTGTTTTGTACTGTGTAAAGTTTACATCAGTTATAGTGCTTTCATTTGCTTTGAAAGCATCCTCATATGAGTCATAGTTATCTAGTAATTGTTCTTCTTTTCTCCATGGTTTGAAGAGTTGTAGCAGGGACATGTAATATACTTCTTTATGTTGAGGAGTCTTCAATGACAATTTGATATGATTAATTAAATTTGGTTTAGTGAGTTTAACTAAGCTACCTTCACAGTCTGTCACTCTATATTTACCTTTTTTTTCATCGGGTTTCATATTATTTTTGTATGTGTAGTTTTGGGCTATTTGGTATAGACACATGTTTTCCAAAGTATTACTTCTGTTTGGGTAGTATGTGTCCAATAAATTGTTTTTTAAAATGTCTTGGCTGTTGGGATCATGTTTGGCTATTGTTTCTATATCTTCATATGATTTTAGAACTCTTTTTCTAGATTTAGCTGGACCAAGACTTAGCCATACTATAATTTCAGATTTACCATACAATGAAGTACCAGTTAAACGATCAGCTCCTTCATAAGATCCACATTCTCTATGGGTGAGCATTTTTATGCCCAAGCTGTATAATTTCTGAGATACTGTTTTATCTGATGACAGGTCATTCCAGAGGTCTTGGAGCTCTGTCTTTTCTGCTTTAGTTAAGTATGCTGTGACATATCGTGCAACTGCAGTAGCATTGTCTGCAATGTACTGCACATCTATGTTTGCATTCCATAAGTGGGCAATGATTGCATTATAATCATTGATATATTTTTCTTCTTCTTTTCTTTTTATGTAATATGTATTTTTAGGTGACTTTCCTTTAACAGTATGTCTAACTGAAGACATGAGGTTGTTTACTTGACCTGTATTTGTAACTGGTCTAGGGAAACCAAATCGGCATTTGGTGTAGTATTTGCCTTTGTTTTTGTATTTGCGATGACAATATTTTCCACATTTGTGTCTTTGAAATTGTAAAATTTGTGCACGAAGATCACTATTTGTGGCTTCTGATGGAATTTCACAAGTGACATATTTTTCAATAAACTGTGAAACAGTGGCATCACTGTCTTGACCAAATTTAGGAGCATCTTTAATCCATAAAAGCATGTGGATATGTGGTGCTCCTCTGGCTTGGTATTCTTTTCTCCAAAAGAAGTGTTGCACTTCTCCAAGGGGAGGAACAGTTTTATTACAAATAAAATGTAGCATAGCAATGAAGCGATGGTGAAAATATCTTGAAAAATTAACAGGATCCAAAGAGCAAAGTTCTCCAGGTGTTAGAATATCTATGTTTGTTTTGTTTTTATTTGATATGCGTAGGAAATCATGTAAATCTTCCCATGCATATTCTGCACAACTTAATGTAACAAACCAAGTGGGTGGGCCAAGGTTTCTGATCATACAACGTACATCTCCATGACATCGAAACCAGTACTCTTTAGTACCACGCATATTTGCTGATAGATTTGTAATATTTGATTGTAAAACCTCATCCTTTTGTTGCACTTTCTCTAATAATTGTGTAGCTGTCATATTTTGAAAGTGTGATCCTGATTTTAATATGTGTGCAACTCTGTAACATAAAGTTGCTAGTTCACTTTCAAAGAGTAGGTTGAACATGTATTCCACATTTTGTCTAAATCTGGGATCTTCAGAATACATCCGTAATGAGTGGTATTCTGAAGCTGATATTTGAATAGGTCTATCATCATACCTTCCTCCTTTGCCAGTAGGAAAGAGTAGAGGAAAAGCGCGTGCTTCTATACTTTTTTCTCATACACTGATTGGCGATCCTTTTGTTTGACGCATTTGGTAAGTTTCTAGTACATCTTGTATGGTGTCATTACAGTGCAAAGGATGAATTGTATAATGGTCTAAAGTATTTGATATTGTAGCAGGATCTAGTAGCTCAAATTGACCAGCTTTTTGTGTTTCTTGAATTATTTCAGTTGTATCTTTCAAGTTTTCTTCAATATTAATTTCTTTGTAATATTCATTATTCTGTTTAAGATATTGGAAGGCTTGTCTAACTTTATATAAATCTACCAGCTGTTGCCATATTTTTTTGTCTTTTGTAGGTACTCCATTTACTAATATAATTAAAGATTGCTGCATTGGACGTTGCACTCCTAGAGTATGCACATTTTCTTTTAGATTTAATGGTAAATAACTACTTTTCCACGAATGCCTTTTACCAATTCAGAGGGAGGTAATTTTGCTGTTTTTGGTTGAAGGCGTATTATTGCTTGAAATGGGTGTACTGTTTGAATTATGGTGCTCTCATATAAATTAAGTTGTTGTAGAGGTTTTGGTACTGGGTATAATTCCAAATTATTTGTGATAGAACGTGAAGGAGTTTGGTTGTTGTCAGGTTTTGTAGTGCAATAACTGCAAAGTATTAAGGGCTCAGTTATTTCATATTTGTTTTCTGCTAGAAGGTAGAGAGCTAATTCAAACCATTTAGAATCTTCATTGTCTTCTATTTTGTATGATAGGTCCACAGTTTTTGTGTTACTTTTATAAAAAATTCTACGGCAACATACACACACATGGTTTGGTACTTCAGCTGATGTACTTTTAAATTTTAGTATTTCTTTTTTTTATGTGTTTAGCAAAAGGTTGCCATGTGTAGAATTGTTGCTTAATTGGTTTAAAGCTATTTCATTCTGTAAATGGCTTTCACTTCCAAAATATTTTTCTGGATATAGTGAATTTCTTCAAGTAGGTCTTTTGCTGTACCATGTAGAAGGATGTTATTTAACTTTGCTAGTGCTAAAGCAGGACTTTTAGCATAGTACAGTTTATAGACTAGATTTCTTATAGTTGAATGATGTGTTGATATCCTTTTGATATCATGGAAAGTGGTTTTACAAGTAGGTCCTGTAATGCAGGCCAATGAATGTCCTTGTAGTCCTGTGTACTTGCACACTGGACAGGTATCTATATTTTGCAGTAATTTAATTTTGATTTTGTCTTTGCTTTTTACATATTTATTGAGGAATTGGTGTAAAGAGATGAAACATTGTTTGGGAATGTTACACATTGACGTGCATGGCCATTTGTACACTAGACGATCTGATTCAGTTGAATGGAGGGGTAATTCTAAGTTTTCAGGGCATATTTTTGTAAGTGGTACTTCTTGTTCCATTATGGTATTATTCACTTTTTCATAACCTCGACCACTGCTATTTATGGCAATTGTATTCGTTTGCTTTTGTTTGTACGCTTCTTCATTAAAATATGGTTCTGTGCTCGTAGTGTGATTCCATTCACCTCCGCAGATACTTAAGAAGTTCTTTCTGTTGACATTTCGCTTATTGAGAAGTCTTTTTTGTAATTTAGTTATTAGTTTTGTTAGTGATTTCATTTTGTTTAACAGTAAAATAAATACATTTCTTTTGAGAAGAATTGCACTGTCCATCAATGCTTCTAAGATTAATTTCCTACGATAGGTTTTAAGCTTTGAACCTGATTTCTCTCCTGTTTTATAAGATTTTGAAGGACTTTGTGACGGTATATTTTGGCTAAAATACTTTTCTTGGTATGCTTACTTTGCACTATATTAAAATTTGAAGAAGTAGTTTTATCTGTACTGATAGCTGATTTTCTGTTAATTGTTTTTTGGTTTGTTTTACATTTTGATAGAGGAAGCGAAGTTGTTGTACTTGAAACTTCTTGTGTTTCACTAAATGATTGTATTAGCTGTTTTGTTTCAACTTTTTTTACAAATTCTGCTAGAGATGGATGCTTATGTTGGACACCTTATTTTCATTTGCTCTAATTTTGCGTTGCTTTCTACGGAGTTGTCTTTTAGTAGGCATTCTTTAGGGTCTGTTGAAAAAAATAAAGAAGATATGGGTTGGGGTGTTCTGGAATGTATGTGTGCTGTGTGCATGAGTGTTTGAGTAAGATGATAAAGATGTATGTAATGGTGTGTGATTGTGCATTGGGAACTAAAACTAGTAGGGATAGGTATTCTTGAATTTATGTGTCATTAAACTGGGGTTCAGATGACAAAAAAAAGTAAGCTAGTGGTGTGGAAAAGTACAAATAGTAAATCTAATGTATACAATTAAAACAGTTGTTTGTTCTATAATATGAAAATTTTAGTGGTTCAGTTGGCTAATTTGTGTGTCCAAAAATAGAAATTTGTGGGCCATTCTGGTTGTAAATCGCTGTTTAAGACATGGAAATTTTTGGACAAAATGGTACAAAATCTCTATTTTAAGAAACCAAAATAGCTGGTATTAATGTTATAGTATATTTGATTAATAATATAAATATTATGGTGATACTTTACTTACTTTTTTTTTTTTTTAATTAACAGGTAACTTCTTAGTTTTTCTTTCTTCTTCGAATTCGGCTGCTTCTTTTCAGGAAACTGGTCTTCACTGCAACTGTAAAAGCTTCAAATTAGTAACTTTGTTTGTATATAGCACTGTTTTTAATTTAGATATTGATTTTTTTAATTGAAATCCTCAGTGCCTTCTGTAAAACCATTAAACTAATTTATTTACATAAGATACATTGCATCAGTTCAGTACATATGATATGTTCTTAATGAACAAATTGTATTGAATGACTAACTGTAGCAAAAATAAAATATCTTTACTATGTCTTGCGAAATTTATAATATATTAGTGAATACCACTATTTCTGTAAGTAAACTGTTCTAGGTAATAGCGCCTCAATGTCATGTCTAATTTAAAGTAATTCAGTAAATAAATAAATAAAAACAAAAAATATGAAATTGTATAAGTATTTTTATAAAGGTTTAAACATAGATTGTGTTTGCATGCAATTTTGTTTGAATATATGTAGTCTATATATTTCATTTAAAAAATGTTAGTTTAAAATGATTTGAGTGTGTGTGTATAAAGAAAGTAAAAAGTATAAAGGTGTATAAGTGATAGTTGATTTTAGGAAATTGAAAAAAGTACAGTAAATTCATTTTACAGATTTTACAAGGTAAAAGTCTGTTTGAAAATGTGTTCATCTACCATAGCTCTCAACTCACACGCTTTTGGCGGGTGTCACTCGCCTTGTAAAGGGCAGACTCACCCGCCAAGCCTCCTGCACGCCCATTCATTCCAATGTGCGTCTCACCCGCCAAAAACAAAATCGGGTGATTTCACCCGCCTGTAAAACAAAAATGGTTGAGAGCTATGTCATCTACTATACAGAAAATATGCATACCTGAGGTTTGTGTTCATGCATATGGATATGCATGGAGCTGCAAGTAGAAATCTTGAAGACTTGTACAGTATTTCTGGTAGATGCTGCTTGCCAATGATATGACACTTGTACTCAGAGAGATTCAGAGTACATTTGCAGTGCTGATCTATGATGATGCAGTTAGATGTAGAGGTCTTGAATGTGATTGGTGCATGGTCATGTGATTTTTGAGGTACATCCAATGAGGGAATGGCAGAGAGAGTGTAGTGGAAATGGTAGAAGGGCTGTTCATGTTACGATATGTCCGCGAACATGGCGGTAGTTCCCGGACATCGGGAGTTACATCCGGGGATTTTTGGGTTCAGAAGTCATGCAAATGAGAATAAGCACTGAAAGGGATTGGTCAGGAAAGTTTGGTGGGTGTGTTGTGCCAGAAGAGATTTTCTGAGATACTCTTTTTGCTGAGAGAACAAAAGATAGCTATGGCTGTGTGTTTCAGAAAACAGATTGTTTGGATTTTAGGAGATTCGTGGATACATTGGTTGAAGGTGCATGCAGAAAGCTGTGGAGTAGCTGTAGATCTTGGATTCCCACATGTGGAAGTACACTGGCATGGAGTACGTGGAATGAAGTGGTTGGATTTGCTACCTCTCTGTGCTACTTTGGAGACAGAGCAACATCCAGACATAATTGTAATTCATTGTGGAGGGAACAGTTTAGGGCATGTGACTGGAATTTCTTTGCAATTTGCTATGAAAGAAGGACTGAGGAAGGTTATGGACATGTTTCCTAATTCTCAAGTGATATTTTCACAGATTGCGCAGAGACAAATGTGGCTTCGTTCTTCTTCATTTGGTCCACAAATGGAAAAAGCAAGGCGCAATGTTGATAAGGCTGTTTGTGGCTTTCTAAGAGATTTTGGCATGTCTTCTTTTCACAATGAAAATATTATGTTTTGTAGTACATACATTTTTCTCAGCGATGGAGTCCATCTTACTTATGCTGGCAATCAGATTTTCTGCAAAATGTACAAAATGCATTGCGACCTTTTTTGGAATTACAACAATGATTTTGAAGTAGATGTTAAGCTTTTACAATTTTTGACATACAAACACCACCCAAAGGCTCTTTTCAGAGCCACCACTTCTTTCCAGAGAAAATTACAATGTTTGTGATGGAGTAGTAACCCAATTTTTTTAATGTTCGCGAACTGTCCGCGGACTTCTAAAAAATACAAAGAGCCCTGCTTCATTTACTTTCACTTCTATTGTTTAACTGGGAAAGGCGGCTCTGAAAAGAGCCTTATTTTTTTGGATTTTTGTAATTTTGTATTTTTTTTGGTTTTTCAGACACGACACACGAGGAGAGGAGGGTAAAGGAGGGTAAAGGGGGGGACACCAACCACAGGGATAAGAAAGGGTGATCTGAGAGAGGAAGATGTAGAGTGGGTTTTATTTGGGTAGTGAGCATGTCTTCTCGTGCTCTGAGACGATAGTCTCAAAAGCACTCCGAAGTCGCTCCCCCCTGCAGAGCACTGTGTCACAGTACATACATACAACTGTGACCCTCGAAAGGTAAGGGTCATCAGCATTCTGTATGGCCTGTGGGGCAGCTTGAGAAAGACGCTGTCCCACAGAGGTGGTCCTTGTAGTGACAGGATCAGAAACAGAGGATGAAGTAGAGGAAATCAACCTGCTACGTTCTTCGCAAGGTACAACCCTGCGAATAGCCCCAGAGTGAAATGACCTCAGGTGTCGCTTCATAGTAGTGGTCCCAAAGCTGTAGTTACCGTGCTTCCCGCGACTGAGTATCATTTTGCACTCATTGCAGGTAACATGGTTCGCACGAGCCTTAGGACCATTCCCATGAATGGTAAATAACCACCACACCCAAGACTCACGCCTAGTGCGGGTAGTAGGGATTTCCTCTACCTCATTCTCATCATCCTCTTCTTCCTCCTCCGCATCCTCAGTCCTGTTCCCCTCTTCAGGCCCTTTGGGAGGTGGTGGTGGTGGAGGGGGTGGTGGTGGTGCTGAAGCAGGTGCAGCACCAAGTGGCAGTTCAGCAGCCAAGGATGCCATGTCGATGATGGTGTAGTCTGCAGGTGGCAGCAAAAATCACTGTGTTCTGAAGAATAGCCAGAAACACAATGGGAATAAGCTCTTGGGCATGGTCTTTTATAGGGGTGCTTGTGCGCGGTCCGCGGACATGCGCACTGTGCGCGGACAGATCGAACACAAAAAAAGGATCGGAAAGTTTCAAAAGGTATATAGAAACTCAAGATTACTATGTGGGACTTGTGGCATGGTGAGATTTTATTGAAAAATATTATGGATTAACTGAAAATGTACTTTTAAATTGTTCGGGGACACGAACAGTGTCCGCATTTCAGGACACATGATGAGCGTGGGCGCGGTCTTATGATCTGTTTGTGACCTAGTCTGCGAAGGAAGCGCCTGTCCGCAGGACACCAAGTGCACAGAGATTGGTTAGTGCATGCGCATTGATGTCCTACGGACACTCTTCGGGTTCTGAAGTAATTAAAAGTGCGTCACACGTGAAACGAATATTTCAGGACACCGCGTGTGTTCTTAGAACAGTTTAAACTTGGTAGCGAACAGTAAGGACAGATATAGTGTTCTTCAGGACACGTGTAATTTAGTTTATGTACGAACATTTCAGCACACCAATTGTGTTCTTAGAACACTTTCAATTGGGTAGCGAACACTACGAACAGTTGTACTGTTGTTCAGGACACATCATTTTGTTTATTTACGAACATTTCAGGACAGCAATTGTGTTCTTAGGACAGTTTTAAGTTGATGGCGAACATTACGGACAGATATAGTGTTCTTTAGAACACTTTAATTTTTGTTTCTTTACGAACATTTCAGGACACTACGAGTGTTCTTAGAACATTTTGAACTTGCATGAGAACATTACGGACAGATGTAGTGTCCTCAGGACAGTTACATTTTCGTTTCTTTACAAACATTTCCGAACAACCGCGGTGTCCGTGGACACCTAAATTGGTTTTATTACAAGGAACTGAAAGTAATTACAACACAATATAAAAAAGTAACTTTATTTAACATATATAAACAATTTATGACTGAGAAGGTGGGGCAGAAACGGAAACAAAAACAGGAGAATTAGGGTTTTCAATATTAGTGGGATCAGGTGAAGAAGGGATGGAAATCTCATCAAAACGTTGTGGTCCATGGAGAGAGTTTGGGGATAAATGAATGGGATATGGTGAGGGGGGACAAGTACAGGTGGGACAATGGTATGTTGTTGGTGGTTTTAGGTGATCTTCCACAAAGTTCTTTAAATCCATAAAATTTGCCATAAATTGGTCCATTTTGTGGGTAATGTGTTCAAGAGTGTTATCCACCACTTCTTTTTCTTTGGAAGTTGCAATTTTTGTAGGGTCTGTAAAATAAAATGTATATGTTGAATGTATAATAATAATAATAATAATAATAATAATAATAATAATTAGGCTTTTATATAGCGCTACAAACCCTCAGGTATCCGAGCGCTGCTTATTATTACCCACGGTGTGTGGTGCTCATTTATCGACCTCGGAAGGATGAAAGGCTGAGTTTGGCCCCGCCGGGATTCGAACCTGTGTTAACAGGCACTGCACGGGTGTCAAAGCGAGCGCTCTACTCGCTGTGCCACTTGACCGGCTATATCAATTGCTTTATACAGTAAAGTGTGTACCATTAGGTGGACTATCTTCTAACATTTTGTCTCGTGGGAAATGGTCCTCTAGCCAGTCCAGAGTACTACACATTTCTGTGAGAAAACAAAGAAGTAATATGTTTTTTTTTTTTCTAATATAGAAAGTTTATAAATATATGAGTAAAAAGAAGTGCACTTACTATGTCTGGTGAGATATGTAATCAGTAGTGTATACGTCTGGTCTTGCTGTTGGTTGTGGAGCGTCTGTGAGGTAATTATGGTGGAAGCCACTTTATCTTCTTTTGGTATATTCCATTTTAAAACATATTGTATTTACATGAATGGTTAGTGTGTTACATATATGGGTAACATTTTTTAAGTATTACTACATATACTTTGTATGTGTGCTGCTTTGTGAATTTGTTAAATGTTCCTATGTTATGATATAACTATTACACATCATACCTCCCCAGAGTTTTTAGGTGGTGGTACTGTTCTCCGAACATGTCCGCGAACATTAAATAAGTTTGCGGACATCAAGTTCATAAGAAGAGATCTAGTCAGTTCCATACGACGTGTATATAAAGTCAAAGTCATTATTGTTAAGTTGTGCTACTAAAAACCTATGAAATTCAGTGAAAAAAACTTTGTTAAAGGGACGTTATGGTTAAGTTGCGCTACTAAAAACCTATGAAATTCAGTGAAAAAACTTTATTAAAGGGACGTTATGGTTCCAAGTAAAACCGAAAAACCCTTGAAATTCGCCAGTTATGGTAAGCTAACCAACCATAACTCGCGCCACCACCGTGCACTGCTAAGACTAACACCCAGGACATCAAAGATGCCATCACAAATGTCATTGATGACATCCCTGATGACATCACATGTCTGGCTCACTATTTTTTCTTTTGCTGACATATCTAGGCCACATGGTTTTCTTCAGTAACAGTCAGAAACTAAGAATTTTATTTTATTTGTAGACGTATCCTTCTAGTAGGTTCTTACAGTAATTCCCTTAGAGTACAGTCACATCATATGAAACATATACATATGGGAAAACACAAGCTTGAAAGACAGCAATCCTTTTTGTGCATAAAGATAATCACTAGACTTATGAGCACTTTCTGATAGTTCTGTTGTTTTTTTTTATGGCTGTACTTTCCCTGTATATGGTCATATTTGTATACATTGTACTCAAACTACTTTCCTTAGGGTCCAATCACATCAAGTGATACATATACATAGGGTAAATAGCAGCTTTGAAACAGAGCAATCATTTATTTGCATGAAACTAATCAGTTAAGTTATGAATTGTTTCTGCTACTACTTGTGCTTTTTTGCTAACTTCACTTCCCCTGTATATACCCATATTGGTATGTGTTCTTGTGTCTCTGTGTTTTGTCTATAGTAATGCAATTATGTAATACATGGGTTTTACTAGCTACTTATTACATATTTCACAGTACACAAAAATCTATTAAGAAAACAATTATCATTTCATTATTCAACATATTAACATTACGAATATCATACCTTCATCTTGTACACTGGACACAATGTTATGTTTCTGTATGAGTAGCTTAGTATACTAGATAGAACCCCATAATAGGATGCTATTTATATCAATGCATCGTTCAATGCACTTATTAGGGTATATTTCTTGCAATGATTCTTGACACTTTTTGAGACAAACCAGGTTATGGGGTTTACTGGAAATAAAAGGGCATTTTCCTTGCGGTAAATGTAGTATGTGTGCCCAAACTAAAGAGATTAGATATATACAAATTTTACCTAATCTGAAATGGGTGTGTAATGAAATGACCAACTGTAACACATCCAATGTTGTGCATTTAATCACATGCCCATGTGGCCTATATTATGTAGGCAAGACTAACAGACAATGTAAAGTCCGTATGGTGGAACATCGGAGCTGCATCAGAAATCAAGTGATTGCAGCTCCTTTAGTGAAACATTTTCTTGATATGAAACATGGCTGCAATGACTTTACGTGGTTTGTTTTGAAAAAGGTGCATGGCCATAGGAAAGCCGAGACAGACCAGAAATTATTGAACCTGGAACAAAAAATTATTTTTAACTTACAAAGTAATGTTCTGGGGCTCAATGAGAGTATTGATTGGCATCTGGTCAGCCAAACATAAATGTTTTCTGCTATCTGACTTTTTTTTGCAATTTTGGCTGTGTTTTGAATTTTTTTGAATTTTCCTTATTTTGTGCCATCTATATTTGCAAAAATTTGACTATGTCTGTTGCTTGATTTTTGCAATACTGTGTCGATTTCTTTTGAATGGTTTTGTGCCCCCCAGTGCACTTTCTTCTCAACACTGCTTCCCCTTGTTGTTGGGTGGTTTGATGCAAAGATGGCCGCTAGTTTTTTCTTACCGGCTAGTACCTAACTGAAGAGTGTAGTCCTTCCTTAGTGTTCACTAGGAAGATTGCATGTTAAAGATGGCCGCTGTATTTTCTTGCTGGCGTGTATTTAATCGAAAAGCATAGTCCTTTCTTAGTGTTTACTAGGAAGTGGTGAGCGTTTTGCTGCACTTGGTGAAAACACATGCTGGTGCTGCACGGTCTTCTTTCAAACCCCGCGAGTCATTAGCGAGGAGTTTGTTTCTCCTAATCTAGAGGTGAGCATGTTGTTCTTGAACTTTAGTAGCTACATTACTTTTAGTGATGTTGGTGGCTATTATCCCTTTTCCGCAGTTTTTTACTTACTGAACGTTGAGGTGTTGTGTACTATCTCTCACTACTTGGTCACGTTCAGCATGTTTTTACACATTTAATGGCTGTGAAGACCGCTGGTGTATGACACTACTGTTTGGAAGCATGAGCTCTAATGCACGACCTAGGCTGGGCTTGAAATGGTTTCTTTTCTTCCCTTTTTTTACACATTTGGGAGCCGTGGTGTATCGGTGCATTTTAATGCTCTTTGAGATGGTTGGTGACCGCCCTTCTTATATCACAGATTGGTTCTGCGTCCTCTTTTGTAATCATCTGCAGACTTGGTTGTCATTACAAGGGATTTCCTCCCCTTGCCCCACGTTGTGGGTGGCTTCACTTGCGTGAAGGTAATTTTTATTTAATATATCCTGAACAATTCATGAAGTATCTTGGTTTTTCAATGAAGAAAAATTAGCCTATCTGTCATCTACAGACGTGCGTTGAAGATTCACCACATTAAGGTAAATCTAATTGGTTTAATTTCTAAACCTTTTTGTGGAATTGTTCTCTTGACTGAGTCAACTCCACTTTTACATTTGGTAATACCCCCTCCCCTGGGGATCTGATTAGTTTCCTCTGTTTCTCTTCTTTGCAGGCTGGTTGCCTGAAACTACCCATTCAACACGGTGTTGAGAAGAATAGTGGATGTTTTAAAGGTTCCCCTGAAGAATGTTCGCCCGAAAGGGGCTTTAAAGAACAGAAACATGTTGGGATTATATGTTGTTTTAGTGACACATTTAGGTTTTTTCTATGTACTGTGATATGTGATTTCGTCTGTGTCCATTTGTAAAGTGGTTTATTTGAAATTTAGCTTTTTAGATTTTGTAGGTTTTAGTGGTAGTTTTTGTACACTGTGTTAGGTGTGGGTAGTATCTTATGTTTTAATTTAAATATTCTGTATTAAACAAAAATGTTTTTTGAAATTTGGAATGTTGCACGCAGTCTATGTTGTCAAGACCTGTAGTGCTGGAGAATCTGTCAGAGGTGTCTAATCGTTGGGGGAGAAGGAGGGGTGGAAGTAGAGAAAGTTTACCATCTTATCCTTCTTTTATAATATAATCTGCATTGTGTATGTGCCATTGTCTAGTGAATGGGGATATGTGATATGCACATTTGCTGCATGTCATTGAGGGTGACAGTGTGTGGTATGTTGTTGTTCGTCAGTGTGTGTTTCATTTGCATGCAGTGTACGGGTGTTTGTGCATGTGTGCTGGGACACATGTTGATGGTTGTCTTGTAAGTTGTTGTTTGCTTGTTCTGTATGTCACTGAGGGGTGCCCATGGGTCTTCATTTTGTGGGGACATGTATGTGTTAGCTGCACTATGTTTCATTTTGCTCTTTGTCTGCATATCCTTCCATCAGAGAATGATGGCTATTTCATGGGATGAAATTTGACTGTAAACTGCATGCCAGGGGGACAGGTAAGATGTTCATTTATATTGATCATTAGGGAATGTTGAAGAACTTGTGGCTCAATACTGCACTTCTTTTGTACACCCCACAATAGGGACATGTTTGTGCGCATCATGCACTATCTGGGAAATGTGTGCATATATTAGACATTGTGCTTGTTGCAGTTTGTGTGCATATATGGCTTGCAGCTTAGACATGATTTTGCTGGATTTGTTGATGCTTACACATTTGACCGGTATGTTAGTTAGTCAGATCCACCACAGCAGAAGGGGGTCACTACAGTGTGTATGGTGCACAGTATAATAATCCTTTAACCTTACATATGAGATGGTTTTGGTGACACAGGCGTGATTTAATTGCTTGGTTGGCATGGTGGTAGTGGCATGCTCCCTCTTCAATGTGTTTCTTTTGGAAACACAGGATGAAATGTGTTTTAGTTCTAAGGGATGCACACAATTGAGCAGTTCCATCAGGATGGTTGTGTGGGCACAGTGGATTGGCCCATTGTCATCATTGAATGGCATCTGGGATGTAGCGGGATCGTGTGCACTCCACAGGGGAGAGAGTTTAGGTGAAATATGATTGCACAAGCTGGGTACGTGCAGCATCTCCACGTGCCCTTTGCCCACCCATATGCAAGCGGTGGGCCTCTGGGTGTGGATGGGGTGCCACCACCATGTCCACCGGGACACCATGCCGTGTTGCAACATTGTGCAGGACACATGCTGCCACAATGATCCTGCAGACTACTAGTGGTGTATATAGCAACACACCACCAGAGTGTTCAAGGGAAGCAGAAACGTGACTTGAGCACGCCAAATGTGCGCTCCACTATGCCACGAGTTGCAATATGGGCAGTGTTGTATCCTACCTCGGAGGGGGTGTTGGGGTTGCGTATTGGCGTCATCATATATGTTTGTATGGTGTCATCAATAAAGTGGTTTGAGTTAGCGCATGGGTATCGTAGGACTTGAGGCTAAGGAGAGCGACACAACAGGTTAATTATTATAGAAGGCATTTTGGCTGCAATTATTTATAAAATGCAACAGTAAACGTAGAGAATAAATAACATCATAACATACTCGACTTCCCACTTTCCAACCCAATGTGTGGGTGAGCGATTCCATCACCCCCACGCCTGAGAATGATCCTGCGGGGAATGAGGAGTCCCTTGTGACCTGACCAAAACCCTCAGTCCCGTTCACCTTGCCCCTTAGACTGGTGCTCGGGGAGCGCCAGTCCTGATGTCTTGTCCTGTGCAAGGCTGTACGTTCACCCCAACTTTGAGAACAATCTTTCTAACAGAATCCCTGAATGTTGAGACAAGTATGAATTCAATGTAATGTACTAATCCTACTGGTCACACCCTGCCCTCTATCTGCACCTGCCCTATTTCGAACATAAGGGTGGATGTGAAGTCAGTGTGCCAATTGGAGATCCTGCCTTCCAAGGGTGTGTTGGGAAGGGAGCAAGCGCAACCCAACAGCAGAGGAGATTTAAGTTGAGGCGAGCCCCATTGAAAGAACTGTAATTGACCAGGTTATTGGGGGGCGTCCTAATAGTCCCCACACAATCATAACATTGTATGCAATTTAGACATTTAGAGATAGTGCATGTATATAAGCATTTTGTATATATTAGCAGCACTAGGCAAAACACAGGGCCTGCATGGCCATGGAGTATTTAGTGTATTTAGACAAGGCCGCGAGCCTGAAGGGGAAATCTGAATAGGCTCAAGCGCTGATGATAGAGGCCCAAGCCGCTGACTTCCACAGAAACCCTTCTTTTTTTTAAGGTTCTTAACAATGTGTTTGTTTTAAAAAGGAATGTGACCTGTAAAGCCACTAGACAGAACTGGGCGCCTTGGTCTACATGCTTTCCCAAACAGGCCGAAGCAGGCCTCCGACCTCCACCTAGCTAACTACGAATTATATCCCCTACCACTGCCCTAGTCCCGAGACCCCTGAATTCCAAGATACCAGTTGACCCCAGACCACCGACCATGAGCCAATCAACCATAAAGATCTGGGAGTATGGTCGTCCCACAGTTATTTTATAATGAGATAGTTTGTAGTGCAAGGTAGAGTGAGGGAGGGATACATTATAGTTCAAAAGAGAGGGTGGAAGACTTGGGAGCTAATTACATGATCGGGAATGAGTGAAGTATGTGTGGGTCAGATTAACCTCGAGACTCCCCCTGAGCCAGTCCTTGAGTCTGCCGAGTGCCCTGTATAATGATAGAGTAGCATTGTTCACAAAAGTAGCTAATTGCTTCTTCGGCCTTGGTTCCCTGGAGAAGATGAGCCCAGCAGAACCCACGTGATGGAAGACGGATGGACTGGGACCAATGACCTGGCATCCTCTATGGGGCGGGCCGACCCTGTATAGGGTCACACCAACCGGCCACGAGGGTTTCCACTGTATATGATGATGTCATCTATGATGCTGTGTCTCCTTATAAGATCCTGCTTGTACACTTTTTGGCAGAACATTCTGTGGCAGCAGAGGTCTTTGCTGATGCACCTATTTTGTAGAAATAAATACTTGTTTCACTTGTAAGAGCACATTGGGCCTTTTTCCGTAGCGGGTTGTTTTTTTTCTGGTGTGAGCGTTTAGGGGTGTGCCTTCAGGTGCCAACACTCAGGTGCCCTGGACCAAGAGGGAGACCATCACTTTGTACAACCTTTTACATGTCTGCACCAAGGAACTTGCGACCTGTAGACTTCTGGAATCTGATAATTAGCCCATCGGCTCGGTTCACCCCTACACCTCTCTCGTTCATCCAGCTATTGCGCATTCCAATGCTCGCTGTCATGAGTGCTGCAGGTGGCAAAGCCAAGGAGAGAGACACAACACATGAATGATTTTGGAAGGCATTTCACCCTGATGTATTTACAAAATGCAATAGTAAAAGTGGACAATCAATGACGTCATAACATACCCATCCTCCCACTTGCCAACCCCCCTACTCAATGCATCGGGGAGCAATCCCATCTGCCCCATGCCTCAAAATGGTCATGGGGAATGAGGAAACCCTCATGACCGTCCAAAACCCCTTACCTCGATCCCAAAGGACAACAATCTTTCTAACAGTGTCCCCAAATGTTGAGACTAGTATAATTTCAATGTGATTTGATAATCCTACCATCAGAGTGGCCCTGACATTCCGCTGTGTTCTGATTCTCTACATGGCTGAAGCCACCCGGGTTGCTTTCCATCCTTTAGGTCGTGATTCTGCCTGTGGCTGAAGTCAACTGGGTTAACATACTCTCTGTTCTGTTATATTGGCAACCAACTCCACTGCTTCCACTTTCCTGCTCTCCTGGATCCTTCTGCTCCCTTTTCAAAGTGACAACCACCTCTGCCCTCTGCCCTTGCGTAAGGCCTGATCCCCCAAACAAGCCGTGTTCCAGCATCTCGCGTCTATCCTCACTGAACCCTCTCCTATCCCACCCGAGGTCTCTGATCCTTGTGAACCATTGGTAGCTATCCACTGTGCCCTCGCTGCCCATCCCCGTTTAGCCACGCATTTATACATTTGGGATGTGCGTTGGAATGCAAACAAACCCCTTATTTGCGTAAATGTGCAAAGGGGGAGAAAAGAGGCTTTTGTAAAAGGTGAATCAATTATTTTGGCGAAGCAAAGCCCAGTCTGGAGAAGTAGGGTTCTTGTGACATGAGTTATTTGGTCGCGCTAGCCTTTCTCCCGCCATTAAAACAAAGTATCCTTATGCGCCATGCCATGGAACTTCACAAGTAGCTGATTTTGGAGTACGCACTTTGTGTTAGCGCATTCTGTAAGTGATAAAATCGTTTTTTTTAGAGATTAATCATCAGCATAAATAAAAACACACGTAATGTGAGTCACATACCCAGACTTTGAACATTTCATTACTTCACATGCATATAAACCGTAGAGCCCTCATACGCTGTATGATTCACATGAAGCTGTCACACTCACTCAATCAGACGACAATTAACAGACTAGTCGGTGGAAAACACACAACCATTAATTCACTTGACTTTAGCGTTAAACGGTAGACAGCGGATGTTCACAATTAAAAACATCCTACTTAGCTTAACTCAGAATGGCTGCTTTTGCAGTCCCACATGAACCGACTATAAACAAAGACAAATGAGCACCGAACATGCGCGATTGCATCGTGTTTTTTTTTTTTAATTGATGCCGATATTCCCCCAAAGTTTATTTCCCGCTCTCAGCAAAAGGATTGGTACGGAAATGCAAAATACTCATAAAAACCATGGCAGATAAGAACGCTCTCTTGTGCGACGTCTTGGATGCAAATAACTGCCGTACTATGGGGCAGATTCTCGAAACCTTTTGGGGCGTTAGTGATGACGTACACGTGCGCCACAAAACGTCGGGCCCACACTTCAAAGGACTGCTGAATGCGTGCATCACAGATGTTGACATTCATATGCCCTTTCCCACCCTCTTTGCATATTTGCCCAAGTAAGGGAGCTTTTCTGCCCATTTCAATGCGCATCCAGAAGTCACAAAGAGGATACACTATGAAATGCGCAGAAATAAGGCACATTCCCCTGTGCTTGATGACAAAAGTCCAAGTGCAAAGCATGATAAGGTCGTTCCTGGCCCAGTCATGCATTTTTATTTAAGTGTAACAGCAGCGGGTTGAACCGGTCTGCCGGAATTACTGGCAGATTCCCAGTGCCAGTAAGGGTAAATTAATCCCCATTCCATGGAGGGGGGGTTGCTGCTATTCATGGCACTGGTAATACCCGTGCTAGTAATACCGGCTGGTTATTGCCGGTGGGATGGTGGAATAACCTCCAGCCCTGGGCTGGAGGTAATTGCAGTCACCCCACCGGCAAACTTATAGTTTTCCAGTCCGGAAACATGCCGGTAAATGTTATTACCGGTATGTTAATTCTGAGACGGCAAACCTACAATGAGGCCGAATATGTAAGTAAACCTACTTGCATAGGCCTACTTTGTGTTCTCCTCCAAATTAGTGGTTAGGTGAAATGGGCAAATTAGCAATACATTAGCCCTCATTAGGACTCCGGAGGAAAACCATGGTGCTATTAGCACCATGGTCGATGCCGGAGTCCGCCATGGCGGAATGGGGAATTGCCACCCCATTCCTAGGTTGGTGGGGCGGTAATTCCCAATGCCACCATGGCCCTTCCCCATTCCCATTTTTGCCCCATAGGGCATAATGGGAATGGGGAAGGCGGTAAGTACGGTACCGCAAATTGCGATACCGCACTTACCTCGAGAGTCCCTTTGCGGGCCCCTACTTTAACGGCTGGTCTAGACCAGCCGTTAAGGTCGGGTCCCACAAAGGGACCTATTAGTAAGGCGTTAAGGGTTTAACGGCGCCGACACCTTTTACGGCGCCGCTAACCCCTTAACGCCAGGGTCCTAATGAGGGCCATTGTGAGTTTAAAAGCACTTTGGACAATAATATGTTAGGATTAAAAGACGAAATATACATTTTTAGTGATACCTGCCAGCATGGTAACACAGAGGTTGTGATGAGGCGTGTGCTTATCTTTGTCAATGGCTAATAGGTTGTGCATTTTCGGAGGCGTTGTATTATGACTCTGTATGTCTGAGTGGCACTGAAGTTGGAGTGTCTGAGTTTCCCCAGCCTTGATTATTAAAGTACCTCTTAATTGCATTCTCTGCATGGGAGCATTCACTTCCCTGCTGTTGCTCATCTCTGTGGCAAATGCTGTTCTCGTGTGGAGCTCGGGGATCCGGGCTCCCCTCGGCAGTCTGGTCTCGTTGTACGTTAACAGGCTCCAGGCCCACCATGACTTCCTTGTGATTGCACCACCAGCTGAGACGGTTCGTCTCCATCTCTTTCCCAACCTTGTATTCCCAGTTGGTCAGAACGCCAGCCTTCCAGCATCTGGTTGGCAATTCCCTTGCTCTCCCTGCCACTGCTGGCTCTGCGGTCTAGCATGGCTCCTCCCCTCCATTACACCTTCTCGGCAGAGGTTTGCCTCTGCGCAGGAGTCCCTATCCTCCCTGTGTAGGAGTTTCTTTCTGACTCAAAGTTCCTCATGCTTTTATAAACGTCATCACAAACAAAAAAAAAGTGTGCCCTTCTTCTTTGTCTGTGGAGTTCAGGCAAGATGCAGCATTAACTGATGCCAAAAAGATAGGAGAAATGTCACTGTCTGGTAACAACAGTCTTTCAAGTTACCATATAGGCACATAATGTATGTTGGACTGGGAGTTCCTTATCAAAATGAGAGTCCTTGTCTCAGAGAGAGGACTCATTCCCGGCGAGGTCCCCCTTGCCCAGACCTCTAGGAAGGGTCTTGCTTAGCTCACCTCCCTAGCCTTAAAGTGGATGGCACCCCTCTGTGGAGAAGGAACAAATTGTCCAGATTCATCATAATAATCTCAATTTAAGCATGCCCTCTGTCATCTTCCTTATGGTGTTAACAATACGTATATTTGTGCAACCAATGGATGTGGTTGGATAGGCATCTCCAAAATGCTATTGTAATGTGTGGCTGTAGTTATTTTAACCTGTATAGAGTGGTGTTTGTTCGTGCAGCACCAAGAAAAAGAACAATTTATTTTAATGTTTATAACATGCCCCGAGGTCAGTGCGCACAAAAAAACAGCAACAGGAGACACAAACATGAAGCAAGCAGGAGAATGGATGAGCTGAGGTTAAGGTCGGTTATTCTGGACTAAGATTGAAGAGTTAGGTTTTTATGGCCTTTCTGAAGAGAGGGTAGTTCTGTATTTGGCGTACAGCCACCAGAAGCACATTCCAGAGAGTGGGAGCCTGAGTGTCGAAGCTAGTTTCACCGAACCTGGCCAGTTTGAATCTTGGCTGAACAAGTGCTGTGGTGGAGCGAAGATTCCTATTATTTGGCTTGATCTTGATATGCTCTGATAGATAAGCAGGGCTTGTGAAAGACACACATTTATGAGCCAGAGTGAGCGCTTTGTGTCTTATTTTTTGCCTTACAGGAAGCCAGTGTAAAGTTTTTCTGAATGTAGAGATGTGTGTGTGACGCAATAGTTTGAAAATTGTGCGCACAGTATTGTTCTGTGTGACTTGGAGTGCCTTTAAATTGGCAACAGTAGTGCCGGTCAACACGCTGTTAGTCCAGCCTAGAATTGATCAGCGCCGTGGACAGCAGAGCACAGTTGTCTTTAGTTATGAAAGGTCTTATGAATTGTATCCATTAATTAATGAGCCCACAGCTCGACCAGCAAAACCAACTAGCCAGCATGGCTTTGTGATTCTACATAGATAGTGACTGAGGGCCTCAAGGCAATCGCATTTGTGAATTCTGTATGTTTGTTCACTCTCACGCCTGACTGCTCTATATGCAAACAGCATAGCTTTGGATATGTATCTACAGAATGAATGCATGCCCCAGTGCAATGGCTAGTGGTCTGGGGGTTATTTACAAAATACACTGGGCATAGGCCGTGCCCAATGGCAATGGCCAAAGGCCATGGGTAGTGGCCTGGTTTTGTTCTAAAAATGGACAGTGGGCCAGGCTGAGGGCTGATCACAGTCTGGTAGTGTTCTAAACTATACAGCAGGCATTGGAATTTAATGAAAAAACATTATTTGATTATCAGTTAAGGTTAAAAACATATTGTAACAAAACCCTGGAAATTCAACTAAAGCCACCTTAACTTCGCACCCCCTGTTGCACAGCCCATGACCACAATGATGACATCACAGATGACTTTACTGATGACATCACTGGTGATATCACTGGTGACATCAGCTCTCCGCTCACCAGCAGCCAGAGAAGAACTCCTGCACACGGACACAGTTTTCTTCTGCTTTATTGCTGGTACTTCAATCAAAGACCCTGTCCTTAGACAGCTGGTGCTGCATTTATACTTTTCTCCATGACGCCGTTGCTCCCTTCTTCTGCCACTGCTGTGGGACTCACTTTGTCCTCTACTGCCAGTTAACACCCCTTCTCCCTTTAATCTTACACTGGGTGGTGCGATATGACTCTTGGGTGCAGTGAGTCTCCTCTATCTCTCACTCCTTCATAATTATAATTCAGATATCATCTTTTACCAAACTACTAAAAATGAAAGCTTCACAAGCAATGATATGATGTATGTGCAGCTGTTCACTATTTTTCACAATGTATTCATTGTTTTGAACTATACTAAAATGCTGTAATCACGTATGTAGAAACATAAAGGGTGGTCTAGATATGTGGAAATACCTGAGGTGATTTTATTTCTGATTCCATCAGTTATATAATCATTGTTGTCATATATGATGGGAAAAGTAATGCCACCAGTGATGCCATCAGTAAAATCATACATGATGGTATTAGTGATATAACCAGGCCTGCTTGTGGGACACTATTTCAAACCAACAGGTCCCACCGGAGCTGCCTTTGGCACTCATCAACATCTGAAACACAGTTCCACCAATTCAAACCAGTTAATCTTGGCTCAAACAAAGAAGCATCACTGCACCAGCAATGACCAAACTGCTGTTCAAACCACCTGTCTCTTCGTTGCCAAGCCAGTCGACGATTGAACGGACCATGGTGTTCTCTCCAAACCGCATCCTTCAAGCCTTGCATCAAACCAACTCACCTTGAGATCCTGTCATTAGCCCATCTGCCAATACACCTCAAACCCCGCACCAAAATTGGTGACAGCCAGAGATCCCAATTGGGCGATATTGCTTTGAATTGAAGCTTTCTTCAGTTGAATTCCGCCTCAAGTCCTGATTGCTGCAGAACTGCAATGTTTGCTGCATTTTTACTGAATCAAATCACCAAAAAGCACCGAGAGGCCCGGGTTTATCGCTGTCGAACTGACAAAACACTGTAACAGTATTATTGCTTGATAACTACCCCCTTGCCCATGATGGGTCCTAGAGACTGGCTAGGTCACAGTAATTCTTTTTTTTACAACTCAAGAACATGTCCTTTTTGGAGATTCTGGTTTTATTGCCTTTTCTCCCCTTCTCATTACTCAGAGTGCTGCATCTTGATATCTTGCCTATTCTGAGTTCTTTCTGTAGTGGTGGGTTTTGTAGTGTTTTTATTTAGTTATTATTTTATAAGGTGTGTTTAATTAAAGTAAATATATCTGTGTAAACCTTTGATTGGACATTCCTTTATTTTGGACTGGTATACCTTGCTATTTGGGTTGCTACTGTTTCACATATACACCGTTCTTGATTGCATACCCAATAGGGTCATATTACCACAAAAGGCAAAGGAGGTGTACCTCTTGACTATGCCTGCTTTACCTTTATCATTGGGTTCAATCTTGTTTTGTGGAAATGTGAGGGCTGCGTAGGCTCTTTAGCTTCTACTCATCCTTGTACTCCTGCAGGGCAGAAGTCAATTCATCCCAGTCAGGCCCTTGGAGCCAAGGACATCAGAAAAGGGGTTCAAACCCTTTTTGCTCACAGACAACTTAGCTAGACAATGAAAGGTTGAACCAGTACAATCCTACCTCCATATTTAGAGGAGGATGCCAGGGCACAAAGCTATCACCTAGCTCCCTCCAGATGCATTAATGTATTTGTGTCTTTAGGAGCTAACAGACCCAAAAGGGTAACCTTCCACAATAGCCTCTCCACCTCAGAAGGCCACCTTCCAAATAGATATGTCATGTAAATCCGTTTTATACTTTGTCATTCACCAACAGAGTGTTTCAACAGAGGAATGATACCAAAATAAAGGATGTAAACAATTTGAAGCCGAAAATACCGAAATTTGAGACCACCATTTTACTGTATATATTACACGGCCTGCGGTAGCGGCTGTGCAGTTATGGTTAAGTTGCTCAACTCATAGGAAGAGCACTTTAGGGTGATTTATAACTTCACTCCCCCTGGAAGAATCCACACCAAACTTTGCAAAAAAAGTATATGGCCCGCTCAGAATTTTTATGGCAGGTTTGGTGAGACTGAATGGAAATATTTTGCTCACGCCTACAGCCCAAACCGCTGGACGGGTTTTCACCAAATTTGCAGCAAGAGCGGTGGCTTGGTCCCGAAAGCGTGCTTTGTAAATTTGGTGAAAATCCATCCAGTATTTTTATTTTTAAACTGCCAAAACCATGGACAGGACTCTGGTTGGTCGGGAGGGCTGCGTGATGTCCGCAGACATATGATGTGCCTGCTGATTGACTGGAGGAAAGCGTGATGTGCGTCATAGTTTTCTGAAACACCTGCCATGTTTTATCTGTGGATATTAGCGGAAAGTGCGAACTGGGCTGGAAAACATGTTTTGGGGCATTTGATGTTGGGAAGAGGGGCTGGAAAGGGTGGGGGAGTGAAAGATGGTTCATATGATGTATTTGTTTAGGTGAAGAAGACTGTGTTGTGTCCGCGGTGTCTGCGGACAACGCAGTAGTTCGTGGGTAGGTCCTCAGGCGAGCAGCTTATCTGGTGACTGCAGGCAGGCTTCATTAGAGTAGGGGAGCGGAATGTAGATGATATGAGGATGTTTGTATGGGCTGTATTATGCTGTGGTGGTTGTGGCAAGCTCCTGGACTCTAGGGTGCATGGCCAGAGGCCATGCACCAAAGAGCCTGCCTACTGGTTGAAGTACTGTAATAGTATGTGTAGAGAAGAACACAGGGCCTCAGACTGCTGGCTTATTGCACCCAAGAGTCTGCCAACTGGTTGCAAGTACTGTAATACTATGTGTACAGAAGTGGACAGGGCCTCAGGCGGCTGGTTTTATGTGTGTGGGATGTGGCCAGTGTGCAGATTGTCGAGTGTTGAGTGCATGGCTGTATTATGCTGTGATGATTGTGGTCAGCTACTAGACTCTTGGGTGCCGGAGGCCATGGACACAATAATCTGCCCACTGGCTGCAAGTAGTGCAATAGTATGTGTATATAAGGGTACATCATTCAGAAATAAAAGAACTTTAGACATAAAAATATATAATTAAGGGTTCCAGCTGGACATCACACGCTAGGCATTGACTTAGGTGGAGAGCTGGGTTGAAACCACTTACAGCATTCTGGACATTTTACAGCAGGTGTTTAGTGGGGGAAGTGATTGCAAAAGGGACAGAGGGAAAGAAGAAAATAATAGTTTGCACAATACAATGGGTGATATGGGCAAGCATGCATGTTGTGGTAATACTTTAAAGTTTACATAGGATCTGGCACTTGAACTTGCTGTGCAAATGTTCCCAACGTGGTTTTTATAAACACATCACAGACAGTGGTGCTGAAATTGAAATATGTGGTGTGCAGCTGTTATGCAAGTGGGCATTAAAAGAAAACTTTGAAAGCATACCGCTTTGTAAGTAGTTGTCAGTTGATGTCAGGAGATGGGCCAAATGAGAGTATGATTATTGAGTAGGTTATGCAGGGCAAGTGGCAGGCACCCTGTTCAAATACATGCAAGCTATGTACTTGCCATGCTTTGGTAACATGCATGCAGTGTTGGTTTTCTGTGTTCATTATAAAACATATGCATACCTGTAGTTTGTGTTGATGGATGTAGATGTGGATGAATCTGGAAGTAGAAATCTTGGAGAGTTTTACAGTACTTTTGTATGCAGGTGCTTGGGAATCGCAGGAGACCTGTGATTTGACTCCTACATTTTACTGTCTGCCCAAGATTCATAAGACACTCATTAAACCCCCTGGTAGACCATAGTCTCGGGGATTAATTCGATCTTAGAACCTCTTTCCAAATTTTCTGATGATTATCTAGAGGGTTTTGTTCTGAATATGAAATCATAGCTAAAAGACACTAAAGATTTAATTAAAAAAATATGAGAATTTGCCATATGATGTGAATACGTCTTTTCTGTTGGGGTTCGATATGAACATTCAACAGCAGAAATCTTTAGAAACAGTGGAAAAGATTTTGTATACTAGAGTAGACCAGGATCCAGTACCAAATTCCTTTATCCTATGGTGCATTGAGTAGGCCTTAACAAGGAATTATTTTGAATTCCAAGGAGTGTTTTTTCAGCAGATAGAAGGGACCGTGATGAGGGCCACAATTGCCCCGAGTGTAGCAAATTTATACTTGGAGGTGTTTGAGAAAGAACATATTTATACAACTCATCCTTTTACTCAACAACTACACTCATGGGCACGCTACATCGATGATGTTTTTGTAATCTGGACAGGGACATTTGACCAAGCTAATGAGTTTTTAGTGTGGCTAAATCAGCTCAACCGGCATCTAATATTTACCATCAATATTCAGAAACATTCCATAGATTTTTGGGATTTGACCATCTTTCATGAGGCAGGCTGCCTTTTAGTGAATCCTTTTCATAAACCTATGGAATGGAATTCACTTTTGCATTACTAGAGTCATCATGTAAAGCATCTGAGGGATAATCTGCCCTATGGTCAATTTTTATGACTCAAAAGGAATAGCAGTCAGCAAGCTCCCTTTGAGGATGAAGCATCTAAACTGACCAAGAAATTAAAACAGAGAGGATACCCGAAAAAACGTATTAAGAAATCTATGAAGAGAGCATCGAATAACAACTGGGATACACTCCTAGAAGATAAACAAAAGAAAACACTTGGAACGGTTGGTTTGTGTTAATACATTCACAAACCTGAGCTTGAAGATAAGCCACATTTCCCGGAAACACTGGAGAGTGTTTTCTGATACTAACCCTGAGGTACCGATGCCACTGTTTGCTTATAAGAAGTCAACGACTATTGGTAACCGGGTGAGCAGTAGTAAGCTCAAAGAAAAGGGCTAAAAAACCACAAGCCTGACACAAATTTGGGGTTTAAAACCACTGATTGGTCATTACCCATGTGGCCAGTGTATCATCTGTAAGCAGAATAAGAAGTCAAAAGAGGTAGACATTGGTCTACCGAAGCCATGGCAACAAAACCAGTTTACAAACTGTAATTCAGATTATGCCAGCTACATGATTATGTGCCCATACAATTTGCAGTGTATTGGGAAGACCATAAGAAAGGTTAAAACCTGTATCATAGAACATAGAAGTTGCTTGAAGCACCGATGGTGAAACATTTTATTGAGAAACAACAGAATCATGAGGAGTTTAGATGGACAGTGCTGCTAACGGTACAAGGGGCAAATCAACATATTAAAAGTAGGATTTTGTTGAAAAAAGAGCAAAGGATCATTTTTTTGACACAAAGTGACACCAGGGGCCTCAATGAGGCGATCTAATGGCATAGAATAAAGTATTAAGCCAGACGACTAATAGACATTTCATAATAAATGTCACGGAAGTCAGTGTTTTTCTAATGCTGACACTTGGTTGCCGCAATTCGAGACAGCGCTAAAATGCTCACAGTATGGCACCCTAGTGAGTTTTAGTGGCAGCTAATTTTCATTTGAAAACTGATGTGCGGCACAAGAGAGATTAGGGTGGTAGCCATGTGCCTATTGATTGAAAACAAGTGTTTGTTTTCCCATTTACAGCATTGTTACTATGTGCACTGAAGGTTTTCCAAGATGGAGGCATTGATGTGAGAGATGGAGACTAGTTGTTATTCAAAATTGCCTACCAATTTCCATTCCTATGTTGCCATTCCAAGATGGTGGCTACCTGAAATGTTTTGGCGCCAAAACAAGTCTCTTCAGGCAGTAAAGATGCCTACTTAAAGGCCCTGCAAGTAGTAAACACTCTTGGACTCATTTTGCGAGACCGGCTGGAAGCTGCAGATGGCGAGAGGAAATAATTAAGGAGACTGAACCCGTAAAATTGCCCAGGTAGAATGGAAGGGCACATTTAACATAGTGGTGTGTTTTGAATAATTGGGTAGGCCTTTCAAGCATTGAATAAAGAATGTTGAATCTAAGTGAAGAGAACCCTAGAAAATTGGTAAAAATGGACTTATTAGAAAGCTTATTACTAGCCTTGTTTTAGCACTCATAAGGAAGGATTATAACTAGGGAAGTAATCACTTAAGGGGTAACCATTTTTGAATACCGTGTGTCCTTTACCCTGTAGAGCTGAATGATACAAGAGTTGTCCCTGGGCTGTAGTAGCGACATAAATCCTTTGGACAAACCTCCCCAGAAAAGGTTCTAAGAAGATTGGTGACCCTGACTCGCACGGGCACTCACTGCTTCTGTGACATGGGCACTTACCCATAGGTAAGATCTTGAGCCTTGTAAGTGTAATGTAGGTGGATGATGACCCATAGTAATTTAAAGAACAACAATGAAAGATTCATCCTTATAAGATAAGAGTGCCGTAACCAAGATAAATTAGTGACAAATTTTGGAATAGACGGAATAACCAGTTCCTGGTAGTTGGTGGTCTCTAAGCCTTGTTAAATTGTAGTAAAATAGCAGGAAAATTATGGCATGATGAAAACGGCAATTCTAACTAGTACCCCCGTCTGTAATTGACTTACAGGTTCTGGTGAAGAAAAACCGATTTACCAGTAACTAGCCCATAATTGGACATATAAACCGACAGAGGTCTATTCGCACTATTGTTCCCAGGTAAAAAGACTGACGGTCCACTTGGACAACTAGCTAGTGTCCCAAACATACAAGCAGAATTGCTGATGTTTTGTTTTTTCTTGTTTTTATCAAAAGTCACGTCTCCAAACAAATTTATGTGTCTTCATTGAAAGAAGCTTTTGTAGGTTTTTAAAAATAAACTCCTTTGTGATAACTACTCCTGACGAAAGTCCCAGAGTTTTCAAGAGGACTAAAACATGTCGAGTGTGTAGCTTGGAGTTGTAACCAAGTGTACTATTTAAATTGAAAATGTATATTTCATTGATAAAAATGAATAGACACATCTATTCTCCCATGATTTTTGTCGTAAACAATTGATGCCTGTTTACATTTTATGTTTGGTCATTAGCATATTCAAATATGCTTGTTTTAGGGTTGTTTTATGTAATTTACTGTATTGTAGTTTCTACCTCATGAGATTTATATCTCGTATTGAATCTTAATAAAATTATTTTGTATTGCTGATTTATCACTTTTTTGTAAATGTGATTTGTAGCAATGTTCTAGAGTAAGTGACTGTTGAAGAAACTCATTTGGAATGCGCCACATTTTCCCCTGTATCCCTGGGAGTCAAGTTTTTATTATTTCATTGCCATATTGGACCAGCTCCTCATCTACTGGCACCCCCCCCCCTCCGTAGCATCTGTCTCCAAAATGCTTGAATGATCTCCCTTGCGTTTAGAAGGTGTATCCCTGGTGTGGAACACACTATTCCTTTGTCAGTGAATGAAATGGTCATGTTAAGTTTGCTCATGATGTCCCTCGCCAGTATGTTTACTGGTGTCTGTTGAGAATACGGTAGGGGTAAAGCTAAGTTGCGTTCCCCTGTAGAAAGTGCAATATGGTCTGTAAACGAACTAATTTTGTCACCCCAGAGTACACTTGAGCATTCATGGCATTGCCTGACATACCATACTTCCCCTCCTGATTACAGTATCTAGTTGCCCCTGTGTCTACAAGAAAGGAAAATGTTTTGTCACCTATCATCACCCCTATGCATGGTTCCTCCACAGGGTTGGGTGTAATCGACAGGATAGAACACATCAAGTCCATCTGTGGGTTGTCCTATTGAGGGTATAATGACATTCCGTTTCCCAAGAATAGTTTTCCCCCCACCACTGTTACTCCCCTAGCTTCCTAATGGGAGCTGTTGTCATGGAGTCCATGTGTGCCACTGTCCTGTGATTTAGCTGTATGCTTTTCTGCATCTGCAGTATTTGCTGTGCCGTGTATGATTGTTGTGTGTTACCCTTCATCTGCAGTATCTGTGGTGCCTGCAAATAATTATGTAGAGGTGTCTGTATCTGTGGCATCTGTGTCATGGACTGGTGTGTCTGCAGTAATGCTTTCGGTGTCTGTCCTGGTTGCTGTGTCTGGTCCTGGGTATAGACCTCATTCTTTTCCCCTGCGTATGCTGGCTGGTATTGCACTCCCCCATTCTGTTGCATACCTCCTCTGCTTCAACATACCCGTGATATGTGTCCTATCTGTCCACACACCCAGCACTAGGGTGGTTCTATCGTTTGCCTCTGCTACCTCCAGAGAATCCATCTGGACCCTGATGCATGTGTTGCCCATATCCTCAACCTCCTCCCTAAAGCCCCCCTTGGCCCTGTTGCATCTGATGCCTGTACCTGTGTCCTCTCAATGGCCCCCCTCTTCCTTGAAACCCATGCTGCACATCCCACACCCCATGAACCACCCCCCTGTGGGGGGCGGTGCGTACTGTGTCTGTGGCACCCCTTGTCCTACCGTGCTTGTTAATACTGCCCATTTCATGGTGTATCTAGATAGCTTCTTCTGCACTAACTTCGCCTCCTCCTGCTTTCTTTCCTCACACTTTTTCCTCGCATTCTCTAGCATCTGTGTGAACCCAAGCTCCCCGCCCAATCCTCTTGTCAACTGAATCTCCCCCTCTGATCTCCCGGTGTCTTTGGTGGTGGTGAACCCCCTCCTTCGGGCTGGGAGGTCCCTAAAACTCTGCGCATATGGGGTAGCCCCATCCATGCTGTGCAAGGTATCCCTGGACCATTGTATTCTCTCAACCTTGTCGACCCGCAATTGCCCTGATCTCTGTCTGCTCCCCATGTCGATCTTCGATCGGTCTTATTCCCTGTTGATCAATGAACAGGTTGTCTCTTCCCCTGATCCTCACTCTCTAACAAGTTGTCTTCCGACTTGATATCTCCCAGGTCACTGTCGAAATTGTCATGGATGCTCAGTCTCCTCAGTACCTTGCCTCCCTGTGGTTCCCCTCCTAAGTCCATCAGGTACCCGCATCCCCCCTCATGGAGAACACTGAGCTGGTTTTGTCTACCAGCACGGCTGCCTTATCACATGTCTAGCTGCGATCTTGCTTGCTTGCCTATCTCGTCCCGCGTTATCGCCAGACGAGGTCAATCCCATTTCAGTTTTATGTCTCTTACTGCATGCTCCTTCTCCTCCTTCCATTTGCGCTCTCTTGCAAGCCACTCTAGTTGCCACTTCCTCCTTTCCCTACTTAACAAACCTTGCTTTTCATTCTTGTCTTCTTCCCTTTGCCTCTATCTCCTCAAGCTCCCTCTTTCTTCTCATCTCTTGCTGAGGCCACTCCTTCTCGTCTTCCCTTTGCTTTTCTCTCGCACCCTATCGTGTTTGTCCTTCTCTTACTTCTCCTTTCTTTCTACTTCTTCCATTATCTTTACCCATTTTCTTGCTTCACTGCTTCCCTTACAGCCAGCTACTTCCTTACTTGCCTATCCCTTTTCTCCTGCTGTCTTCCCATCTAATTTCAATAGTATTTGCCCTCCTACCCAGTCATTCGATGCTACATTTTCCTGCCCCTCCTTGGCACTTGTCTGGGTCTCACTGCTTGTCCCTTTCTGTCCCTCCTCCTTGGAACATGGTGGAGGTTTGAATGTTGGATTTGTGCCCTCCTCCGCTTATTTTAATTCCTCTATAGGGTATAATCCCTGCACTTCTGTTGTAGCCCCTTCAGTCTCATGGTCAGGAGGACGTGGAGGAGTGGGGGCCGAGGGTGCTGTGTCTGGGGTCTCCTGCTGGCTCAGTATCCATTCATGCCTCGCTACTTCACCCTCGTCCTCCTGAAACATTTTCCAGAGCTTCAGTAGCTTCATATGACTGCTTAACTTTCCCCCCTTACATGCCTCTTGTATGTGTATGTGTAATGATTGCTGCACATATTTGGAGAAGCTCGCACATTGTGGCCATGGCCTGGTCAATTTACCTTCTGTGTTTTTCATCCATTCCGCGCTATATTTACAAATCTTGTCCTTATATCACGGAAGGACCTTACATAGGTGCTGTAGGAGCGTATCCCCCGCACCTCCCCAGGTACATTTCTTCATACTCACTTGACCTCAAGTCGAGGCTTTAGACAATTCCATTATTATTCAAACAGGAAAATGCTTTTAATCTTGTTTTTCTCAATTTCACAATTGCAAGTTCTTGTCAATTATCACGAGCCTCTCTGGCTCCCAACCAACCTTTGAGGCATGCTGCGCGCACCTCTTTTCTATAACTCTCTGACTCCTCTGGCACACCCACCGATCTTGCGCATGCGCCTTCCATGCACAGCCACAGACCACCTACTTTTATACATCCTCGTACACTCCTAGTACTATCCACGGGTCTTGTGGGTGAAGCCTCCGCTTAACTACATAAGGGAATGATAGGAACCACTGACAAAGCTCACAACGCCATTGTTCCATCACACAGACATTTTCACGAACCTGACATATACCCACAGCTGTCTTCCTGCCTCCTAACAGGGGATACCAATATTTCTTGTGCTCAATCTATACCTACAGCGTCGCCTTGTAGATAAAACGCCTCTGCGATACTTATCCAGAGAACACCTGCAATTTAAGCTAGCTACATTGGCTAAGCCCTATACACGGGGATACCATCATCCATGACCTGAGCTAAAACACCCAATTGACAGGGAATCCAATATTTACATAACATTTTGTCATGTGTACTCTTAAGTCAATAGTTTAGGTTATTCGCCCGAACCTTTTACCTCAAGACCAAATGCTCCCTAACCACAAGAATGACATCTACCTCCACTACTTTCCCTACTATACTTCCCAATGCTCAATACTACCAAATAATACTTAATGATACTTCAAAAGATACTTCAAAGATATAAAACAACACTCATCATCACCCCACATCCAACATCTCTTTACCACCCCCCTCGGTTGCCATATGGCTAAGTCAATACTTACACTCTGTGATTCACTGAGGCTGCTCGGCTACCGGCTTCCCCAAAGCTGCTGCGTCACCCTTCTGGTCTGCTGAGCTCCTCACGGACCGTGGGCAGGATATTCTTCAAACTGGCTCCTGACAGCCTCTGCATTGGTGTGCATTAGGAGTCACTTACCTTGAGGCGCCTCGTAGCCCTCCAGGGGCGGCAGAGGAAGAGGCGGCTTATGCTGAACTGGCATAGAAAACCGTCACCTCTGCTACCAACTTGTTGGCTTAGGTATGCCAGAAGAATTGGGTTCACACTACGAGCTCACCATTTGCTCACCATTTGCTCACCAAGGGCCCAACAAACCCTTCCCCAGTACAAAGATGGAGGACTCAGCCATGGGTAAGTTAGAACTATTGTTTATTACACAAACATACAGGAATTATACAGAACATTGAAAATCTCCTGAAATCACAGCCCCTGAGCCCGTGGCCGGCCATTTTGTTCATTTACTGTGTCACAACATGAGGCTCATCCCCAAAAACCTACCCGGGAACATGTTTGGATAGTTGGGGTGGTAGGGCCTATACCCAGCACCTATAGAAGTCAGTCTATTAGCTGTTGCATCTCAGGTGGCTTGCCTTCCCCTTCCACAGAAACTATCTATTACATTGTTGCAGGGTCTCAGGATTGCCATTGGCCCTTACCCTCTGCCATCCACCTGTGGATTTGTGTTCCCTGATTGGCTGGAGCTAATCTCCCCAGGCCTGGGACCCATCACAGTTCTCATCACTCAGTGCACCTTCTCAAGGTGATGAGAAAGACTTTGTGTTCCCAATGTAACTGTCAATATTACCACTTGTGCCTTTGAGAGTGCCCACAGGGTTGCAACGTTGTTAAAGAATCCATGGTTCATTTCATGTCTGTGTCGCTGAGGACTGCTCACCTTCCCACCGTGGGTGAATGACCATTGTCTGGCTCGGCCGAACCACGTGGTCAATGATCGCGAAATCGAGCTCTCTGGTCTGCAATTTGTGAGGATGTATGCTAGGAATTTACAGGTTGCTCCTTGTCTCTGAGGCTCAGGAATGTTCTGCTCATCGCTGACCTTTACTGCAAGTCCTGGATTGGTGCTACATGCAGACTAATTCTGCTTTGCTTTGCTTTCTGTTTTAATGCCTGTGGCTTCATGTAACTTTAGTATTGTCATTCAATGATTTCTGTATATCTATATTGTGCTATGTTTCTTATAGGTTAGTAGTAACTGGCTCTTCCAGGCTCCTTATATGGCCATATAGTTCCATATGGTTAGTTGCAATAAGCGCCTACAAGCTTGCTCTGCATCTCTTCTTATCCTTGCATTTTGTGCTTCTGCGTTCGGCTAATGAGACAAAATAAAAAAGGCTTTTGCCAGTATGTATATGTATCTGTCCTCTATCTACATACCTGTGTAAGCATGTTATGTGTGTGTGCACGTGTATGTCCGTGTAGCTTCGTGCATTGATGCGAGTTTGCTTCATGACTAACGTTGCTATGTCATGGTGTCACTAGTGATGTCAGCACACTGGATGTTCAGTGTTTAGTCAATCTGAGCCATTGAGGAATTTGGATCCATGATCAGTGTAGTGGCAACTGTATCCATAAAGATGTTAAGTGGATAAGGTTTTAATGATTATCTGAGTGAAAATCTGTTTGCGTATGTGGATGTCACAGGCCCTCCTGGGGGCTAGCCAAACAGTGAGTTGCATCTTGCTTCCTTGACTCTTTGGTTTGTCATGATCATGGGGGCATTCGTGGGACCCTCTGTTCACAATGAATCTCCTAATACTCACAAGTGGTTAAGGTTGACCATGCCCTCTGACATTCAAGGCAGCCCATGGTGGTGCAGCCCTATCCCATCCCCACATTTTTTAAAGTACTTTTATGCAGGCTGGCCGACGGCGTGGGCCTCAAAGGCAGGAACATAGTGGCACAAAATCCCCACAGGGTAAGGCAGAGAACTGTGCTCCTTTGCACTCTTTTTTATGGGGTATTTTGTGCCACTCTGTTTACACCCGGGCCCAAGGTCATGAAACCTTCCTGGCCCCGTACAGTTGAACTGGTTCCACCTGGTGCCTCCTAGTTTCAGTCGACCCAGCCCCTCCCATGCCTCATGCTGCCCAACGGCCCGTCCTACCCAGGCAACCCTGCAAGAGCGGGTCATTTGCCTTTCGTGTTCTTGACCTGGGAGGCACAGACCTCTGTCTCACTCCACCCATTGTGCTCCTCTCACTTGAAGTCACAAAGAACATTCACCTGCATCATATTACCAAGCAACCGCAATCCATATAAGGCAGAGGTCGTCAAACTGTGGGGTGCAACCCCCCAGGGGCGCGGCCACAGCCCTGGGGAGGAGGGTGGGGCACAAGAGCCCAGCATGAAATGTTAAAATTAAAAAGAAATATTAGTGTTTTTTTTAGATTGGAGTAAATGGGCAGGGGCCGCTCACATGGTGGGACTGGAGCATAAAACTGTCTCAGCACCAATGAAAAAGTGGCTCGCAGTTGCAAATGGATATTCATTCCTTTCGTCACAGACTGAATAGTACCCAAGGGGGCGTTTTCTTTTAAATTTAAGCAGATTGTGATATTCAAAGAATATGTATTCAGCAACAATAGCCCAAACTACTAGCTGCATAGTGAAGTAACTCATCGAACTGGCCCACATTGGCCAAAAAAGTGGCACATTTTGAAAGGCCCACACTAGCATTTTGCATTTTTGGTACGTGCATTGTCCTATTGCCCTATAGGACAGTCCGAGCCTGGTGGCTCCTCCATAATGGGTGAGGGGCATCCACCCAGTGGCACCCTCACCCATTATGGAGGAGCCGAGGAGCCAGCCCAGTGAAACACAAAGCACTCCCTCAAATGCTTTTTCCAGCTGAGGGAGTGCTCCTGGGCTGTCGGAACTGTCAAAGGGAAACACTGTTTCTCTTTGACAGTTCAGTTCAGTTCCCCAGCCACACATGCTCACTGAGCCGTGCACAGCTGGGGGAGTTCTGGTTCGCCAGCCTTGCATAGCTCTTTGGAAATGCTGGCTGGGGTACTGCTTGTCTGTATGTGTGAGGGGGAGCTCCTGCGCCTCCTCTCACATATGTACAGAGCAGCCTGGATCGAGGCATTTCAGCAGCCACGCGCAGGCCCCTGCAGAAGGTACGTTTCTGGTAATTTATTTTTTATTTAAATATGTGTATGGATGCGTGTATGCTTGTGTAATGAGTGAGTGTATGGTGATGGGTGCTCGTGTGATTGATAAAGTGAGTGCTGTGTGAATGTGTGTGTGTTTTTGGTTCGTTGAGCTGTTTTTGGTCGAGTGGGGAGTAGAGCAGGGGAAGGTGGGTTGTACAACAAAGGCATTTTAAAAATGCCTTTGTTGCACAATCCCACTCCCGACCTGCCAAAGTCAGCTCTCCTTCTGAGGCGCTGTGGAGCCCAGGGGAGAGGGATGGTATTTTTTTACTGGATATCATAGATATCCAGTCAAAAATACCATGCCTGCCCCCTGGGCCGCCCAGGCACCAATTGCAAACTGTTTGGCTTTTTACCAATTTTTTTGGGGGAGTATGCTATAAAATGCATCATTTTAACCCATTATATTAAAAGGATTAGTGGGGGTGAACCCTCTGAACCCCCCTTGATTGGTTAGGGGTCCCTCGCTGTGCTCGGTCGCTATGCCATATCTGGTAGAAATATTTATGCCCATCCACATAAAAAATTCACCAGCCACCACTGGCCCAGGGACTGTGCTGGGAGCAGGGTGGGGGAGCCCAGGGACTGTGGTGGGAGCAGGATGGGCGGGAGCCATGGGATAGTGGTGGAAGCAGGGTTTGGAGAGCCCAGGGTCTGGGGTGGGGTGGGGAGAGCACATGGACTATGCTAGGAGTGGGATGAGGGAGTCCAAAAACTGTAATGGGAGCAGGTGGGGGACTATACTGGGAGTAGGGAGCAGTGACGGCGTGCAATAGTTCATAGCCATTTGGACTTACTGTCCATTTGGCACTTTTGCGGGGGCCCGGCCTGCACTCATTTTGCTTGGGGGGAATCCAGACCTAAAAAGTTTGAAGACAACTGCTATAAGGGTATCTGGGAGCTACCACTCACTGAGAAGCATTCCATTCCAAATTCTAAGAAGCCCCTCCCTTTCCATCTACTGAAGCTCATGTGACCAGAGGAAAATGCCTGATTTTATCTAAGACTCTAAACAAGTGCTGTGTGGACCTACATGTCCAGCAAAATAAAATAATACTCACTTAGTGCCCACATAAATGTCCTCACATTGGTTGCTCAATACTTTTTTTTAATTAAAATGTATTTTATTGAGAGTAGATCATTATATGAAACAATGCATAGAACAATACTCCTGACCTATAGATGCTCTAATAGTCCCTCCAATTTCATAAAAATCACAATTAACACTTTGGGGGAAAGACAGAAAAAAAGTTGCAGAGGGAAGGGCAGATAAGAGTAGGTGGGTAGTCAGAAGGGACAACATGTGCGTAGGAGGGACGGACGGACGGATAGGATGTTGCCAATTATTAGCATGTCGTTTTTTATACCTCCATCAGCGTTGATCAGCTGGCATAAAAGTCCATACAACTTGGCCAAATAAATGTGTATCTTTCGTCGGTCTGCTCTACTATTGCTGCTCTTTTATCCAGAGTGTGGAGTAGAGCTAGATCCAGTAGCCATGTGTCCACTTCCGGTCTATTCCTTGCATTCCAGATCCTTAGGATTACTCTTTTTGCACAAATGATAGCTCTCATGGTCTACAATATCTTCCCTTTTCCCAAGGGAGCATGCTGAGCCCTGGATTGCAATAGGAGGACAGGTTTGATGCACATTGACAATATCAAAGCAATTCTCTCCTCCGCTTCAGCTCAAAGGAGTCTCTGTGGATATTGAGATGCACGTCTAGTCCACATAATAATGACAGTGATCATTCATAAAGCTCACACCAAAGAGTGACTCATCTCTTGGCTTGCTCATATTAACACCATTTGAAAACTATGACCCTCTTAGGACTGAAAAGTGAAATAAAAGTTACCTCTATTTTAATTTGTGTCACTTTCAGACTCCCATAACAAACACTGTTGATAGATGCAAGCCAGAGGACCCTAACTACTGATAAAAGCCAAATAGGGTACTATTTTTCAATGCAACCCCCATGGCAACTATTAATGAATGGGCGGGCAAAGGAAGACCAGGACCAGCAAGGAGGTCCTCAAAATGTATGCATGGCGGGGTAAGGATACAATGAAAGGGGTGATGCCTTTGACTGTGCAATGCAAACTGAATATTCTAACACGTGTGTGTACAATAAGCACTAGTACCCTACGCATTGATATTTCCCAACTATGTAGGTCTGAAAGGCTCATCCAGTGACGATTCAAAACTGTTAACTGCAATACAGAGCAACACTGTAGTCTATTCCAATAATGGTAAGGATTACAGTCCCAGGTGGATTCTGCACCAAGTAACCCCTAAAGGTATTAGTAAATCTTTTCATAGTAGGTGCAAGAAGCTGCTCCAGTACGCAAGGCACACTTCAGAATCTCTGCAGATGTTACAGAGAAATGTGTTTGTCTACGTGCTGAAGCGCTTGCGCAATCTAATATTATTCAAAAATCAATATACATAGTCCTGAATAATGATTATACTATTAGATGGTCACATTAGATATTAAAACAAGAGATCACCATGTGACATAGTATAATCCAACCAATATATTTAATCTGTACATATTAATTTAGACTTTATCGTATTCTTCAGGACGGTGACATTGATTTTCCATTCATATTAACAGAAGCACTTTAACACATAGAGAAACATTTTTCTCGGATACACTGAAAGCTGAATCATTTTGAGGGACTGCCCATTGTGTCATATGAGGCACTGCAAAATTACATGATTTTCCAAGTATCCCATGTTGCTAAGTGATGAAGCTGAGATTTGAACTGGGGCCTGATTCGTGGAATTTTTAGTGCGGTGCAAAGTGATTTGGCACAGCCAACAAACACCCTGATTCACAGAGCGGTGCAAGGGTTCACAGAGCGGTGCAAGGTGTTTTTTTTGCAGTGCAAAGACACTTTGCACTGCAAAGGCACTCTTTGCACTGTGAACTAGGGTGTTTGCTGGCAGTGGAAAGTCATTATGCACAGTGCACTGGAAATTCAATGCATCAGGCCCTAAGTCTGCAATGTAGGCACTTAACTATTTTCCCAACTCAAATGTGTACAAAAATGTGCTACGGTTTGGCTGTCAAGAGCCAACATTTCAGTCTTCTTTACAGAAATGTGCACACATCACATAGTAAACCAAGCTGAAGATATGTAATAATGTCTTACAGAAATATGTTTGATTATAGGTTCATTTGCCCCATCCTCATTTGAAGATTACAAACACCGGATGGCAAAATGACATTTGCGGTTCTTAAAACTGTACATTCAAGGCTTGAAGACACACGGCAACTAAAAGTGGTGTAAAAAGTTCACCTCCTTATATTTATTGTTTAACACAGACTTGCAGCTTTTTAGTATGCATGATGTGAAGAAAAGTTGAAGTGCCACACAAAAGCGAACACTTTTCTTTGTCATGAAACCAGACCTGAAAATGAACGAAAAGGTTTAGGAAAAGTGGTATTTTTGTTTTTTAAGCGGCTTAGTTTTCCTAGAAAACGGCACAGATTGGGCACCTAATGTAAGTTGTGTGAGGTTTTCCGCGTGTAAATACACCATCCCAGTTCCAATCACCCAAACATTCATGCTTATTATGTGACTTGTCACAGATAATGGCCACCACAAACCAATCTCAACTCACTACTGTGTCTTATGCCACCGGACACTTATTAAGAGCTTCCCATTTCAATGGGCTGCTAGCAAGGAGAAATATTAAAAAAGTGAGTTGACAGTTGACCTGCTGAAGATACTGGTGGAGCCATGTCCAGGACTTTGCCAATTCCGGTCGTTCTCCGTTTGGCATTCTCTGCATCTTGACTCTGGCAGCAAGCAATGACTGTAAATCCCACATGAGCACGAGGAGCTGTGTCCTGGCAAGCTCAGGCTTTCAATGTGGCGTTGGGGGCTGATGGGGGGCAAGGGTGGACTGGCCTTTAGGGAACTCTGGAGATTTCACGGTGGGCCTCTGCACCCTGGGCCTCTTTTCTGTGGTATTTCCAAATTTTCTCATAGGAAAAGCGTTGGGCTTGCTGAAAATGTGTCATATGGGGCCACTTTGAACTTTATTTCCAGGGCCTCTTTTGGTCCCCAGTAATTATTTCCAGGGCCTCTTTTACTTCCCAGTCCAGCCCTGATGGGGGGGGGGGCTTATTCCATTTACCCCTAAGGGCCTTACTCATCTTTGGCCGGTTAACAGAAACTTTCCAATTGTGCAAGTACAATTGAGGACGGTGTTAGTGCTACAGCACATAGCCATGGTGCAGAAATGCACCGAAAGAAGAACAGGCTTGTTGCAAAATTGCTCTCGCACCAGTGCACCATGTTTGTAATATGCTCTCTTATCAGTAGTGACAAAACAAACTAGCCTGTTGCATAATTTAGTTTGGTGCAGCAATGGGTTCGGAACTTACTTGTTCCGATTTCTTAATTACTTTCGGGTTTCATTCGCTTTCTTACACTGTAAGCAGAATTCCTTTGACTTGGAATAATCACGCTCCTTTCTATTCAGGACTTTTAACTCAGTAACATCCATAAAAAGACTGGCCTCGGGCCTTGGCTTTCAGCTGCGCACATCCAGCACCTTCTCCGGGACAATGCGTGCCATCTCCTGCTTCTTTTGTTCCGGGGCATGCCACTTAAGACCCATTCACAGGTGTGAAATAGGTTTAAGAATCCATTATAAAAAACAAAAAGCTGATCATGGGAGACAGAAGACGAGGAGGAAAGACTGGTTAGGCTAGATTAGCCGGGACCTGGAGGTTGTTATGGAATGCACCGGAAAGAGAACAAGAGGCGATATGCAAATGGCCAGCCAGCAGAATACACACAACTGGCCAGAGCGGCCTCCCGCTAAATCCAGCCGGGAGTCTACTGTATTCTAAAGGAGTGAGCGGGTCTCCTCATCTTCAGAGCAGAGCATTCGCAGGGCAATGTGTCCTCGAGATGACCAAACCGCAAAGCAAAGGCCCAACAACCGGAAACGACATCTACTAGCCTCTCGGTGATGAGTGATGCGAATCTAATAAACACGCTGCCGACAGGCAACCATAGCACTTTTATATTCTACGACGGCGGATTATGCCATTTGCACCCCGCAACACACAAGCTGAAATCAGTGTCACGTTCAAAGCAGTGATTATACACGTACAGTACACCTTCGTGCCTGTGTTGACGTTCAGTGTGAAGGGCCCCACTATGTTGCATATACCGAGACCACATCACGTGATGTGGCACCAGCACACATGCCTTGCAGGCGGGATACATCTGAGAATGTGTTAGGAATACTCAAATGTGATAAGAGGGCATAATATAACATAGCAAAACATAACTCCACGTGACGACATACCGTGGCGTAATTGAGAATACCGGAACTTGAAATAGCAGACCTTTGCCCTTAAATGTGTTTTCTATTTATTTACTGTTCTGTACCGCGCCACACTGATAAAACATACTTTAGAGAGCAAATGTCGAAAAGGGAAGGGAAATGGTGAGCGCGATGGGGGTTGGGTGGGGAAAACAGTGGAACACCAAACATGTAGGTTTGCAATAGTCAAACACTTTAGTAAGCACGCTAGTGAATTCCTTCTGCTGCTGGCACATTTTGCCTTAAACAAAATAAATAACACCATTATTATACTCCGTAATTTCCCTTTCTTCTTCCACGTCACAGTACTTACTGTAGAAGCCGAGTCCGCACCCAGGAGACAGACACAACGGGTCTCAGGCGGGTGAGAGGTCGAGGACTGTGACGGGAAAGACCTAGACCCGGAGTACTGAACATTGCCGGTGAACAATTGGGCCCTTACAGAAACTTTGCACTGGTGGAAGTGCACTTTTGCTCAGATAATAAAGAATTGTATCAGCACGTAACTAGAGCAAACATTGCCCTGTTAAAGAAAACGTCTCAAAAGAATGGGCCGGATTACCCAAACTTTACACCATGCAAGTGCAATTAGCATTAGGTTAAAAACTGATTTAGTGCAAAAATCGAATTCTTCCAATGTATTTTTACACCGAGGCAAAGGACGAGTAATCGGACAAACATTGTTATTATTCAGAAATACAGTGAAGAAATGTTTTTTTTGCAGTAGGGCAATTTTTTTACATTAGAGCTAATTGAACCCGCGATACGTCCATAACATTTTCCATTTACTAGGGCAAGTATTTCGCCAGTGCTAATACCGTGCACAATTGCTCTTGCAGTGGTACACAGTTCATGTAATGCGGCCCCTGATATCTAACAGATTTAGGTGCTTATTCTGAAGACTATGTAGTGCTTTTTCATGTAAAGGTTGAAGCGCTGTGTCTGTGGAAATAGCAAGCGGGTCTGTAGAGGTTGAAGATTTGCCCGTCCGAATATTTCACACAACTTTTCCTATTTTGCAATATGCATCACTGGTCATGTTTTTAATCTAGTTCAACTACAGTAGAGTATTTAGTGTTAGATAGAAATCCCACTGTTTACCTGATAAGGAAGGCCCCTGTAATTCTTGCTGGCTGTTCTGGGTTTTGGACTTTATTTTACTCGCAGCCTGACAGTTTGACACTGTTTTTATGTTCTCCGCATTAAGAGTCCTTTTGACTCCTATGGCAGGCGTACTCCAAAAGTTCCTGTTGGTGACGCAAAGCAAGTATCCCTTCTCCGTTAACCATGCCGCTAGGCCAGTGCTGGCTTTTTCCGTTGTGTAAAATGTTTCCATTGGGTGGAATCCATTTTCCCTGGATGAGTCCTTTTCAACCCATCCTCCATTTCATCAAAATGGAAGTGGTCTTTGTCCTGAGGGATTATACGATTGCCTCGTGTCCCTCTTTGTGTGCGTGAGTCGAAGTGGCCATTTGGGGACAATGTATCTCTTCATCTGAGGCATGGGGGCTATACTCAGCCTGAAACCAGTTCTGACTGGCATATGCATATGCCTGTCTGGAATAGTATGGATACATTCCTTCGCATTAGTGGCCCTTCCAGAATGCATGGGTGTGTTTGGAGGGACGGTCTTCCATTGTATGACCCCCTCTATGTTTGAATGACTCTTGGTGTGTGATTGGGTGATCACTGGCTCCCGAGGGGATACATTTAAATCCCTTACCCACTCACCTCGTCTACCACTTGAACCCTATATCTGCGTTCCTGGAAGGCCTGCTGCTTGAAGAAGGACTGAAGCTCTGCAACATCATCATTTGATGTGCCACCAAATCAGGCAGCAAAGCTCTGCCTATCCAGAAGACCACAAGTGAAACTCAGCTGTACCCCCTACCCCCACCAGTAACCATGCGTCAGTTTCCCTCAGGTATCTGTTTGCCCAAAGTCGCAGAATGTCTACCCAGACCGGCATGATCAACGCGCCCGGCCCGGAGCCGGCATGCCTGTGTTACTTATGCTCCCTCTCTTTTGCTAGTTTGACACATTTGGGCTCTGGGAGTCCTGCAAATCCACATGAAAGAGCATGCATGTTTGAATTTACGGGCTGTCCTGTTACAGGTTTTTGGTACAGGTTTTTGTATTGAAGGCTCAATATGTCCCCTTCCTGTCCTCAGCTTGGGGAGAGTTCTGACAGGTCTGCCCTGGCCTCTGTGCCCAAGACCTTTGGGACCATGCTGTTGGTGGGCGAACAATGGTGCAGCTAAGCCACAATTCCATAGCCTTGGTCCCCGAGTCCAGCTGCACACTCCCTGTCTTGGAAGTCCCGAACCTTTCATCATAGTCCCGCCATGCTCCAAAAATGCACTCTCGATGCATGGTAAGAATCAAGTGTAAGCGTGAAAACAATTTCTGATGAAACTTCGGGATCTTTTCCACCATTACAGTGGAGAAAATTGCAAAACACGTAGCCCAATTGTCCTTTCTACCTGAACCTTCTTTTCCTTCCCCTCCCCCTTCAGGTCCTTACCCTCCTCTGACACCAGGTAGTTCAGCAGAGAAAAAAACATGCACAAACTTGTCCTTCCAAATTTTATCTTTTAACTCTGGCGACATGTGCCATGTGAGCATACCTGACGGATTGGCGATGGGCGCCGGGCCTGTCCTTGCATCGCCAATGGATGTGCCCACTGTAGGAGTTCCCAGAGTCCCCTATACTCCTGTAATGCCCACACCAGTGGTTGTTGCAGCTAAAGGAAGCTGTCCCTATCCTGCCATCCCAGGTCCCACTGGTGTGTTGCTGGAGCCTGTTCCTGAAAGAGGCAGGGCCCTTGGTGCTCCACCCTCCCCAAAGCTAGGTGGAGGAAGCTGTCCCTGTACCGCTGATCCTGAGCTCACTATGGAACCACCACCACCTGTAGCAACAGCCCATGACATGGCTATCTGCTGCCCACCCAGTGCCCCCTTTGGGACAGATCCTGCCTACCTTGCAAAAGCACACTGTGGGCACCGGGATACCCATATCCCTGCGGATGCCCCACTGGACCCCCTGTCCGGGGATGGCTGGATCCATTGTACCCCTAATTGTCTGGACTGCCCCCGAAGAGAGCCATGGAGAAAAAACCTTGTGCCACCTGAGCACCTCCTGCTGGGGCCCTCATGTTTGATGTGCTACCAGATGCATTATCCAGGTGTGAAGGTGCGCTATCTGACGGGGCCCTGAGGGACTCCAGCATCTCAGTGCACACGCCAGCGCACACCCCATCTGTGTTGCTCCCCCCCAGCTCCTGGAGCAGCCTGTTGTGTAACTGATAATTGCAGAAACGCCCCCTGCCACCCTGTGGTGTTTGATGGCAGGGCCCTTGCTCCTATTCCCTCAGAGCACTACGTGATGGGTGCCCCTTGGGTTACCAAAGACACCAAATTGCTTAATATGATATGATATGACATTTATAATGTGTCTATACACAAGTGTTCCAAGATGTGACAAGGCAAAGGAGGAGAAACATTGGGAGGACAAGCCAACGATCTTACTAGGCCTAGTGACATTGAGATTGCGCAAGTGCAGGGGAGAGGAAAGGGGGAAAATGCCAGGAGGAGGAGGAGCAAGTGCAGCATGCAGTATCAAAGACAAGTAGTGCAGCCAGCAGGTGGCAGTGCAAGGGTTAAGTGCAGACAACAAGTGTCTGATAAGTGCAGTTAAGGGACTGTAGGGTGGCAGATACAGACCCAAGTGCAAGGGTTGCAAGGTGGCAGTGCAGGAGTGCAACTGGGTGGGCAGGGATCTGGGTCTGAAGTTCAGAGGGTAGCCAGGTGACAAGCACAGTATCAGACAGGAGATCAGCAAGGAAGAGGAAGAGAGAAGGCAAATGCAAAGAGCATAGTCTTGACATGCTTCCGGAACCGGAGATGGTTCTGCTCAAGTTTCAGAGAGGCAGGGAGGCTGTTCCAGAGGGAGGTGCCAGTCGAAGAGAGAGATCTGCCCCCAAATCGTTGCTTGGAGAAGCGCCTGATCCATAGGGAGTTGGAAGTGGAGGAGCGAAGGGCTAGAGTAGGAAGATATTTCTAAAGAGAGAGTTGGTGGTATTGCGGTCTCAGGCCCCAGAAGGTCTTGTGGACAATGCAAAGGATCTACGATTCCTGAGCTTGAGGCCAAGGACACGTCTCGCAGTCCGATTCTGGATGAGTTGTAGACAACGGAGAGTAAAGGCAGGCAGATTTAAAAAGAGGCTGTTGCAGTAGTCAAGCCTAGAGAGAACCAGAGCTCCTGAGACAGTGAGCTTCTGGGGGAAGGAAAGGAAAGGAAGAATACTGCAGAGGAGGTGCATTTTGTAGTTTGACTTCTTAGAGACGTCAGAGATGTGAGGAGAGGAGAGGATGGAGTCGAAGATGGCCTCGAGGTTCTTAACCTCACAGGTGGGAGCAGGTAGAGGGCCATGAGAGGCCGGTCAGAGAGTGGCAGGAAAAGAAGGAGCAGGTGTGCCAATGAGGAGGATCTCTGTCTTACTGGCCTTTAGGCAGAGATCATTGGCGGCACACCACTCCTGGATTGCAGACAGACAATACGGGATGAGTGAAGGAGACGAGGTGGCAGAGGGGAGCCTGAAAGCGAGTTGAGTGTCGCCTGCATAGCACTGAAAGTTGGAGCAGAGAGAAGCAATGCGGTGGGAGAGAGGTGCTAGGTATTGGGTGAACAGCCAGGGAGAGAGATTAGACCCCTGGGGAACACCACAGGTAGAGAGAGAGATAGAGGAGAGGAAGGACCCAATGTTGGACCTGGGAGTTTCGGTCAGAGAGGAAAGAAGTCAGGCAGGCCAGAGCATTATCAGTGATACCCAGGTTATCACAGAGCCGGTTGAGCAGCGTGGCATGGTTGACCATGTCAAAGGCAGAAGAGAGATCAAGTAAGATGAGGACAGAGGGGAGATTAGCATCAAGGTTAGAGAGCAGGTCTTCACCAATGTTTAGGAGAGCAATTATAGTGCTTCTTGCTGCTCTGAAGCCAGACTGATGCTCATGGAGACAACCAACAGATTTACTGTGTAGATTACGCTGGGAGATGGCCAGACTTTCCAGGAGTTTGCCCAGGAAAGGAGTGATGGAGATTAGGCGAAAGTTAGCCGCACAGGAGGGGTCGGCTGAAGGTTTCTTAAGAAGAGAGTGCACAAGAGAATGCTTCAGGGGGGAAGGGAAGGTGGCGAAAGAGTGGTTGCAGAAGTCGGCCAAGGTTGGAGCAAGGGTGTCAATGTGGTCCTTGATGGTTTTGGAACACACAGGGAAGAACCTGTTTTGACGAGGCTTTCATAGATCAGAATTGTCTAGAAACCTCATCGGGGTGAAGAGAGGAAAGGCAGAGAAGGGAGGGGGTGGTTGGAGGGGGGCCGGAGAAAGAGGAGAGAGTGGGGAGAGAAGCAGGAGAGGACGAGGGGGTGGACAGGATGTCCTAGGTTTTAGAGATGAAATGAGAAGCCAGGCCCGCACAGAGGACCTGGGAGGGCACAGGAGAGGTAGAGACTGCATCAAGATTGGCCAGCTCCTTGCAGATTTTAAAGAGTTCGGCAGAGTTATTAAATGCTGCAGAGGCTCGGGCTTGGATGTGAGCTCTCTTCTTAGTGAGGACAGAGAGTCAGTATTGCCTTTGGAGCAGCCCGCAGGCCAGTCTGTCAGAGGTTTTACAAGATGCCAACCTTTTCCTCTCAGCCACCCTACACTTGCGTTTAAGGGTGATGAGGTCTGAGTCGTACCAGAATTTGCACTTGGCTTTAGGCTTCATGCGGATCCTCTTGACAGAGGCAAGTACATCAAGCGTGTCAGAGATAGCAGAGTGGAGCATGGAAAGGGCTGTGTCAGGGTGTGAGTCATCCAGAGGTGCAGGAGGGGGAGAGAAAGAGGCGGCGAAAGGCTCAACTGACACATGCTTCATGGGTCGAATTACCAAGAAGGTAGGTGTCAGTGGGAGGGGTTGGCTTGCCTGAGGGGTAGAGAGAGAGAGAGAGATAGAGAGATGAGAGGAGTGGAGAAAGTGGTAACTCCAGGATAGAGGATTGGTGAGAGGGTTCGAGAGGGGGAGGTCTAAGGAGATCAGAACATCAAGAGTGTGCCCTGCAGAGTGAGTTGGGCCAGAGGGAAGAATAGAGAGAAAGAGAGTCAGAGAGGTAGGAAAAGAGTCCTGTGTCAGGACAGGAAGCATCCAGGTCTCCAAGTAGGAGGAGTTGAGTGGTCGAGGCCAGGAGGGAGAGAGGTCTGCCCACTCATAGAGGAAGGAGGTGATCTGACCAGGTGGTCGGTAGATAGTAGCCACTGTGAGAGAGTGGCCAGGCGAGAGAGATGAAGCCTACAGACCAGGCATTCGAAGGAGGAGTAGGCTTTCATAGAAATGATAGAGGCAGGAATCCACTCTGGGAAGATCAAGGCTACACCCCCACCTGAAAGATTGGATCTGGGTTCGGAGAGGATCTTGTAGTCATCGGGGAGGAGAGTGTCAAAGCTTGTGACAGAGCTGTCAATGAACCATCTCACAGTGAGACCAAGGACATTAAGGTCGAGTTCTTCTAGGAGATGGCAGATGTCAGAGGAGTGTTTGACAGCTAAGCGAGAGTTAAGAGTGGTGAGGTGGAGAAGGTTGCCATCCTTGATAGACTTCTGGGGAGGGGTACAAATCATAGGTACTCCCTGCAGAAGTGTACAAGGAGCTCGAGGGTGGGCAGAGTAGGTAGGAGGAGAGGGCAACGTAGCCAAGGAGGAGGAAGAGGGTGCCAGGGAAATGGCAGAGAGGGGAGGCATGGGAGCCGAAGAAGGGAGGGAAGGGACAGCGGGAGAAGAAAGGAAATTGATAAGGTGAAGGAAGCGTCTATCAATGAGAAGGAGGCTGTCCTTAATGCCTTGGACAAAGACGATGCCATTAAGGTAAACATTAATGATCACCTTAGAGAAGTGGATGAGGATATTACTGCATTGTGGTTGCCAATTGCAACTGTATGCTGCACCCCTAACCCCTGTGCTGCAGTCTCCAAGCCTGTTTCTAGAAGTGGTGTATGGCTAATCATATTGGAAGGGGTTCCCTCTCCCCTTCCTCCTTTTGCCCCTCCCTTACTCCTCTCTGCTGGCAGAAAAGTTTCCATTGGAGGAATGGTCTTCCTACCGGGGCAAGAAGCCACTTGCTCAAAGGGTGCTGGCATTGGTGGCTATGTGCCCGCAAGCTAGTCCATCACTGAGTCTATTCCCCTTTCTTGAAGCATGGTAAATCACGCTGCCACCTTAGCTGCGCCCTATTTCCCAGACAAATGTCAAGTTTATGGATGCACTACTGAACAACTAGAGAGAAATCAGACAATTCTTGCGCCGCCCACCCCTCCACTAATCAGGGTGAGCTGCCTTGTTCCAACGTGGTTTGCTGCTGCAACGGCTATTTGATTGCTACACTCAAAGCTCCCCTTTCATGCACACTCTCCAGTCATGCATTCCTGGCAAGATAACAGTGTAAGTGGTGAGTATCACATCAATACCCCAAACTGTGAATAAACAGTGACTGCCGAAGAATTCCCTTCGGCATGCACCGAGTATGTGCAGTGACACCCACTCCCAGCTCCCCACTCCGGCCGCCACCATCAACCCCAACTACACAAGTTGGCCTGACCGCACCTCTGCCCAGACCTCATCCCTAACCCCTCTGAGCCCAGCGCCGCAAACTACAACAAAGGACAATCAATCCATGGACCTGAAGGAGAAAGTCCAAAGTGGTGGAGGATCGATGGCACCAGAGGGGCAGCGAAAGCCAGAGATGAACAAAATTGCAGCTTTTTCATGGGTGGCAGCGTTCTATGGGGCACCAGCCACTGCCTGTATAGGACTGGAGATCGAGGGTTAGCCAAAGCTCTTACTGGCCCCCTTCACCTCTTTTTATTTCAAAATTGGTGCCGCTTGCTACCCGCCCAGTCCCACATTGTTTAGCCTGGGGCACCCATCGACTGCCCCAAGCAAGCAGCGAGTGGCTGCTACCTGCAGCTGCCAGTTTCTGCCATAGCATGGCGCATCCCGTCCTGCCCAACCTGGCAGCCCCTCCACTGGATGAGGTGACGCACCTTCATGGGCTTTGCAGGGTACAGTGCAAGGGCAGAAAAAAATAGAACAATCACCCTGAATGGATTAAACATTGGCCACACTGTATTATATTTACAAACAGTTCAGTGAACATACCCACTCCCAAAAATGTGATTTATCAATCCCATCAACATCACACATATGAATGCATTAATAGCAATTACCATATACTTAGACAACCATCCAGGCATTTATGTACTGACAGGTGGCCCCGGATGACCACAACCACCACCCCTAGGACAGCCCATAGTGGTGAGGCCACCCTAGTCATTCCTACCATACCCTGCTGGGAGGTGATACCAGGAGGTGCTCTCTTTGGCATCAGCATTTACTGATCCCACCCCCCAAGCCCACCTCTTCCCACAGGGACCCACATCGGCCTGCCTGTCCTCTCTGTCAGAGGCTCCTTGCCTTCGTCACAGTATCTTACCGGCCGCATGGTCCCACGAGAGGGGCAACTCCACGTCCATAAGGTCCTCCCCCATCCACCACAGGACAGCGAACCCCTGGTTTGTGCCCCCCAACCAGCCTGGTGGTTCTAATAAATGACAAAAGGTTCTGCAGCAACATTTCCGTACCCAAATCTGACAAATGCATGCTGTCCTTATGAACGTTCTCGGTACCCTTTACCAAGCCATTTGCTAGAATCCTGAGGCGATGTGGCATGCTGCCAGCCGGGCAAAGTCATTGTTCCATTTTCCTGTTGACACATTCAGGGGGCGTGCAGGTCTGGGCAGCCCCCACATTCTCCTTGGGGCAAAACCTGCCCACCCAAGCGAAGAGAGACAGCAGGGACTCCTTCAATGCTCTCCTCCCAATGGCACCAAGTCCGGATCAGGCAACCACCGGACCGTGCTTTGTACTTCCATGATGTGGCAGACCCTGCTGAATCCACAAACCCATCGCCCTCAACCAATGAATGTCAGCTGTGGAGTCCTTCAGTAGCATGGGGCGATCGCATACTCTCCTCTCCATCCTCTGAATAAAGGAATGGCCAACCACCTAAACCACACCATGAACAAACATCCTCTAGGCACTATAGACAATACCGTAGAAAAAACTTGAGGAAACCAAGAAACAGAGGCATATGCATTTTTTCACCCTTAACACCCACAACCCCTTTGTTCCCGCCCTTAGCACGCCAGGTGCAGACGAATGTAGACCTGGGAAGCTTCAGACTTCCAATGACCAATTTTCCCGATCTGTTCCTGTTCCCCACTGCACACTGCTGTCGGGGTGGCGGCACCAAACCTGAATGAATGTGGGGTGAACCCCATGCCTCCAAGTCCTGCTTGACCCAGAACCATCCTAAATTGAAAATGAGATACGCAGGAACTATCCATATGCAGAAAAAAGGACCTCCTGCCTTGCCCCTCTGCCTTCATGACCCCCCACCGGACATATCAGCTTGCCACGGTTTTCCCTCGATGTAACCTTGGCCCCCTTTTCCTCCTGATCGTTCTTAGACCTCCTCAACCACATATGCATGATAGCTTCCCCTCCTCGGGATATATCAGAGAACGCAAGGCCACCCTCCTGACTCCCCATGGATATGCCAACAAGGTTGACAATCCTAAAAGCACCAAAGAAGGCTGTGATGAAAATTGCCCTGAACAGAGAAGCCTCAAATCTATCGCTGCATAGCTCCCCCAAGACCTGGACCAGTCTGGCCAATTTACTTGGGTCCAGGGGCCACCTCGTGTCTCTCTTTTTGCCCTTGCACCTCTTCCAGCCTGCAAATGCCTTTTTTATGGCAAATCCTTCAAATGGGTTCATTTTTGAAGGTTGAATGGTTGAATGAATGAGTGACAATTTTACGGGTACATACAATGCTTGAAACTACATATTCCCATGTAAACATAACAAGACCAATTGTTTCAATAACCTCAGTACAATAGGACAGTGGCCTCTGATTGTTGACTGCTAATAAAACAGACATGCTGTCCGACCAGAGCACCACATTCTTCCCCTGAAGTTCTTCCTCCCATATCGTCAAGGCTACCATAATTGGCAACAGTTCCAAAAAGGTTACATTCCTAGTCAAACTCCTGTGTCCCCAATCAGGGGGTCATCCTTGGACGCACCACTTGTTTCCCAAAATTGCACCAAAACCCAAGCTCCCGGCAGTGTCGGTATACAACCCAATCTGCTAGTTGGTGCACACCTCCTCAGGCCATAGCAGCAGAGCTTTGAAACCAGACAAAAAGGCGTCCTAGACCCTGAGGTCCTCCTTAATGGACCGAAACAGCTGCGTATGGTGATGCTTGTTTTAATCTTACCTGATATTGCCGTTGCCAATGCTGGGAAAATGGTCTCCCATTTGATATAATCCTCAATGCAAAATTCAACTACCCTACAAGGCTCTGCAGCTGGCCAAGCGTAACCTTCTTCTCCTCTATGCATGACCGAGCCACCTTCCGAAACTCCAGAACCGTAGTAGCTGGTAGGCAGCACCCCTTTGCAGTCAGTCAATTTCAATTCCCAGAAAAATGAGAGTAGTGACAGTACCCCCAACCTCTTGGTTACCCTGTGAAATGCCCACAGCACCTCCAAACAATCATCCATGTCCTGTTTTCCGACGACAGGAAAATCATCCAGGTAGTGCAAGAATTCCCCCTGCTCTACACTCCCTTTATGTCGCCCGCCCGAGGAAAGTACTAAACACCCAAAATAGCTATAAGAAATGGAACAACCTATATGCATGCATTTGTCAAAATAGAACAATTCCCCCACCCGGAAGCCCAGAAGGTTCTATTCATCCAGATGCATAGGTAAAATCTACAAAGGGGAACACATGAAATCTGTATGAGGGGGGGGCCTGGAATGGCCCAACAGCCCTCCCCATCCTCCTTTCCTTTTCCACCTTTTCCATCAATATTTCTTGCTGGCTTGCCACAGTTACTAGATTCCTGGACATTGGCAGGATAACCAACCCCTTCACTGGAATCTGAAAGCGCTGAGAAAAACCTTCCACCAATAACCTGGCATCTGCTGCCCTATGGTAGTCATTATGCCATTCCCGTAGTATATCTGCCTGCACCAGCGTGGATAAAGACGGGCAGGCTCCTGCCACTGTGGGGCCCTTACTTGTGATCCTTCTCTTTTGTGAGCTTGACACACTTTGCCTCTCAATGACCTGGCATTCAACAGAAAGCACACACATTTATGAATTTGTAAGAGTGCCTGGCATATGCCGTTCCATTAAAGTCGCAACACGCCGCCTTCTTTTAAAAAAAAAATGTATTTTTATTTGTTCAAGTCATCTCACAATCTTGCCTTGATCATTTCAACATTTGACACATATAGCATCCTGCCTCTTCCTCCCCATACCACTAGCATGAAATAAACGGTTTGGGTCTATTTTTACCTAAAACATTTCACCTGATCAAATTTGACCACATTTATTTGACCTTTTTTTCAGTGTAAAATGTGGGGGGAGACCTCCTGAATCTCCTCCCACTTCCCCTCAACCTAATCTATACCCTTACCCACCCCCATATAAAATTTGATGGCAAAAAAGGTCAAATGTTTTTAGGTCAATTATGCTAATACCGAACTAAACACATTAACCAAACAAACGGACAGCTTGAAAGCACTACCTCCCAGGCGCTATCAACAATTCATCTTTAATTTCCATATCCCCCCGAAACTCCCTTCACATCCTCCATTACTGCATAATGGCCACCACCTTCCATCACCCCAGTTGAGGGTCTCATGGGGGTTGTCATTTGGCAGGCTGAGAACTGAGCTCACTGAGCTCACTAGGCCATTACAGGCATTCACATTCTCTGATGCTGGCTTGCATAGCTTTATAGCAAACCGCAGATTTAGCCGCAGACCAACGCCTCAGGTCACTCCACCCGCCATCTATCGAGGCCCTCTCTGGGACTTCCTCAGCATGGCTGTCTTGTCTTAATGAGCACACAGGCCAGATCTGTCATCCTATGTTTAGGTTTTTGCATCTTAAGTCACAGAAACATTCCAAGCAGGCAAGCCTCTGGTGTCCAGCCGAAATTTGCAATGACCCCGCACTTCAGCCTGACTTCCATCTCTCCCTAGAACCGCCTGATCACTGATCACTGAACACTCCCAGAACATATGCATCATATCTGCCCGCCCCATCTTACATAAGGGGCACCCTGCCTCAGTTGCGCTGGGAAATTGTGATATCATTTGTGTTGTCATGTGACCTATATAAAGAACATATAACTGGGTGAGTTTGAATCTAGCATTCCTAGATACGTTCTTGGTGTACACCAATGCATCAGTCCACACCTTGTCAGTGAATTCTATACCCAGATCCATCCCCCACCTGTATTTTAACGTACCTGCTGGTAATGCCGATAGCAGCCCCTGATACAACCTTGATACCCTGTGTCCACCCTCGGATACATCATACAGCAATCCCAGCATGTTATCCTCTTACGGGAGAATTAAGAATGTCTACCAGATGGTCCTGACCTCATACAAAAGTATGACATGAATTGACCCGGGTGTATAACAAACCCTTTCACAACTTCCTGAAACTCCAGAAGCTTCCCATTGAGAACAAATCTCCTAACTCACACACCCTTTTTCCTCCCATTGATATTAGATACGTTTAACGTCTCCCATGTCCTCTCTGTGAAGCGCCACCAAAGGTATATTTGGGGAATATTGTTTCCCACTTTTAGCAATTGCTTAGTTGGAGTCCATGTCTTCCTTCCTAAGTGCAACACATATGAAGCGTCTATCATGTGCTAACAAAAGTATCTCTTTCAATAAATATGGTGCAATCGCATCTCGTAGTATGGTAGCTGTAAAGACCGGAGGGGGGTGGTCTGTACTTCTGCTCTCTATATGGTAGAGGAGAGGCACAGAGGACCCCAGCCAAGATTCTCTATTGTGGTAAGAGGTGATGCAGGCTGGTTCTTAAGTACAGTGTAGTCCTCAAGCCCCCACAAAGGAAAGTCCGCACACTGTATTGGTTAAAACACAGTTTTATATAATTAATATTCAAGGTCATGTACACTATCACAATAACTCACTTTGTACTCCGAAATCAACAATGGTAAATATATACAGTTCTAAAGTGGTACCACAAATGTTATCAGATCTCATTAAAGTGCATACGGTCAGAATGTCACACAGATCAAAACAAAGTGGAAACCAGCAGTAGAGAGAGGAAGGAAAGCAAGATGGTTGAACAACTGGCAGAATACTGGTCACTTCCGTTAAACACAGTTCTGTGTGGAGATCCCCCCACCTGGGCAACCTGTAGAATAAAGATACAAGCGCAGTCCATATATTGTTCTCAACAGCCTTCCCAATAGTTCTGCAACCCCAAAGTACCTGGCGTTGTAGCGTTCCTCGTCGGGGAATCAACGACTCTTCTTGAGTGCCCTCCCTTTAAGGCAGGAGTCATGGGTCGTCGAACGTCCGACGGAGAACAGGTCGAGCTACGACGGTAAAGTGGCAGCTTCGTTCCTAGTGGTGCTTGTTGACGGGGAAGTGTAAACGTCCTGCAAGGAAGAGGCGTGCGAGGCACTTCGGTGTCGATAATTCTGGAACGCAAAGAGTTTGAAGAACTGTGGCCCAGCAAGGGCATCGAGTTGTCGGCGTCTCTGTGGTCTTTGGGTGGCGGGAAACCCATCGGTGGTTGCTCCTCGGTGCGTCGATGGTCAGGCCTTCTCCAGCATGATAAAGCGGCGATGATGAAGACGAGTGCGTCCTTGGATCAAATTAAGTTCTTAGGCAAACCGGGAGCAGGCGGCTCCGGACGGTGATGGCGGTCATCGACAGTGGCGGATAACAGTCCGGGCGCTTCTCCTTGGAGTTCCGCAGCAGTTCCCGTATCGGGTCGGCAGCCTGTCGAAGGTCTGTCTACCAGGGAGCTTTGGCAAAGATCAGCTGGTGCACGATGGTCCCTCGTAGCTCGGGAAGAGGGCGCCTTACCAGGTCCTCTCTGGGTCAGTCCTTGGAGGCACAGCAGCTTTCAGATTGTGAAGGAGATTAACAGCAATTCTTCTAATCCAGCAGGGCTTCCAGGTCAAGCTTCAGTTACTCCAGTTACACGTCGTAGTGGACTTCAGCTTCTGAACATGATTCCTAGCAGTGAGAGGTCCCCGGATATACTGTTAATCTCCCATTCATTCCGCTGGGTCACACTCAAGCATCCAAGCACGAGTAAGGGCATTCATGTAGGCAGGCAGCCAATCAGGCACACAGTGTATTCAGGCCATTCACTCCTCTCCAGACACTCACAACAAGTTATGTGTATTGGGACAAGTACCAAGCAATTCAACACTCCAAACTGCATTCACACCGGTTTCTGGCAGGGCTGTCTCAGTCATTGTGTCAAACACCAGGTACTAGACACCCACAACATAGAATGCGTATTCGTCACACACTCCTTTCACCCAGGTCCCACCCACAGGCATACCCACAACATACAGTCGTTGAGAATGCTCCAGCCAGTCTGGTCAGCACTTCCCCACACTACCATATATGGAACTTCCACCCAACAGCCAGTCAGGGGGAAGGGACAGAGGCAGGGCTTCCCGGAACTTCAGAAAGATCAAGGTAACAGGCGATGGAAGGCAAGAGGCGAGGGGGGCCATTTTGTATTCATCAGCAATCTACTGATTCCAATGACAGGGCCTGGGCATCCCAAAATGGAAGACGCTCAGGGCACCAGTCATTTCAGCACGGAGCTGCCACCAGCCCATACCCTGCTCCGTTGGCCACACACAGGTGCCCAAAAACATACACTAGGGGCACAGGGATGCACCCCTACCCATGGGTCTGTTCACCAAACCAAAAGAGAGAGCTGCACCGCCAGGAGTCCCACATGAACTCCTGTGCGGAAAACACGACAGAACACATGATAAAAAGCAGTAAAGGACAAGGATACAGAGGCCCTGTCCCTCCGATGCATTTCCAGCAGCACAGTAGCCTGTAATGTTTCCTCATCCGAAAGCTACCATGCAACATACTGTAATTGCAGCGTACGGTACTATAGCTCAATCTGTGGCAACTGCACCCTGACCTAGTCTCTGCATAACTTACCCAAGGCCATTCTGCCTCTATTGGGGCCCCACAAGAAATCTGCCAATTACAGAGTTAGGCTCCCTGAAAAAGTACCTTGGTATGAAATACAGTATGTTGATGAAGTTATACAGCAGGCATGGAAGGGCAACCATTTTTATCAGTGCTGCTCTCCCCATCACCAAGAGAGGCAATCTCTTCCAAAAGTTGATGGTTTTTACCAAACCCTGCCTCGCTTGCATGGTAGTCAATTCATGTGAACGTTTAGTGTCATGGCATATGTTGACCCACAAATACCTGATTGACTGAATCTCCCATTTCAGCCCCAAATTCAACAATCGAGACACCTCTAGTCCCATCCATCCTGCCAACCAGAATATGCATGATTTCTCCCTACTTACCATAACCCCGGAGAGCTCTGCAAAGTTATCAAGCACCTCTAGGATATATTCCACGTTGTCCCCCGGGTTACGGACATACAAAAGCATGTCATCCTTGTAAAGTGAGACAACATGGCTTACGTCATCAACCGTCAGTCCTGCCTCCCTAAATTCATTTGTCAAGAACGCCGCCAGAGTCTCTACAGCCAATATGAAGAGCACAGGGGAACAAAGGGCAGCCCTGCTTCATGCCCCTCTGTAACTTCCATTGTCCTGATATCTGCTTGTGCATGGACGCTCTAGGGTATCCCGGGTTCTCTTGAGCAGGAGCCACTCGTAGACTTCCAACTTTTGCCCAGACCCAAAAGACTATCTACTATCTACAGTAAGGTTGGAGTGGGTGAACTGGCTCTTTCCTAAAAAGGAGGATTACATAATGAAGTTAAAATTGTTTATTCAGTTTTACTCATAGAAAAGTACAAATTTACAAAAATACAAAAATCAATAAATCTATTATAGGACTATACACACAAAGTGCTTGTATTAGTACCTAAAGTGCATGATTCCACCACCAAAGTGCCCTGTCATTCTTAATATATTTCAAGGTACGACCAATAAGATTTCACTGTCCTCTACCACCCCACCATGGGGTTAGTTGAAACATTTTGTAAATTTCAGACAAGGCAGGTTCCGTTGCCCTCTAGCTTGACATGTCATGTTTCGTGTTTTGGGCCTAGACAAATGCCCTACACTCTTCAGGGGCTTCAAGATTGTCACACAATATTTGTTACCTCTTCATTTACAAAATTACGGATATGTCAAAATATTTCATAGGCCTTGTTGTGACCCTTTCCGCAGAGAATCCCATCCCTGTTTACAGTCTTGTGTGGCTTCACTTATTCTGCTGCCTTTCTTTTTGACATGGTGCCTGCTTGGCTTCCATGTCCCTCCAGTCACGTTCTCACAATGTGCACTGGTGTCTGGCCAAATATAGATAGGATCTTTGGCTTGGGTTCCTCTTGTTGAAGTGCCAGAGTGTTAATTCCTTTTTCTTATATATGTATATATCCACTAAGGCAGGTTAATGTGGCTCGTATCCACGTTCTGGGTTGAAGCCTTGTCTTATTTAATTCCCAACTTTGTTACAATTTGATGGCTGCTATTTGTGCTCTCCTGGCCCTCAGTTTGTGGTTGTTCGTGACTTGCGTTCAGACTGAACTTACTGGCATCGTCCTTGGCAGAGAAAACTTTGATACCATTTGATGGCTGTTATTTGTGCTCTCCTTGCCCTCAGTGTGTGGTTGTTCACCGACTTGCTTTCAGACTGAAAGTACCGACATCGTACTTGGCGGAGAGCACTTTGCAACCATCTGATGGCTGTTATTTGTGCTCTCCTGGCCCTCAGCGTGTGCTCGTTCACTGACTCGCATTCAGACTCAACGTAACAACATAATTCTCTGCTGTAACCGTAACCAAGCCAGGCCCCATAGACACATTCATTATACATTATACATGGACAGGATCAGATGCAAGTATGAGAACAGTTTCTGGTGTAGCTCTGGGAATATTTCCAGTAATATTGCTGAAAATATCACTCGTGTCCTGACTGCAGATGCCCCCACCAGAGTCAGCCCCAAGAGCCTGAGCCACCCCTTGCGACTGGGAACATCCCCCAGTCATGGCACCTGCTCCCGGGCTGTCCCAATTGAGGGACATGTCCAGGCCCTCCCATGAAGTGCGGCGGCACCTCCAAGGTTGATGGGAGTGGCAGCCCCAGAGCCAAATTGCCCAATGAGCCTCCTTCTCTGCCCCTTCCCTAGTCACCACCTAACACTACTAGCGTCACCAGGCATGCCTGTCCAACACCATGCAGCCACCCAATCTGGGGCCCTTTCTCATGCTCAGCCATATTATCTGCTCCCCCGCCACCAAATCCATCACTGGATCTGCTCCCGCCAGTGGCCGACAGGATGTTGGGGCAGTAATCACTTTTTAACCCATTCTCTTGTTCTTGGTGGTAGGATAGGCTGCTCGAGGCGCTACGTTCGTCTTCCTTGTACGAGATGGGCCTGGGACCTCTTGGTGTGACTGCAACCACCCTCCCTGCCCGGGAGTACCCCTGGAATGACCAAACTGGGCCAGCACCATGTTAATACTTTAGTCCTGTAGCAGCGCTATCAGCGGAGCTATATTTTCTGTCCATTTTAACCCCCCCCCCCCCCCGACAAATACCAATACACAACGACAAGCCCGGTCAATATGTGTGAAATGCAAACAACCCTGTTGCCGGAAAGAAACAAATAATTAAAAAACCCAGCAACCGGGCCACCTAATCTGCTCCCAGAAAACAACGCAAAGTAACCCCCAGTCCACACCCTACAGCCACCACACCACCAATTACCTCTCATTACATAAATGAACACTCTAAATCAGGGGCCTTTTGTCAGAAGGGGGAGCAGGAACTCAGGAACTCAGGCTGATCGTCTTTGAATCTTGGAGGTGATGCAGCAGTGAGGGTGGTCGGCAATGGACCAGCGACGATGGTGTCCGAGGAGAAGAGCAGGTGAAGATCCGATATATCACCCCTGCCTCTAGCTCCCCTTTTAAGCATCACCTCGCACTTCTGGGCCCCACCCTGCACCTCTCCCTATCAAGCCCGCAGGTACAAGTGTTGTGCGATGTGGGCCGACTAAAGCCAGCGGCAGGTGGCCTGCTCGGGTGCCCCCTCCCCAAATCCTATTCTCCTGGCCCTCAGCGTGTGGTCGTTCACGACTTGCGTTCAGACTGAACTTACCATTTGATGGCTGTGATTTGTGCCATTGCCACCCCCCTCCCACCCAATCTGGCTGCACCACATGGATGGGATTTGCATTCTGATCTGGTGGAAAAAACTGGATCACAGCTTCTGCTCGAAGGCCTTGTCTCTCTGATGCTTCTGACCTTGTCTGCATTGACAGACCTAGAAGTGGGTGCACCTTTCCTGCCAGGATTTTGACAATCATCTGTGTCAGGATGACCAGAGAACCGTCATCCTAGGACGTCTGCGAAGCACTCTGGCTCCATCTTCGTGTCTGGGAAGCTCCAGGGCCCTGTGCTGCCTTTCACCCAGCAACTGCCCTGCCAAACTCACTTCCATGTTCTTCTTCCATCGCTGGCTCCTCTCAGGTGTGACTTTACAAGATTGTTTACAATATTCTTTCTTCCTTGGGTTCTTCTCAAGCTGACCTATTGTCAGAAGCCAAATCCGTGAGTCTCCTGCAACCAGATTTCCAGAAACGGTACCGTAGGGACTCTTTCCTGCCGAACATTGCCCCAAATCTGCACAACTGCCCCATTGGTATGTTCTTAACGTTCTGGCTTTGACAGGAAAGCTGAGTTGCTTACTTGATACTGCATCTTTTCTTCTAGGAAAGTCTGTTTTTACAGAACTCTGAAACCTCTTCTTGAAAATGTTTTACTTGTTATATTGTGGCACCTTTTATTTTACAAAGTTTAATTGCCTGTAAGTGTACTGATTTTTCTCTTCACCTTTTTTTATATGGAGATTCTACTTTCATCAAAAATATAGTGTGGACATTCTCTCTTTTGGTATGACTAAAGTGTATGCACTGTAAGAGTTAGGCCTGGGCTGCTCAGCTACACTACAACTTAGAGAGGCTGGCGAGCTTGAGGAAATCACTAACAGTACCTATCTCAGAAAATAAACCACTTCGCTGTAAAGTTTATGTAATATAAATGAAACACAGGGCCTCATTACAAGTGTGCCTGTCGGAAACAATGGTGCCGGTAAGCCTACCAGCACCATTGTTTATGGACCGGCACACTACGGGTTTGCCTGCCTTGCCTGCCGGAGCTGCTGTTCCCATTGAAATATGCGATACACAAATTAAAAAAAATGGATTGTTTGAACTGGCACTAAAATGAAATTACGTTATCAATCATTGTGGTTTGCTTGATTAAAAAGTGCTGTACTTCATAAACCTGTAAACATGATGTATTGATTATATGTGTTATTAATACATGTACATATTCACTAACTAGCTCATATTTCTAGTAATTGGAAAATGAATGTGTACTGATGCAGAATCTTCTTCTGATTTCAAATACATAGATCTTAATAATGGCACAGTTCTATGCCCAAAAATATGGGGGGAAATAGATTTCAGTACAATTTGATCATAGTTCCAGATTCGAGGAGAGAAAATCCTGCCCAAATGGAAAAATACATTGAACCAATCATAATAAAGGGGACAATCATTGGGAGTGTTAGTATCCTAAGAAACACCATCCTAGGCCTTGTCAAATGAGAACATGGCGCATCAAATGATGCTGCATGGGTGGAATTTATCAAGTATTTAAGTCACACACACAGGAAATTGAGAGTACTTGGAAAGTTCTGGGAGCTTGTACCAGAGAAATGCTGCAGTGGGATTCTACCTGGGTGTAGCCGATGGAAATCCCACTTAAGAAGGCTGTTTCCAGAGACAACCTGTTGCAAAGGTTTTACCCAAGATAGGACCAAATTGCTAGGGTCAGAATTTGAAAGCAGGGGACAGACTGTGTGCAGACCATACCGGGCAGAGTTGCCTGGAGCTGTTGTTTCTAACGGTTCTGTACATTTAAAAGGCAATCCAAAGGTGAGTACACTAAAACCCTGTTCATTCATATATATGTCTCAAGAAATAGTTAAATCCCTGATAACAATTGAACGTTTTTTCGGGGAATCCTTTACATGCTATGCCACTGAGTGGGGACTGGGCAGTAAGGGAAACCTCGTGGAGACATATTTAAAACAGTATGCCCCTAAATCAATGATTGTGCAGGTTGCATTAGATTCACTAACAGTAGCCAAATAAATGAATTCCCGAGTTTACATAGGGACACTATATGCCTGGAAATTTGGCATAGTGCACAGTGTGTTTCAGAAATGTACAGGAATGTTAGGTTTCTTGACTCGTGGAACTCATAGTTGACTTACAAAAAGAAATCCTCAGTAGAGGAATATCCATTAAAGTGTAGTAGAAAGGAGGTTAGTTTGGGCACTTAGTTCCCAAGAAAAGAATGGCAATTTAAATAACCAATGTAATAATAATAATAATAATTTAGCATTTATATAGCGCTACGAACCCTCAGGTATCTGAGCGCTGCTTATTATTACCCACGGTGTGTGGTGCTCATTTATCGACATCGGAAGGATGAAAGGCTGAGTTTGGCCCTGCTGAGATTCGAACCTGCGTTAGCAGGCGAGCGCTCTACTCGCTGTGCCACTTGACCAGCCAATGTAATTCTTCCAAATAATATTGCACATGAAAGAAAGGCCTCTGTCTTAAGCGGACTCCTAATGTAAAGCAGAATGAAGTGTTGATTCCTTTGCTACCTCGAATGTATACTTTCCTGTTTGTGTGAACCTTTGAATGAATCAAGATTTTGTGTTCTCCTTCAATGACGCTTCTATCCTAAACCCAAAGAACCTAACAAAACATGAGGTCTACCCACAATTTATTCCAGTGAATAGGATGAGTGGGGTTCAAAAGCGCACATCCTATTCACAATTTTCTATACAAGAATTCATGCTAATGCCTTTTCACTATCACAATGGTTAATTTATTGAAAGAATACATTTGAAGCGAGAACATCTAGAGAGTATGAACAATTCAATGTTTGAAATCAACAATTATCATGTAATACAAAACGGTGCATTAGTTTCACTGGCCATCTACCTAGCATTGTCCTGAAAGTGCAAGTGTATATCCCCAGACAATGGTGACCACTGGTCAAAACATTGAACCACATCAACGCATACAACACTCAGCCCATTCATACTTATTCATACTCACCCAAGCCATCATTTTTGAAGCTTTTCAAGAACATAAACATAAACAAAGACAGGTTTAATCAATAGACCCCAATGCCCATATCCTTTTTCCACAAGGTGCATAAATATATAGGCCTATGAGAGATTACTATTTTGTCAATTCGGCCAATAACGTAGTCTTCCAAAGAATGACACAGCCTTCTTCGGGGCAGTTGATTTTGTCACCCTGGCGAATTTGTCACTGGAGCTGCAAGAAAACCCACACTAAGTTACATTCTTAAAAAAGGAACCCCCCTTTTGAGTAAAAGATGCCCTGCCTCTAAATGAAACATGCCATTATTACCTTATTTCCATTTCATATGTACGAGACGTACCGATTTCCACCATATGCCCAACCTTGCATTGCCAGTCCACGCCAGCAACGGCAAAGCCCCTACCAGAAACGAAAGTTTAATTGTGAGCATGTTATACTGAGGTGCCATGAAGATACATCTATCTTTAAAATGACAACAATCCTCTCAGAGCGGATCGACTAACCCCTCTACATTGCCAAAGTGCCACAACACTGCCATTACCTGTTAGGCTTCACCATCTAACAAGCTCCATCAATTGATTATTTTGGAGTGTGCCACTTGAGGCCTGTTCTTTGATGACTATTTTCCCTTCTGTTAGATCGGGATGTTCAGGTATGTATCGGCACATAAAAACAACAACAAAGGTCGGGGGCGGGAGGAGGGGGGCGTGAGCTGACTATTTCGGGGTTGTCAGCAAAGTATCACAAATCTGAGTTGGACCACCAGGCAAAAAGTATCTTCAGAATTCACACCTCCTCTAGACCTATTCCTCCACGCTATGCTGCCTTCACCGTTTACATGCTAAGGTATTAGGTGCACACTGATAACCAGACAGCCCACACAACAATATTACATGATATCTTTAAGTGTGTGTTTTCGACACCAGGTTTAACAACCTCCCAGTAGTCAGTAATTCAAAGAGGTAATCTATTTGTTATCCGATTTAATATTTACAGCGATGTCCCTGATGATGGAATGAAAAATCTGAAATGCATTAGACAAAAAATAATACCTATGTCTGCAGTTAAAATATTGTGTACCTTATTATCAATCATAGATTGGATACATTGAAGAACAGCTAAAAAATGTGCAGTCTTCCGCAAGGGTTCACCCATTCTTCTGACAAGTGTTGTGCCAGAAATATATTGTGCTTATATGCCCAGGCTCCTGCATGTCCAGTTGCCCTTGCACTGCCTCCGACTCCCCAGCACTTAAGGGTCTGTATCTGCAACCCTACAATCCCTTTTCTCTGCACTTATGAGCCACCCGCAGGCTGCACTGGTGAGTTAACTGCACTTCCCCCTTCCCCTCTCCCCTGGCACTTCTGCCCTTCCCTCTTCCCTGCACTTGCTCCATCTGAATGACACAAGGCCTAGTAAGATTGTTATTTTGTCCTCCCTTTGTTTCCCCCTCCTTGTCTTGTCACGCCAAGAAACAGTTGTGTACAGGCACGTTATAAATGCCACATCATATCAGATCATATCATATCTTTCCTGGGCTTGTATTTGTATTGTATTTATTAAATGTATAGAGTGCTTTAATCCAAAGCGCTTTACATTACAACAACTGGATACATAGAATACTGGACTTGCCGACTTACCGCTACTGAACCCGCCAAGGAGCTCCTGCTCATAATTACAGAACTTGAGCTTTGCTTGCTTCTGAGGTGCGGTCTATTCGTTGATCTGCTCGGGGGAACACAAAAAAGGCTCTGTAACTTTCCTACATGTTGGGTTTGCTAATACGGCAGCGAATGCTCACGTTCATAAACTTACCTGAGTCACCGGACCATCAAAAAAACATGTTTCACTGCTGCCGCGCGATGTTGTTCAGCATTGTGAGAGCCAAAACCTGCAGGATCTTTAGCCTTTTGAAACTAGCCTGTGTGATTAAGTGGATTATGCATGGAGTGTGTGCCGCGCTGTGGCTCCCCACCATGTTGGAGGTACTGCTTTAAGAGTCCATATTTGTAGAGCACCATATTAGAATGGAGTGACTCCAGAGGCAATGGCAATGGATGTTACTGTAAACTGCACGTATGTGAGAATTAAGCAAGCATATAGACAAAGAAGCCAATCATAGCATAACTTGCATTTTGTATAAGTGCCTAAACTAGAAACCCAACAGTAAGCTATATCTAGAGTAGAATTAGGATGAAGAAAAGACAGTTATATGGGATTTTTAATGTTTTTCTCTAATGCCTAGACTTGTCGATGGCGTTAGAGAAAATTAGGTGAACTATATATTGTACATTTCTGATGAGTTTATTTGATGTTTTTATTTGAAATGTAATGATGAACGCATACTAGTGTTAATTTGAATGTTCCCATTGAAGAAGGTTGTATATTTTGTCCAAATAGCTATTCAGATTTACATTATACGAATGGATTTTTGTGTGTATCGTGAATGAAAATATTAGTGCGATAATGGTAGGTAGGTTGTGTTGGGGTGTGCAGGAGCATGGCCCAACAAGCGTTCGCATTAAACACAGCAAGCACAGGGCAGAGCAGTGCCTGTTAAGCATCCTGTCTGGCTGCACAACAACACCATGCAGCACCGAAAGGCGGATTCTCCAGATGTGCCCAGCCTGCTTCCCCAATAAGGACACCACAGCATGTTGCTGTGGGTTAGCGCCATGGGCTGCGTAAGGGTCCAGGGCCCGCCAAGAAGACAGAAGGCCATCTTTCGTTGGAAAATATTAGGCTGCATTTAATCACAAAAATGCAACATGCCATTGCATATCATAAACATCATGGTCCAGAACATTTGTGTATTTGGTTTGAAGAGGTTCCCTGCCACGCCCCATCAGAATGATTCTAGGAGGCCAGGAGCCCCACAATCTGTACTGTCAACCTTCTGATGATGCTCCCCCACACCTGTGGCCCCTATCAGTGAGCTCCGGTTTACCAACTCTACCTGATGACCCCAAACATTGTGAGAAATTCCACCCCTGAAGCAATCCATTCTGTGTGCCCCAATCTGCTAGAGTGCACTGGAGCTACCGGTCGAGAACACTCCCCAATGTCATGTAATCAGGGTGAAAGCTAGCAGTCCATCCTCAAAATTCGTTTGCCTCTTTTGAACAAATGAAGATCTTCTGCATGAAACATATCCTTTCATTTCACCATATTGTGAGCCACCCCCCTGAAATACCCATGGCAGGATTCCAACAGGGCAATCACACTCTCCAAACGAGCGTCTGGGTATCATCCCGGACCAGGCGATGATTGCTTCAGGACAAAACCTGTCAATTCATGAACATTCATAGCCAAGGCTCTCTCTGACAGCCTTTCAATCCAAAGATGCTCGTTCCCCCCAATTTGAAGGATCACCAAGTCCGGCCACAGGTAGTGATTCTTATCCCTGGCTTCAATTAGAGGGTCCCTCAACAGACAGACTTGCAAGCTGCCAACTCCCATCCAGAAGACAGATACGCCATTCATGTAACATTCATCACCCAGGACCTGCTCCTGAATGATGCTGAACGCCTCCTTCACAAATGTATGGCCGAAAATCCATAACACATGACCATCCACCATAATCAGCACAGAGAACGTGAATAAGATCAACATGATGATACATAAACACACACTTTCATTATCCCTTCCCCCAAACCATGCTGCTCTCCTTTACAGCAGGTCATGTCTAAAATAGTACTTGAGTGCTGAAGATCTCCACCTCCCTATCCTCTTGAACTGTTCTGCTCCCATCCCTAGCTCGGGCACCATAGTGGTAAACCAGTACTAAAACAATTACAAGAATAGCCTAATACATCACAACCTGCCCCATGAGAGCTCACTGGAACCGTCAACTAAAATAAAACTGGGACGAATAGGACCAATCACTATGTCCCTACAGAGGACCCTTGCTAGCCTCCTGATACAGTTAAATAGACCACTATTACCCTAACAGTACATATTTCCAGGTCCTCCGACAGGCCCAATGACACCCTGGTGCACATATACAAGCTATACGTGATCCCATGCTAGAGTGAACACTAATAATCCACTACCACAGAGGATATAATTGCAAAAAGTCACAAAGGTGGAATACCCCCTCTCTCTGACCCTCTTTGCTTTTGTCCTCGCGCCATTGGTACAATCAATTAGGGAAAACAAAGACATTCAAGGAATTAAGAATGAGACACAGAGAGCAAGGTACTACTTTGTGCAGATGACATAATGCTACTTGAGATATTTGGTGTTATTAGTGAGTTTAGTAGCATCTCTGGATGAAAAATGAATTTTTCTAAATCAAGCACACTACCCATGTCAGCGAGGATAAATTAAGAAGACTATATGTGATGCCGTAAAGACTGGAGGGGCGTATCTGTATTTCCGACCCCTATACAGTTGGGGCAGAGGCACAGAGCACCCCAGCCAAGGTTCTCTAATGGTAGCAATGGACAAGCAACCAATGCTGAGACTCAAGGGAGGTGATGCATGCTGGTTGTTAGGTACAGTGAATCCCCAAACTCCCACAAAGGAATGTCCACACACTAGGTTATGTGCTAACACAGTACCTTTATATAAAATAAGGTTCAGGGAATTATATACTCATAAATAACACAATGGGCCTCATTACAACCCTGGCGTTGGACCATGGTGCTATTAGCACCATGGTCCATGCCGGATTCCGCCATGGTGGATGGCGGATCTACCGCCCCATTCCAAGGTTGGCGGGGCGGTAAATCCCCATTCACCATGGCCACTTCCCCATTCCCATTTTCGGCCCATAGGGCTCAATGGGAATGGGGAAGGCACGCATTACGGCACCGTAAATTACGGTGCCGTAATTAGCACCAAGGTCCCTTAGCGGAATGGACTTTAACGCCTGCAAAAAGCAGGCGTTAAAGTGTGAATCTGGCGTTAAGGGTTTAACGGCACCGCAGCCTTTTACAGTGCCGTTAACCCCTTAACACCAGGGTTGTAATGAGGCCCCATATGTACTCATACACTAATATGTATTAGGTACTATCCTAATAATGGCAATAATATGCGCACTATGTGCTACCACAATATACTTAGATTCAGTAAAAATCGACCAACTACTGACAGTTATTAAAAAGCATGAGAAATCTAAGCAAGGTGTAACTTCATAGATTAATGTAAGAAGGCAGGTTAGATTGGGAACATTGGCAGAATGCTTTCTTTAGAGTGGATAAACAATACTGTGTGACGGTCCTGCCACCTGGGCCACCTGTAAGGAAAAGTTAAGGTGTACTTTATCTTGTATATTAGAGCTCATTCCAAATCTGTTTAATAATATTTTGCTTCTCTTTCTACAGACCGCACTACCCCAAAGTACCTGGAAATCTGCAGGAGAACAGGATCCAAGACCAATCTGGGACCCCCTGGATGAATCCTGAGGATGGAAGATGCTCTTCCTCATCACAGTACCTGGGTGCCTTGGCAGGCAAAGTGGTGGAGTTTCTTGGCTTTACTCAATGAGACCCCTTGAGGGTGTCCCCCCCCCCTTGGAAGAAGGAGTCGCTGGAATGTCGATGGTGAGAAGAAGAAAGGAACCAAGCAGTGTCGGAAAGGCAGCACTTTCGGTCTTTGATATCAGGTTGTTACGCGAGCCCTGGATGTTCCACAATTGTGAAACTTGCTGTGGACCTTGACACGACCTTGCTGAAGAAGATGTGGTGGTATTTCATGACTTTCGGTTTGGTTTACCACCTTTTGGTTCTTCAGTGCTGCTACTGCTGCACGGACCTCAGAATGGAATCTGGTGACCTGAAAACGACCACTGGACTAGACTGCAGACCCTCACCAAATCGGGGCACCCGTGGACTCTCCACTTCAGGCAGCAACCCTGAACCTTCTCTGGCATTGACAAGTGGACAGATATTGTGACAGGGATGCCCCTTGAAGGATTATTTAATGATTTGGAACTTTCGCGGCTCTGGGTGTCAAGCAGCACTAGGCGAGGGTACCCCTTCTTCCGGGTGGCACTCAGCAGCTTGGCCTACAGTGGTCAAAAACACTCCTCTGGACCCTGGGCAACACAGATGAACTTCTTGGTGTCAAGATGTTCAGGCACTCCTCTTCTGAACCCACTAAGATCCCTTCTCTGGATGGCAGGTAGGCTGAACTAGCTTCCAGGACACTTCAGATGAAGAGCAGCAGTTGCATGATGTTCCCTCGTGGTTTCGGGAAGAGGTTGCCTATCAAGGTCCTCTGTGGCTCAGTCCTTGAATCAGCATAGCAGGTTATGGATTTGATGAAGAGATGCAGCCGCAGAATTGTTCCTCCAACTGAATTCCAGGATGCAAGCTTAAGATGACTTCAGTTTCTGCTTCAAGTTACTTGGTTCAGCTTCTGACAAGGCGGCAAGTGAGTGTGTAGCTCCTGTTATCCAAAACACTCCCCATTCACGCAGGCTGAGCCAGGCTCAGCCAACCAATCACACACTAGTGCATTCATGCAGGCAGCGCCAAATCAGGCTTGCAGGCATTCAGGCTATTCACCAGAAAGCAGACACCTACAACACAGGGTGTGGATTGGCGGTTACTCCCCAGACTTTCAGTGCACCACTCTGTATTCATTCCAGTTTCAGTCATGGTTGGCTCAGGCATTGTGTCACAAAAATGCATATTGACTACTCACTAGAATTATATCAAAGGTAGTTAGATTATCTCAACATTTACACCAATAACACAGTGAATCTCACATTTCTCAAATATATAATATCAATTTTATTCCTATTCCGTAAACTATATAAACTTTAAAACGCAACAAAAAGTTTTTGTTGTGGCACTGTGCATCTAATCTAAAACACACAAGAATAAACACCAAGCTAATGGTGACAAATAATCCCTTTAGAGATCGGATGGTGTGTGATAAATAAATACTGATGATTATGGACAGCTTTAGAATCTATTGCAATCTTTTAGTTGTTAGCACCCTTTGATTGGGTTCCTAACTTATTTCTAGTAGAAATCTTTACTAGAAATTAGAACTCAACATGTTTCTGTTCTCTATACAATTTTTGGAACATTCATCAGGAGGTACGTCACATTAGTTGTGATTACAATAAAACAAACACATGTAAAACAATTTTGACGGATTTCCACATTTAGGAGTCTTCCATTCACTCTGTATGGTGTAACTGTTGATAAAACACAGAAAAACAAGAGTAAGCTACAATTGCTCAGATTCCTAGTGGTACTTAAGTAGTATCTTGACTAGAAAAGGTATAATGATTACCTGTTCTAGTAGGTGGAGATGGTCCTTATAAGATGGTGTCCTGATTGTGGCAGAAAGTATCATCTGTTGTCAACACAACCATGGCAATTGGTTCTTGACCTATGATTTTAATAAAAAGGACTCAATCATCTGGGCACCATAGAACTACCCCTTTTTCGCACTTTATAAATCTCTTTAGTTAAGTAAAACATCTTTTATTAGGGTTTTTCTTTAGTTGAAAACGAAATCGCTTATGTGGCTATATCGCGGCGTTCTTTGTTTAGAATTGACCAGTACATTGATAAATATGCTACTATCACAGTTTGGATCCCTAGATAATAGAGAGAACTCTCATTAGTAAAACAGGGGGAGGGGGTGTGGGAAACTCTCTACCAGCACGAACACAGCCCATTGACTTGTTCTTGGGTGGATGGCTCCTGGGAGAGTTTCAACCAAGTCTTTAGCTCACTGTTCTTTTTACAGAGAAGAAATATGCCCACATATCAGTCTTTGTCCTGCCCAGGGGCGGTCCAGCACCGGAATGCTAGGAAATTCTCCTCTGAACAAGAGTACCAGAGCACCCCATACACGTTTTTCAACCTTGTTGGGCATCATCATTGAGGTGAAGCTGTGTCTCTCTAGGAGCAGTGAGCAAGGGCTCCACGTCTGGAGTCCCCTGGTAACTTAGGGTGAGACCCAGGATGAAATAATTCCACGTATGGGTTTGCTAGGCTAGGGGCCATAGTGGCCCCATAGCCGTTCCTTCAATCTGCTGATAGAAACACCCTTGGAATTCAAAATAATTCCTGGTTAGGGATACCTTGATGCACCAGAGTATAAAGGACGTGGGGACTCGATCCTGATCTGTGCATGTTAAGAGAATTTCCTCTACTGATTCCAAGGTTTCATGCAGGGGGATGTTGGTGTAGAGGGATATGATATCCAGACCAATTAGATATTCTGTTTCTTCATTGTATGGTAAATGTTCAAATAGTTTCATAACTTCTTTCGTATCCTTCAGATATGATTTCATTTTTACAACGTAGCTTTTCAGGTAATGATCTGAAAATTTTGAGAGCGGTTCTAGTATAGAATTATTCCCCACTACAATCGGTCTTCCAGCGGATTATTCAGCGTTTTATGAATCTTGGGGAGACAAGTAGTGGAATCAGTATTAATCAGAAATTGACATTCTTGTTTGCTCAGCCAGGCTCTGTCCCTAGCTTTAGTTACGTTCAGTTCAATCATAGTAAGCAATTCCTTTGTGGGGTCTCCAGCTAGTTTTTGTTTTATAGTACTTGATGTTCTTTAGTTGATATAATTAATTGTGTCTAATATAACGATACCTCCACCTTTATCTGCTCTTTTTATAATGATGTTGTCGTTTTTAGAGATAGAATTGTGTGCTTCCATTTCGTTTCTACTCAGATTATGAAACATGGGGTTGTTCTTTTTCCCAGGTTTTTCGATTCTGTCAGAACTCTTTTTTCGAAGATGACAGATTCTGGTGAGTGAGTATATGTGGGGGGGAGATTGAAGATGGATTTTTTAGGCCCCTGTGGTTGGTGGTAGGTAGTTCATACGTTTCATTGGTTTTATCGGCAAAGAATTCTTTAAGGTGATTGGAACGGATTGTGCATCTTAGAAATCACAAAACCTAGACCTTTATTTACGACTTGTTGTTCTATTGTGGCAAGTTTGTATTTAGAAAGATTCACTAGAAGCGATTGCCGCTCCTTGTCTGGCGTTCATCGCTGTTCCAATTCCCCCTGTTTGGGCCTTTGTATAAAAAATTCCTTGACGTGTTGCTCCGATTGCCTCTTCCTCTCTTGATATTCTGATTTCCTCGTCCTCGTGGGGGGGTGGAGGTGGAGCTTCCAGCGATAGGGTTGTCTGGATCACTACTATCATTGCTGGAACTTTAGGAAGTGGCACAAAAACAGACTCGTCTGTTATGGTTATTGGGACCGTTTGATTGGGTTGCAGCTGTTTTGTAACCCTCTTGAGAGTAGGGGTATTCTTTCTCATGGCAGTATTTAGTAAGTTATTTTTTAAGGCATTGAATACGTTCTAATGTATTTGCTGCTTGAAATCTTTCATTTCCTTTACAATTTCTTCTTGTCGTTTTTTGACGTTGTCCAGAGATGTTAGTTTTTTAATATCGTCTTCAAGTTTTTTTTAGATCTATCTCTATTTTTTTAGCAGTTTCCTTAGCAGTGTCGATTATTGGGATGAGCCAGTCACACCCACAGCGATTTGCTATGTAACACCATTGGAGTTTGAACTTGGCGTTGTCTAGGAACAGTCAGGGTTCGTTTAGGACTGTGAGGACTTGTGGAAGTGCTTTATTTTTCAAATATTCAAGCATTATGGCCCTATAAAGTTCTGTTCTGATTAATCTTTTTCTTAACTGTGTAATCTCATCCCATTCAGTATTTTGATCTTGATTTTCTCCTATCTCACTGTTATTAATTATACAGATCGCGTTCATTAGGGGTGTCATTTTGTTCGGCATATTAGTGCTTGTATCTACTGCACTATATATGACAAACAGATGATTCAATCAGACTGTGTCTGAATTTATCTACCACACTTTGTGAGATATTAATAAAAGCATTATACATATGGATGAACACTGGGCACGAATGCCCGAAAGACCCTAGAAAGCCAACAGCGCTGCAGAAACACGGGAAGAAACGCCCACAACTCAGAGTCCTAGATATTATCTAGGTAAGCCTAAGTTTGAAAATAAATATACAGGAGAAAGTATCTATTTTTAACCTACTAATGGGAGTTCCCTCTGTTATCTAGGGATCCGAACTGTGATAGTAGCATATTTATCACTCTACTGGTCAATTCTAAACAAAGAACGCCGCGATATAGCCACATAAGCGATTTTGTTTTCAACTAAAGAAAAACCCTAGTAGGGTAGGAAGATTTTTTACTTAACTAAAGAGATTTATAAAGTGAGAATAAGGGGTAGTTCTATGACACCCAGATGATTGAGTCCTTTTTATTAGAATCATAGGTCAAGAACCAATTACCAAGGTTGTCTTGACAACAGATGATACTTCCTACCACAATCAGAACACCATTTTATAAGGACCATCTCCACCTACTAGAACAGGTAATCATTATACCTTTTCTAGTCAAGAAACTACTTAAGTACCACTAAGAAACCAAGCAATTATAGCTTACTCTTGTTTTTCTGTGTTTTATCAACAGTTACACCATACAGAGTAAATAGAAGACTCCTAAATGTGGAAATGTGTCGAAATTGTTTAGACATTTGTTTGTTTTATTGTAATCACAACTAATGTGATGTACCTCCTGATGAATGTTCCAAAAATTTTATAGAGAACAGAAACATGTTGAGTTCTAATTTCTAGTAAAGATTTCTACTTGAAATAAGTTAGGATCCCAATCATAGGGTGCTGACAACTAAAAGATTGCAATAGCTACTAAAGCTGTCCATAATCACCAGTGTTTATTTATCACACACCATCCCATCTCTAAAAGGATAATTTGTCACCATTAGCTTTGTGTTCTGTATTCTTTGTTTTAGATTAGATGCACAGTGCCACAACAAAACCTTTTGTTGCGTTTTAAAGTTTATATAGTTTACGGAATAAAATTGATATTATATATTTGAGAAAATTGAGAATCACTGTGTTATTGGTGTAAATGTTGAGATAATCTAACTACCTTCAATATAATTCTAGTTCTACTCCCCCAAAATAAGGTAGGGATCACACCTCAGGTAGGTACTTTGGGTTTCCTCCCTATATACCTAGTATTGACTACTCACTCCATTCTGGTAGGCTCCAACCCAAGAGTGTGCCCACAACAAGCAACCCTTGGGAAGGCTCCAGCCAGTCTGTCTGGAGGCAGCCCCAGAACAATATGGTCCTTCCACCCAACAGCCATTCAGAGTAAGGGGACAGAACCAGGGCTTCTCAGGACCTAGGAAAACAAGGAGGTAGGGCAAAGGAAACCAAGAGGCCACCAGTGGCCATCTTGCCTTTATGTAGGAATCCATTGATTCCTATGGCAGGGCCTTGGTATCTCAAAAAGGGATGCTTAGAGCCTCTGTCACATCAGCATGTAGCTGCCACCAGCCCATACCCTGCTCTGTGTGAAACATACACTAAGGATACATGATTGTACCTCTACCCATGGGTGCCTTAACGGTATTCCATGGGCCTTTGTCCACCAAGAACAAAATGAAGAGCTGCACTTGCAGGGGTCCACATAATAAGGAGATATAGGATAAGGGCAAGGAAGTCCTGTCCCTGCAATGCATTTCCAGCATCATAGATGTTTCTGCTAATTGGGGGAAACGACTGAAATACCCAGACATCACGCTGCTCAGAGAGGACTGGAATGTCCTCTCATAGAAGTTAGAGAAACTAAACCTGGTCATTGAAACAGACCGAGAGAGGTGATCCATATTGAACCTAAGTGTGCAGGCCAATGTTACCATATTCAAATTAACATTCTCTCATGAATTCTACACCTGTACAACATGAGCTGTACTGGACTCAAGCACAATGTACAATTAAAGCTAGAGAGGAATCTCTCAGACTTTTGCCTAAATAGGTAGAGAAAACGCACTGTTATCCGTGGAAAAATGCAATTGGGTTTTGACAGATGTGGTTTGGCCTCCCAAGCTTCAAGGCTGTCACCAGGTCTAGATTATGCCAAAACTTCACTATTGGCTTCTCAAACCAAGGCAATGCGGTCCCACCTGGGTAGGGTTAGGACGACATCTTGGCAAACAAACCTCCTTTCTTCATTCTCTTTATTAAACCAGAAGTAGACATGACAAGAGGATCTCCAAACTGATGACCTGCATACAGAAAATATACCATCATCTATGCAAGAATGTTGAAAGTCGGTCCTACCTGATTCCTTGCTCCCCAATAATAACAAGAAATCCTCTATTAAGCCTAAATGGAGTAAAAGAGAGTTGGGGAACTTGGGAGGATAACAAATTAACAATGATTGGGCATTAGTGCTGACATTCCAGATATTCAGTGGCGAATACAACTTGGCACTTCTTGAAAAGGAGAGGTACCTGTGTTGTAACTAACCCAAGACAATTCATCTGTGAAAATTACCACCCTGACAAATGATTAAGGTTAGTGAAACCAACATATCTGCATCTTTGGTATACAAAGGCCTACAGAAAAAGGTGAGCTATTAAGCAAAACCAAACAAGGCTGGGAGGAGGAGTTAAAGGCTAAGAATGATCAAATGATGCAACCTAAGCCTAAATGCGGTTTACCTTCAGCAATGCATTGTGCTTGGACTATATTGGACTCATGCCAAACTCATAGGAATAAGCATTCCTACAAGTGTTAGCATTGTAGCTGAGTGGATGCAGATGTAACTCATATGCTATGGAGCTTTAACAAAATTGGAAATGGGTGAAACATTGTAAGTTGAAACATGAGGGAAATACTAAAATCAGACATCTCTGTTATGAAGCACAGGTCTAATTGCTTAAGTGGAAGACCCATAGGATCCATGAAGCAATCAACCATCAAGTGGGCACTCCACAGTCTGAGCACTTTAGGTGGAGAACATGGTGAAAGCGGAGGAAGTGGAGGAATCGAAGCATGCACAGTTTGCAAAATGGATAAAGCTTTGGAAGAAGACCCATCGACCATCATGGTCAGAGCAGCATATTTGACCCTGCCATGACTCCTTCATTGGACCGCCCAAATTCACTTCTCAAACCCATGCTGATCACTCCTCCATAAACTTGTGCTTCCCTTATCAGGGATCAAACCTTCCTGGCCCAAGTGCCTAACACACTCTTAGGTACTGCAAACAAGTCAACAGTTTTAGCTACTGCTTCAGACAGATCAATTCCAGAGACAATTGAATACTCTATTGACCGCTACTACCAGGAAAAGTGCTTGCAGAAAGCGCAAGATGGTGTGTCTGTGGTAGTCGATCTACCCTCAGTCTTGGCATCTGGTCGTATGTCCGCCCGAGGAGGACAATGCCAGGGACACCAGTCTAAAGCCCTACTGCACACCAGTATGTCCCCATAACCGACAGTCACATCGGTGCAAGAGTCTTTTCAGCCATCCTCGTTGTTCCCAACGTCATCGTGGATCTTATTTCCTGTCCCCGGGAAACCACGGGGGGGGGGTGGTCAGGGAGGGATGGCTGCTCCTAAGTCAACTCCCCCCCTTCAGCAATTTGTTCCATCTTTTACATGCTCTGGCCAGCCCGTGGATGAACCTGTTGACTCCCCTGGATCCCTGTGACCCCCGTGCCAGTTTGGCATCGGACCAGATGAATGATTCAAGGAATAGCTTCACCCCAGGTGGCCTAGAGAGTGTGATGGGCAGCTCACAGTTTCTGGTGGATTGTGTAAACCACCTATTGGTTGTTTATTCCAAAATAAGCAACTCTCAGCGTTTCCTCTACAAACTAAGAACAAAGGACACCGAGAGTTTGATAAATGCCCTGACATTATAGCATCCTTAGCATCAATTCCAGGGAAAGCTCCCAGTTCACACAATCCAGCATCCACACCGGATAATATGAAGCTCAATAAGATGTCAAGTAATACTGAGGGCTGTGCCTTATGCAGCTCAGCTGTCAAGCCTGGGAGCCATGTGGAGCAAGAGGGTTCTGTGGCCCCCGGCAGCGTCAATGAAATTCTTCTGCAGGCCCGATTCCCTCTGCACTACGTCAAACTCCTCATGTGCATGTCAATACTGAGGATTTAATCTCACATTGTGGCTCGGCGCCCATTGGGGTCATAGCCACAGACCAGGATGGATGCCGTGTACCCATTAACAATTCTGCCTTGGAGCAGCCGGTACCAAAAGTGTGTTCTAGCAGTGTCCACAAGCCCCAGAGCAAACTTGTTGCGAGGATGGTTCCTCATTGCGAAGACCCCCTTATCGGCAGTCGAGAAATAATTCTGATACTGTTTTTAAGGGTTTAACACATGGCAACAAGAAATCTTATAAAATATGTTTTAGTTAAAGCCATGTCTGAAGATTTGGTAGCACATAACATTTATTTCAAACTGTTTTTAAGTGTGCGCATTTTATCTGATTGAATGTATTGTGAAGGCTGTAATGTTTGTTTCTGTTTGTCTAACCAGTACATTTGCTCATGTATTATAAACTGCTGCTTAGCCCTGCAAAGCAAAGAAATAGAAGTTCATGAGGATGCCAGGTCAGAGATCTGTCATCTACATGATGCCTGGTATATTCCCTGTGAAGTAACTGGTATAACAGTGGCAGCAGAGGGACTTGTCGGTAGGAGGCTGTCTCCGGTAGCAGCTTCAGTTCTAAATCGGCCCATCAATCATAGATCTCAATAGGGAGGAACTAGAGCACAGACTGTCCTGGCCATCCACTTAAAACTTCTGTTTGTCTAAACAAGCCCGGCAAAAGGTGTATGCTTGTACTCCCCCAATCATTCCTATAACGTAGATTTAGGTGTCGTGGGAACAAAGCAGTTTGCTATTCCCGTAGAGGCTCCCCCTGCCTCTAATTCATCTAGGTTGCAGACTCAAGTGGAGGCAACCGCTTTGATGTGGCCCCCCAGCTGCATGATTTAAACTGTTGCATTGGAATGTGGCTGGTGCTCGAAGCATATTAGGAGACCCAGACTCAATAAACTGGTTAAAAGCTCGCAATGTGCTATGTTTGCAGGTGACATTGTTGGAAGAAGATTCCCATATTATTACCAACTTTTACGAATTCTGGATATTCACAAGACCAGTAACCCGCAAGAGGTGTCAGTCTATAAATACGGATACCTCTACTGTGAGACCGCAAATGCATTTTGGTGGCCGTGGGCCAACCATCTTATGCACGATATGACAAAATATAGGTTTTCGAGTTTGACAATGAACGGTCATTTTGATGTAACAAGAATCGCCATTTTGTTTTCTAACCATTGCTCATTGCTTTCTGTTCCTATTGCTTCGCAGTATATTTTCTGCTTACACTGCTCGACTGTGAAACATTGTTGTCTGTATGTGAAAAGGACAAGGCCGCAGGGCTGTGAGGATAACAAGAGTTCGCTGAAACACAAACATAGGCAGCGCCAGGAAGAATGCCCGCTCCATCCTGAATGCAGCCTTGAAGCAGGGCTGCAGGGCATTTAATCATTTCACAGCTGCCAGCCAGTCTCGTTATATGGTAGAATGTGTTAAAATAATACAGCTAAAGGCTTAAATTATGCTTTTCTTATGGCCCCTTTTTGCTGAGCCCGCTAGAGCGTGTCGGCTCCCAGGATGCAAATAGCACCTGATAGATAGGAAGGTCCGGAATGCAACTCTCCCCCCCCCATATGTAGCTCGCTTCCAAGAACAGAAGCGCTGTGTTCTATTCAACAAATGAAAGATGCCTTTGCACTCACAAATTGCAAATTGTTACTAGAATAGATGTTTGAAGGTGTCATAGTGGTCGGAGATGTCCATCATCACACCAAGTTCAAAGAAACCCAATAAAGGGGGGTGTTAAACATGTCATAGCTGATTGTTTGATATGCATTTGTATATATGTAACTGATGTACGTAATTCACTCTCTTGCGTCCCTCGAGGTCTAGAGATACACGTCACGGGGCGTGAGACAGAGTTGGCCAACTGAGACTTTTGCTTTGCCATAAACCCTAGCTTTGGGAATACAACCTTGTGTCTGGCGTATCTATCGTGTGTGGTGACTCGCCTTGTTTGCATAGATGTCAGGGTCCCCTAGGGCCCCCTTCCAGAGGTGCAGTCATACATGGAAGGGCCAGGCAACTCTAATAGCAAGGTCTCTAGACTGGCATCCTGTGTCCCTTGCTTGCCGCACTGACCAAGCTCTAGTAGTTTCAGACGGCAACCACAGTGGTGCTGATTGCACGCTCCTTATTGTTAATGTCTACCTGCACCCGAAGGAGAATTTAAAACATTTTCCTGTTCCGAATGGGCGGTTAGCAAACTTGCTGATATTCCCAGTGACACAAGTTCAATCGTTATGGGGGATTTTAATGCCAAACTCGGTGGGAATGCAGGATCTGGAAAAGATAGAAAACCACTCGAAGCCGCCTGTGATATCCCTACCAGGAAATAGTGCCTGCCTTCAAGGGACCCACGTGGGCTCATAGTTAACTCTTCTTTACTTCATTCATCTATGTTATAGACAAACGGGCAGTGTCCTGGTGTTGACCCTCCGAGGGCCTCTTACAGGTCTGGCACCAGAGCTTCTTTAATAGATTATTGTTTGGTGGATTTCTGTTCTTTCAAGCAGGTATTAGATTTTGAGGTCTGTGAGCGTCCTGAAAGCAACCACAATCCATTGGTTCTTTTATGGAACTCGGACCTGCACAAGCCCAACCTGTCTGGTGACACTGAAGAATCTTCTAAAGCATTTTACGTACTAAAATTGCCTCAGGACAAGTTGGTCTCTATCTTAGCAGAGGAAGAGCCAGGTAGACAATGCTTTCTTATGATGGCCCAGCATGATGACCAAGTGGAGATAATGCTGGTTTATGAGAATGTAATTTCTCTTATTTCTGGTAGTTGTCAACGGGGTACTAGTTCCAATTCTGGTCGTCGGACAAACAACCGTAAGGATGTTACTTGGTTTGATGGAGAGTGTCAAAGGGCTAAATTAGAATTGTGGACCGCATTTAGGTATAATAATAATAATTTATTGTGATATAATCCAACATTTGGACTTTGCACAACGTACACATTTCTTAATAATATAGAAAACACACAGTGCAAGTACAATTGCATAAAATACAATATACAGAATATGACATAACGGAATAACAACGAAACACAGTATGTTATGTTATGATATATGAATTATTAGAGCGCACAAAGGCCCGAAGGCAACCTGGCGCTAGAATGTGAAAAGAGCAGCTTAATAACCAGAATTAAAACACATTTTTTTAGCAGGTGCCAAAAGGCTAGATGGTCAACTGTCATACGCAATGCCCGAGGTCGGGCGTTCCATTTCTTGGCAGCTGCCTCCTAAAAGGCACGCCCAATACGGTTCAGTCTGAAACGGGGGACCTTAACAAGAAATGCAGAATGGGAGCAGAGGCACCGAGTTGGAACATAGTGAGGAAATGTATCCTGAATATATCCAGGCCCCCAGCCATTGACGGCCCCGTGCACAATACAGAGGGATTTAAACAAAATCCGCTTTTCCACCGGAAGCCAATGGAGCCGCCTTAACAGTGGATTAATGTGGGCACACACCGGAGGCCGAAAGATTTCTCTGGCAGCAGCGTTCTGCAACAGCTGAAGACGATTAATCAAATAGCGAGTTTGGGCTAGATACAATGAACTGGAATAATCTAGACCACTCAAAATGAGTGTGGCTACCACCGGAGCCTGGCATTTTCCAGGCACAGTATGTCGTGTAATTCTGTGCTTCTATAGTACTAAGATGCTCTGTAGCACTTGGAATAAACTTAATTCACCATACCAATTTCAAGATAGGATAGAAATAGTTAAATAAATAGGTACAAGGTAAGATCAATATGCTTCCATGTTTTTTGATTAAAAAACCAAGTTCGTCGTGCAATTTGATTCATAGCAATTCATTGATTCCAAAATACAGAGGTAAGGAGAGAAGAAGGAAGGAATGGGTGAAAAAGAATGCATACACTCAGGTACACCTATCTCAGTTCCTTTCTTAATCAGGCAATAGAGCTTTAACATGCTGCCAGACTCTAAAAAGGGCAAGCTGAGCTGAGATGGGATACAAATTTAAACAGTGATTCCCAAAAAGAATCAGTGGTAATTGTCTCATAGGAATGGACCAAAGTGCCTAAAATACACATATAGAGAGACCCCAATTCACCACATTGGGTAAGGACATGTCAGGCAGACTCCTACTGGTCCAGGTTGCCACAAATTCGGCGGGACCTAAGAACCACAGGTACCATCAAGCGGGGGCCCAACACTGCCATTACCGGCAATAGATTTATATGTAGCTTTAGGATAAACTGCCTGACTTCAGGGCCCGGGCAAAGCTGTAAGTAAGGCTTGGTCTTTCGATAACAGTGCACCACGTGTGTCACTGCCTCATATACTTTTAACTTTGCCAGATGCGTGTAATTCTCGCACCAGTCCCATCTGTTAAGTTTATGTTCATAAGATTTTTTCAGATGGACAAATCGATGACCTCTCTTTTTGGCAAATGGCCAATCAATCTTTGCAAATAGTGTTTCATTCAAGGGCTTGTAATTGGTACCTCGGGAGACCCTCTCTATATCATAACTATCCCCCACCATTGCTAGTAGCTTACAGGTAGGGTCACCACTCATCTAGGTATAACAATTTGACAGTGTGCCATCTGTATTACCCAAAACAAGAGTACAAAAAACTTGAAGGTGAAGAAAAAGGTGTTTATGGAGATGAAATGGGACCTTTTGGACAAGACTATTAAGTAAAACAACCTGGAGGGATTTTGGAACCTCATAGCCTGCGGGTTTCTAAATCATGCCCAAGTGGATGGTAGTTTAATTTCACCAGCCGAGTGGGTGTCTCATTATAGGGCAATCCTGTACAACGCAGAGGCAGTGGTATCATCTATAGCCTGGAAACCGAGCAGCTTAAATTGCAGGATTATCTTTTCAACCCAAGAAATGATGCGTGCCATTAACAACAGCAATTCTGGTAAGGTGCACAGCCCAGATGGCATTAGGTCAGACATTTATAAATGGTTCCTGGGTTGGTGGGCCCCCATCTTGCAGAAATGATTTAATTTGATTGCACACACTTTGATTCTTGCTACGCAGCCTTTTTAGATCTTGCTAAGGCATTTCACTCTGTTGATTGAGGCCTTTTGTGGAGTAAACTCAAAAAATTGGGCGTGCCTCTTCCACTTTTGTAGCTGATCATTACCCTCTACTCGCATACAAGGGCTGCTGTTGTTTGCTATCCAGGTCATGGGGCTTTCACTGAGTTCACAGCGAATAAAAGGGTAAAACAGGGCTGCCCAAAGGCCCTTTTGCTTTTTTATCTTTCTGTCAGATTTTAATCCCTGTACCCCTAATGGAGTCTTACCACTGCCAGCTCTAAATGGAGTTAGCTATCTCTCCCTTTTATATGCAGATGATGCAATTCTACTCAATCTAACACCAAAGGGAGTATGTCATAGCCTGAGCTGCGCAGCCAGTTACGTCAAGAAAAACAGCCTAAAATTAAACCTTTCAAAGACCAAAATAATGACCTTTGGTAGTAACAAACCCAATGTATATGGTCAATGAATGAAGTAAAGATTGAAGTAGTGGGTACATACTGCTACTTGGGGGTCGTTGTTGCAGGCAATCGTTCCTGGATGCCACATTTTTGAGCTGGTGGAAAACCTGTCTCCCGATAGGTCTGACAGCCTGAAAAGGTTTTATTACAAGTTTGACGGGAACCGGCTCGGTACATGCATCCAGGTTATGGAGTCCAAAGTACATTCAGCTGTCCTATATGGCAGTGAAATTTGGGGTAGTGTGAACTGTCATGCCCTGGATTGTATCCAACATGTGTTCTTTAGGAAGCTACTGAGTAGGTGTGTGGGCCCTCTGGATTTTCAACCAGGAATCCTCCTTCCTTGTAGGGGAGTCTGGGATCACATCAGTGTCCCCAATGTTGTAGGATAAACCTCCAACAAACAGACAGATAAATAAACATCCTCTAAGGAAAACGGCTTGGTGCACCCTTTCGTTAGAAGAACAAGAGCTTTATTTGTATACAAAAAGGAAATGGCGACAGGTTATTATAAGTCCACTGCTGCAGAGCTCTCTCTCTTCTTCAAAGCAAACAGCATATTATAGCTACAGGAATCGTAATTTGTGATGCATGCGATATACAGCATTCATTCCTCATCAGCATTGGCTGCCACTTATATACACACTACTGATAACATATGAACCCCCAGTTCATTGACCGCATCATCTTCAACTCAAATTTCTTCCCACGTGGGTTTTGGTCTCTTCACCTTGGGTTGCTGTTAGGTGATTGGTTGCATGTGATGTGCACCCGGTCGTCAACACAAGCTCAGTGGATAACTTCGAGGTCTGGTCCTCTCGAATAAAGCAACTCTTTTCTCATCCCAAACATAAAGGTTCCCCCACCATGCTTCCCCGTTGCAATCTTATAAGAGTTGTCATCACCCTTTGCTCTCCATGGTACAAATCACAGGCCTCGTCCTCTGCTCCCCCCTTATCAGCCGCTGCTCCCGAGGAGCAGGCCTGGGGGTCCTGCAGGCTCCACTAATCAGTCTAATTTGTAAAGGATTTAGGTGGTTTGCTCGTGGGCATCTGACAGTTCAAATAGGATGACCATTATCCTGGGGGGCGCTGGTGTCCTGAATCTCAGACTGTGTTTTGGCAACTCAATACCTCTGCCCTGGCTCCCATTTGTTTGTCCTTCATGACCATCCACAGCCCTACTCGTATTAGGCCATTCACATTCCTTTCTTATTCCTCAAAGCTCTAACAGGATACATTTGTGTGTGTGTGTGTACGTGTTCCCTACCTCGCATGGAGTGGGGGTGAAAAATGTGAGCATGAGGGCTTGTTGTTCTGTGTTCCTAGCATGCCTGGCGAGGACCCATGCCTACCTTTGTATGTGGTGACACTTCTATGTTTTCTCATAATTGGCAGGTATTTGTACCATGTGTGGTGTACATACAGAATATTTCTAACTAACACTCTATACAATAGTTTTTAGTGTACCTTAGACCTATCTAGATTTCTGCAATCAATACACCGGGCACTACTCGCCTATGCCCACAGGACTCCCCCTGACATCTCTGTACACACTCATGTTTATTTCCTGTGTATTAGTATATTTTCCACAATCTGAATAGTTTGGGAGGGACTGGAATCTGAATGTGTATCTCAACACAAGTAATCAAAATTGTCCACTATATTCAGTGCTTGCTTACCAGCAGAGAAATTGATAATCTTCACCTTTCTGCTGCAATAAACCATAGCTTTCGGTTAAGCAAAGTTAATTGTCATCTTCTGTGTAGATATAAAGCAATTATAACCATTCATAAGGGCGTGTAGAGCAGTTGGAGTGCTGCCAATCAACACTACATCTTCAGCATAAGACAGACATGGAACATATCTACCAGCCATGCGGCATGTATGTTTCTTGTGTTTCTACATTAGCTTTCATAGGACATTGGCCAATTTGAGAAGGGTCACATTTTTCTAAATGGTTTTTATTTTATTGTTTAAAGTGCAGATCTAGCTCGAGAACAGCAGAGTGCTGTGTAAGGTTTGGGCAGCCATCATTTGGGCTGGCATCTTTTAACAGTAGAACAGTCAATGGCCATTTGCTGTTGAAAAAGCCACGTATTGAGAGACTTGTAAAATTGGAGAATTGTGGCGGAATTCCGAGTCGAAACTGGGATCAAGTTCCACAGAGTGGGTGCATGCCAAGAGAAGGATTGTTTGTGGGACCTCTCTCTGGGGAATAGCTGTGATGTGTGCCGGTTGGCTGATCTGCCGTGCAAGCGATGTGTGCCACCAGATATGTGGAGCCTACCTAACAAGTACACTGGTGTACTACTTGTGACTGCTTTGTAGATGATACATGCAGTCGTGAGTAGTGCAATGAGTGCCGGCCCATTAATTGTTTAATGATGGAGGCCGGAATTATATAATCAGAGTAGGAAGTAAGTTTGAGAGAGGCAATTCTTTGTAGGAGGTCTGGGGGAGAGATAGGAGATGATTCAGTTCGGAGGGGCAGTGTACATGCTGGAGTGCAGTGCAGGGCTAATGCTGTGGGAGGTTGATTTGATAATCTGATAATTTGATAATCTGTTGAACGTTGTCTATTAGTTGTTGATTCTGTTTCATTTTTCCTGAGTTGCTTGCCCCTCAGGTTTGGGTCCGGCTTTGCTACAGTGCCTTACTACTTGAAAGTGGGTTTTGCACCAATTAAAGGTCCCCACAATCGTACAGTTTGCATGCAGAGATTTGAAAGTGGTGAGATCTCCAGGGTGACAGTTTTGCGTCTCCATTTCTCTAAGGCTCTGATTGAGCATTTGTTCGAAGCGAGCTTTGGGCTGATCCAAGGAGCGTATTGTTTGGTTTTAGCCCTGGTGGTTTTAAGGGGGGCACGAGTTCCATGAGACACTTAGCTGAGTTGTTGATTAATTCTAGGAGGACTGAGGCATTCCCTGTGTTGGGGAAGTCTGCAAAGTTTGCTTCTAGCTCACTGACCGGAAAGGTTTTGATTTCAGGACGGATACTTAGTGAAGGGGTGTTTAGCCTGACCTTTGCTACCATGGCATCTCCCATCTTGCTAACATTCAGAAGCACACCCTGAGGATAAGGTAGCTTCCTCTCTGGTGTCTCAATCTGCACCTATACCTGATCGAAATACTGAAGAGGAGGCAGTGGGCGGTGGTTCTCGAATTAGATTTTTCACTCATCGTATACACAAGTGCTCACTGAGAGACACTGTTGCAAGATCAAGTGTACTTTGTCCAGAGCTTCAGAAGAGTGCAGTCACGTCTGTTGAAGGAAGCACACAGACTGGACATCGCACTGACCCTGACCATTGATCCTTTGTGTTAGAAGGACTTTTCTGGGATACTGCCTCCCTAGGACTTGAAGTGGAAAAGCCACGGACATTAGAGATGGAGAAGTTTGGAGCAGAGGCTGGTATTAGAATGCGAGCATGGGGGCAAGAGTATGCCACAGATGACTAACAGGCTTGGCTCAATGAAGCTTATTTCATCAAGCGCGGGGTGTGTCCTTATTCCAAGGAAGAGTGCAGCTAGACTCCTCCAGGTCTGGGTGTAAAAGCAAGATGTCCTAGATCAAGGCCAGAATATGGGAAGGAGCCTTTACACCTAGGAAGGAGTTGGTCACAATGATGAAATCCAGGGGACTAGGGAGTCCTCCTAGCCTCACCCCTATGCTGGCAGGAAAGATGCTGGAGAGTGCAACTGTAGGTAGGACACAGGTGCTCCCGAGAATGTAACTGTGCTCCATATCTTGCTGCAGAATGTGTGACTAGGGAACCTTTCACTGCTGATGGAAAGGGCACATTCAAAGTGTTAAGAATGCATCTCCCCAAGCAAAATGATCTGCTCTGCAATTGTGTCGTGTTCTTCCTGTAGGAAAATGTATTCCAAGTGGCAGGTGCAATTGGGAGGTAAGCCATTTTTTTGCAAACTACATCCGGAGACTCCAATAAAGATTGCGCATTTCATTAAAATCTTTATCATTCGTTATCCAAAACGCTCTTGTCAATTAAGCAGCTTAATAGTTCAATCTGAATTAGTACACCTGGACGTAAATAAGACTTATAGTTGTAGGTCTCTTGGTTTCTTATCTAAATCTACACTCTTTTATTTTAGCTGCATTATCTTATTGCGTGTTTGAACACTTCTTTCGGCAGCTAATGATTTTCATAAATTGTTTTGCAATTAGTCTCATACTACCTATCAATCTACACATCTTAAATTGTATTATTAATTGTATTATTAATTTCATGATAACACGACTGCTTGTAGAGTTTAAAATGTCAATGAATACATTGGGGACATTTGCAAAACTTTTTTTGTAAGAGCAAATGCATTTACACTTCATCAAAAGTGAAGTTTGAGTATCTACAAAATGTGGATAATTTACAAAAGGTTATATGGGAACCAATTACGAACTTGCACTCAACGTGTGCAGATTGTGTTGCACGTGCATAGGCTGCCCACAACCACATGTGGGAATGAATGGGTTGTAGGGGTAGGGAGATCTAATTATGCAAAATGGATGTGTCTGGAGCAGTGGTCATGGATGCCTTGGGCAGATGAATGACACATCTACAAACAAATATAGTGAATTGCAAAACACGGAGAAAATCATATGCCGCTTTTCTCCCAGATCGCAATTTGCCCCTGTTCCAACTTGGTTGAAATATTTCTCAAATCTACAAAGATATTCCTCACTATTTAAACATTATACCTGCAACGGTATAATGCACTTTTCAAGTTTTCCAATGTGAATGTTCCTGATATTGACTTAGGGTTGCCAGCCGTCCCCTATTTTGCAAATATCTTTGTGTTCTGTGTCTCACACACAACCGGGTCGGGATGGGGAAAAGTCCTGACTTTGTTTTGGGCGTCATTAAAGCTTTGCGCTCGCAGCAGAGTGCCTCTGACGGAGGTCTGTGAAATATTTCAACACGTTGCTCTGTGTCAACAGAACAAGGCATTGATGGCTGCAGACACCACAGGGAGTGGGCTATTGAGAAGCACCCTTGGCCCTTAAGAAGTGAAAATGGTGGGTGATGAGAAATGGAAGGGTGTATAACGCTACAAGTTGTGTGAAATGACTACAGGTTTAAAACATAAGGGATGTTTGTTGACATTCTCTGTAATAATGTCTGTATGTACTTGCGTATAGCATATGTTACATTTAAAGAAACAAGGGCAGGCTTCAATGCACTATCTAAGCATGAAATATGTACATATAGGGTATGTAGCAAAGCAGCGTTGTCATACTTCAAAATTTAATGAGTCAAACCAGTGATATCAGTGATGTGTATGATGTAATTAGTGATGTCACCAGAAATGTCATCATTGTGGTCATACACTGCGCAACAGGGGGTGCAAAGTTAAGGTCGACCAGCTCCAAATGCGAGTGATGAATTTCAAGGATCTTGTTGCATTAAATTTGATCACCTGAACACTTTCTTAACAAGGGTTTTCTCACTGAATTTCAAAGGTGTTGCTATGTTGTTTTCACGTTAAGTCTGATCCCCTTAACTCTTTCTTAACTAATGTTTTCACTGAATTTCAAGGGTTTTCTAATACTACAGTTTATTTGGGGCTAATTAGCCTTGGCCTTCAGCCAAGGACAGTGACCACAGCCTTTGGCTGTTGCCACTGTACATATTACACCAATAGGTTTCATTGGCGCCCACTAGCCATGGCTTTCGTTCATGGCCACTGTACGTGTTGCACCAATATGTTTCCTTGGGACCCACTAGCCATGGCCTTCGGCTTTGGCCACTGCACTTGTTGCACCAATACGTTTCCTTGGAGCCCAGTAACCACGGCCTTCGATCGAACCCACTGTACTTGTTGTATTTATAGTTTGTTTTGGGGCCCACTAGCCAACGCCTTTGGCCAGCGCCACTCTACATGTTGCACCAATATGTTTCTTAGGGGCCCACTAGCCATGGCCTTCAGCTGTGCCCACTGTACATGCTGCACCAATAGGTATTTTGGGAAACCCACTAGCCATGGCCTTCAACCATAGCCACTGTACATGTTGTACCAATAGGTTTCTTTGGGACCCACTAGTCATGGCCTTCAGCTGCACCAATACATTTCTTTGGGGCCTGCTAGATATGACCTTTGGCCATGGCCAATGACACAAAGACCAATTACCCCTTGTGTAGTAGATGTGATCACTGTAGGTGTAAAATGTCTTTCTTTTTTCACTCTCTTCCGAGTCCCACGGGATTCCCACAACATTCCCCTGATAACAGCAACAAACTACACTGATAATGACAAAAGCATCACTTCAGGTCCTTGCTGATGTTCCTCGCACACCTTTGCTGCAATCCCGTCTACCCATGACCGCAGGAATCCACCTGTATACCCCAGATATTGCTTGCAAATCAAAAACTCTTCCCAGTCCCCACAGGCACTCAAAAAGTGCCCTATCCTCTTTCCACGGTCTTCCTACTCCCCTCAGTTGCTTTTTCCCTCCCTGGCCCTCTCCATTACCCCCTTTGGTTTGTGTGATGCATTTTCTTTTCCAAACTCGTCTTGCATTATTACCACGGGACTCTCGCAAGCTTCCCCCAGCATTCCCCCAATAATCGGAAACCGTTCGAATTGTAACTGACTCCCCAGATACCCCACAACTCTCCAATTATACATGGTATCCTGTTCCCTCTCCCCACATCTAGCGTGGTGCAATTGCTACCTTGCAAGCAATACAAGAGGCTGTGATGCATATATTTCAAAAACAACAGTACTCTATATATACTGCAACACACCACTCTGCAGGGGGGAATCATTTTGAAGTGTTTTTGAAGCTGTATTTAAGGAGCATGAGAAACCTTAGACCTTAGATTTAACACATGTGCAACACCTTCTCCTATCCACCTGCCCCTCCGTATGTGTGGTTGGTGCCCCTTCCCCAATTTCCCCCCCACCTCGCTTTCTTGGCTCTGCTACAAACAAAAAAGAATTGTAAAATAAACATTTAAAAAAGGATTGCACATGCACACCATCACACAACACAACCCTTCTTCTAATTTTACTGTTATGTTTCTGACACTCCCTCATTGCCTGCTTTAAACCATTCACACATATATCCACCAATCATTTAAAAATCCCTACATATAGCCTATTAACATGTTAAACTTCCACCCCGCAACTCCACTTAACAATGTTCTACAAATTGTTTGCAACTACATTTCCCATACTTATACCAGAAAATTGTAAATAGTGCAGTGACAGAAGTGCATAAATAAAAGGGGAAGTACGAATGGAGAAGTGCTCTTGGGAGCCGAGGAGGGAAGTGGCAAAGTATCCCAAGCTGGGAGGCCACTAGCTAACTGCTGGGGCAGAGGAGTCCCAAGGCTGGGGCACATCTTAACCATAACGTCCCTTTAATAACGTTTTTTCTGTCTACTGAACAGGTTTTCATAAGTGAAAATGTTTCATAATGAAACATCACTGTATATAAGTTATTGATAATTCCTCTTTTAACACATATGAATAAACTATAAATCTCCTTTAACAAACATATTTTTTGCAAAATATACTTATGTGAGTCATTATCAGCAGGGCATACCCAAATAGGCAAATCAGAGTAGACATGTGTCCTTGCCGAAGGCCAGGCCCTCTGCCCACGGGAGAACATTTATATCACTATATTTTGTACTTACATTTTGACAATTTCAAAAAAGTAAAACACAAGACAGATTTACAAAAGCATCATTTCAGGTCCTTGCTGATGTTCCTCGCACACCTTTCCTGCAATCCCGTCTAGCACTCCGGGCTGCAGCCGCAAGTAGATTATTTTCTCCCCATTTAAACCTACAGCTTCAGCCAAGCTGCATGCCCAGAACTTTGCTGCAATCCTGACCAGCACTCCGACTGCAAGTCGCAAGCAGATTTATTTTCTCCAATTTAAACCTACAGCTTCAGCCATGGCACATGCCCCAATAAGTAAATCAAAGTAGGCATTCGTCCTTGCCGAGGGCCAGGCCCATTGTCCATGCACGAAACCTATATCACTATTTTTTTAATCTTGCGTTTCCACACTTTCAAAAAAATCAAACACAGGACAGATTTGCCAAAGAATCCTTTCAATTCCTTGCTGATGTTCATCGCGCAAGTTTGCTACAATCCCGTCCAGCAGAATTTGTTTTCCCCATTTCAACCTAGAGCTTCAGCCATGATGCATGCCCAATAAGTAACTCAGAGTAGGCATTCGTCATTTGCCGAGGGCCAGGACCATTATCCATGCACCAAACTTATAACACAATTTTTTGTGTTTACATTTGGACACTTTGGAGAAAAAAAACACAGTTTGCGAAACCATGCTTTCAGGTCCTTGCTGATGCTCCTCGCGCAGGTTTGTTGTCATTCAGTACAGCACTTCAGGCTTAGCCACAAGCAAAACATGTCTTTCCATTCAAACCTAGTGTTCCGTCATGCTGTATGCCCCAATAATCAAATCAGAGTACACAATTATGAAGTCATTTCAAGGCGGTAGAATTGGTAGATCACTGCGCTTCATCTAGTAATTTAAACAGATTACCCTGCTGCTGGTGATGGGGTCCTTTTGTGAAGGTGTCCTTCCTTCTTCAAGTGTTAGGTTTTGAATAGGAGAGTGAGCCCTGTTAACCTCAGCACTGGAATATTCAATAAGCAACTATTGTCATAATGAAGTAGTCTTCAAAACCATTCTTAATACTATATGTATTGTTGGAACTCAGCCGACCCGTAATTCAACTCTCTAGAGTCTTTCTCAATGCATGTGGATTGTGGGGCAGTCATTGCAGTGAAGTTGAAGTTGGGGAAATGAGTCCAGCATCCAATCCCAATATCTTATCCCACTATGGTTGCAAATAAGGGTGGGTAATGGTTTCAAGGGGTGGCCTGGTGACCATGTGGGCACCTAGTTCGACGTGCTTTGTAATTATCTGTGATTAGCATTGTCTCGGAGTGTATGCAGCAATAGTCACTGTGATTTGTTGATGCAATCCAGTGCAGCACTTCGGGCTGTATCCACAGACAGAATTTTAGCCACAGGCAGAATTTATTTTCCCATTCAAACCAATCCAGATTTTGAAAAACCTCACCGCATAGCCAGTCCCTGGTTGCCATGCCCACTTTAAACCCATTGCCAGTCCCTCGTGGTCATGGCCAGTAGCAAGATTATCCGAGTCATGGCCAATCGGCCACTGCCCATGTCCACAGGCCAACTCAGATAATTTGGCCACTGCCCATGGCCACCGGCTATACCTCAGTCACCAATGGTATATGACTATTTTTTGTTCCTACACTATGACACTTTTCAAAAAACGGACACATTTACAAAACCATGCTTTCAAGTCCTTGCCAATGCTCCTTGCACAACCTTCCTGCAAATCCATCCATGTCTTATATTTGGAAAAGTGTCAAAATGTATGTACATAAAATAGTCATATAACTTTTCTCCCAATTGGCAAAGTTATAACCCATCTACAATTTTTGAACCCCCCGCTCTACTTTTGCCCCCTCTTCACAAAAACCCACAAAACTTTGCAAACACATTTAAATCTGGGTCTTAAATATGTTTGCAAACATGTGTGCAGATTTGTGAAACAGCACCAAATGTATAAGCCTTTCAAATATTTTGGGTTCCCCCTCTAATTTTGTTCACTCTTGGCAAAACAGCACCAAAATGCGTAGAACCATTCAAGGTCACATCTAGAATAATATCACAACATTTCATACAGTTTCATTGAATGGCGTCAAAGTTATACCTCATCCAGAAACTGCTTTTCACCAGCCCTGTAATGCAAAAATATGTATGGATGCCCCCGAACATCTGAGATGTTTGCGAACATCACAGGGATGTCACAAATTGTTTGCAAACTTCAAAGGCGGAAAAGCGCCAATTTTGTGGCTTTTCATATCCCATCCTCATCACCCCTCACCTCCCCAGAGATTGTTTCATTAGTTTCACAAGTGCAATGTTGTGATTTTTAATATGTTTTTACTGAGAAGTTCATGGACAACAGGTGCTCTCCACGAATCCAACATGGCAGGCCATTCCCAAAAATATGACGCACCTCACGCTTTTTACCATCCAATCAGCGGGCGCGCCATCCCCTGGACCAACCAGAGGCCCATCTGCAGACAGAACAGGGAAGTGAGTCCACGGACCGAACCCAGATATCACACATTTTTTGTTACCTACTTTTTTCTGTTTTTCTTTAAAAAACATACGGATTTTAGACCAAATTGGTGAAAATCCGTCCAGCGGTTTATGCTATAGGTGTGAGCAAAACATGTTTTCCATTGCGTCTATGGGACAAACCACACATTTTGGGACCCCCTATAACTTTGCCACCCATGTACAAAACCTCACCAAACGTCACAGAATCAATCTGATTATGTTATATACATTTTCTGAAAAGTCTCGTCCCGGGGGGCCAAAGGTATAAGCTGCCCAAAAGGTGCTCTTCCTATGAGTTCAGCAACTTAACCATGACTACACGGCGGCTACCGCAGGCCGTGTAATATATATTCACTGAAAAAACATTAGTTAAAGTTTAGTTAAGGTTCCCAAATTTATTGCAAAAAAACCCTGAAATTCAGCACATTTGGAAAGTCATGACCGGCTTAAATTGGCGCGTTTCTGTTGATGTCCCCCTTAATGCCATGTACCCCACAATGCCATTTTGTATATCATTGTAAATCCTATCTCTATAAAATGTATGTGCTCATGGGCTATGCAATGGGAAAACGCTGAGTTAAGCCAGTCATGACTTTCCAAATGCACTTGAATTTCAGGGATTTTGTTGTGATATATTTGGGCACCTTAACTAAACTTTAACTAAAGGTTTTTCAGTGAATTTCTAGGGTTTTGTTATACCATCAGTTTTTTTTACATGCCACTGGCCATGACCTTTGGCCATGGCTATTGGTCACGGCCTTCGGCCATGTCCACTGCATATTTTCCCACACTAGCAAGCCACTGGCCATGGCCAGTGGCCACAGCCTTCCATGTGTCCACTGTATATTTCACAGCGTTACCATGCCACAACCCATTGCCTTTGGCCATGGCCATGGCCTTCGACCTTGCCCACTGTATATTTTACAACATTACCAGGAGACTAGCCATTGCCTTTGGCCATGGCCATGGCCTTCGACCTTGCCCACTGTATATTTTACAACATTACCAGGCCACTAGCCATAGCCTTTGGCCATGGCCAGTGACCATGGCTTTCGACCGTGTCCACTGTATATTTTGCAACATTACCAGGCCACAATTCATGGTCTTCAGCCATAGCCAGTGTATATTTTACAACATCACCAAGCCACATGAGTGGCCTTCAGCCATGGCCAGTGACCACCGCCTTTGCCTGTGCCCACGGCATATTTTAGAACACTGTCGGCCTTTGCCCATGCCCACTCTCTTGTTTAAAACACTACCAGGCCGCCATTGCTAGTGATTTCTCACCCCCTACCTCACAGCATCTGTCAACATGTTTTTAAAAAAAAAACATTTTCCCCACAACCGTGGCTAAAATAACTATCTGCTACAGATAGCAATGGTTATTTGTAGATGTTTCACACCCGCAGTTACCAGGAAAAATGATGGAAAAAACATGCTTTCCTGCCCTCCTGGCACTCTCCAAGAGCCCCACTCATCTGTGCCTGCTCTCTCCACACCACTGAAGGCCTCCTCACCTGCCCAACCCTCTTCCATTCCCCCAACAATGTTGTTTCTGAGTGACGCACTCTCTTCTCTAGCCTCGCTTATCCTTTTGTGTAATCACAGCTACAAGAAATCGTTCATGCTCTTATCTTGGTCCCTGGCCCCCCCTCCAAATCCCAAATTTCACATGGTGTCCTTATCCTGCGCCAACCCACCTCTAGCCTGATGCCATTTCACTGTTTTCCACCTCCAACTGCAATTTTATTGCTTTTTGTTTTCCGGTATTCGCGGGTATAGCCGTGGCTATCTCTCGCATTGTAAAAAAAAGATGGTGCCTATTTTATTTCTGAAAAGCCTCTCTACTGAAATGCACCATGGGTGATATTTCTATTTTTTTGGAGAAGGGGCTCCCTCTTCCTCGTCAAATATTTTAAAAACGATTGAACAGAATAACCCCAAACCACAAAAGGATTGCGAATCAACACTTTGTGCCCAAGTTGTTGCGTACCTGGTAGGCAGTGTTTAATTGTAATTGTATATGCTGCCTGCCATGCGAGCAGGCAGGAAGCTTTAAATCATTTGCATGGTGGACTGCAAATGTGCAGGGCAAAAACGGCATACACCTGTGTATGCAGCCTTTTGCCATGCACATTTACACTCTGCCATGCAAATGACCAAAACTTGGCGGCGGGGAGCCCCCTTCTTGTATGTCTACACATAACAGTGCCTGCCTCCAAATTACATGCTGGTGCTAAAAGGAGCTCTTATGTGTTTAAATGACATTTACCACTAATGTCACTAAAAATGTTAATGGGGGAAAGGATGGGCGTGAAAAACACAGGGCCTGATTAATGGAATATTTGCATGGTTCAAAGTGAATATGCACTGCTGAAAAGTGACTTTGCACTGCCGACACAAACCCTGATTCATGGAACTGTGCGAAGTGTATTTTTGCAGTGCAAAGTCTGTGCAAAGTCAATTTATACTGCAAAAATGACTATGCACTGTCTTTGCATGGCAATACACTTTGCACAGTTCCATGAATCAGGGTGTGTGTTTGCAGTGCAAAGTCACTTTCAAAGTCTCTTTGAACAGTGCAAAAAATTCCATACATCGGACCAACAGAACCCAGCGCATGGTAAACACTTCTGATGTGCTGCACTGCCTAAGTTGCCCTGCAAAACCATGTTTTTAAAGTTAGCCACCCGACATGGACTTGTCCTGGAAATTGACTGCTTCTTTGTAATACAGGGTCTGGTTCTCAGGAAGGTCTAAAATAATAAATCTGTAGCTAACCATCAGTGTGTCAAATTTGTTATTTAAACCATTTCCGTCAATTTCGAAGGTGGCCATTGTTGTAGACAAATGCTACTTTCGGTATTCAAATGACAGTTCCCTTCTCTGCTGGTAGACGGCCATGACAGGAACCAGTGTCGGAACTGTGCAGAAACTGCATGCATTTGACACATTTTCCAATAGTATATTCTGGTGGAAAAATGTGGTAGCCCGAAGACACCAGTAACGGTCGGCAGCATATTTTGCATGTGTTTTTCAGAGGTGCCGATTCTGCAGACTGGTTTCATTCAATTAAAATATGAGAGATGTATATTCGATTCCTGTTTCAAGAAACAGGCAACTGCACACAAAAGAGGCCAGAGGTGGGGCCAACAATGATCTTGGCAACATTGTTGGTGCTTACCAAATTTGGCAGCAGTTTCCAAAATTCTGTTGAGCTAATTCAAAAGTAAGGAATTCCATGGATGTGGCCAAAGACACAGGTGGATGCAGACTTGCACTCTTATATACAGTGAATAAACGGTGTCATGTTTCGTTGACTTCCAGGGCCACACCACAATACGGGCGATACCTTGATGTCCACTTCTGCTGCAGTGCAAAGTGGTAAGCGCCACTTGCACTGTGCAGGAATCTGAATCCAATCCTCAGGCTGTTATTTCTGGCACAATTTCCGGCAGAAGAAATTGCCTTCTTTGTGTGGGATTCTGAGGGCCTGATTCTGAGCATGGCATCGGGCAAGTGATAAGTACCTCAAAGCACTGCACCATTTCTGGACTCAGGGCTGTCACCTCTATCCTGACGAGGTCATAGGTCTCCTCATAGTATGTGGCAGGAAGAAGCCCCAAAAGCTTAACATTTCCATACAATTAGAACTAGCAGGTTAATTACAATGTCGTCAGTATTTTCGATCAATTCCTCCTAATTCTGTAAGTACTGAAAATGCTGCGGAGACCATGGGGAAATAATTCCACATTTCCAAAAGACAGGTTTGAGGCATGGAGGAAGCTAATAGTTTTGCCAATTTGAATATTGTGTAATGTGCCATATTTGTAACGCACAAGATAGCGGCTCCTGCGCTGCAGTGACAACTTCCAACTGTCGCCACCAGTACAGAGGTGCCTAATTTTCCACCAAATTTCTGATGTGTCTAATGTGTCAGAACCATATCAGGATCATCCATGTGGTTCCTACACGTTTATGAACGTGGAGGTTCCCATAACAATGTACATGTCGCAAAAGGGAACTGTGATTTCATTTCTGAAAAATCCACTTCAGAAATGATCAAAATAGGTCTCAAATGCTAAATTTGTCACAAAGATGGCTAGCACTAGGTCGCTTATTTCGGTCCTTCATCAGAATCGGCCTGAGTCATCATGAGTCCACAGGTTGCATGCAGGTACAAGCACACACTGCAGTGGCTCTGGTTTGCTCCCGGACTACAAAAAGCTCTGAAAATCTGTACCATTATTTATTTGTAAATTCTTAAAATAGCAAGTCGTGGCAATGTTTAACAGATGCATATGTGTTCTGCGATTCACTGGCTTGCAATCCTCATGCAGAAATGTTTACAGTTAGTGCTCATGTATCACTAAATTGAATTACTAGAATTTCAGTGCTGAAAAGTTCAAGTTCGTAGAAAAAGTATCCACTTCTTTGAGTAACATAGTTGATTTCTAAAATATGCTTTAGCTGGTTCGCCACTATGAATATATTATTTCCTGCCTTCTGTTACATGAATGGAAACTGTTTATTCTTCACACGTTAATAATTGTCTGAAAGAAATTACCACCCAGAGAAAAATATGGGGCATAGGGAAAGTATGTCAGATTCAGAATGTGTCAGATGTGGAACTTGTTTTGATCTTTTCCATGCATGTTTCTTTTCTTTGCTTCATGCTTTAAAGTTTCTTTTTTCATCAGAGAATTCTTTCCTCTGGGTTCAGAAATCCGTTTGAACATATTTTTTGCATCATTTCAAAAGTACATCATAAATGAAGGTGCTCATGTTATGGCCAGCGGTTTAGAAGTGCCGGATTTTGAACCATTTTACTTTTTTTTAAATATAGAAATGCACTCTGTGTTCTCATTTCCACTTGCAATGTGTGTGTATGAGTGTATTTGCCCATTCTATTTTTTTCCGTACATCATTTTGAATTGTATTATTTGTTGGTGGTAGAAGTTGAATTTAAAGATGGGAGAGGGTAGGGGCAGGGTAGGAATGGGAAGGGAAATTGGGGCCAGGGTAAGGGTAGATGCATGCCAACTTTTGCAGCAAATCATAACATTGTATTTTAAAAACCTATGCACATTTTCTGAGAGTCATAACACAGGGACAGTCAAATGGAGTGTCTTTACCTTTTTCACCATACATCAGTGATGGTCTACGGTGGTCTTCACAGCATTTGAAAACTTTGAGTACTTTTGTTAAATACTTACTTTTAGTGATTCACATTGACCATAGCTTTTGCCCAATGGAATGCAGGCTTGATTTTGAATTATTATTGGACATAATTAGTCTTTTATTGTTCCATTTATGTTTCTAAAGGTGTGTGATGCTGAAACAACTTTTGTACGTGTTTTTTTTGGCCATCGGCTAGTAGACTCAATGGGTCATGGATAGCTGTCTTAAGGATGTTAATGTTGGTATTTCAAAGCTGATGTGATGTGATTTTAGCTTTGTCCTAGCACCACACCTGCAGTGGTTTGTTTCTATTTTTTTTTAAATAAGTTGTAGTTGCCTTGTTTATTTCTTGGGGATGAGAAACAATGGGGGCGAGACCCTCTTTTTTGTGAGGGGGCCTGACACTAGAGGGTTAAACAGGAGTACCAAAGGGAAGGTTAGAGTCAAAGGCTACCCTAGTCCTGGGCGTGAAAGGGGAGGTCACCTAGTTGTTGGCCGTGGAGCTAGATATTAGCTAGCTGAGGTCACAGGTAAAAGATCATCAATAGTTAAAAAGAAGTATGATTCAATTTTTCAACAGAAAAAACTTTTAATTCAACATAACATGAAAGACATGAATTCATAAATAGGCAAGTGCCTTTAGGCAGCACGTTTCGTATGCATATGGAAATATATTGTGGTATGCATAAAGGTGGGTTAGTAGCATAAGTGACAATTATTTCTTGTATTGCTGAACATAAATCATGTAGCAATATGCTAACATTGTCGACACATTGGTTGGTGTTTTTTCTGGTTCGGTGCGTGGTAAAAAGGAGCAGTGGCTGTTGAGATGGGGCAGCACTGCTTATGGGCACCAAACTGTCTTCAGGACAAAGAGTTGAGGTCAAGACACTGTTGTATAGGACGGACGTGTGCTTAAGGGTTAAAAAGCTGGAATTAATGGACTCAGAGATCTAAAATTTCCAGCGATTTGAGAACTGTAAAAGAAAGGTGACCTACCAGGGTTATTTTGCAAACGCCATGGCAAAAGATTTAGTAAAGGACCAGCTGCTGGTAAATTAGTGCGGCTCGAGAGCGGTCTGCGGCGTCAGACAGCAAGATCTAAAAGAACATGTCCATTGGATACTGTTAAGTACGTGACATTTTCGATAGATACGGTGGTGGTGCCTAGTTATTTCGGCTGGTGGACTATGAATCCTAGGTGGAGGTGGATGAGTGGCCATTAGCGGATGGTAGAGCTCTTAACTCATGAGGTTAAAAAAGCATTTTCCAACAATGGTGTTTTGCATTATTCGTGGTGGATCTCTGTGCATCCGTACTGGACACCTCAAATCACATGGTCACCTCTCACCCATGAGATATGCACTGGTTGCTTTAGGTTTGCTTTAATAGCCAGAATTAACCAACATAAAAACAGAAGGGGTTTGACCTCTAATAGAAAGCAAATCAGTATTTGTGAAAGAAATGTCTACAAGAAACCCCTGTGGCTTCCTTCATCTTTCCTAACCCTGCAACTAGAAAATGATGAGAGGTGTGCCACAGTTGATTAGAAAGCGTGAAAAACAACCATAAAATACATAATTAAAAGGACAAACTCCACAAAAAATAATCTGTTGGACAGGGCATAGAGACAATGTAGAGCTTTAGACCTGCTGACACTAACACGGAAGCTCCTAGAGCAGGAATTGAAAGTCATAGGCTTCTCAAAGTAGAGGAGTAGTCCAGGTCAAGCGAGTCTCTCTCTAAAGACATGAGAGAAATGGGGAAAATAAACTCCATGAAATGAAAACAAAACATGTTTATTTGTAGACTTTTTGATTAATGTACAGGAGTGATGAATGTTTGCGATTGCCCATGCAGGATCCCTCCTTTTAAAGTTATGAAATTTAAAACACCTTTGACTAAATGTATGTAGTGCGGATGAAACATTTATACATTTTTTTTGCAATTAATGGATGAAAGAAAAGATCATTTCTAATAAGGGATCATAATATATTAGTACTGTGAGCAAGGATGAAATGTGATAAAAATGAGGTTGTAACTGGGTATGTTGCATTTAAATCAGGGTTATTTTGTCATGTATAATATCATTTTTGCACTGAAAGTTTTACTTTTGTGAGTTGTGTAAACATTACATTGCTTTCTTAGGACAAAAAAGAATACTTTTCTTTAAATTAAAGTGAATTAGAATGTCTAAAGAAATGTAGTAGCTACCGTCATTTTTCCATTATGATAAAAAGATTTTTTTTAAATTCACCATGAAAGAGAACGAGAAACAAATACAGAGTAATGGTGATGGAAACACTCAATGAGTTCACTATGGGTATATTTGTTTCTAGGAAGCGAGCAAGAAGGCTGGTGGTTGCCTCTGTCGCCCAAGTGTAATGGTAGCCAGGAACCAAAATACTGTAACACATTTACATGTTCCACTTCTCCGTAAAAGGCTCACCAGTTTTCTTTTTCTCAACTCTCTGAAGTTTGGTGGTTTATGCGGGAGGACCTCATCTTGGGGTTAGTACAGAGAATAATAAGACATCTCCACATTCTCTAGCCCATCCTTCCATCCCCAAACCTTCTTTTTGTAAGCAGAGCCACATACTTCTGTGATGCAAAAGAAACAAATGGCCTCGAAAACACAAAGACAAGGAAGAACAAAGAAAACACAGCGACTGCACTGCTCCCAATACAGGTACGAAGATGAGGTGGCTTTGAGGAGACATAGAGATCAACCTGTCAAAATCAACAAGGAACTCTGACAGCACACCCCTCAAGAATGGGCTACATTGTATAAAAACTGACAATGGACCAGTAAAGTCATCAACCACAGGGTAGAGCTCTGCTGCAGCGCCTGCTGGGAGAAGCAACATACGTGGAGAGCGTTCGGTGTGGGAAATCCAAAATCTGGTTGCAGACCCGAGGAGAATAGCAACCGATGATGCTGCCAGTGCACTATGCCAAGCAGAAGAAGAGTCAGACAGCCCAGCAACTGAAGATGCTGCAGAGCCGCAGAAGCAGACAGGGAAAGCTGAGTCAGCCAAGAAGAGGGACTGCCATCCCTGGAAGCCCAAGTGATGTACTGAAGCCCTAATGCAGGTAAAGTGTGGTACAGGAGACCCAAAGGGGATGTGGGGCTGGAGACAGGAGGAATGCAGGCAAACCAGTGGCAGAGTCCTGGAGGGTCTAGAGTGCATCCAAACTCCTCATAGCAGTAAGGAAGAGAAGCTGCTGGCTACCAGGGAAGGTTCTGAGGAGCCCACTGGCCACCAGGGAAGGGTCTGTGAACCTTTCCACCATAACAGCGGGGAAGAGCAGCTGACTGGCTACTAGGGAAGGGTTTGGTACCCTGTGCACCATATCAGTGGGAAAGAAGGAACAACTGGCCATGCAAAAAGGGTCTGGTACACCCAACAGAAGTAAAGCAAAGCATAGAGGATGTCTTCCTCATACTGGCAGAGATATGTCCACCAGTTACAAGAGAAGGGTATGGGACCCAAACGTGAATGAGCAAAACTCTCGAGGAACTTGTCCTCATCACAATGGTCAAAAAGAGACGACTAGAACCCAAAGAAGGGTCTGGGACCCTAACACAATTTGGGACATTGCTGAAAACAAGTCACAGAGGCAAAGTGAATATCAAGCTAGAAGCAGTAGGACAGAACTGTATCAATCAATACCAGGAGAAGGGAGTCATTCTCCTGGTACCAAAGCAGAAGTTGTGATAGAGACACCAGGGGAAGGGAGTCATTTCCCCTGGCTTTGTGTTGAACTTGGCCAAAGTAGACCAAGAGAAGTGAGGCATTCTCTTGGTCCTGAATCGAGAGTTGAGCTATAGATGCCAGGGGAAATGAGTCATTCCCCTGTCCTTGTTTTGAATTGTGCCAAAGAAGACCAAGAGCATTCTCCTGGTTCTGAACTCAGAAATTCGACAAAGAAGCATGGGTAAGGCAGTCATTCCCCCTGGCCTTGTTGTAAATTGTGCCAAGCCATACCAAGGGAAGAGAGTCAATCCCTCTGATTCATTGGACATTGTACAGAGCTACACCAGGAACAGAACAACTTAATACTGTCTGCAATCTGCAAGCATGGGAATGGAGTCATTCCTCCTGGTATATTTATTGTAAAGATAACTTTTTCTTGAACTCTATCCAAGAAGCAGGAGAAGGGAGCCATTTTCCTTAAAGAAGGACCTTTCTATCAGTTTCTTTTTTAGTTGTAGTGTGTGGGACAGAAGTAGGTTTTGACCCAGGATGGTGGAATTTACTTAGACAGACATTCTGACAGACCCTTTAAGTATTAGTTTTGAGGCAGGGAAGCCCTTATTAGAAGTTAGGGATAGTAAGGATCGTTTTCACTTCAAAATAAAAGTCTATAACCAAAATCATGCCACCTTTATGTCAGAATCCTTCCTCAACACCATTACACTACACAAAAGCCCAAACTCCATATTCCCCAGATAATATCCCTTAAATCATTTCTGATTATGGTGATTCTCTTGGTAGTGTGGCTGTATGACCATTCCCACGATAACACAAAAAAATGCATGAAAATTAAAAAGTCATCCCCATCCTCAAAGGAACTCAATGTGTGTTCCACTCCTGTTTTCTTGGTTACCCCACTCATATCAACTACATTTTCCCTCCTTTATCCTCTGCCTTTAACCCCTATCAATCTTTGCTTCACAAACACAGTTTCTAGTCCGAGCGTGTCTTGTGGGCACTGGTGTGGTAATCTCGCGATATTTCACCGATATTCCCCTGAGAAGTGAAAATGTTTATACACATAACAGGCTCCCTCGTCCATCCCATACTCCCCAACTTCACATGGTGTCCTCATACACTTCCTCACCTCTAGCCTGATGTGGTCGCATATGTTTTCTTCCAACAAGAGAATTTTGAGCAATGTTCTTTTTTCGTCTTTCTCCTGTATTATCGCAGGGAAAAAAAAGATGCTGGCTTTTCATTTCCTAAAAGCCTCTCAGCCTCTCTGCTGCAAATCACCATGGGAGATAAAGAAACGTTTTTGGGAGCAGGGGAATCCCCTACACTGTCAAATATTTTGGAAAATTCTGGACGGATTTACCTCAAACCAGCAAAAGAAATATCTGTGACGCTTTATGCCCAAATTGTTTTATTTTCAGCATCAGTTTATCCACAGAGCATGTATAGGAACGCTTTGCATACACAAAGCATAAACTAGATCCACACAGGATCAATTTGCCTAAAATCATTTGAAAAGAATTAAACACATACACAAATGCAAACTGTTAAATACACCCATATACCCATTAATACAAATCAAATTACTTCACATAACCATCTTGAGTTACACAGATCATTATTTCATCTTAGTACAAAAAGAAACCCATGCATGTCCATAAAAGCACAGGCCAACATAGAAAATCATACTCTAACATACGAGGTAGGCGGTCTTTATAAACATGAAATACATTGCAAGCCAACAACGCACACTATTCCCTAGACAAACATAGCAACATATACAATATTACATTAAAGACATATGCCAAAATGCACAAATATCTACTCAACATATCTTTATTGAAAATATAAATGCATGTTACAGTGGACCAAAATAATGCATCTTGTATGTACATCAGCTTGTTTAATTTAATCGTTTTCCCTAGTTCTTTAAACAGGTTATTATTGTTAGGAGGCATTAAGATTTTAAATTAGAAATTCATTTGTTTCCATTGTACTATTGATATTAAAGTCCTTCAAGATCTTTTAGCCAAGTCAGTTTTGCGTTTCAATGAGCTCAAGTCCATATTGAACGTCTGGAATAACTTTTGTTTTATATACAACTCGAGAACTGGCTGTGACGGGAATCAGCAAGATGTCTTATATATGATTTTCTTTTGGGTTGTGTATACATCCCCTTTTGTATATGCTTTGTCTTTAATCTTTGCTACCTGCTTGTTATTTGCAATCAGAAAACCCAAATACACTAACTCATCAATTTCTTCAATATGATTAACCAAAACAAAACTTTTATGGTCCCAGTATTTTTTATGGCGTTTAACATTAATCATTTTTGTCTTGTTGGGGTTACATTTTAGATTGTTTCGCAAGGCAAAATGAGCAAAGCTGTATATTCTTCTCCATAGGTGTACCGGGGTGTTATCCAATAGAAAATGTCATCCATGTAGGTGAGCCAACCTATGTGTAAATGGTCTAGGTCAGGGGGAAAAGCATCATATTTGGCAAGGTCTTCTTGTATGTCCGATATACATTTTTTAAAAAAGGCAGCGGGCCACAACACATCCTTGTCTCACACCCAAATGTTTTTATTTCACTTGTAATCAATCTCCTCAATTTTAGTCTGACTGTCAAAGATTTATCTTTGTGGAAAACAATTAGCATTTATAAGAGACCAGATAGATTGCTCCACAATGCTAGTTTATGCCACAAGAGATTGTAGTCGATACAGTCAAATTATGGTGACATATCCAAACAGGCTGAGAATAATAAATTATGTGAACTTTTACTCCATCTCTAATCTTATCTTATAATCACACCATTGATTCCACCACCAAGTTGACCCATGGGTGTACCCTTTCATATGTCTAAGCAAAGAGGCCTGGTCCTGTTCCTTGATACACTAGTTGGTGTAAAATGATCGTTTGCCAACATCTCATCAGACAATTGGTAGGTGGTTTTATTCTGTGACTCTGATTCAGCTAGGGGGTGGGGCGTTGAGGCCACGCCTTTCACTCAGTCTTCTTTTGCAATAGTTTAGTTCTTTTTCCATGCTTAAACCCATCTCAAAAAGTGAGGAATTTGTATAATCCACTGGATTGACTGAAATGTAAATTGTGTCCAGCACCCCAGCCTGAGATTGCGGGTCAGGTCTAGGAATGTCGTTTCACTGCACAGGTTGTCCCTTTGAACAACCTGGCTATATGTTTTCATCCATTTATATTAAAATAATCTGTGGTTTTAGTGTTCTCTGGCAGGCTGTCAACTACACCAGGCTCTCTTTCAGGATTATCCGCCTGTTTCATCTTGGCTTCAAGTTGTTTGTGGTCTGTATTTTTCCAACCCTTCTTGTCCCTTAATTTGTGTGTACGTTTTGTGCTTTTCATCTCTCTGGTGAATCTTGTCAAACTGCTCATAGGTAGCACTTCTGTATGTTTTGTCAAAAAAGAGGAGCAGATTAATCATATACAAAGAAGACAATAAAGTAGTGCTGGATTCACTTAATTTGGTAAAGCGGTCCGTGAGTAAGTATCAAGTCCTGGTAAGCAATCAGACTGTGCTTTCTCCTGCACCGGTAGAGGACACTGTAGTCCACAGCTTATCAGAATGCAGGACTGCAAGATTGAATTTTGCTGCATTTCACAGTGCTTCACGAGAGAACAGTGCCTTAGAGGCTGCAGGCACCGACCGTGCTTGCATGCCACCCAAATCCTCGCACTGCTCACAAAGATAATAGAGGACTCCACAATCGGAACAACAGGCTCAGCTCCTCTGCAAGTCCTCCGTTCACGGGTTAGCTACAATGTTAGTCGATGCAAAATAATGCTGCACACCAAGCCATTCACTTCTTAAGTAGTAAGTGCAAGACTGCACTTTGACACACTTCATGACACTTCGCACGAGAACAGTCCCTTAGAGGCTGCAGTCAATGACCGTGCTTGGATGCTATCTGAATGCTCCCATTGCTCACAAAGATGGTAGAGGGCTCCACAATAGAAAAAACAGGCTTGGCTCATCTGCAAGTCCTCCGTTCATGGGTTAGATTCCACATTGCTCTGTGCACAAATATGCTGCACACCAAACAATCCACTACTTAAGTAGCAAGTGCAAGAATGCACTCTGTCACTCTTCACAGCACTTCGTACCAGAACAGCCCCTTAGAGGCAACAGGCACAGACTGTGCTTGTGCGCCAGCCAAATCCACAATAGGAAAAACAGGCTCAGCTCCTTTGCAAGTCCCTAGTGGTTGGGGTTAGGTTCAATGTTACTTGGTGCACAATGATCTGATATTATAATGGATGAAACCGAGGTGTTTTTTTATGTTATTTGAAAGAGAAATACAGCTCCATCGAGAGTGCAAAATATAAGAGGATACAAAGGCATCAAGGATATATGAGCCCCTTAGACATAGTTCAGTGTCCACTGACACAACCAAAACTTTCTTTCCCCATTCACTTCTCAATTTCTGTGGCCCCTGTCAAGCCAGTAAGCCAGGAGGATTTAACCTGAGACCATACAGATTTGCCCTGTACCCCGGGACAAGGGGTTGGATGTTGTTTGGAAGTCGTATTATAGACTAATGATCAATATAAACAAGTTGCATATCTGAGAATCCCCAGCAAATCTTCATGTGTAATGAATGACACATGGATCACCTGACTCATATTATGGTCAATGATGTTCCTTCCTATAACACATTTCTATCTATCCAGATGTTGGAAGAAACCATGGGAGAGCAAGGTTATGAGGTTTCTCTTCCTCTTCCTTCTAAATTCCTGATGAACACCTTGGTAATATTCCTCCTCTCAGCCAATTGCAAATAACCATCCTGTCAAAAGGAAAGACTGGCTGAGCTGATGACTTAAATGCTCTTCAATGTTAAATAAAGATGCTTAGAGACAAACTAGCACATTTTAACATGTCAGTAACTGAATTAGAAATGCAGTATACAATAAATATGTCACTACTGCTATTGCAGCTTTAGTGGCACTCTTTCCCATATGTCAAAGTGTAGTGGTGGAGCAAAGTACCCCCACCCAAAGCTCCACCCCCATGATGCCTATATGTTAGGGGTCAGAGTGTGAGACACATGCCGTGCCAGTGAAATTACCTATTCTGAAAAAGAATCCTGAAAGTAAGGTACCCATTGAGGAAGCCATATATGCACTCATGACAGTATGATGGTCATTTGAATGAAATCCCGGTGGAAGTGTGAAAACGAGCAAGAAAGAAGATTGATGATATCATGCAAAGCAGAGCTGATGCATACAGAAAAGAGGCTGAACCACACTAGCGAGCCACTGGTCATGGCCAGTGGCTAAACATTCCATTACATCAAAGGTGGAGGAGGTGTTAAAGATGAGCAACATTTTGGGATCAAGATGAATATGCTTTTCCTCAGAAACTTTAAAGAAAATGCAAAATCATTTTACAATTGTAAAGATGCAGTAATGCAAGCAGACTAAGTATTCTTAAGGCTGGCTATGTAGTGAATAGATTGTGGCGATGCGCCAATGTATGTGCATAAGATTAGGAATGTATAGACTATGGATGTTCCACAACTCACTTTAGCAGAGTCGGGACCCTTGAATAGAAAGGCTTTTTCAGTGGGGTGCACTTGGAAAACAACTTAATGACAGGGGTGGATTCAAGAAAGGCTTTGTGGCCCAGCACCAGGAAGTCCAGGCCACCGTGAGCTCGGATGTTCATGCAGTAGCTACAGAACGTGTGAAAAGAACAAACTCCTGTTTGAGGTGAGGAGCAAGAACATTGAAGGCATCAAAGGTTCATTATTTAATAGTATTTCAAATACAGACAAGCTCTGAAAAATGGTCTCCAGTCACATGGCTGGATGAAAATGGATACTGAGTTGAGCTGTATGCCTATACTCCCTTTTATTCTCATGCACAGAGAACATTTCCAAGTCCAATGTTCAAAGGCTAATTGACTGGCATACAGCAAGAGTGATGATAGATGGCAGGCTAATTGGGTGAAGCTATGGTTATGACCAGCCCACCAGCACCTGGGTGCCAACACATTTTTGTGGGAGTGAACAAAAAACGAGTTATTACACACAGAAAAGCTCATAAAAAACAAAATCACTTGCACAGAGTCCCTTCCCACTGCATATATAATTGTCACCAATAATGACTAGATGGTGGCAGGTGCAGTGGATCATACTGTCTCTGCTGTGACTACTTTAGATAGGCAGAACATCAGCTGAGGCCGAGACGGAAGTTGGGATCTCTACTACCGCAGCTGCTACATAAATGCGTAGTTTAGTCACAGTCACTCGTGACCCACTGTGGGTGCTGCTGCTTTCTTTGCTCAGTGGATGGTCCTCCCCATGAGAAGCTTATACTGCAGTGTGTGCATCATCCACAGAACGTAGCATCATCCTTTTTTAAGTCCCAGTGCAACAGGTGTTGGAAGAGGGAAGAAGCTCCAGGCTTCAAACCCTCACTGTTGCATAGTCTTTGCGGACAGATTTTTGAAAAATGTACCCTTTGGACCTTCCCCCTCTGAGAAATTCCAGTGTTGTGAAACTAGACACCAACAGTCTTCCCTCTCCTGTCGTGACAATGGCTTTTATCATTTTACCATTGTACACTTATCTGACTTCTCCATCCAACTCCACCAACAACACATTGATATTGATATTGATATTGATATCGCGCTCGTACACAAGTGTTTCAGAGCGCGACATGAATAGTCGTAAGGTCTGCTCCGTACATGCTGCTGATCACCTCTATGTATGAAGGCTTTACCTGTACTACAGAGCACCCACCATGGGGAAAACAGGGTTTTAAAAAGAGTTAAAGTTACTACCTATACAAAGGTGAAGTCTACAAACACTGAGAATCCCAATGTTAAAGTACAAATACTGGGTTAAAATAATCCTGTTCCCCAATGCAAATTCTGTCACACTATAACTGATACCTTAGAGAACACTACACCTCTACTATACAACATTCACTTTAAATATAGTGTGGATTTGAACTACCTAACATTGAAAATGAGTTTTTTGGTATAGCATGGGAGAACAAACTTTGGGATGCTAAAGCTGTTTAAAAAATACCAATATAGCACAAACATGCCCATTCTGGTTCATTAAGCAATCATCATTTGCACAGCACCATCCTAAAAAAAAACGATAACTTGACCATCACCATTTACTGTGCATGGGTTCTCCTGTTGTGCTCCTGTGGAGTGCTGCTTATCCTTCGCTGTTATTATTCTTCATGTCCTATAGGAACTGTGGGTATATGCACGTTTTTTGTGTTCGCATTCGTGACATTATGAGCAGTTCGTGTGACTGTTCCTTTACTTTACAAGACGAGAGTTATTCCTGCCATTGTTTACACAAATGAGCTGCAGTTCTCTGGGCAAGAACTAAAACCACTGACCTATAAACCCTGCTTATTAATATGCATGGGATAATAATATTCAATCCCAAACCTTTAGATGGCACCATCCATGCAACATTGTACAGTACTTGTAACTGACTTCTGAAATCTCGGGCGATATGCCATTGGCTGACACACAATACTCTGTATCTCGCTGTTACATATGTGTCTTTTCCCCAAAGTTGGGTACACCTAAAGGTAAAATAATTGCACAACTCCCAACTTTCTATGGCACAGAGTTAAATGCAACTCACAAAGCACACATGCAAAGTTTGGTCATACCAACTTTAAATACCACGTTGTTACCATTACCACAACACTCAAAACAAGCAAGTCCTACAAGCTTTGGAAAGGGGAGCAGTGTTCAAGGGGTTCAAAGGTCAGAGTAGAGAGAACGAAAACGCTTTTCCTTTGTATCTGCCTGAGCCCTTGAATATAGTTATTGAAAGTCAATCAGCTACTCCGTGATAGAGTAACAGTGCACCATTGCTAAAACTCTGTTATAGCGGCAGCTATTTTGCTGGAAATCGTGCAAGTATGGGGAAAGATGTGTTCAATGTTGCTTTGAAGAGCTTGCTTTCATGTGCCTTCTTTACAAAATCTTCTAAACCTCTAAATTGACAAAGCCAGAGCAATTGGTACTGGCAGTGCTTGTTTTTTTTAATTAAGTGAGGATCGAACTTGCTGAGTTTGTGAACTTTACTGTAAATAAACAAACATTACACCACCTAATAATAGATTTCTCCACGTTAGTAGAAAAACATCACAATTGCATTTTGGACAATTGTATTTGGAGAAATGTGTTCACTCTCCTTGAGTGGCTGCTCTGAGGTCTTATAGTAAAGAATGTCGGTGAGATTTTTGGCGCCATCTTTGGCTCTCATTGCATTACTAAAAGGTACTTCCAGAATCCTGAGCGAATTCCCCTTGAAGGCGAAGGTATATCTCGCAGAAATGTAGGATCTCACAAAGATCAGTGAGACAAAATGACGATCGTGTATACATCATTATCAATCGAGCCTGTCATTTTTGCACATAGCACTTTATAAAATGAATGACCTGATCAATATTTTAAGAAACTGTTTAAGGTTCATCTATGATCAATTGTGGTATGTGTAAGTGTCATGTCAATTTTTAGGATGTATCTAACCATTGTTTTACTAAAATTAGCTTCTGTCACTTTTTTAGGTATAAAGGTTACATTTGAAATTATGCATACGAATTTTTCAAAAAGTAATATGTTGTTTCACTGTTGGTCAAACGTCATTAGTTCTTTGCTGCTAGCAAATATACGAAAACAGTTCGAAAATCTGATAGACACAATGGAGCATTTGTGATGTGCCTAAAATTATGAGTTTTCAGAAAGTCGTTTAAGTTGCATTTATTAGCACAGATGAATGCCTCATAATTTGCAAGTTCATAAAAGTCACTGTGCTTCACTTTGCTAACAAAATGATTGACGACATTGGATGTCGAACATGCCTACTGTTGCCAAGTAATAGCACATGTGAGAAAGTAGGTTGTACGAACCCATTATTCATTTTCACTTTTGCCTTTTTCTAGCGGACAGCATCTGTTGCACGAAGGCTGTGCACCTTAATCCTGCTGTTGTTCCTGTAATCACTTTTTCGCACCTGGTATTCAAAAGATAGGAACACATTCCTTAGGAAACTGTTGAGATCTCAAAAGGCATCTGAGAAATTATGTAGCTCACATCAAAGCAACTTCATATGTTCTAGCTTTCAAGATAAAGGGAATGTTTAAACATGCATTCTATTTACTTAGGCACATGTACATGATGAAATTACCCCAAATCAGAAACGCATTTGCTCACAATGTAGCAATACATAAAAACGCAATTTTAAAGTTGAGTCTAGATTGTGAGCATGGGTAGGACAGTTCGTGTAAAACCTGAGCACACGGCCCAAATTTCCACGGGTTTAAACAACTAAAACTGTTTAGGTTGTTCGCAAGGTACGAGATAAGGATTTGTAGTCGGTTCAGAAGTCATCTGTATAAAGGCAGGCAAGCAGACATTTGGGGGACTAAGTGGTTGTAGTTTGATGAAGCACGAGCACAACTATGTACCTCTGGATTGTTGAGAAAGGGAATTGTGTTGCTAGGGGGCAGATTGGATAAGTACTAATGTATGGATCGTAGTGCTAGGTGCAGGATAAAAAGCTTTTCAGCATAACATAACCTATTTTGATTTTTGGATGTGGATAAGAATGCCAAATCAGACTTAGGCAGACATACATGTTGTTGACAGAGGAGTGCACCAAAACATCATTGGACAGACATGAATTTTGTAGCTGGAGGAGTGCCCCGCAACATTCTTCGATGGAATTCTAACAGTCTTTAAGCAGACGTGAATATTGTAGATGGAGGAGTATGCCAAAGCATTCTTATGCAGTCTTTTGCATATGTGAATATTGCAGGCAGGGTAATTTGCCAAAGCAATCTGAGGCACATTTGACTTTTGCATGCCCAAGCAGTATTAGACATATGGGAATTGTGGACATCTATGAGTATTCTGCACTAGTATAAGGCAGATGCTCATTTGCACACATTAATTCTGTAGACCTGTGAGTATACCAAAACATTATTCAGTTGTGAACCTTTTAGATGGAGGAGTAGGCCAAAGCATTATTATGCAGACATATATTTTATAGGTGGGGGAGTATGCCAAAGCAGTCTTGGGCATGCATGCATTTTGTAGAAAAGGAGTACACCAAGGCGGTATTAGGCAGATATGAATTTGTAAATGAGAGAGCATTCCAAATCAGTCTTAGACACACATGCATTCTTTTGGCAGGGGAGTATGCCAAAGCAGCCTTAGTTAGGTACATCTGCATTTTGTAGTATGAGCAGCAGACCACATCAATCTTAGGGAGTTGTGCGTTTTTAAGAAGAGAAGCATGCCTTTGCAGTCTACATCAGATGTGAAATGTGTAGGCGGGGAGTATGCCATTGTAGAGCTAGCCACATTGGAATTTCGTATGTAGAATATAACTCCAAAGCAGTCTTAGGCAAATGCAGATTTCTTAGGTGTAGGAGTATGCTACAGAATATTTTTGGGCTGTCATGTAATTTGTAAGCAGAGGAGCACACTAATGCAGTAATAGACACATTTGATTTTTTGAAGGTAGAGAAGTAACCAAAAGCAGTGTTGGGCAGTCTGCTTTTTTTTTGGGCAGAGTAAATAAAATTAACAGGTTTAAATCTACTACAGTTTCCAAACAAGGTAAAGTATGGAGTGAGTGTCATGGGAGGGACGTATGTGCTATGCGCTTTTCACCTTCTGCAGCAGCATCTGTTTGCTTTGGGGTAACCCAGATATTGTGTGGATATGTGTCCCATCTCTTGAGATCAGTCAGTAGCCACATATCTCCTGTTCGTCAGACAACAAGTGATGTTTGTGCACTGGGAAGAAATATAACAGTGCATCTACCTAATTTGCACTTGCTTTCAGTGACAGAGTATGCAGTTCAGGAAAACGAGGATAGTGATTCTCTGTCATCTGAGGAATATGAGGGATAAGTGAAATAAAGGGCATAGCCTTATCAACAATGTGAGCAATCTACAGATCATGAACAAGAGTAGAGTCCTGAAAAGTCCAACCGCTGATTTCTTTGGAAACAGCAGCATTGAAGTGCATGAGTAAGATTATGCTCTGTCCACCGATTTTAATTTTAGATAGAGACTCACACACAACTCTTCTCTGATGATATCACAGATATCAAGCAAGACAATTAGGCAGTTCAAGATTGCGGATTGCGGAGGCATTGACTAACTCATTAAATGGTCAAGGGAAATCACTGCATCCAAGAACAAGGTTCCAGACACTCCCCAAGTCCCAGTGTACAGCCTGTTCCAAAAATGGCTGCAGAAAATACATGAGTTGCAGTACCAACAGGTTGTAGTTGTAGTTGTAGAGTTGTAGTACCTCAAGCCAATCCAACTCCAGCACTGCCACCTACCTTCTCAGTTATCTGACCCATGATGCACGTGTTAGTTGAGGCTTTCACTGCCCCTTCTCACCCCTCCCCTTCGACTGACTCACACCCTGACACAGACCTTCCTATGCTCCACTCTGCTATATCTGATACTCTTGATGTTCTTGCCCCTGCCATGAGGATCCACTTGAAGCTCAAATACAAGGGCATATGCTGGTATGACTCAGACCTCGTCACCCTTAAACGCAAGTGCAGGATGGCTGAGAGGAAATGGCATGCTTCCTTTACATCCTCTGACAAACTGGCCTGCTGCCTGCTCCAAAGGCAATACCGGCACTCAGTCTGCTCCAAGAAGAGAGCCCTCATCCAAGTCTGTGTCTCTGCGGCATCCAACAACTCGGCCGAACTCCTGCTGCAGTCTCTACCTCTCCTATCACCTCTGCACGGGCCTGGCTTCTCATTTCATCTCGAAAACCTAGGATAACCTGTCCTCTCTCTCTTCCTCTCCTCCTCCTCCCTCTACTCACCACTCTTCCTCTGGCCCTTCTGTGGCCACTTCTCCTCCCTCCTTCTCTGCCTTTCCCCTGTTCTCCCCAGACCATTCTATGAAAGTCTTGTCAAAAACAGGTTCTCCCCTGTTTCTCTAAAACCATCAGGGACCACATTGACACCCTGGCTCCTGCTTTGGCTGACTTCTGCAACCACTCCTTCACCACTGGAGTCTTCCCTTCCCCCATGAAGCACTCCCTTGAGCACCCTCTTCTTAAGAAACCCTCAGCCGACCTCCCTTGCCCGGCTAACTACCGCCCAATCTCCATCACTCCTTTCCTGGACAAACTCCTGGAAAAGCTGGCCATCTCCCAGCTTAATCTTCACACTGAATCGGCTGGTTGTCTCCATGACCATCAGTCTGACTTCAGAACTACCAGAAGCGCGGAAACTGCTCTCCTGAACATCCATGGAGACCTGCTCTCCAACCTTGATTATAATACCCGCAGGTGTCCTCATCTCACTTTATCTCTCTTCTGCCTTTGACACGGTCAACCATGCCATCCTGCTGAAATGTCTCTGTGATAACCTGGGTATCACCGTTCAGGCCCTGGCCAATGTTCCCTCTAATTATTTTTCTCCAAGTGCGGAACTGGTTGTCTTTCGTGTGCACTTTATTTTCCATGTGTGAAACTGACTAACGAGGTAAGCCACTTTGTGAGCATGCGTAGTTAGTAAGTTACCATCTCCGAGGAGAGTTTGGAAAGGAATTTCCCCTTCCCAACAACTGCAATACTTTACAAATATGTTTATAATGTGCATTTTACCGCTCTTTTTCCAAAGGCATAGGCTAAAAAAACAAATATTGTATATGTGATTATAAAGACAAGTTAACAACCAGTTCAAGAGCTCAAGATATGCCACGGTAGCTAGCAAATGTACTCTTGTGTAAAGAAAAATGTGTGCTTTATGCCACTGGAAAAACACTCATGTGTATTGCAAAAATGTGTAAAATATTATTATTATTTTATTATTATAAAAAACAAATATCGCTTTTCATAACTGATGTGGCTGTCAGAAAATCAGACCGGATACAATATTTGCAGATGGAATAATGGGAAACAAAAGGAATGTGACAAAACATGGCAATGGGAGTTCATGTGCCACTTTAATGAAGTAATTCAAGGGCCAGGAGAACATGCCTCTCATAATTTGTGTAAGGATGTTAATTGCATCAGAATAACTGCATCACTTAATATGATGATCAAAATTCCCTGGCTTCTGATTACTATCCGCATTACATTGTCATGTGAGTTGTGACAATACTTACTCAAAAAACTATCACTATCAATGATAGTTGATCAAGGTTTACTCCCTTAAAAACTGAAAAATATGCCCAACAAAGACACAGAAGGTGCCTTTTATTTCCCTACCCTTTAGCAAACAACACATTTTCTTCACTGTACTATACTGCTGAAACAACTGACTTGGTTTTTGAATGTTACTGATTTGCTCATCACCCACAAGGAGTGTTCTCCTCTGCCCTTCCACTCGTACCCCTCAACGGCTCCCGTGGTAGCCTCCAATACTAGTTGACAGGGTACTATAAAAACTGAGGGATTGCAGCAGTGGAACACTCACTGGGATATTTGGAGACCCATAATACTTTGCAATTAAAACATATTTAGTGCCTCACCATATGATATGCATTTTAAGAATGTGTCATGAATCTGCATGTACACTATTATTTTGCAGTGCATACAAGAATGTTTGCAACGTATCCCACCCTTATATAGTTGGGTAGGATTATACAACTGATAAGTGAAACCGTTTCTGTATAGCAGCGATTTACAATGCAATATTTTGAGGTCTATGCTCAATGCACCTCTGAACACTTGAAAAGAATGCAGATTGTGTGAAAAGCTATCGACTGTCTCAATATCTGTTGCCCTACTACTATAGATTAGTAATACCGGGGTTAGTCCATACCCATTATCCCTTGCAAGCCAAGTAAATATTGCAATGTTACTCTCCACCGATAGGGTAATGTTAGCAATGCTAACGTAGGAGACGTTGAGCATGACATTTGTCTACACAAAATCCATAGCAAAAATGTATATTTGAGTTTTATAATGCATTAACTTGCAAGGGGCCCCCTTCAACGCGCTTGCGTCACATATGTTCCAAGAATAGAAAGCAAGTAGCCCGCTTCCTTACGGTCAGTATCCGATATTTAAGATGACAGTTGGGTTACATAGTGTGGGTGACACTTTTATTATCATTATTATTAGGCTATTTATTGAGCGCGGGCATAGCTTTGGGAAGCGACGGAGGACTTTACAATCACAGTAAGGGAAGCAGAGAAAAGGGAATGGGAGCTAACTGGTGGGCGATTTGCAGCAAGGGATCTACAAGCAACCAGGGTAGAACACAGTGAGGAGCAGATCACAGAGTCTCAGTATGGTGGGGAGTGCAGGGTGTGTGGACCTATGTGTTACAGAGGAGCCATTCCTTGAAAAGGAAGGTCTTGAGCTCTTTCCTGAATGGTAGCAGCAATGGGGTGAGTCTGATGACTGGCTTGTTCTTTTCTTCCTGGGCCATCGGAGTTCAAGTCTGCACATTTCCTGACTTCTGGTGGACCGCAGGCCTCTGGGGATGCAGAGTTTCTCAGTGAAGTAGCTTGGGGATTTCACGGTTACAGCCTTGTAGAGACTTGCCACAGTGCAGTTAGAGAAGGGTCAGGGTCGAATTTCCAAAGTCCTTTGATGAGCCATGCTGCAGCATGCAAACCACATCTCAGGGGTGCCAGTGTAGTGAAAAGGGCACTTTTGATAAGGCACCATGAATAATAGAAGGTCTGTTGGTTGAACGTTATTTAAATGACAACAAACATACAACAAGTGGAGTACACTTTTGCAGAGCCAAGAGAGGAAGTGTCCTGCTGTCCAGTAATATCTAAATAGGTTCTGGGGTAGAGTTTAGAGGTCTGAGTAAATGCGTGGTAGAGTAAAGTATAGGAGTCTTGGGTGGGGAGGGGACAGTATTTAGTTCATGTGTGCAGGCATAGCTTAACTAGATTTTTCTGTTCATGGAACCACTTTTTCATATTAGTTTTTACCTCTTGTGACTACATTCTGTTTTTAGGTTTTTAAGGTCACACTTGAATAGTAGGGTAATGTAAATGAGCTAGACCAGAATATCATGACTAGTTAATTATTTTAAGTGAAAGCAAATGTCAGGTAATTGCTGTGGCTTGTGCCTTATTAAATCTTATTGCATAGGTGAGAAATGTCTGTGTGCGCTGCCAAAAATCTTCTGAGCGGCACCCAGAAGGAAGCTGGGCAAGCACACATGCGCACAGCTTAGAGGGAACATTGGCCCGGGCTTGGCTGACCTCTTTCCTCTCCGATCGACACTCCCAGATCCAACTTGGGTGGTGTGCCATCAATGAGCTCTGCTTTAATGCAAGTAAAACTGAGATTATCCTCATCGGCACACCTGCTCCCGCCTTTCCTGTCACACTATGGCTGGCCTCTCCTGACCCTCTTCATGCTCCCACGTGTGAAACTAAAAACCTCTGGGTCAGCTTCGACTCCCCACTCTCTTTCTCTCCTCACATCTCTGACGTCTCTAAGAAGTCACACTACTAGTTTCACCTCATCAGAGGTATTCTTCCTTTCCTCTCCTTCCCCCAGAAGCTCACTGTCTCCAGAGCTCTGGTTCTCTCTAGGATGGACTACTGCAAAAGCCTCTTTCTAAATCTTCCTGCTTTTACTCTCCGCCCTCTGCAACTCATCCAGAACAGGACTGCAAGATTTGTCCTTGGCCTGAAGCCTAGGGAACATATCTCTCCAGGACTGACATTTCTGCACAGGCTCCCAGTGGCTGCGAGGATTATGTTCAAAACCCTCTGCATTGTCCATGAGGCCTTCTGCGGCCTGGGGCCCCAATAGCTTCAACTCTCTCTTCCTAAATATCTTCCTTCTCAAACTCTTCGCTCATCCGCCTCATACACCCTCAGGGTCAGTCGCTTCTCCAAGCAACACATTTGTGGTAGATCTCTATCTTCAGCTGGGGCCTCCCTCTGGAACAGCCTACCTGTCTCCCTGAAACTTGAGGAGAACCATCTTCGGTTTCGGAAGCACCTCAAGACCTTCCTCTTTGCTTCTGCTTTCGCTCTCCTCTTTGCTTCTGCTTTCACTCCTCCTCTCCCCTGCTGAACTCCTGACTGAAATTGCACTGGTCACCTGGATACTCTCTGATCTCGGGCCCAGGTTCCCCCCCCCACCAGCCGCACCCCTGCACTGCCTCCCAGGCACCCCCTGCATTTGGGGGCTGTTTCTGTATCTCTACAGTCCCCCACCAGCTCTTGACACTTGATGTCTGCACTTACCGTTGTGCTTGCCAGAAGCTGGCCGCACCTTTTACTTATTGTTTATTTATTGTATTTATATTTTTTACTGTTGATCCTATGTATTGCATTGCTCGCTCCCTCTTGACCCCCGCACATTTCCCTTTCCCCCTCCCCTGTACTTGCACAATCTCAATGTGACCTGGTCTAGTAAGATAGTTGTCTTTTTCTTTCCTCTGTTCCCCCTCCCTTGCCTTGTCGCGCCTTGAAACACTTGTGTATAGGCGCCTTATATATGCTATATCATTTTATATTTCATACAACTCTAAAGTCAGTCATATTAACAGCATAGGCTTTTCAGTCAATGGCACCCATACAACATCCACTGCAAAGTACACTGAGCAGCCCTAAAAACAGGATCAGGTGATCAAACACATTTTAAAGTAAAAAAGCAATAAGCACTTCTTGCCACCTGCCATATATGCAAACTATGTGTACTGCTAGTGAAGTCAGGAAGAAATGTGGGTATCTCTTCCTGTGGGTCCACATTAGATATTATCAACCACATACTTAGCAAAAAAACAATGTCACAGGTCAGTCTCCCAGCCATCATCAGCACAAAATAGACATATCTGCACCACCATCCTGCACCATTACACAAGAGAGCCTGCTGACACATAGTTTTTCACAGGCCCTGTCAGAACACCATCTGTGCATGCTCCCACAACATGCAGACAATGGGCCTGAGTCATGGAATAACTCTGAATGCACTGAAAAAACAGGATTTGTTCGCGAAATACTTGTTTGTCGATTCATGGAACACAATGCATGGAGCTTATCTGGGACTTGCGAGGAATCTGTGCCGGTCCCACACGTCACTGCGAGCTGACAAATGCCTTGGGCGAGACTCTAGCGCAGCCACCTAAAAAGGGGGTAGAACAGGTGGAATGAGGAAGAACAAGTGAAAAGGAGGGCGCTATGAGGGACGTTCCACCATCAAACAATCGCACCGCCCATACGCATGCAAAACATCCATATTCCTACAATTGAACAGGGAACACCGGCATTCGAAAAACCATGCGCAAATCAAGAAACACCTATGCCACGCGATAGCAGGCATAAACGTCAACGTGCACACTAACAAATGCATAAAAAGCAAACGCGATCAAGTAAACGTGCATATACAGCCACGATAAATGCACCATTTGTTGCAGCAGCCATCATGGGACACCACAGGAGGAGGAGGAGGATGGCCAGGGCCCAGATCTTCCACCCAAGGACCAGTCCTTTTGGGATGCCTGATGGCCAGGTATATGACAGGTATACGTTCCCCCACATATCATCCTAGATCTGGACACAGAGTGGGAAGATGACGTCACATCACCCACCATGTGCTCCCAAGCACTGAGCCCCTCGCAAAAGGTGCTCTTCTACTGCATTTTTTGGCCACTGGCTCATTCCAGCGGACCACCACCATAGTCGGTGGCATCTCCCAGGACTACACAGGCCCGCTGCTTACACCAGGTTTTGGCTATCATAACTGTACGTCCTTCTGTCTGCCGGCATCTCCATATGACAAGGATACCGGCAGAAAGGCAAGCAGCGGTCCAGAATGTTTATGGGGTGGTGCACTTACCACAAGTGCTAGGTGCTATTGATTGCACACAAGTTGCTCTAGATACACCTCGAGCAACAGAGCATGTCTACTACAACCGTAAACACTGGCAATCCATCAATGTTCAGGTTGTGTGTGATGCCAAGGGCATAATTACTGAAGTGTATGCCAACTATCCCAGCAACACCCATGATAGTTACCCAGTTACCCAGGATGTCTCTGCTACAGGCCCTGGAAGCTGAGAAGCATGGCAACACATGGCCCATTGGTGAGTATGAATGGACATGCACATGCAAGCATGTTGCACACAGACCAATATATACTGTCAACAAATGACAATAACAACCATTCTCACCTCTACAGGGGACAGTGCCTACCGTCTGAGCACATGCATGATGACGCCCATACGCAACCCCGACACTCCTGCCTAGGTAAGGTACAACATTGCCCATATTGCAACTCAGGGCATAGTGGAGCACACATTTGGAGCGCTCAAGTCACGGTTCTGCTCCCTTGACCACTCTGGTGGTGTGTTGTTATATGTACCACCAGTAGTCTGCAGGATCATTGTGGCAGCATGTGTTCTGCACAATGTTGCAACACAGCGTGGTGTCCCGGTGGACATGGTGGTGGCACCCCATCCACACCCACAGGGACATCGCTTGCGTATGGCTGGGCAAAGGGCATGTGGAGAGGCTGCATGTACCCAGCTTGTGCAATCTTATTTCACATAAAATCCTTTCCCTGTGGATTGTACACAATTCCGCCAAATCCAAGGTGCCATTCAATGATGACAATGGGCCAATCCACTCTGCCCACAAAACCACCTTGAGAAAGTACCCTTGGAAATGCAAAAAAAAAATTCTTTTAGTGTTTCCAAAAGAAACACATTGAAAAGGGATGTCACCACTACCACCATGCCAACCATTTAATTAAATCACCTCTTTGGCACCAAAACCATCCCATGTGTAAAGTTAAAGGATATTGATACCGTACACTATGACCACTCTAGTGTTCCCCAGGTGTTCCGGTGGATCTGACTAACATACCTGTCAAATATGTAAGCATAGAGGAATCCTGAAACATAACGCCTGAGCTGCACGCCATACATGTTCTCAACAATTTACATGGACAAAATAATACAACCACAATTTCAAATAGCTGCACACATGTCCTACAATGTGTATGATGTGCACAAACAAGTCCCTATTGTGGGTGTAGAAAAGCAGTGCAGTATTGCCACACAACTTACTCAACATGTCAACATGTCAACATGAGCAGATACCCCATCCACAAAAGAAATATTAACAAGAGGTAATAGGCAATTGTGACAAATGGTGCGACCCACAAGAATTACCACATCCAAACATGCAGAAACAAAAGTATCAATTCCGTAATGATCAAGATACATGCACATCTTACCTGTCCCCTTGGCATGCAGTCGCCATTCAAATTTCATCACAGGAAATAGTCCTCATTCCCAGACAGAAGGATCTGCAGACAATAAACAAATTGAAACTGAGTGCAGCTAAGACATCCATGCACCCAAAAATTCAGGAGCCACAGGCACCCCTCAGTGACATACAACACATGCAAACAACAACTCACAAGACAACCATCTACATGTGTCCCAGCACACATGCAGCAACACCAGCAAAACCTGCACACTGCATGCAAATCAAACACACAAAACACACACTGACAAACAACAACATCCCCCACACTGCCTGTCCCCCTCAAGGACATGCAGCAAATGTGCATGTCACATATCCCCATTCACTAGCGGATGGCACATATACAACACACGCATCAGTCAACATGATTCATGAAAATTAGAAGACATCACATAACACAAGACCAAAAAAATACAAATCATTCAGAACAATGCCCTAAGAGCAGCAATGAATATCCCAAAAAATTAAAATATCTCAAACGCTAGAGGCACTGCCCATTGGCTACCCGTCATAAACCGCATCAAATTTAAGACCCTCTCCATCACACTTAAGAACATCGCTAACACAGCCCCGAAATAACTCACCAACAAAATGACCAAATACCACTCTGAGCCATCACCTCCTTGCCACACCTAAATTCAAATGAGCTAAAGCAGGTAGCCGCAGCTTCCCAGTAGTGGCGGCCAAACAATGGAATACCCCTCTCAATCAGATCTGAACATTAGCTATACTACTTTCACCAAAAATTGAAACCCGGCTCTTTACACAAGACCTGTACATTCACTCCATCAAGCTGCGATATCTCGGTCATTGTTATATTGAATTATGCCTACTCATCCATATCATGCAATATGTCAGTTGAGTGCTTCACCTATGTACTGTAACAAGTGCCCACATTCCTCCGGGTTAGGCGCACTCCACAAATGGAAATAAAAGAAATAAAATGAATACAAGAAATATGCAGATAATCGAGCACACAAAAAAGCAGGGACAAACCTGGAAGACTAACAATGACATGACAAGGCATGACATCACCTGCATAGTATTGTGACAGTGCACTGAACACAGTCATGGGAGCACATTTATTTATTCATCTATGTATTGGTCACTTGTTAGGTGCTTATACAATGATCAAAACTGTTTCAAATCGTACACAGGGCAACAGGATGGGGACAGGGGAAGTTAGACAATGAATTATAACCGAGATAAATAATTGAATTAATAGTACAAACAAATCATGAGAATAACTGGGAGGGGAGACGAACATACCATGCCTTGTGAGGGTTCAGAACGTGCAAGTGTAGATGGGAGATGGGTAAGGGAAAAGCTGCTGAGGTGCACATGGAGAAATGCACGGGGTGAAGTGATAAGAAAAGAAATGAAAAACTTAAGTCCAACCTCCTGTGGTGAGGTTGAGCAAGTACAGTATATAGACAGTGGCTTGGATGAGAGATGTAGGGGGGTCATGGCCCCGAGGATACATAAGGGTCCTGCACATCAGTCACGCTACTGTATCATTAGCAGGGAATAGAGGAGGAGAAGGAAGAAGACAAGATGAAGGACTTCAGGCTTTTTGGGAACTTAAGGAGATCCTGCTCAAGACGCAGAGGGAGATGGAGGCTATTACACAGAAGGAAGCCCGCCAAGGAAACTGATCGACCACCAGCTCTCTATTTAGCAAACCGCTTCACATGCACAGAGTTGATGCCAGAGCAAGCCAGGAGTCTAGAAGTGGAGTATTTGATCAGGAAGCGTTGAAGATAGAGTGGTCCCCGGCCCCAGATAGCCTTGTGGATGAGACTGAGGAACTTGAAATTAATCTGTGCAGAGACTGTGATCCAGTGAAGGCTTTGTAGGGCAGGAGGGATGCGGTCCCTGGGCCTGAGACCAAGGATGAGTATTGCTGCCCTATTCTGAGTAAGCTGGAGGGGTTGCAGGGTGGAAAAAGGAACATTAAGGAGGAGGCTGTTACAGTAGTGTAGCCGGGAGAGAACCAGAACACAGGAAACGTTAAGTCTCTGGGGGAAGGTGTGGAAGGGTACAGTTACTTTGAAAAGTAAGAGCTGAAAGTGGCACTTATTGACAATGTCATGAATATGAGGGATGAAGGAAAGGGTGGAGTCAAAGATAATTCCAAGAATCGTGGCTTCAGAGGAGTTGGAAGGGTGAGAACCCATGGAGGAAGACCAGAGTTAAGGGAAGAGGTAGGATGCAGGCAATCCAATAGGGAGATTCTAGGTTTTGCTGGCAAAGAAGCAGAGGTCATTTGTAGTGCACAATGCCTGGATGGCAGAGAGGCAGTCAGGGATGGAGGAAGGTGCATGGGTGTCAGTAGGAATTTTGAAGAAGAGTTGTGTGTCATCAGCAGAGCATTGGAATTTGGGGGAGAAGGAGGCACTGACACGTTCCAGCATGGAAATGTAAATGTTAAAGAGGCAGTGCTAAAGAATGGAGCCCTGATGTACCTCAGAGGTGGAGGTGGAAGTAGGGGAGGTAAAAGGGCCAAGAATGGTTTAGGAGGAATGGTCGGTTATGAGTGAGCTAAGCCAGTTCAGTGCCCACTCTGAGATACCAAGTGGATCATGAAGACCTTTCATGAGGATGAAATAGTTCACTGTGTAAAATGCAGAAGAGAGATCAAGGAGGAATAGTACAGCAGGGGATTTACAATTGAGGGATGCAATCAGTTCATCACAGGTTTTCAGGAGAGTAGTGTCTGCTGTTGCTCCAGAAGCTTGGAATCCACACTTGTGGTAATGTAGACCACTGACCTGTTCGCTACGGGTATTGAGTTGGGGGATGTCCAACTTCTCAAGCAGTTTTCCCAGGAAGTGGGTGATGGAAATGGGGCAGTGGTTGGCTGGGCTGGAAGTGTCTGTAGATGGTATTGTAAGGATGTGCTGTACAAGGGAGTGCTTGAGGAAGGATGAAAAAGAACCAGATGCAAAGGAGAGGTTGCAGAGATCAGCAAGAGCAGGGGCAAGAGAGGAGATGTTGCCCTTGATTGTTCGCGATGAGCATGGGACAACCTGTTGTGAAGAGACCTTCATGGAGTTGCCAAATCTGATGACTTCTTCAGGGGAGACAGGAGTGAAGGAGCAAGGAGGAGGGTGAGTGGTGGTGTGGAAGGAGGGTTCTGGCGGAAGAGAGTTGGAAGAGTGCGTGACAAGGGTGTTCAATATGTCCATTGTTTTTTAAAATAAGTGAGAGGCAAGTGCATTACTAAGGGACTGTAAAGGAGCAGGAGCAGAAGATACAGTGGATGGGTTTGCAAGCTCCTGCACATTTTGTAGAGTTCAGACGTGATGCAAAGTGCATGAATACACGTACACAAATACTCACCTCTTGCACTCCTGGCAGGATCATGCTTGCTGCATCAATTTACAGAGGCCGATATCAGAATGAAAGGCTTGCCACCAAGGAAACTCCCATGGAAGACATAAGCAGACAACACAAAGCATTGTGATACAGCAAGCAAGGATAATTGGATGCTAAATGTAAGATGCAAACAAAAACTCCATGGTCAATGCATACTTCATTGTGACAGCATACAATTGGTCAAATACTGCATTCAGTTTAATGGAGCAGTGCTATGCACCCAGCTGCGGTCAACTTGAAGCTGCAAACACCATGGTGCAGCATGCATGGTACATGCATGTGAAAACACCAACACCACTAAACGTAATGTGCTGGTACACAACATAGCATACAAAAAATGTGCATCAATGTTCAGATGGTTGTGTCTTGTAACTGGTACTGCATACCATAATTGGGGAACCCTAAGCAAGAGAGGCCAAATGTGCCAATGATCCATAACCCAACAGCATTGTAAGGGATGTGAATTGTCACCCACTACACATGGTCACAGTGCAATGAGACACACACCAGCACACCCATCAACACCTGTCACAGGCCACAAAAAGTTGGCCTTGCAACCCACTCCCAAACACCCAATAAATGCCCCCACAGTTGGAACTCCCACAATTTAGAATATGAAACCAATGGCCCCACCATTACATAGAAACAACACCATGCCCAGACCTATCACCAGCACCACAACCTGTGAAACATAAACCCATTAAGAAGTACTACCGACCCACAAGACAAGTCAATCGCAAGGGATCACACACAGTGCAAGACTCCTAGGCAATCACCACACAAGCGTCTGCAAATGGCCTTCACTTACCTGCACAGGGTACCCACCTGCCTTGCATACGATGCACACCATCGGTAGATGCTTCCCCTAAATCCAGTGACATGCATAGTAACAACAGAAAGAACATGCACATACATGAGGACACATGAATTGATACTGGAAATATGAAGAGAGTACCCACTGCAGAAGCACCACAGGAAGCAAGAGGGTGACAGGACATAGATTGTGATTTGCCCATGAGTGCAGCATACCACAACAGGGAGAGGGAGAGAGAGTGAACTGAGAGGGAAGTCCTAGCAAATGCCACATCAAGCAGTACACTGCCTGTATTGGAGATAGCCAATTACATGGACTACACCACAGTATGTGTGGCCATAGATGAATTGACCAAGGTAGGTAATAACCTACCACTTTAAGGTTATAAGGGTACCACTTTAATAACCATATCGGCATATTAGCATGCAAAGCACATATAGGTTAAAGGAATGGTTCGGTCAACATTTTTTATTGTCCCTATGTGTCGGCCATGTGTTTTCAAGCCTAAGTCGCTCGATTTTAGAAAAATTTCCTATGGACCTTACCCGAGTTTTCGTTCATTAAACGCACGCGAAAACAGACACCAGGGCGCTGCCATTTTGTGATAATCCTATCACTTGCCCCATCGCCCTGGCTGACCTCTTTTTGCGGCACTAAATCATATCCCCCGCCTCTGAGCCTGTCATCAGCAGACGCGTACTGCCCATTTCACAACACCAAAGCACGTCTCGTGTCAACAATCGCTGCGCTTCAGCTAATGATGTGTCGCCATGGAAATGGCAAGACGCCTCTTTCCTCAATAAGTATGAACAGACCGTTTCACAACACACAGCAGCAGATTATCGAATCCATTCCTCCCTCTGTGTTACTTTGAGTATTCTGTGACTCGTTTCTGTGCTCTGGTCAGCTACCTTTGCCGCTTGTAGCCCGTGTGAACACCTGTACCATCGCTATAAATTATTTTAGTTTGTTTACCACACAATGGGCCTCATTAGGACCCTGGCGGAGAGGGTATTACGCCAGCGTAGTGCATGGCGTACCTCTCCGCCATACTACGAGTTCCCGTAGCGCCATGGAGGTTTTCTCCGCCTGGTTTTACCAGCCGGAGAAAACCATGGCGCTACGGGACCTCGTTGTTAATTACGCCACCGTATTTTACGGTGGCGTAATTAACTCCTTCCCCACTCCCATTATACCCTATGGGGCAAAAATGGGAATGGGGAAGGGCAGAATGGGGATTGGGGATTTACCGCTCCGCCGAGGTCGGAATGGGGCGGTAAATCCGCCAACCCCCATGGCGCTATCGGCGGCTTTCCGCCATGCTTCGCGGTGCATTTAGCACCGCGAAGTCCGCCTGGGTCGTAATGAGGCCCAATGGCTACAATAATGCCCTACATGTACGAGCCCGAGTATACCGAAGAGGAACTACTGGAAAGGGAAACACGCGAAAACGATGGGGCTTCGGATGGCAGTTGGCAGGATGAATCAACGGATGAAGACACTGGACCTAGTCGCATGGACAGTGTTTCCACCTGGTGCACATGCAATCGGTGCGAGCTAATGCCAACCGAGGAGGAGGACTGCTGCTGCTGTGAAAACTCAGGATGCGTGGCCTACATTTCGGAAGGCGAGCCACGACCGCAATGCATCACCGAGCTGCCAGACTTCAGGGCAGCCTGCCTCACACAGTCCGTGTTGAGGAAGATGATGGTGCTTATGCACGAACTTCGCGCAACTGGTCGTCCTCGTAATCTGAGTAACGAGTAAGTATAATCTGCTTGTGATGCCACTACTATTTCATGGTCGTCTCCTATATCCATATTTACGTCTACATATCATTGTAACGCATGAAAGTCGTTCAATAGTGTGCAGTGTCTAGATAGCATTTGTCCGAGCAGAATGTCATTAGTTACAAGAATTGTCATTGACAACAAACGTTTAATCAATTTATCTTGGTCATTTAAAAACAGTTTGTGTCATTATTTTTCACAGGTGGTACCGGCTGGTGGCCTATCGTTCCTTTACATGGTGGCTTCACGGGAGGCTTGGACACCGCGTTCGAAGAGTAATACCCGCCTGTGCCGTTCGTGCCATAAGAGAAACTTTCCCGAGTGACAGCGGTCAGTACAGGGGATTTTCCCTCGCTGTGCTGCAACCTTACCTGTATGTAAAGTTTTGTATTTTTGTGCCATCAAAAAAAGAAACAAAATAAAACACCACATATATTTTAACAACGGTTGTTTTGATTTTTTAAATGAATCAAGTGTGTCTCCATTCAGCAGTCTTCCTGTGCCTTATCTGCACGCCCCAGCCCCATCCATCCCACCCCCCTCTATCAAAGGCGGTTCGCACCAGTGGATGCGTGCTGCCATGGGGGACTGTCAGGGGCACGAACGGCCAAGGTGCCAAACAGCAAGTACACTTCAAAAGGTATCCCACGCCAAGGGCCCATCGCTCACATGGCCTCCTCAGACTCCGTGTCTCCAGGCAGGGCTCCCCCTTGAAGCAGGCTGCCCCCCTGCAATCCACATAAGTGTGTCTCCATTCAGCAGTCTTCCTGTGCCTTATCTGCACGCCCCAGGCCCATCCATCCCACCCCCCTCTATCAAAGGCGGTTCGCGCCAGTGGATGCCCGCTGCCATGGGGAGCTGTCATGGGCACGAACGACCAAGGTGCCAAACAGCATGTTCACTTCAAAAGGTATCCCACGCCAAGGGCCCATCGCTCACATGGCCTCCTCAGACTCCGTGTCTCCAGGCAGGACTCCCCCTTGAAGCAGGCCGCCCCCCTGCAATCCACATAAGTGTGTCTCCATTCAGCAGTCTTCCTGTGCCTTATCTGCACGCCCCAGGCCCATCCATCCCACCCCCCTCTATCAAAGGCGGTTTGCGCCAGTGAATGCGTGCTGCCATGGGGGGCTGTCAGGGGCGTGAACGGCCAAGGTGCCAAACAGCATGTACACTTCAAAAGGTATCCCATGCCAAGGGCCCATCGCTCACATGGCCTCCTCAGACTCTGTGTCTCTAGGCAGGGCTTCCCCTTGAAGCAGGCCGCCCCCCTGCATTCCACATAAGTGTGTCTCCATTCAGCAGTCTTCCTGTGCCTTATCTGCACGCCCCAGGCCCATCCATCCCACCCCCCTCTATCAAAGGTGGTTTGTGCCAGTGGATGCGCGCTGCCATGCGGGGCTGTCAGGGGCACGAACGGCCAAGGTGCCAAACAGCATGTACATTTAAAAAGGTATCCCATGCCAAGGGCCCATCGCTCACATGGCCTCCTCAGACTCTGTGTGTCCGGCCAGGACCCCCGCTCACGCTGGACGGCCCCCTGCAAACCACATAATACCACGACATACACACATCATTCATTCAAAAACACACCCCTGTTTGTAATACTTTATAAACCACTTGATATGTCTCATGAGAACATCTTTGTGCTTTGCAAGTCAACTCCTGAACGTGCTACCTGAGAACCACTGAGATCCATGCTAATCTGCTCGTCGTTGTGCTATCCATGAACCTCTGTGACAGCTTCGAGCAAACTCGTCAGTGTGCTACCTGTGGCCATCTACCTGTTCTCCTGCAACATACTGCTTGGCTTGCTGAATCCAACTGTTTGTTGGTCAAGGTAAGGCCACGTATCCTAGTCATATTTCGCTGATTTTTAAATGTCTATGGGCCTCATTACGACCCCGGCGCTAAACCATGGTGCTATTAGCACCATGGTCCATGCCGGGGTCTGCCATGGTGAATGGCGGAATTATCGCCCCATTCCAAGGTGGCGGGGCGGTAATTCCCCATTCACCATGGGCCCTTCCCTATTCCCATTTTTGCCCCATAGGGCTCAATGGGAATGGGGAAGGCGCTAAGTACGGTGCCGCAAATTGCGGCACCGTACTTAGCACCAAGGTCCCTTTGCGGCACCCTACTTTAACGGCTGCTAAAAGCAGGCGTTAAGGTCGGGTCCCGCAAAGGGAACTCGTAATGAGGCGTTAAGGGTTTAACGGCGCCGACACCTTTTATGGCGCCGTTAAACCTGTAACGCCAGGGTCGTAATGAGGCCCTATCTATTTGCGAGTAGAGTACTCAATAGTGCCATGTTCATTGGTCTCATTGATATTGACTTGAGTTTCCATTGTTATGCTATCAATAGATCTATTTATTTTTATCTGTGTCAATTGTCATGGAATTGCATCCTTCGGGGGTCCAGTCTATAATGTAAGCATGTTTCCTTCTCGTGCAAGACAGAACATCCTAGGGACGAGGCACATGTTCTGAGTTTAGTCACATCATTTATAAATGTCTGCAATTTATGCAAATGCTAAGCCGCACATGATGAACTGGTATAGTTCCTGTGACCAAAACAAACCTTGCATTGAACATTGTATGGTTCATTTACTTTTGTATCACATTTTTATTCATCATGATTGTATAATAATGTCGATATTTACTTTTCAGTATTTTCAACAATGCCTGCCTGTTCAATTAGCGGTTGCCCTTCGAAGACCCATGCTAAATCTGAAGGCACTACAATGCATGTATTCCCGAAAACTGTTGATCGAATAAGAGAATGGGTCAGACATTGCGGATATCCACTGGATGAGCTGGAAAGTAGAGTCCAACAAGTCTTAGAGGACAAGAGGGGTGATCGATACGGCATCTGCAGCAGGCACTTTTCCTCGAACATGTACACAACATCTTGGGTAACAAAGAAGAATAAATGGCGAACGACACGAAAATTGCTCACGAACGCTAGTCCAACTCTATTCATCCACATTCTGCCACTGGTGAGTCAAGTGTCCAGATTTAGCTATAGGCCTTGCGGTAGTGTGAAGTTAGCCGAATGGATTCATTGATATTTTAGGTGTTGTGTCCCTTGTAATACTTTCGACATTGATATGAGTGTATAGCTTTTTGAATAATGATATTTATCAATATATTCATTTTCGATTTCATAACCCACAAACAAAATCTATATATGGGCACAGGGAACTGTGCTATATTGCACATTTTCAATAGCATTACTCTCAAGTATTCTGTCTCCTTACATGGCAATTTTTAATATGGGCATTTCATTATCAATCAATAATTTACCTTTACAACTGCTTGACTATGCCTTGAATCTGAAGCAAGAACATTCTACATCCGTGACATGCTCGCAGTTATCAACCACTTCTAGCGCGTATCTGGTAATCTTACTTGGCTATTCTGCTACAGACTTGTTTTATGCATGTCAAGTCATATTTTTATTGTATCGTGTAATTATTTTACCGAATGTTTGGTTAGTGCTTTCCAATTGATATACACCTTAGTTATCGTCCACTGGTGTTTGTTTTCAGTTATGATTAGTGTTATCCATAGTAATGCAAGTAGTGTCTTTCAGGGAGATGCTGAAGTGTCCACCACATTGACAACATCCCTAGATGTTCTTCAGCAGCACGAGGTATGGATACTGACAGCTCCATCGAAATAGATCATCAGAGCTGTAATACTTGTCGTTTGATTGTTCTACACAATGTTTCATTCGTGGTTAGCCATTGATATGTACCTGTGCGGTCGACCACAAGTGTGTCTTATGTTTTAAATATTGTAATCCTTACTAATGCAAGTACTATCTTTCAGGCAGTTGATGGAGCGTCAACCCCTGCACTTGATGCGGAGCCTGACATTCAAATAATTCCAGGGGAAGTGGAAGCGGGACCTTGCGTATACGAATCGGCGCAACAGCTTTCGGAAGTGCGCACTACATTTACAACATCCCTACATATTCTTCGGCAGCGCGAGGTATGGATACTGACAGCTCCATCGAGCGTTATTATATAACGTGATTCCATTTGCTATACTTTCTTCCCTATTAACGCAAGTACTGTGTTTCAGGGAGACAACGGAGCTTCCACTACAATAACAACATCCCATTTAGATGATGCAGATGTAAATAAATCGTAGAAATAAGTCGATCAAATGTGATCATATTTAGATATTCCTTGATTCTTTTAGACAGTGCATCATTTGTGGTTATCACTTTATATGAACCTGTGCCGTCGACCCCAAGTGTGTGTTATGTTTCCAATATTGAAAACCATACTAATGCAAGTACTGTGTTTCAGGGAGTTGCTGATGCCTCCTCTCCAATACAACCATTCATGGCAGTCCATGCTGAGCCAGAGGTATGGATACTGACAGTTCCATTGAACTAGATCATTAGAGCTTGAATACTTGTGGTTTGATTGTTCTACAGAATTCGTGTTTAGCTATTGAGATGTACCTGTGTGTTCGTCCACACGTGTGTTTTATGTTTTCAATATTGTGATACATAGTAACGAAAGTACTATGTTTCAGGGAATCGATGCAGCGTCATTCCGTGCTGTCTATGCAGATCCAGAAAATATAGTCGTTGCAGCGCAAGAAGAAGGGAAGAAATGCGGAAACGAATAGGAGCAACAGTGTGCAGATGTTGAAGTTCGAGTCAAGAAAGTTGCAAAAAAAAGAAACAAAAATAAGGTTAGTTACAAACAGTTCATAATTTTAGGAATTGTTTTGTGTTGGGGACCTTATTATGTTTTTTTCCTGTCAATTGTACTATACATTATATTGTGTTTAAAATGAACATCCCTTTTCCAATCTGTCCTCTAGTTACCCGTGGGTGTACGAACTATACATACACAGACAGTGAAGCAAATGAGAGATGTTGCTTGCCAGACCATTTACACTATGGAGGAACTATTAATTCAGACGCGGCGTGTTGCGACTCGGAATGCTCATGTCCAATGGCCAGAACATGAATTGAATGTGTCCGCAGAATCCAGTAAAGTTGTATTGGACCATTGCTACAGTTCGACTGCACCACCAAAAGAAGATGATACTGAATGTATTGAAGATAGCTCTGAAGTAGTCGCAGATCAATTCACACAATCTACACCCGCCAAAAAATTGCCACCCAAAAAGCTGTCGACAATGTTGTGTTCTCCCATCAATGTTGAAGTAACAGATGTTGAAATGACAGAGAATGAACCAGCAGCAGCACCCAACGATGCGTCAGAACTTGATATCAGCCATATTTCTTTCGAATTTCTTGATATGTCCTCAACGGCACAGGCCGAAACAACTTTCACACCGGATGACAGTATAATGAAAGAGGGCAAATACATAGTAATCAACAGTTGTTTGATGGATATTATAAGTATGCTGAAATGTGGGCATTCAGTTGGAGGGGAAATATGTGGGGAGCCATTGATTCATGTGACTCGTCAAAAACAAGGCAGTAATGTCAAAATACATGCCACCTGTAGATGTAATCATGCGTTCTCATGGTCTGCACAACCGATGCTGGGGAAGCTGCCAGCAGGCAATCTACTGTGTGCAGCTGCCTCACTATTTAGTGGGTCCAGTTTTAGAAAGTTAGAGTCTTTCTTTCAGTTTGTGGGACTCCATTTCATTTCTAAAACGCAGTACTACAAATACCAACATGATTATCTGTTTCCGGCCATTAGTGATGCTTGGAAAATTGAACAATTGTCTCTAGCAAGTACATTCGAAGGGAAATTATTCAGGCTAGCCGGTGATGGACAGTGTGACAGCCCTGGATTTTCTGCCAAGTACTGCACCTACCACTTTCAGGACATGGATAGTAAGAAAATTGTTAGTTCGGTGGTCGTGCAGGTGTCCCAAAGTAAATCCTCAGTGGCCATGGAGAAAATAGGATTTATAAAATCATTGCAATATTTACAATCAAGGGGAATGCACATCGACCTCATAGCCACGGACAGACACGTTTCAATTGCCAAGACAATGAGATCAGTTCCCACATATTAAACATCAATTTGACGTATGGCATCTTGCTAAATCAATCAATAAGAAAATCTCGGCAGCAGGGAAAAAAAAGGTTTTGAAAGTATTTCACAGTGGCCCCAGTCTATCAGCAACCATCTTTGGTGGAGCACCAAAACTTGTGAAGGGTCAGTGGAAATCCTACTTGAAAAATGGCGGTCACTGATGCACCACTGTACCAACGTTCACCGCTGGACAGAAAACCAACATTTCCACCAATGTGAACATGGCCCTTTGTCAACAGAGGAGGCACGGAAGAAGAAGTGGTTGATTGCATCTTCACCTACACACAAAGCCATTGAGAAGATTGTTTTCGATAAAACTCTATTAAGAGATTTGAGGGGACTGACAGAATTCTGTCACACAGGAGAATTGGAGGTGTTCCACAATATGTGCCTAAAGTACAGGCCAAAGCGATTGCATTTCAGCTTACAGGGCATGAAACATAGGACTCTACTAGCGGTCTTGGCCCATAACGAGAATGTGGGCCATGAACAGTCTAGGACTACGGGAAATGTAGGGATGCCTCGCTACACTACGACCTTTGGAAAAAGAACTAAGAAATGGGGGGTAAAACCAGTATATGAGGAAATGGAGTTCAACTTTGTTAAAGGCCTTATTGTTAGTGTACTAGAGAAGCACAGATATGGAATTTTGAGCATTTCTGTGCAGAGCATTGATGCATTGCCAACAAACATTGCCACTGTGCCATTTCCACCCAAAGCAGAGCTCGTTGAGAAGTTCAAATCCCGGTTTAAATAAATCATTGTAATCTGATTGTCTTTTTGAAAATAATGTTATTGTGCAGTGTGCATACAAAGTATGCTAACCCTAAACCCTCCATTCACCATCCTGGGTGGCGAACAACATGGGTGTCATCTTTGACTTCTCTCTCTATTCACCTCATATCGCTGACTTTGTTAATATGTTTATGTATATATTTTTGTTGCTGTAACTAAGTTTCGCAATCTCATGTAAATGCTGCGCACTGTTAACCGACGGGAGGCTTGCGTATTGCAAATAATTGAACAAATGAATAATAAATCTCACTTTCAACTCAACTCCTCGGGTACTTTATACTTTCCCTGATCTTCCCCAAAAAGTCAATGTCTCCATAGTTATGGTTCTCTAGGGCTGCAAATCTCACGGACAACGAGGACAAAATTGGGGGCCTTAGAACGCGCCAAGCGAGGCGTTGCAGATGGGAGAGAAGTCAGTTTGCATTTGCACATTGAGGCCTAGTACAAACATGGAGTCGAAAATTCAAGTTCTCACAGATGGCTTTACACGGGATGTTGCAAAGTAAGAATATACGCTCATGTAGAGTGAATGTCAGCGGCTTTGATTTTATGCTCGTGGGCTGAAGAGGCCCGCGAATCGCACTGGCAGGATAAGGTTCTATTGTTTTTTGACCTTGAGAGACAGGGACCATGCCGAAAGGACTTCATTTGAAGGAGGTGGGCAATAACGTAAGAGACGATAAGGCTGAAAATTCTGAAACTAGACCGAGTTTCATGTTAGTTCAGTATATGAAAAATCGTTGGCACAAACACAGTGGGATTTACGGACTGCATTACGCAGAGATACAATGGAAATGGCAAATATAATGTAAGTAATTCTTTAGATGCTTTTATCCCGGAATGAATGAATGAATGAATGAATAGCAAGTAAAACATTTGTGGGATCGTCTTTCTACCGGGCACATGGGCATGCATGTGCCCATTTGACACGCATGTAGACAAACAGTCGTTTCTCAGTGGTTCAACGGTAAAAAAAAACATTTGTTTGTGTGTTTCCCTCGATTTATTTTGTTAGTTTTCGCATTGCTTTTAGAGCTGAACATACTCCATTGCACTATCATCGCAAGCAAATAGTTTCAGCTCGCCCGTAATAAATAAATTGAATAATAGTAATAAAGATGGGCTGGTGAGACTAATTTCAATTTTTCATGTTTTCTAAACAGGTACATCCTACCATATTGCCACTGCCACCTATTCCAGACCCCGGCAGACAGCTTCTTCAACCGCCAGCTGCAGCTTCTTGTAAACAACTGCACTACATTGACCATCTTATGGGACGATCACCAAGGAGCCATATGCCCTTACGCGGTACTAGCGGCAAGAAGCAACATATCAACCTTTACGGTGGCCTAGTGCGTAGTTGATGGAACAGCCTTGCGGTTCACCGTGAGTCCAAAGTGCTTCTTTTATTGAAAACCAACACCCTGTGTACCATAAAGGAACAGCGTGTGACTCACAATAAAGTTTTATGGGTTTGCGGATCGAGAGAAAAGAAAAAAAATCCATTCCGATTTAATATGCCAATTGCTGAATATTCTCTAAACATTTAATGTCAAATAAATGTACTTTACCAAATTTACCGTATTGCTGTTTGATTTTAAAGTACAGTTTCATATTCCGAATTGTGGCACGCTGTGTTGTGAGTTGATCTGTGTTGGTTTCCGGGTTCTGTGTGAAGTCGCGTAGAAGACGACTGGGCGCGTTTCCCTACGCACCACAGCAATGTCACGGAGAGAGGCGGGGAATAAGAATGTTTTGATAATGTCAGGCTCAGGGGCGGGGGATATGATTTAGTGCCGCAAAAGCAGGTCAGCCAGGGCGATGCGGCAAGTGATAGGATTATTACAAAATGGCAGCGCCCTGGTGCCTATTTTCACGTGCGTTTAATGGACGAAAACTCGGGTAAGGTCCATATGAAATTTTTCTAAAATGGAGCGACTTAGGCTTGAAAACACATGGCCGACACACAGGGGCAATAAACATTTTTGACCGAACCATTCCTTTAAGTTGCACATGTAGTAAACATGGTAACCAATGACGCATGCTCAACATGCAAGACAGTGCTAATGATTAAAGTCAGCATGGTGTGAATCCAGCATCACCTTCACCTGGAACTGTGTCTCCAAATTAGGTACAGGAGGGACAGTGGGCACAGGAGGGACAGTGCCTGATGGAGGGCATGGGGAGCATGGACGTCAAAGGGTGCAGGGTGTCTCCCCCAGGACAGCAGTCACTGCCAGATCACGGATTACTGACACAACATGAGAGAAGACATTAAAACAGGCATAGTAAAGTACCATTCCCACGGCACACCTGTGCGTGGTAACACTGAACCCATAGTTACCTGCACATGCCATCCATCCTGTGCACCACCATGCAAACATGCAAGTTGACCTCACTATGCATGTCTGCATGTACACCACTGCAAATGGCACGGCCTTGAGATGCTAACAACACAACTCAAGGAAGAAATATGTAAAATAATAAAAATAAAACTGGGAAAGGGCAACTCAAAAATAAAATGCCTGAGGTCAATAAATACATCATAAATGTCCATCATAGCCCGGGGGGATGAGGTGGAACTGCCCAGGAGGGGAGGGGCAGGGGCAGGGTGCATGTCAACTTCTACATGGGTGTAAGTTAAAAAAAAAAGAAAATAATTAAATCCCCTCCATGGGCTCATGGACAGCACGCCTATGGTGGACTGGGAGGTATGTCTGTGCTGGAACCACCATCCTGCATTGAATCAAAAGGTGGAAGTGGTGCTGGAGGCTCACCATGCAGTGGCCTGGCCTGGTCCTCAGTGGCAGCGGCCATGTGTGACACTGATGAATGCTCCAGCAGACTGATGGCTTGGAAGTCACCATGCACAACCTCACAGGTTTCACAGAGTTCCACCGTGATAGTCTCCCTCAGTGATAGCATCTCCTGGCAGAACAGTCTCCTGGTGGCTGCCTCTACCTCATGGATTGCAGCTCTGTGGGCAAACAATTCATGCCTCAGGACTTCCCTGTGTGCCCAACCCTCTGCAAGCAGGGATGCCTGCAGAGGCCTCAGATCTGCCCGTCGGCTCCTGATATTGGCCTCCATGCACAACCTGTGGAAGCGGCATGTATAACTCATGGCCAGCAGCTGTTGCTCCACCTGTGTTGCTGGGGGATCATGGAACTGGCCACCCTATCCATGCCCTAAGCCAGACTCTCATAGGAAGCACCCTGTCAGCGTGCAGAATGCAACATCTGCAGCTCCCAATCTGTCTGCCAAGGTTGCACACGTACCCCACTTGTTCAGGGCCCACACCTGCCTGACCCAAAGTAGCATGACATCACCGAATGGCCTTGTGAAGGTACCTGACCACCTGCAGCTTACAAAGGCCCCAACTGCTCCACCCATTGGTGCACTCACCTTCGCCAGCATTGAGGATTGCAGATCTGGTTCAGCATCAGAGCTACTGGAGTCCAAAGAGTCAGAATTGTCTGCAGCAAGGTTCAGGATGGTCTGTAGCACCAGTGGATTCTCACAGCCTGCCACGTCCTTCACTGGTGGTCTGAAGTACCACAGACTCTTCTTCCTGCTCTTCCTCCTCCCCCTTGGCATCTGGTGCCTCCTCAACTGCACATGGACAGAAAATGACATTTGGAGCCATGTGCAACGTGTCTACAGTAAACATGTGTATCACATTGCTGTCTTGCAACAGAATCCAGGGCATGTCACCATGAGAGCAACAACATCCACCCACTATACAAGAAGCTATCTGATCATGGCAAATACAGACTGGTAATAACATTCCCTGCTCAGAGCCATGTTGCCAGTGGACACATTGCCAACAAACAGGGTCATTAGCAAGCACACTATGGCACATGGAACAGCTAACTGTTGACTAATACCAGTGAAATGGGCAAGATCACGTGGCTCTGTGATGTGCAATTACATGACATGTCAACAGGCAGACACACATATTCACATCCAATTCTGCATCCATCCCATACCACACCAGTGTTGACCTGGCACAGGAACTGTACACAATGGGAACATGCCGTAAGTGTGGGAAAAAGGAAACAGTCCCAATTGATGTTTGACTGTAAGAGTGCCACCTATCCAAGGTCTGTGGAGAGAGTAAATAAAGGGAGTTGGAGACAGCGACCCACAAGAGGGAGAGGCATAGACCTATGGATTGTGTGCTGAGTGTGGGAGTGTAACAGGGATCAGGCCTCACATCCATTTGACTCAGGAGTCATTTTGATAGTGGCAGCAGGGATGGGCACATTCTAGACATATGAATACTCACTCAGTGCATGCCGTAAGGCATGTTGGTTGTCATCTTGGATGTTCTATGTAGCTGTGAAGCACCTACGTACATGTGTGAATAGAGAATCTATACCCTGCAGGGCATTAAGTGTAACTCATTTTTCAGACGCAAGCACATGTTTAGCAGAGCAGAGTCTTTTACATCAAGGATGCAACTAAAAAGCGGGCACATTGTGGTATCATGTTGCAAATGTTGGGTGGGTATGTTAGTGGGGGATGAAGAATGTCACACGACCATGTTCAACTGATGCACAGCACATGGGTTGTATCCATTCTTGAGTACACTGGACAGGAGTCAGTACACCACAACATGGTTGATCCGGGGCAGTCATTTAAATGCAGCCATATGCACACCACAATCATACATCTTAGTGATGCTTCACTACATGTACTTGGGATGCACAATCTTGGTCACTTACTGGACATGCCCTCGTAATTTGGCAGGCCTCCCACACCTTGCACCTGTTCCATTAGAATTAATTGGCTCAAAGCCTCTTCATGCTTGGTCAGCTCCTCCTCCTCTGGTGTCCCCCCTCCAGTTGCCAGAGCAGAGGTGAGGTTGGCACCCAGCTTGGACTTAATGCGACTGATGAGGTCATTCCAGCGCTTCACTACCTGAGTGCACTTCTCAAACCCTAAAGTGTTGATCTCATCTGTGACATTCTGCCAATGCACCATACGATGAGCAGGTGTATGTCTGTTCCCCAGTTGCTGGCATAAGTCATGGTGGTGCATGGTCACGTAGTCCATGAGGATCTGGAGTTCTTCATCATGGAAGTTCCTCTTCCTTTAACGAGTCAGTGTCCTGTGCCATGCCATGGGGTTCAGCCTGTTCCTGCTGAGCAGGCTTTGCCTTCTTGCCACATGGTGTTGGTGTTGTGCCAGTGTGGCTGGGAACACTAGTGTCCTGGGGCATGGCATTAACTCCTAGGGCCGGGGCAAGTCCTTCCGCTGCATGTCTCGTAACCTTTCTTACTGGGACAGCTGTTTCAGCTACACATCCCTTACCCTTTGGGGCTGAGACAGCTGCTTCCGCTGCAGGTCCCTTACTCTTTGGGCCTGGGACAGCTGCTTCAGCTTCAGGTCCCTTACCCTTTGGGGCTGAGACATCTGCTTCAGCTGCAGGACCCTTATCCTTTGGGGCTGGGACAGCTGCTTCAGCTGCAGGCCCCTTACCCTTCAAGGCTGGGACAGCTGCTTCAGCTGCAGGCCCTTACTCTTCAGGTTTGGGACAGCTGTTCCAGCTACATATCCTTTACCCTTCGGGCGGGGACAGCTGATCCAGCTACACATCGCTTAACCTTCGGGGCTGGCACAGCTGCTTCAGCTGCACGTCCCTGGATCCTTGGGGTGGGAACAGCTGCTTCTGCAGGAGGTTCCTGGACCCTTGGGGCTGGGACAGCTGCTTCCGCAGGAGGTCCCTGGACCATTGGGGCTGGGACAGCGGCTTCCGCAGTAGGTCCCTGGACCCTTGGGGCTGGTACAGCCGCTTCTGCAAGAGGTCCCTGACCCCAGCCATCTCTGCCCCCTTTCCCTCTTGGGGCCTGTCCACTCATTCCAGGTGTAAGTGAAAAATGGAAGGCACACCAAACAATTGTCATGGGCAATTAGAGTAAGGGGGCAGTGTACGTGATAAAGACATACTTCTGTGGTCCAGAAAGACTCAAAGGTACCCCAGGTGTCAAAAATACGGGATGCATAATGCACAGGCACCCCAAAAAATGAAGAAATGTGTACGTGAGACCAGGATATATTCTGGAAAAAGAAAAAAGTGGTGCATGATACACAGTGGCACCTAGCAAGAGAAAAAATGTGTACGCGAAACCGGGAAAGCAACACTAAAGGTAAGAATAGAGGTACGCTATACACAGGGGCACCCAGAGTTGGACAAATGCATACGTGACTCACCATTAGCCTTGAAAAATACAAAAGTAGACGCGTTTATGCGCAGAGGCAAATCCCCCACCAAAATAAGAAGTTTGTATGGTCCCTGAAGTGAACAGATTGCGTGGCAGCCCAAAATATGCAGTACTCTACTCATCCATCTCCTCCCCTTCACACGCACATTCGGAGTTGCTTCTACATGTACTTATGTATCCCTGATTCTAGCATGGTAAACACCAGCATGCAGCGCGTGTCACGTAAGTTACGCGCTGAGGGCCTTTTCTTGGATTTCACATGTCCACGCTAATTCTTTATGCGCAAAGTCCTGTCACTCTGTTTCCGGCTGCCATCTGAAAAATACATGGAAGACCCATGCTCCTGCCTCTGTGCCTTTTTACCTGTCTCCTACTTCCCTATGCAGCCTCCTACTTAGCCGTCTGCTGCTGCCTGTCCAGTGTGTGTGCCTGCTGCCCACCTGCACAGCGTTTGGAGTGCCTGCTGTCCAGCCATTGCCAGTGGTCCTTTTCTTGGCTCTGTGACCACCTCAGCTGCTTGATCGGACTCCCACTATGCCATACCACCACCACCGCTCCACAGCTCAGCTACAGGACCACCTTGCACACCCACACCTGCCTCTGGGGTTGCCATGTCTGTACTGTCGTCTTCAGACCAGAGCGACAACCCCACAGCAATGAGGCAGAGGGCTATCAACTTCACCATCAGGGAAGTTGACATCCTGCTGGAGAAAGTCCTGGAGCATTATGATGCCCTCTTCAACCCAGTGATGCAACACGGTCAGCAGATCTGGGACAGGATAGCAAATGGCATCAATGCTGAGGGGGTGGCATCCAGCACCTTCAAGACCATGCACAAGCGCTGGGAGGACCTGAAATCCAGGATCCACAGCAAGGCGCTGAGCTACATCTAGGCCAGTGCAACCATGAAGGTGCATCAAGCGCAGGTGCCGGATGTCAAAAACCAACATCCAGGACCTGGAGAAGTTTTACCCAGTGTTGCACATCCAGGTATGCGAGTTACGTGAACATCTGGAGTTGACTGGTGAGTATCCATGTGGTGCAATGTTCTCCGGTGCATGCATATGTCACTGCATGTTGGCAGTGAGCCCCTTAGGCTTGCAGCAATTATTCCTCCAAGACGGATGTCTGCGTGCATGCCCCAGACATTGCTCTCCATGTGTGCATTCAGATGATATGTATTTTGAATGAGATATCACTTGCATTGTGTGTTGTAGTGCTGCCTTTCAGACCATGCATATGCAATGTTACTTGTGGCGGAGACATGCCAGTGTGACAAGTGTGACAGTTGAGGTAGCGTTGCCTACATCATGTGCATGCATGATGTTCATGTGCATGTGCCAAAGATGGGAATGTGTGACTGGAAATCACTCACGCCTGGATGCAACACGTTCATTTAGATGTCTGACCTAGTCACGTAGAGGGATTACAGTTCACAAGACTCTGATGTGTTTGGTCATCAGACTGCTTAGAGCCTCTAAGTTGATGTATGTGCATGATATGTGTATGTGCTTGTTGCTGTCGCATGCTGACATGTTCATGTGCAAATGATGCATAGGTATGGAGCATACACAATTGATTGGTTGTGACAGTGGCAAGTAGCCTGATGTGAATGTTTGGAGAGATGGCCAGGCATGTGTCTGCATGCATGTGGATTGCTGTCCATGTGTGTGGGTGTGGACGTTGATGGTTGTTCCCTTGACTAGTCATGTTCAGGTGAATGTTGGCATTGCCAAACATGAATTGGTGAATTGGTGCAGTACACTGAGGTTTCTGTTCTGTGTCTTCTTTCCCACAGTTGAAGCTGATGAAGAGGGCGCAACCAGTGCTGTGGAGCATGGCAGCAGGGATGCCTCCACCAGGCAGAGGCACAGGGCCCATCCATGCCCCCATGAAAGCACATCTTCAGGGAGTGATGTGGCTGTGGCAGCACCGGTGACATTGGGCATAGCTGCTGGAGGTAAGCTCAAGAAGGTGAAGGTGGGAGTGGACTCCTCAGCAGCGGTGGGGACAGGTGATGCCGCACAGGGGCCATCAATGGCAGAAGATGCCCCAGAGTCATCCAGGTTGGTGGAGGGGAGGAGGTGGCCGTTGCAGCCCAGCCCATAGGGTCAGGTGGGGGTGTTGAGGTGGTGTGCCTACTGAAGTCCTGTCCCAGGAGTATGTCGCTCTGCAGGCCACCGTGTAGGTTCCTGTGAAAAATATAGTCCCTGGGCCATCAGATGCAGCTGTATGCACCTGCCGGGTAAGCCTCCACCCAGATCAACAACCCCTTACCATCTGGTGTTGCCATCCTGTACTATGTGCTATCCCTGCAGGCCGGGGTGGTAATGCATACAGCCGGCATTTGTGATGATGTGCAAGCTACACATAGTCTGCTTACACATCATCACAGTGAGGTATGCCGCCTCATCAGCTGGCTTGCAAAATGCCTGTTCCATGTTGTGCTCCATGGGATGTTCACTGCTGCGACCCCCTCATCGTCTTCCTCCTCTGTGAGCCAGTCATCCTCCAGCATGCCTTCCAGACCAGATAACACCAGGGCCCCCTTCGCACCAATCTCACCCACATTGCCCTGTCTGGTAGAGCCACCATCCCTGTCTGAGTTGGGAGTTCAAGAAAAATCAGCTGAGGTGGTCACCGTGCCTACCCAGGCACCGTCAGGGTCACCGGCACTGGAGGGACAGCAGGCACCCAGAAGCAGTGCATGTGTCATACGCCCCTGGGTAGTGCCATCAGCTCGGAGAACGTACACACATAGCAGGCACCAGGCACTGTGACAGCAGGTGGCAACAAGGAGGAGGCAAACCTTTTCAGGGCAGAAAAGCCAAAGGGGGCAGGTGCACGGTGTGAGGTGAGAGGCACATGTGGACCAGAGAGGCAACGAGCTCGGGAAGCGAGGGTTGTGTTGGCCAGGTCTGAGATTGAGCTGCATCGGGCAAGGAGATGGGTTGCCATTCTGGAGGCCACTGGCAGGGAGGCACAAATGCTGGAGACCCTGTAAGCCCTCCAGGGAAGAACAGAGGTCCGCATGAGGACTGAGGACATGGCTCTGGACTCAGCCCTGGTGGAAAGGCTAAGTGAGATTGGCGAGGAGGAGTTGCACTAGCCCGCTGCCTGTGTACATAGTTCTTTAGGTGTAGATTTCCTTTATTTCTTTAATATTTTCCCCAGACTTTCAAGACATTCCTTCCCCGTTTTTATTGTATATAGTTGTTTAGGTACAAGATAATCATTTTTGTACATATTTACCATGGACTATTTTTTCTTCATTCCAAGTTTATTTTTGTACATATTTCTTTAATATTCATTGTTCTGTTTGTTACATTCCACGCTTTCTGCAGTTCATTTGTGTGCCACCTCTTTGCTAGTTCTTTTTTCAGTCAGTGCATCTCTACATTGCAAGTCATGTGTGTTGTGGTGTGCATGCTTGTGTGTTGTTGCTGGGATGGTTGCGGATGGCAGGATGTACACGTGCCTGACATGTGGGGGTGGGTCCATCAGAAGACTGGGTCTGCACAGTATTTTTAGACTACCATTTACGTGTGCTGCATCACTGTCTGTTTGGCATCAGTGTGGTTGGGGTAGAGGGAGGTGGGCTCACTGTGGGAGTGTTCCATGGTCACATTCATTGCACATTAGTTTGACATTGCTGTGTAAAACACATGTTGTGCAGACACCTTCACGAGCATGTGCAGTCACACAATGCCTTCTCTCATGTGTTGCTCAACCTCTACCACTGGAATGTAGTAGTGGGTCATATTTGCTCTTCCAGCATGGCAGCACAATTCTCCAATCTCTCTGAGTCATGCTCTCTCTGACTGCCCTACCATCGCCCATGCATGGCCTTGTCATGTGATTGTTCCCTGACAGGTATTTTTCCACCCAGGTCACTCATGCTTAGGCTGTGACATGCCTGGTCATTGTTTGCTTCTGTCGTGGGCACATATTCTGTCATTGTGCTTTCATGCCTTGTCAATGTGCCATGGGCAACATGCACATGTTTTTGCATTCACTTGTCACATGTGTATGGTGGGGGATGATTAAGGCCTGGAAGGGTGTGAGAGCAGATGTTCCACTCATGGATGGACCTCCAGTGATTCCAGTTGGTCGGATTTGAGGACTACATGTTGGTCTTGCAATCCATGGTGCTGTCAGACCATGGAAGTGCAGGTGATCAGCAGACATGCATTGCACTGGTATTGTGTGAGACTGTCAGGGTGCTACCTGGGGGATGTCACAGGTGAGGGGGGCTGTGGGTAGTGTCCAGTCTGGAGGGGGGTGACTGTGGGGGGTGTCCAGTCTTGAGGGGGCTGCCTGTGGGGGGTGTGTAGTATGTAGGGGGCTGCATGTGGGGGTGTACAGTCTCGAGGGGGCTGCCTTTCGGGGGTGTCATAGGGGAGGGGAGCTGTGGGGTGGTGTCCAGTCTGGAGAGGGCTGCCTGTGGGGGATGTCCAGTCTTGAGGAGGCTGCCTGTGGGTGTGTGAAGTATGTAGGGGGCTGCATGTGGGGGTGTCCAGTCTGGAGGAGGCTGCCTTTAGGGGGTGTCATAGGGGAGGGAGGATAGGGGTGATGTCCAGTATGGAGGGGGTTGCCTGTGTGGGGTGTGAAGTATGAAGGGGGCTGCCAGTGGGTGGTGTCACAGGTGAAGGGGTGTGGGGGTAGTGTCAGTCTAGAGCCAGCTCCTTGTGGGGGGTGAATTCTGGAGGGGGCCTCCTGTGGGCGGTGTCCAGTGTGTAGGGGGTGGCCAGTCTGCAGGGGGTGCTTGTGGTGGGTGAGGTCTGGAGGGGGGTGCCTGTGGGTGGTGTCACAGGTGAGGGGGGCTTGATGGTAGTGTCCAGTCTGGAGGGGGCTGCATGTGGGGGCTGTCCAGAATGTAGGGGGTTGTCTGTGGGGGGGTGAAGTCTGGAGGGGGCTGCCTGTGTGGATGTTCAGTCTGGAGGGGGCTGCCTGTGGGGGGTGTCCAGTCTGGAGGGGGCTGCCTGTGGGCAGTGCTCAGTCTGGAGGGGGCTGCCTGTCGGGGTGTGAAGTCTGGAGGGGGCTGTCTGTGGTAGGGTGAAGTCTGGAGGGGGCTGTCTGTGGGTGGTGTCACAAGTGAGGGGGTGCTGGGCGGTGGTGTCCAGTATGGAGGGGGCTGCCTGTGGGGGTTGTCACAGGTGATGGGGGTTGGAGGGTGGTGTGTGGACTACAGTGGTTGATGTGCAGTAGAGGGTTATGTGGACAGGATGGGTGCCGAGGGTGTAGGGGGAATCACATTTTTGTAGGGGGTGTAGCCAACACTCATGGGGGGCCCGCCTTATCGTTGGGGTACAGCCTGGACTTGTGAGGGAGGGCATGCATTTTCTCTGGGGTGCAGCCTGTGGGGATGTCCACTCTGGAGGGGGCTGCCTGTGGGGGGTGTCCAGTCTGGAGGGGGGTGCGTGTGGGTGGTGTCACAGGTGAGGGGGGCTTGATGGTAGTGTCCAGTCTGGAGGGGGCTGCATGTGGGGGGTGTCCAGAATGTAGGGGGCTTTCTGTGGGGGGTGTGAAGTCTGGAGGGGGCTGCCTGTGTGGGTGTCCAGTCTGGAAGGGGCTGCCTGTGCGGGGTGTCCAGTCTGGAAGGGGCTGCCTGTGGGAAGTGCTCCGTCTGGAGGGGGCTGCCTGTCGGGGTGTGAAGTCTGGAGGGGGCTGTCTGTGGTAGGGTGAAGTCTGGAGGGGGCTGTCTGTGGGTGGTGTCACAAGTGAGGGGGTGCTGGGTGGTGGTATCCAGTATGGAGGGGGCTGCCTGTGGGGGTTGTCGCAGGTGATGGGGGTTGGAGGGTGGTGTGTGGACTACAGTGTTTGATGTGCAGTAGAGGGTAATGTGGACAGGATGGGTGCCGAGGGTGTAGGGGGAATCACATTTTTGTAGGGGGTGTAGCCAACACTCATGGGGGGCCCGCCTTATCGTTGGGGTACAGCCTGGACTTGTGAGGGAGGGCATGCATTTTCTCTGGGGTGCAGCCTGTGGGGAATGTCCACTCTGGAGGGGGCTGCATGTGGGGGGTGTCCAGTCTGGAGGGGGATGCCTGTGGGTGGTGTCACAGGTGAGGGGGGCTGGATGGTAGCGTCCAGTCTGGAGGGGGCTGCCTGTGGGGGGTGTCCAGACTGGAGGGGGCTGCCTGTGTGGGGTGTGAAGTCTGGACGGGGTGGCCAGTCTGCAGGGGGTGCTTGTGTGGGGTGAGGTCTGGAGGGGGGTGCCTGTGGGGGATGTCCACTCTGGAGGGGGCTGCCTGTGGGGGGTGTACAGTCTGGAGGGGGGTACCTGTGGGTGGTGTCACAGGTGAGGGGGGCTTGATGGTAGTGTCCAGTCTGGAGGGGGCTGCCTGTGCGGGGTGTCCAGACTGGAGGGGGCTGCCTGTGGGGGGTGTGAAGTCTGGACGGGGCTGCCTGTGTGAGTGTCCAGTCTGGAGGGGGCTGCCTGTGGGGGGTGTCCAGTCTGGACGGGGCTACCTGCGGGCAGTGCTCAGTCTGGAGGGGGCTGCCTGTGGTAGGGTGTAGTCTGGAGGGGGCTGCCTCTGGGTGGTGTCACAAGTGAGGGGGTGCTGGGCAGTGGTGTCCAGTAGGGAGGGGGCTGCCTGTGGGAGTTGTCACAGGTGAGGGGGGTTGGAGGGTGGTGTGTGGACTACAGTGTTTGATGTGCAGTAGGGGGTTATGTGGACAGAATGGGTGCCGAGGGTGTAGGGGAATCACATTTTTGTAAGGGGTGTAGCTAACACTCATGGGGGGCCCGCCTCATCGTTGGTGTACAGCCTGGACTTGTGAGGGACGGCACGCATTTTCTCCTCAGTGCAGTCTGTGATTGCGAGGTGAGGTGCGTGTTTTGCTGGGGTGTGGCCTGGGCTTGCAAAGGAAGGCATGCGTTTTCTATGGGGTGCACCCTGGGATTGCGAGATGAGGCATACGATTTTCGTGGGATGTGGGCTGGGCTTGCAAGGGAGGGTACACATTTTCTTTGGGTGCAGTCTGGGATTGTGCGGTGAGGCATGCGATTTCGCTGGGGTACGGACTGGTCTTGCGCGGTGAGGCATGCCATTTCGCTGCGGTACTTGATGTTGGGCCAGGGGTGGCACAGAGGCTTGTGCCATGTTAGTCCTTTTGTGAAAACAGAGAAGTAATATGAGGCCGGGAAGCCCAAAAAGAAACACACCAACACAGGTTACAAAGAAACATACAGGTGTTTTATTTCAAGCTACAACAGTTACCAAGTCAATTGACAAACGGATAGCTATTTGGCTCTCAGAATAACATAACAAACTTCAACGAGGGTTCGATGTGTTAGTGAGAGACCGCATATTGGAATACCTGGGCCTTTTATACAGTTTGTCCAGCCCTGGGCCAACCCTCTTGCGGGTTAACCATTCTGCGAAATAGGTCTTGGGGTTCCTTGCCAGGTCAATCCTTTAATATATGCATTTCGATTAGTTTCACTGATATAGTTGTACATTTACATATAGGTCAACGGTAGGACAAGGTCTCTGTTCGCGATCCCGACAAGTGGCCTACAGGCATATTAATTATTCAGTTGTATGGAGGTCACAACGGCCAGAATCTTTCTCAGAATGTCATTCGGCCTCCATTTTGATGGTCAGGGTGACGTCTACATAACAAGAGAACCTAAAATGGTGGCTCAATCCAAGATGGCGACTTACATTACTTTCTCTAAGGTCAAGACCTTGCCGTGGAGTTTGTTCGCACATGATTTTTAGACAACTTGGCGTAGGTCAATACACATACAATTATTACGAAAGGAGGCATAATATTGTTTCTATTCTGACAAACCCTCCTTTTGGCCTATGCCAAGTGCTAATACCATTTCTAATGTCTTTGTAAATAACGCCATGCATTGTCGTCCATACATCCCGAATCGTTATCTGTAATATCTATAGCCATTAGGTCATTCACCAGAACCTCTTGTAACACAAACTCTTTAGATGCTTTATCTGGGGCATACATTTTATGTCCTATCGTGCTCACCGCCTGAGCACAACATCCCCCTAGCATTGCACATATACTAGGTAGACATTGGATACAGCAACAAAGGAATAGCAGGATTCCCAAAATAACCAGTATGACAGAAAGCACCTTCCAACCCCAGGATCGTAGAGAATCCCAGAACCAAGCACTGATACTCCAATCTCCCACAGGAACATGCACTTCTGAACTAAGGATGTGCAAGTTCTGTATTGCTTTGAAAATTGTCGGTGAGGAATCTGGTACGAAAACACAACACGCGGACCCCACTAATTTACATACTCCACCACGTTCTGCCAGAATGACATCTAATGCCATCCGGTTTTGGAGCGCTACCAATCTTATTGCTTTCTGTTCCAGTGTCATATTGTAGAGTATATCCATGGTCCGGTTGATGGTTCTCTCCAGTACCCTTGCTAGTCCCCTAATATTTTCAGAATTTGCTATCTGTCCCCAAAATGGCACAACTGATTTTGTTATATCTCCCAATATTTGCCCAGGGGTATCTCCATTCTCGTCCCGCCGTGGGCGAGCCTTAGAAACTTCCAATGTGCTAGCTATGAATACCCCAGGTAACAGGATTCCTAAATAACAGGTTCCCTGCCAATCCTTGGGCAACCAGGGAAATGCTGTACTACCTCAAACGAAATAGACAGGCCCCCCTACATACAGAGGCCTGTTCTCTCCGGTCAAATTTACAATGTTAACACAACCTTCAAAATCTCCCATTGACCGAGTGCCATTTCTTTGTACACAGAAGGGGACTGAATCGGGGCTATGGTTAATGGAGTAGGAAGGAGGCAGAGCGTCCTTATTGCCTATCGGAGCCATTTTAAAGGAAATTAGAGTTTGGAAAGGGCGAGACAGTTTATCAGATGGCCTAATAGAAGCAACATTAGGTTTACTTCTATTTGCAAAAAGCGAGCATCCCAGGGGAGTCAATTCACGTTTCTCAAATTTATTTAAATTATTTCCATCAAAGTTCCCTGAGATGCTATCATTCCAACGGCCAAAGAATAGTGCTCTAAGAGAGGCATAGCAAGCAGTCGTTAAAGGTAACGGGTGAATATACCATCCTAGCCCCTTGTTCCCATGTTGCGGTAAATGGGTGCAAATTCAGCAATTACTCTTATTAAAAATGGCATGCATTGAATTCATTATTATCATTAAAGTGTTATTATGGTACTTTCGTCTATGCTGGGAGTCCCTAGGTGACAGAGTATGAAGGTGTACAGAGGGAGTCAAAGCAGTAGGTACAATTTCAATTGGCAGAAGAGGCTCTAGAGGATACATTTCTTCGAAGTACCAGAGTCCCACGGCAGTGACTATACAAATTCCAATTACTATTATCACAACACAGCAATACGTTTTCGGGGCCCAGGCACATTGTTCATTCTCCGAGTTGGTCACCCCCTTATTTACAAGTCCAATGCGAGCAGCAGCGGTGGAGGTGGCAGGCATCGTAGTTTCTCAATCGACGACCCCAATGTTCGTTGCTGGCGACACTACGGTCGCACGACTTCTTAGTCCTTCCCCAACCCTAGCCAGCAGAATCCCCTCTCTTTCAAAACTTTCTTTTGCAAGAACGAAACTCTCAATGACTCTTTTTCATCTCCAGATGCACAGAAAAACAACCTGTGCCGTAGTTCTATTTTCTTCGTCGAAGGTCGTACCTGGTAATTCCCGGTACTGTTTGATCCGGAAATAAGGTAACCTCACTTCCTGAGGGAAGCAACGTATCAGAGGCGACTGAAGTCGCAGAACTTGAAACAATGTTTTCCGGAAGTGACCTTTCCAAAGAGTGTGGAGACAAAATGGACGGTTCCCCAAGCTCCACGGGCTCAGAGAGATGCTCCGACACACTCACAGCGCTATTTGCTACTCCAGGATCTGAGATTGTAGCATCAGCGAGGGGTTGTGCTTCTTCTGTAACGTGTGGCGTCGGGTGAGGAAGTTTCTTGACATGCGTCGCGTGGATCCAATGCTTCTTTCCAGCCACCCGCACTGCTGTCTGGGTGACCAACAGCACCTGGTAGGGTCCCCGCCAGCGAGGTGCGAGGCAGGAAGACCTTTCGTAGGCCTTCACCAGGACCCAACTTCCAGGCTGAATATTGTGTCCTGGGCCTGTAAACCGTACAGGTAAAGCTGATTGAACCTGATGATAAATGAGATACAGATTTTTAGTGAACTGGTTACAGTAGTCTACAAGCAATACATTTTCAACTTCCCTCAGGGCTTTAGGCTTCGGAAGACCCCAAATATTAGCAGGTCTCCCCATTACTACCTCAAATGGAGAGAGCCCAGTCTTAGTTTGAGGTGTGGTACGCATGGCTAACAATACAATAGGTAAGGCGTCCTGCCATTTCAGTTTGGTGCCGGCGCATGTTTTAGCAAGCTTATTCTTTAGGATACCGTTATGTCTCTCTACCAACCCAGCACTTTGAGGATGTCTAGCCGAGTGAAATCGCTTTTCAATGTGTAACGCTGTGCATATCTGCAAAATTACTGCTGCAACGAAATGGGGACCATTGTCCGACCAAATTACTCTTGGCAGCCCAAATTGTGGAAAGAATTATTTTACCATAGTCTTCGCAGTGGTCATGGCAGTAGCATCTTTAACGGGGAAAGCCTCAACCCATTTACTAAAAGCACAAATGATCACAAGGACATATTTTAGATTGTTACACCGTTCCATCTCAATAAAATCAAAGTGGATGACCTCGAAGGGAACAAAAGGAGGCCCAAAACTACCCCTTGGAGTTACTGTCCCCTTCCCCACATTGTGCTGTAAGTAAATCATACAATTTTGAACATAGCGCTGTGCGATCTTCAAAATGTTATCATTTACCCAGACTTGTTCTAACATTTTCGTGATCTGCTGAGTACACACATGCGTAGGACCGTGTGCCATCGTCACCATCGCCAGCACATATGAATCAGGGAGCAACCATTTCCCTTCAGATGTATCCACCCAACACCCATCTTCATCTAGTTTCCCCATCCCTTCGGCCCACTTTTTAGACTCTTCTATCGTGGCATCAGCTTGGATATCTCGTACAGACCCAATACCCTCATCCATTACATAGGCATCTTTTGTTTCTCTTAGAGCATACATGTCTGCGCTAAGGTCTGTGGCCGTTTGCCTGGCTATCTGGTCAGCGAAAGCGTTTCCTTTTCCCACATCATCTATGACCTTACGATGCGCTGCACATTTCATGATCGCTAACTGACTAGGGAGCGCGAGTGCCGAGAGCAATTGCACTATCAGGGGGCCATGCTGAATCTTGGTCCCATGTGAGGTTAGGAACCCTCTTTCCGACCAGCGCCTCCCAAAGTTGTGAGCCACCCCAAAGGCGTACTGGCTATCAGTATATATGTTTACTGTATGCCCTTCGGAGAGTTCACAAGCTCGGGTCAACGCTATAATCTCTGCGGCCTGCGCAGAGTTATGCGGAATTCTCTTAGCTTCAACAACCGTACTCAATGTAGTAACTGCATAGGCAGCTGTAGATGTACCATCCGGGAGTTTGAAGCAGGAGCCATCACAAAACAGCTCCCCTTCCGCATTAGCCAAAGGAGTATCTATAAGGTCTATCCTGCCCTTCGTTTCCTGTTCAGTAGTATACAGGCAGTCATGTGATTCTTCGTCACCGCAAACAGTATTTTGCAGGAAAGGTAGGAGTTCAGCCGGATTAAGAACACAACACCTCTTAATTTGAATGTGAGGGGCAAACAAAGTTAATTCATAACTCGTCAGCCGTGCAGAGGTGAGGTGCTGTGTTTGGGTTTTATTCAATAGGACATCTACAGAGTGAGGTACCATCAGGATTAAATCTTGGCCTAGGACCATTCCCTCACTCTGTTTTACAGACGCAGCAGCGACAGCTCGCAAACATCTTGGCAAAGCGCATGCGACAGGATCAAGGGTGGAAGAGTAGTAGCCGCACGGTCTATTCTTCCCTCCGTGTTCCTTTGTTAACACAGCCAAAGCACATCCATCACATTCATGCACAAACAACACAAAGGCCTTATTGTAATTTGGAGTACCCAGAACCGGTGCAGAGCATAACGCGGTTTTGAGAAGCTCAAATGATCGTTGATGTTCTGATTTCCATGACAGCGGCGAAGAAATGCCCTTCTTCGTCAAGGCCAACATCGGTTTTATCACTAGTGAGAAGTTCGGGATCCACAGCCTACAGTAAGAAGCCATACCTATTAAGGCTCTGACTTCCTTCTGTGTATTTGGAACAGACATGCCAGAAATGTGTTTTATTCTTTCAGGTGTCAATCTTCTCCCCTCCTTTGACAGGAGATAGCCTAAATAGGCGACCTCCTGACAACAATATTGACATTTCTTAAGCAAAGCTTTGTGACCATGTTCAGCCAAATGAATAAGCAACAATATGTGCCTTCTTTACAAGCACTTTCAGAATCTGCAGCTAAAAGCAAGTCATCGACATATTGAAGCAGCGTACAAGTAGATGGCAATTCAAGGGTGTCAAGCTGCTCTTTCAAAGCCCTACTATAAATGCTCGGACTTTCAGTATAACCTTGAGGTGCACGAGTAAATGTGAACGAACGTTCCCCCAAGGTAAACGCGAACAAATATCTACTATCCTTGTGTATAGGAATACTGAAGAAAGCATTCTTCAGATCCACAACACTAAAGAGAGTAGCTGTAGCAGGGATCATCGTTAGTATCGTTGTCACATCAGGCACAATTGGAAATTGTGGGGCGACAACTTTATTAATAGCATGTAGATCAATTATGAAATGGAATGGTATTGCATTGTCGCCTTTCTTGCACACGGGTAAAATCGGGCTGTTACATAAACTACCTGCAATCTCTTCAATCACTCCTCGATGCACAAAATCGGAGACAATGCACTTCAAAGCACGCTCGCCCTCAACTGATATTTTATATTGCGGAATGCGTGGTAGTTTAACTCCATGTTTCAAAACTATTTTAATGGGTTCAACCTGTAGTACCCCGACATCATTGTCGTCAACCGCCCACAAACATTCCGGGACAACGCTAAGCTCAGGAGGCAATGGTCGAGTCAAAAACTGAGAACTGGGAAGTTGCTGTGGTGAAACCGTCAGTCACACTCCGTCAGAGGAACAATGAATTACTGCATTTAGTTTCTTCAACAGATTTAACCCCAGCAAATTCTCTCCACAGTTTGAAGTCAAGAGGAATGGACAGTGGTCCGTGAAGGGACCCAAAGAAACAGGCACCGCGAAGAAACCGGACAAGCAACTGGTATACCAGAAAACCCTACAGAAACATTAGTTTGCCCCGACAGTGGAATGTTTGGAACTCGAGAATGATCAATGGAGCACTTCTGTGCACCTGTATCTATCAAAAATAGATGTTTCCTATCTATGTGTCTATCAAGAACTGATGTTTCCTATTCCACACTAACAATTCAACGTAGGGACCTTTATGACTAACGGGAATAGGTGAAGGTTCCAAACCCTGCTTCGGGCAATCCTAACGAAATAAAATGTCGTCGGAAGGTAGGCAGCAGAAGGGTGGTCAAATATGTTTCTTGTGTCCACACTCGAAGTCTGATTTTCCCGTGAAAAAGGTTGCTGAGGATCTTGCGAGAACTGACCTCTATCAGGGTTCCCCACTCCGGGACAACCTCTTGGTCATCTACCCATATTCCCAAATGTGTTGTTTGACCTCTGTCGAAGGACGGGGCACTGTGCACGCCAATGACCTTCCTGGCGGCAATAGGCACATTGATTAATATTCACAGGACCCAAGGGAACGTTCCCTTTTGGAACATACTGACCTCTGGTCTGTGAATTACCTCCTCTGGGATTTCTAACAATTTGTTGTAACAATACTTTAGTCTTCAAATCTCCTTTCCTCTTCTCTATTCTCTCTTTTTCATTATTAACACGGTTCTCATAATACTGAGCCATGTGGAAAACCTCAGATTGGGATTTTGCCTGCCAAGCGCTCTCAGAGGACCGAATCTGTAATTGGATGTCAGGCAGCAATCCACGTACAAATTTGTCCACAAACAACCTTTTCCCAGACTCTGTGCCCAAGTCCTGTCCACTGAAGTCAGAGAATACCTGTTCGAATCTATTAAAGAATTTGGTGGCACCTTCAGTTTTTCCTTGAACACAGGCCGTAAGCTTGTCCCAAATAATTCTTTTCTCAGGAATTATGGTTTTCAATTTTGCGACAATTCTATCAGGCAAAGTGAGTATTACCTGAGGTGGGTTCTCACCAGCTGGTCTTTCCCCATCAAGCCTAGTTATGTTAACCCACGTATCTCCCAACCCTGGCCCATCGTCTATTGTTCAAACCTGCTTCCATAAATCTACGGGCAGGAGTACAGGGAATAGCAAGTCAAATCACTTAAGGTGAACACAGAGGACTGTAAAACGGACTCTATCTCTTTGTAGAATCCTGTCGGATTTTTCCTAATATCGGGAATTGATTGTCTAATAGTGTTCACTTCCTGTCGCGAAAACGGAACATGAACAAATTGCGATACATAATGTGCAGGGATGTCCACAGCGGGTGCACCTGTCCCAACGTTAGCAGGAATCTCAACCTTTGGGACAAATGTCGGAGGAACCTCTCTCATTGGCAACTGAGATATAGGTAACTCCGACCACTTACTGAGCAACAGAGCCAGGTCAAGCGCTAAGGCAGCCGAAGAAGTGTCGGGCGAAAAAGCCCTTTTACAAATACCCAATAACTCTATAGGACAACTAACCTTCTTCCTTACACATTCATCCTGCAGGTACTGTACCATTACGTGAATCACCTTCCTCTGCATTTCTACTGTATACTGACTATACGTGTCATATACTTCATCCGGCGGTATTGATGAATCCGAGATCCATCGAATCGCATCTTTGGTACAAATTCGTACTTCCTCAGATGCCGATCTACGACACGGAAGGAACCGTTTCTGTACATACATACTGTCGTCTTCACCATCCTCATCCTGTAATCTTTCTAAGTCCCTCCTATACTCAAACAACCCCTCAACATGACCATGTACTTTCTCCTCTGTGTCCCTCGAAAGCGCTAAAGTATTTAGATCCCTCAACCCTTGTGGGAGATCCGTATTATGTAATCTACCCCACATTACACATAAATGAGTCCCCAAACCTTCAATAAAAACATTTTTCTCTGGAAAATGCCCATATTTGATAATGTGGAGAAAACGTCAGCTTGATCACCTCTCTCCATGCAATGCTTAGCCCATGTAAATAATTCCCGTTTCTTTTCTACAGCGACAGTATTTCGAGTAACAATCTTTGACCCCGCACCCTGATCATCTTCAGTCAGTACAGAACCACCCGGGAGCGGAGGTGCGGGCAAATTCAATAGGGGTGCAACTATCGGTGCAGGAGGAAGGGGTGGTAGAATAGGTGGAGGAACAACAACTAGAGGAATAGGAACAATAGGTTGTACAGGGGAACAGGAATAACAGCAGGAATAACAGCAGGAATGGGCAGAGCACCAGGGAGAGGATCATACGGAGGTGGCGCAGAGGCACCAGGCCTGCGTTCGTTTAACAATTTATCAATAAATTTTTCGGAAACATGAAAATCTTTAGAGGGATAGATTTTCTGGATACTGAGTGAGAAAGCCCTATCCATATTTTTGACTGACTCTGAATGTTTTTCCTTATCATATAACAACGCCTTTTCGGCATTCGTTTTATGACGGCGTGCATGTTTATCCATACTTTTAAGCTGCTGCAATGCTTCTTTTTTCCAATTCTGCAAAACATCAAATGCTGCAGGTCTGGCCTTCTTTTTTAGCAAGACCGATTCTAGGTATTCAATACGGGGGATCTCGAAACTACCATTGATTGGCCACTGAAATTCTGAGGCATGTCTGGTTTGTCTGTGCCAAATATCATTAAATACTATACTTCCAATGCCATGCTTACAGTACATAGTACACGCCGACGACCCCTCCTGTGGTGCCGGGCGGCTAAATTCCAAAGATTGTTGATCGCTGCGGAACAGAGCCCTAAAGCAGCTAGACAATTTCCCAGGCATTTCACAAAAAATTGGTGTTACCTGGTCAATAATTGTGTCTGCAGATACAATACGCCAAATTCAAATTGTCAGGGTTAAATTAAGAGTCGGGTCACGACTACACCTGACCAAACCTAAGGAGGACCGTACGGTTTACCAAAGAACTTACCTAACAAATTTTACCTTGTGTTTGGTGGTTTCGACAAATCTGCCCCCCTCAAAAATGGACCCTCGTCAAGATGCCGTGTCAGACCACACGACTATCGTCCAAGGATCGGATCGTGCAGCGCTGCCGAGGTATCGCGTCTCGTTCGGTCGGGCCCGCAGTATCACACCGTCCGATCCCGTTTCGATAGTCTGCGTCAATCTTTCAATGATCCGGCATCAATCTTGAGGGTCCCTATTCGGGCGGCAACTGTGAAAACAGAGAAATAATATGAGGCCGGGAAGCCCAAAAAGAAACACACCAACACAGGTTACAAAGAAACATACAAGTGCTTTATTTCAAGCTACAACAGTTACCAAGTCAATTGACAAACAGATAGCTATTTGGCTCTCAGAATAACATAACGAACTTCAACGAGGGTTCGATGTGTTAGTGAGAGACCGCATATCGGAATACCTGGGCCTGTTATACAGTTTGTCCAGCCCTGGGCCAACCCTCTTGCGGGTTAACCATTCTGCGAAATAGGTCTTGGGGTTCCTTGCCAGGTCAATCCTTTAATATATGCATTTCGATTAGTTTCACTGATATAGGTGTACATTTACATATAGGTCAACGGTAGGACAAGGTCTCTGTTCGCGACCGTGACAAGTGGCCTGAAGGCATATTAATTATTCAGTTGTATGGAGGTCACAACGGCCAGAATCTTTCTCAGAATGTCATTCGGCCTCCATTTTGATGGTCAGGGTGACTTCTACATAACAAGAGAACCTAAAATGGCGGCTCAATCCAAGATGGTGACTTACATTACTTTCTCTAAGGTCAAGACCATGCCGTGGAGTTTGTTCGAACATGATGTTTAGACAACTTGGCGTAGGCCAATACACATACAATTATTACGATAGGTGGCATAATATTGTTTCTATTCCGACCCTTTAGCTTGCTTTTTTGTGTTCATCGGGGTGTGTTGTAGGCATTCCTCTCACAGCTTGTTGTTACTTGCGCAATGGCTAGTAATGCATCTTGAAATTATGCATGGCGCGCAATATTTTTTCGGCACCACGGCTCGCGTAGGGTTCTTATTGCGGCGCTGCGTGGCCCTTGCACCATTTCTGCACCAGATTCCTGTTTCTGTTGTTAATTATTTATTTATATCAATTTTAGCAAACCATCATTTCAAATGTATAAAGAGAGGTTTATTTGCAATTAAATCTCAGAAGAATACATGTAAATACCTGGTACTAGACTAAGTAGGTACTCCAATTTGTTATATTAACTAAAAAGGATACAATTAGGAAGAGAATGAAAATACATTTTTAATTGTACAAACTTACAAGTAACAATTAAAGAATAGCTTATTATGTACAACTAAATTCAAGAGATCCAGAAAGTAAATTGTATAGATTGAACAGGAGATATAATCAAGCATAAAGAAACAGAATGTGTGTAAAGAAAAAATACACATTTATAAACAACACACACTAAGTGCCTCATCACGAGTTGGGCTGTTGCCCTTAAATGCGGTGGTAACGGTATTACAGCTGCATTTAAGGGCTGGCCCTATCATGAGTTGGGTGCTAAATCAGCTGTTTTACCTCCAGCTTTTTTCTTGAGGTGAAAATCCCTGTTTTCTGCAGTATTACAGCCAGCTGTATTAGCCCGCAGTATTAGCACCGAAAATTCCCCATTGATTCCAATGGGCCCAATCAGGAATGGGGATTTACCGTTAAGGCCCAACCCATGATCCGGTGGTAATACCACCGGGCCGGTCGGTGCTAGGGCTATTAGAGTCAGCAGTATTAAAGCTGGGAATACAGCGCAACTCGTGATGAGGCCCTAAGTCTAAAGTACATGACGCATAAACTGCTAATTATTATTTGCAATAACTAGGGCCAATATCAAGAAACCGTTTCAGCATATGTTCTTTAACAAATCTTCATCAGGACCACAAACACGCCATTATGGTTCCTGGATGGGTTTAATAAAAAATATTAAGAATGCTGAGAAGAAGAGATTTTTTCAAAGATTGAACTAGTATCACAAAAATGGTATCCGATAAAATAAATATCAGATATAGGGCATTGCTAGTAAAACATTTTCCGTCAGAACTTGTGATGATCAAGATTCAAATGGGGGGGTGGGTTATTTTGTAATAGTCAGTATTAAGAATGGCAGCCAGGAGTTATTGGGCCTCATTCCGAGGTGGGCGCAAAGGGATTACCGGCACCGGTAAGGACACCGGTGCTGGTAATCCCTTTGCGCCCTATTCCGAGGTCCCCCAATGGGACCCGTAAGGTAACGTACCTTATGGGTCCCGTTAGGGGACCAGGGTGCAAATAACACCCTTCGCATACAGCGGGCCATTATTTGCGCCCTCCCCATTCCCATTGAGCCCTATGGGGCTCAAATGGGAATGGGGAATGGTTTGGTAAATGGGGACTTACCAGTCCCTCCAAGGTCGGAATGGACCGGTAAGTCCCCATCTCACCAAACCGGAGTCGGTACCGGTATGGGAGGCAGTCATAGGGCAAATAGCGCCATGTCTACCTCCATACTCGGAATGAGGCCCATAGTCTATGTAAAGAATGGAAGAATACATTATATTTAAATCTCATCTCAAAGTTCTAAGCATACATTCGGCAGATAAGCTTACAGTACAGTACCAATGAAAAATCACAAAGAAAGAATAGTAACCTTGTGTTTGAGGAACAACTAATCCCTTGGGTAATATACATTGCAGCATGTGGTGGTCAGAGGTGCACAGATGGCTGCATATTTTATCAATACATTTTGAGCCCAGTCCATTCAGATTGGTCCTTACGTCTGGCAGTAAATGATTTTATGCAGTGAATGCATAGTTGTTCCTTGAAAGGGAGGTGCCTTTATATCTTTGTATTGTTCAATACTGAGTTAACAATCCACCATAAAATATCATGTTCAATGTGGTTATGTTCAACATCATGTTTTACCAATGGTCCTTCAAGATTTCTACAGCGGATCTGCAATTGATGTTCAGAGATCTTGTCTCTGAACATCTTTTATTTATGTATGTATGCATGTATTTCTTTATATATTTAGTTATTTATTGTTCAATTGTTAGGTGCTTATACAGCAAGTAAATACTGTTTGAAAGCACCCACAGGGCAACAGGAGGGGACATGGGATGAAAGACAACAATGTAATAAACCAATAATAAAAAATTAAATGATTTAATACCACAAAATCGACAGTGAGGAGGGGAAGACTAATCTACTATGCCTTGAGTATTCAGAACGTGCAAGTGCAGAGGGGAGAGGGGTATGGGATAGGTGCTGTGATGCTCATGAAGAGCAACAGGTGAAGTACTATGAGGAAAAAGGTAAGTGCACCCTCCAGTGAGGAAGGAGAGTTTAAGCAAGTGCAGGGTATAGACAGTGGCTGGGATGATAAAATGTGGGAGGTCAGTGCCCCGAGGATATATAAGGGCCCTGTACATCAGTCAAGCAACTGTGCGATTAATAGGGGAGAGAGGGAGTGAAGGAAGAGGTAAAGAGGAAGGTCTTGAGGCTTTTCTGGAACTTATGGAGGTCCTGCTCAAGCTGTAGAGGGAGGGGGAGGATTTTTCCAAAGAAGGGAGCCCGCTGAGGAAAGCAATTAAACTCTCTGTTTAGAAAACCACTTCACATGCAAGGAGTTGGTGCCAGAGGAATGCCAGTGGCTAGACAGGGAGTATTTGGTCAGGAAGAGTTGAAGATAGAGTGGTGCCCGGCCCCAGACAGCCTTGTGGATGATACAGAGGGATTTGAATTTAATCTGTGCTGTGATTGGGAGCCAGTGAAGACTTTTTAGGTCTTGAGGCCAAGGATAAGTCTTGCTGCCCTATTCTGAATTAGCTGGAGGGGTTGCATAGTGGATGAAGGTAGAATAAGGAGGAGGCTATTGCAATAGTCAAGCCTGGAGAGAACCCAGGTAACATTGAGTCTCTGGGGGAAGGTGAGGAAATGTAGTATTCCCTTGAGAAGGAAGAACTGAAAGTGGTACTTCTTGACGATGTCCTGAATATGAGGGAGGAAGGAGAGAGCATAGTTGAAGATGACTATGAGATTCTTGGCTTCCAAGGAGGGAGCAGCGGGGGAGCCAATGGACGAAGGCCAGAATGAAGGGAAGCATTGGGGTGCAGGGATACCAATAGTGAGGATCTCTGTTTTGCAGGCATTGAGGCAAAGATCATTAGCAGTACACCAGGCCTGGATGGCTGAGAGGCAGTCTGGGATGAAGGAGGGTGCAAGGGCATCTGTAGGAAGTTTGAAAAAGAGGTGTGTGTCATCGGCATAGCACTGGAAGTTGGGGAAGAAGGAGGACATGAGGCATGCCAGCAGAGTAAGTTAGATGATAAAGAGCCATGGCAAAAGAATGGATCCCTTGGGGACGCCACAGGCGGAGGAGAAAGCAGGGGAGGAGAAGGGACCCAGTATGACTTTGGAAGAGTGGTCAGTTAGGAAGGAGTTAAGCCAGTCCAGTGCCCGGTCTGAGATACCAAGGGTGTCATGGAGCCTTTTTATGAGGATGGAGTGGTTCACTGTCTCAAATGCAGGAGAGAGATCAAGGAGGATGAGGACAGCAGGGGACTTGGAATCAAGGGATGCAAGTAGCTTGGTGGTTCACCTACATGGATTCATGAGTGGGTCACACGTATATGAGAAGGACTTAAGAGGCCACCGATGACAATCTGCATAGTAGTAAGATATGAAGTGATTTATGTTGAAATGTTTTATTGTTCTTGTATTGTGTGCAATTAAAAATAATAAAAATACATTTTAATAAAGGGATGCAAGCAGCTCTTCACGGGTGTTCAGAAGAGCAGTTTCCTTGCCTCTGGATGCTCGGAATCCAGACTGATGGTTGTGAAGACCGTCAACAAGTTCAGTGTGAGAGTTAAGTTGGGGGAGGGCAAACTTCTCAAGCAGTTTCCCCAGGAAAGGGTTGATGGATATGGAGCTGTAGTTGGCCAGGTAGGAACCGTCTGCTGATGTTTATTTAAGGAGGGGGCACACACGGGAGTGCTTGAGGGAGGATGGAAAAGAACCAGTAGCAAAGGAGTGATTACAGAGATCAGTGAGAGCAGGGGCGAGAGAAGATATTTTGTCCTTGATGGTTCTGGATGAGCAAGGCTCAACCTGTTTGGAAGAACCCTTCATGGGTTTGACATTTCTGGTCACTTCCTTTGGAGAGACAGGGGCGAATGAGAAGGAGGAAGGAAGAGGGTGAAAGGCCAGGTGAGGCAATGGGGGAGGTATGGGCTGGGAGAGTGTGTGACAAGGCTGTTCAGTATGTCCTGGGATTTGGAGGTGTAGTGAGCGGCAAGTGAATTGCAAAGGGCCTGGGGCGGAGTAAGGGCAGAGAATACTGCGGATGCATTGGCAAGTTCCCTGCAGATTTTGAAGAGTTCAGCCATGTTGTGGGATGCGCCTGATAATCGTGCCTGAATGTGGGCTCTTTTTTGGCATGGATAGAGAGTCTGTAATGCCTTTGGAGCAGGCAGCAGGCCAGTTTTCCAGAGGCTGAACCTGATGATTGGCGTTCTGCAGCCCTGCACTTACGTTTTTGGTCTGCAAGTTCAGAGTCATACCAGGTGCTACGCTTGGAGGCAGGTTTCAGGTGGATCCTCATGACTGAGGCAAGGATGTCAAGGGTGTTGGTGATGGAAAGATAGAGTTTGCGGATGGCAGAACCAGCGGTAGATTCTGAGTTGGGTGGGTGAGGGGGAATGAAGGTGAAAGTGAAGGCAGCAGCTGACTCTCGTTTCATCGGACAGATGTTCGTGGTTGGCAGGGCTTTTGGCATAGTTGTCACAAGGCCATATGGACCCAGGTGGGCGGCGAAATGTATTAGTCTGAGCAATACACTCAACGCCAAACGAGCACCCAATGTATTATATTGGCCTTTTGGTTTTACAGTTTGATATGCCTTTCAAAGTCAATACTCAATTGCCTATAAATCATGCATTTCCTTCGTAAATTTTACATTTGCAGGCACCATATGAACTGCAAGGTATTGTCCATTTAAGGGACCCAAATGTCATATTGCATATGAGTTTTACTTTGGTGTCTAGAGTTGATCAACTGTTCTTTCAAATTCCTTCCCTTCTTAAGTATATAGAGAGGAATTTCCTCCATATGTAAGGAAATTGAACCAATGACCTATATTTACAAAATTTGACTTTAAAGCTCTCAACGACTCCTCTATTACCCTCTTTTGTAATTTGTATTTTAATGCCATTTGCCCTGAAATAATTCCTTTTGCTTGACTTTTAAAATGGGATTGCAGCTTGCATTTGTGCAGGTAAGGCCTTTGCATGGTCCCAGCAATGGTGCCCTTGCTAGATCCTCAGTAACTTATTTTATGTTTGAGTGGAGCTTTCTATTCTGATTCACAGGTCTTTAGCCTTTGTGTCTTCACTGGTGGACACTGATGGAGTATTACTGGTCTTTCTTTGCATGCCATCCTTTAATTTTCTATGCTGATCAGGTATTAAATCTGTCATCATATCATTAAATGTACCAATTCATTAATTATGCACAGTGCTTAGTTGTCAGCGCTTTAAACGTCAAATAAAATACAAATACAAAATACAAATTTACAAATAATATATATATTTTTTTATTTACTTGTTTTAATTGTAGTACAATTTTTACAAGAGTTCGCTGTAGCGCCTTTCACTTCATCTTTTCATTGACGAGTGCAGTACAAAATAATCACTGTTCCTCCATGCTAAAAAGACGGAAACTCTTAGATCTAGACATTTGTTAAAACTTGTACTTGTGATCGTACAACAGCCCAGTCATCAGCCCAGTCATAATTTTTGCCATCTTCTATTACAGTTCGTGGTTGCCTCAATGTCCTCCAAGTTGTAAGATGTTTCAGTCATTGTCTTTGCTTTCCTAATTCAGCATCTCCTCCTATTCTTTCTGCACATGTTTGTTAACTGCTCCAAGCTGATGTTCTGGAAAAAAGCGGCTACCGCAATCACCCAGGATGTCTTTTCGCCGCTCATTAGACGGTACCGCCATACTTCCTCTTTGTTGATTTGTGTGGCCTCAAAAAGTTGGCCCAAATAGGTGGATCTCGCTTCCAAATTCCCTGGGCACGATAGTAGCAGATGTCTAATGGTTTCCACCTGTTCAGGGATGTTACAATAGCGACAATTCTTAGAGCTGGATTTTCCTCTTGTCGCTAGGATTTCATTTGTTTTGACGAGGTTTAGGCGGATTTGCAGAAAGGTACGTCTTAAAGACTTGTTCGGAAGTTATGCCAGATATCCCATGACTTGGTTTACTTTCTTTAAATTGATTGGCAGGCTTACGGTTAGTTTGTATTTCGTTGCTACTTCCAAAGTTTTTTTCCAGTCATTTTCGATCACTTTTGTTTTGACTTTGGTTGGATTGTTCAAAAGTTCCTCTTCTGTGGATCCTATCTCCTCCAATAGTTGGTTGTTTTCCTGGGACCATTTGCTAACCGGTTGTTTTGACCACCTTCTATTTCTCTATTGATAATGCCTAAGATCAATGGCCAAGGCAGGAGAATGAACTTCCTGTACAACATTAAGGTGTTTCTCGCTATTATTGCGTTCAATGACGTCAAACACAGTTTGCGTTGAATGAGAGCGATCGGGGTCGACTGTGGTAGGCCTAGAAAATTGCACCAGAAGTTTCCTTCTAACTTTGGCCAAATATTTGTTGGAATTTGAGGCATTGCTTCAGCTCCATAAGCTTGGAACTACTTTGGCCTTATAGTAGTTCAAAGCTGGAATGAACGAGAAGCAGCCGTATTTTCTGTCCACGGCCTTAGTTTGAGCTGTCAGTGCTTTGATCTTTTCATGCAGGGTAGTCTGCATCAGAGTTTCTGAAGTGTTATGGTTACTCCCAAATATTTAAAGCTTTTCACCTTCTACAATTGGACACCATCTACCTGCCAGTTTGTTTTCTCGATTCTCTTTGATGTTTTCTCAAAAGCCATGATTTTCGTTTTTGATTAATTGAGCTCCAGATTATTTTCCTTTAAATAGTTTGACAAGTTGTTTAACTGCCTTTGGAGGCCAATCATCGTCTGGGCTAGTAGAATGATGTAATCGGCATAAAGGAGACACAAAACTTTGTTTGCCTATTGTCGGGGGAAAAGCTCTTAGTCCTTGTTCTTGGTCTTCAAAGTCGGCCATGTATGCATTGTACAGGTCAGGTGCAAGTGGACACCCCTGATTTACTCCTCTTGCAGTGGTAATTGACTTTGACAAATGTCCTGCTTTACTGAGTCGTACTCTCAAAGATGTCCCTTAGTAAAGTGCTTTTATCGGACCCAGTATCGAGGCTGGGCAGTTCTGCTTGTACAATGTTATCCTTAGGGATTTGCGGTTGACCTGGTCAAAAGCCTGGACCAGGTCAACAAAAGCCATGAAGACTCTGGGACTGCCCTGCAAGACCTTGGCTTTCAAAGTGCTCAACAGAAAGATGATGGCCGTTGTCCCATATTCTTAGCGAATTCCGCTTGGAAGGGGTCGATGTAGTCGGCCTTTTTAGCCACAAATGGAAGGTTTCCAAGGCAAGTGAGCCAAAACTTTGCCAATTACATCAAGGTAATGCCGCGGATCTTCCTTTGCACCCATTTTGAAAATTGGCACAACATTAGCCGTTTTCCAGCTTGGGGGTATTGTTCTGGCTCGAGTTCAATTTTGGAACACCTTACTGATAAAAGTGGCTCACTCGTTGGGATACTCCTTTAGGTCGACATTCGCAATCCCGTCCGGGCCAGGGGCTCGGGAAGAGTTGAGTTTGTTAATCTTTACTAAGATAGTCTTGGTGTTGCAGGGAATATCCCAGGTAGTTAGTGAATGGGCTTGGGAAGCAGTGTAGTTCGTGAGCAGTCTTTTATATAGCTTTGTGAAATGTTCCACCCTTTGCAGTTCTCCTACATTGTTTTGGAGAGAGCCATTGGTTTCTTTAGAACTGGACTTTCTTAGTGACCAGAATTCTCCAGATATAATTTAATGCAATGGTTTAAAAGTCAATTTGTATAGGCCTTTTCAGCCTGTTTTGCCTTTTCCCAGATTTCTATAGAGCTGTTTTTTCTCCCAGCACGCTTTATTTGGTGGAGTGTACTTCTTTTCCACTAACTCTCGGTTGTACGTGTGAGCATGTGTTTTCAAAGAGAGTTCCCTCACTCCCTTTTTGGATCGATAGACTGTGGGTAGGGGTAAATAGTCAACTTCTGATTTCAGTTGGCCCTGGCTCTTATCAGAGCAGTTTCTGCAGTCCTGGTATGATTTTGTCATTTGTCTGATCGATTTCTCTGTCAGTCTCAAATGAGTACCACAGTCACAGTCTTTGATATCCTCCTGCATTTGTTTTCTGATTGCCTGTGGAGCTTGCCAGGTTGTCGGGAAGTTGTGGTCACTGTTTATTGTCCTTTTAACTATGAAGGTGTTTATCAAATAAAGCAGTTCTCTCGAGACATAAGTGTGATCGATTGTACCACCTTGTCCATTCCGCTCCAATGTAGGGATTCTTAGGTTGGATTTTGCTCTCATCCAATGGAGATTATGTAGATCTCTTGAGTCCATTAGTGCTGCCCATTGTCAACCTCTCTCAAGAGCCATGGAGGCGCTTGGTGGATGTTGCTTTTGGTCACCAATTTCAGGGCAGATCGCATTTAGATCTCCATTTATTATTAGGTGGCCAACTTGGTAGATCATGTTAGTCTCATAGATTATTTCTTCCATTAGGCTCAAGAAGGATTCATTGGATGTGACACTTGGATTCCAATAACTGTTCACGATCAGCATGGTGTCTATTGATTCATCTGTATACAAAGATTTGGGCGATTCCAGATGACAAGGAAGCCTGTAACAATGCTGTTGAGGCGATCATGGATTTGATGTAAAAGTCGCATCCAGAACGTATGTTAGAAGTCCGGCTCTTGGACGGCATTTAGTGCCTTTTTAGTGCCTTTTTAGGCTAGCATGAAGGTGATTACATAACTATAGAGGTTTGGTCATCAGCCATGTCTCTTGGACAGATAACACATCAAAACTTCCCATGTTGATGTCACTTTCTGAGTTCGTATATCCAAAATCTCTGGTGTTCCAGGAGCCCATGGTCAAGTTGGTGGTGGCCGATTGAGAATCTTCAGGCCTCACCCGCAATATCCGGGGTTGTTTCACATTTATTGGTTGCTAATTATGTGGGTTATTAGCAAGAGCCGCTGGTAGCCAAGCCCATTTACTTTGCACTTTGTCATTTTTGGATTTTGGTGAAGTATCTATTGCTGTCGTTCAGTTGTTTATCTCGAGCTCTTGTTCAAAGGTTATTTTCAGTTTTGGCAGCGGTCCACGTGGTATCCGTCCGGTGTCCAAAAAGTATGCCGGTCAAGTGGCACAGCGAGTAGAGCGCTTGCTTTGACATTCGTGCAGAGCTTGCTAACGCAGGTTCGAATCCCGGCGGGGCCAAACTCAGCCTTTCATCCTTCCGAGGTCGATAAATGAGCACCACACAGCGTGGGTAATAATAAGCAGCGCTCAGATACCTGAGGGTTCGTAGCGCTATATAAATGCCAAATTATTATTATTATTATTATTATTATTATTATTATTATTATTATTATTATTATTATTATTATTATTAATCTGCAGAATCCTCTACTACCGGACTGCTGTGTTCTAACTTGTTTTGTCTTGTTCCCTGTATTGCCACCACTTCTTGTCCAGGGTCGATGTTCACTTCTGTTTGGGGTCCGGGTGGATTTTTGAGACTCTTCGTTGGCAGGTTTGATGATGGCCGGGGTCAAACCTTTGTTCTTCGAACGGTCTCTTTCGATTGGTCTTCTGTCCCTTGCGGCGGAGTGTCTCGGTTTGTATTTAGGGTCTCTTAAACAAGTGTACTCACATTCTCCTATGCCATGATTATGTTTGGTCAAGTCGTATTCTAGGATTAGAAGACTCTCGACAGCATTGGATAACAGTTTTTTCACTACCAATAAATCAATATGGAGATAAGAACAATCCCCATGACAATTTTGACAAAACTCCACGATCTTTAAGTCATCTGAGCAAATTTGTCTCAGGTATGGGATATGTTTGAAAAGACTGATTATTGTTTTCCTATTTAGAATCATGTTGTCGTCTAAGTCCAGAATACGCTCCAACTTAAAGGAATGGCTACTATAACCTTTGCTATGTTTGTGGTTGTGAGTCCTGGCCCACGGTCTTATGTTTGTGTCATGATGAGTGGACCTTAAGTCCCGTGGGCTTCTAGAAGTAATCCTCTCCTTGCCGCTTTGCACTTGCCTATCAGGCCATTGTAAAGGGGATCTGCATGGTGTTGATCTCAAAGCTCTGTTGCGCTCATATACATGAGGTGATCTATTTGGCCTAGGCAAGGGCTTTCTCTCAGGTGTCTGATGGCTCTTTGTTTTGGACTTTTATGGTGTTAAGTCTCTAGCATGGGCTGGGAAGGTGGTTCTTCTTTGATTCTTTAGTATCTTTTCATGTTTATCGTCCATGGTTAGGACAGTTTGTGAAGTTGGTTTGATTATCATTATTTTCTTCTTTGGTTCAAAAGATAGTGTGTTTTGCTGGGTGTCGTCGGCTTTCCTTTTCAACTGAGGAGGGTGAAACAGTTCAGACTCCAATTCTTCCACTGTGTATAAACTGAGATCCATCAGGACCATAGACATGTCTTGATCCTCTGGAACTGTTGGAGACGTGATTGTTCAATCCTTGTCTCTCTGTTTTGATGTTTTGATTCCGTCTCCCTTTCATGCCCGTTGTTTATTTTCATGCACGCGGATTTAAAGGATGATAATGAGAGTGCTTGTTAGCGTTTGAAGGGGGCAATAATTGCGAAGTCTTGTTCAAGGTTTTTAATGTTTGTTTTACAGAATTTGTGTTCTTACTCTGTTTAAAGATACCAAACCTTGCAGGTTGCATGTCTCTTCCTCTTGATGTGTTTTCTGCATCCAGAGCTTTCTTTAATAACATTGTTTTTGAGAGCCGGTCAGGTGGGTCAAGGACTATACACCCGTTATCGCTCTTCTTTCGTAGGGTGTTTTGCTTTTTGCTCACAGCCGGCTTTGGCTGTTTCGACAGGGGGTCCTTCACACGCTGCTGTTGCTTTGGTTCAGCATTTTGTTGTTGCAGTGTAAAGCTGGTTTGAGATTGCTTCCTTCCGTCATCACTCGGGGAGTGTAGGCAAGCTTGCCTTGGTGAAGGAACTTCTGTTGTTTGAGATCCTACTGTACACTGTCTTCTTTTGACAGAGGCGGTTTGCCGTTGTTCCTCATTCTTTTCCTGGTTAGACCAGCTCGCAGTCTCAGTGCCTTGATCCCTCAAGTTCGCTCTTCCGGCTTCCTTTGCCATTACGTACCCTTCCAAGTATGTCAGCTTAGTATGTGATAAAGATGCCGTGGTGGTGTGGTCTTTTAAGGTAACATTCAGTGCTTCATAAAGCTTGCTTAGTGTGGACTGGGAAATGGTCACAGTCGACATGATGGCAAGCAGGTCCGGTTTTTTGTGAGGAGTCTTTTTGCTTGTGGTTTGTGGGATTTCACTCAGTCTTTTGTTTTAGGGTGGCGTGGAGGGCAGAATAAAAGGTTTTGGTAGTGGAGCCAAATCGCTTTTGTTCTTTGTTAGGTTAGCTCTAGCTCTGTGAGGTGTTTCCGCTGCCTCGTGTGAATAAGCCTCCTCTTTGTCCCCCAATTTATCTATCAGCGATGGTGACTTGGGCTCCTGTGCCATAACTTTGTCTCCTGACTCCACCGTGGTCTCTTCTACCCTGTGATCTTCTATTGTTTTATTTAGGTTTCTCCAAGTGTGTTTAGACGGCGAGGTCAATACTCGGCCACCCCGTAGAGTAGAGTTAAGCGACTCTCTACTGTTTACAGTGGGTTTAAGGCTACCAAATGTTATCAGTGCCTTGCCTTGTCTGATGCCAGGAGATTTCCCAAAGTGTCATCTTAACAGCGTTGAAGTTGGATTTGGCTGGATCTTGGGGGTTTCTGTCAGGGATGGTGGCCTCATTGGCGAATCCTTGGTTGGAAGGACTCCTGCACCTTCCAGTAACTCAGCGTCCGACAGTTCACCTTTGACAACACCGGTCGCGTTACCTTTCTTCTTGAATAAGTCCACCAATAGATTGGATAGCGGAGGGCTAGGCGCTGGTTTTAAGGGAATGATCTTCCTAAGATGCGTCGATTTTTCATTGACTTACATACTTTTTTCTCTGACTTGTTCATAGTAGTTCTTGACTGCGGATTAGGTTTTAGTTTGTTGGTGATCCTCATGGTTTGCTTCCATGTTTTTCCAGTGTCAATGTCACCGGTGTTGCTTGGCCCCGCCAAAGCCCCTTCTTTTCCCTCCCCATCTGGTTTCTCTGCTATATGTGCGTGAGTTTGGTTCGCTGCGTTCAGTTCAGGTGCTTCTTCAGGTCGATTGGGTCCTAAGTTGGTAGCACAGTAGTCCGAGGCTGGTTCCCCTTCACCTTCTTTCTCTAATGAAGTATCCGCACCCCCCGATGATAAGTCTATTAAAACTTCCTGAGGACTTATCAAGTCGTCTTCATCACTGAGTGGGTGGATGTCGATTTTGATTACCAATGGTCGAGTTATCCTATTGAGGTTAGGGTCATTCCCCGACTGAATCGAAGGCTTTAGAGATTTGTTTACTTTTGCCGGTTTAATTATTAGCTTCAATCCTTTGCTATCTGTAGGTGTTAACTGATTGCAGATGTGCTGGCTGCTATTAAAGTCTAGTTCACTTGTATGTCCCAACATTGTTTTATCACTAGTAGTACAGTTGAGTGATTTCATTAGTTTAGGGATCGTCACAGCCAGAGCTGAAGAGGCCGTTTCCATAGTCGGAGCCATGCCCCGACATGTTGGATTCCACTGGGACTGCTGGCTAGTAGGAAGCCTTTCCCGAGTGGTCGTTCCTGCAAGTGGAGACACAAGGGGTGCAGGCTTTAGTTCTGGTGTCAATTTCAGTGTATTTTCTGACATTGGTTCCTGCCCGGTCCTTATCGCTCAGTGACGCGTGTCTGCACTGGTGAGCTGGGTAAGGCAGGGGGGCACTGGGAGTGTGTTCTGACAACCTCTCCTAACTGAGGTGAGTGCGTCAACGAGTCTCGAGTCGCTTGACTCTGCTGGAGGATCCAGTTCCATGAATGTTGGGCTGCACAGCACTTCCTTTACTCCCGGCTCCAATTGTCTTAGACGCATGCTTCTTAGGTAGCGGCCTTTGTCCTCAGCCAATACCCTCTGCACCTCCGCTGGCATAGACTGCTGAGACTGCAGTCAACTCTGCAACAACTCTGCGGCTGCCCCGCGGTGGGAGGAAGAATTTAAGTGGTTCCACCCACAACAATAGACACTGCAGTCAGACTGGATACAGGTGCTGGAGCACAAAGAACTAACTGCTGAGACTGCAGTCAACTCTGCAACAACTCTGCGGCTGCTCAGCGGAAGGAGGAAGAATTTAAGTGGGTCCACCCACAACGATAGACACTGCAGTCAGACTGGATATAGGTGTTGGAGCACAAAGAACTAACTGCTGAGAATGCAGTCAACTCAGCAACAAATCTGCATCCGCTCTGCGGTGGGAGGCAGAAGTTTAGTGGGTCCACCCACAACGATAGACCCTGCAGTCAGACTGGATACAGGTGCTGGAACACAAAGAACCGACTGCAGTCCACTCTGCAACAACTCTGCAACTGCTACGCAGCAGAAAGCAGAATTTAAGTGGGTCCACCCACAACGATAGACACTGCAGTCAGACTGGATACAGGTGCTGGAGCACAAAGAACGGACTGCTGAGACTGCAGTCAACTCTGCAACAACTCCGCACAGATTGTCTATTACGATTATACAGCACAGCATAGAGCTTTTTCTCTAAAGTGCCCATTTGTGTTTTAGATGTTAGCAGATGATCTTGTGGGGTATATTTACCTCATTTGTTGAAATGATTTATTCGTTTTTTAGGGAAGCCCTGAGTTCTAATCCTTCATCCAGTATTGTTGCTTGATTTTGATAGTCTTGAAGGGAACTACAGTTCCTACAAATATGCAGCTATAAAGCAAATATTAAATTGACTGTGATAGTGTGGCAGCACTTTTCTATCCCTTTCTTTTTTATATGGAGCGCATGTTAGCTTTCCTTGTTCTTTAGAAATAGTGTCCAAAAAGTAAATGTGTATATGACTGTATTATTATTATTGTTTCTATTATTTCTATTTGACTGTAGTAAACTGCAGACAATTGAGCCGCTGAAAGAATACATTAAATGTGTCAAGGTCTCATTTTCACATGATCATCGAATTGGCTCCATAATGTGTCCACAGCATCATATTTGCGTTAAATGGATTAGTTGCAGTGTATATGATTTTTTTCCTATTACCATACACATATATTATAAGGTGACAGTCACAGAAACAGAGTGTGCTGTGGGGGGAAACAGAGAGGGCAGGGTAGGTGAGGAGGCCATCTGTGGCGTGGGGGAGCTGGCACAGATGAGGGAGCCACTTGGTGAGGGCTTGGGGACAGGAAAGCATTTTCGTTCCGGTCGATTTTCCAATAATCACGGCTATATTTGAGGCTATAAAGGACTACATATAGCTGCGAGTAAGAGTCCATCCCGGCAACTATACATTTTGTGGTGTATGTGTTTTATTTCTTTTTAAAAGATATTTTAATAGGTATAGTGACATCAGGGGTAAAATATCACTGGCCATGGTAAAGGCCGTGGTCAGCGAAACGGTAGGTATTTGGGCGTCTTATCTATTTTGGTTGTGTGTTTTCAGACTTTCTTGCAGGCGCGAATGTGGAGACTAAAAGAAGAAATTGTTAAAAAAAATCAATATAAAAAGGAGCCACCCTACTGTAGTTTTAAATGCCCCATACAATGTATTTTAGCCTGTGTATCCCCACCTAGTTTATCGTCATGTATTATACTCTGATTTCTTTATCTTCATTTACCTTACATAACTACATCAGCAGTCTTTTACTGTATTGATCTTTTAACTTCTATTGAATTATAAAACCCTATGTGAGCCCCCCGCCGTTTAACTAAAAATGTGTAACCATGGTAATAAAAAAGTTAATTAATTCTAACTGCGGTTATATCAAAAGATATATTGAAATTTAAGGGGAGTATTATTTTATTGTATTTGTGTATTTATATGTGATAAGTAGTCTTTAAAGGGACTGTTTTGGGATGTACTGAGTTTAGTATTTTAGCACATTTGGAGTACTTTTTTGATGGTATGAAGGAACATCATATTTCCTTCATCTCTTATGTGTACTCCATCATGTCTATAGAAATTACCCATGTAGAATTTTATGTTGTTGTTTGAAACCCATAATTGGTTGTGGTCTCTCATGAATGCTGAATCAGCTTTATTAACATTTCTCAATGATTTTTCACTTTTACCATTACATTTGGTGGTCCACCTCCATTTTTGCCTTGCAGTCAGATTGGAAAGGATAAAGACGGTGTGAGGAAAAAGTCCCATTCATTTTTCCAAGTCTTGTTTCATGATTAATGTAAGGTACACACCTTATACATTCCCCAAATCATTGCCTCCACAATGAATTAGTATGATATCTGGGTGCTCCGTACTTTTCAGAGTGAACAATTTTGGAAAAACTTGGAACCAATGCATTCTGCGCAATCCAAACCATTTAATTCTAAAACACACTCAAAGCAAGGTGCATGTTAATATTTGGTTCCACATAAAAAAACAGTAAGGAAAACAGCAACTGTCTCGGATCAGCCACACAGTTTTCAAACAAGCGATGATATCTGAAGTTTTTCTTTGTTTCCAGGAAAATGATTCATAGTTGAATATGGTATATATGATATGTGTGTTTTGGTGTTTGTAATTGGTTGATGTTACTGTTGTAAATCTGTGTTTGTCTGCTCAAAATGTGTCAGCCATTTATATATTTTGGTCAGTAAATATCCTCTTTTTGTGATTTTGATTTTTGAAAGTATAAAAGCTATCATTTTATGTAGTTTTGTCCTTCTGATTGTAGAACTCTCTATGCACTATACTCTCATTCTTTGTGGCCAACCCATCCTTTACCTGTTTTTGAACTTTATTCACCCTAACTAACTCCAATCTTCTATATCCCAACTACTATGTATACTTTATCATCATCCACTTTAAATAACTCCATGAGCAGTCATTTCTTGTATTGACACCTTTTAAGTACCATTGTATCTCTACTGTCTATTTTGTCATTTATATTCCATACTCAGATATTTAAAAAAGGAATTTTGATAGCCATGGCTATACTAAAAGGGAGTGATTGGTGTGTTGAGGATTGCCACTGAGTGCACGGCATTGTTACCCATGGGTAAATTTGGCACCTTTTGCAGCAGCGACTATATGCTGGAAAAGGCACGTCATGTTTTTGTAGAAATGTGGTAGCCACGGCAATCCAACATTTTGGGTGGAGTATCATCCTAGATGCATTGACTGTTTTGGGGGATTGGGACAGACTAAGGGAGTGGAAGAGGACCAGAGGGAGTGGAGGGGGGCTTGTAGGCATGTTAGGTACACTTGTTTGGAGATTGGGGAGTGGTAATACATTTTCTTATTCATAGTTCTTTTAGCATAGCCCTGGCTTACAGCAAAGGGCCATGATGAGCTTTTCTATAACCACATCTATAAAAAAAGCACATGCGCATGCACCTCAATGCTTTTCATAATTTTGTTGTACCTGTAGGCATGGCTATATTTATAGCCGCTTCTATAAACCATATATTTTTTGTGCAATAATTATATTGTTATGTGGATGATCCAGCAGAGAATTGTATTTGTGTGTGTTATTTAATCTGCTTAAGTGTCCTCTTATTTCATTTGAAATTTTGAAGGCTGGCTTAGTTTGATTTTGGGCTTGCAAAACATTTATATGTAGCCGTGGATACAATGCAAGATCTGCAGCCACGTTGAATAGCTGCGGCTATGAAAGATGCTGAATGGGGAACACATGTCTGTGAGTTTCAGTGTTTGTTATTGATTGTTGTTACTTTTCCATTTGTGTAGCCCTCTGTGATAGGTTGTGGTGAAAATGTGTCATCCATTTTAAGTAGTTTTATTAGTATGTAGTCCTCTTTTTTGGGTATTCGTTTTGGAAATTATAAAAGGCACCATTTTCTGCAGTTTTATCCTTTTGATTCCAGAACTCTCACTGTGCACGCGGCAGGAGTTTTAATAAATATTCATGTATTTGAAGGTTTATTTGCATTGTTGTGTGTGATAGTTATATTAACCAATGCTATCAGGTGGTGTTCATTATTTCATCTGCTCTGATTGTCTGGCAAGTATTCTTTATGTATTTTTTTAACTTTCACTAACATGAACCGACACAATTAGATTTGTCAATCAAAGACATTTCATTTATATGCAGGCATTTAGTTTTTGTATTCATGTTAACGAGGTTTAAGGTTTATTTCATTGTATTTGTTGTAATTTTAATGCGCTTTCAGCTATGCAGTACTCTAAGCTGTTTTGAGTTCTCTGCGAGGTGGCACAATTGATGGTGTTTTGCAAGTAAATGTTAGTAATTCTTTTATTTTGTTCTAGCTGCATTGTTCTCATTGAAGAGAGGTTCCCGAGAATGCTCGTAATCACCCTCAGATTCATGCCACGACGGAGAGCCAGAAATGCTCGCAGCCACCCATCTTATTTCGGGTGAATCCAGAGTTCACCAATGATTTACAAGTACATAGAAAGTGTCCTCTCAGCCAACCATACAGAACACATCCTGTACACATCTTCACAGGTACAGGAGAAGAAACAGAGATCGTGGACAGAAATACCCTTATGGACAGCCTCGACTAAAGCACCAAGATGCAGAGTGCTGATGTCATAAGTGACACCACGATGTAGCAGTGTTAGACATGAAGCACATTTGCAGTCCTGCACAGCACCACACATACACACACTCGTATACATGAATAACATTCTTACACTGTTCTATAGCTAGAGGACAGACATCTATACATACTGTCAATGCTTTTATTATTTTTTGCACTAGCGAAAGGCAGTAACGCAGAACCTCAAGGCAAAGAGATCCTGAGCAAGTTTGGAGATGCTTATGACAATGATCGAGTGGACATACAGGAGTCTATATGCACCCTGATAGAACCACGTATCACTAACCCATACGGAACATAGCATAACATGGTCAATGTAGAAACCGCATTATACGGGTTAGGAAAATTACAGCAGGCCTCAGCCACTGAGCATGAGACGAGCAGGCTGCACAGAGAGCAAGACGTGCAAGACAGGCTCACAGCCAAGGTCAGAGATATGTGGACACATTCCAGTCTTCAGACAACAAGGGGACCAACTGCTGAGAAGCGGAATAAATCCTCATATATGTGAGGTGAAGAGCTCAACATTGTGGTCTCTAAGCACGTGGTACAGCCAAACAAGACAATGGACAGTCATGTGTGGGGGGGAAAGCAGAGCCGATCCCAGCAAGCCAGATGCAAACGGCAACAAGATTTCAACGTGAGGAGTGCATTCTCATAGGCAAAGGTGTACACACAAGTTACAATGCAGACACATAATTGTGCACATCACCTTGAAGAGGTGCACAGAGGGCTGAGAACTTATTCGAGTCCCAGGCCCGGGGAGATCAGCTCTAATCAATCACAGTTTAGAATGCCAGGGGTGGATGGCAAAGGGTATGAACGAATGGTAAGCCCATTACTCTGCAACAATGTAATAGATAGTTTATTGGGGACAGGACAGGTCAGCCACCTGACATGCGAGCACCAGTAGAATAACGTCTGTAGGAGACCCCATAGGTAATAGTACTCTTGATAACCAATCCCTTGTGATGATAGTTTTCTTTCAGGGAAGGGCCCAGGTGATGATGACATCCATTTAAAAAAACTATGCTGCATGCCATGAAGAGCTGAGATGTACCAGAGAATTCCTGTTTTCTTGTATTGATCCCTGTTGGCTTTATTTGCAATAAATCGCAGTACTAACTACCATTGATTGAGTCCTCCGTTTATTCTTGGGAGGGTGTTGGGCTGTCGAGGTGAGGCGGACCCCCAGCCATACTGTGGCATACATGGGAGTCCCTCCCAACAAGTTGGTGCAGAGTGGATGGTTAGCTGCGCCAGTCCAGCACAAAACTGAATCTGCAAGGCAGCAGGACCCTCACTTATTTAAAGAAAAGGGGGACTGCATACCCGTAAAAAGGCCGTTAGGAGCCATCTTGGAAATATCCTGCCCGAGGTCAGCAAGGCATCCAGCAGACCAGTATGGGGAAGTAGCAGGTTTGGGGGATGTGGCAGGCGAGTATCATCAGCAGACCACGGAGTGTAAGTATTGACCCAGTCACACAGCAACTGTGGGTGTGGGGGAAGGTATTGAGTATTATGGAGTAGTGTTTAGTATTGTCGAGCATTGTCAAGTATTGTCAAAGTATTGTCTAGTATCATTGAACTTAGTAGGGGCAGGAGCGGAGGTAGATGTCAATATCTGTGTTTAGGGGACGTTTGGGTTTTAGAGGTAAACGGTTCTGGTAAACAACCTATACTATGGACTTGAAGGCACAGATGACAAAAGTATGTAAATAGTGATTTCCTGTGGGTTGGGTGTTTTAGTTCGGGTCATAGATAATGGTATCCCCATAAGGCTTAGCAAGGGAGCTGGCTTAGATTGCGCAAGGTGATAGGACTGGTTAAGTCTCGAGGAGATCTGTTGCTTGTTAGGCAATGCAGCATGTACATTTCGAACGCAAGAGAAAAGTGGTATTCCTTCCTAGGAGGCAGGAAGACAGCTGTAGAGTTTGTGTTGGGTTGTGTGTATTTTGGGGCTATGGGTTGTAATATTTGGTACACATTATTTGGCTTCCTAACGCTACCTTGCTTAGTAAATGGTGACGTCACCCATAGGGTTGCACATTGGACACAGAGGACACAAGGCGGTGAGGAGCTAGCATTGGAAAATTTGGGATTGGCAGACGAGGTGAACAAGTGTTGGTGCACGGAAGGTGAATGTGCAAGAGTGTGGTGTGCCTTAGGAGGCAGCGATTGTGAAAAGGGGGGTGCGCAGAGCATGCCTGACAGGTTGTGGAGCCAGAGAGGCTTGTAGTGAACTAAAGGATATTGTGATTAGCTTGTATTTTTCCCTTAACAGTGGACTATCGAAACCCTCTATTTGAGGTCAGGTAAAAGCAAGAACAATGTATAAAGGGAAGTACGGGGGTGACACACACCTACAGTACCTATATAAGACCCTCCCACCTTACAAAGACAAGATTTGCATATATAGTATAGAATAGGCTAAAATCACCAAGGGAAAATTAACCAAACCTTGGCCACCTTGCAGATGTTTCTCCAAATATGTGCAGCAATCACTTCTTATACACATACAAGGCACTTATAAGGGGAAGAAGCTAGCAAGCTGCATGTCAATATTCGAATTGTGGAGGATGTTTCAAGAGGGAGAGGGAGATGCAGCGAGGAGTCAGTGGATGCTGAGCCAACAGGAGGAGCAGGGGCTCACACCCCACCCTCCGCTCCCGCACCCGCTCCAGTAAGCAAGTACTCTGAGGACACAGACGATGAGCAGGGGAAGTGCCCATTACGAGAGCTCAGAGCAGCAAAGGGATACTTAACCTGACATATAAACCACCATCATATACTAGGGAAGAGGGACAGAGAGGCAAGGCGCAGAAGGACACAAAGGAGGGCTAGAGGGCATAGCCATGAATGAGTGGATATGGGGACAGATCCTCCTGAAGCTGAAAGGGAAGAGAAATGGAGAGGAGGAGGGAGCAACCAAAGCAACAGAAAGCCTTAAGGAGAAACAAAGGTTTGGGCTGAGATAATAGAGGAAGTGGACAGGAAGGAGAGGAAAGGGAAGAGAGGATAGGGAGAGAAATCAGGGAACAGTGAAAAGAGGGATAGAAAGAGCAGAGGGAGAGGGAGAGAGAGAAGAGAGGCTAGAGAGAGAGAACAGAGAAAGGAAGAGAAAGAAGTGGTAACAGCGGGACAGGAGAAGAAGAGAACAAGAAGAGTTTGAAAGACGGAGGGAGGCAGAGGAGAAGGAAAAACACAAGTTGATAGAGAGGGAACAAAGGAAGTTGCAGGTAGAGAGACTAGCAAAAGAGTGCGCAGGGAGGAGGATGAGCGTGAAATAAGGGCTATAAAGACCCGATGGACAGTGGATCGGGGAGATGACAGAGTTGAAGGGGGTGGATGAGCAGAGCCAGATAGCACGACAATATAGAGCAGGAGTGCCACGGAACCGGATGAATCAGGCCTACAGGCCAAGGGGGAGGAAGCAGGTACGACTTGCGTTACATCGATATTACCATGAATCTCAACACAGATACGACCACTAGGAGACTGAGCTTCGTAGATGATTTTTGGAGTAAAATTGGCTCGCGGTCATACAACGGAGGAAGACACAGTGGGGACAAGGGAGGTGAGCGACGTAGGTCTCCACCCATGGGGACAGGTGCAAACAAACAGGTGACATGGGAGAGAGGGACCCGTGCAGGGGGAGCAGAAGGTGGCAAGGAAGAGCGAACACGACAGTCAGTGGACGAGTTGTGTAACATCGATGACCTAGCACCATACAAAGAGAGGCTTAGACACCTCCCAGGACAAAGGAAGGGGGAGACAGCTATAGTATGCTATAGAGAAAAGCTAATTGGTGAGCCAGACGACATTGTTCGAATACCTATAACAGAACCAATAGACGTTTACACTGATGTTAGCAATGCTGACAGACAAACCAGAATAACTCGAAGTGTAAATGGGGAGGTAGGGTTCACACAGATAACCCTGATAGAAAAGGGAGGGTGGTGAGCGCAATATATACCATGGAATCACATCAACAAAAAAAAGTCAGATGTGGGTTACCATCATTGTCAGTGGGTGCTGGCAAATGGATATATGAGAGGGAAAGGATGATAGCGGGCCAGCGATTAGCAGTGGGGGATGTGAAAGGACTGTTGGTAGCAATCCTTGTGCAAGATGCTGATGACGTATGGAAAAGGCCGGGTTTCCCAGAGTGACCAGCCAGAACACGCTGCATGATGGTTCGCCATTTGCAAATTGCAGACCTGCCGCAAGACAAACCTTAAGGACACTATACCTGGCCATGTAAGACATCGGTGCAATTATGCCTCGCAAAATGGATATAGACCAAGACCCCTTACATTACATTCAGGCGATCCATGAGCTTTCGCACCTTGAAACTTGTGAACCGTGGGACAAAACAGTAGCAGTATCTTACCACATATCATGCCAGGGGCTGCCAGAACCTGTTCAGAAACAGCTAAGGAAGTTTATAGGCATGGAAGCGAAACCTTGGCCCCGAAATGCAGCTCACAATCGCCCACCACTATAGACTATTTTAAGAGATATTAAAGAAGAAAGCAGAGGAAAGAAAGTTAGAGGAAGCAAAACAAGTGCAAAAAAACCCCATCAAAGTATGCCATGGAAGGGGCGGTGCAGAGAAGTGCAAGCGCACAGGGGACGAAGCTGCAGCAGTACACACCGCCACCCAAGGAGGTACGGGGGGAAGATTCATAGGGCTGGGGAACATGCAGCAAGGGTTTTAAGGAAGAGGGGGCCATTGAGAGGACGCGGTATGGGCCACAGATACATCACAACCAAGGTGGTTTCCCAGGAGGGTTGCAGGGATATTGTCCGCAGGTGCAGCAGGGCCCAAGGGATTATGCAGGGTGTTTGCAGGGGCAAGGGAGAGTGCCACCACAGTGCTGGCCATTTGGGCAGATGGTGCACATTTTGTGAGCATGCAGAAACAGAGGGATGCGGCAGAATTGGGGCATGCAATACCAGCAAGCATACCAGGGAGACCAGGACGACTATTACACACAAGACCAACTACAGCTGCAGCAAGGACAGACACAGAGTGCACACCCCCAGACTCACCAGCTCATGACACAGATACCACAGAAGCAAGCACCCCTACCACAGTATTTGCAAGCACCACAGATTCAAGGTGGTTGCATGTTTTCATCTCAAACATTTTATAGTGAAACACAGATATATTGAGTATTTTATAATGTAAACCTGTATACTGAATGCATGTGTTTTTCTCTTTATTTTTGGGAGGGTCCCCAACCCCAACCCCCCCATTTACCACCCTTAAAAAACCAGCCAAACATTTCCCCAAAAACTGTAACCCTTTAACCCACCCAAAAATACATTTGGTATACAGGTTTTTGTTATAAAATACTCAATATATAAGTGTTTCACTATAAAGCTTTCAATATAAAGACTGCATACTATTCAAGGCAGCACACAACAGGTGCCACAGATACAGAACAGCATACATCCAAATGACGACACAGGGTCACACATAGACTCCATGGCAACGACCACTGTTAGGAACATGGGAGGAGTACTAATGATAGGGAACAACTCATTTTCTGGGAATGCAATGTTCTTATACTCTCAATAGGACAGCCCAGAGATGGACTTGCAGGCCGATTCATGGAATAAATGTGCGCCGAAAATCCCGGCGCAGAGGGGCCAATACGTGCGCTGCGCCGAAAATCAGCGCAAAGCGCAGGGAAACCAGCGCACGTCGATTCATGGAAGTCCCTGCGCAAGAAAAGCAGAGGACGTGCGCGGAAAAAACGCGCGGCGCAGGCCGGCGCACAGGTCAACCAACGTCGTGCGCCACGGCCACTGCGCCATCACTCCGAGCGCAGCGCACAGCTCTAAAGTAGGCGGGACACAGGGCGGGACACTCGGAATGGGGAATAAAATGGGGCACAACACTCGGAATGGGGAAGAATGTGGGCGGCACGGGGAAAGTTAAGGAGGCAAGTGCGCGGAACGCCCACATGCTCGCATACAACACGTATTCATGGAATAGAATAGGGCAAAAAAGCGCACGCTCAAAGCAGTGCACAGGCACAAACAGGCACAAACACGACCGCCACAAGAAAGCAGGCGGTAGCGTCTCTGCGCCTGCAAGAAATGTGCGCTAAAAGGTGCGCCAACAAATAGCACCTATATACAGACATGATCAATGTCCAATACTGTGGCCCTCCAGGACAAATGACGTACAAAGGGGTACCCACAAACACAGACACGCGCAGAGAGAAAAAATAAACGTGTGCGTGCATACCGGGGTGCGCGGTAAGTTGCACACGCGATATGGCCGGGTACGTGGATTTCAGGGGTGCGCGGGAAGTTCCACACGCGATATGGCAGGGTACGTGGATTACAGGGGTGCGCGGGAAGTTCCACACGCGAAATGGCCGGCTACGTGGATTTCAGGGGTGCACGGTAAGTTCCACACGCGATATGGCCGGCTACGTGGATTGCAGGGGTGCGCGGGAAGTTCCACACGCGATATGGCAAGGTACGTGGATTGCAGGGGTGCGCGGGAAGTTCCACACGTGAAATGGCAGGGAACGTGGATTTCAGGGGTGCGCGGGAAGTTCCACACGCGATATGGCAAGGTACGTGGATTTCAGGGGTGCGCGGGAAGTTGCACACGCGAAATGGCCGGCTGCGTGGATTTCAGGGGTGCGCGGGAAGTTCCACACGCGATATGGCCGGCTACGTGGATTCCAGGGGTGCGCGGGAAGTTCCACACGCGATATGGCAGGGTACGTGGATTCCAGGGGTGTGCGGGAAGTTCCACACGCGAAATGGCCGGCTACGTGGATTTCAGGGGTGCGCGGGAAGTTCCACACGCGATATGGCAGGGAACGTGGATTCCAGGGGTGCGCGGGAAGTTCCACACGCGAAATGGCCGGCTACGTGGATTTCAGGGGTGCGCGGTAAGTTCCACACGCGATATGGCCGGCTACGTGGATTGCAGGGGTGCGCGGGAAGTTCCACACGCGTTATGGCAGGGTACGTGGATTGCAGGGGTGCGCGGGAAGTTCCACACGCGAAATGGCAGGGAACGTGGATTTCAGGGGTGCGCGGGAAGTTCCACACGCGATATGGCCGGCTACGTGGATTGCAGGGGTGCGCGGGAAGTTACACACGCGATATGGCAGGGTACGTGGATTTCAGGGGTGCGCGGGAAGTTGCACACGCGAAATGGCCGGCTACGTGGATTTCAGGGGTGCGCGGGAAGTTCCACACGCGATATGGCCGGCTACGTGGATTCCAGGGGTGCGCGGGAAGTTCCACACGCGATATGGCAGGGTACGTGGATTCCAGGGGTGCGCGGGAAGTTCCACACGCGAAATGGCCGGCTACGTGGATTTCAGGGGTGCGTGGGAAGTTCAACACGCGATATGGCAGGGAACGTGGATTCCAGGGGTGCGCGGGAAGTTCCACATGCGAATTGGCTGTGTGCTCCCAGGCATTACCTGTACACCCTCCACGGCCCCTGCAGGCAGCACACACAACAGGGAACTACCCTGCACACCTGCTCATGTCTCCCACCACCCCCACCCCCCATCCACCAGGGACACCCTCCACCAGGCCCCCACCCATGTCTCCCACCACCCCCAACCCCCCATCCACCAGAGACACCCTCCACCAGGCCCCCACCCATGACTCCCACCACCCCCACCCCCAGCACTGTGGGGAACCTGCCAGCAGGCCCCCACCCATGTCCAACCCATGTCTCCCACCACCCCCACCCCCCATCCACCAGGGACACCCTCCACCAGGCCCCCACCCATGTCTCCCACCACCCCAACCCCCCATCCACCAGGGACACCCTCCACCAGGCCCCCACCCATGTCTCCCACCACCCCCACCACTGTGGGGAACCTGTCAGCAGGCCCCCACCCATGTCCAACCCATGTCTCCCACCACCCCCAACCCCCATCCACCAGGGACACCCTCCACCAGGCCCCCACCCATGTCTCCCACCACCCCCACCCCCAGCACTGTGGGGAACCTGCCAGCAGGCCCCCACCCATGTCCAACCCATGTCTCCCACCACCCCCAACCCCCATCCACCAGGGACACCCTCCACCAGGCCCCCACCCATGTCTCCCACCACCCCCAACCCCCCATCCACCAGGGGCACCCTCCACCAGGCCCCCACCCATGTCTCCCACCACCCCCACCCCCAGCACTGTGGGGAACCTGCCAGCAGGCCCCCACCCATGTCCAACCCATGTCTCCCACCACCCCCAACCCCCATCCACCAGGGACACCCTCCACCAGGCCCCCACCCATGTCTCCCACCACCCCCAACCCCCCACCCACCAGGGACACCCTCCACCAGGCCCCCACCCATGTCTCCCACCACCCCCACCCCCAGCACTGTGGGGAACCTGCCAGCAGGCCCCCACCCATGTCCAACCCATGTCTCCCACCACCCCCAACCCCCCATCCACCAGGGGCACCCTCCACCAGGCCCCCACCCATGTCTCCCACCACCCCCACCCCCAGCACTGTGGGGAACCTGCCAGCAGGCCCCCACCCATGTCCAACCCATGTCTCCCACCACCCCCACCCCCCACCCACCAGGGACACCCTCCACCAGGCCCCCACCCATGTCTCCCACCACCCCCACCCCCAGCACTGTGGGGAACCTGCCAGCAGGCCCCCACCCATGTCCAACCCATGTCTCCCACCACCCCCAACCCCCATCCACCAGGGACACCCTCCACCAGGCCCCCACCCATGTCTCCCACCACCCCCACCCCCAGCACTGTGGGGAACCTGCCAGCAGGCCCCCACCCATGTCCAACCCATGTCTCCCACCACCCCCAACCCCCATCCACCAGGGACACCCTCCACCAGGCCCCCACCCATGTCTCCCACCACCCCCAACCCCCCATCCACCAGGGGCACCCTCCACCAGGCCCCCACCCATGTCTCCCACCACCCCCACCCCCAGCACTGTGGGGAACCTGCCAGCAGGCCCCCACCCATGTCCAACCCATGTCTCCCACCACCCCCAACCCCCATCCATCAGGGACACCCTCCACCAGGCCCCCACCCATGTCTCCCACCACCCCCAACCCCCCATCCACCAGGGACACCCTCCACCAGGCCCCCACCCATGTCTCCCACCAGCCCCACCACCAGCACTGTGGGGAACCTGCCAGCAGGCCCCCACCCATGTCCAACCCATGTCTCCCACCACCCCCAACCCCCCCATCCACCAGGGGCACCCTCCACCAGGCCCCCACCCATGTCTCCCACCACCCCCACCCCCAGCACTGTGGGGAACCTGCCAGCAGGCCCCCACCCATGTCCAACCCATGTCTCCCACCACCCCCACCCCCCACCCACCAGGGACACCCTCCACCAGGCCCCCACCCATGTCTCCCACCACCCCCACCCCCAGCACTGTGGGGAACCTGCCAGCAGGCCCCCACCCATGTCCAACCCATGTCTCCCACCACCCCCAACCCCCCATCCACCAGGGGCACCCTCCACCAGGCCCCCACCCATGTCTCCCACCACCCCCACCCCCAGCACTGTGGGGAACCTGCCAGCAGGCCCCCACCCATGTCCAACCCATGTCTCCCACCACCCCCACCCCCCACCCACCAGGGACACCCTCCACCAGGCCCCCACCCATGTCTCCCACCACCCCCACCCCCAGCACTGTGGGGAACCTGCCAGCAGGCCCCCACCCATGTCCAACCCATGTCTCCCACCACCCCCAACCCCCATCCACCAGGGACACCCTCCACCAGGCCCCCACCCATGTCTCCCACCACCCCCAACCCCCACCCACCAGGGACACCCTCCACCAGGCCCCCACCCATGTCCCCCTGGCCCCTGGTCCTGACGATACACAATAATGGCAGTAATGGCCAGCATACCCAGCACAAACACCCAGGCAAGGATTGCATGCACCCACATAGTGAATGCAATCACATGACACAACCCCAAAGGCAAGTATGCAAAAGAACACATGTCCGCCACACACACATACACAATGGGTGCAAGTGAATGTCAAAACCCATATCATGACATGTAAGAAACCAAAGAAAAAATGACACAAGTGTAAGATAATATAAAAATGTATTAAATAAAAAAATAAGTAAACTAATACAACTATCTGGCAAAGCAAATAAAAGGTCCATGTCCGGGAACAAAAATGAGAAACCAAAAAACAAAGGATAGAAAAATCAATAGATTATGTCCAAAGCAAACACATGTAGCATGAAATCAAAGAAAAACCATTACGACATGGTGTAAACAATATGAAATTAAAAAAATGTATCTCCCAAAAAATAACAATATATACAGGAATGTTCAAGGGTCCATGAGCCCAACACCACTAATGAAACCTAATACTAACTAAGTTAAAAAATATGTACAAAAAAGTGGCCATTGTCCAAGCGGTCCAAAATAATAAAAAGAAATAAAGGAAACCTAGCACTAACTAACTAAAAAACTATATACAAAGGCAGCGGGCTAGTCCTGCGGCTCACTTGGTGATGCTGGCCAGGGCATCCTCGAACTCCATGTCAATGTCCTGGAGGCGGGACTCAGTCCTGGCCCCGAGGTCTCGCAGGGACAACCCCATGTGCTCACCAAATTCCCTGCGAGCCTCCTCGAGGCACTCAGCCCGCCTCAATGCCTGATGCATGGAGATCTCCGCCCTGGCCATGGCGAGCCGCTCCTCTTCCGCCCGCTGCCGCTCCGCACCTATCCGCTGGCCAAACTCCTCCCACACGGAACACACCGCCATGCCAGGGTTGCCCTGCCCTCCGGCCGATGCCTGCCCCTCTGATCTTGATGGCCCTGAGCCATGATGCCTCCCACGTCGAGCCCGCTGCTGCCTCCGACGCCACTGCCTCTGCCAGCACGACGGCATCCAGGCTGATGGTAACCACCGACGCCGTCGTGCACGTGCCCTGCCCGATGATGCCGGCACATCTTCCATCTGCTGGGGTCCACTTGCTGTGTCGTCCACCCCTGCTGGACCTCCGACTCCCAACTGCGGCAGGGATGGGATCCCCACCGAGCTGGCTGCATTGGTCGGGGCAGGTCCACAGGGGGCCATGGTGGCATCTGGGCCAGAAGACGGCAAGGAGAACGACCGGTGGATAGCCTGCACAGAGGAGGAGAGGGCCGTCAGATTGGCCAACACATGCAGGAACCCCCCGAACATGGCCGATCCCAATTGGGCCACGTCGGCACGGTGCACTTCGTGATGACGTGCGTGCTCCTCCCGGGAAGCACGCACGGCATCACGAATCACAGCCGTGCGCATCGCGACCCCAATCAGGACCTGCTCCACGCGGCCAGGGGTTCCCACGGCCGCAGGTGGAGGGGAGTCAGTTGACATGGACATCCCCTCTACCTGCGGACGGGCCTGGGACGGGGCATCCCTGCTGGTGCATGGTGGTGCACTCACAGGGTCAGGGACAGCGACATGCACAGGCACCTCCACGGTGACCTGTGCTGCCTCCTGCCCCTGGCCCTGGACTGCACCACTTGCACCAGCAGGGATGCTCCCACCAGGCCCCATGTGTGCACCAGTGTCGGCCTCCTCCTCCTCTGTGCAAACCACCAACCTGGATGGCTCCTCACCGTCTCCCGCCGTAGCAGGCCCCTGTGGGGGCTCACCCACCCCTTCCGCTGCAGCCGTGGGGGCATCCCCGCCGCCTTGCTCCACAGCGCCGTCTCCGCCCTCTTCTTCACTAGCCGCTGCGTAGAGGGAGACAAAGGACACAAGCATCAGGCTACTGTACAATGGTCCCCTAGACAGGAAGCAATAGCAGATGAGCACCCCTGTCAAAGTACACTTCCATCATGTCCCTCCACAACACATGGGTCAGTCCAGGCAAAACACACACAGTAACAGGCATGGTGCATGCCATGCACATTTCCATGCATGTCCAATTGACTCTTGAAACATTCAATGATATGTAACTCACATGCATCATGGCTCATGCATATCACATGCACACACTTCACCTCAGTCACATCCATCTGGCCCCAATCACACCGAACACAGGCAAAACAAGGGGAAGTTGGGTGCGTCACTGAATCTGTGCATTGTCACACACATGTGTCATGCATCCATGGCATGCACAAGTCACAGACATGCAGGTCAGGCACACAGACATGACTACCATATATGTACCTGGCATCAGCACCCATCCTTCACCCCCATCCATGTCCAGGTACAGAGACTGGCATGCTCTCATGTCCCAAATCTGCATAGTGCTCCCCATGCCGCATTTCAACACATGCAACAACCATGTGGGTCACACATCACTGGTCGCACATGCATTACCATGATGTCCCAGCACACATACATGCATACATGGCCCATGGCACACATACAGGCAAGTATCATAGAACCAGCACACCGCAACATGCACTGTCTCACACAGTGATGCTTGGACACTTACCGCTCAACTCCAGACGGGTCTCCCTCTCAAGGATCTGGGCGTGGAGCGCTGGGCGTACGCGTTCCAGGACCCTCTTCTGGATGGAACTCATGTGGCCCCGGCCCCCCTCCACGAGGCGCCGGGCCTTCACAAGGGTCCTGGACCTCAAGTCCTCCCAGCGCTTCTTGATCTTCAAGACGTTGCGGGTTGCCACCCCCTCCGCGTTGATGGCAACCACACAGTCGGCCCAGATCCTCTCCCGTCCTTCCTTGCTGGCGCGGGACGATCCAAAGAGGGCATCATACTGCCCCAGGACATGCTCCACCAGGACACCAACTTCGGTGGCAGTGAAGCTGGTGCCCCTCTGCCCCTCTGGCCTGGGGTTGCCACTGGTGCCAGATGTAGAAGTGCCCGACATGGCAACCCCAGAGGCAGGTGTGGGTTGGCAACTGGGTCCTGGGGCTGGGCTGTGGAGCGATGTAATCCCAGTTGGGAGTCTTCAGTTCCAGCAGGGGTGGACACAGCAACTGGACCCCTGCAGATGGCTGATGTGCAGGCACCAAATGGCAGGGCACGGTGGCAGCAGGCAGGCAGGCAGGCAGGCAGCAGCAGATAGCACGTGGGAGGCTGCTCAGGGCACTGGGGGGGCAGTAACTTGGCCTTCGGGGCAGGAGCGTGGTGTTCCGTGTGTTTTCGGGTGGCCAGCTTGATACGGAGTGATTTGGCACGTGAAATTCCTGCACGTAAGCGTGAAATCCGAGGAAAGGCCCTTAGCGCGTAAGTGCGTCAGCACGCATACGCGATTCTATTGGACCAGAGTCCCTCATCGCGTAAGCGCGTCTGACGTGATCCGCACGGGCGTTCCCCACTCAGCACGTGAAGACGGAGCACACGCGGAAATACTGCACGTCAGAGTGTCATCGCGTGTAATTGGCCAAAAGTGCGCGTACACGCCATTGGCCTATGTACGTGTATTTCATCGCGTGTAATTGGGCAAAAGTGCGCGTACACGCCATTGGCCTATGTACGTGTATTTCAGGGGTGCGCGGCCACTTACACAAGCAAGTACGTCAGCGCACCTGTATGCCTGCTGCGTGGGAATTTCCACACGCGATTGGAGTGGGAACTCGATTCCAGGGGTGCGAGGCTCACACGCTCGCCTACAACACGCGCAAGGCATTAATTTGCGCACTTTTCAATAAACAAGCCAGATGCCAGGATGAACATACCGTTCCTAGCAGCAGTGGCAGTGGGCTACCAAAGGAGGAGGAGGAGGAGAGTCAGGGCCAGAATATTCACACCCAGAACCAGCCTATTCGGGATGCCTGATGACCAGGTGTATGGGAGGTACAGGTTTCCAGCACACATCATACTGGACCTGGTCAGTGAGTGGGAGGATGACCTCACATCACCCACCCTGTGCTCCCAAGCACTCAGCCCCCTGCAGAAGGTCCTGAATGTACTGCACTTCTTGGCCACTGGATCCTTTCAGCGGACAAGTGCCATAGTGGGTGGGGTGTCACAGGCCACGCAGTCACGCTGCCTACACCAGGTCTTGAACATCATCACTGCACGGCCATCAGTCCGCAGGCACATATATCTCCCCAGGACTCATGCAGAAAGGCGGACGTGCATCCAGGAATTCTATGGTGTGGCTCAATTCCCCAAAGTGCTTGGTGCAATTGACTGCACACATGTGGCTCTACGTCCACCCAGGGCAACAGAGCACATCTATAGAAACCGCAAGCACTGGCATTCCATCAACGTGCAAGTTGTATGCAATGCCAAGGGAATAATCACATCAGTATATGCCAACTATCCAGGGTCCACCCACGACAGCTTCATCTACAGAATGTCTACCCTATGCCGGGACCTAGAGGCTGGACAGCATGGAGATACATGGCTGCTTGGTGAGCATGAATGCCACTGCACATGCATGCATGTCAGATACTGGGTCATGACACAACACCACTAATGATACCCATCACCACCTCCACAGGGGACAGTGCCTACCCTATCAGCCCCCACATGATGACCCCAATCCGGAACCCCACCACGCCACCCCAGGTAAGGTACAACACAGCCCACATTGCAACACGGGGCATAGTGGAGCGCACATTCGGAGTGCTCAAGTCACGCTTTCGCTCCCTTGACCGTTCTGGCGGGCAGCTGTTATATGCTCCCCGAATAGTGTGCAGGATCATAGTGGCAGCATGTGTCCTGCACAACGTTGCAACACGCCGGGGCCTGCCCGTGGACATGGTGGTGCCCCCACATCCACAACCACATGCACGCCCGCTGCGCATGGGAGGGGAAAGGGCACGGGGGGAGGCAGCCCGTACGCAACTGGTGGCCAACTTCTTCACCTAGGAATCACAGTGCTGGCTAGTGCACACTGCTCTGGCACATACCATCTGACAATCAATGATGACACTACCTGACAATGTCTGAAATTTACTTGACAATAAACTGTCAGATACACATCAGCCTGAGATTGTTAACATGGAAGTGTCAATATGTGTGCACCCCTAGCTACACATACACCAGCAATGCATCACAACGCAAAGACACAACTCCATCAATCTAATATGCATTGCCACAGGCGATTCACTACATGACAACATTGCCATGTCACCCATTCCCTTCACAGTCCCGCCACTGAGGACACCATGTCATGGTATGTGACAGCAAACAAACTGGCCATCACAACATGACACCAGTGTCACAAATAGCAGTGCCCCAAATGGAACATAGCCGCACTTGAGCAGCTAACGGACCTGGAGCCACTACTACACACCTGTGTAAGAGTAATTTCAATCAAATTACACACCAACCCACCCTGAAGCCCACCCAAACAAGACACAATGCATGTAATCAATGGTAGTCTCATTACCTGATTCTGCTGGTATGTCCTCACCGTCCAGATGTACAGTGATGGCGCCATGCAAAAGTGTCAGTGCACATCTACCGACATGTAGTCTGACTCCAGAGAGTATGCCCTTGTGAAGATCTGTGTGAAATACCTGCAAAACATGAGCAACATATGTAAGTAGAGGCACATATCAAACCATCATGCATAGTTAGGTGCAACAACAATGAACACTATGAATGTCTACACAGTATTGACTATGGACTGGCCAACAGCTCATGGGAGTCCAATGTCACCGTGTAATTTGATGTCACTTGGGCACACCCTTTGCAAGCCCATGGAAACGGAAGCAGGAGGGGTGTGGATGTCTGCTACCCAAGCATCGAAACCAAACTCAGGACAAGCCTGCATGTGCCCAGCCACAATACAGTGTATGCCCAGGTACCCACACAAGGCAACACTCTTGCAAAATAAAAATAAAATAGAGAAAAAATGGCCATGAAAGGGCCGGCGGGGGGGGGGGGGCACCTATGAGGTCCGAGGACAGGATGCACGCCACAATCCACCTGTGTGGATCATGGGAAACGAAAACACCCCATAGGCTCGTGGCCCACACGGCTACTCTGTTGTGGGAGATGAGTCGCTATGGCTCTGGCCAGACCCTGCAGCTGACTCTGGAGGTGGGGGAGCTGCCTCAGAAGATGGTGTGACAATGGGAGGCAGCCCACGCAAAGCACGAGTTTGCTCCTCCATGGCTGCAAGCAGGCGGGTCTGGTAGTTCTGGTTCTGGGTTATAATCATGCGGAGGTCCCCATGCAGTAACTCCCGGGATGACCTGACCTCCGCACGAGTTGCCTGCATCTCGGCCGAGAGCGTCCGTGTCAGACGCTCCAGCTGCTCCTCTGTCCTTCTATGGGATGAAGCCTCAAGCTCTAACAGGGTCGACCTGAGGTGACGGAGTTCTTCCCTCAGGCCTTCCCTGTGGCGCTGGGACTCCATGGAAAGTGATTCCCGCAGAGTCGCCAGTGCCGCCCGCCTGTCCATGTTGGACGCCAACATATCCTCCCTGTGTGCCTGGCAGATGGACTCTGTAGCCTGCTCCAGTCGCTCCATCAGCCTTTCTGGGGGGACAATGGAAGTGGCCACCCTATCCATGGCCTGTGCAATCATCTCGGATGATGCTGCCTGTTGGGTGGCCATACCGTAGATGGATTGCTCCCAAACGGTATTGCCAGGTGGCATACGGCCACCACGTTGACGGGCACCACACCTGCCTGGGGCAAGGCGGACTGCGCCTTGCTGTGCCGGCAAGGCCTCAGGCTGCAGGACTGCATTCCCTCTCTGATCTGCAGCCCCAGGAACAGGATCAGAGATTGGGTGGTGTGGCCCTGCATCCGTAACCACAGGAGGCTGATCTGCCGACACTGACATCCCCATTGAGGGCAATGGCCCGGCTGCAGGTGGGTCGGACAGAGGAGATTCTCTCCCAAGAACACTCACCTGCGACTGCACATAGGTGTCATCCTCCGAGTCTACACCTGAATACTGCTCGGGGGAGGAACCCCCAGAGACACCCCTCGACAGCACGGCCTGCAGCACTTGTGGGTTTTCACCCACAAACACACCACGTCCCTCACTTGTGGTAGGTCGGCCCGGGTTGCCCTCCTGGGACGGCTCAACCACCACATCCCCAGCATCAACAAGTGCTTCGTCCCCTGCAAAGACATGAAAGAGAAAAATGGAAACAGGCATTAGCACCATGGCATGCAACAAGGGCTGATGAACAACAGAGGCAGTAGTTCTACGACACATGTCCCACATGACTGGGAGACCTCCTATGCATTCACCATCACTGGGTCTGTAGGGGAGGCTCAGGGCATACAATGTACAGATTGGAGAGCAACGCCTGCTCACCATGCTGCCTAGCACTGCCATCACACATTGGCCGGTGATTGCCATGTCAAAGGCACATGCCATCACACACATGGCATGTGACATAGCCACCAAGTGAAGAGGGAGAGGAGGGCGAGTTTTTTGGATTTCAACCACTCTGGTCCTGACATTGCATCGTCACTTCAATAAGTATACATGTTGTACATGGATCTGCTAGTCCAAATAGGCCACGATGCACAGTGCCTTGTCTACATCAACAAAATGCAGTAAACAATGTGATTCCAGCTCCCCATCACCTGTAAAGGATTCATATTGCATTCGTGAAGCACCGGTCCAGAAATGTATGAAGGTACAGCGGAGCACTGAGGGGTGGTGGGGCAGAAGGGGATGCCAGTCAACAATCCTACTGGTGCTGGTGTCATTCATGTCATGCAAGTGCAGGGGTGGGTGGCACAATGAAGTGCAAGGGGAAGTGGCGGCTGGAAGTGCTGTACAAGGTAAGTAGGACTTGACGTCAAGGGCAGATGGTGTTAGGCGCAGACAAGTGCTGGGGGGGTGGCCTATAGGGGTACAGAGTCAATCATGCAGTGCTGTGGGCTCGGAGGGGACAGGGGAGGTACACACTGCATCTGGCTCGGCAAGGTCCTTGCAGATTTCTATGTGTCCTGCAGAGTTGTCACATGCCGCAGATATGTGCCCTTGGATTGGGGATCTCATCTTGGTGAAAAGGGTGAGGCGCTATTGCCTTTGGAGCATGTGGCAGGCCAGTTTGCCAGAGGACGGCCATGATGCAGGACATTCCCTCTCTGCCACCCGGCACCTGTGGTTTGGGTTCACAAGATCCGAGTCATGCCAGGACTCTGCATTGGCATGGGGCTTCAGACAGGTGGTCATGACCGTGGCAAAGACATCCAGTGTACCTGACATGGAGTGGAGCATGGAGTGTGCCCTGTCAGGATGGGAGTGAGCCTAAGGGGGAGCTGGATGGGGGGGAGATTTTGGCAGCATGAGCCTCGACTGACACACACTTCATGGGTCAGAATACCAAGAAGGTGTGTGACAGTGGTGAGGGTGGCTTTGCCTGTGGGGTGGTGAGGGTGAGCTGGGAGGAGAGGAGAATGTGATCACTCCAGGAGAGAGGAGTGCAGAGATGGACGGAGAGGGGAAAGTCAGATGAGATCAGAGCATCAAAAGTGTGCCCTGCAGAATGAGTAGGGACAGACGGGAGTCTAGAGGGTGAGAGGGAGTTGCTGAGGTCACAGAAAGGTCACGTGGGGGCGTCAACAAGCATTCAGGTGGATGCGTACAGCACCAAGGATGAGGATTTCTGTGTCTGGGGACATGAGTGAGGAGGAGAGGTGAGGACACTCAGAAAGGAAGTAGTACATTTGACCAGTTTTCCCAGACACAGTACGCACTGTTTGAGAATGTCAAGGTGTGGTGGAGAGAGACGTCACACAAGCCATTCCAGAGTGGAGTAGGTCTAAGTAGGAGTGACAGTGGCAGGAATACCCTCAGGGAAGCCAAGGGCACACCCCCCCTGCACAGTAGTGGCGGGCCAAGGAGAGGGTCTCCTGAACATCAGGTAGGAGTGTGTGAAGGATGCAGACAGAGCTGGCCGTCAGACATGTTTCCATGAGACCAAGGATGTCAAGGTGCATAACCTCATGTAAGTGACAGATATCGGAGGAATGCCTGATGCAGCCGCAGTGAAAGGAGTGTAATTGTGGAGGAGGTTGACAGCCTTGTAGGACTTACGGGGAGTGCTAGAGATCAGGGGTGCAGCATGTGTAGGAGTTGGAGTGGGAGGCGGAGAAGGTTCATGGGAGGGTGCAGGGAGGCAGTGCAGGATTGATGAGGAGAGAGGAGGGGGGACAGCAGGAGAGGTAAGGAAGTTGATGAGATGTGGGTAGCATTTCTCAAGGAGATTGAGGTTGGCCTAAGGGCCTTGGACTGGGACGCTCCCATTACCATGCACATCAATAGTGGCCTCTGAGGATTGGAAGGAGGCCAGGAGTACACCCCAACGGGTCCCACCATTGATGGTGGAAGAGGAGCAAGGAGAGAGGACAGGGACCATGTGAAGGGTCTATGGGACAGGCAAAGGCATGTATGAGCAGATGTCAATGAGAGTTAGCTTTGAGTAGGCTCAGATGCACTGGTCAGCAATAGGGTGGGTCGCATTGGAGGGCAGGGTGCCCTCATTTGGCTTTTGGCAAGCAGGTGTCGTGAGTAGGGCACGATGGTCTGAACTGTAGAAGTCATGGAAGATAGACCATGAAGAGCAGCATGGAGTGTGAGGGAATGGGGCTCGAAACCAGACGGTACCAAAGCCCACAGGTAGGAGGTGGATGTCAAGGCAACATCCACAGTATGACAGCATGTTGGTTGGCATTTATATACAGAGGACGCATTAGCATGTGGTATCATTGCATGTCAGGCATGTGAAGATGAAACTTGAATGGCTGGGGGAAAGTATAGGAATGGTATGTAAGACATCAGATGAATAGACAGGGGAGTATGAGCAACAATGTAGTGACAAAATGACAATTCAAGGGCAACTTCCATGGTGTCGGGCCATATGTGCACTGTTGCCAGTAGGGATAGTGCTGTGGGCAGATGGTGTTGCACTGAACATACTGGATGGGGCACATGGCTGCCACTATCAACTCTGCCACACACCCCCTTGACAGGCACCCAACATAAATGCTTCACACACACACCATGCACATGGATAATACACACATGCATGTGCACTCACCGGATGATGCCTCGTAATCAGGGAGGTCTCCCACACCTTGGAGTTGTCCCTCGGTGACGTAGGATCCAGCTACGGACTCGTGTGGTGTGAGTTCTATTTCCTGTGCTGGGGACCCACCTCCAGTCACCAAGGTTGCGGCATGACTTGAGGCCAGCTTATCCTTTGCCCTGCGCTTAAGGTCATTCCAGCGCTTCTGGCAATCACTAGCTGTGCGCCTCACTACTCCAAGGGCACTTATTCTGTCAGCAATGGTCTGCCAGTGTGCCTGGCGTCTGGCATGTGTGGTCTTGGACCCTGCAACGATGACCATTTCCCTATCATGATCTGACACATACTGAACAAGTGCATTCAGTTCGGCGTCTGTGAAGCTTGGCTTCCTTGATGGGCCGGACTGTGCAGCCGTGCCTGGTGCATCAGCCTGTGCCGGACGTGCACTCTTCCTCTTGCGCTTGGAAGGGGGTGGGGATCCAGAGTGTCCTACGCCGCTGTGGACACTAGGGGCAGGAGCCGTGGTGGACTCAGTACTGGGTGTGTGGGATTGCCCACTCAGCATGGGAGTAGGTGCAGGCATTGGGGGTAGTGGGATGGGGTCAGGCCTGATCTGAGGTGCATGAACTAGGACCGACACAGTCTTGGCAGGGTGTATGAGAGGTGGGGTGGATGGAGCCACACCCTGGCTACGGGGGCCAGCAGATGACCTATCTGGCATAGATGCGCGTGCCCTGATGACACCAATGTGCACCGGTGCACGTGCAGTGGACCTGCTGACCTGGGTGTCAGCGATGGGATCACCCTCGGACAGGTCTGGTGCCACAATGGCCTGGTCCGACAAGGGCTGATCAGGGTTGGTATCAGCCACATGACTCTCAACTGGGGGGGGGGGGGGCATGGGTGTCCCTGACTGGTCCTCCAGACTGGGGGGGACAGGGGCACCCTGCAAGTCACAACCACGTCCCCTAGTGGATCCTCCACGGCCACCACGTGTGGCTCGGCCACCTTTGCCACCCTTACGGCTTGCACGCCTCCCAACCATGGCACTGATGGTATTGTGCGTATGGGAGTCGGTGTGCACAATTGTCCTGGGCAATTGGGTGTCAAAGGGGTTGGGTACCAGATGGTATTCGTACCCTAGTGCAGTGGCAAGGCTATATGACACCCCTGGGGAAAGATGACGGGTCACGCAACGCACAGGCACCCCAAAAAAGTTAAGGAACGTGCACAATACCCCTCCTAGACCACGTGTGCTGATGGAAAACCCTGCACTACGCTGTGGCATCCAGTAACACAATGAACGTATGCGTGTCACACGCAGCCTAGAATGACCTCTGAAGGGGTAGGCTACACACGGGGCAAGCACAGAAGTTAGATACGTGCGTGACTCACCGTCTGCCAGGTAAAAGAGCGTGAACAATGAGCGCGTTTGGTTGGCAACACCCCCGCCAAAAGAAGATGTGTACGCTGTCTGAGGAGACAGGACAACAGTAGAAGGGGACACTGTTTGAGGGAACAGGCCCAGGTAAACCAGTACTAGAGGAAAAAGAGAAAAAGCTGTCAGAGGTAACAGGGAGTACGAACTGGAAACGCCGTGAAGTCAATCGCGTGTGAAACGACAAGAAGTACAGAATTCACCCACTTGCTCTCCACGAAAAGCACGTACAAGGAAATGGTGTTCAACACTACCTTTTATACAGGCCCACACGTACAGCGTCACTTACGGCGTGTACGTGCTTGGCCCATGTTCACCAATCACACGCTTTGTCACTTCTGCGTGTGGATCCTTTTTCACCAATCACACGCTTTGACACTCCTGCGTGTAGCTCACTTTTCACCAATCACACGCTTTGTCACTCCTGCGTGTGGATCCGTTTTCACCAATCACACGCTTTGACACTCCTGCGTGTAGCTCACTTTTCACCAATCACACGCTTTGTCACTCCTGCGTGTAGATCCTTTTTCACCAATCACACGCTTTGACACTGCACGTGCAGGTAACTATTGACGCACATATGCTGGGGACGGCTTTTAACGCGATTCGCTGAGTGTGGGGTTTTCACGTGCAAAATCACTCCCTATCAGGCTGTCCACGCGTTCAAACACGAAAGTCCACGCTCCTGGCCAGGAGGCCAAATTAAAGTCCCCCAGAGCCCTGAGCACGCTCCCACCTGCCATCTGCTGCTGCCTGACTGCCTGCTGGCCATGTGCCCCACAGTGCTGGTGGGTGGGGGTGGTGGGAGACATGGGTGGGGGCCTGGTGGAGGGTGCCCCTGGTGGATGGGGGGTGGGGGTGGTGGGAGACATGGGTGGGGGCCTGATGGCAGGTGCCCCTGCACTGCTGGGGGGTGGGGGTGGTGGGAGACATGGGTGGGGGCCTGGTGGAGGGTGCCCCTGGTGGATGGGGGTGCAGTGGGACATGATCAGGTGTGCAGGGTAGTCCACTGTTTTGTGGGCTGCCTGCAGGGGCCGTGGAGGGTGTACAGGGTACACCTGTGAGGGCCCACCCAGCCTATTCGCGTGTGATGATTCCCGCGTACCCCTGTGATACACGTTCCCTGGCCTATCGCGTGTTCTACTTCACGCGTCCCCCTGTAATACACGTTCCCTGGCCAATCGCGTGTTGAACTTACCGCTACCCCTGTAATACACGCACCCTGGCTGTTCGCGTGTGATAATTCCCGCGTACCCCTGTCATACACGTTCCCTGGCCTATCGCGTGTTCTACTTCACGCGTACCCCTGTCATACACGTACCCTGGCCAATCGCGTGTTGGACTTCCCGCTACCCCTGTGATACACGCAACCTGGCTGTTCGCGTGTGATAATTCCCGCGTACCCCTGTAATACACGTTCCCTGGCCTATCGCGTGTTCTACTTCACGCGTACCCCTGTAATACACGCACCCTGGCTGTTCGCGTGTGGTGATTCCCGCGTACCCCTGTAATACACGTTCCCTGGCCTATCGCGTGTTCTACTTCACGCGTACCCCTGTAATACACGTTCCCTGGCCTATCGCGTGTTCTACTTCACGCGTACCCCTGTAATACACGCACCCTGGCTGTTCGCGTGTGGTGATTCCCGCGTACCCCTGTAATTCACGTTCCCTGCCTAGTCGCGTGTAGTACTTCCCGCGTACTCATGATTTGAAGATTGCCCGCTTTGCTTTCCTTGTTTGCCTGCCCTGTGAAGTGGTCCAGGGTTAGCGCAGCCCTTAGCGATGATTTAGCGATTTTGATGGCTTTTCCTTGCGCGAGGGCGTTCTTGGGGGCGTTACTGGCGCTGCTGCAGGCTCGCTGCGATTCTCTGCGCCACGGCTGGTTTGGGAGCTTGAAATCCATGAATACGCTGTGCGCGGAAATCTGTTTTAGCGCACGTGCCTGGCGCAGACTATCGCAGGCGCACGCTGTGCGCCAGCCGCGTGCGCTACTTGTGCGCTGGATTCTATGAATTAGCCTGTTGATGTATTCCATCCTGTCGATCACACCCAACCCTGTGGAGGAACCTCACATGTGGTGGCGATAGGTGACAAAACTTGTTCATTTCTTGTAGACACAGGGGCGACTAGGTCCTGCATTCGAGAGGGAACATTTAGGTTGTCAGGCGATGCCATGAATACTCAAGGATTCTCTGGGACTCAATCAGTGGTTCCTTTTACAGATGAAATTTCCCTTTCTATAGGGGAACATGATTTATACCTACCTTTACTTAACTCTCCACGGACACTTGTAAATATACTGGGATGAGACATTATGAGCAGACTAAACATGACAATTTCATTTACAGACAAGGGGATAGTGTGCTCTACACCAGGGATACACATGCTCAAAGTGAGAGACATCATTCAAGACTATTGTGGACGGAAGGTTCAGAGGGGGGGGTGCCAGTGGACGAGGTACTGTTCCAATATGGGACTGAGATTGCATTTGCATGACACCCAGGGATTCAGGGGAAGATGTTGCGAGTGACAAATTAATATTTATTGAGACCAGAGATACCATTGGATGAGGCAGATGGGACAATAGTGCCAATAGAAAGCGAGGCAGTGATTGTGAGGGATGAATAGATAGCAGTACATGGGATGGATGACACAATATGACCATGGAAAGCAGAGATCGCTGTAGCCGAATGGTACAGGCTAACCACAGTGACAGACAAGGAACTATTCAGATACGAAAGGTGAGAACACGAGATAGCGTTTCAAATGAGCGTGATGTACTGGTTGAAGATACACTACGGATTGGTACCACAGAGGATGGCCATGGCACCCAAAGCACCTCCATCCTTTTGTGAGGAGGATCTGGCCAAGATACCCAGCATCCGATGGACCACAAGTCCCTATGATGTGGGGCTTTTCAAAGGAGTGGGGGGTGAAGATAAAGCTGAACCTAGGAGCAATCCAACCCAGAATGAAACAGTACCCACTATCAAAGGAGGCAGACACGGGCATTTATGAGACAATTGCAGCACAAATGGAACAGGGCATTCTAGTACCATCAGAGTCCCCATGCAACACTGCTGTGCAGCCGGTTAAAAAAGCAAAAAAGGGGTCATGGCGTTTGATCCAGGATTTGCGCCCCTTCAATCAAATTGTAGAAGCAGAGTATTCTCTGGTTCCAAATCCAGTGACAACTGGGTGCAACATTCCAACAGAAGCTGCCTGTTTCACGGTCATAGACCTGAAAAATACATTTTTCTCACTGCCACTGCACCCACACCAACAAGTCTTGACTTCCTTTGTGTATACAAACCAGAAGTGGAAACATACAAGACTTCCTCAAGTGTACTGTGAGTCACCTTTCATATTCAATAGGGTCAACCAGATGGACCTGGGCAATGTACAGATGGAGAGCATGGTCCTGCAATGTGTAGACGACATTTTGATTTGCAGCACAACAGAAGACCATTGTAGAAAGGACTTAGTGCACATGCTGACAGTGTTAGCTGACAAGGGATAGAAGATGGACAAAGCCAAACTACAGTACTGTCAGAAAGAAGTGTTATGCATTGGACAGACAATCCACCCAAAATGGCCGACAGATCACGCCAGAAAGGGGACAATACGCAAGACAGCCAAACCCACAACAGTATGAGAGATGCAGCAATTTTTGAGGTTGTGTAATTACTGCAGAGCATGAGTTTTTGATTACAGCACATACACCAGGCTTTTACTGGGTGCTCAGAAGGAAGCATAAAAGGGACACAAGACAACAAACTGGACAACCGAAATTACTGAGGCATTTAATTTGCTGAAAGAAGCAATATGCACAGCTCCAGTGTTAGGATTCCCAGACTATAAAAAGGAATTCTTCCTGTTCTCACACACTGATGGAGTAGTGATGAAGGCAGTACTGACACAGAAGACAAGCTTGGGACACAAGCCAATAGCATACTACAGTGGGAAGCTTGACCCAGTGATGAGAGGTTATTACCAGTGCGAGCAAGCTTTGGCTCCTGCTGCATTCACAGTGGAGAAATGAGCAGGGGCTAGAATGGGGCGCACCACCACTCTTTACATGGATCATGCCCTCTTCGCGATGCTGAAGAAACCAAAGAGTACACTGACAACCCAGAGAGCATCAGGGTATGAGGTGCTACTATCAAATCGATCACTTAAGGTGGTGCGGTACAGTCTCTTTAACCCAGCAATATTTCTCGCAGACGTCTTACAGGCGGGCTACTATGCACATGACTGTGCAGAAAACATACAGGAATTCAGTCACACCTGCAAAGTGCATGAGGGCGCACTTGTGGGGGAGACAAGCTGTACATTGATGGTTCTTTGACAATTGGCCAGACATATGGGGTCAGACATAGAGTAAATGCAGTGGTGAGGTTGAGGGAAGATGAAACAAGTGAGGTAGGGGCCACTGCAAAATTGCTATCACATTATTCAGCGCAAGCAGCAGAGCTAGTGGCTTTAATACTAGCATTGGAATACAGCAAGGAAAAGGAAGTGACAGTGTACTCAGACTCTGCGTATGTGACATCAACAGTACACTCAGGAATGTCACAATGGTTGAGGAGAGGTTTCAGGAGGGCAGACGGTCACCAGTACAGCATGCACCTTTACTGGGAAGAGTAATTGAAGTTATACAGTACCCCGGGGAGATTGCCATAGTGAAGTGCCAGACGCACACACAAGGGGAAGATTCTATCTCAAGGGGAAATGAAGCAGCAGACTCAGAAGCAAAATGCACAGCATATTTTGGAAAACAACTAAAAATGGAGACAGCGACACATGCTCAACACTATGCAAAAACATTGGTACTGAAGGAAGGTAACAATGCATTACCAGAAACACAAATTATGGAGTTGCAGGGAGCAGCACCCAGGGAGGAGAAAGAACTTTGGACTAAGAGGGGATGTACGGTAGTTCCGACAGACACCCTATGGTGGCAGAACAACACTGGGAAGGTGGTTATACCATTAGCATTATTGAACACTGCACTGACACAGTTACACTATCCAACACACACTGGAAGGAGGTAATTTCCGCCCATATTGGAGAAACATGGTTCTGTCTTAATTTGGCGGAACATGTTGCTGAATTTGTACCAACTGTTTGACATATAAGCTGCAGGACATTCATTGCGAGTTGCGAGAGCAGCCATACCTCGACCAGCAGGCCCATTTAAGCATCTCGACATTGACTATGTCGACATGATCTAGGTTTGCCAAGGATACCGCTACATGATAGTGGTTGTGTGCCCATTCTCTCAGTGGATTGAAGCAGTTCCCTGTTCCCATCTTGATGCCCTCAGGGCAGCAAAGTTCTTGGTCAAGGAAGTGTTCCCACAATGGGGCTTGTGTGAGGTCCTGTGGTCTGACAATGGCCCTCACTTCGCCAATGAGATGTTCAAGCACGTTACTACATTGCTTGGCATTCAACATAAGTTCTCTTGTGTGTATCGCCCACAAACAAATGGGGTGTGTGAATGCCTAAATCGCCTTTTCGAAAGAGATGATTGCAAAGACAAAACAGATCGCAAAGAAGAACTGGCTATATTGTCTGCCCCTTGCACTCTTTGCATTGTGCAATAAGCCAGGATCTTACCACCATTTAATGCCCCATGAGGTGGTGACAGGACGGTACATGCAACTCCCACTGATCCTCCCATTAGGGCTGAGAGTAGTGCAGATATGTTAGGCCAGGAAATGTTTGATAACATTACTTGCTTGATTGCTAGTGCCTCTTTCATCTTTCACCAGATACAATGACACAGGGGAGACCCAGAAGTCATCTGAGAAAGCACCAGTGACAACAAACTAAAAGTCTCTGAAGTAAAAAGACAGGTTAGCGTTGGTGATACAGTGTTGCTGAGGAATTTTATCAGAAAGTGGGATGCACCCAGGTTTACTGGTCCTTACACTGTCAAAGCAGTAGCAGTAGCAGACAAGGCTGTCAGATTGGCTGGGAAGACAGCCTGGAATTATCTCTCGGACATAAAGCCCTACAAAGCGGAGGCCTCACCGGCAATTAGATTGACAGGGCCAACGATCCACAGCAAGAGGAGAAAAACGATAATTCTGAACTTACACTGCTGATTGAAGGACACCCAATGGTTACTCGCTCAAGGGCAGCAGAGTGCTTGCAGCTGGCAAAAATAGTACCTCTTTAAAAAAAACCTCTTACAGACAAATTCACAAAAGAAATGCCAATACAAAATGCACAGACTGTTAGGCAAGATTTTCATATTTATAATAAATCTTCCTGGCCTGTATCAACCCCAGAATGTTTTGCTTGGATTTGGTAACTATGGTACCTTGTCCCTAGGTGAAGGGGAATGTTTTTCCCCTCTCACCTAGTATTATAGCTGGTCAGATCGCACAGCGAGTAGAGCGCTCGCTTTGACACTGTGCAGAGCCTGTTGATGAAGTTTTGAATCCCGGCAGGACCAAACTTAGCCTTTCATCCTTCCGAGGTCGATAAATGAGCACCACACACCATGGGTAATAATAAGCAGCACTCAGATACCTGAGGGTTCGTAGCGCTATATAAATGCTAAATTATTATTATTATTATTATTATTATTATTATTATTATGGATGATGACACATCCAGAGTGAGGATACACTGCCTGTTTGTTATTTTATTCTCTACACACATTCTTCAGGAAAGCTGAAAGTGATATGCAGTGATTGTTTATGTTACCCGCTGATTGCCACCCTGTTACTTTCTCGAAACAATTTGTCCACAATGTGAGAAGACCCAGACGATTTCAGGCCAGTTCACCTAGAGTTTACTATCTTGTCTTTATAGAATATCTGACCCAAGTGTACCCACAACTCGGACAAGGAAATATTTCTGTTCATTCCGCACTGAGGAAACCTGGAATTAGAGGCCTGTGGGAGCAGACATTCATATTTGCAATGAATGACTATATGGTTCACAGGGCTAAAAGATTAACTTGATACTTACACAGTAACGCTCATTTCTGCGCATTTAATTCGGGAAACTGCACAAGGTTCCGGCAGCACAGGTAAAGATGGGTGAAATAATAAAGAATGTGATTATATTGTTGTGTCTCTTCATTCTAAGTGGAGTATTTGTATTTATATTCTGGAGAATTTCACTGGTTGCTAGTGATACCGCTGTATCCTCTATTAACATTAGCCCGACCCCAGCAGGTGGAATGACCATGTCAGGTGGACAGGAGAGCACTGACAGTACAGTAAGAAGAAGTAAGCACAGTGCTGATACAGACATGAAAGGGATAAATGTTTTTCTCACCGACACTGCTCAAGTGTCTAATAACATGTAGTATAATCACATGACCAAAGTAGGGAAGGAAACCACCAGGGAGAGCTATTATATCGGCTCATTAATCCCATTCATCATGAGTGCCTCCAGAATGTTCATAGCAACTGAAATACTAGCAGCAAGAGCACTGTGCCTGACGTACCTATCTATGGTAACATCCTGAGGCAGATTTCAAGGGAAAACTGCAACATTCAGATGGATGTCTCAGGCGACCGTTCCTGTATGAAGATTGTTATATAAAGACTCTTGACATGATGAACAATTATTGGCAGTTAGATGAAGCAATCCAATATATCACTGATAGGCAACAGAAAGGAGACACAAACACTTTAATATTGAAGGAATTGCCCTGCCCATGGTAAAGAGTGAAATAGATAGGAGGAGAACCTGGATGCTAGGAAACCCACTGTTGTTCGTATATGGTCAAGTGTACACAGAGGAAGGGTGGAAGGATGGAGTAGTAGGAAGAAAAGCACACACTCTAGCACAATCACCATTGAACAAGGTACAAGAAGAAAATGTCTGAAGGAATGGGATGCGAGTGAAAGATTGCTCACCTGGGTGGAGAATGAAGCTGGACCAATGCCAATAATACCACTGAAAATGCCAGCACTCTGTTACCTGAATGATGGTGAAGAGAAAGTTGGAGACAATACAGGATGCAACAGCATAGAAAAGCATACAGCAATGAAGATAGGCACTGATGGATCACTACTGGGCATGCAGAACCGAGGTATATGACAAGTTGCCACCCAATTGGGGAGGGATTTGCTCATTGGTACATATCAATATGCCATCACTGGTCGTGCCACGGAAGGATATAAAGTTCGATGACTTCCTGAAAGTGGACACCGACAAGAGGAAGAAAAGGTCTGTGGAAGGGGGAGAAACAGCAAAAGGACAGAGATGACCCGAAGAAGTGAGCAGAGTGAAAAGAGGTTTTAACTACTCTCGGAAGCATTAGAAACAGCTCTAGATGAAGTACCACCAGAACATAGGTTATTCAGTAGGACCCAAATGTTCTTCGTGTCAGTGGTTCCAGCTTTCCAGATATATACAAATGCAAAATGGCTGCAGATTACCCGGTGGGAGCTGATTATGACAATAAAGTCTACAGTGAATGGGTTCAACACCATAAAAGAGGAGCTCCGAACAGTAAAGTTGATGGCACTTGAGAATAGGTATATTCTGGACCTGCTCAAAGCAATGGAAGGAGAAGTTTTCACAAAAATTGGGAGTTCTTGTTGCACATTCACACCTGCCAAGGACGAAGATGATGGCACGTTGACTGAAGCCGTAACCCAGCTATACAAGATGCATACCAAAATGGAGGAAGAAGCAAAAGGGACTGGAATGGACCAAAGCTAGATAGCATACATGTGGTCATGGATGCCATCATGGCTGCCAGAGGGGCTGAAGGTAATACTAGGGGCACTAATATTGGCATTAGTGACACTATGTGTGGTGAATATCTGCAACCCCTCAATTCCAAAAAACATCAGAGAAAACATTTGGTATGAAGGTACTGTTGGATGTGAACATAGGCAGAACGAAGGACAAAATAGTGGAGGAAAGAAGCAAACTGAGGGACAGAATCGCAAACTGCCCACTATTGCCACTTGAAGCGATGAAGCTAGATAATCCATATAACGCTATGGTGTATGTAGGAAAGTGGGTATGGTGCAACCCAGAATGATTATGCAGCTGCATGGACTGGACTTTTGACGATCACATAAATTATTACAGACATCTCGGAGAGAAAACAAATATATGGCAACCAAGAGCGACATGTGTGAAATATGAGGATGTGGTCGACAGGTCAACAAGAGGGGGGGACTGAAGAGAGGGTCCCGAGATTGCCCCTGATCGCACCCAGATTCATGTCATGACAGAGAGCCAGAAATGCTCGCAGCCACCCATTTTATTTTGGACAAATGCAGAGTGCAACAATGATTGACAAGTACACAGAAAGGTATCCTTGAAACAAGCCAGCCATGCAGACCAAATCCAGTACACATCTTCACAGGTATAGGAGAAGAAATGGAGATTGTGGACGGAAATACCCTTTTGGTCAGCCTTGACTAAAGCAGCAAGAAGCCACAGTGCTGATGTAATTAGTGACACCACAACATAGCAGCGTTAGACATGGGGCATATTCACAGTCCTGCACCGCACCACACAAACACACACTTGTATACATGAAGAACATGCTTACACAGTTCTATAGCTAGATGACAGATACATATACATTCTGTCAATGCTTTTATTATTTTTTGCACTAGTAAATGCAGTAACATAGCACCGCAAGGCACAAGAGATCCTGAGCAAGCTTGCAGATGCTTATGACAATGATCGAGTGGACATATAGGAGTGTATATGGAGCCTGATAGAACCATGTATCACTAACCTATGGGGAACATAGCATAACATGGACAATGTAGAAACCGCATTAGAAGGGTTATAAAAATTACAGCAGACCTCAAGCCACTGCACATGAGACAAGCAAAGCTGACAGGCTGCACAGACAGCAAGATGTGCAAGACAGGCTCACAGCCAAAGTCAGAGATACGCGTACACATTCCAATTTCCAGACAACAAGGGGACTAGCTGCAGAGAAGCGGAATAAATCCTCATAAATATGAGCTGCAGAGCTTACATTTGTGGTCTCTAAGCATGTGGTACAGTCAAACAAGACAAGCGACAGTCATCCGTGGTGGGAAAGCGGAGCCAATCCCAGCAAGGCAGACGCAAATTGCAACAAGTGTTGAAATGCGAGGAGTGCATTCTCATAGGCAAAGGTGGTACACACAAGTTACAATGCAGACACATAATCGTTCACATCAGCTTGAAGAGGTGAACAGCGGGCTGAGAACTTATTCAAGTTCCAGGCCTGGGGAGATCAGCTCTGACCAATAACAACTTAGAATGCCAGGGGTGGATGGCAAAGTGTACAAACCAATGGTAAGCCCATTACTCTGCAAAAATGTAATAGATAATTAATTTCTTGGGGACGGGATACGCCAGCCACCTGACATGCGAGGACTAGTAGAATAACTCCTACAGGAGACCCCATAGGTAACAGCACTCTCAATACCCAATTCCTTGCGATGATAGGTTTTTCAGGGAAGGGCCCAGGTGATGATGACATCCATGTACAAAACTATGCCACACGCCATGGAGAGCGGAGATGTACAAGAGAATTCCTGTTTTTTGTATTGATTTATTTGCAATAAACCGCAGTACTAACTTGCCATTCACTGAGCCCTCTGTTTATTCTGGGGAGGTGTTGGGCCCTCAAAGTTAGACGGACTCCCAGCCATACTCTGGCATACCTTGGAGTCCCTCTCAACATCATAATCTCAGGGTACTAGCACCAGATGTTGTTCAGTTCACTCTGATGAAAGTCCAACCCATATTCAAAACATAGTGGTACTGCTGGAGATGGGAGCAGCACATCTGTAGACAGTTCATGAAAACTATCCTTTGTGAACCTTTTTAGCATTTCTGAGGATTCATCAAATGGAGTGCTCCAGTGCTGCAAGTGTTTCACGACTCTGGCTGTTGGTGGCAGAACCTATAATGTGTGGAGGTTGATTCTGCATAACTACCGCTCATAGACTAGTATGGTGCAGACTATCTAGAAGCATTTGAAGGCCCACATCTTAGTGTCTTTTTGCACAATTGGACTTTCTCCATTTCTTTTTTTGCCAAAAATATGAGAAAGTAGTATTTAAAGTGCTAGTGATTCTACCTGTTTCATTGTTTTCTATCCCATGTTCTCCAAGTTTACTTAACTCACCCTATTCTCTATTGTTCTCCAAGTTTACTTAACATTCCCTATAATCTGTCCTGCAACCACCAAGGACAATTTGGGGGTTAAAATCACTGCCTCCCTGGCCATGGATGAGCAAGTTGCAGCGGTCTGCAAGACTGGCCATTTTAAACTCTGGGTCCTGCAGGAGGTTCTCCCTTTTATTCTCACAGTCTGCCAAGCTCAGGTGGTCGCCGCCTTCGTATTGATTGTATTAGACTACTGTAATTCACTCTACCTAGAACAGCCTCTCTACCTGATCAAGCGGTTACAACTTCTCCAAAACGCAGCAGCTAGAGCAATCTTCTGCCCTCCTTTTGGAACACGCATGTCTCCTCTGTTGAGGCCACTGCATTGGCTCCCTGTTGCGGCTCGCAATATGTTCAAGTCCATGTGCATTGTCAATTGGGCCTTCTATGGTATGGGAGCAGAGTATCTGCAAGCTAAATTTGTGCACTACTTCCCTACTTGCTCTCTCTGCTCCCAGTCAGCCCTCCTGATAGCCGTCCCTTGGTTTAGGCTTACCCGCTCAGGGGGCGCACCTTCTCGGTTGTGGCTGCCAAAGCCTGGAACAATCTTCCCCTTGCTCTGCAGAGGACTGCCGATCAGCTTGCCTTTCGGCAGAAACTGAAAACTATATTATTCTAAATGCATACTTCTATTGAAGCCTCCTTTATGCCACCAGCGCCATGATGACCTTGGGTGTACGTGCGCTCAATAAGTTCCGATAACATAACATAAATCCAGTATAATGGCCTTTGTTTATTCTTACTCAGTTTATATGTCCCTGTTTGTTTATTGTAGTGGTAGATTTTTTATTTTTTTATATTATTGTATGTTTTCTTTTTTTAAATCCAAGTTGGATTTCTTTGCCAATGACCCAATGATTAGTATGAGCAAAGAGAACAACCGTGTTTTATACTCAAATCCTGTATCTTATATAGTGCATGTGATGCACTGCATTCAAGATGTAAGGTTCATAAAAATGTGTGTATTGAATTGTGTTTCTTGAAATGTGCGTGTTCTTTAACTAATTATGTTTTCTTTTTTTACAGATAGAAGGATACATATTTGTTTAAACATAGAGTATAGCCTAATTGCTTGTTCAATATCGGTGGCACGGTTAACCGCATCAACGTCTGGGGAGGGTCGTAGCCATGGGTTTGCTGGACCATACATGCAGCTATCATTTTATAAAAAAGTACACTGTTTGTACCCAAAAGAGTACTTCCTAAAAATGATCTATTATTTATATATGTATAAAAATCTATGTGATTTACCCACCAAAGTTTCGTATTGTAACCGCGGCTAGGAAAAAAGTAAAGGAACTCTAGCCGTGGATATGAGCGATGATATATTTTAGAAAAAGTTTTTGTTATTTAATTGTATTTGTGTATTTATATGTGATAAGTAGTCCTTAAAAGGACTGTTTTGGGGTACACTGAGTGTTGTATATTAGCATATATGGCATGCTCACTTTATCATCATGTACCTTACATAACTCCTTTTAATTATAATTGTATCACTACTGTCTCTTCTGTCATTCATATTCCATACTCAGTTTTAAAACAATATAACCAAATCCTATATCAGTGGCTACATAAAAAAAGGGGTGTCATCAGTGTATTGAGGATCGCACATAGGAACAGCAACGACTGGGGATGTATACCCATGGCTATCCCACATCCACCCCTTGTTTGCTGGGTTGTTACCCGTGGGTATAAGTGGCGCTCTGTGCGGCCGCGGATAATAAGCTGCCGCCTGCACGTTGTGCACTGTGTAGCCACAGTTATAAACATTTATTTAAAAATAATATGTACAAATATATGTGTGGGTAGTTCTCTTGTATAGTTTCTTTAAGAAATATTTAGTGTTCTTTTTGTAAACAGTTATTGTAACATTTTCAATACTTTTTATTCATTAATACATGAAAGTGTAACTACTTTAAAAAGTTAAACAAATATGCAAACCAAGTTTGTTAAAAACAGGTTTATTTCAGTATTTCAGCAGGAATGTAGTTATGGGTTTTCTTTTTTTTTTACTTTGAACAATTGATACATCTCCTTCCCCAGCACAATTATCTGGATTATTGCTGTCCATGATTTGTCTTAAATTTTGAATGTCCTTTTTCATTTATTGTACTTCTTTTTGGACATTAATTAATAGTTGTTTTATTTCTTTGATGTATCCATGATTAGCTCTGTGGGTAGTTCTTGTGGTGCTTCTTTTTTAATTCGTCTTGATACTTGAATGACTTCTTCATCTGTTTGAAAATATTTGAAATATTTTTAAACAATTGAAGGTATAATACACTTTCAAAATATTTGTGTTGGTTGTATAGACATTTAATAGTAGTTAGATCAAATATATCTGTTTGGTGACTGATATGTATTCCTTAAAATATTATTGTTAGAAGACCACCATGGGGCGCTGAGATTTGCTAACACATCTCTGTTAGTCTCCTCCACTGGTCCAGTGAAAAGGAGATTGAGCCCCCCCTCAGCCCACCAGGAGCGCAGAACTAACCCCCCCAGAGCAAAGTGAACCCCCCAGGCACACACTGAAGATGTTCCGGTGCTCCAACTTGCCGCAGTCCAGAGCTACAATCCGCCAAAAGTGGAGGTGGGTCGCCTGCACTTCCCTCCTGCCCTTGAGGCCTGAGGTGACCTGCCTCGCACTGCGACAACTGGGAGGCCCACCCAACTTGCTTGCCGGGCTCTTTATGACACCTCTCCCCGAGCAGCCAAACGAACCAAGGGAGGGGCCCCAGTCCTCTTACCATGCTGAGCCTCAGCACAGGAGGTGCCACCAAGCTAATCCGAGTGCCTACCCCTGAAGACAAGGCTATCTTTCACGCGTCCAGCAGCGCCCCGTTCAAGGAGCAATAGTAGCGCTATTAAGACTTCTTCAGAACAACATAGTTGAGTTGGGATACCAGCTCACTTTACGTTGGAAGCAAAATGTCAGTAGCCAGGAGATTAACTATGAGCAGGTTGTGGGGAGCCGACCCATCGATAAACTGTGTCCCTCTGAAGTGAAGTATTCGGTCCCCATGGAAAGGACTACATCGCTCACCAAATTTAAAACAAGACTCGCAGGTGCTGGGAGTATCCCAGTATCATGGACCCTAGAATCCTTTAAAGAGAACAAAATGAATTGGTCATGAAGGACAGGAAATCTAGCTCACCTTCAGTGGGCTTCCTGGAATTCTCATGGTTTTGATTCTTTTTTGACAAATCCAATTGGTCTAAATGTATTAATCCAATGTGATGTGTTTTTGCTACAGGAGAATTGGCGAGTGGATGCATTTTTTATAGATGGTTTTAATGTAATCTGTAACCCAGCAAGGCAAAATGCATGTGGCCGACCAATGGGAGGTTTGGCAAAAGGGGCAAAGACTTCTTTCTCCATAGAAAAATTCTCCAAAGGGAGAAAATTACCCTATTTACTCTTTGTTGTTATGCAGGACAAGATGCATTTCCAGACACTGTTCCTACTTATGAATATATATAAACCCCCAGTATGTATTATAATAACATGATTTATGAAATAGTGACTGACACTCTAGACCACTGGTACGATTGCCACCCTACTGGGCGAGTGCTCATAGTGGGGGGATTTTAATGAACATATATATTCGGGCAAGAGGGTGTCTTGCATAATTTAGATGCTATTAAAGAGTTCTCACCATAAAAAGAAATGTGTGAGACCCTGTGGGAAAAAAGGAAAGGAACTTGGTGTCTGGAGATGTATAACCTAATGTGCCTAAATTTGAAAGGGAAAACAAAAGACAGAGTTGAGAATGCATGGACTAATGGGAAGACCGCCACTTGTATTTGCTATGGGCCTCATGACAAGAATCCTGCTAAAAACGGGTCATCACCAGCATGGAGGAAGTAGCGGGTCTGTGCTCCTTTGATGCCACTATTTGCGGCTGATTATGAGTGCGCGAGCATGCGCCAATCCCCATGCTGGTAATGGCCATACAGCCATGCCGCTGAAGGGCCTCCAACCCCCCGATAGCGCCATCACGGGACCCGCCAATACCGCCTCCGCCTCTGCCAAGGAGCAACCCCTTAATAATGACCCGGTAATAACAACATGCTAATACCGGGCTCGTAATACCGGACCCGGAAGTAATGTCATTGTGTCGGAACGGGAAATGCGCCGGCGGCTATCTTTAAAAACACAATCCATTGCAATCCTCCCAAACCACCACTGCTACAGAGGAGAGACGAGGGCCATTGTGTACATCATGTCAAAGGCAACCCGTAAAACCACCCCCCTACGCAAGAAGCGCTTCTCAGATGAGGAATTGAATATGTTGGCAGATACCCTTGCTGCCCATGCCGCTGAGGTATTCACGAATAACCTCAAAAGGGAGGTGCAGCTGAGGAAGAAGGAAATTTGGAGGAGGTAGCATGCAAGGTGTCTGTGGTAGGCACCACCCCGGCCAGTTAAAGACTGCAAAAAAAAGATGGGACGACCTCCGTCTCAGGGTCCGGAACATCCTGGCCAGCAATCAGAGGGAGGCCATGGCCACAGGCGGGGGTGCGCACTCACCAGTGAAACTCACGCGCTGGGAGGAAACCTGCAGCAAAACCATCCAGATTGAGTTGATAGAGGACTTCGGGGAAATGGAGACGGGTGCCGCGGCATCTGGAGAAGGAGGTGAGTGACCCTGCAAACCCCAGTAGGCCAAACCATGACATAGCACAACTGATGTGAAAGTGAGCTGAGCCAAGGCATGGCCCATCGTAAACACATTTACAGATCCATGTCCAGATGGAGGCCCAAACCCTGCCACACTGAAATGCATGCTGCGTGCCAATTCCATAACCAACAGACACCCAAGACACAGGGACCATTTGCATGTAACACATCACACAAAGCCTAATACAATGGCATACCACCTGGTATGCATCAGTGCCAAATGGAGATTCCACGGCTAATGTCAATATGCCCTCCCCTTGAAACTACCCAGTGTGATACACCTATAAGATTGCAATGCATAAGAAATGAAATACTGTACAGCACCATCTCATGCTTCCTGCATGTAACACCATCACTGATGCTCTGCATCTCTTCCTCCCCCACAGGCACTGATGGAGAAGGTTTGAGTCAGGACCCTGCCACAAGGCCATCTACGTCCAGGGCCAGACCGCTGGGCAGTGGCCAATCCACCTCCGGGGCAGGACCGTGGCCCACAGTCCAATCCAAGGCAAGTGCACAGGCCATGCAGGTACAGGAGGACACCACAGCAGCCGATGTGACTGCTACCACCAAGCTGCCAACTACAGCTGAAGGGGAGGCTGATGGCACCCAGTCCACTGCCACAAGCTCAGTGGTTGAGGCAGCAGCCACAGCCCCACTCAGTGACATTGATGTAGGAGTGGAGGAGTACATGGACCTAGATGGAACAATCCATGTGGAATGTCCACACACCCCAAGCCCCCCGTCCACATCCCAACATGCCACTCAGGGCACACTCTCCAGCCCCATGCTGGATTCTGCAGTTCTACTGCACATTTCCGACCTCAGTACCACCCCAGAAGCCAGCCCTGCAATGGCACACCCAGCCGCAGCACTCTCAACCTCTGCTGCTCCCACTGACTTGGAGGCACAGCTGTCAAGGGTGGAAGCAAGGCAGGACTCCATGATTGACCTTGTGTGCCAATATGTGGCTGACAGTGAGGAGACACGGCGAGTGATCCATCAGGCCATTGCTGGGAACATTGCCGCCATTAATGCCTGTGCAGTCATGATCCATGACGGTTTAGCGGCCGTCACGCAAGTCCTGAGCAGCATGCTACAACACATGCAGCACCAACAACCTGCGCTGGCTGTGCCAATCCCAACTGCATCCACCCAATCCTCCACACTTGCATCCTCTGCACCCTCCAGTCCTGTGCGGATGACAAGGCGGAGTGCAAGGCAGACCGAAATGCTGCCCCCGGATACAAAAAAGCCTGCAAATAGTGTGGGATGACAATGGGTGAGGGGGGAGGTGGTGTTGGTGGTGTATAGGGGATTAAGGGAGTGTTCATTCATTGGGGGTATGTGATGTTGAGTGGGGGTATGGGGTTTTCAATGGGGTATGGGGAGTTAATTGGGGGTACAGGGTGTTCATTGGGGGTATGGGTAGTTTGGGTGTTTTGGGGGGAGGAGGGGGGAGGGCGTGTGAGTGGTGGAGGGAGGAAGCACTTTTCTGTAATTTTCATTGATACACCCGTTTAGTGCAAAATCATTTAATGCCTGGACATTTTTCATTTTGTGTGTGTTCATTCTATTCATGACAGTGCACAGTGCCCAACTCCTCACATACCCTGTGTGCATGTCCACATAGACCCAGTGCTCAGTGTAGCACTGACACATATCCATCAATGTCCTTGTGGTTCAGAAGTATTCATCAATCAGTGATTGGTGTACAGCACAGCCATCTTGTGCATCACGTACTGGCAGGGGTGCTGCTTCTCCACCATCATCATCCTCATCATCCTCACCCGGTGCATGCATGTCAATGTCAGGTGGCATTTCTCCGGATGCACATGTTGTGCAGCATGACACAGGCCATGGTGATCTTTGCCACATTCCCAGGCCCAAAAAGGAATATTCCACCAGACCTGCTTAGGCAGTGGAACCGCGCCTTCAACAGGCCAAAGGTCTGCTCAATCATGACATGGGTACGGATATGAACCCGATTGTACTCCTCTTCGAACCTGTTACATGGGTTCCGCACAGGGGTAAGTAACCACGGCTTCAAGGGATAGCCTCCATCACCTGTATGCGAGCACAAAGAGGTATGTGTGAGTCATTCTGAGCTGCCATCTTTAGGATTCATGGCCATGGCCGCAGCTATTTGGTGTTGACATGCACATGTCCCTGTACGTATGCACACAGATTAATTGGATGCATTGTGTACTGTTATATGGTCTGCTAGTGTGGATTGCGTTGTACAGATGATGCAGGGTGTTCACTTGCATGCTGATGCGAATATACTGTGGATGCGGAACAATGTCTTGCCTCCCATAATTGCAGTGTATGCTAATCTGTGCCTAATCACACTAGCGACATTGGCACAGTTGTAATCATGTTTTTTCATGCATTATTTGGCATACCCATGGTGTCCTGCTTGTGCGTTCTACATGTTGTCATTGATGTACTGCCTCTGTTGCATGAGGGACGACCGATTCTACATGGGTGCAGTCGAGGGCCCCCGACACAATTGGGCATGTCTTCCAGTGCATGGAAGCCTACTTTAATGTCGGCAAGCTCCTGGTCAGTCCGTGGTAGGGATACGTGGGTGCTAGCGTGCTTCAGGAGGGCATCCAGCACTTGGGTCAGCATGCGTGAAAAGAGTGGTTGTGACATGCCATGCAGCTGGCCCACTGTGTGCTGCTAGGTGCCTGTGGCCAGGAAGTGGAGCACAGGCACCACCTTTAGTAGCGGGTGGATGGCAGTGCATATTTCTATGAAGCTGATGAAGTCGTTGTGTATCATGTCCACTATGGTGGTGATGGTGTCCCGGTCCAACCGGTACAGGGTGTGGATCTGCTCTGGAGTTACGTGGTACCATTGGCTGCACTGGTCGAACTTGCTGGGCCTGTCTCACCCTCCTTCTCCTCCTGCGTCTCCTCTGTGCTGCCTGTTGTTGTAGCTGTAGTTGTTGTTGCTGCTGTTGCTGTAGTTGTAGCAGTACAGGCATGTCCTCCAGCCCCATGATTGCAACAGCTAGTGGTATAATTTTGGTGTAGGAAGGGGTGTGGTGTGTGGGTGTACTCCTTTTGTAATGGGACGGGCTCCATTGACTCCACCTGTGGTGATTGTGTGCACCTGTGGCAGTTGCCTACACTGCAGGTTACTATTTACAGTGGTCCGTGATGCCTGTGTTGCCGCCGTCGTGCAGGCCCTAATTACCGCCTTGGGGATGACGTTAAGTGCATGCCCGCGTAACTTGTGATGTCCTCCTATTAGTGGCATCCCAGTATTTCCGTTGCGAAGGGGCGCATGTACACGGGCATGCCGGTATGAAGGGTCACGGTATGGGTGATGGCGGTATCGGCGGGTTGTCGGGTCGTAATGGCCCTGACCCGTTAACGATGCCGGTAATAGCATTCCGCCTTCCTATTTTCATTACCTCCATGCTCGTAATGAGGCTCTATGTGTTTGTTAGTCGTGAAATGTGGCCATTCTGTACCCCTTGACCTTACTCCAGACTAATCTCTGTCATCACTTTGTATTGACATGGGGTTATATCATAGAAGTGAAAAGTGTCCCAGTACACAGGAAGTTTTGTGCGGGGGTGGTGGTAAACAACCAGGAAAATCGTATTTGTTGGACAGACACAAATATTGAGAGACTAAATAGTAATTTCCAGGGGGATCTCTCCTCATTTATGAATAGTACGAATGATTATGATTGGGACTTGAGCAAAGCATTATTAACAACCTTTGGTAGACTTAATTTGCATGCCATGAGTAAAGGGAGAAATAGGCCATTGCATAGTGCCTTTAATATTAATATGGATAGTTTCCAAAAAAAGAGTGCACTAAGAAAAGGGAGAGCAAAAATCAAGAAGCGGGAAGACTTGTCCAAATCAATGTGCCTGACCCACTTAAAGAATGTGGATACTAAATTTTAAAACTGGGTTAGACTACATATAAGCTCCCTCTCTAGTACAAATTGGATAAACATGTTTGACCTGCTGTGCACAAATGATGCAAAACAAATGTTGGTATTTTTTTTGGACTTTTCTGGCTGGGAAAACAGTAGTTGAATTACATTCTATTGACGAGAAAGCCTGGACAACATACCTGGGAGAGTTATACCTTGATCCTAAAATAGAGGAAGTCATACCGACACAAGGTTTAAAGAGAGGGGGTAATCTCAATGGCTTTGAAGCTGCAGATATTGAAACAGTAATTAAGAGGCTAAAACATCTAGGGCGCCTGGCCCGGAACCTGTGCCAAATGTAGTGTACATATATACATACCCCTTGTGCTGGGCAGAGATCCTGGCTCAATGGTTTGATAAAATCATGGCACGGACGGTCACCCCATATAGCTGGCGTGAATTTATCCTAGTTCCCGTATACAAAAAGGATGGAGAAACCAAACCCACTAATTGCAGACTCCTTGAAATGCTGGACACAATTGCAAAGATCTTTGCCACACTGCTATTAAAAATATTTACTAAATGGGCGGAAGAGACAGGACACTTGTAGAAGTGTCAGACGGCCTTTGGAAAATCTCATAACACAATACATAATAACTGTGTCCTGAAGTATATGATTGAAGATACTAAACATTGTGCAGGGAAATTGTGGGTGTGCTACGTGGATTTTACAAAGGCATTTTACACCGTGTGATGTCAAAAACTTTGGAATAACCTCAAGATGTGGGGCCTAGACCCTACCTTATTGTATTATGTCAAGGTTCTGTACAGCGATACAGTGGTATCATTATGCCCATCGCAAGAGGGGAACTTAACGTGCCAGCTTACAACTAATGTGTGTTTAAAGAAATGGTGTGTGCTGGCACCCCTTTTAAACAATATGTATACGTCGGACTTCAATTTGTATTTGTCCAATGTGAGAAATGTCCGCCCCCCCCATCCAATTCCATGGCTTATGTACGTGGATGATACAATACTGATGGATCACACGCCTATTGGACTCTAGCGTAGCCTTGATGCACTGACTCACTATGCCAGGGCGAACAATCTGCTAAATAATTCTTCAAAAACGAAAATCATGTTGTTCGGAAAAAGAGGCAAAAGGCCACATTCCTTTAGCTGGAAGCTCAATGGTATGAAGCTTCAATCAGAAATGACTATATTTACTTGGGGATCCGGATCAACATGGTACCAAAGATTTCATATTATGGGGATTATGTTATTCCCAACATTTTAAAGAAATGGTACCAACTAAAAGGGTACATCACTAGTGTGGGTGGAAATAATATGGAAGGTGCTATAAAGATATGCCAAAGTAGCATCGTGCCGGCCCTGTTGTATGGAATGGAATTGCTTTCAGTCCCATATATAACTTTCTTGGATAAACTGGAATTGAACATTCTTAAATCTATGCTAAATGTACCTAAGATGACTCCAATAGAGGCAGTTCGATGTGAGATAGGCCTCCCTTCTCTTAAGGCACATTGGTGTTTGAAGCGTTGCAAGCTTCACTGCTCTCTTGTGATCAGAACAAAAGAAGATAACATGATAATGGGGCTAGTGTCCGAAAGACTACAAGTAGAACCCTTGAATTCCTTGTTGAGTTGCTTAAACAGGGAGGCATGGGAACACTGTGATAACATATTTTCCCTTAGAGGAGATACTAGAAATACCTGACTATGAGAGACAGTTTAAGAAGAGGACCTGGGCTTGGGATAGGACTGAAAATATTTTACACGGAATATACTCAGCAGGCCTTTGTGGTGGATAGACCGCCCTCCTACCAGCTGAAACTGTGTAATAAGAAAATGGAGGGAATATATCACCTACCATCATCTAAATATCCTACCTACATATAAATATACAAGTAGCTGGATACATATCCCATACCAAGATCATAGGTGTAGATCATGTCAGAATGCTGTTGAATCCGTTCGACATATAATGACGCAATGCCCCAAACTACAGTGACAGTACGAAAAGGCCTACACCTCCATGGTAACAGAGATGGGTAACATACAGGGAAATCAATTTCGGAGCACCCTAATTGCTTTCACTTCCTTGACAATAACAGGCGCAGGATATTTTGTATGGATCAAGGCGGTAAAACTGCTCCTGAGCAGACAAGTAGAGAGGAAATGAATGGCTCTTTAAGTCTAGTGCTATAAGCTAACCTTCCTCCAATAGTAAGGGAGATTGAACTAGATATTTTAAATTAATGTAAATTGCCAGTCTCTAGGATGAAATGTGATTATTATGTGGGTTTTAAAGATGGACATTTATGTATTTGATGTGCAGATTTTAATACTCCTTTTTTTATTATTGTTATTATTATTATTATTATTATTATTATTATTATTATTATTATTATATTATTGATGGAATGTAAAATTAATTAGTTAAGTGTTTTCTCGTATTAAATGTGTGCTTAAGGTTTTATTTTGTAACCAAAAGCACAATAAAAAAAATAAAAAAATTAAAAAACCTGAACTGGAACAGACATCAGAAGAGAAGAGCAATTGCAGCGTGAAGATTGATTTTAGCAGCAAGGATGCGAAGGCCAAAGTTGCATTTTCTTCAACTTTCCACCAAAAGGTTTGACACATCTACTAATTCTGCAACAACAATAAACTCAATCCTACCAGTACCAGTATGAGTAGAACGCCTGTCAATATACAAAACGTGTGTGTGTGTGTGTGCCTTTTAACTCTGGGTACTAGTCATTGTATTGCTACTGATATGGTAAACATAATGTCAAGCTCATCTTTTCGCCCTTCATGGTTTATGAATTCTCCCATCAATTGGATAAAGTAACTTTGCTAATAATGTATTAGAGCAAATGTGAAAACTTTAAAATCCATAATGAGTAACCGGAAGTTGCCATATCTACCGTTTGAATTACTGAATATTTGCTTTAAGTGGAAAATAGGGAAACATGTTAGGGTACCACCACATCGATATTACAGGAACTTTGCACTGATGAAAGTGCAATTTTGCATGATGTTAAAACTAGGGCTAACATTGTCCTAGTGCAAAAACATATTCTTTCAATGCATTTTTTTACCAGGGCCCTCTTTCCCCTCGTGCTGATGCATAACTATATTAGCACTAGGGTGGACCATACCCTGGTACTAATACCATGCGAAAATGCGCATGCAACAGGATAATGCTTTAGAATGTGAGCCCAGCCCCACTATTTGCCTGCAACGGGAACTGCTACACACCTATCCATTGTGTAGTCTAGGATTTTACTTCCTAGGCTCCTGTTGGCCCACCATATTGGGATGAAAATTATGAAACCTGTAGACGGATATTCAGCTGACACAGGCCAAGGATTTTTCCACGATAGACTCTCCATTCACCTTAAATTAACTGCTAGAAATGTGTGTTTTACCAAGGCGCTATCTTTTGTTTCAAGAACTAGGCGTGTCTGTGGCATCTTATCTTTTTCGCTGCATTGACTAATCTCTGCAACTCACATGTTTCTCATCACTTCCTGACTCCACATGGCTATCTAAAAAGTGTTCTTATTTGAATCCTCTTGTGTGTTTGCCTTAACTGCATTTAATTCACAAGGGTTCCCTTATTTCCTTTGCATGCTTTAGTAGAAGCACACATAGATTCAGCTCAACATTCCTTGGCCTGTGTGCCCCTTCCTTCAGGATGCCCATGTGACATGATTCATTACTTGGCAGTGGGATTCTTTTTTTTACATGTGTCCACAATTTAAGTGTGCAAGGGCTGCCAGTCTGTACCTCGTTCACATCTGTTATACAAGCAATAACAGGTGGCATCTGCACACAACATGTGGTAGTTAAACACTTTGTGGGAAGGCATCCAACCTGCTTGCTCGGAAATCCTTGCCATGGCTTGTCACAGTCTGTTGCCTACCTGGAGTAAACTATGGCTTGGTTTTATTTGCTTTGTAGACGCCTCTTCAGGGCCTGCCCCCTAACAGAGCACTCATGATTCCACAATGTATAACATTGTATGATCTTAAGTTATCACATTATCACTATAACCTGTGTCAAGCATCAAGCCTCCTAGTCAAATCATGCTGGTTGTGTGTGAGAGAGGAAAAGAGAGATAACGGGATGGCACTTGACTGTACCTGAGGTCATCAATATGATATTGAAGTATATGGATTTAATTCAAAACAAAAGCTTGTAGCTATTCTAACGCGTTACTCTGTTATTAACTAATACTTGTTCAGCAGTCTGTCCTTTCAGGCTGTTTACTAAGGTGTTTGTGCTCTTGATCATGCTGTGAAGGTTCATGGTTGCGCAATCCAATTCACCAGCTTTGAATTGGATTACTTGTATAAAACTGAACATCTCACTCAGTGCCATCGCATATCTCTCAGTGTGTACCTAAGGGGCCGGGGTACTAATGGCTATAAGATGCTTGGGCCTGTAACTACGGGACCCGGGGGCATTACCTGGGGCGGTATTGGCCCGCTGTCTCTGGGTTTATTGCCACAGTGTGTACCTTATTCCTGGCATGTTCAGAAATGCATTGTGATTGATTTTACGCTTTATGTTATTTGCAAATTGTAAAGCACTAAACTGCTTCAGGCTGGGTCGTGGACTGTGATTGCTAATGTGTTACTGCATTGCTGCTACTAACTGGGTTTCAGGTATAACATAGCCAGATTAATAGTATGCATTGCGGTTTTAATGGCACACTAATTACAACATTCAAGGCAAGTAATGTTAGCAATAGGCCAGAGGCAAATGTTTGTGTGGGGTTGTTGTGTACTGTGTGAAACTCAACCGCTGGCTACTGATGGGTGTGTGAAGGTTTGAAATGGTGATGAAGCCAGTGAGAAGTTATGTGCTTGGTAGGCACAATTGCAAAACTGTGGCCTTTGTATGTTCATATGACTAAATGAGTTCCTGATGATAACAGAACTTACCCTATCTCAGTCTGTTGTGCAGGATCCCATCAGCCTGAATGTTGCAGGGGAGGCCTGGATAGCCAGAAAAGATTTGAAGATTAGGCTGGGTGAGAGAAAGAGGAGATAAAGGTGAGAGTGTCCAGTAAGACACATTCAAAGGATCCATAAGAAGGCGAAGTTCAGAAGACAAGCTGAATGACTGTATGTATCTCCTCAATAGAATGCCATGGCTCGGCTATAATGTTGAAGAATTCTTTGGCTAGATTAGGCAAATCACTTGGAGTCCAGGAACTATGGACAGTGAGCAAATGGGGATCCCTCCTGGTGCTGCAGGAGCTCCTGACATGCTATCACGTCCTTTCATTGCCAGGCATGTTTATGTGTGCATTTTAAATGTTCACGAAATACGAAAAAGGTCAACAAAATGCTTTTGTGTCGGTTGGAAAGGGAAGATAAGGAGTTGTGGGGGTTGGGAACAGTTAAAAATAGGTTATTAGAGGGGGGTTTGTGGGGGAACTCCCAAAGAAACAATAATTTGATAACCTTTTTCATTATTTTGTACATGTTTGTAAAAATTCCTCAGGATGAAATAACATAGAACCCCTGACATCTGCCATAATGGTGCTTGTAAGTGGGTAGAATCAACTTCATATGCCATACCTCCCTCCTCACCAATGTGGTATACGAGGGAGGATCACTTCACATGATCTCAAGTCCACGGGCACATGAAGTGCTAGATCCTGGGTGCACTGGTGCAATGGATGCTGACATTTTCTGCGGCATGGTTACAGGCACTTTATGACACTCAACAAAGTGGTCTTTAGGTCCGCCACTTGTTCCCCCAGTTTTGAAAGTTTTGAGGCCTTCCAGCATGTTTAGCTCACCTCCCACCAAACAATCCATCCTTTGAAAAAAGTAGGACATTTTACTACCATGTTCATTAACGCAAGTGACATTAACCACCATGCTTACGGTAGAGAATCGCCCAATGAAGGGTGTGGATCTTCCTCAGAAGAGTATTTCTGGACCTGCCTCATTGGACGAGGGACGCAGGTCATCCACCCCCATGACCACATCTGCTCTCTGACAACTGTGCATTAATTATTCCGCCTATGGCTGGATGGATCTGTTGGACTCAGGTCCACAGCCTTGATCTGGTAATCGGTAGGGTATGGAGCACACTATCTTTATCCTCTGTGCATGTGTCCTTTTATCAGTATATTTATATATATTACATGGCCACAGTAGTGGCCATGTAGTTATGGTTAAGTTGCTGTTTCCATAGGAAGAGCACTTTTTGGGTGGCTTATATCTTCGCTCTCCCTGGACGAATCCTCATCAAACTGTGCAAAAAAAGTATATGGGTATATGGGGCACTCTGAATTTTTTTGTAAAGTTTGGTGAGAATTCGTCCAGGGGGAGCGGAGTTATAGGGGGGGTCCCAAAACATCTTTTTTTCCCATAGACTGAATGGGGAAAAACTTTGCGCACGGCTACAGGTGAAACCGCTGGACGGATTTTGCTGAAATCTGCGGCAGTTACAGGGGCTTGGTCCAGAAAGCGTGCTTTTGTAAAAAGTGTTACCATACGTGCAGCACGTTCATTTATAATTATGAAAAAGTAGGTCTGAAATAATTAGTGATATCTATGTTTGCTCTGCGGTCACACGTCCCTGTTCGGTCAACAAACAAGAAACCGATTGGCTAAGGGGCTGCCGTCATGACCGCGTACACACAAAGTCTCTGCCCATTGGCTGCTGCGAGACGTGTTCTGCGTTAGATGGTTTGGATGCGCCTGACATCTTGGATCCGCGGAAAGCGGAGCAACAACCAGCATACACATGCTTTTCTCATTAACCTATTTTGCTGTGTCACAGAGCATTGGGAAAGTTTCAGACAGTAAGAAATGGGTGATCTATGCATTTGTTCTTCGGCCGTCATGCTGTAATTCCTATGGTCACCTTGTACGTGCAGTAAATGTGGGGGAAATAACGGTAGCACTTCAGTCCAAGTAGTGGGTAGGAGATTTGTAACACTTCAGTCCATGTAGCAGACAGGGAATTTGTAACTCATGAAAGCACACGGGTATAGGTAGGCAACATTGAAATTGACAACATGCCGTGAAAGTATTCTTTCTCACAATGGCTATTTTTATATTCATTAGCACGCCGCCATGGGTGGCACATGCTACGGTGGTAGTGGCCAGGGGCTACAGTCTTAACATATGGGTAAATAATGCACTTGTTCTGGGGGTCAGTCGTCATGATGTAATGTGTATGGACATCTTGTACGCACATTACTCTTATACCTACTTAATGACGTACATTCTATGGTCTCCTTGTACGAACAGAAAAGGAGAGGTCCAATAAGGGCAGTATTTGAGCCTGTGCACTGCATGGGGGAGTTGTTACATTTGTAAGGGCACATGTGGTGTTAGGGAACATTGAAATTGCCTACATGCTGTGAATACATTACTGTTTCAAATGGCTATTATTATATTCATTAGTACGCTCACATGGTTGGCACATGCTACGGTGGTTGTGGCCAGGGCCTAGAGTCTTGGATGCATGGCCGTCGGCCAATGGCCAAAGGCCTTACTTCCAAGACTCTAGGCCCTGGCCACAACCACCGCCCATATGGCACCCATGCATACACCCCTTGTGTCGCATTTTCATTGGCAAGTTGTGGAGAGTGCGTACAGTGCAAGAAGAAAGAAGTAGTTGTGGGGAGATCCTGCACTCTTATACTTACTTTTTGACGTATGTTCGGTGGCCTCCTTGTACGAACAGAAAATGAGGGGTCCAATTAGGCCAGTATTTCAGCCCCTGCAGTGCACAGGCGAGTTGTTACATTTGTAAGGACACGTGTGGTGTTAGGGTACATTGAAATTGACAACATGCCCTGAATGCATTATTTTTTGTAATGATTATCATTATAACCATTACTACGCCACCATGGGTGGCACATGCTACGGTGGTTGTGGCCAGGGCCTAGAGTCTTGGATGCATGGCCGTCGGCCAAAGGCCGAAGCCCTTACTTACAAGACTGTAGGCCCTGGCCACAACCACCGCCACATGTGCCACCCATGCACACACCCGTAGTGTTGCGTTTTGATTGGCAAGTTGTGGGGAGTGCGTGCAGTTTTGGGTGCATGGCCGAAGGCCATGCAACGAAGAACAAAGTGGTAAGTACTAGAGTTGGAAGACACTGCACACCCATCCCATGTAAGATCTACAGACACACACCTAGGAGGGAATGCTCTGGGTAGAGGTACTTAACGATAACACACATATAGAATAACCCCCACTACCACACATCGCCGAGGTAGTTGTGGAGAGACCCTGCAGTCTTGGGTGCATGGCTAAAGCCCATGCATGCAAGAATGAATTCATAAGCAGTGGAGTTACAATTTAATATGGGTGTGGTGGATTGTGGTTGTTGTGTTCATGCCCTAGTTTCTTCACTTCATGGCTGCAGACAATGGTCCGCAAAGTACATTTATAAGCAGCTAATTTACAAGGACCTTGTTTTACATATGCAGCGATGGTTGTGCATAGGAACTGTACTCTTTGAAAGGCTTAGGTGGTAGGTTACTTACCGCAGACGAAAGGCCAGCCTACAGGCACTGCAGCATATTACTACCATACATTAGACAAGTTGAATACCATGTGTAGAAAATGCCTGCCAATATACTTACTCCTTACTTTGTTCAATCTCCATAAATTTTTTACAATTGGTTATCATACTTGGCAGATTAACTTTTTCCATTTCTTTGATGAAAGAAAAAGGTGTGTTAATGTTTGCAGTTTTTCCACATTTGACACATTACATAATAGACAGTTAACTTTTTTTTTAGACCCTCATATTTAGTTTACAATACAGTGTACTGTGCATTGCGCTCAGTTTCTGTGTTTGCTTTTCTAATCCTTGGGTCTGGGGAAAAAAATCCTTGTTGGATTAAAAAAACCTCAATTTCTTATGCAACTAAGTACTTCATTTTTTCCTTTCAGTGTTTTCTTCATTTTTCTAATCAATGATATGTTTGTTGGCTTCCTGCCCATTTTTAACAACAGTTAGATACCTGTAGGCATATTTTAACTGAGCATGTGTTCTTACAGATTTTTGATACTCATTCATTTGTGTCGTTGTTACATCCTGTTTCCTTCATCTTTCCCATTAATGTTTTCTTTGTTGCTTTCTTGCCGATTTTTACCAACACTTACATACCTATAGGCATATTCTACCTGTGCCTTTGTTTCCAACGATTTGTGCTTATCATTTATTTGTGTCATTCTTCCATCCTGTTGGGAAGTTAGATACCTGTAGGCGTATTCTAACTGTGCATTTGTTCCTACAGATTTGAGATACTCATTCATTTGTGTCGTTGACATATCCTGTTTCCTTTATCTTTCCCATGAATGTTTTCTTTGTTGCCTTTTGGCCCATTTTTACCAACAGGTAGATACGTTTAGGCGTATTCTGTCTGTGCATTTGTTTCCAATGATCTGTGATAATCATTTATTTGTGTCATTCTTCCATCCTGTTGGGTAGTTAGATAACCTGTGGGCGTATTCTAACTGTTTGTAGTCTTTCACATTCTTTGTTGACAATTTTGAAATACACCTTATTACGTAAATTTTGGCTTCAAGAACATTAAATAAGCATTTGTTAGGTTAGCTGGCAACCTCTGCTTTAGAGTAATGGTGCTATCATTACATTCAAACCATCCAGAACTCTTTTTAATGTATGCAGTGTAGTGACCTGCATTGGTTGTAGCTCCTGCATGGTAGATTATTCCTACTGTTGTAAAGGTTTTCTTTCCAAGTGAGCCTTGACCGTGTGTAAATCCAGTTAGTTTGTAGTTGTTTTTGGTGCCATCTGCATTATAACGTAGAAGCATAACTATTATGTAGGCACTATGTGATTGTATCAGTAAGGTAGAGCGATTGTCTGAATTCCAAATACTACATAATTTGCCATGGTTTTCATTTTGTACCAGTTGCTGAAATGGAATGCTCTCACAATTTGGTATGGTAATATACACAAATCTCTCATTTGGAATTTCTTCCTGTATCACTTTGTTACAGAGAGTGCATGTATGTTTCCACATGTACGAAATTTGGAACATTTCATTTACAGGTATGCTTTTGTTTTCCAATATTAATAGTATGTACATTAGAAATTCTTGTGGATCTTCTTGTGAGTTCATAGTGAATCTCACTATTCCAGCACAGTCGTCCAATTGTTGCCTCACTCCATAAACACTGTATGTGTTCTCAGGATTGCTTGTTGTGTTTCTATGCAGCACTAACATTTGCAAACATAATTGGTCTGTGTTGTGCTGGTAAATATTGTTAACAATTGGTGGCAATTGAAATAGAATATTAATTGCTACATTTGCATAGCAAAGTACCCCACTTTCATTTGTAAATTCGAATGGGCCAGCAAGTTCTGTATCTGATTGCATTTTTCTTTTTTTCTGTTGCTTCTTTGCCGATGTGCCTGGTTTACATTCCCTAATAGGTTCTTCTATGTTTGCGGCAATTGATGAAACTTTAGCTTCTTTTCTTTTTTTTGCAAAATTTCCTGATGCATTTTGTTGCATTTCTGTTTCATTTACTTTTCTTTTACCACGTTTCACTTTATCTGGAACAGGGTATTGTTTCAGATGAGGGGTGTACAGTGAATGCAATCTATTGTACTCTACAATGCAAGAAATATCAGCTTTGACTTTACTTGAATCAAAGTCTATTAGCATTAGACCGTCAAGTGTACGTAAGCGTGATAATGCTACGTAGCTCATGCCTTTCTTAAACACTGTCTTTCCTATATCTATCATTGCTTTCTCTAAGGTAAGACCTTGGATTTATGAATGGTAACTGCATATGCAAGAGTTAGAGAAAATTGCTCTCTACGTACATACATGTCTTTGAAGAGAAGGAATCGAGCCATTGAGCGCCCTATACTTTTATTTCTGAAAGTTTATTAAAGCGAATATTGACAAACTGGATGCTGCTATCACGTGGGTATGATTGAAACCTACAACTGTGCCCAGTGCTCCATTAACTAGCCCTTGTTCTACGTCAAGGTTACGTTTAAGCATTACTCTACAATTTAATGATAATTTCAATACTTTTTCCAATCCAGCTGTGTTGGAGATTGAATTTTCTAAACTATTTAGTCTTGTTGTGGCTGGCTCACACATGGGTACTGTCAAACCGTGTACGTCTAGTTTGTCTGTGGCGCTAATTTCTATTATTGCTTGCATTTCTTTCTTTAACATTGTTTCATTGAATTTGAAACAGCTTGCAAGAGTTGGTATTAAGGCCATACAATTGACATTTTTGTGCGCTATTTGTTCCATAACATCAGTTGCACATGCATTATCACCATAAAGTGCATGTATATGCCGCTTTTTCTATACAGCTTGTGCTTATTGTGATAATACACCAACTCTAATACTTTTCAAGATGTTGGCATAAGTGAGATCTGCAGATTGCTGCATGTTCTCAGTTAATTCTCTGTATTGGAAATGTTGCCAAAGGTTAACATTACCTATGCTACCAACAGTTTTCCGGCAGAGTTTGTGGCCTAAGATTTTAAAAATCGGTTCATCTTTTACTGGTGTCAATTTTAGAAGATCTCCGAAAACGATAATGGGCCTCATTATGACCCTGGCGGAAGACCATGGTGCTATTAGCACCATGGTCCTTGCCGGTAAGTTACCGACTCCGCCATGGAGAAAAGGGGAATTAACACCCCATCACAAGGTTGGCGGGGCAGTAATTCCCCCTTCCTCCATGGCCCTTCCCCATTCCCATTATTGCCCCATAGGGCTCAATGGGAATGGGGAAGGCGCTAAGTACGGTGCCGCAAATTGCGGCACCGTACTTAGCACCAAGGCCCCTTTGCGAGTCCCTACTTTAACGGCTGGTGCAGACCAGCCGTTAAGGTCGGGTCCCGCAAAGGGACCTTGTAATTAGGCGCTAATAGGTTAACGGCGCCGCCGCCTTTTACGGCGCTGTTAACCCATTAGCGCCTGGGTCGTAATGAGGCCCAATGTGTTTCCCTGCAAAGAGTTCTTCGTTATTACTTTTAAGTACTTCTTGCAATCTGAGATGAATCAAAGCCAACATTAGATTTGAGACCATGCTCACTTCATCTATTAGCAGCATTTTATTTGTTTCAATACTCTACATACTTCCATTGCAGCTTCTGCAGAAAGTTTGTAGTAGTCTAATTTATTTTGATGCTCTACTGGAAGCAGTAGTAATCGTGTAAAGTCACACCGCCCATGTTGTAGGCAGCTAAACCCGTGGGTGCTGTTGCAACAGCTGACAGTTTGTTGTTTGTCAACTGTTGAAGGAACTTGCTGATAATTTTGATTAAGAATGTTTTCCCTGAACCAGCTTTACCACTGACGTACAGCAGTATAGGTTTGTAATTGTGGCATGTGCATTCTTTATTTTTGTGTTGTATGCCATGCACAATTTGTTTTGTTACCTCATCAAAAATGGTGCGTTGATCATTGTTAAGTTTTCCTTGTTGTACAGTTAAGTCCTCTGTATCTTCTTGATACTGATACATGGTGTTTTCTACTTCTGCCATAGCAACTTCAGCCTCATTTGCTATTGGTGGTTGTCCTAATGGTTCTTGACTTCCTGTTACAGAAGGTTGACTACTGTCGGAAGAAGTTGGGCCTGAATTTCTTCTTCCTGTTGCTGCTCATTGTGTAACATTGTTTTGTACTGCGTAAAGTTAACATCGGTGATAGTGCTTTCATTTGCTTTGAAAGCATCTTCATAGCACTCATAATTATCTAGTATGTCTTCCTCTTTTCTCCATGGTTTGAAAAGTTGCAACAGAGACATGTAATATAGTTCTTTCTGTTGAGGAGGTTTTAATGACAGTTTCACATGATTAATTAAGGTTTGTTTGTTAAGTTTCACTAAGCTCCCTTCACAATCGGTCACTCTATATCGATGTTTGCTTTCATCGGGTTTTACATTATTTTTGTATGCAAAGTTTTGAGCTTTGTGGAATAAACACATGCTTTCCAGAGTGGTACTCCTGTTCGGATAGTATGTGTCTAGTAAATTGTTTTTTAGAATGTCTTGTCTGTTGGGATCATTTCTGGCAATTGTTTCTATGTCCTCATATGATTTTAGCACTCTTTTTCTAGATTTTGCAGGACCAAGACTGAGCCATACTATGTTGTCTGATTTTTCATACAAAGCAGTGCCAGTTAAACGATCTGCTGCTTCATAGGCCCCACATCCTCTATGAGACAGCATTTTTATGCCTAGGCTGTACAATTTATGTGATAATGTTTTTTCTGATGCTAGGTCATCTCAGAGGTCTTGAAGATCTGTTTTTTCTGCTTTTGTTAAGTAGGCTCTAACATATCGTGCAACAGCAGTTGAATTGTCTGCAATGTAATGCAGATCTATGTTTGCATTCCATAATAGGGCAATGATTGCATTGTAATCATTGATATATTTTGATTCTTCCCTTCTTTTTATGTAATACGTGTTTTTAAGTGATTTACCCTTAACACTCTGTCAAACTGAAGACATGAAGTTGTTCTGTAACTGGTCTAGGGAAACCAAAGCGGCATTTCGTGTAGTATTTATCTTTGGTTTTGTATTCACGGCAACAATATTTGCCACATTTGTGCCTTTGAAATTGTAAAATCTGCCCATGCAGCTCACTATGTGTCTGTTGTGAAGGGATTTCACATGTGACATATTTTTGGATAAACTGCGAAACAGTGCTATCACTGTTGTGCCCAAATTTCGGAGCACCTTTGATCCATAACAGCATGTGAATATGTGGTGCTCCTCTCGCTTGAAATTCTTTTCTCCAAAAGAATTATTGCACTTCTCCAAGGGGAGGAAGAGTTTTATTGTAAATAAAGTGCAGCTTTGCAATGAAACGATGATGGAAATATCTTGAGACATTAACTGGATCTAGAGAGCAAAGTTCTCCAGGTGTTAATATATCTATGTTGTTTTTGTTTCTGTTTGCTATGCGTAGGAACTCATGTAAATCTTCCCATGCATATTCTGCACAACTTAGCGTAACAAACCAAGTTGGTGGTCCAAGGTTTCTGATCATGCAACGTACGTCTCTGTGCCATCTGAACCAGTATTCCTTTGTACCACGCATGTTTGCAAACATATTTGTTATACTTGATTGTAAAACCTCATCTTTTTCTTGTACTTTTTCTATTAACTGCATAGCTGACATATTTTGAAAGTGTGTTCCAGATTTAAGAATGTGTGAAACTCCATAACATAGTATTGCTAATTCACTTTCATAGAGTAGGTGGAATGATATGATATGATATGATATGGCATTTGTAATGCGCCTATACACAAGTGTTTCGAGGCGCGACGAGGCAGGGTGGGAAAACGGGGAGACAGACAACGATCCTACTAGGCCAGGTGTCATTCAGATCGTGCAAGTGCAAGGGTAGAAGGCAAGGTAAAAGTGCAGGGGGAAAAGGGAGAGGGGAAAGTGCAGTACAGTGTTAATAGCATACAGGATAAATAACAATGGCCAGCTAGTGGCAAGGCGAGGTAAGTGCAGACAAGTGCTGGGAAGGGGGGCTGTAGGGATACAGGCACAGTCCCGCAGTGCAGGGGGTGCCAGGGAGGCAGTGCAGGGGAGAGTGGCTGGGCCAAGTACCGAGAACGGTGAGTGGTCCAGTTGCAGATTCAGTGCAGTTTCAGTAACTTTAGCAGGGGAGAGGGGGAGAGAAAGCGGAGGCAAAGAGGATGGTTTTGAGGTGCTTCCGGAACAGAGATGGTTCTCCTCAAGTTTCAGGGAGGCAGGAAGGCTGTTCCAGAGGGAGGCCCCTGCAGCGGAAAGAGATCTGCCCCCAACTCGTTGTTTGGAGAAGCTTCTGACCCTGAGGGAGTTGGAGGCGGATGAGCAAAGAGCCCGAGAAGGGAGATATTTAGGAAGAGAGAGTTGAAGGTATTTTGGCCCAAGGCCCCAGAAGGCCTTTTGGACAATGCAGAGGGTTTTGAACTTGATCCTCCCAGTCACTGGGAGCCAGTGTAGTGATTTCAGTCCTGGAGAGATACGGTCCCTGGGCTTGAGGCCAAGGACAAGTCTCCCAGTCCTGTTCTGGATGAGTTGCAAAGGGCGGAGAGTAGAGGCAGGCAAATTTAGATAGAGGCTGTTACAGTAGTCCAGCTTTGAGAGAACCAGGGCTCTAGAGACAATGAGCTTCTGGGGGAAGGAGAGGAAAGGAAGGATACCTCTGAGGAGGTGTAGCTGGTAGTGTGACTTCTTAGAGACGTCAGATATGTGAGGAGAGAAGGAGAGTGTGGAGTCGAAGATGACCCCGAGGTTTTTTGCCTTGCAGGTAGGAGCAGGAAGAGGGCCAAGAGAGGCCGGCCAGAGAGCTGCAGGGAAGGAGGGAGTGGGTGTGCCGATGAGTAGAATCTCAGTCTTACTGGCATGAAGGCAGAGGTCATTGACGGCACACCAGTCCTGGATAGCAGAAAGACAGTCGGAGATCAGGGAAGCAGAAGAGGAGGCCAAGGGTAGCCTGAAAATGAGCTGGGTATCATCTGCATAGCACTGAAAGTTGGGGCAGAGAGCGGCGATGCGGTGGGCGAGAAGTGCCAGATACTAGTTGAAAAGCCAAGGAGAGAGGTTAGATCCCTGGGTTCACCACAGGTAGAGAAAAAGATGTCAGAGAGGAAAGACCCCAGTTGGACCTGGGAGGGTCGATTGGAGAGGAAAGAGGTCAGGCACACCAGAGCCTGACCAGTGATACCCAGGTTATCACAGAGATGGTTGAGCAGGTTGGTATGGTTGACAGTATCAAAGGCAGAAGAGAGATCAAGCAAAATAAGAACACATGGAATGTTGGAGTCAAGGTTCGAGAACAGTTCCTCACGGATGTTCAGGAGAGCAGTTTCCATGCTTCTGGCAGCTCTGAAGCCAGACTGATGGTCATGAAGACTACCAACAGATTCAGCATGGAGATTAAGCTGGGAGATGGCCAGTTTCTCCAGGAGCTTGCCCAGGAAGGGAGTGATAAAGATTGGGCGATAGTTAGCTGGGCAGGAGGGGTCAGAAGAGGGTTTCTTAAGAAGGGGGTGCACCAGGGCGTGCTTGGAATATGTATTCCACATTTTGCCAAAATCTGGGATCTTGCGAATACATTCGTAATGAGCGGTATTCTGATGCCCCAATCTGAGGTGGTCTATCATCGTATCGCCCACCTTTGCCAGTAGGAAATAGCAGTGGAAAAGCATGTGCTTCTATACTTTTTTCTGTCGCATTTGGTAAGTTCCAAGTGCATCAACTATACATTCATTGGAATGCAATGGATGAATTGTGTTATGGTCCAAAAGAGTGGATATTGTAGCTGGATCCAGACGTTCAAATTGCCCAGTTTCTGATGGCTCTTGAATTATTTCAGTTGTTTGCCTTAAGCTTTCACCAATATTTATTTCCTTGTAGTACTCATTGTTATCTTTTAGCTATTGCAATGCTTGTGTAACTTTGTGTAAGTCTACTAATTGTTGGCACTTTTTTTATCCTTTGTTGGTACTCCATTTACCAAGACTATTAAAGAATGGTCTATTGAACGTTCCTAGAGTGTGCACATTTTCCGTTAGATCTAAGGGCAAGTAAACTACTTTGGCACGAATTCCTTTCACCAATTCAGAGGAAGGTAAATTTGCTGTTTTTGGATGAAGGTGTATAATTGCTTGAAATTGGTGAACTGTTTGAATTATTATGCTCTCATACAAATTGAGCTGTTGCAGGATTTTTGGTAATGGAAACAATTCCAAATTATTTGTAATTGCACGTGAAGGAGTATGGTTGTTGTCTAATTTTGCAGTACAGTAACTGCAACATATTAGGTGTTCAGTTATTTCATATTTGCTTTCAGCTAAAAGATACAAAGCTAATTCAAACCATTTAGAGTCCTCATTGGTTTCTATTTTGTATGCTATGTCCACATTTTTTGTGTTCCTTTTGCAAAACGTTCTGCGGCAACATACACACACATGGTTTGGTACTTCAGCCGATGAACTTTTCAATTTTAGTATTTCTTTTCTGTATGCGTGTAATAGAAGGTTGCTATGTGCAGAATTGTCGCTACTATGCTCTAAAACTGTTGCATATTCTATGTGGCTTTCACTTTCAAAAATACTTTTTCTGAATACGGTCCATTTCTTCTTGTAAGTATTTGGGTGTACCATGCAGAAGAGTGGTATTTAAATTGCCTAATTCTGAAGCTGGACTTTTTGCACAGTATATTTTGTACACTAAATTTCTTACTTTGGAATGATGTACTGCTATTCTTTTGATATTATGGAAGGTACTTTTGCAACTAGGGCCAGAAATGCAGGCTAATGAATGTCCTTTTAGTCCTGTGACTTTCCACACTACACAAATATCCATATTTTGCAGCACTTTCATTTTACTTTTGTCTTTACCTTTTACATATTGATTAAGGAACTGACGTAAAGATTTGAAAGCTTTGTTTGGAATGGCACACATTGATGTACACGGCCATTTGTATACTGGACGGTGTGGTTCTGCTGAATCAAGAGGTGATTCTGAGTTTTCAGAAGACAGTTTTGTAAGCAGTGTTTCTTGTTCCATGATGGTAGTATTGATTTTCTCATACCCTCGTCCACTGCTATGGTTGCCAATTGTGTTTGTTTGATTTTGTTTGTATGCTTCTTCATTAAGTATGGCTCTGTGCTTGTTGTGTGACTCCATTCACCACCACAAACATGCAAAAAATTATTTTTGTTCACATTCCGTTTATTGCTGAGTGTCATTTGTAGTTTGGTACTTAGTTTTGTTAATGCTTTCATCCTTTTCAACACTAATATGAACAACTTCCTTTTGAGAAGGATGGCACTGTCCACGAGTACTTGTAGAATTAACTTTCTACGGTACGTTTCAACGGGCGAGGATGATTTTGGTACTTTTCTTAGTACATTCTGAAGGACTCTGTGACGCAACATTTTTGCTAAAATACTTTTTTTTACAATGGGTTACTCTTACACTGTCAGGATTATTAGGAACATTGTTAGCTGTACTGGCAGCCATTTCTTTGACAACATTTCTGTGTTTTGTGACACTTTTTGATGGAGGAGGTACACTTTCGGTAGTTGAGACTTCTTTTACTATGTTACCCAACTGCATTAGGTGGTTTGTACCAAGATTCTCCACTAACTCTACAACAGGTGGATGCTTACATTGGGCACCTTTATTTTTATTTGCTCTAATTCTGCGTTCCTTTCTACAGAGCTGCTTTCTGGTAGGCATTCTTTGGTGTCTGTTGAGAAAAAAATATATACTTTGGTCTGTTGTCCAATGTATGTGTGCTGTATGCATGTGTGCATAAGTGTGATGGGGCAGCTCTTTGGCGTGGTGTGTCAACGTACAGTGACCTCTAACTATCATTTGGTAAGGCTACTTCACTGTTTGCATACTAGTACAATGTGCTTTACATGAGAGTAGAAAGTGCCCTACTTGTGGCGAGACCCATTATTAATAACCAAAATGCCAAAAACTTGCTACCACAACTTACTTTCACAATCCAATCTTCTAAGAATTCCCCATGTTATTTCTGTACCAAACACACAGGGATTTGTCAGCCATTCCACCTGTTATTCTTTGTTCAATAAATGGATATTTGTAGGTAGAATGGTTTCCAAATGAATGCTTGCTTTGGTGCCCAAAACAAAGAAATAACCCATGCAGCCTCTTTAAGGAGTAGTTACAATATCAAGGTTGTACTGTACTTACTTCTTTGTACAAGATGACCAGTTTTCTTCGGATATGTCGTCTGCAGTGTAGATGCTGTTGATTCTCAGGAAAGTAGTCTTCACTGTAAATTAAAAAAAAACAATATCAATTACTTTGTGTGTTTGCAGCGGTCACGATACTGCAGAATTTACTTCTACTTCTCTCGTCAGAGGATTTGACTTTCATATTTGAACCCAGTCCATGTGCACATTTCACTTATATCTATGCAGTCTTTCCATACTACTATCAATATGGTACTTGTAAATCCTTCAAAATAACTACATTTGTTAAGGGTTTGGAAATGCCTTGTTCTTTACAAAATGTAGTATGCATAGGAGAGAGGTTTGTAAGCGATAGGGCAAAGTACTAGATGGGCAAACATTTTGTACTTGTTAATGAAAAGCACGATTTCCAAAAATCGGGAGACCCTCCGAAGGACATGTGAGCACCACAATCGGGAGCGATTACTACTCTAATGCGATCACATTGCAAGTAGCATTGCTGTAGGCAGTATAGAGTACAGAGCTCCGACATTTTCACTTACAAAATTGAGGTCTGCCCTAAATTCTACTTCTCAACTCACACGCTTTTGGTGGGTGTTACTCGTCTTGTAAAGGGCAGACTCACCCGCCAAGCATCCTGCACGGCCATTCAAACCAATGGACGTCTGGCCCGGCAAAAACAAAATCGTCTGATTTCACCCGCCTTTAAGAAAAAAATGGTTGAGCGATATGCCTAAATAGGCATGCTTGCAACGTATGTACAGGTTATGCAGAGAACAGTAAGCGGTCGTGCGATTTGTTAATGACAAATCGGTATTGTTGTACTTTAAAAGGGGGAGCGTTGTTATGTGTTCCCTATGGAACTTTACCGCCATTATTTTGTCTATTTTACATCATAAGGGTTCCACATTTACTCTGATTAAAATGTACATACCTGTACTCTATACTGATGCATGTGCACATGCATGAAGCTGTACGTAGAAATTTGCAATCCTTGCACAGTCGCTTCTGAAGTAGGTACTTTGCAATGATATGCGATTTTCATTAAGAATCATTGACAGTCATTTTGAAGTGCGCAATGCTGATGACGGAGTTAAAATTAGCGATGTTCTATGTGATTGGTGGATGATTGTGCGCCCGCTTAGTTGTGTCCAATGAGGGCCTCTCTTTGCTACCGCTGTAGAAAGGGTGGAAGGACTGGGTAAGAGTTACTTGCCACACGTAGGCAACGCTTGTCTGCTGGTAGGGCGTGTCACATATGGCTTTCTACAGCAAATCCTGCATGGCAAAACGACTGTAGGCATCAGCCAATCAGATGTTCACATTAGTCTTTTGTGTCGAAAGACGGTGCACACACTGAAAATGGCAGAGGAGCAGAGGGTCAGGGTTTTGGTGGTTGGAGACATTTTTGTGCAATGCTTACAAGACTATGCCGAGAGTAGGTATGTGGCACACCATTTCGATGTGCGAGGAGTGGAGGTGGTATGAAGCGCTGACACTGATGCCAATGCTGCGGCAATTCTGCAAGTTTGCAGAGACATGCGTCGAATGACCTTGCCTCATGTGGTAATTTTGCACTACGGTGCTTGCCACTTGGGATACCTGACTTCACATACTTTGTTGGCAGATTTGGCACAGTTGGTTGAAGCACTCATGACCATCTTCCCAACATCGAAATTAATTTTTTTCTGCTTTACTCCCGAGAGTGCAATGGAACAACACTTCTGTTTTCTGTCCAGATCAAACCATCGGGAGGTGCTGCATCATCAATCGCGGCATGCGTGCATTCATGCTACAAGTTGGTATGTTTATTTTTAGCCACGATAACATTGCTGCAAGCAATGCACACTATTTTGAAGCAGATGGTGTTGCGCTATCCTCTTTGGGAAATGAAATGTTTTTTTGGAATATACGACTTGCTTTAGAGAAGGTTCTGTAATGTTTGCACGAGTAAAGCAAGGACTAAAAATACAAAAAAATACATAAAATACTACATGTCTGTGCGATATGTGGCCAAAAACAAACAAAAAAACGGCTCTTTTCAGAGCCTACCTTAAAGGGGAAAAAGGGGATTAGTACTTTAATGTACCGTCATCAACCTCTGATCCTGTACATGTCCGCGAACATGGCGATACTTTGCAGCCAGCACATATCACCACCGGGAATTGAAGGGTGGAGCCACATGTAAATGAGAATGAGTGGAGCTAGGGATTGGTCCATAAAGTTCAGTAGGTGTGTTCTGACCGACGTACTTTAGTAGGACCGTCTTCTCCCTCACAGGACACCACACAGCCATGGCTTTCCATGCTCGAAAACAGATTATCTGGATTGTGGGAGACTCATGGATACATTGGTTGAAGTTGCATGCAGAAAGCTGCAGTTTATCTACAAATCTCGGATTTCCACATGCGGAAGTGCACTGGCATGGCGTGCGTGACATGAGATGGGTGGATTTGGTACCTCTTTGTGTTACTTTACAGACAGAGCGTCCTCCAGATGTACTCATCATTCATTGTGGAGGATACAGTTTAGGCCATGTATCTGGCATTTCTTTACAATTTGCCATGGAGGAAGGACACGTGAAGCTCATGGACATGTTTCCAAATTGTCAAATACTTTTTTCCCATATTCCCCAAAGACAAAAATGGTTGCGTTCTTCAGCATTTGGTCTACAAATGGATAAAGCGAGACGCAATGTGAATAAGGCTGTGTGTGCCTTTCTAAGAGATGTTGGCATGTCACACTAACCTATCTGACAATCCGTTTTCCCCATTCCACTGTTTTTGACCCACACAACACACCACCAAAAGGCTCTTTTCAGAGCCGCCACTTATTCCCAACGTATACTTTATAGCGTTTGCGCCACTTGCACCCTCCCTTTTTCCCCTCTACGACTGTCTGTGAACATTTGCTGAACTCCGCAGGGGTCTACGGCCTTCACTTCATAGTTCTATTGTTACAATGAGAAAGGTGCTCTGAAAAGAGCCTTTTGTGTCATTTATGTTGTTTTTACGTTCATTAATTACCCGCACTCGCCACACTAGGAGAAGAGGCGAAAGGAGGGTAAGGAAGGGCCACCAGCCACAAGGATAAGAAAGGGCAACTCAACAGACAAATATTACGGTTGATCTCTATTTAGGTAAGGAGCAAATTTTCTCGTGCTCGGTGACTGTAGCCTCAAAAGCACTTCGAAAACTCTCCTCCCTGCAGAGTACTGCATCACAATACGTGCACACTACTGTCACCTTTGAAAGGTAAGGGTCCACAGCATTGCGAATGGCTTGTGAAGCAGCTGGAGGGAGGCGCTCCCCCACAGGAGTGTCTCTTATAGTGGGAGGAGCAGATTCCGAGGATGCTGTGGAGGAACTCAAACGACTACGCTCCTCACATGGGACCACCTTGCGAATGTCCGCAGTGTGGAACGAACTGAGGTGTTGCTTCATGGTTGTCGTACCAAAATTGTACACTCCAAATCTCCCGCGACTCAACACCACATCACACTGGTTACACTTCACCAGGTTTGCACGTGCTTTTGGTAAATTTCCATAAAGGGAAAACAACCGCCACACCCACGACTCCCGGTGAGGTGGTGATGGTGGCGGGTTTGGGGGTGGTGCAGAGGCTAATAACCCAACAGCAGCCATTGAAGCCATACTGATTAGATTCCTTTTCGTCACTACAGCAGTAAAGGCAACGCACCTCTATCTACTATAGCTAGAAGGACAATGCAGATGCACTCGGGGGTGTGGCCTTTTGAAGGGGTGCAGGGGTGTGCCTCGCGACCATTTTCATCCCTACAAAGCGGTACACACATTTTACACAGCAACTCCTGAGGTGGTCTATTGTTTGGGATGTGTCAATTTACATTTTTACACTCCTCAATAGTTTGCCTTGTGTCTACAAGTTTATTGTTAGTTTTGCGGAAGCACACAAACCGCAGAAACTAGTCCCCACGCGCAGCATAGGTGCGGTCACAAGATGACGTCCTCAACACATCTGCCCCCTTAATGAAAGTCCCCTAGATAGCAAATGCAAAGAATCAAACATCCGCATGCGCACAAATGTCTTACGGCCAGTGTTCTGGTTCTCAAACTACTTTAAAGTGCGACACAAGTGAGACGGACAGTTAGGAACTGGCGCAATGTTGGCATTCCTTTCATTTGCACTGCACATGTGGACGCATGCAATGTTCACTGCATGAACAGTTCCAGTGTCCTTCGGACAACTCTATTTTGTATGCCTATGAACTTGCCGGCCACCGTGCCTGTTCTAAGGACGGCACCATTTTGACTGTGCCCAATATGGACTGCTATACTGTCCTTCACACATTCCCTTTTTACTTATTTACACCCATTCTGGACAACTTGTGTGTTCCACGACCATGTATTATCTCGTTTGCAAGCGGCACGCCGAGGTAGTATATCCTTTGGACACCCCTTTCTGTTTATGTATGACCTTTTTGCAAAGATGGTGCGGTCACACATCACATCCGTCTTACTTGGCATTAGACAGCACCCACATTTCATTGCTTGCGGATAGGTCGAACAGGCGCGCTGTTCACAAACATTTTACGTCTTTTTAAAAAAAACTTTTACACACAAACTCTTTCTCTACAACTACTGTACAAAACCATTTACTACACACATACACACACATCAATCTAAAGAAACAGCAGGGGAAGCGGACACTGAAACAAATATGGGGGAATTTGGATCTAAAACGGGCTGGTTATGAGGGGAAGATTTGTGAGGGGAAAAGGGATGGATACTTTGTCGAAACGTCTATTTTCCTCTGGCAAGTTTGGGGATGGTTCACTAGGGAATGGAGAAGCCGGGCAGGTGCAGGTGGGGCAATGGTACCGAACGTTTCCTCTCACACAGTCCTTCACAAACTCTCGTAAACTTTGAAAATTGACATTCAACATGTCCATTTTCTGCTCTATCCTTTTTATCCTGTCTTCTTCTGTCTCGTTTGCTGCCCGTTCTTCTTTTCTTTCCTGGCCTGTTAAAAAAAAAATACATAAGTTGAATACCTCTACAATACTGGTCACTATTTGGCATATGCAGAGCACTGTGTACCATTATTGTCGCTGTCTTCAGACATTTCATCATGTGCAAAATACTCCTCCAGCCACTCCAAAGTACTAGCCATTTCTGAGTCAAAACAACAGAAAGAAATTATTATTTCTCTACCACATACCACAAAAAACCTCACCCATATAAAACAATGACCTCCACTCACTCTTTTGCTGTAATCTCCCTCGTCTTACTGCGTCCGTCCACTGTCGGTCCAGGCTGCCGAGTTTCTGTGAAGTGATTACGCTGGAGGCATCCTTTCTTTTTTATGGTACCATCCACTTCATTCTACATGGTTATTACATTTGTCGTTTTCTTTTCCCAGTTTCAGGTTTCCATATTTACTTATTACTACTTATAATATCTTTATGTCCTTCTTCTACGTTGCACACATTTTGTGTAAGACAACAGTACATTTTCACCTACCCCCCACCTCTTTGGGTAATGTTGATCCTGTCCAACCCCGTCCGCAAACAGGCGCTCAGTCTGTCCCTTTCCAATATCAATAGAGAGGGGGTTCTGTATGTTCGATGTTAAATGTATATCAAGTACGTAGATTATACTACATATCTCTCAAAATCACATGATTACAGTGTACATTCTGCTCAACGACTTCATTGGTAAATTTGATGTGACACATCTAATAACTAGCTCACAAATCTAGACTTAATACACACTTGTGCTAAAACAAACAGTACATATGACGACCCAATGCATATAACTGAGTGGCACATACAGGGAAACTGAAGAAGAGTAGAAAGAACTAGCAGCATCCCACAGTTTATCTTCCTGTATATAAATTAATGTTGTGTTTGAGGCCTGCTATTGCCCCATGCATGTGCATCATGAGCTGACACCAGACCCTAAGGAAAGTACTTTACGAACACACGACCAGGGTAATGGTTTGGTTTACAGTACCTTTTCAATTTTCATATTGTGCTGGTCAGTGAATACAACCACCTAGCTTACATTTTTCAATGCACCAAAATAAGTGAGGCACACATGTGATGTCATCAGTATAGTAACACACAAATACAAGAATAGCCTTCCCAACTTGTTTTAGCTGGCCATTGCACAATCACACACCTCCACATAAATCCTTACCATCATATTCAGACACTCATGCACACAGCACACATACATTGCACAACAGCCCAACCAACACTTTCTTTTTTCTCCAACAGACACCAAAGAATGACTACCAAAAATCAACTCCGTCGAAAACAACGCAGAAGTAGAGCAAATCAAAATAAAAGTGTCCGAAATAAGCATCCATCTCTAGCAGAATTTGTACAAAAATTTCCAACAAAACAGCTAATACAGTCATTAAGTGAAACAAAACAAGCTTCCAGTACAGAAAATGTGCCTCCTCTTTCAAAATGTGAAACGAAACAGAACGTGATTAACAAGACTTAACACACTACTGCTAACACTGCACCTATAAATCTTGATATAGTGGAAGTAAATATACCAAAAAAAGTATTTTACAAAAACCTTTCCGCCACAAAGTCCTTCAGAACCTTATAAAAACAGGAGAGAAATCATGCACAACCCTTAAAACCTACTGTAGAAAATTAATCTTAGAAGCTCTCATTGACAGAGCAATCCTAAGGAAGTTATTTGCATGAAACCACTAACAAAAGTAACTACTAAACTACAAAAAGACTTCTCAATAAACAGAATGTGAACAAGAATAACTTGTTAAATATCTGTGGAGGTGAATGGAGTCACACCACAAGCACAAAACCATACTTTAATGAAGAAGCATACAAACAAAAGCAAACAAACAAAATTGCCATACATAGCAGTGGACGAGGGTATGAAAAACGTAATAATACCATAATGGAAAAAGAAGTGTTGCTTACAAAAATATTCCCAGAAAACTCAGTATCACCTCTCCATTCGACTGAACCAAAATGTCCAGTGTACAAATGGCCGCGCACGTCAATGTCTAACATTACCAAAAAATCTTACAAATATTTACGCCAGTTCCTCAATCAGTATATGACAGGCAAACACTGATTCAAAATGAAACTACTACAAAATATGGATTCCTGTTCAGTGCACAAATACACAGGACTACAAGGACATTCATTAGCCTGCATTTCAGGACCTATTTGCAAAAGCAACTTCCACCATATCAAAATGATATCAACACATCATTCAACTGTAAGAAATCTGGTCCATAAACTGTACTATGCAAACAGTCCTGCTTTAGCACTAGCCAATTTAAATAACAATCTTCTACATGGTACAGCCAAGGAACTACTCGAAGAAATAGAGCATATCCAGAGAAAATATTTTGGAAGTGAAAGCCACTTACAAAATGCAATAGCTTTACAACAGACTAGCAACAATTGTTCAGATGGCAACCTTCTACTACACACATACAAAAAAGAAATACTAAAATGTAAAAGTACATCAGCTGAAGTACCAAACCATGTGTGTGTGTTGCCGCAGAACTTTTTATAATAGTAACACAAAAACTGCAGACATAACGTACAAAATAGAAGACAATGAAGATTCCAAATGGTTTGAATTAGCTCTCTACCTTATAGCAGAAAACAAATACGAAATTACTGACCCCTGAATACTTTGCAGTTACTTTACTGCAAAACTTGGCAACAACCAAACTCCTTTACGTGCTATGAATTATTCCCACTACCAAAACCCCTGCAACAACTCAATTTACATGAGAGCATCATAATTCAAACAGTGCACCCATTTCAAGCAATAATACGCCTTCAACCAAAAACAGCTAAATTACCTCCCTCTGAATTAGTAAAAGGCATTTGTGGCAAAGTAGTTTATTTACCATTAGATCTGAAAGAAAATGTACACACTCTGGGAGTGAAACGTCCAAAAGAGCAATCTCTAACCGTCTTAGTAAATGGTGCACCTACAAAAGACAAAAGAAATTGGCAACAACTCATGGATTTACATAAAGTTAGACAAGCCTTGCAATATCTAAAAGACAACAATGAATACTAAAAATAAATTAATATTGAGGAAAACTTGAGAGAAAGGCCCTCATTACAAGTCAGGCGTTAAGGGTTTAACGGCGCTGTCGGCGCCGTTAACCCTTAACGCCTGATTCACACTTTAACGCCTGCTTTTTGCAGGCGTTAAAGTCCAAGGCGCTAAGCGACCTTGGCTCTATTTACGGCACCGCAATTTATGGTGCCATTTATGGTGCCGTAATTAGCGCCTTCCCCATCCCCATTACGCCCTATGAGGCAAAAATGGGAATGGGGAAGGGCAAATGGTGAATGGGGAATTACCGCCCCACTCACCTTGGAATGGGGCGGTAATTCCACCATCCACCATGGCGGAATCCGGCATGGACCATGGTGCTAATAGCACCATGGTCCACCGCCTGACTTGTAATGAGGGCCAAACCATTGAAATAATTCAAGAGTCACCAGAAACTGGTCAATTCCAACTTCTAGGTCCTGCTACAGTATCCAATATATACCATTATACAATTCATCCATTACACTCTAAAGACACCATAGATGATGTACTGGAAAAGTACCAAATGCAACAAGCCAAATGATCACCAATCAGCATATGTGAAAAAAGTATAGAAGTACGTGCCTTTCCTCTACTCTTTCCTACTAGAAAAGGAGAAAGGTACGATGATAGACCCACACATATAACAGCATCAGAATATCGCTCTTTACAAATGTATTCTGAAGATCCCAGATTTAGACAAAGGGCCTCATCACGACCTCGGCGGTAACGCCGGCGGTATTAGCGCGGGGGCTATTAGCACGACCGATATAGCCCCCGGCGCTAATAGCGCGGGATCACGAGTTGGGGCGGACTTGGAGGTCCCCATTCCCCATTGAGCCCATTCGGGAATGCCCCATTCCCCATTCGGCTCAATGGGGAAATTTTGCGCTCATACCGCCGGTGGATTTCCCGCCGGCGGTATGAGCGCGAATTCTAGGCGGATTTCACACTAGCTAAGAGCTGGGTTGAAATCCGTCGAGGCCCTGATTCGGCAGACCCTTAAATCCGGCGGTAATAGCGCTACCGCCGGATTTAAGGGTTACCGCCGAGGTCGTGATGAGGCCCAAAATGTGTAATACATATACCACCTTCTCTTTGAAAGTGAGCTAGCAACTCTATGCTACGGAGTTGCACACACATTGAAATCAGGTACCCATTTTCAAAATATGTCAGCTACGCAATTACTACAAAAAGTGCAATAAAAAGATGAGGTTCTACAATCAAGCATTACAAATCTTTTAGCAAACATGCGTGGTACAAAAGAAAACCGGTTCTGACATCACAGAGATATACGCTGTATGATAAGAAACGTTGGCCCACACACTTGGTTTGTTACATTAAGTTTTGTAGAATATGCATGGGAAGATTTACATGATTTCCTACGCAAAGCAAACAAAACCAAAACAAACATAGATATACTAACACCTGGAGAACTCTGCTCTCTAGATCCTGTTAATGTTTCAAGCTATTTCTATCATCGCTTCATTGCTATGCTACACTTTGTTTGTAATAAAACTGTTCCTGCCCTCAGAGAAGTGCAACACTTCTTTTGGAGAAAAGAATACCAAGCAAGAGGAGCACCACATATCCACATGCTTTTTATGGATTAAAGATGCTCCTAAATTTGGTCAAGACAGTGATGTCATTGTTTTACAGTTTATCGAAAAATATGTCACTTGTGAAATTCTTTCATAAACAACACATAGGGACTCTTTACAAGTTTGGAGGCAGCCATGGTGCTATTATTTATTATTAGCACCATGGCTGCCTCCAAACCGGGCTCCATTTCTGGGTTCCTGCAATGGGGACTTACCGGGTCATTCCGACATAGGAGGACCCAGTAATTCCTCGTTGCAGGAACCATTCCCCATTCCCATTTGAGCCCCTATAGGTCTCAATGGGAATGGGGAGGGAGGTAATAACGGGCACATCACAAGTAGCCCGTTATTACTTCCCTCTTCCCCTCGCGGGACCCGCAAAAGACGACTGGTATTACAAGATGTCTGGTCGAGTCCCACAAAGCGAACCTCATAATCGGCGCTCCTGTAATGAAGGGTGCCGGTCCCGTTCCGGCACCCTTCATTACGGGAGTGACACCCTTGTAATGAGGCCCATAGTGACCTTCATGCACATATTTTACAATTTCAAAGACACAAATGTGGGAAACATTGTCATCGCAAATATAAAAAGTAAGGGAAATACTACACCAAATACAGCTTTGGTTTCCCTAGACCAGTTATAACAACAGGTTAAGTAAACAACTTCATGTCTTCAGTTAGACATAGGGCCTCATTAATGGATGGTGGTAATCATGGCGCTAGTAGCGCCATGGTTACCGCCGGAGTCCGGCATGTGAATGGCGGAATTACCACCCCATTCCAAGGTTGGCGGGTGCGGTAATTCCCCATTCACCATGGCCCTTCCCCATTCTATTTGAGCCCCCATAGGGCTCAATGGGAATGGGGAATGAGCAAATAACGGTACCGCAATTAGCGGTACCGTTATTTGCTCTGAAGTCCCTCAGCGGATCCCGTCCTTAATGTGTGGTCTAACCACACGTTAAGGACGGGACCCACTGAGGGACCTTACAGTAAGGCGGTAAGGGATTGCCGGCACCATTGCCCTTACCGGTGCCGGTAATCCCTTACCGCCATACGTGTAATGAGGCCCATAGTGTCAAAGGTAAATCACCTAAGAACACACATTACATAAAAAAGGACAGAAGAAGCAAAATATATCAATGATTACAATGTAATCATTGCCCTCTTATGGAATGCAAACACTGATGTGCAGTACACAGCAGACAATTCCACTGCAGTTGCACGATATGTCACAGCCTACTTAACGAAAGCAGAAAAAACAGAGCTTCAAGATCTCTGGGATGACTTATCATCTGACAAAACACTGTCACTGAAATTGTACAGCTTAGGCATAAACATGCTCTCTCATAGAGAATGTGGCTGCTATGAAGCTGCAGATCGTTTAACCAGTACTGCTTTGTATGTAAAATCTGAAAATATGGTATAGCTAAGTCTTGGTCCTGCTAAATCTAAAAAAAGAGTTCTCAAATCATATGAGGACATAGAAACAATAGCCAAAAATGATCCCAACAGCCAAGACATTTTGAAAAACAATTTACTAGACACATAATACCCAAACAGGAGTACCACTTTAGAAAGCATGTGTCTATACCACATAGCCCAAAACTTCACATACAAAAATAATATAAAACCAGATGAAAACAAAGGTAGATACAGAGTGACAAATTGTGAAGGCAGCCTAGTGAAATTTACCAAATGAAGCTTATATAATCATATCAAATTGACATTAAAAACTCCTCAACATAAAGAACTATATTACATGTCCCTGCTACAACTTTCTAAACCATGGAGAAAAGAAGAAGAGTTACCAGATATCTATGTCTTCTATGAAGACGCTTTCAAAGCAAATGAAAGTACTATAACCGATGTAAACTTTACACAGTACAAAACAATGTTGCACAATGAACAGCAACACGAAGAAGAACTCCAGGCCCAACTAGAGGAGGGCACTCCCAACAGTAGTCAACCTTCTGTAACAGGAAGCCAAGAACCACTGGGACAGCCACTAATAGCAAATGAGGCAGAATTAGCTATGACAGAAGAGGAAAACACAATTTGTCAGTATGAACATGCTACAGAAGATTTCACTGTACTGAAATCGAAACTGAACAATGAGCATCGTAGAATTTTCCAAGAAGTAACAAACCAAATTGAACATGGTGTACAATATGAAAATAACTGTACCTGCCAAAACTACAAACCTATACTGCAATACATCAGTGGTCAAGCATGTTCAGGCAAAACATTCTTAATCAAAATCATCAGCAAGTTCCTTCAATAACTGACAAACAACAAACTTTCAGCTGTTGTAACTGCCCCCACAGGTTTAGCTGCCTACAACATAGGCGGTGTCACTTTACACCGATTACTACTCCTTCCAGTAGAACACCAAAACAAATTAGATAATTTCAAAATTTCTACATAATCTGCGATGGAACTATGCAGAGTTTTGAAACAAATGAAAATGCTACTAATAGATGAGGTCAGCATGGTCTCCAACCTAATGTTGGCTTTGAATCACCTCAGATTACAAGAGGTCGTCAAAACAGACTACGAAGAGCTCTTTGGAGGAAAACAAATTATTGTTTTCGGAGATCTTCTTCAATTAATACCAGTGAAAGGTGAACCTATTTTTAAAACTTTAGGGCACAAACTCTGTCATAAAACACTTGGAAGCAAAGGAAATGTCAACCATTGGCAACATTTCCAATACAGAAAATTAAAAGAAAACATGCGCCAGTCGGTGGCCTCACATACGCCAACATTTTAAAAAGTATTAGAGTTGGTGTACTATCTCAAGAAGCACAAGCAATATTAAAAACCAGGCACATCCCTGCACTCTATGGCCATAACTCATGTGCTACTGATGTCATGGAATAATTAGCACACAAAAATGTCAATTGTATGTCCTTGATGCCAACGCTTGCGAGCTGTTCATAATTCAATGAAACAATGTTGAAAAAAGAAATGCAACCAATAATTGAAATTTGCTCCACAGACAAACTGGACGTACATGGTATGACACTACCCATGTGTCAACAGGCCACAACAAGACTAAATACCTTAGAAAACTCTATCTCCAACACAGCTGGTTTGGAGAAAATATTAAAATTATCTTTAAACTGTAGAGTAATGCTTAAACGTAACCTTGACGTGGAGCAAGGACTAGTTAATGGAGCACTTTGTACAGTTGTTGGCTTTCAAACATACCCACATGACAACAACATTCAGTTTGTCAATATTCTCCTTGTCAAACCATCATAAATTAAAAGGATGGGACGCTCAACATTCCGCTTCCTTCTTTTCAAAGACATGTATGTACGCAGAGAACAGTTTTCTCTAACTCTAGCATATGCAGTCACCATTCACAAATCACAAGGTCTTACCGTAGATAAAGCCTTGATAGATATTGGGAGCATAGCCTTTAAAGAAGGCATGAGCTATGTAGCGCTAGCACGCTTACGTACAATTGACGGACCATTTCTAATCAACTTTGATGCAAGTAAAGTAAATACTGATATTCCTTGCATTCTAGAATACAATAGACTACGTTCACTGTACTCCCCCATCTAAAAACCTATCCTGTTCCACAAAAAGCAAAACATTGTAAAAGAAAACTACTTCAATTAGAAACGATACAGGATCTCACTGCAATTCCTCCAAAGAAAGTAAAAGAAGCTAATACTTCATCAAGTACCACAACCAAAGAAGTATCTACTGCTCAAAGTAACTCAAGTCCTTCTTCAAAGATGCAAAACACACTCTGAACAAATGACTTGGACACAGAACTGTCAGGTCCATTCAAATTTTCAAATACAACTGGTGTAAATTGCTACACAAATGTAGCAATAAATATTCTATTCCAATTGCCACCAATTATTTACAATATTTACTTACACAATACAGACCAATTGTGTTTGCAAATGTTAGTCCTTCATTGAAATGTAACCGACAATCCTGACAACACCTACAGTGTTCATGGAATAAGAATTGGACTACTGTGCTGGAATGGTCAAATTCACTATAAACTCACAAGAAGATCCACATGAATGTCTAATGTACTTACTACAAGTACTGGAAAACAATAACATACCTATAAATGAAATCTTCCAGATTTTATACATGTGGTAACATACATGCACTCTCTGAAGCCATGTGGCACAGGAACAAATCCCTAATGAACATTGTGTGTATGTATCCATACCTAACTGTGAATCCATTGCATTTCAGCAACTTGTACAAAATGCAAACCATGGCAGATTATGTACTACCTGCAATTCAGATAATCGATCCACCTTACAAATACAGACACATAGTAAATACGTAATTGTAATGATTTTATGTTACAATGCAGATGGTACCAAAAACAACTGCAAGCTGACTGGATTCACACATGGGGTCTCATTACGAGGTAGGCGGTGGCCATGGTGCTATTAGCACCATGGTTACCTCCTTATCGCATTCCGTGTCCGGGTTGACGAAATAGGGACTTACCGGGTCATTCCAACCTTGGAGGACCCGGTAAATCCCCTTTCTGAAAACCATTCCCCATTCCCATTTGAGCACCCATAGGGCTCAATGGGAATGGACCTAATAACCGTACCGCAATTTGTAGTACCGTTATTAGCTCTGAAGTCCCTTAGCGGGTCCCGTCCATAATGCCTGGTGAAACCAGGCATTGAAGGAGGGACCCGCTAAGGGAACTCGTAGTAGGGCGGTAAGGGATTACCGGCACCGGTCTCCTTAACAGTGCCCGGTAACCCTTAATGCCCTACTTGTAATGAGGCCCATGGTCAAGTATCACTTTGTAGGAAAACCTTCACAACAATAGGTATGATCTACCACGCAGGAGCCACAACCAAAGCAGGTCACTACACTGCATATATACAAAAAGAAATGTGGATGGTTCAAATGTAATGATACTACTATTACTCTAAAATATAAGATTACCAGCAAATCTTGTAAACGCTTATTTAATATTCTTAAAACCAACATTTTATAACTAATCTGTCCATAAACATTAACAATTCTTCAATTACAAAACTATAAACAGTTAGAATACGCCAACAGGTATCTAACTGCCCCAAGATTCTGCAACAACCAAACAGATAAATCAATACCACTAAAATATAACAAGAAATAAATAGTTAGAATACGCCAACAGGTATCTAACTGCCCCAAAAATCTGCAACAACCCAACAGATAGATGAATAACTTGAAAGTATAAATAAAAAACTATAACCAGTTAGAATACACCAACACGTATCAAACTGCCCCAAAAATCTGCAACAAGCCAACAGATAGAAAATTAGCAAGAAACAACAAATAAACACTGAAAACAGAGAAAGAAATATATTTTACCAAACCAGAAACGTTTTTCTTTTATCCAGCATGGATTGTTTTTCCACACACCCAATGATTTAATAAACAAACACAGAAACTGAGCAAATTGCACAGTACACTGGTTTGAAATTTAGTACTTCTAAAGTACTAAATATGAGGGTCAAAATAATGCAGAAATGTTTATTATGCAATGCAATAACTCATTATGAACTACCTACGCTAACATATGATCTTTTCTATTATCACAGAGATTGAAAAAGAATATCTGCTCCAGTTACCCATGTCACGAAAAAAATATATCCAATCACAAAAAGTCAAACAGTAAGTATATAATAATTTGACTCACAAATACTGCTGCATAACACAAACATTCAAGCAAACATCTAACCATACACCACAATCCAAAAAGTTTACTTCCATGGGTATGTTATACTTCAGTGCTTGTTACCAAACTCTACAATCTGAATTGCATGACTTAGCCAAAACTTCACATACAAACTCTACAAATGAAACAGTACACAAACATTTGGGTTGTGGATATTTGATGGATGTTTTATTCTATGGTTGTCTTATGCTGTGGTAGTTGTGGCCAGGGCCTAGAGTCTTGGGTGCAGCCTTCGGCCATGCATCCAAGACTGTAGGCCCTAGCCACAACCACTGCAGCATAACACACCCATAAAATCAAACATTTGACTATGGTATGTGGGCTGCTTATAGGGGATATTAATTACAATCACTCCTCTACTAACAACCCAAAACCAACATCATACTAAAGTAAAATAGCTAGTAGTGCATGTATGTTCGCGGACAGCCACGATGGCCGCGGACATAGCAAACACATCAGGGACGCCTGCCACCTAAACAAATACAGCATTTGACCCATCTCTTAATCCCCAACCCCCCTAAGCACTCCTACACACCAACACACACCCCGAAATTGTATTTTTGCTCCATTCAAAGCAGCGCTGCCTGCGGATCCAAGATGGCGGGTGCATCAAAACAATGTGACACACCTCATGCTTCATCCCAGCCAATCAGCGAACACATTGCATGTCCGCGGACATGACGCAAGCCGATTAACCTATCGGTACCCTGTAGCAGAGCGAACAGGGAAATGTGTCAGCGGAGCGGACATAGATATCACTATTTTTTTAGGCCTACTTTTTGGTCGTTTTAAAAAAACTACTGGAAGGATTTCCACCAAATTTACAAAAGCACACTTTTGGGACCAAGCCGCTGCTCTGGCCGCAAATTCAGTGAAGATCCGTCCAGTTGTTTGAGCTGTAGGCATGAGCAAAGATTTTTCCCCATTCACTCTATGGGAAAAAAATAAATGTTGGGACCCCCCTATAACTTTGTCCCCCCGGACCAAACCTCACTAAACGTTGCAAGACAATTCAGAGTGAGCCATATACTTTTTTTTGCAAAGTTTGGTGAGGATTCGTCTAGGGGGAGCAAAGTTATTAGCATATATATATAGCGTATATATATATATACAGTGAAAAAAACGTTGCTAAAGGGATGTTATGGTTAAGTTGCGCTACTAAAAACCTATGAAATTCAGTGAAAAAACTTTGTTAAAGGGACGTTATGGTTAAGTTGCGCTACTAAAAACCTATGAAATTCAGTGAAAAAAACTTTGTTAAAGGGACGTTATGGTTAAGTTGCGCTACTAAAAACCTATGAAATTCAGTGAAAAAACTTTGTTAAAGGGACGTTATGGTTCCAAGTAAAACCGAAAAATCCTTGAAATTCACCAGTTATGGTAAGCTAAGCAACCATAAATCGCGCCACCACCGTGCACTGCTAAGACTAACACCCAGGACATCAAAGATGACATCACAAATGTCATTGATGACATCACATGTGTATGTACTTCTCATGAAATATGTGTAGAAGGGATTCTTATTAAGTGTCAAGAATCATTGCAAGAAATATAGCCTAATAAGTGCATTGAACGATGCATTGATATAAATAGCATCCTATTATGGGGTTCTATCAAGTATACTAAGCTACTCATACAGAAACATAACATTGTGTGCAGTGTACAAGATGAAGGTATGATATTCGTAATGTTAATATGTTGAATAATGAAATGATAATTATTTTCTTAATAGATTTTTGTGTACTGTGAAATATGTAATAAGTAGCTAATAAAACCCATGTATTACATAATTGCATTACTATAGACAAAACACAAAGACACAAGAACACATACCAAAATGGGTATATACAGGGAAAGTGAAGTTAGAAAAAAGCACAAGTAGTAGCAGAAACAATTCATAACTTAACTAATTAGTTTCATGCAAATAAATGATTGCTGCTATTTACCCTATGTATATGTATCACTTGATGTGATTGGACCCTAAGGAAAGTAGTGTGAGTACAATGTATACAAATATGACCATATACAGGGAAAGTACAGCCATAAAAAAAACAACAGAACTATCAGAAAGTGCTCATAAGTCTAGTGATTATCTTTATGCACAAAAAGGATTGTTGTCTTTCAAGCTTGTGTTTTCCCATATGTATATGTTTCATATGATGTGACTGTACTCTAAGGGAATTACTGTAAGAACCTACTAGAAGGATATGTCTACAAATAAAATAAAATTCTTAGTTTCTGACTGTTACTGAAGAAAACCATGTGGCCTAGATATGTCAGCAAAAGAAAAATAGTGAGCCAGACATGTGATGTCATCAGTGATGTCATCAATGACATTTGTGATGTCATCTTTGATGTCCTGGGTGTTAGTCTTAGCAGTGCACGGTGGTGGCGCGAGTTATGGTTGCTTAGCTTACCATAACTGGCGAATTTCAAGGGTTTTTCGGTTTTACTTGGAACCATAAAATCCCTTTAACAAAGTTTTTTCACTGAATTTCATAGGTTTTTAGTAGCGCAACTTAACCATAACGTCCCTTTAACAACATTTTTTTCACTGAATTTCATAGGTTTTTAGTAGCCCAACTTAACCATAATGACTTTGACTTTATATACATGTCATATGGAACTGACTAGATCTCTTCTTATGAACGTGATGTCCGCGAACTTATTTAATGTTTGCGGACATGTTCGGAGAACAGTACCACTACCTAAAAACTGTGGGGGGGGTGGGGTATGTTTTATTGTTATATCAGAATATAGGAACATTTAACAAATTCAAAAAGCAGCACACAAACACATTATATATAGTAATACATAAGAAATGTAACCCATATATGTAACACACTAACCATTCATTTAAATACAATATGTTCTGAAATGGAATATACCACAAGAACATAAATTGGCTTCCAACATAATTACCTCACAGACACAACAGAACTGAGAACAAGACCAGACCCACTGAATACATAGGACTTATCTTACCAGAAATAGTAAGTGTACTTCATTTTACTCATATATTTATAAACTTTCTGTATTAGATTAAAAAATATATTATCTTTTTTTTTCTTTCTCACAGAAATGTCTAGTACTCTGGAATGGCTAGAGGACAATTTCCCACATGAAGAAATGTCACAAGATAGTGAAACTAATGGTAAACACTTTATAATATAAACCATTTAAATGTTATTATTTTGTATACATTTAACATATATATATATTTTTTTGTACAGAGCATAACAAAATAGAAACTACCTCTGAAGAAGCTGTTATGGAAAACACGCTTGACAACATAAAAGAAAAAATTGATTTACTGTTGACCAATTTTAATAATTTGAAAACTTTTGTTGAAGACCATTTTAAAACAAAAATGTCATACCATTGCCCCACATGTACTTGTCCCTCCTCACCATATCCCAGTCAATTATCCCCAAACCCTCTCCATAATCCAAAACGTTTTGATGAGATTTCCATCCCTTCTTCACCTAATACCAATCATGTTGAAACCCCAAATTCTCTTGTTTTTGTTTCTGTTTCTGCCTCACCTTCTCTGTCATAAATTAGTAATATATGTTAAATAAAGTTTAGTTTTTATATTGTATTGTGAATAGTTTCCGTTTTTTTTTTAAAAAAACAATAAAAGTGTCCGCGGACAGTGCGAGTGTTCTGAAATGTTCGTACATAAACGAAAATGGAGGTGTCCTGAAGAACACCACACCTGTTCATACTGTTGGCAAGCAAGTTGAAACTGTTCTAAGAACACACGTGGTGTCCTGAAATGTTCGTAAAGAAACAAAAATTAAAGTGTTCTAAAGAACACTATATCTGTCCGTAATGTTCGCTATCAACTTAAAACTGTCCTAAGAACACAATTGGTGTCCTGAAATGTTCGTAAATAAACGAAAATGATGTGTCCTGAACAACAGTACAACTGTTCGTAGTGTTCGCTAGCAACATGAAACTGTACTAAGAACACATGCGGTGTCCTTATTTGTTCGTAAACAAACAAAAAGTAAAGTGTCCTAAAGAACACTATACTGTTCGCTAGCAAGTTCAAACTGTTCTAAGAACGCTATTGGTGTCCTGAAATGTTCGTATGTAAACGAAAATGGAGGTGTCCTGAAGAACACTATACATGTTCATAGTGTTCGCTACCCAATTGAAACTCTTCTAAGAACACAATTGGTGTCCTGAAATGTTCGTACATAAACTAAATTACACGTGTCCTGAAGAACACTAGCAGGGTAATTCATAGAATCCAGCGCACAAGTAGCGCACGCGGCTGGCGCACAGCGTGCGCCTGCGATAGTCTGCGCCAGGCACGTGCGCTAAAACTGATTACCGCGCACAGCGTATTCATGGATTTCATGCTCCCAAACCAGCCGTGGCGCAGAGAATCGCAGCGAGCCTGCAGCAGCGCCAGTAACGCCCCCAAGAACGCCCTCGCGCAAGGAAAAGCCATCAAAATCGCTAAATCATCGCTAAGGTCTGCGCTAACCCTGGACCACTTCACAGGGCAGGCAAACAAGGAAAGCAAAGCGGGCAATCTTCAAATCAGGAGTACGCGGGAAGTACTACACGCGACTAGGCAGGGAACGTGAATTACAGGGGTACGCGGGAATTATCACACGCGAACAGCCAGGGAACGCGTATTACAGGGGTACGCGTGAAGTAGAACACGCGATAGGCCAGGGAACGTGTATTACAGGGGTACGCGTGAAGTAGAACACGCGATAGGCCAGGGAACGTGTATTACAGGGGTACGCGGGAATCATCACACGCGAACAGCCAGGGTGCGTGTATTACAGGGGTAGCGGGAAGTTCAACACGCGATTGGCCAGGGTACGTGTATTACAGGGGTACGCGTGAAGTAGAACACGCGATAGGCCAGGGAACGTGTATTACAGGGGTACGCGGGAATTATCACACGCGAACAGCCAGGGTGCGTGTATTACAGGGGTAGCGGGAAGTTCAACACGCGATTGGCCAGGGAACGTGTATTACAGGGGTACGCGTGAAGTAGAACACGCGATAGGCCAGGGAACGTGTATCACAGGGGTACGCGGGAATTATCACACGCGAACAGCCAGGGTGCGTGTATTACAGGGGTAGCGGGAAGTTCAACACGCGATTGGCCAGGGTACCTTATCACACGCGAATAGGCTGGGTGGGCCCTCACAGGTGTACCCTGTACACCCTCCACGGCCCCTGCAGGCAGCCCACAAAACAGGGGACTACCCTGCACACCTGATCATGTCCCCCTGCACCCCCATCCACCAGGGGCACCCTCCACCAGGCCCCCACCCATGTCTCCCACCACCCCCACCCCCCAGCAGTGCAGGGGCACCTGCCATCAGGCCCCCACCCATGTCTCCCACCACCCCCACCCCCCATCCACCAGGGGCACCCTCCACCAGGCCCCCACCCATGTCTCCCACCACCCCCACCCACCAGCACTGTGGGGCACGTGGCCAGCAGGCAGTCAGGCAGCAGCAGATGGCAGGTGGGAGCGTGCTCAGGGCTCTGGGGGACTGTAATTCGGCCTCCTGGCCAGGAGCGTGGTCTTTCGTGTTTGGACGCGTGGACAGCCTGATAGGGAGTGATTTTGCACGTGAAAACCCCACACTCAGCGAATCGCGCGAAAACCCGTCACCAGCATATGTGCGTCTATAGTTACCTGCACGTGCAGTGTCAAAGCGTGTGATTGGTGAAAATGGATCTACACGCAGGAGTGACAAAGCGTGTGATTGGTGAAAATTGATCTACACGCAGGAGTGACAAAGCGTGTGATTGGTGAAAAAGGATCCACACGCAGAAGTGACAAAGCGTGTGATTGGTGAACATGGGCCAAGCACGTACACGCCGTAAGTGACGCTGTACGTGTGGGCCTGTATATAAGGTAGTGTTGAACACCATTTCCTTGTACGTGCTTTTCGTGGAGAGCGAGTGGGTGAATTCTGTACTTCTTGTCGTTTCACACGCGATTTACTTCACGGCGTTTCCAGTTCGTACTCCCTGTTACCTCTGACAGCTTTTTCTCTTTTTCCTCTTGTACTGGTTTACCTGGGCCTGTTCCCTCAAACAGTGTCCCCTTCTACTGTTGTCCTGTCTCCTCAGACAGCATACACATCTTCTTTTGGCGGGGGTGTTGCCAACCAAACGCGCTCATTTTTCACGCTCTTTTACCTGGCAGACGGTGAGTCACGCACGTATCTAACTTCTGTGCTTGCCCCGTGTGTAGCCTACCCCTTCAGAGGTCATTTTAGGCTGCGTGTGACACGCATACGTTCATTGTGTTACTGGATGCCACAGCGTAGTGCAGGGTTTTCCATCAGCACACGTGGTCTAGGAGGGGTATTGTGCACGTTCATTAACTTTTCTGGGGTGCCTGTGCGTTGCGTGACCCGTCATCTTTCCCCAGGGGTGTCATATAGCCTTGCCACTGCACTAGGGTACGAATACCATCTGGTACCCAACCCCTTTGACACCCAATTGCCCAGGACAATTGTGCACACCGACTCCCATACGCACAATAACATCAGTGCCATGGTTGGGAGGCGTGCAAGCCGTAAGGGTGGCAAAGGTGGCCGAGCCACACGTGGTGGCCGTGGAGGATCCACTAGGGGACGTGGTTGTGACTTGCAGGGTGCCCCTGTCCCCCCCAGTCTGGAGGACCAGTCAGGGACACCCATGCCCCCCCCCCCCAGTTGAGGGTCATGTGGCTGATACCAACCCTGATCAGCCCTTGTTGGACCAGCCCATTGTGGCAGCAGACCTGTCCGAGGGTGATCCCATCGCTGACATCCAGGTCAGCAGGTCCACTGCACGTGCACCGGTGCACATTGGTGTCATCAGGGCACGGGCATCTATGCCAGATAGGTCATCTGCTGGCCCCCGTATCCAGGGTGTGGCTCCATCCACCCCACCTCTCATACACCCTGCCAAGACTGTGTCGGTCCTAGTTCATGCACCTCAGATCAGGCCTGACCCCATCCCACTACCCCCAATGCCTGCACCTACTCCCATGCTGAGTGTGCAATCCCACACACCCAGTACTGAGTCCACCACGGCTCCTGCCCCTAGTGTCCACAGCGGCGTAGGACACTCTGGATCCCCACCCCCTTCCAAGCGCAAGAGGAAGAGTGCACGTCCGGCACAGGCTGATTCCCCAGGCACGGCTGCACAGTCCGGCCCATCAAGGAAGCCAAGCTTCACAGACGCCGAACTGAATGCACTTGTTCAGTATGTGTCAGATCATGATAGGGAAATGGTCATCGTTGCAGGGTCCAAGACCACACATGCCAGACGCCAGGCACACTGGCAGACCATTGCTGACAGAATAAGTGCCCTTGGAGTAGTGAGGCGCACAGCTAGTGATTGCCAGAAGCGCTGGAATGACCTTAAGCGCAGGGCAAAGGATAAGCTGGCCTCAAGTCATGCCGCAACCTTGGTGACTGGAGGTGGGTCCCCAGCACAGGAAATAGAACTCACACCACACGAGTCCGTAGCTGGATCCTACGTCACCGAGGGACAACTCCAAGGTGTGGGAGATCTCCCTGATTATGAGGCATCATCCGGTGAGTGCACATGCATGTGTGTATTATCCATGTGCATGGTGTGTGTGTGAAGCATTCATGTTGGGTGCCTGTCAAGGGGGTGTGTGGCAGAGTAGATAGTGGCACCCATGTGCCTCATCCAGTATGTTCAGTGCAACACCATCTGCCCACAGCACTATCCCAACTGGCAACAGTGCACATATGGCCCTACACCATGGAAGTTGCCCTTGAATTGTCATTTTGTCACTACATTGTTGCTCATACTCCCCTGTCTATTCATCTGATGTCTTACATACCATTCCTATACTTTCCCCCAGCCAATCAAGTTTCATCTTCACATGCCTGACATGCAATGATACCACATGCTAATGCGTCCTCTGTATATAAATGCCAACCAACATGCTGTCATACTGTGGATGTTGCCTTGACATCCACCTCCTACCTGTGTGCTTTGGTACCGTCTGGTTTCGAGCCCCATTCCCTCACACTCCATGCTGCTCTTCATGGTCTATCTTCCCTGACTTCTACAGTTCAGACCATCGTGCCCTACTCACGACACCTGCTTGCTAACAGTCAAATGAGGGCACCCTGCCCTCCAATGCGACCCACCCTATTGCTGACAAGTGCATCTGAGCCTACTCAAAGCCAACTCTCACTGACATCTGCTCATACATGCCTTTGCCTGTCCCATAGACCCTTCACATGGTCCCTGTCCTCTCTCCTTGCTCCTCTTCCACCATCAATGGTGGGACCCGTTGGGGTGTACTCCTGGCCTCCTTCCAATCCTCAGAGGCCACAATTGATGTGCATGGTAATGGGAGCATCTCAGTCCAAGGCCCTTAGGCCAACCTCATTCTCCTTGAGAAATGCTAGCCACATCTCATCAACTTCCTTACCTCTCCTGCTGTCCCCCCTCCTCTCTCCTCATCAATCCTGCACTGCCTCCCTGCACCCTCCCATGATCCTTCTCCGCCTCCCACTCCAACTCCTACACATGCTGCACCTCTGATCTCTAGCACTCCCCGTAAGTCCTCCAAGGCTGTCAACCTCCTCCACAATTACACTCCTTTCACTGCGGCTGCATCAGGCATTCCTCCGATATCTGTCACTTACATGAGGTTATGCACCTTGACATCCTTGGTCTCATGGAAACATGTCTGACGGCCAGCTCTGTCTGCATCCTTCACACACTCCTACCTGATGTTCAGGAGACCCTCTCCTTTGCCCGCCACTACTGTGCAGGGGGGGGTGTGCCCTTGGCTTCCCTGAGGGTATTCCTGCCACTGTCACTCCTACTTAGACCTACTCCACTCTGGAATGGCTTGTGTGACGTCTCTCTCTACCACACCTTGACATTCACAAACTGTGCGTACTGTGTCTGGGAAAACTGGTCAAATGTACTACTTCCTTTCTGAGTGTCCTCACCTCTCCTCCTCACTCATGTCCCCAGACAGAGAAATCCTCTTCCTTGTTGCTGTACGCATCCACCTGCATGCTTGTTGACCCCCCCACGTGACCTTTCTGTGACCTCAGCAACTCCCTCTCACCCTCTAGACTCCCGTCTGTCCCTACTCATTCTGCAGGGCACACTCTTGATGCTCTGATCTCATCTGACTTTCCCCTCTCCGTCCATCTCTGCACTCCTCTCTCCTGGAGTGATCACATTCTCCTCTCCTCCCAGCTCACCCTCACCACACCACAGGCAAAGCCACCCTCACCACTGTCACACACCTTCTTGGTATTCCAACCCATGAAGTGTGTGTCAGTCGAGGCTCATGCTGCCAAAATCTCCCCCCCATCCAGCTCCCCCTTAGGCTCACTCCCATCCTGACAGGGCCCACTCCATGCTCCACTCTATGTCAGGTACACTGGATGTCTTTGCCACGGTCATGACCACCTGTCTGAAGCCCCATGCCAATGCAGAGTCCTGGCATGACTCGGATCATGTGAACCCAGACCACAGGTGCCGGGTGGCAGAGAGGGAATGTCCTGCATCATGCTCATCCTCTGGCAAACTGGCCTGCCACATGCTCCAAAGGCAATAGCGCCTCACCCTTTTCACCAAGATGAGATCCCCAATCCAAGGGCACATATCTGCGGCATGTGACAACTCTGCAGGACAGATAGAAATCTGCAAGGACCTTGCCGAGCCAGATGCAGTGTGTACCTCCCCTGTCCCCTCCGAGCCCACAGCACTGCATGATTGTCTCTGTACCCCTATAGGCCACCCCCCCAGCACTTGTCTGCGCCTAACACCATCTGCCCTTGACGTTAAGTCCTACTTACCTTGTACAGCACTTCCAGCTGCCACTTCCCCTTGCACATCATTGTGCCACCCACCCCTGCACTTGCGTGACATGAATGACACCAGCACCAGTAGGATTGTTGACTGGCATCCCCTACTGCCCCACCACCCCTCAGTGCTCCGCTGTACCTTGATACATTTCTGGACCGGTGCTTCACGAATGCTATATGATTCCTTTACAGGTGATGGGGAGGTGGAATCTCATTGTTTACTGCATTTTGTTGATGTAGACAAGGCACTGTGCATCGTGGCCAATTTGGACTAGCAGATCCATGTACAACATGTCAACTTATTGATGTGATGATGCAATGTCAGGACCAGAGTGGTAGAAATCCAAAAAAGTTGCCCTCCTCTCCCTCTTCACTTGGTGGCTATGTCACATGCCATGTGTGTGATGGCATGTGCCTTTGACATGGCAATCACCGGCCAATGTGTGATGGCAGTGCTAGGCAGCATGGTGAGCAGGCGTTGCTCTCCAATCTGTACATTGTATGCCCTGAGCCTCCCCTACAGACCCAGTGATGGTGAATGCATAGGAGGTCTCCCAGTCATGTGGGACATGTGTCGTAGAACTACTGCCTCTGTTGTTCATCAGCCCTTGTTGCATGCCATGGTGCTAATGCCTGTTTCCATTTTTCTCTTTCATGTCTTTGCAGGGGACGAAGCACTTGTTGATGCTGGGGATGTGGTGGTTGAGCCGTCCCAGGAGGGCAACCCGGGCCGACCTTCCACAAGTGAGGGACGTGGTGTGTTTGTGGGTGAAAACCCACAAATGCTGCAGGTCGTGCTGTCGAGGGGTGTCTCTGGGGGTTCCTCCCCCGAGCAGTATTCAGGTGTAGACTCGGAGGATGACACCTATGTGCAGTCGCAGGTGAGTGTTCTTGGGAGAGAATCTCCTCTGTCCGACCCACCTGCAGCCGGGCCATTGCCCTCAATGGGGATGTCAGTGTCGGCAGCTCAGCCTCCGGTGGTTACGGATGCAGGGCCACACCACACAATCTCTGATCCTGTTCCTGGGGCTGCAGATCAGAGAGGGAATGCAGTCCTGCAGCCTGAGGCCTTGCCGGCACAGCAAGGCGCAGTCCGCCTTGCCCCAGGCAGGTGTGGTGCCCGTCAACGTGGTGGCCGTATGCCACCTGGCAATACCGCTTGGGAGCAATCCATCTACGGTATGGCCAACCAACAGGCAGCATCATCCGAGATGATTGCACAGGCCATGGATAGGGTGGCCACTTCCATTGTCCCCCCAGAAAGGCTGATGGAGCGACTGGAGCAGGCTACAGAGTCCATCAGCCAGGCACACAGGGAGGATATGTTGGCGTCCAACAAGGACAGGCGGGCGGCACTGGCGACTCTGCGGGAATCACTTTCCATGGAGTCCCAGCGCCACAGGGAAGGCCTGAGGGAAGAATTCCGTCACCTCAGGTCGACCCTGTTAGAGCTTGAGGCTTCATCCCATAGAAGGACAGAGGAGCAGCTGGAGCGTCTGACACGGACGCTCTCGGCCGAGATGCAGGCAACTCGTGCGGAGGTCAGGTCATCCCGGGAGTTACTGCATGGGGACCTCCGCATGATTATAACCCAGAACCAGAACTACCAGACCCGCCTGCTTGCAGCCATGGAGGAGCAAACTCGTGCTTTGCGTGGGCTGCCTCCCATTGTCACACCATCTTCTGAGGCAGCTCCCCCACCTCCTGAGTCAGCTGCAGGGTCTGGCCAGAGCGATAGCGACTCATCTCCCACAACAGAGTAGCCGTGTGGGCCACGAGCCTATGGGGTGTTTTAGTTTCCCATGATCCACACAGGTGGATTGTGGCGTGCATCCTGTCCTCGGACCTCATAGGTGGCCCTCCCCCCCCCGCCGGCCCTTTCATGGCCATTTTTTCTCAATTTTCTTTTTTCTTTTCCAAGAGTGTTGCCTTGTGTGGGTACCTGGGCATACACTGTATTGTGGCTGGGCACATGCAGGCTTGTCCTGAGTTTGGTTTAGATGCTTGGGTAGCAGACATCCACACCCCTCCTGCTTCCGTTTCCATGGGCTTGCAAAGGGTGTGCCCAAGTGACAGCAAATTACACGGTGACATTGGACTCCCATGAGCTGTTGGCCAGTCCATAGTCAATACTGTGTAGACATTCATAGTGTACATTGTTGTTGCACCTAACTATGCATGATGGTTTGATATGTGCCTCTACTTACATATGTTGCTCATGTTTTGCAGGTATCTCACACAGTTCTTCACACGGGCATACTCTCTGGAGTCAGACTACATGTCGGTAGATGTGCACTGACACTTTTGCGTGGCGCCATCACTGTACATCTGGACGGTGAGGACATACCAGCAGAATCAGGTAATGAGACTACCATTGATTACATGCATTGTGTCTTGTTTGGGTGGGCTTCAGGGTGGGTTGGTGTGTAATTTGATTGAAATTACTCTTACACAGGTGTGTAGTAGTGGCTCCAGCGCGGTTAGCTGTTCAAGTGCGGCTATGTTCCATTTGGGGCACTGCTATTTGTGACACCGGTGTCATGTTGTGATGGCCAGTTTGTTTGCTCTCACATACCATGACATGGTGTCCTCAGTGGCGGGACTGTGAAGGGAATGGGTGACATGGCAATGTTGTCATGTAGTGAATCGCCTGTGGCAATGCATATTTGATTGATGGAGTTGTGTCTTCTCGTTGTGATGCATTGCTGGTGTATGTGTAGGTAGGGGTGCACACATAGTGACACTTCCATGTTAACAATCTCAGGCTGATGTGTATCTGACAGTTTATTGTCGAGTAATTTTGTGACATTGTCAGGTAGTGTCATCATTGATTGTCAGATGGTATGTGCCAGAGCAGTGTGCACTAGCCAGCACTGTGATTCCTAGGTGAAGAAGTTGGCCACCAGTGGCGTACGGGCTGCCACCCCCCGTGCCCTTTCCCCTCCCATGCGCAGCGGGCGTGCATGTGGTTGTGGATGTGGGGGCACCACCATGTCCACGGGCAGGCCCCGGCGTGTTGCAACGTTGTGCAGGACACATGCTGCCACTATGATCCTGCACACTATTCGGGGAGCATATAACAGCTGCCCGCCAGAACGGTCAAGGGAGCGAAAGCGTGACTTCAGCACTCCGAATGTGCGCTCCACTATGCCCCGTGTTGCAATGTGGGCTGTGTTGTACCTTACCTCGGGTGGCGTGGTGGGGTTCCGGATTGGGGTCATCATGTGGGGGCTGATAGGGTAGGCACTGTCCCCTGCGGAGGTGGTGATGGGTATCATTAGTGGTGTTGTGTCATGACCCAGTATCTGACATGCATGCATGTGCAGTGGCATTCATGCTCACCAAGCAGCCATGTATCTCCATGCTGGCCAGCCTCCAGGTCCCGGCATAGTGTAGACATTCTGTAGATGAAGCTGTCGTGGGTGGACCCGGGATAGTTGGCATATACTGATGTGATTATTCCCTTGGCATTGCATACAACTTGCACGTTGATGGAATGCCAGTGCTTGCGGTTTCTATAGATGTGCTCTGTTGCCCTGGGTGGACGTAGAGCCACATGTGTGCAGTCAATTGCACCAAGCACTTTGGGGAATTGAGCCACACCATAGAATTCCTGGATGCACGTCCGCCTTTCTGCATGAGTCCTGGGGAGATATATGTGCCTGCGGACTGATGGCCGTGCAGTGATGATGTTCAAGACCTGGTGTAGGCAGCGTGACTGCGTGGCCTGTGACACACCACCCACTATGGCACTTGTCCGCTGAAAGGATCCAGTGGCCAAGAAGTGCAGTACATTCAGGACCTTCTGCAGGGGGCTGAGTGCTTGGGAGCACAGGGTGGGTGATGTGAGGTCATCCTCCCACTCACTGACCAGGTCCAGTATGATGTGTGCTGGAAACCTGTACCTCCCATACACCTGGTCATCAGGCATCCCGAATAGGCTGGTTCTGGGTGTGAATATTCTGGCCCTGACTATACTCCTCCTCCTCCTCCTTTGGTAGCCCACTGCCACTGCTGCTAGGAACGGTATGTTCATCCTGGCATCTGGCTTGTTTATTGATAAGTGCGCAAATTAATGCCTTGCGCGTGTTCTAGGCGAGCGTGTGACCCTCGCACCCCTGGAATCTAGTTCCCACTCCAATAGCGTGTGGAAATTCCCACGCAGCAGGCATACAGGTGCGCTGACGTACTTGCGTGTGTAAGTGCCCGCGAACCCCTGTAATACACGTACATTGGCCAATCGCGTGTACGCGCACTTTTGGCCAATTACACGCGATGTAATACACGTACATTGGCCAATCGCGTGTACGCGCACTTTTGGCCAATTACACGCGATGACACTCTGACGTGCAGTATTTCCACGTGTGCTCCGTCATCACGTGCTGAGTGGGGAACGCCCGTGCGGATCACGTCAGACGCGCTTACGCGGTGAGGGACTCTGGTCCAATAGAATCGCGTATGCGTGCTGATGCACTTACGCGCTAAGGCCCTTTCCTCGGATTTCACGCTGACGTGCAGGAATTTCATGTGCCAAATCACTCCGTATCAAGCTGGCCACCCGAAAACACACGGAACACCACGCTCCTGCCCAGAAGGCCGAGTTACTGCCCCCCCAGTGCCCTGAGCAGCCTCCCACGTGCTATCTGCTGCTGCCTGCCTGCCTGCCTGCCTGCTGCCACCGTGCCCTGCCATTTGGTGCCTGCACATCAGCCATCTGCAGGGGTCCAGTTGCTGTTCCACCCCTGCTGGAACTGGAGACTCCCAACTGGGATTACATCGCTCCATAGCCCAGCCCCAGGACCCAGTTGCCCACCCACACCTGCCTCTGGGATTGCCATGTCGGGCACTTCGACATCTGGCACCAGTGGCAACCCCAGGCCAGAGGGGCAGAGGGGCACCAGCTTCACTGCCACCGAAGTTGGTGTCCTGGTGGAGCATGTCCTGGGGCAGTATGATGCCCTCTTTGGATCGTCCCGCGCCAGCAAGGAAGGACGGGAGAGGATCTGGGCCGACTGTGTGGTTGCCATCAACGCGGAGGGGGTGGCAACCCGCAACGTCCAGAAGATCAAGAAGCGCTGGGAGGACTTGAGGTCCAGGACCCTTGTGAAGGCCCGGCGCCTCGTGGAGGGGGGCCGGGGCCGCATGAGTTCCATCCAGAAGAGGGTCCTGGAACGCGTACGCCCAGCGCTCCACGCCCAGGTCCTTGAGAGGGAGGCCCGTCTGGAGTTGAGCGGTAAGTGTGCAAGCATTACTGTGTGAGACAGGGCATGTTGCGGTGTGCTGGTTCTATGATACTTGCCTGTATGTGTGCCATGGGCCATGTATGCATGTATGTGTGCAGGGACATCATGGTAATGCATGTGCGACCAGTGATGTGTGACCCACATGGTTGTTGCATGTGTTGAAATGTGGCATGGGGAGCCCTATGCAGATTTAGGACATGAGAGCATGCCAGTCTCTGTACCTGGACATGGATGGGGGTGAAGGATGGGTGCTGATGCCAGGTACATATATGGTAGCCATGTCTGTGTGCCTGACCTGCGTGTCTGTGACTTGTGCATGCCATGGATGCATGACACATGTGTGTGACAATGCACAGATTCTGTGACGCACCCAACTAACCCTTGTTTCGCCTGTGTTCGTTGTGTTTGGGGCCAGATGGATGTGACTGAGGTGAAGTGTGTGCATGTGATATGCATGAGCCATGATGCATGTGAGTCACATATCATTGAATGTTTCAAGAGTCAATTGGACATGCATGGAAATGTGCATGGCATGCACCATGCCTGTTACTGTGTGTGTTTTGCCTGGACTGACCCATGTGTTGTGGAGGGACATGATGGAAGTGTACTTTGACAGGGGTGCTCATCTGCTATTGCTTCCTGTCTAGGGGACCATTTTACAGTAGCCTGATGCTTGTGTCCTTTGTCTCCCTCTACGCAGCGGCTAGTGAAGAAGAGGGCGGAGACGGCGCTGTGGAGCAAGGCGGCGGGGATGCCCCCACGGCTGCAGCGGAAGGGGTGGGTGAGCCCCCACAGGGGCCTGCTACGGCGGGAGACGGTGAGGAGCCATCCAGGTTGGTGGTTTGCACAGAGGAGGAGGAGGCCGACACTGGTGCGCACATGGGGCCTGGTGGGAGCATCCCTGCTGGTGCAAGTGGTGCAGTCCAGGGCCAGGGGCAGGAGGCAGCACAGGTCACCGTGGAGGTGCCTGTGCATGTCGCTGTCCCTGACCCTGTGAGTGCACCACCATGCACCAGCAGGGATGCCCCGTCCCAGGCCCGTCCGCAGGTAGTGGGGATGTCCATGTCAACTGACTCCCCTCCACCTGCGGCCGTGGGAACCCCTGGCCGCGTGGAGCAGGTCCTGATTGGGGTCGCGATGCGCACGGCTGTGATTCGTGATGACGTGCGTGCTTCCCGGGAGGAGCACGCACGTCATCACGAAGTGCACCGTGCCGACGTGGCCCAATTGGGATCGGCCATGTTCGAGGGGTTCCTGCATGTGTTGGCCAATCTGACGGCCCTCTCCTCCTCTGTGCAGGCTATCCAACGGTCGTTCTCCTTGCCGTCTTCCGGCCCAGATGCCACCATGGCCCCCTGTGGACCTGCCCCGACCAATGCAGCCAGCTCGGTGGGGATCCCATCCCTGCCACAGTTGGGAGTCGGAGGTCCAGCAGGGGTGGACGACACAGCAAGTGGACCCCAGCAGATGGAAGATGTGCCGGCATCATCGGGCAGGGCACGTGCACGACGGCGTCGGTGGTTACCATCAGCCTGGATGCCGTCGTGCTGGCAGAGGCAGTGGCGTCGGAGGCAGCAGCGGGCTCGACGTGGGAGGCATCATGGCTCAGGGCCATCAAGATCAGAGGGGCAGGCATCGGCCGGAGGGCAGGGCAACCCTGGCATGGCGGTGTGTTCCGTGTGGGAGGAGTTTGGCCAGCGGATAGGTGCGGAGCGGCAGCGGGCGGAAGAGGAGCGGCTCGCCATGGCCAGGGCGGAGATCTCCATGCATCGGGCATTGAGGCGGGCTGAGTGCCTCGAGGAGGCTCGCAGGGATTTTGGTGAGCACATGGGGTTGTCCCTGCGAGACCTCGGGGCCAGGACAGAGTCCCGCCTCCAGGACATTGACATGGAGTTCGAGGATGCCCTGGCCAGCATCACCAAGTGAGCCGCAGGACTAGCCCGCTGCCTTTGTATATAGTTTTTTAGTTAGTTAGTGCTAGGTTTCCTTTATTTATTTTTATTATTTTGGACCGCTCGGACAATGGCCACTTTTTTGTACATATTTATTTTATTAGTTAGTATTAGGTTTCATTTGTGCTGTTGGGCTCATGGACCCTGGAACATTCCTGTATATATTGATATATTTTGGGAGATACATTTTTTAATTTTTTTATTGTTTACACCATGACGTAATGGTTTTTCTTTGATTTCCTACTACATTGTTTTGCTTTGGACAAATTATATTGATTTTTTAATCCTTTGTTTTTTGGTTTATCATTTTTGTTCTCGGACATGGACCTTTTATTTACTTTGCCACATAGTTGTATGTTTTATTGGTTTACTTGATTTGTGTTTTTAATACATTTTTATATTATCTTACACTTGTGTTATTTTCTCTTTGGTTTCTTACATGTCATGATATGGGTTTTGACATTCACTTGCACCCATTGTGTATGTGTGTGTGACAGACATGTGTTCTTTTGCATACTTGCCTTTGGGGTTGTGTCATGTGATTGCATTCACTATGTGGGTGCATGCAATCCTTGCCTGGGTGTTTGTGCTGGGTATGCTGGCCATTACTGCCATGATTGTGTATCATCAGGACCTGGGGCCAGGGGGACATGTTTGGGGGCCTGCTGGCAGGTTCCCCACAGTGCTGGGGGTGGTGGGAGACATGGGTGGGGGCCTGGTGGAGGGTGTCCCTGGTGGATGGGGGGTGGGGGTGGTGGGAGACATGGGTTGGACATGGGTGGGGGCCTGCTGGCAGGTTCCCCACAGTGCTGGGGGTGGTGGGAGACATGGGTGGGGGCCTGGTGGAGGGTGTCCCTGGTGGATGGGGGGTGGGGGTGGTGGGAGACATGGGTTGGACATGGGTGGGGGCCTGCTGGCAGGTTCCCCACAGTGCTGGGGGTGGGGGTGGTGGGAGACATGGGTTGGACATGGGTGGGGGCCTGCTGGCAGGTTCCCCACAGTGCTGGGGGGGGTGGGAGACATGGGTGGGGGCCTGGTGGAGGGTGTCCCTGGTGGATGGGGGGTGGGGGTGGTGGGAGACATGGGTGGGGGCCTGGTGGAGGGTGTCCCTGGTGGATGGGGGGTGGGGGTGGTGGGAGACATGAGCAGGTGTGCAGGGTAGTTCCCTGTGGTGTGTGCTGCCTGCAGGGGCCGTGGAGGGTGTACAGGTAATGCCTGGGAGCACACAGCCATATCGCGTGTGGGACTTCCCGCGCACCCCTGAAATCCACGTACCCGGCCATATCGCGTGTGGGACTTCCCGCGCACCCCTGAAATCCACGTACCCGGCCATATCGCGTGTGGAACTTCCCGCGCACCCCTGCAATCCACGTACCCGGCCATATCGCGTGTGGAACTTCCCGCGCACCCCTGCAATCCACGTACCCGGCCATATCGCGTGTGGTACTTCCCGCGCACCCCTGAAATCCACGTACCCTGACTAATCGCGTGTGGAACTTCCCGCGCACCCCTGCAATCCACGTACCCTGCCATATCGCGTGTGGTACTTCCCGCGCACCCCTGAAATCCACGTACCCTGCCATATCGCGTGTGGTACTTCCCGCGCACCCCTGAAATCCACGTACCCTGCCATATCGCGTGTGGTACTTCCCGCGCACCCCTGAAATCCACGTACCCTGCCATATCGCGTGTGGAACTTCCCGCGCACCCCTGCAATCCACGTACCCGGCCATATCGCGTGTGGAACTTCCCGCGCACCCCTGAAATCCACGTACACGGCCATATCGCATGTGGAACTTCCCGCGCACCCCTGCAATCCACGTACCCGGCCATATCGCGTGTGGAACTTCCCGCGCACCCCTGCAATCCACGTACCCGGCCATATCGCGTGTGGAACTTCCCGCGCACCCCTGAAATCCACGTACACGGCCATATCGCGTGTGGAACTTCCCGCGCACCCCTGAAATCCACGTACACGGCCATATCGCGTGTGGAACTTCCCGCGCACCCCTGAAATCCACGTACCCGGCCATATCGCGTGTGGGACTTCCCGCGCACCCCTGAAATCCACGTACACGGCCATATCGCGTGTGGAACTTCCCGCGCACCCCTGAAATCCACGTACACGGCCATATCGCGTGTGGAACTTCCCGCGCACCCCTGAAATCCACGTACCCGGCCATATCGCGTGTGGAACTTCCCGCGCACCCCTGCAATCCACGTACCCTGACTAATCGCGTGTGGTACTTCCCGCGCACCCCTGTAATCCACGTACCCGGCCATATCGCGTGTGCAACTTCCCGCGCACCCCGGTATGCACGCACACGTTTATTCTTTCTCTCAGCGCGTGTCTGTGTTTGTGGGTACCCCTTTGTACGTCATTTGTCCTGGAGGGCCACAGTATTGGACATTGATCATGTCTGTATATAGGTGCTATTTGTTGGCGCACCTTTTAGCGCACATTTCTTGCAGGCGCAGAGACGCTACCGCCTGCTTTCTTGTGGCGGTCGTGTTTGTGCCTGTTTGTGCCTGTGCGCTGCTTTGAGCGTGCGCTTTTTTGCCCTATTCTATTCCATGAATACGTGTTGTATGCGAGCGTGTGGGCGTTCCGCGCACTTGCCTCCTATACTTTCCCCGTGCCGCCCACATTCTTCCCCATTCCGAGTGTTGTGCCCCATTTTATTCCCCATTCCGAGTGTCCCGCCCTGTGTTCCGCCTACTTTAGAGCTGTGCGCTGCGCTCGGAGTGATAGCGCAGTGGCCGTGGCGCACGACGTTGGTTGACCTGTGCGCCGGCCTGCGCCGCGCGCTTTTTCGGCGCACGTCCTCTGCTTTTCTTGCGCACGGACTTCCATGAATCGACGTGCGCTGGTTTCCCTGCGCTTTTCGCTAATTTTCGGCGCAGCGCACGTATTGGCCCCTCTGCGCCGGGATTTTCGGCGCACATTTATTCCATGAATCGGCCTGTAAATCTGTCCTTACTGTTCGCTACCAAGTTTAAACTGTTCTAAGAACACACGTGGTGTCCTGAAATGTTCGTTTCACGTGTGACACACTTTTAATTACTTCAGAACCCGAACAGTGTCCGTAGGACATCAATGCGCATGCGCTAACCAATCTCCCTGCACTTGGTGTCCTGTGGACAGGCGCTTCCTTCGCGGATTAGTTCGCAAACGGATCATATGACCGCGCCCAGGCTCATCGTGTGTCCAGAAATGCGGACACTGTTCGTGTCACCGAACAATTTAAAAGTACATTTTCAGTTAATCCATAATATTTTTCAATACAATCTCACCATGCCACAAGTCCCACATAGCAATCTTGATTTTCTATATACCTTTTGAAACTTTCCGATCCGTTTTTTGTGTTCGATCTGTGCGCGCACAGTGCGCATGTCCGCGGACTGCACAGAAGCACCCCTATAAAAGACCACGGCCAAGAGCTTATTCCCATTGTGTTTCTGGCTATTCTTCAGAACACAGTGATTTTTGCTGCCACCTGCAGACTACACCATCATCGAGATGGCATCCTTGGCTGCTGAACTGCCACTTGGTGCTGCACCTGCTTCAGCACCACCACCACCCCCTCCACCACCACCACCTCCCCAAGGGCCTGAAGAGGGGAACAGGACTGAGGATGCGGAGGAGGAAGAAGAGGATGATGAGAATGAGGCAGAGGAAATCCCTACTACCCGCACTAGGCGTGAGTCTTGGTTGTGGCGGTTATTTACCATTCATGGGAATGGTCCTAAGGCTCGTGCGAACCATGTTACCTGCAATGAGTGCAAAATTATACTCATTCGCGGGAAGCACGGTAACTACAGCTTTGGGACCACTACTATGAAGCGACACCTGAGGTCATTTCACTCTGGGGCTATTTGCAGGGTTGTACCTTGCGAAGAACGTAGCAGGTTGATTTCCTCTACTTCATCCTCTGTTTCTGATCCCGTGGGACACCTATGTGGGACAGCGTCTTTCTCAAGCTGCCTCACAGGCCATACAGAATGCTGATGACCCTTACCTTTCGAGGGTCACAGTTGTATGTATGTACTGTGACACAGTACTCTGCAGGGGGGAGCGACTTCGGAGTGCTTTTGAGACTATCGTCTCAGACCACTAGAAGACTTGCTCACTACCCAAATAAAACCCACTCTACATCTTCCTCTCTCAGCTCGCCCTTTCTTATCCCTGTGGTTGGTGTCCCCCCCTTTACCCTCCTTTACCCTCCTCTCCTAGTGTGTCTGAAAAACCAAAAAAAATACAAAATTTCAAAAATCAAAAAAAAATAAGGCTCTTTTCAGAGCCGCCTTTCCCAGTTAAAAAATAGAAGTGAAAATAAATGAAGCAGGGCTCTTTGTATTTTTTAGAAGTCCGCGGACAGTTCGCGAACATTAAAAAAATTGGGTTACTACTCCATCACAAACATTGTAATTTTCTCTGGAAAGAGGTGGTGGCTCTGAAAAGAGCCTTTAGGTGGTGTTTGTAAGTCAAAAATTGTAAATGCTTAACATCTACTTCAAAATCGTTTTTGTAATTCCAAAAAAGGCGCAATGCATTTTGTACATTTCTCAGAAAAATCTGATTGCCAGCATAAGTAAGATGGACTCCATCTCTGCGAAAAATGTATGTACTACAAAACATAATATTTTCATTGTGAAAAGAAGACATGCCAAAATCTCTTAGAAAGGAACAAACAGCCTTATTAACATTGCACCTTGCTTTTTCCATTTGTGGACCAAATGAAGAAGAACGAAGCCACATTTGTCTCTGCGCAATCCGTGAAAATATCACTTGAGAATTAGGAAACATGTCCATAACCTTCCTAAGTCCTTCTTTCATAGCAAATTGCAAAAAAATTCCAGTCACATGTCCTAAACTGTTCCCTCCACAATGAATTACAATTATGTCTGGATGTTGCTCTGTCTCCAAAGTAGCACAGAGAGGTAGCAAGTCCAACCACTTCATTCCACGTACTCCATGCCAGTTTACTTCCACATGTGGGAATCCAAGATCTACAGCTACTCCACAGCTTTCTGCATGCACCTTCAACCAAGGTATCCACGAATCTCCTAAAATCCAAACAATCTGTTTTCTGAAACACACAGCCATAGCTATCTTTTGTTCTCTCAGCAAAAAGAGTATCTGAGAAAATCTCTCCTGGCACAACACACCCAACAAACTTTCCTGACCAATCCCTTTCAGTGCTTATTCTCATTTGCATGACTTCTGAACCCAAAAATCCCCGGATGTAACTCCCGATGTCCGCGAACTACCGCCATGTCCGTGGACATATCGTAACATGAACAGCCCTTCTACCATTTCCACTACAATCTCTCTCTGCCATTCCCTCATTGGATGTACCTCAAAAATCACATGACCATGCACCAATCACATTCAAGACCTCTACATCTAACTGCATCATCATAGATCAGCACTGCAAATGTACTCTGAATCTCTCTGAGTACAAGTGTCATATCATTGGCAAACAGCATCTACCAGAAATACTGTACAAGTCTTCAAGATTTCTACTTGCAGCTCCATGCATATCCATATGCATGAACACAAACTTCAGGTATGCGTATTTTCTGTATAGTAGATGAACACATTTTCAAACAGACTTTTACCTTGTAAAATCTGTAAAATGAATTTACTGTACTTTTTTCAATTTCCTAAAATCAACTATCACTTATAAACCTTTATACTTTTTACTTTCTTTATACACACACACTCAAATCATGTTAAACTAACATTTTTTAAATGAAATATATAGACTACATATATTCAAACAAAATTGCATGCAAACACAATCTATGTTTAAACCTTTATAAAAATACTTATACAATTTCATATTTTTAGTTTTTATTTATTTATTTACTTAATTACTTTAAATTAGACATGACATTGAGGCGCTATTACCTAGAACAGTTTACTTACAGAAATAGTGGTATTCACTAATATATTATACATTTCACAAGACATAGTAAAGATATTTTTTTTTGCTACAGTTAGTCATTCAATACCATTTGTTCATTAAGAACATATCATATGTACTGAACTGATGCAATGTATCTTATGTAAATAAATTAGTTTAATGGTTTTACAGAAGGCACTGAGGATTTCAATTAAAAAAATCAATATTTAAATTAAAAACAGTTCTATATACAAACAAAGTTACTAATTTGAAGCTTTTACAATTGCAGTGAAGACCAGTTTCCTGAAAAGAAGCAGCCGAATTCGAAGAAGAAAGAAAAACTAAGAAGTTACCTGTTCATTTAAAAAAAAAAGTAAGTAAAATATCACCATAATATTTATATTATTAATCAAATATACTATAACATTAATACGAGCTATTTTGGTTTCTTAAAATAGCGATTTTGTACCATTTTGTCCAAAAATGTCCATGTCTTAAACAGCGATTTACAGCCAGAACGGCCCACAAATTTCTATTTTTGGACACACAAATTAGCCAACTGAACCACTACAATTTTCATATTATAGAACAAACAACTGTTTTCATTGTATACATTAGATTTACTATTTGTACTTTTCCACACCACTAGCTTACTTTTTTTTTGTCATCTGAACCCCAGTTTAGTAACACATAAATTCAAGAATACCTATCCCTACTAGTTTTAGTTCCCAATGCACAATCACACACCATTACATACATCTTTATCATCTTACTCAAACACTCAGCACACATACATTCCAGAACACCCCAACCCATATCTTCTTTATTTTTTTCAACAGACCCTAAAGAATGCCTTCCAAAAGACAACTCCGTAGAAAGCAACGCAAAATTAGAGCAAATGAAAGTAAAGGTGTCCAACATAAGCATCCATCTCTAGCAGAATTTGTAAAAAAAGTTGAAACAAAACAGCTAATACAATCATTTAGTGAAACACAAGAAGTTTCAAGTACAACAACTTCGCTTCCTCTATCAAAATGTAAAACAAAGCAAAAAACAATTAACAGAAAATCAGCTATCAGTACAGATAAAACTACTTCTTCAAATTTTAATATAGTGCAAAGTAAGCATACCAAGAAAAGTATTTTAGCCAAAATATACCGTCACAAAGTCCTTCAAAATCTTATAAAAACAGGAGAGAAATCAGGTTCAAAGCTTAAAACCTATCGTAGGAAATTAATCTTAGAAGCATTGATGGACAGTGCAATTCTTCTCAAAAGAAATTTATTTATTTTACTGTTAAACAAAATGAAACCACTAACAAAACTAATAACTAAATTACAAAAAAGACTTCTCAATAAGCAAAATGTCAACAGAAAGAACTTCTTAAGTATCTGCGGAGGTGAATGGAATCACACTATGAGCACAGAACCATATTTTAATGAAGAAGCGTACAAACAAAAGCAAACAAATACAATTGCCATAAATAGCAGTGGTCGAAGTTATGAAAAAGTGAATAATACCATAATGGAACAAGAAGTACTCCTTACAAAAATATGCCCTGAAAACTTAGAATTACCCCTCCATTCAACTGAATCAGAATGTCTAGTGTACAAATGGCCATGCACGTCAATGTGTAACATTCCCAAACAATGTTTCAAATCTTTACACAATTCCTCAATAAATATGTAAAAAGCAAAGACAAAATCAAAATTAAATTACTGCAAAATATAGATACCTGTCCAGTGCGCAAGTACACAGGACTACAAGGACATTCATTGGCCTGCATTACAGGACCTACTTGTAAAACCACTTTCCATGATATCAAAAGGATATCAAAACATCATTCAACTATGAAAAATCTAGTCTATAAACTGTACTATGCTAAAAGTCCTGCTTTAGCACTAGCAAGGTTAAATAACATCCTTCTACATGGTACAGCAAAAGACCTACTTGAAGAAATTCACTATATCCAGAAAAAATATTTTGGAAGTGAAAGCCATTTACAGAATGAAATAGCTTTAAACCAATTAAGCAACAATTCTACACATGGCAACCTTTTGCTAAACACATACAAAAAAGAAATACTAAAATTTAAAAGTACATCAGCTGAAGTACCAAACCATGTATGTGTATGTTGCCGTAGAGTTTTTTTTATAAAAGTAACACAAAAACTGTGGACCTATCATACAAAATAGAAGACAATGAAGATTCTAAATGGTTTGAATTAGCTCTCTACCTTCTAGCAGAAAACAAATATGAAATAACTGAGCCCTTAATACTTTGCAGTTATTGCACTACAAAACTTGACAACAACCAAACTCCTTCATGTTCTATCACAAATAATTTGGAATTATACCCAGTACCAAAACCTCTACAACAACTTAATTTATATGAGAGCATCATAATTCAAACAGTACACCCATTTCAAGCAATAATACGCCTTCAACCAAAAACAGCAAAATTACCTCCCTCTGAATTGGTAAAAGGCATTCGTGGAAAAGTAGTTTATTTACCATTAAATCTAAAAGAAAATGTGCATACTCTAGGAGTGCAACGTCCAATGCAGCAATCTTTAATTATATTAGTAAATGGAGTAGCTACAAAAGACAAAAAAATATGGCAACAGCTGGTAGATTTATATAAAGTTAGACAAGCCTTCCAATATCTTAAAGAGAATAATGAATATTACAAAGAAATTAATATTGAAGAAAACTTGAAAGATACAACTGAAATAATTCAAAAAACACAAGAAGCTGGTCAATTTGAGCTACTAGATCCTGCTACAATATCAAATACTTTAGACCATTATACAATTCATCCTTTGCACTGTAATGACACCGTACAAGATGTACTGGAAACTAACCAAATGCGTCAAACAAAAGGATCGCCAATCAGTATATGGGAAAAAAGTATAGAAGCACGTGCTTTTCCTCTACTCTTTCCTACTGGCAAAGGAGGAAGGTATGATGATAGACCTATTCAAATATCAGCTTCAGAATACCGCTCATTACGGATGTATTCTGAAGATCCCAGATTTAGACAAAATGTGGAATACATATTCCACCTACTCTTTGAAAGTGAACTAGCAACTTTATGTTACGGAGTTGCACACATATTAAAATCAGGATCACACTTTCAAAATATGACAGCTACACAATTATTAGAGAAAGTGCAACAAAAGGATGAGGTTTTACAATCAAATATTACAAATCTATTAGCAAATATGCGTGGTACTAAAGAGTACTGTTTTCGACGTCATGGAGATGTACGTTGTATGATCAGAAACCTTGGCCCATTCACTTGGTTTGTTACATTAAGTTGTGCAGAATATGCATGGGAAGATTTACATGATTTCCTAAGCATATCAAATAAAAACAAAACAAACATAGATATTCTAACACCTGGAGAACTTTGTTCTTTGGATCCTGTTAATGTTTCAAGATATTTTCACCATCGCTTCATTGCTATGCTACATTTTATTTGTAATAAAACTGTTCCTCCCCTTGGAGAAGTGCAACACTTCTTTTGGAGAAAAGAATACCAAGCCAGAGGAGCACCACATATCCACATGCTTTTATGGATTAAAGATGCTCCTAAATTTGGTCAAGACAGTGATGCCACTGTTTTACAGTTTATTGAAAAATATGTCACTTGTGAAATTCCATCAGAAGCCACAAATAGTGATCTTCGTGCACAAATTTTACAATTTCAAAGACACAAATGTGGAAAATATTGTCGTCGCAAATACAAAAACAAAGGCAAATACTACACCAAATGCCGATTTGGTTTCCCTAGACCAGTTACAAATACAGGTCAAGTAAACAACCTCATGTCTTCAGTTAGACATAGTGTTAAAGGTAAGTCACCTAAAAATACATATTACATAAAAAGAAAAGAAGAAGAAAAATATATCAATGATTATAATGCAATCATTGCCCAATTATGGAATGCAAACATAGATGTGCAGTACACTGCAGACAATTCTACTGCAGTTGCACGATATGTCACAGCATACTTAACTAAAGCAGAAAAGACAGAGCTCCAAGACCTCTGGAATGACCTGTCATCAGATAAAACAGTATCTCAGAAATTATACAGCTTGGGCATAAAAATGCTCACCCATAGAGAATGTGAATCCTATGAAGCAGCTGATCGTTTAACTGGTACTTCATTGTATGGTAAATCTGAAAATATAGTATGGCTAAGTCTTGGTCCAGCTAAATCTAGAAAAAGAGTTCTAAAATCATATGAAGATATAGAAACAATAGCCAAACATGATCCCAACAGCCAAGACATTTTAAAAAACAATTTATTGGACACATACTACCCAAACAGAAGTAATACTTTGGAAATATGTGTCTATACCAAAGAGCCCAAAACTAAACATACAAAAATAATATGAAACCTCATGTAAATATAGAGTGACAGACTGTGAAGGCAGCTTAGTTAAACTCACTAAACCAAATTTAATTAATCATATCAAATTGTCATTGAAGACTCCTCAACATAAAGAAGTATATTACATGTCCCTGCTACAACTCTTCAAACCATGGAGAAAAGAAGAACAATTACTAGATAACTATGACTCATATGAGGATGCTTTCAAAGCAAATGAAACACTATAACTGATGTAAACTTTACACAGTACAAAACAATGTTGCACAATGAACAGCAACATGAAGAAGAACTCCAAGCACAACTAGATAAGGATACTCCTGACAGTAGTCAACCTTCTGTAACAGGAAGCCAAGAACCACTGGGAGAACCACTAATAACAAATGAGGCAGAATTAGCTATGATAGAAGTAGAAAACACCATGTGTCAGTATGAAGATAAGGAAGACTTAACTATACTACAATCAAAACTAAACAATGAGCAAAGTAGCATTTTTCAAGAAGTAACAAAACAAATTGCACACAGTGTCAAACATGAAAATAAAGTATGTTCCTGCCATAATTATAAACCTATACTACTGTACGTCAGTGGTGAAGCTGGTTCTGGCAAAACATTCCTAATCAAAATCATTAGTAAGTTCCTTCAACAATTGACAAACAACAAACTGTCAGCTGTTTTCACTGCCCCAACAGGTTTAGCTGCCTACAACATAGGTGGTGTTACATTACACCGATTACTACTATTACCAGTAGAACACCAGAACAAATTAGACTATTACAAACTTTCTGCAGAAGCTGCAATGGAATTACGCAGAGTATTGAAACAAATGAAAATGCTACTAATAGATGAAGTGAGCATGGTCTCCAACCTGATGTTAGCTTTGATTCGCCTCAGATTACAAGAAGTACTCAAGACAGACTTTGAAGAGCTCTTTGCAGGAAAACACATTATTGTTTTTGGAGATCTGCTTCAATTAACACCAGTAAAAGGTGAACCTATTTTTAAAACATTAGGGCACAAACTCTGCCGTAAAACTGTTGGCAGCATTGAAAATGTCAACCTTTGGCAACATTTCCAATACAGAGAATTAACAGAAAACATGCGCCAATCTGCAGATCTAACTTATGCCAACATTTGAAAAAGTTTGAGAGTTGGTATACTTTCTAAAGAAGCAGAAGCAACATTGAAAACCCGGCACATTAATGCACTTTATGGCGATAATGCATGTGCTACAGATGTTATGGAACAATTATCCCACAAAAATGTCAATTGTATGGCCTTAATGCCAACTCTTGCAAGCTGTTTCAAATTCAATGAAATCATGCTAAGTAAAGAAATGCAACCAATAATGGAAATTAGCGCCACAGACAAACTAGATGTACATGATATGACAATACCCATGTGTGACCAAGCCACAACAAGACTAAATAATTTAGAAAAATCAATCTCAAACACAGCAGGCTTAGAAAAGATGTTAAAATTATCCTTAAATTGCAGAGTAATGCTTAAACGTAACCTTGACGTGGACCAAGGACTAGTTAATGGAGCACTGGGTACAGTTGTTGTTTTTCAAACATACCCACGTGACAACAAAATTCAGTTTGTCAATATACTCTTTGACAAACTTTCAGAAGTAAAACGGATAGGACGCTCAACAGCTAGATTCCTTCTCTTCAAAGATATGTATGTACGCAGAGAACAATTTTCTCTAACTTGTGCATACGCAGTCACGATTCATGAATCACAAGGTCTTACCCTAGACAAAGCAATGATAGATATTGGTAACACAGTCTTTAAAGAAGGCATGAGCTACGTAGCACTATCACGCTTACGTACACTTGACGGTCTATTTCTAATCAACTTTGATGCAAGTAAAGTAAACACTGATATTCCTTGCATTTTAGAATATAATAGACTTCGCTCACTATACACTCCCCATCTAAACACATATTCTGTTCCACAAAAACTAAAACGTTGTAAAAGAAAACTAAATCAAACAGAAATGCAACAGGACGTCACTGCAAATCCTCCAAAGAGAGTAAAAGAAACTAATACTTCATCAAGTACCACAAACAAAAAATAATCAATTAGAGAAAGTAAACCAGGTACTTCTTTAAAGAAGGAAGACAAACTCCAAAAAAAGCAGTTAGATACAGAACTACCTGGACCATTTAAATTCTCAAATATAGTTGGTGTAAGTTGCTATGCAAATGTAGCAATGAATATTCTATTTCAATTACCACCAATTGTTGACAACATTTACTTACACAGTACAGACCCATTGTGTTTGCAAATGTTAGTACTTCACAGAAATGCAGCAAACAATCCTGACAACACATATAGGCCCTCATTACGACCCTGGCGGAAATCGAAAAACGATGGCGGAAATGCAATACCGCCATCGAATAGCGCTCGGTGCGATTATGACCCGTCACCGTAAAGTACGATGCCATTAGCGACACCGTAGTGAACGCCAACGCTAACTGCACCAAGTACGCGCACGCGCGCCATGCAAAACCGTAATTACCACCATGGCGCAACGGTACGCGAATTCTGACCCTAGCGGACATTTACCTAACGCCATCAAGCATGGCGGAAAGTACCATTCCGCCATGGTGAGAATTACGGCATCGCGAACCAACCGTAAATGGCCCTACTGAGTGCCTGTACACCACTCCCTGCCCACATTGCACAACTCCTCGTAGGTGCAATGAAGTCACACAATGCAACCAGTGAAATGTACAAGTCACCCATGCATGCCAACGAACAAATGAATGTAGGGGCTCCAAGTGCCTTGTGAGTGGCCATCCATATTTGGCATGTCACCATTGCCGTACTGATGCAGCACAGGCATGTGAAGGTTCAAGTACAGCAATATGAACTGAAATATGAGACAAAACAAAAACAGGCCCCCATCGCTTGACACCAGTGTAAGGCAACATTCAAAGCAGTATCCTGAGGGAGACTGCACCAGCCCTGTACTCTTGCCAGTAAACAAACCAACCATCAGCATAAGCATGTACCACACAAGTTGGCAGAGTGACTGAGCAGCCAGGCTCATCTCAAGAGGGGCCAATGGGAGCTGCAGGGCACAGATGGCACGAATACAGAAGCTATTCCAATGGACATGACCTCAGTCTCCCTCCAAGAAACGCACGCAAACACAGGCACCTGTGACCAGCCATATTCTGATAATCACATCATTCCACCAATCCACCTGGCTGACCGGCATCTGTTACACAAAAGCTAATCCCCCGCCCCTGAGCATGACATCATTAAAACAGTCATAATGGCAGCCCCTATCCCTGACCTCACTGGGCTTCGTAGGCAAACGCGGCCAGTATAGTACCACGCAACTATACTCAGAAGCCGGAACCCAATGCAGATCTTCTCACAATACATCGCCCCACAAATAGGAATATGCTACATTACTTGCAAAGAATAACGCTACACGGTCAATATCAGAATAAAAATTTAATGCACAACAAAATCACCAAGCCCATACAGCTATTAGGTCATGAACTCCAAAATATATTTCATTATTGTGGGCTGCATCCGCAATAAATGACCAGCTTCTTCTTGTGTGACGCCCTGTTCCTTCATGGTACACAGGGGCTACATTCACGTTCAAAAAGGCAACATGGAAGCGCCTAGAACCGTCCCATTAGGTAGGCACTAGTCCAGCTGAAAGGTCGATATGTTGCTCCTAGCCACTAGTACTGCGTAAGGGCATGTGGCCCATTGGCGATCGTCCCATAAGATCGTAATGGTGCTCCACTGATTAACTCGAAGCAGCAGGTGTCGGGAGTAAAAGCCATCTGCAGGAGTGGCATACAGATGGCAGCGGCAAAAGGGGAGGAGATACCTGTCACCCAAATGAAATGAAAAAGAATAGTATGGGCATCAGAACTTCATTTGAATTACTCACTTCAATGATCACACTAAATCTACAGCCATATGCATGCTAGCCCACTCAAAAGGATTATTCCCACCCAAAAATCACTTGCGAATCATAACTATATAAATCGAGGTGAAAACACTATTACAAACGAGTCTTTGTGTGCATGCGTCTGTTAAAACAGAATCCATTAGATGGGATTAGTAACGTGCATAGACACAAGTGTTTGAAGGCGCGTCGAGACAGGGAGGGTTCAACAAGGGCAGATAGACGATGGTCCCACTATGGCAGCTCTGCATCACATAGCGCAGGGGAAGTGGATAGATTCCAAAAAGCCATGTACATGGCAAACTCTCAATTAAATCATCTGTCCATGCATCCATACATCATTCCCTCATCCCGGTATGAAAACGCCTGATTATTTAGTCACATAACATGTGAAATTTCCATTGAGTCTGTGCGTAATGCAGTCTGCAAAATCCACTGTGCTCCAGCCCGGAATTCCAGTGTTGTAAAGTAACATGTATTTGGGAACGTCCTGCCTTATCGTCCACTACGCTGTTGCGCATCCCATACTATTCATATCAATCATTGCATTCTCGCCATGGCCCCTGTCCGAAGGACATTAAACAATAGAATGTTATATTTGCAGTCAGACCTGTTGGCGTCTCCTCGCCGCTAGCTGAAAACCGAAAGCGCTGTCCTTCGAATTCCTCATTTGCAACTTCACGTCGAAAAGGCATCTGTGACCGCTTGAAATCACAAATTCATCCATGTAGTGCGGCAGTGTGTGAAAATGGCAACTGGCTTCACTCACAAATGGGACGCCCCGCCCGTCGGTGAACCTCGGTACAGTGCTGCATTAGGGTCCACCGTTAATCGAGTACTACATTCCACTGACCCTTCACAAGTTTGTTCGCGACTGCAAAGATAGTATGTGAAACAATGGGACCATAGCAGAATGAACATATGAACCAATATTTCACTGCCATCGGGATTAAATACATGATTGTAATAGCAAGATGCCATGCGTCAAATTGCAGCGTTGTGTGCGGGACGTGCTCGCCCAAAGGGGATTGCAGCTTGCACAGGTGGAATGAATCACCACAGGTGGAGGCTATACAGCCTGAAAACACATAAATTGCACACCCAACCCCCTCCCACAACCACACCCACTCCAAAATGCTACCGGCAGGACTAGCGATGTTGGCCCTGGGGGACCTGATAGCACTGCAAGTACTCCAACTTCAAGAAGAAGACGAACACCAACTACTACAACAACCGGCCGCACAGAGGAGACGCAGGAGGAGGAGGAGGGCAAGGCAGGGCCAGCAAGGCCCACCAGCACAGCCACTACCACCACGCAGGCAGCCCGCAATCCCACGCCTCCGAGCTCATCCGTTCAACCTCACTGATGAGCAGATCCACACCCTCTACCGTTTGGACCGGGACACCATAACCGCCATTGCGGACATGACACACGCTGACCTTGTCAGCATGATAGATAGCCCAACCGCCATCCCACCCCTACTGAAGGTGGTGTCTGTACTCCACTTCCTGGCCACAGGCACCTACCAGCACACAGTCGGACAGTTGCATGGCATTTCACAGCCACTGTTGTCACGGACACTATTGCAAGTGCTCGATGCCCTCCTGAAGCATGCAGACGACTACATCTCTTTACCACGCTCGGAGCAGGAGATTACAAACACAAAAGTGGGATTCCATGCACTTGCCGGCATACCGGGTTGCATTGGTGCCATCGACTGCACCCATGTGGAATTGGTTGTCCCACATGCCATGGAGGTCCAGTACCGCAACCGAAAACAATATCATTCTCTTAATGTACAATGGTGTGTGACTCCAACAGGATCATTACACATTGTTGTGCCCGATTTCCTGGATCAACCCATGATTCTATGGTCTTGAAGAACTCTACAATACCACGCTACATGGAGCGACACGCAGGGAACAGATCCTGGCTACTCGGTGAGTCTCATTTCATGCATGATAATGTGGGGTATGTGATGCGGCAATGACCTGGCAGGAAGGGGGGGGATGCGTACGTAGCAATGTCATTCCACAAACATACTTTATTGTCCACATACAGGTGATGCCGGGTATCCACTGTAGAGATTGCTCCTTACACCACTCCGGAACCCACAGAACCAGCATGAGGAGGACTACAACCATGCCCACTCACGTACCCGTGTAGTCATAGAACAGGCATTCGGCCTACTGAAGGCTCGTTTCCGCTGCCTCAGCAGGTCTGGCGGGGCACTCCTGTACCGCCATGAGAAGGTTGCAAAGATGGTCATGGCATGTGTCATGCTACACAACATGTGCGTACGTAGAAATGTGCCCATGCCCCCTGACGCAGAACTGCAAGCACCTGAAGATGGTCATGATGAGGGTGGGGATGTGGCAGCACCTCAAGGAGTCCGCGAGGCACAGGAGGCCCATGAAATTCGTCATAATATCATAGATTCATGCTTCTAGCACTCACGCCTGGTGGCTGATACATGGACACGGGACTTGTGGCACTGTGTGTGTCTGGAACATGCACAATATGGACTGTACACCTATAAAGGCCTCGTACACAAAGATCAATGTCCACACATCTCATTGGATGATTGTGAAATGTTTATAGCATATGTGAAATTATGTTACACACCCCATCGACCCACCACCCAAGAAAGCCCAACACACCCCCTCCACCCTCCTACCTCCCCCCCGAACACCAGTGTCCAAAGATGCTCATTGTCAGTGGGCAGACGCTATTGCAAGCCCCCTCTCCGGGTATCAGGGGCACCCCTGCCTGTGGAGCGCAGGTTCCTCCCAGATCTACGTTGGGGGCTGCCCTGGACGGAACTTGCAACGGATGATGTCTCTGCCTGCTCACGTCCATGCATGTCCCTAAGGGTTTGTGAGAGCTCAGTGAGCACACGGCGCACAGCGGCAAGTTCAGCACATACGTCTTTGGACGTCGCATGCAGTTCCCCCCTCAGGCTCTCTGTGCTTCTCTCCATTTGTACCCTCAGGCTCTCGGTGCTTCTCTCCATTTGTGCCCTTAGTGTCTCTGTACTTCTCTCCATTTCTGCCCTAAGTGTCTCAGTAGATGTTTCTATGGCTGCCTTAGTACCCCCACATTCATCAGCATGCTCCTTGAGGAGCGTGGCCAATTGCTGCTGTTGCACGATCACCTGGTCGAGGGACTGTTGCCTCTGCTGGGCCATGCCCATTTGCGGTGGTGTCACAGAGGGGCTGATCACCTCATGTTGCCTTGCCACAGGGCTTGTGGGGGATGGCCAGTCGTCGTCTTGTGGGTGCCCCTGCGTGGTATCCTCATGGTGTACGGGATGAAACAAACAGGGGGATTGAGACAGGTCATGGATGGATCCTACATCGACAGCACCGTTTTCTGTGTCGGAGCATGCTGCCATTAATGCAGTGTCACCTATGGTGCTGCTGCCACCAGAAGCAGTGCCTTCTGTGGCATCCATTGGGGAGAACTGTGGTGCTGCTGTTGTGGGCATGCTGGCTGCTGGGGTGCCTGTTGAAGTCCCCTCCTGTGTGCTGCCACTTGATTTGTGCTGCTGCCGTGTCTTGATCCGTGCAGCTGAGGTGGAGGGTCTTTGGCCGTTGGTCTTGGCCCTCTTTGCAGGTGTGCTGGTAGGGGTGTCCTGAAGCTCGTCGTTTGAATCGGACCCTGTGGTGAAGTAAAGGAGGGCGAGCGTTATTTATGGGTCTGTGGAAATTGGAATGGCAATGTATCACATGCATTGGGGTGGTACCTGAGGGTGATTTGGGTCAGGGCCTTGGAGGTGGTTTCATTTTTGTGTGGATTGAGGATGCAGTTGTTTTGCAGCCTGCAGTTAGGGTGTGCATGCTGCACGTGTAGAGGGTGTTTTTAGGATTTTTAATTATTTATGTATTTAATGTGACTTTTAAAGTGCGCTATCAGGCCAATGTATGTGGACGTTCTCCTGGACATGTGTTTCTGTTGCACTATGTGGACACATGGTACTTCACATGATTGGACATTGTGGATTTAGCATTGTTTTATTTGGCCCACCTACCTGATTCTTCGGATGTCTGCACTCCTTTCTCCATCCCTCCGACTCCCTCTATACTCTCCATTCCAATGGTGGAGGCACAGATTTCTTCCCAGGGGGTCAACTTGATGGGTGATTCCGATCCTCCCCCGGTAGCTTTGGCAATGTTACGGTTGGCTGATAGTATGCTCCGTACGCGTATCCGCAAGTCGTCCCATCGCTTTCTGCATTGCTGTGGGTTGCGGGGTGCGGTCCCCACCGCACTTACCTGCTGTGCCACCAGGGCCCATATGGCCTTCTTGTTCGCAAGTGCCGTCCTGGTCATTTGCGTCGAGAAGACGACGGCAGCATTCTCCTGGAGGGTCTCTGTGAGCACGGTGAGTTCCTCATGGGAGAAGTGGACCTGCCGCTTGCGGTCGCACGCTTTTTTCGCAACTTTTCCCATTTTGATTGTTTTCACTAGGGTGGCTAACGGGTTGGGATGTTTCTCAGGGTAGGATTTTTAATGGTTGTGTTGGGATTCTGATTTTATAGGTGTACGGCGTGCTGTTTCCCGTTCCGGCCCCATGTTTTTGCTTCCGTTTCCGTATATTTACGGTCACCGTATTTTGCGATTACCGCTCATTACGGTGACCGCTATAATGGGTGGCGGAATTGCACCTAGGGTGCCGTACGACGGCGGTGAGGGGCGTTTTGGGGACATTTCCGCCATCGCGGACTTTGCACTTCCGCCATGGCGTAGTGCTCGTGCCCAATGGGTCAGAATTAGCCGCACTTTACTCCGTCGTGCAATGGCGGAAACGCTATTTACGCTATGGCGGTCAGGTCAGTTACTTTCCGCCAGGGTCGTAATGAGGGCCATAGTGTTTTTGGAATAAGACGACAATTGGACTACTGTGCTGGAATGGTTAAATTCACTATAAACTCACAGGAAGATCCACAAGAATTTCTTATGTACTTACTACAAGTACTGGAAAACAAAAACATACCAATAAATGAAATCTTTCAGATTTCATACATGCAGAAACATACATGCACTCTGTGCAACAATGTGACACAAGAAGAAATCCCCAATGAACGCTTCATATATATATCAATACCAAATTGTGAATCCATTCCATTTCAGCAACTTGTACAAAATGCAAACCATGGTAGATTATGCTCTACCTGCAATTCAGATAATCGCTCCATGTTCGTAATACACACACATAGTAAATACGTAATACTAATGCTTCTACGTTACAATGCAGATGGTACCAAAAACAGCTGCAAGCTGACTGGATTCACACATGGTCAAATATCACTTGGTAAGAAAACCTTCACAACAATAGCTATAATATACCACGCAGGAGCCACAACCAATTCAGGGCGGGCACTACACTGCATATATGAAAAAGAAATGTGGATGGTTTGAATGTAATGATAGTACCATTACTCTAAAGCAGAGATTACCAGCAAATCTTACGAACGCTTATTTGATGTTCTTAAAACCAAAATTTGATAAATAAACTGTATTTAAACCTTTAAGTAAATTTGTGTTAAAAAAATATAAACTGTTAGAATACTCCAAAAGCTATCTAACTGCTCAAAGATTCTACAACAACTAATCAGATAAATGAATACCACTAAATTAGACCAAATAATACACAGTTAGAATACGCCAATTGGTATCTAACAGTCCCAAAATTATAAATTTGTGTTAAAATAATATAAACTGTTGAATACTCCAAAAGCTATCTAACAGCTCAAAGATTCTACAATAACTAATCAGATAAATGAATACCACTAAATTAGGCCAAAAAATACACAGTTAGAATACGCCAATTGGTATCTGACTGTCCCAAAATTTAACAATATCCAAATAGATAAATCAAAACCACTAAAATATATTAAAAAAAATAGACAGTTAGAATACGCCAATTGGTATCTAACTGCTCCAAAATTTTATAATACCAAAACAAATGAAGAATCTGTTACTGCTCCAAAAAAATACAACAAAGCAAAGTATAAAGCATTAGCCAGAAACAACAAGTGAACACTGAAAACAAACAAACAAATAAACTGTAGCATAACAGAAAAAGGTTTTTTTTAAATCCAACATGGATTTTTTTTTCTCCCACAGACCCAATGTTTTAGCAACAAATACAGAAACTGAGCAAATTGCACAGTACTCTGATTTGTACTCTACTAAATATGAGGGTCGAAAAAAAATAAAAGTATATTGCTTATACAATGTAATAAGTCATTACAAAATACTAATACTAACATGCTATTTTCTTTTATCACAGAAATGAAGAAGAAAAACATGGACTCCCATTACTAGACCAAACAGTAAGTATACAATAATAAGGACAACCATAGCAGCATATCACATCCATAGTATCTAATACCTTTGTTCCTTATACATTTGTTTTTCACCCAAAGTTATAAGCAAATATGAATGTGATATGCTGCGGTGGTTGTTGCCAGGGCATAGAGTCTTGGGTGCATGGCCAAATGGCCATGCACCCAAGACTCTATGCCCTGGCAACAACCACCGCAGCATATCACATCTATAGAGTCAAACATTTCAACTATGATCTATGGGAAACTTTTAATGTCCGCGAACAATGTGAGTGTTCTTAGAACACTTTGAACTTGCCAGCGAACAATACGGACACCGTTTTCAGGACACCCCCTAGGAACATTTCAGAACAACGCGATAGTTCTTAGAACACTTTCAACTTAACAACGAACAATACGGACAGCGTCCTAAGGACACCCCCTACGAACACTCCCTGGACACCGCAAGTGTTCTTAGAAGCGTCTTCAGAACACCACCATCTTGTTTATTTGCGAACATTTCAGTACACCGTGAGTGTTCTTAGGACACATTCAACTTGACAGAGAACAATACGGACAGCGTCCTCAGGACACCCCCTACGAACACTCCCCGGACACCGCGAGTGTTCTTAGAAGCGTCTTCAGAACACCCCCATTTTGTTTATTTGCGAACATTTCAGGACACCGCGCGTGTTCTTAGAACACATTCAACTTGACAGAGAACAATACGGACAGCGTCCTCAGGACACCCCCTACGAACACTCCCCGGACACCGCGAGTGTTCTTAGAACAGTTTCACTTTGATTGCGAACAAAACGGACACATATTGACTCCTTAGAACACCCCCTAGTCAGTTTATTTAGAACATTTCAGAACACCCGTGATGGCCGCAAACAAATCGAACACAAAAAGAACGTCTAACACATAAAAAACACAGCTTTCATCCTATCTCATACACTCCCACCCTCCCCAAACACTCCTACACACCAACACACTCTACAAAATACACATTTTGAACAAAGTTTCACCGCGCTGTCCGGGGACGTCCGCGAATCCAAGATGGCGGGCGCCACCGAAAAATCTGACGCGCTTCACGCTCCACGCCATCCAATCAGCGAACACTTTGCATGTCCGCGAACATCACGCAAGATGATTGGCCAATCAGGACACTTTCCACGGAGCGAACAGGGAAGTGTGTCCGCAAACCCAACACAGATATCACTAATTTTTTTTTACTTACTTTTTGGTCATTTTAAAAAAAACTACTGGACGGATTTTCACAGTGGAAATCCGTCCAGCGGTTTGGGCTGTAGGCGCGAGCAAACATTTTTTCCCATTCACTCTATGGAGAGTGAGTATAATGTGTACACATATGAGCATATAGAGGGAAGGTAGAGTAATAAAAATAAAACTATGAGAAAGTGCTGATAACCATAATGATTATCTTCATGCACAGAAAGGATTGCTCTCTTTCAAGCCTGTATCTTCCGCTATATATATGTTTCATATAATGTGACTGGACCCTAAGTCTACAAATATAGTACCTTTTCAATTTTTACTTCCTGACTGTTACTGAAGTAAAATATGTGGCTTCGATAGGTCAGTAAAGGATAAAAAGGGAGAGCCAGCCATGTGATGTCATCAGTGATGTCATCAATGACATTTGTGATGTCATCTTTGATGTCCTGGGTGTTAGTGTTAGCAGTGCACGGTGGCGCGAGTTATGGTTGCTTATGTTACCATAACTGCCGAATTTCAGGGGTTTTTCGGTTTTACTTTGAGCCATAACGTCCCTTTAACAAAGTTTTTTCACTGAATTTCATAGGTTTTTAGTAGCGCAACTTAACCATAACGTCCCTTTAACAAAGTTTTTTCACTGAATTTCATAGGTTTTTAGTGCACAACTTAACCATAATATCCCTGACTTCATATACATGTAACATAGAACATACTAACCTCCTCGTAGTGATTTTCATGTCCGCGGACTACCGCCATGTCCGCGGACACATCGATAATCTGAGCGTGGTGAATGTAAATTTAAATAGTGTGCCCCATTTCCCCTTTGAAGTTGGCTCTGAAAAGAGCCGTTTTTTTTTTTTTTACAGATGCTTGACAGACACCTGTTATTTTGTATTTTTTTTCTTGTTTTTTTTCTTACTTTACTCCTAAAATCTTCACATAACCTTCTCCAAAGCAACCCTTACATTCCAAAATAGAAAGGCATTTCCTGTAAAAGATAAAGAAATGCCATCTTCTTTAAAATTAACAGCATTACTGGCATCAATATTCTCATTGTTAAAGAAGAACATACCAGCTCTAAGCATGAAGGCACACATGCCTCGGTTGATGACACACCTAGCAATATTTTGCTGAGGACAAAAATCTGAACTATTGTCCCATATTGCCCTAGGTAGTAATTCAGAAAAAATTACTTTTGCATTTGGAAGGATCTTCATTACTGCTTGAACCAAGCATTCCAAATCAGCCAACAAAGTAGGGGCACTGACGTTGCCCAAATGGAAAGCACCTTAGTGCAAAAACTACCACATGCGGACTGTTCATCGTGGCCATATCCTCACAAACTTGTACAATTCCCTGTACATTGCAATCAGGCACACTGCTCCACACCACCTCCACTCCTTTCACATCAAAGTTCTTTGCAACATGCCAGCATTCAGCGTACTGCTGTAAACCATGCACAAACATATCTCCGAGCACCAACACCCTGACTTTCTCCACTTCTGCCATCTTCACCACACACAGTCTCTTTCAACACAAATCCACAACCTCGACATCTGATTGGCTGATCCGTACAGTCTTCTTTCCATGTTGGATTTCCTGGAAAAACCCGGATGTAGCATGCCCTGTCCACGAACAACCTCGGTGTCCGCGGACGGCGTCCACTTTACTCTCTGTGCCATTCCCTCATTGCATACATCTAAGCAATCACACAATACGAATAACGTCCTCAGAACAAGCCCATTTTGTGAATTTTCGAACATTTCAGGACAATTATTATTTCATTATTCAACATATTAACATTACACATATTATACTTCCATCTTGTACTCTGCACACAATGCTATGTTTCTCCATTAGTAGCTCAGTATACTAGATAGAATCCCATAATACAATGCTATTTATATCAATGCATCGTTCAAAGCACTAATAACGGTATGATATTTATTGCAATATCCTTGACACTTTTTTCGCAACATTATAATAAAAATCCCTAGTACACAAATTCCATGAAAAGTACATACACACGTGATGTCATCAGTGATTTTATCAATGACATTTGCGATGTCATCTTTAATGTCCTGGGTGTTAGTCTTAGCAGTGCACGGTGGTGGCGCCAGTTATTTTTCAAAGCTTACCATAACTTGCGATTTTCAGGGGTCTTTCGGCTGTACTTAGAACCATAACGTCCTTTAAACAAACTTTTTTTAATATCACGCAAACAATATACAAACATGGCGTGCAAAAACTAACTTCTACAGATGACTTTACACAGAATGTTGCAAAGTAAGAATTTATGCTCGTTCACAGTGAAGGTCAGCTGCTTCCATTTTTTTCTCGGGCCCCGGAGAGGCTCACGAAGCGGACTATAAGGTTGTATTGTGTTTTGATCTTGACAGACAGAGATTGTGATGAAAGACTTCTCTTGAAGGAGTGTTGCTAAAACGTAAGAGAAGATAAAGATGAAATTTCTGAAACAAAACCACTTTTATATATTATATCACTATGCGAAAGATCGTTGGCACACGCGGAGTCGTATTTTGGGACTGCACCACTTGTAGACAATGGAAATTGCAATTGTACTGTAAGTTACCCTTTAGATTACTTTTTTACCAAATATAATTACAATAGCGTAGCATTAAAGACCGCTCAAGTTGAACTTGTTCGTTGAAAGTGGCATAATGTTTTCTACCGCGCACTATCACCGCCAAATTGATCCCCTGTCGTTTAGAGGGCTCTGAAAAAGGCAGACGACACAGGGTGGGTAATAGAAATAATTTAACCGGTCTATAGGCGGTCAAGCGCTCTACTCGCTGTGCCACTTCACTGTAGCCTGTGAAGTGGCACAGCGAGTACAGCGCTCGCTTTGACATCCGTGCACAGCTTGCTAACGCAAGTTTGAATCCCGGCAAGGCCAAACTCAGCCTTTCATCCTTCCGTGGTCGATAAATGATCACCACACACCATGGTTAATAATAAGCACCGCTTAGATACCTCACGGTTCTTAGCGCTATATGAATGGGAAAACATTATTATTTTATTATTAACATACTCTGTTGCACTATCTTCGATAGCAAATATTTTCACGCCCTAATAAATAAAATGAGGATTTTTAATGAAGATCGGCTGGTGGTACTAATTTATGTTGTTTAAAACAGGTATGTGTCTCCAATTTGCCTATGTCACGATTTACAGACTCCAGCGGATAAGGTCTTCAACTGCCAGGTGCAGGTCCAAATATGCAACTTCATGACCCTCACCATTTTATGGGACAATCGCCAAGGACCAATATGCCCTTACGCAGTACTAGCGGCTACAAACAACATACCAACCAATAGGGTGGTCTAATGGCTCGTTGTTGGAGCAACAATCCGATTATCAGAGCGACCATTTACTGCTTTTATCATAAACCAACAGCCTATCTACCGCAAAGGAACAACGCGTGGCTCCAAATAAACTTTTGCTGATCGACAGCAGAGACAATAGCAAATCGCTGAATATTCACTAAACATTTCATGTGAAATAAATGTACTTTACCAAATGTACAATCCTGCTGTTTACTTTTAAACCACAGTTTCATATTCCGAATTGTGGCGCACTGAGTTGTAAGCTGATCTAACACTCTCTGTACCGCAAAGGAACATTGCGTTTCTCAACATGAACTTTTGCGGATCGACAACAAAGACAAATGCAAATTGCTGAATATTCTCTAAACATTTGATGTCAAATAAATGTACTTTACAAAATTTACAATTTTGCTGTTTGCTTTTAAATCACAGTTTCATATTCCAAATTGTGGCGCGCTGTGTTGTGACATAATGTGTGTTGTCTTCCGGGTTCTGTGTAAAGTCGCGTAGTACTGGAGACGACTGGGCGCGTTTCATTACGCACCCTGTAACGTCACGTAGAAAGGCGGAGAATATGAATGCTTTGATAATATCAGGCTTAGGGGCGGGAGATATGATTTAGTTTCGCAAAAGCAAGTCAGCCAGGTCAATAGCGCCAGTCATAGGATTATCACATAATGTCGGCGCACACCAGCCGGATTTATCGTTTCTTTAGTGGACAAAAAGTCGGTTGATGCCCCTAGGAAATTGTACTATTAGCGGACAAAAGGACTGCTCTTAAAACACTTTCACCCTGACAACGAACAATACAAACAACGTTCTCAGAACACCCCCATGTTTATGTAATTGCAACCATTTCGGGACACTGCGAGTGTTCTTAGAACACATTCAACTAGACAGATTACAATACGGACAGCGTCCTGAGGACACCCCCAGTTTGTGTATTTACGAACAATTAAGTACACCGCGAGTGTTCATAGCTCATTTTTACCTTCCTTGCGAACAAAAATGACACATACTCCGTCCTCTAAACACCCCACCATTTAGTTTATTTACAAAATGTCAGAACAGCCGTGTTCTCCGTGGACAAATCGAACGCAACAAAAACGTCTAGCACATAAAAAAACAAAACATTGAACCTATCTCATACTCCCCCACCCTACCCAAACACTCTTACACACCAACACACAGCACTAAATACAATTTTTTATCCACGTTTCACTGCGCTGTACGCGGTCGACTGCGAATACAAGATGGCGGGCGCCACAGAAAATCTGACGCGCTCCACGCCCCTCGCCGTCCAATCAGCGAACACGTCGCATGTCCGCGGACATGACGCAAGGCCATGGGCCAATTGGGGTGCTGTCCGCGGAGCGAACAGGGAAGTCCGTCCGCGAAGCGAACACAGATATCACTAATTTGTTTGCCTTACATTTTGGTCATTTTTAAAAAAACTACTGGACAAATTTACACCAAATTTACGAAAGCACGCTTTTGGGACCAGGCCGCCGCTCCTGCCGCAAATTTGGTGTAAATCCGTCCAGCGGTTCGGGCTGTAGCCGTGCGCAAAATTTTTTCCCATTCAGTCTATGGGAAAAAAAAACTTTTGGGACCCCCCCTATAACTTTCCCCCCCCTGGACGAATCCTCACCAAACTTTGCAAAAAAAGTTCAGAGTGACCCAACTACTTTTTTTGCAAAGTTTGGTGAGGATCCGTCCAGGGAGAGCGAAGTTATAAGCCACCCATAAAGTGCTCTTCCTATGGAAACAGCAACTTAACTATAACTACATGGCCACTACCGTGGTCATGTAATATATATATATATATGTATATTCAGTAAAAAAAACTTTGTAAAAAAAGGGACATTATGGTTAAGTTGCGCTACTAAAAACCTATGAAATCCAGTGAAATAACTTTGTTAAAGGGACTTTATGGTTCCAAGTAAAACCGAAAAACCCTTGAAATTCGCCAGTTATGGTAAGCTAAGCAACCATAACTCGCGCCACCACCGTGCACTGCTAAGACTAACACCCAGGACATCAAAGATGACATCACAAATGTCATTGATGACATCACTGATGACATCACATGTGTATGTACTTCTCATGAAATATGTGTAGAAGGGATTCTTATTATGTTGCGAAAAAAGTGTCAAGAATCATTGCAAGAAATATACCCTAAGTGCACTGAACGATGCATTGATATAAATAGCATCCTATTATGGGGTTTAATGTTCACGGACATGTTCGGAGAACAGTACCACTACCTAAAAACTGTGGGGGGGGGTGGTAGGGTATGTTTGATTGTTATATCATAATATAGGAACATTTAACAAATTCAAAAAGCAGCACATAAACACATCATATATAGTAATACATAAGAAATGTAACCCATATATGTAACACACTAACCATTCATTTAAATACAATATGTTCTGAAATGGAATATACCACAAGAAGATAAATTGGCTTCCAACATAATTACCTCACAGACACAACAGAACTGAGAACAAGACCAGACCCACGGAATACATAGGAGTTATCTTACCAGAAATAGTAAGTGTACTTCATTTTACTCATATATTTATAAACTTTCTGTATTAGATTAAAAAATATATTATCTTTTTTTTTTTCTCACAGAAATGTCTAGTACTCTGGAATGGCTAGAGTAGCATTTCCCACATGAAGAAATGTCACAATATAGTGAAACTAATGGTAAACACTTTATAATATAAACCATTTATTTATTATTGTTTTTATATACATTTAACATATATATTATTTTTTTGTACAGAGCATACCAAAATAGAAAAAACTTCAGAAAACCCTGTTATGGATAACAGTCTTCACAATATAGAAGAAAAAATGGATGTATTGTTGGCTAATTTTAATAATTTAAAAACTTTTGTAGAAAATCATTTCAAACCAAAAACCTCGTACCATTGCCCCACATGTACTTGTCTCTCCTCACCATATCCCAGTCAATTATCCCCAAACCCTCTCCATAATCCAAAACGTTTTGATTCCATCCCTTCTTCACCTAATACCAATCATGTTGAAACCCCAAATTCTCCTGTTTTTGTTTCTGTTTCTGCCTCACCTTCTCTGTCATAAATTATTAATTTATGTTAAATAAAGTTTCATTTTTATATTGTATTGTGAATAGTTTCCTTTTTTTTAAAAAAAAAACAATAAAAGTGTCCGCGGACAGTGCGAGTGTTCTGAAATGTTCGTACATAAACGAAAATGGAGGTGTCCTGAAGAACACCACACCTGTTCGTACTGTTCGCTAGCAAGTTGAAACTGTTCTAAGAACACACGTGGTGTCCTGAAATGTTCGTAAAGAAACAAAAATTAAAGTGTTCTAAAGAACACTATATCTGTCCGTAATGTTCGCTATCAACTTAAAACCGTCCTAAGAACACAATTGGTGTCCTGAAATGTTTGTAAACAAACGAAAATGATGTGTCCTGAACAACAGTACAACTGTTCGTAGTGTTCGCTAGCAACATGAAACTGTACTAAGAACACACGCGGTGTCCTGAATTGTTCGTAAACAAACAAAAATTAAAGTGTCCTAAAGAACACTATACCTGTCCGGTACTGTTCGCTAGCAAGTTCAAACTGTTCTAAGAACGCTATTGGTGTCCTGAAATGTTCGTACGTAAACAAAAATGGAGGTGTCCTGAAGAACACTATACCTGTTCGTAGTGTTCGCTACCCAATTGAAACTGTTCTAAGAACACAATTGGTGTCCTGAAATGTTCGTACATAAACGAAATTACACGTGTCCTGAAGAACACTATATCTGTCCTTACTGTTCGCTACCAAGTTGAAACTGTTCTATGAACACACGCGGTGTCCTGAAATGTTCGTTTCACGTGTGACGCACTTTTAATTACTTCAGAACCCGAACAGTGTCCGTAGGACATCAATGCGCATGCGCTAACCAATCTCCGTGCACTTGGTGTCCTGCGGACAGGCGCTTCCTTCGCGGACTAGTTCGTGAACGGATCATATGACCGCGCCCACGCTCATTGTGTGTCCTGAAATGCGGACACTGTTCGTGTCCCCGAACAATTTAAAAGTACATTTTCAGTTAATCCATAATATTTTTCAATAAAATCTCACCATGGCACAAGTCCCACATGGCAATCTTGAGTTTCTATATACCTTTTGAAACTTTCTGATCCTTTTTTTGTGTTCGATCTGTCTGCGGACAGTGCGCATGTCCGCGAACCGCGCACAAGCACCCCTATAAAAGACCACACCCAAGAGCTTATTCCCATTGTGTTTCTGGCTATTCTTCAGAACACAGTGATTTTTGCTGCCACCTGCAGACTACACTATCATCGAGATGGCATACTTGGCTGCTGAACTGCCACTTGGTGCTGCACCTGCTTCAGCATCACCCCCACCCCCTCCACCACTACCACCTCCCCAAGGGCCTGAAGAGGGGAAAAGGAGTGAGGATGCGGAGGAGGAAGAAGAGGATGATGAGCATGAGGTAGAGGAAAACCCTACTACCCGCATTAGGCGTGAGTCTTGGGTGTGGCGGTTATTTACCATTCATGGTAATGTTCCTAAGGCTCGTGCGAACCGTGTTACCTGCAATGAGTGCAAAATGATACTCAGTCGCGGGAAGCACGGTAAGTACAGCTTTGGGACCACTACTATGAAGCGACACCTGAGGTCATTTCACTCTGAGGCTATTCGCAGGGTTGTACCTTGCGAAGAACGTAGCAGGTTGATTTCCTCTACTTCATCCTCTGTTTCTGATCCTGTCACCACAAGGACCACCTCTGTGGGACAGCGTCTTCCTCAAGCTGCCTCACAGGCCATACAGAATAAAGATGACCCTTACCTTTCAAGGGTCACAGTTGTATGTATGTACTGTGACACAGTACTCTGCAGGGGGGAGCGACTTCGGAGTGCTTTTGAGACTATCGTCTCAGAGCATGAGAAGACCTGCTCACTAACCAAATAAAACCCACTCTACATCTTCCTCTCTCAGCTCACCCTTTCTTATCCCTGTGGTTGGTGTCCCCCCCTTTACCCTCCTTTACCCTCCTCTCCTAGTGTGTCGTGTCTGAAAAACCAAAAAAAATACAAAATTACAAAAATCAAAAAAAAATAAGGCTCTTTTCAGAGCCGCCTTTCCCAGTTAAAAAATAGAAGTGTAAATAAATGAAGCAGGGCTCTTTGTATTTTTTAGAAGTCCGCGGACAGTTCGCGAACATTAAAAAAATTGGGTTGCTACTCCATCACAAACATTGTAATTTTCTCTGGAAAGAAGTGGTGGCTCTGAAAAGAGCCTTTGGGTGGTGTTTGTAAGTCAAAAATTGTAAATGCTTAACATCTACTTCAAAATCGTTGTTGTAATTCCAAAAAAGGTTGCAATGCATTTTGTACATTTCTCAGAAAAATCTGATTGCCAGCATAAGTAAGATGGACTCCATCTCTGCGAAAAATGTATGTACTACAAAACATAATATTTTCATTGTGAAAAGAAGACATGCCAAAATCTCTTAGAAAGGAACAAACAGCCTTATTAACACTGCACCTTGCTTTTTCCATTTGTGGACCAAATGAAGAAGAACGAAGCCACATTTGTCTCTGCGCAATCCGTGAAAATATCACTTGAGAATTAGGAAACATGTCCATTACCTTCCTAAGACCTTCTTTCATAGCAAATTGCAAAAAAATTCCAGTCACATGTCCTAAACTGTTCCCTCCACAATTAATTACAATTATGTCTGGATGTTGCTCTGTCTCCAAAGTAGCACAGAGAGGTAGCAAGTCCAACCACTTCATTCCACGTACTCCATGCCAGTGTTCTTCCACATGTGGGAATCCAAGATCTACAGCTACTCCACAGCTTTCTGCATGCACCTTCAACCAATGTATCCACAAATCTCCTAAAATCCAAACCATCGTTTAACTGGTACTTCATTGTATGGTAAATCTGAAAATATAGTATGGCTAAGTCTTGTTCCAGCTAAATCTAGAAAAAGAGTTCTAAAATCATATGAAGATATAGAAACAATAGCCAAACATGATCCCAACAGCCAAGACATTTTAAAAAACAATTTATTGGACACATACTACCCAAACAGAAGTAATACTTTGGAAAACATGTGTCTATACCAAATAGCCCAAAACTACACATACATAAATAATATGAAACCTGATGAAATAAAAGGTAAATATAGAGTGACAGACTGTGAAGGCAGCTTAGTTAAACTCACTAAACCAAATTTAATTAATCATATCAAATTGTCATTGAAGACTCCTCAACATAAAGAAGTATAGTACATGTCCCTGCTACAACTCTTCAAACCATGGAGAAAAGAAGAACAATTACTAGATAACTATGACTCATATGAGGATGCTTTCAAAGCAAATGAAAGCACTATAACTGATGTAAACTTTACACAGTACAAAACAATGTTGCACAATGAACAGCAACATGAAGAAGAACTCCAAGCCCAACTAGATAAGGATACTCCTGACAGTAGTCAACCTTCTGTAACAGGAAGCCAAGAACCACTGGGAGAACCACTAATAACAAATGAGGCAGAATTAGCTATGATAGAAGTAGAAAACACCATGTGTCAGTATGAAGATAAGGAAGACTTAACTATACTACAATCAAAACTAAACAATGAGCAAAGTAGCATTTTTCAAGAAGTAACAAAACAAATTGCACATGGTGAAAACATGAAAATAAAGAATGTTCCTGCCATAATTATAAACCTATACTACTGTACGTCAGTGGTGAAGCTGGTTCTGGCAAAACATTCCTAATCAAAATCATTAGTAAGTTCCTTCAACAATTGACAAACAACAAACTGTCAGCTGTTGTCACTGCCCCCACAGGTTTAGCTGCCTACAACATAGGTGGTGTTACATTACACCGATTACTACTATTACCAGTAGAACACCAGAACAAATTAGACTGTTACAAACTTTCTGCAGAAGCTGCAATGGAATTACGCAGAGTATTGAAACAAATGAAAATGCTACTAATAGATGAATTGAGCATGGTCTCCAACCTGATGTTAGCTTTAATTCACCTCAGACTACAAGAAGTACTCAAAACAGACTATGAAGAGCTCTTTGCAGGAAAATACATTATTGTTTTTGGAGATCTGCTTCAATTAACACCAGTAAAAGAGGAACCTATTTTTAAAACATTAGGGCACAAACTCTGCCGTAAAACTGTTGGCAGCATTGGAAATGTCAACATTTCCAATACAGAGAATTAACAGAAAGCATGCGCCAATCTGCAGATCTAACTTATGCCAACATTTTAAAAAGTTTGAGAGTTGGTATACTTTCTAAAGAAGCAGAAGCAACATTGAAAACCTGGCACATTAATGCACTTTATGGCGATAATGCATGTGCTACAGATGTTATGGAAAAATTAGCCCATACAAATGTCAATTGTATGGCCTTAATGCCAACTCTTGCAAGCTGTCTCAAATTAAATGAAATAATGTTAAGTAAAGAAATGCAACCAATAATGGAAATTAGCGCCACAGACAAACTAGATGTACATGGTATGACACTACCCATGTGTGACCAAGCCACAACAAGACTAAATAATTTAGAAAAATCAATCTCAAACACAGCAGGCTTAGAAAAGATGTTAAAATTATCCTTAAATTGCAGAGTAATGCTTAAACGTAACCTTGACGTGGACCAAGGACTAGTTAATGGAGCACTGGGTACAGTTGTTGGCTTTCAAACATACCCACGTGACAACAAAATTCAGTTTGTCAATATACTCTTTGACAAACTTTCAGAAGTAAAACGGATAGGACGCTCAACAGCTAGATTCCTTCTCTTCAAAAATATGTATGTACGCAGAGAACAATTTTCTCTAACTCTTGCATACGCAGTCACGATTCATAAATCACAAGGTCTTACCCTAGACAAAGCAATGATAGATATTGGTAAAACAGTCTTTAAAGAAGGCATGAGCTATGTAGCACTATCACGCTTACGTACACTTGACGGTCTATTTCTCATCCACTTTGATGCAAGTAAAGTAAACGCTGATATTCCTTGCATTTTAGAATATAATAGACTTCGCTCACTATACACTCCCCATCTAAACACATATTCTGTTCCACAAAAACTAAAACGTTGTAAAAGAAAACTAAATCAAACAGAAATGCAACAGGACGTCACTGCAAATCCTCCCAAGAGAGTAAAAGAAACTAATACTTCATCAAGTACCACAAACAAAAAAGAATCAATTAGAGAAAGTAAACCAGGTACTTCTTTAAAGAAGGTAGACAAATTCCAAAAAAAGCAGTTAGATACAGAACTACCTGGACCATTTAAATTCTCAAATATAGTTGGTGTAAGTTGCTATGCAAATGTAGCAATGAATATTCTATTTCAATTACCACCAATTGTTGACAACATTTACTTACACAGTACAGACGCTTTGTGCTTGCAAATGTTAGTACTTCACAGAAATGTAGCAAACAATCCTGACAACACATATAGTGTTTTTGGAATAAGACGACAATTGGACTACTGTGCTGGAATGGTGCAGTATAATCTCACTATAATCTCACAGGAAGATCCACAAGAATTTCTAATGTACTTACTATTAGTACTGGAAAACAAAAACATACCTATAAATTAAATCTTCCAGATTTCATACATGTGGAAACATACATGCACTCTGTGCAACAATGTGACACAAGAAGAAATTCCCAATGAACGCTTCATATATATATCAATACCAAATTGTGAATCCATTCCATTTCAGCAACTTTTACAAAATGCAAACCATGGTAGATTATGCTCTACCTGTAATTCAGATAATCGCTCCACGTTAGTAATACAAACACATAGTAAATACGTAATACTAATGCTTCTACGTTACAATGCAGATGGTACCAAAAACAACTGCAAGCTGACTGGATTCACACATAGTCAAATATCACTTGGTAAGAAAACCTTCACAACAATAGGTATAATCTACCATGCAGGAGCCACAACCAATTCAGGGCACTACACGGCATATATAAAAAAGAAATGTGGATGGTTTGAATGTAATGATAGTACCATTACTCTAAAGCAGAGATTACCAGCAAATCTTACAAACGCTTATTTGATGTTCTTAAAACCAAAATTTGATAAATAAACTGTATTTAAACCTTTAAGTAAATTTGTGTTAAAAAATATAAACTGTTAGAATACTCCAAAAGCTATCTAACTGCTCAAAGATTCTACAACAACTAATCAGATAAATGAATACCACTAAATTAGACCAAAAAATACACAGTTAGAATACGCCAATTGGTATCTAACTGTCCCAAAATTATAAATGTGTGTTAAAATAATATAAACTGTTAGAATACTCCAAAAGCTATCTAACAGCTCAAAGATTCTACAACAACTAATCAGATAAATGAATAGCACTAAATTAGGCCAAAAAATACACAGTTAGAATACGCCAATTGGTATCTAACTGTCCCAAAATTTAACAATATCCAAATAGATAAATCAAAACCACTAAAATATATTAAAAAAATAGACAGTTAGAATACGCCAATTGGTATCTAACTGCTCCAAAATTTTATAATATCAAAACAAATGAAGAATCTGTTACTGCTCCAAAAAAAATAAAACAAAGCAAAGTATAAAGCATTAGCCAGAAACAACAAGTGAACACTGAAAACAAACAAACAAATAAACTGTAGCATAACAGAAAAAGGTTTTTTTTTTAATCCAACATGGATTTTTTTTCCTCTCACAGACCCAATGATTTTAGCAACAAATACAGAAACTGAGAAAATTGCACAGTACTCTGATTTGTACTCTACTAAATATGAGGGTCGAAAAAAAATAAAAGTATATTGCTTATACAATGTAATAAGTCATTACAAAATACTAATACTAACATGCTATTTTCTTTTATCACAGAAAGGAAGAAGAAAAACATGCACTCCCATTACTAGAACAAACAGTAAGTATACAATAATAAGGACAACCATAGCAGCATATCACATCCATAGTATCTAATACCTTTGTTCCTTATACATTTGTTTTTCACCCAAAGTTATAAGCAAATATGAATGTGATATGCTGCGGTGGTTGTTGCCAGGGCATAGAGTCTTGGGTGCATGGCCGAATGGCCATGCACCCAAGACTCTATGCCCTGGCAACAAGCACCGCAGCATATCACAACCATAGAGTCAAACATTTCAACTATGATCTATGGGAAACTTTTAATGTCCGCGAACAATGTGAGTGTTCTTAGAACACTTTGAACTTGCCAGCGAACAATACGGACACCGTTTTCAGGACACCCCCTACAAACATTTCAGAACAAGGCGATAGTTCTTAGAACACTTTCAACTTAACAACGAACAATACGGACAGCGTCCTAAGGGCACCCCCTACGAACATTCCAGGACACCGGGAGTGTTCTCAAAACCGTCTTCAGAACACCCCCATTTTGTTTATTTGCGAACATTTCAGGACACCGCGGGTGTTCTTAGAACACATTCAACTTGACAGAGAACAATACGGACAGCGTCCTCAGGACACCCCCTACGAACACTCCCCAGACACCGCGAGTGTTCTTAGAAGCGTCTTCAGAACACCACCATCTTGTTTATTTGCGGACATTTCAGGACACCGCGAGTGTTCTTAGGACACATTCAACTTGACAGAGAACAATACGGACAGCGTCCTCAGGATACCCCCTACGAACATTCCAGGACACCGGGAGTGTTCTTAGAAGCTTCTTCAGAACACCACCATCTTGTTTATTTGCGAACATTTCAGGACACCGCAAGTGTTCTTAGGACACATTCAACTTGACAGAGAACAATACGGACAGCGTCCTCAGGACACCCCCTACGAACACTCGCCGGACACCGCGAGTGTTCTTAGAAGTGTCTTCAGAACACCACCATCTTGTTTATTTGCGAACATTTCAGGGCACCGCGAGTGTTCTTAGTACACATTCAACTTGACAGAGAACAATACGGACAGCGTCCTCAGGACACCCCCTACGAACACTCCCCGGACACCGCGAGTGTTCTTAGAAGCGTCTTCAGAACACCCCCATTTTGTTTATTTGCGAACATTTTAGGACACCGCGGGTGTTCTTAGAACACATTCAACTTGACAGAGAACAATACGGAGAGCGTCCTCAGGACACCCCCTACGAACATTCCAGGACACCGGGAGTGTTCTTAGAAGCGTCTTCAGAATACCACCATCTTGTTTATTTGCGAACATTTCAGGACACTGCGAGTGTTCTTAGGACACATTCAACTTGACAGAGAACAATACGGACAGCGTCCTCAGGACACCCCCTACGAACACTCCCCGGACACCGCAAGTGTTCTTAGAAGCGTCTTCAGAACACCCCCATTTTATTTATTTGCGAACATTTCAGGACACCGCGGGTATTCTTAGAACACATTCAACTTGACAGAGAACAATACAGACAGCGTCCTCAGGACACCCCCTACGAACATTCCAGGACACCGGGAGTGTTCTTAGAAGGGTCTTCAGAATACCACCATCTTGTTTATTTGCGAACATTTCAGGACACCGCGAGTGTTCTTAGGACACATTCAACTTGACAGAGAACAATACGGACAGCGTCCTCAGGACACCCCCTACGAACACTCCCCGGACACCGCGAGTGTTCTTAGAAGCGTCTTCAGAACACCCCCATTTTATTTATTTGCGAATATTTCAGGACACCGCAAGTGTTCTTAGGACACATTCAACTTGACAGAGAACAATACGGACAGCGTCCTCAGGACACCCTCTACGAACACTCCCCGGACACCGCGAGTGTTCTTAGAAGCGTCTTCAGAACACCCCCATTTTGTTTATTTGCGAACATTTCAGGACACCGCGGGTGTTCTTAGAACACATTCAACTTGACAGAGAACAATACGGACAGCGTCCTCAGGACACCCCCTATGAACTTATCAGGACACCGGGAGTGTTCTCAAAAACGTCTTCAGAACACCCCCATTTTGTTTATTTGCGAACATTTCAGGACACCGCAAGTGTTCTTAGAACAGTTTCACTTTGCTTGCGAACAAAACGGACACATGTTGAGTCCTTAGAACACCCCCCAGTCAGTTTCTTTAGAACATTTCAGAACACCTGTGATGTCCACAAACAAATCGAACACAAAAAGAAGGTCTAACACATAAAAAACACAACTTTCATCCTATCTCATACACTCCCACCCTCCCCAAACACTCCTACACACCAACACACTCTACAAAATACACATTTTGAACAAAGTTTCACCGCGCTGTCCGCGGACGTCAGCGAATCCAAGATGGCGGGCGCTACCGAAAAATCTGACGCGCTTCACGCTCCACGCCGTCCAATCAGCGAACACGTTGCATGTCCGCGAACATCACGCAAGACGATTGGCCAATCAGGACACTGTCCGCGGAGCGAACAGGGAAGTGTGTCCGCGAACCGAACACAGATATCACTAATTTTTTTTTACCTACTTTTTGGTCATTTTAAAAAAAAATACTGGACGGATTTTCACCAAATTTGCAAAAGCACACTTTCGGGACCAAGCCGCTGCTCCTGATCCAAATTTGGTGGAAAGCCATCCAGCGGTTTGGGCTGTAGGCGCGAGCAAAAACTTTTTCCCGTTCAGTCTATGGGAAAAAAAAAGTTTTGGGACCCCCCCTATAACTTTACCCCCCTGGACAAATCCTCACCAAACTTTGCAAAAAAATTCAGAGTGACCCAAATACTTTTTTTGCAAAGTTTGGTGAGGATCCGTCCAGGGAGAGCGAAGTTATAAGCCACCCAGAAAGTGCTCTTCCTATGGAAACAGCAACTTAACCATAACTACATGGCCACTAGCGTGGCCATGTAATATATATTTTTACACAGAAATTTGCAGTACTTTGGAATGGCTTGAAGAAAATGTTCCACGTGAGGAAATGACTGAAGATAGTGATACTAATGGTAGACACTTCTCTGTATAACCAAATTAATAATCATAACTTTATATGTACTTAACATTTTTATTTCTTTTCACAGACTATGCAAACATTGAGAATAATACACCTAAAGACATATTAGAACATACTCTACACCACAAGGAAGAAAAAATTGACATGCTCATGGAAAATTTCAATGTTTTGAAGCATTTTGTGGAGGACCACATAAAAGAAAAAATCAAATATCATTGTCCCACATGTACCTGTTCCCCTTCTCCATGTCCCAGTCAACTATCCCCAAACCTTCCCCACCAAGAAAAAACATTATGATGAGACTTCCATCCCTTCATCTCCTCCCATCCATCCTCTCCAAACCCCCAATTCCCCTGTGTTTTATGTCAGTTTCTGCTTCCCCCTCTCTTGCATGCATTTTGTATCTTTATTTAATAAAAAAATGAGATGTGTTTTAATTCAGTCCTTTGTGTCTTATTCTTTTAAAAAAAAGGCAGTTAAGATGTCGGCGGACAGCGCGAGTGTCCGGAATGTCCGTAATTAACGAAAATGGGGGTGTCCTAAGAACACTATACCCGTCCGTAGTGTCCGCAAGCAAGTTGAGACTGTTCTAAGAACACGCGCAGTGTCCGGGTTGTCCGTAATTAACCAAAATAGAGGTGTCCTAAGGACACTATACCCGTCTGTACTGTCCGCAAGCAAGTTGAAACTGTTCTAAGAACATGCACAGTGTCCGGGTTGTCCGTAATTGACCAAAATGGAGGTGTCCTAAGGACACTATACCCGTCCGTACTGTCCGCAAGCAAGTTGTACTGTCCGCAAGCAAGTTGAAACTGTTCTAAGAACATGCATAGTGTCCGGGTTGTCCGTAATTGACCAAAATGGAGGTGTCCTAAGGACCCTATACCCGTCCATACTGTCGAAAGCAAGTTGAAACTGTTCTAAGAACATGCGCAGTGTCCGGGTTGTCCGTAATTAACCAAAATGGAGGTGTCCTAAGGACGCTCTACCTGTCCATACTATCCGCAAGCAAGTTGAAACTGTTCTAAGAACACGCGCGGTGTCCGGGTTGTCCATAATTAACAATAATGGAGGCGTCCTAAGGAGACTATACTTGTCTGCACTGCCTGTAGAACATCTATGCACATCCGACCACACCCATAAATTCTACGAACATAGCGCCTGTCCATAACTGTCCCTCTCAGTTGTGTTGCACTTTTAATTAGTTTCAGGACCCGAACATTGTGCGTAGAACACCCACGCGCACCCGTTACCTTCATGGACGTGTTCGCGACGTCATCATGTGACCGCACCCACGCTCAGCGTGTGTCCTGAATTGCGGACACTCTCCGGGTCCCCAAGCATTTAAAAAGCACTTTTTCAGGCAATCCAAAGTATGTTATAGTAATAAATCACCATAGCACATGTCCCAGACAATGTCCCTGACTTTCTACATACATTTTGGAACTTTTTGAACCTTTTTTGGGTGTTCGATCTGTCCGCAGACAGCTCAGGTGTCCCTATAAAAGGCCACACCACAGAGCTCATCCTCATTGTGCTTTTGGCTATCTGACAGAGCATTGTCTACTTTGCTGATAATGTTCCAGATTTTGCTGCTCTTGCTGCTGCTTTCCATCAGACCTGATGGCATCAATACTTGCTGCTCCAGCTGGTGCTACATCTGTCTCAGCACCACCACCACCTCCCCAAGGGCCTGAAGAGGGGAACAGGCGTGAGCATGTGGAGGAGGATGAAGAGGATGACGAGGATGAGGTAGTGGAAGTCTCTACTACCAGCACTCACCGTGAGTCTTGGGCGGTTATTTACCATTCATGGTGATGTACCAAAAGCATGTGCGAACAAGGTCACCTGCAACCAGTGCAAAATGGTGCTGAGTCACGGGAGGCCTGGTTCGTTCAGCTTTGGTACGACATCTATGAAGCGACACCCAGGGTTGTTCCATGGTGGGGCCATTCGCAAGGTTGTACCTTGTGAGGAACGTAGTAGGATGAATTCCTCTACCACATCCTCTGTTTCCGCTCCTGTCACCACAAGAGACACTCCTGTGGGACAGCGCATCCCTCCAGCTGCCTCACAGGCCATCCATGATGCTGATGACCCTTACCTTTCGAGGGTCACCGTTTTTTGTATGTACTGCGACGCAGTACTCTGCAGGGGGGAGAGACTTCAAAGTGCTTTCGAGACTGTGGTCAAGGAGCACGAGAAGACCTGCCCACTACCTAAGTAAGGCCCACCCTACATCTTCCTCTCTCCACCTGCCCTTTCTTATCCCTGTGGTTGGTGTCCCTCCATTACCCTCCTTTCCCCTCCTCTCCTAGTGTGCCCTGTGTAAAAAAACAAAAAAAAATAAAACAACAAATGTCCAAAAAAAAGGCTCTTTTCAGAGCCACCTTTCACAGTCTAAAAATTGAAGTGCAAATAAATTGAGCAAAACCCTGTGCATCTATTTTTAGAAGTCTGCGGACAGTTTGCGGATATCTAAAATGTTGGGGGACTGCCCTATCAAAACCATTGCACTTTTCTCTGGGAGGAAGTGGTGCCTCTGAAAAGAGCCTTATGTTGGCATTTTTTGTGTTTGAAAAACTTAAAATAGTCAACACCTACTGCAAAATGGATGGCTGTAATTGCACAAAAGGTTGCAATGCATTTTGTACAGAAAAATCTTATTACCAGCATAAGTAAGATGGACTCCATCTCTGAGAAAAATGTATGTGCTAGAAACATAATATTTGCATTGTGGAAAGAAGACATGCCAACATCTCTTAGAAAGGCAAAAACAGCCTTATTAACGTTCCCCCTCGCTTTCTCCATTTGTGGACCAAATGAAGAAAAACGCAGCCACATTTGTCTCTGCGAAATACGAGAAAAAATTACTTGGGAATTTGGAAACATGTCCATGACCTTCCCAAGTCCTTCTTGCATTGCAATTGCAAAGAAATTCCTGACACATGTCCCAAACTGTTTCCTCTACAATGAATTCTAATTATGTCTGGATGACACTGTGGGGCCGATTCATGGAACAAACGTGCGCCGAAAATCCATGCGCAAGCAGGCGCAAGGGAGCGCAAGCGTGAGAAACGCAGCGCACGCACACGTGTGCGATTCAAGGAAGACGCTGCGCGTGTTTCCCGCTGTCCGTGCGCCCAATCCAGCCATGGCTCAAGCAGGCATACACGGCGGGCGCTACGCGCATAGCAAAAGCGCACATAGCGCGGCGCACACAACCAAAGTGGGCAGAACAGTGGGCGTAACACGCGGAATGGGGAACAACGCGTGAAAAAGAAGGCGTAACTGGGGAAGTACTGCAGGGAACTACACGGAACGCCCACACGCACGCGAACAACCCGTATTCATGGATCCGAATACGGGAAACCCGTGCACGGCAAAAGACGCGCACAGGCGTCAACGCGTCCGCCACACGAAGGCAGGTGGAAGCATCCCCGCGCACAGCATAAAAGTGCACGCAAACAACAAACGCGTATATATACAGCTACGATGAATGCCCCATTTGTCGCAGCACTGATCGTGGGACACCGCAGGAGGAGGAGAATAGCCAGGGCACGCATTTTCGCACCACAAACAAGCCTTTTTGGGATGCCTGACGACCAGGTCTATGGCAGGTATAGGTTTCCACCCCATATCACCCTAGACCTGGTCAGGGAGTGGGAAGATGACCTTACATCCCCCACCCTTTGCTCCCAAGCATTGAGCCCCTTGGAGAAGCTGCTCAATGTCCTGCATTTTTTGGCCACTGGGTCATTTCAGCGGACCACTGCCATAGTGGGGGGGGTCTCACAGGGCACGCAGTCACGCTGCCTACACCAGGTACTGGCAATCATGACAGCGCGCCCCTCAGTCCGCAGGCACATATACATGCCCAGAACACCCGCAGAAAGACAGGCCGTTGTCCTGGATTTTTTCAGGGTGGCACACTTCCCCAAAGTGCTTGGTGCCATAGATTGCACCCATGTGGCCCTACGTCCACCTAGGGCCACTGAGCACATCTACCGAAACCGCAAGCACTGGCATTCCATCAATGTACAGGTGGTATGCGATGCAAAGGGAATCATCACCTCTGTCTATGCAAACTACCCTGGCTCCACCCATGACAGTTTCACATACAGAATGTCCGCCCTGAGCCGGGCCCTGGAAGCTGGGCAGCATGGCGACACATGGCTCCTAGGTCAGTACAAATGCCCTTGCACATGCATGCAAGTCACACACAGACAAATATCCAAACCCTAACAATCTCAACTATTATCACCTCCCCAGGGGACAGTGCCTACCCTCTGAGCAACCACATGATGATGCCAATCCGGAACCCCACCGCACCACCCCAGGTAAGATACAACACCGCCCATATTGCAACCAGGGGCATAGTGGAGCGCACATTCGGAGTGCTCAAGTCACGTTTCCGCTCCCTTGACCGCTCTGGTGGGCAACTACTCTATGCACCACCAGTAGTGTGCAGGATCATTGTGGCAGCATGTGTCCTGCACAATGTTGCAACACGGCAGGGTGTCCCGGTGGACATGGTGGTGCCCCCACATCCCCAACCACAGGCACAGGCACTGCCCATGGGAGGGGACAGGGCACGTGGCGAGGAAGCCCGGACCCAGCTTGTGGCCACATTTTTCACCTAAACTCCCACCCCTGCGGAGTGCACACAGGCCTGGCACATACCAGGTGACAATCAATGATGACAAAGAGACAGTCAACTGTCACAACCCTACCACCCTGAGATAGTTGCCATGGAAGTGCCACATCGTCTGCATCCCTAGCTACTTAAACACAAGCTATCCCGTGTGACCAAAAGGCACACATATGACATATGACATGATATGGCCTATACACAAGTATTTCAAGGTGCGATGAGGCAGGGAGGGGGGAACAAGGGAAGACAGACAACGGTACTACTAGGCCAGGTGTCATTGAGATTGTGCAAGTGCAGGGGTAGGGGGAAGGGAAAAATGCAAGGGGAAAGGGGGGGAGTGCAGTACAGGGGAAGTAGACCAAAAAAAAAATACATAGGTTGGCTGGTGGCAACTGCAAAGGTAAGTGCAGACAAGTGCTGGGAAGGGTGGGCTGTAGGGATAGAGAGACAGTACCGCAGTGCAGGGGTTGCCAGGGAGGCAGTGCAAGTGGAGAGTGCCTGGGCCAGGGACCGAGGTCGGTGAGAGTGGCCCAGTTGCAGCTCCAGTGCAGTTCCAGTGAAGAATTCTGCAAGGGAGAGGCAGAGAGAAAGCAGAAGCAAAGAGGAAGGTCTTGAGGTGCTTCCAGAACTGCAGATGGTTCCCCTCAAGTTCAAGTGAGGCAGGAAGGCTGTTCCAGAGGGAGGGCCCTGCCGTGGAGAGAGATCTACCCCCAGCTAGTTGCTCTGAGAAGCGGATGACCCTGACATGCAAGGTGTGCATCACACACACCTGCAAAACAGGCCATGCCCATCACTGTCATGTCACTCAAACCCTCCCAAACCACAACATGACATGGCAAGCAATACCAATACACCAACACAGTAACGATAAGGTACACATTGCCATGTCCTAAATGTACAGTGGCATCAGACAATGATGCCTGACCCGGAATCAGATGAAATGACAGACCAACAAAATCTCCCACCCAAAATAAGTCATTTCCAAATGCATTAAAAGAGTCGTAGACGTAACATAACAATGAATGCTTGTCTACATGCACATTGTGCATTGCAAAATCAACACTGCAGCTCATGTGTGCTGTGTCCTACTCCTGCAACATACTGCTCAGCGCACAGCACAGTGAACAGCCATTGTGTGTGATGCACACCCTGAGCATCACATCTAAGTGACAGACCACATCAAACAGCAAATCAGGCATGTACAGGATCCATAATCGGTCACAGAACATGTGCTGCAGGGACACAGTGGGCACCAGAAGGCAAACAGTGTACACGTGGATATGCAAGGGTGGGAGTACATGTAGTGCATCAGAGTGCAAGTGTGTGGTTCTGCAAGGACTTGCACTCCACATATGCATGTGCACTCAAGTGACCATTAGTGTTCTCTACACATCACATGTGAACATTCACCATGTGTACACCCCAGCATGTCAAACCACAACTATCCCCTCGCACCTGAAAGGAAAACACAACACACGAACAGGTATTGATCAGTAGAACACAACATGTACATAGGATACCACCATTACAATGTCAGAGTTCCCATCACACTGCAGGGCAAGGCAACTATCAACAACAACCCCCCCCCTCCCTCACAAATGACCATGACCCACTGAACAACTGCACCTGGGTCATGGAGCCTTCAAACCTCAGTTCCACCTGGCCACAGGATCACCTTTACCCTTCGTCACCTTCTCCCACCTTGTGTGTAAAAAGGTGCCTGCACCCTCATAATCCACTCTCATGTCCAAAATCACAAAATCCAAGCCAGAAAAACGAACCAGAACACCCTCCAGTAGATGACTTGACGTAGCAGTACCTCACAAAGGCCAAGTACTACCACAATGATGCAACAACCAAGGTAGCACAGTAAAACAATGTCACGACAGGATGTGAAACATGTGTGGTACATGACATAGGATGATGCACCATGAACGGATGTGTACTGTCACAGGTCCCCTGTACAGGCGCGGGAGTGTCACGAAACAACCACCCCCACCATGTCCCGGGTGCCTGCAAGGTCAAACTCACACAGGCCCCTGAGACCCTGGTGGGGAAGGAGGTTCAGGGATATGCAGTGGGGACAGGTGTTGACACACTGGATGACTGGAATGAGTGGCAGGAGAGGGGAGGAGGAATGACACATGAAACTAGGGAATGCACGAAAATGTACTACCTGCATGAACTCATACACAATCCAAACAAACTTGGACATCATTGTCATGGCCTTCTGTAGTCCAGGCTCAGGAGTGGTACGAACCAACCACCCACTCTAGGGTTTTGGCGCCTGCAAGTTCGGGGCTTACACAGGAATCCGCAACCCCAGCGGGGAAAGAGGGACAGGGAACGTTGCTTGGATAGGTACGGGAAGCAGGAACACCGGGTAGAGGGTACAGGGTTCAAAATTGCATAGGAGTACGGGTGATTAGGGAGAAAAAACATACCAAATTGAACCACACATACATCCATGCATTAGTACACTCCCCAGCAAGCCTATGCAGAGCAGTTCGAAAGAAAAACAACAAGACACTTAGCTCTGGTTTTGAGTGCTGGCCTCCTGCCTGTGCACTCTCAGGTCCGGTTACAGGAGCACTGCAATGCTGCAAAGAGAGCCACAGTCAACAACCTGTACGTGCCAATTACACAAAAACACAACATCAAACATGCCCCATAGCAACAAACTACTCTACAAACAGACAATCTGGTGTAGATGCTTCGTACCCATATATAACATCACCCCTATGACGGGTCATACACAGTCAATGCAGTAAGTCAGCCGCCGGTGGGTGCGTGGCAAATGGAACACCAATGTGTCACAATTTACACAATATGCAATGTTCCCTGGGTAAGCAGACAGACCCATATAGCAAGCCATGACTTCTGAGCAAGTTGCGTACCACCATGGCCGAAACAAAGTTGGCAGTGCATTTATCATAAAGTACATGGAAAGACATGCACTGCCCCTTGCTGTATGTCCCTGTGAGCTGCCCCTTTACATTTCTCGGAAGGCTACATGGTTGATACAAGTGCCTCAATGGACCTTGGTGTACCGGAGGGTATGTGCCACTGCCCCTGCATGTGTCCCAGACAACCCTACTATCAACAGCCATCAGTCCACCAACACATCTGAGCTGCATTGTGTGCTTCAACACCAATAATCGTCTAAGCTCACCCTCAGTGCTGTGACTAAGCCTGCATGTGCAACTCGCCTGGTGCAAGCTTTGCTGTGTCGTGGCCCCCCTGTGCTGCTCACCTTGCCTGGAGTTCCTTGGAACATGTCAGCAGTTCTAGGATGTGGGTCTGCAATCCCTGTGCCTCTGCTTGTGCACACATGTGCATGTGGGCACCAACAAACGTGTCCAGAATTCCGTCGTCTAATGGGCCATGTCTGCTGGCAAAGGTGCTCTGGAGGCTCATCCCCCTGCAGAAAGGGCATGAAACACATGATTAATGCTTCAAAGTCATCTGTGTGTGTATCATCAGGCATCTCATTACTTGACCATGTCAGAGAGTCACAACACAAATCACACCATCAGTCCGTCTTTCACAGCCAAAGTGTGGAACACTATCTACAGCATGAATTGCAACAAGCACGTGTACAGTAAAGACATGAAACATACTACACAATGCATAGCAATTAATGTACACATTAATCATGACACACCCCATCTAGCAAAAGCTGAACAGTGGACAAAAACACCAAAATCATCCCCACTAGGGGTGTCAACACAAGTCACACAGCACCAGACATGCCACAGATATGACAGTCCAAAGCCCTTGTGTAAAATTCTGTAACACCGAACCATCCTTGCGAGCCCATGGATAAGGGAGGCAGGAGTGGCATATGTGAGTCAAGGACCTCAAGCAGCAAACACATACACAAGACAAGCCTGAAGGGCCCAGCTGGAACAGACAGTGGATGCCTTCAAAAGCCACAAAGCACCGCACCGTCACATGAAAGCACAATAGACTAGCAATTTTAAACTAAATCAACTATAACTTATTACAGTAACAATGGAAAACCTACATTACCTAATTAAACTAACTATCAAACAGAAACTTAACTAACTAAACTAAAAGAAAAATCAAAAATGGCCACATACGACCCGGGGGGAGGGGAGGCACCCAGGAGCGGGGAGGTACAGGGTGCTGCTCAACATCCACATGCGATGATGCTGAGCCAAAAAAAAATACCTCCATGGGCTCAACGCCTGCACAGCCCGACCTATGTGGGAGATAGATGGTCGTCCGAGTCTGGCTCATCCTGGAAAGGAGGACATGGCACAGTAGCCTTGCCACGCCTAGCCGCAGATTGCCCCTCGTCGGCAGCAAGTCTGCCGGACGGGTGAGCCTGGTTCTGTGTGGCGATGTGACGTAGGTCTGCATGCAGAACCTCACGTGATACACGTGCTTCCTCTTGCAAGGTAGCACGTGTAACACAGAGTTCCTCCTGCAAGGCCTGGCTGGACAACCGCTGCACCTCCCGGCAAGCCTGTAGCTCAGCTGAGATGGTACGCTCAAGCTGTGCAAACCTCTCCTCTGCCTGCTACCTCTGGGACATCATAAGGACACCCAGAGTGGATCTGAGGGAAGCATACTCCTCCCTCAGGGCATCCATGTGCGCCTCTGCGTGAGCAGCAATTGCTTGACGCAGAGACGACATTTCAGCCTGGCGTGCCCTGTTTGAGGCCGCCATGCCCAGCCTGAGCGAGCGGCCCGTGGACCGTGCCGCCTGCTGCTGGAGAAGCACCTGCCTAGCAGGGGGGAGCACAAATCGGGCCACACGCTCCATGCTCTCAGCGATGTTCTCCATTGCTGCCCCCTGCCGTTCGGAATTGGCAGTCATGTCTTGCTCCCACTCAGTATACAGCGGTTGCGCGCGGCGACCGTGTTGCCGGGTTTGACCCCTGCGGGACCCAAGGACCAGGGGTCCTCGCTGTGCTGGCACCGCCCGCGGCTGCACGACCACATGCCCCCGTCGACATGAAGTCCCAGGCACATCAGTGACTGGTGTAGAGGGTGACCCTGCGTCCCGATCCACCACAGGCGGAGGAACCAAGACTGTCTGATCCCTCAGTGCAGGGGTCGCAGACAGAGGAGTGTCCACATCAGAATCACTCACCCCTGACACATGGACTTGATGCACATCCAACTCAACATGGACGTCAGAGTCGTCATCAAGGTTGGACTCATAGGCAGCCAGAGACAAGATGGACTGCAGCACTTGGGGGTTTTCGTGGCCTACCACCCCACGACCCCCACTAGTGTCGGGTTGATGTGGTGTGACCAACCCTGTGTCTGGCATGACAACACCATCCTACGCCTCCATTGCGTCATCACCTGAAAAATAGAGAGAAAAAAGGTCACTACACATGTCAGAAGCACACAACACACACACACACCGACAGCAAACGCATCAGGCAGACATGTGACACACAACATATAACCTGGCATGCATGCTGGGTCAACTTTGAATAGCTTCTGTGATCAGACCTGTTGAAAGGTGGCAGTTACCATGGAAGTGGGTCTATGCAGTGCAGAAAATGTGTACACCACTCACTACCTACATGTACAAGGACTCCCTGGTGTGTGCCAGGAAATGTGAAGGCAGTGCAATGTCAAATTCAGACATCACGTGCATTGTGCATTCAATGTGTACTATATCTAGAAGCCAAGCACCCCTCCACCCCAGTACCAAAGCAGGGATGCCTAGCATGGTATCAAAAGGCTGACCATACACCTGTGTATTGACAGGCAGTGTTGCCTGGCATCAACAGCTTAATGTGATTCAAATGACAACACTGCAAATGATGCTGGGACAGTAGGCAGGACACATGATGAAAACTCTGGAGGCCGCCCACGTGTGAAGAAGACACAACAAGAGTTGGACAGAGTCATTGGCCATTGAACAGGCTGAGGCCTGTGAGCCACACAGATTGTCAGAGCCTAAACATGTGTGGGACTGAGCCACAGTTGACATGGGAAGGCTGATGAGATGGCAGGCAATGTATGTAACCAAGGACTTGTATTACAGTGATCATCCAGTCAAGGAAACATAGGGGCATGCGTGCAATGCACATGGAGCATGAATGGGCACTCATGTCCCTGCGGGACATCTGACCCATGCACAGTACAAGTGAGATACCCTGCTTTGAGTACTAAGGCTGTACCAAACAACATATGTCTGGCAGATTCTACGCTGGAAGTTAGCATCTACACAGGACACATGAACAAGAAAGTACACATTGGCAAGATTGAAGCAGACCAGTGCAAAGGTGGAACTGGGGTGCAGAGTGGCAGAGGAGGGGCAAGGGAGCATGCCTACATGGAGTCCCGCATGCAGGCAGAGGAGACATGCATGATGGAAGCATTGCATTACTTACACATCAGAACCATGTACACGTCACATGTAGCAGCAATCATGCACAACACATCCCACAAGTGAAACACACACGTCCTCAACAAACACGCATCAACACTCACTGGACTGTGCATCAAAGTCCAGCATCTCTCCCACTCCTTCGACCAATTCAGGTGGTATGAACTCCGCAACGAGAGCCTCATGCGGAGTGAGCTTTTCCTCCTCTGGTGCAGGCCCACCGCCAGTCACCAGGGTCAAGTTGTAATTAGAGGCACGCTTAGCCTTAGTGCTGCGCTTGATGTCATTCCAACGCTTTTTGCACTCTTGCGCCGTGCGCTCCTCATGGCCGAATGAACTGACATGTTCCGCAACATGCTTCCAGTGGGTGTCACGTTGGGCAGCCGTAGTCTGACTATTGGCACCCACTAGCATGTCACGGCTGTGGCCCCATACGTAGTCCACGAGCAAGTCCAGTTCCTGCTTACAGAAAGGCTTCTTCCTCGACGTGCAGGAGGTCGTGGCTGTGTGTGGGGTCCCAGCCTGTGCTGCAGGTGCAACCTTCCTCCTCTTGGACTGTGGCGCAGACCCTGGCTGGCTAATGCCGCCCTGACCAGTATGGCCAGTGGGTTCGGTGGATTGAGCCAAGGGAGTGGCAGGTGGAGGGATGACCAAAGGCCTGACTTGTGTCAGTGGCAGCTGGGTGCCCACTAATGGACCCTGCGCAGCAACATCAGCTGTGGCAGGGTCATTGACCGCAATGGTCCTGATTGGCAGACTCACAACCGGGGTGCTGTTGGGTGCATCTGCCCCTGCACTTGCCAATACTCGGCTGTTCGGGGCAGCAGATGACATGACTGCCCCAGGGACACGTGTCTTGGTCTGAGCAGCCCGGCGTGCCCCTATGGTTTCCCCCCTGGCCTGTTGGAGATCTACCAAGGGCTCTTCAAGTGCCAACGCAGCCTGGGCTGGCAGACCCTGAGCCTGGGTGGCGGTGTCCACAGCTGCACCTGCAGCTACCACTACACTTGGGCCCCTGGCAGTCGATGGAACGGACTGCCGGGTCGAACGGGTGCCAGTGCCAGATGCAGGAGCTGCATCCCCCGGAACCACAGGGGGTGGTGGCATGACTGCACCGACACATGGCACAACATTGTGCTCAAGTGGCGCACCCCTGCCTCTTCCCCCTCTGTGGCCGCCCTGGACACCCTGGAGTCCCCCTACTCCCTGGTCACCACGGCCACGTCCCCGACCACGCCCGCCACGAGGAGGACGCCCAGCTGAGGCGCCCCTCACCTTTGGTGGCCTCCCAACCATGGCACTGATGTAGTAGTGCTGGCACAGATGGAGTGATGCCAATGGGAGGTGTACAACACAATTGACCTGGGCAATTGGGGTGAAGGGGGTGGGAAGCAAGTTGTTAACAGCCCCCCTGCACCTGCAAGGCTGTATGTGACCCTGGTGATGTGGTGACGGGTCACGCAATGCTCAGGCACCCCAAAACTGCAGTAAAACCGTGCACGCAACCCTGCAGCCTACGTGCGTGGATTCAACCTCCCGCAGTACGCGGTGGCACCCAGTAACACGAATAACGCGTACGCGTGAGACACGCAGGCTACTATGACATCGAAAATGGGTGCGATACACAGGGGCACCCGCAGTGGGAAAAAGAGCGTGTGCGACTCACCGTCTGACTAGCGCGATGCAGAAAAACACGCGTAGCCAATACCCCCGCCAAAAGAAGAGATACGTCCTTGATAGCTGTGAAGTTGTGATGGCGCACGAAACAACAGGAAGCAGCAACACACGTCGGTCTCCACGAAAAGCACGTACAGCGAACTGCTGGGCCCGTTCACCTTTAACCCGTGCTGAGGGAAACACACGCGTGCGTCACGTCACTTACGCGCATGGGCCCTTTCCTCGTATTACACGCGGACGTGCAGTTTTTCACACGCGCTGAAATGCCCATGCACGCCTGTACGCGTCACGTCACAGGGGCGCTTGTGCTTGAGGGGCCTTCTGTCCAATGAAATTGCGTATGCCTGCAGACGTGCTTACGCGCTAAGGGCCTTTCCTCGAATTACACGCTGACGTGCCAAATTTTCACGTGCCAAATCACTCCGTATCAAGCTGGCCACGCGTAAGCACACGGAAGACCACGCTCCTGCCCAGAAGGCCAAACTACTGCCCCCCAGAGCCCCGAGCACGCTCCCACCTGCCATCTGCTGCTGCCTGACTGCCTGCTGCCCACGTGCCCTGCCATTTGCTGCCTGCACATCAGCCAGGGGTGCTGTTGCTGTGACCACCCCTGCTGGAACCGAAGACTCCCGACTGGGATTCCATCGCTCCACAGCCCAGCCCCAGGACCCAGTTGCCCACCCACTCCTGCCTCTGGGGTTGTCATGTCGGGGCAAACACCATCTGAGACCACTGACAACCCCCGGCCAGAGAGGCAGAGGGGCACCAGCTTCAGTGCCACCGAAGTTGGTGTCCTGGTGGAGCAAGTCCTGGGGCAGTATGATGCCCTCTTCGGAAGTTCCCGCGCCGACAAGGAAGGACGGACTTGTATCTGGACTGACATCGTGACTTCCAACAACACGGAGGGGTTGGCAGTCCGCGACTTCCAACATGTCAAGAAGCGCTGGGAGGACTTCTAGTCCAGGACCCTGAACAAGGCCCGGCACCTCTTGATGGCAGCGGATGCCAAGGGGCGCCGGGGCCACTTGTCGGAAGAACAGATGAGGGTCCTGGAACGCATATCCCCAGCGCTCCACGTGGGGATATGCGGCAGACCCGTCTGGAGTCGAGCGGTAAGTGTACATGCATCCTGATTGTGAGATGTGCATGTGGTGATTTTTCAGTAGTGTGCAGGTTGCACATCTGTTTGTATGGGGTCGAGTATGGGTGGGGGTGTACAGGGTCGTGGGGCTAACACATGCAAGGGCTGGAATGTGTGAGACATGGATGGTGCTTGTGTGTGTAGGCTTGCATGCCAAATGCAGTTGTGTGGGCACACATGTTTGGATGAATGTGTATGTAAGTAGACATGTCCGTGATGTCACGCATGTATGTTGTTTTCAGCTGCATGTATCAGCACTGTGTACATGTGCATCTGTGTGTATTTGACAAGGGTACAACAGTGATGCAACATGGATGCATGTGACAGCGGTATGTGGAAGCCTGATCGGCAGATGTGACATGGATGCCCATCTGAACACTGCGACACTTGGCAGAGGTGTACACATGCATGCAAGTGTGGTGGTGTGTGTACATGTGTGGTGCACTTCCTGTGTTGCATGTGATGTCTGGCTCACCTTTGCCTGCTCATGATGTTGTATGTGTATGGATGGTGCTGGCAGTTGCGATATGGCTGTGGTATGGCTCATGTGTGCGAGTTGAAATGACATGTGTGTTGGGGATTGTGATGACATGTCTGAGGTTTGCCAATGCCACTCATGTACAACTGTCATGTGTGTATGTGTCCATTGTACAGTGCCCTGATGCCTGTGTTTTATTTCTCCCTGTCTGCAGCGTCAACTGATGAAGAGGGCGGAGAAGGTGCTGTGGAAGGCCCGGCTCCCCTCCCATGTTCTCATCTCGTCGGGGAGTGAGGAGTCCGGTGCCGCTTCCCAGGCCGCAGCTGCCGGGGGGAGGTCCAAGAGGCGGAGGTTGGAGTTGGACTCCTCGGCAGCAGAAGGGGCAGCTGGGACCCCACAGGGCCCAACGGGGGAAGATGGCACGGAGTCATCCAGGTTGGTGGGGGGTTTGGTGGAGGAGGAGGCCGTGCAAGCAACAGAGACGGGGTCTGGAGGTGGGGATCCCACTGGTGCTAGTGGTGCAGTGCTGGACCAGGGACAGGAGGCAGCACAGGCCGCCGCGCAGGTGCCTGTGTGCAATCCTGTCCCTGATCCTGTCCCTGCATCATCTTTCACCAGCAGGGATGCCCACGTCCAGACCCGTTTTCAGGCAGGGGATGAGCTCACGACAACTGGCCTTCCTCTGCCTGCGGACGTGGCTATCCGGGTCCAGGTTGAGCCTGTTCTGACTGGTGTGGCGTTGCGTCAACGGGCCATGCGAGGTGACCTGGAGTCTTTTCATGAGGAGACTGCACGTCATCTCGAATGGCTCGTTGACCACGTCAGCCTGCTGGGACAGGTCACCCAGGCCGGATTCCTCCGTATGATGGGGCTTGCTATGACCCCCTCCTCAACTGAACCCCTACTTGCCAGTCGTCCTCCGTGCCATCTTCCCACCCATCAGTCACCTGGGTGCCCTGTGGAGCTGCCTCTGACGGTGCGGCCAGGCTGGTGGAGGAGGCATCCCTGCCACAGTCGGGAGTCGGACGTCCAGCAGGGGTGGCCACATCAACGACTGCACCCCAGCCGGCGGAGGATGTGCAGGCAGCAGGAGGCAGTGCACGGGCAGAGGCACAGCAGCAGCAGCAGCAACGTGGTGGGAGCCATGAAGGCTCGGGGCCTTCAACATCGGTGGGGCAGGCATCGGCCGGAGGGTAGGAGGACCCAGGACAGAGAGTGTCTTCCGTGTGGCAGCGGTTGGGCCACGCCATAGATGCGGAGCGGCAGCGGGCGGAAGAGGCACGGCTCACAATGGTCAGGGCGGAGAACTCCATGTGGAGGGCCCTGAGGCGGGCCGAGTGCCTTGAGGCAATCCGCAGGGGTTTGGAGGTGGACACGTCGACGGCCCTGCGGACCCTCGGGGCCATGGAGGAGGACTGCCTCCGGGACATTGAGCAGGAGTTCGATGATGCCCTGGCCCGGGACATCCAAAAGTGAGCCATCAAACTAGCCCGCTGCCCTTGTACATAGTTATCTAGGTAGTGTTAGGTTTCCTTTTTTTGGGGATTTATTTTGGACCTTTTGGACATTGGCCACATTTTTGTATATAGTTTATTTTATTAGTTAGTGTAGTTAGATAGGTTTCATTTCTTTTGTTGGGATAATGGACCCTGGCTTGTTCGTATGTACATAGTTCACTGTTGGATTGTATTTTTCTTTCACATTTTAACCATGGAGCAATGGCTTTCAATTTTATTTCCCATTGGATTTTGTTTTGTGGACAGTGACTTTGGACACCATTACTTTGGATTATGATTTTTGCTTTTGCTTTTTTTCACGGACATGCTTCTTTTCATTTTTGTACATTCCCATTTCTGTTTCTTTATTTTTGATTCTATTTATGTTTCCTTTAATACATATTTTTTTAGTGAACTTCAATGTGTAGTATCTCATTGGTTTCATGCATATCATGATATGGGTTTTGAGATTCACTGACACCCATTGGGTGTATGTGAGGGAAATGTGTTTGTTTCTGAACTAGCAATTGGTGTTCTGTCATGTAATTGCCAATTATGAGTGGGTGGATGCAATACTCGGGTGGGTGTTTTGCCTTTGGAGGCTGACCATAGGGACCAGGGATCTAGATTGTGATGACATGTTGGCTGGGGAACATGAGTTGGACATGGGTGGGGGCCTGCTGGCAGGTGCCCCACAGAGCTGGGGGTTGGGGGGGTGGGAGACATGGGTGGGGGCCTGCTGGCAGGTGCCCCACAGTGCTGGGGGGTGGGGTTGGTGGGAGACATGGGTTGGGGCCTGGTGGAGGGTGACCCTGCACTGCTGGGGGGTGGGGATGGTGGGAGACATGGGTGGGGGCCTGCTGGCAGGTGCCCCACAGTGCTGGGGGGGTGGGGGGGTGGGAGACATGGGTGGGGGCCTGGTGGAGGGTGACCCTGCACTGCTGGGGGGTGGGGGTGGTGGGAGACATGGGTGGGGGCCTGGTGGCGGGTGACCCTGCACTGCTGGGGGGTGGGGGGTGGGAGACATGGGTGGGGGCCTGCTGGCAGGTGGCCCACAGTGCTGGGGGGTGGGGGGGTGAGAGACATGGGTGGGGGCCTGGTGGAGGGTGACCCTGCACTGCTGGGGGGTGGGGGGGTGGGGAACATGAGTTGGACATGGGTGGGGGCCTGCTGGCAGGTGCCCCACAGTGCTGGGGGGGGGGGGGTGGTCGACATGGGTGGGGGCCTGCTGGCAGGTGCCCCACAGTGCCGGGGGGTGGGGGGGTGGGAGACATGGGTGGGGGCCTGGTGGAGGGTGACCCTGCACTGCTGGGGGGTGGGGGTTTGAGAGACATGGGTGGGGGCCTGCTGGCAGGTGCCCCACAGTGCTGGGGGGTGGGGGGTGGGAGACATGGGTGGGGGCCTGCTGGCAGGTGCCCCACAGTGCTGGGGGGTGGGGGGGGTGGGAGACATGGGTGGGGGCCTGCTGGCAGGTGCCCCACAGTGCTGTGGGGTGGGGTGGTGGGAGACATGGGTGGGGGCCTGCTGGCAGGTGCCTCACAGTGCTGGGGGGTGGGGGGGGTGGGAGACATGGGTGGGGGCCTGGTGGAGGGTGACCCTGCACTGCTGGAGGTGGGGGGGTGGGAGACATGGGTGGGGGCCTGCTGGCAGGTGCCCCACAGTGCTGGGGGGTGGGGGGGTGGGTGACATGGGTGGGGGCCTGCTGGCAGGTGCCCCACAGTGCTGGGTGGTGGGGGTGGTGGGAGACATGGGTGGGGGCCTGCTGGCAGGTGCCCCACAGTGCTGGGGGGTGTGGGTGGTGGGAGACATGGGTGGGGGCCTGCTGGCAGGTGTCCCCACAGTGCTGGGGGGTTGGGGGGGTGGGAGACACGGGTGGGGGCCTGGTGGAGGGTGACCCTGCACTGCTGGGGGTTGGGGGGGTGGGAGACATGGGTGGGGGCCTGGTGGAGGGTGACCCTGCACTGCTGGGGGGTGGGGGGTGGGAGACATGGGTGGGGGCCTGGTGGAGGGTGACCCTGCACTGCTGGGGGTGGGGGTGGTGGGGAACATGAGTTGGACATGGATGGGGGCCTGCTGGCAGGTGCCCCACAGAGCTGGGGGTTGGGGGGGTGGGAGACATGGGTGGGGGCCTGCTGGCAGGTGCCCCACAGTGCTGGGGGGTGGGGGTGGTGGGAGACATGGGTTGGGGCCTGGTGGAGGGTGACCCTGCACTGCTGGGGGTTGGGGGGTGGGAGACATGGGTGGGGGCCTGGTGGAGGGTGACCCTGCACTGCTGGGGGGTGGGGGGGTGGGAGACATGGGTGGGGGCCTGGTGGAGGGTGACCCTGCACTGCTGGGGGTGGGGGTGGTGGGGAACATGAGTTGGACATGGATGGGGGCCTGCTGGCAGGTGCCCCACAGAGCTGGGGGTTGGGGGGGTGGGAGACATGGGTGGGGGCCTGCTGGCAGGTGCCCCACAGTGCTGGGGGGTGGGGGTGGTGGGAGACATGGGTTGGGGCCTGGTGGAGGGTACCCTGCACTGCTGGGGGGTGGGGATGGTGGGAGACATGGGTGGGGGCCTGCTGGCAGGTGCCCCACAGTGCTGGGGGGGTGGGGGGGTGGGAGACATGGGTGGGGGCCTGGTGGAGGGTGACCCTGTACTGCTGGGGGGTGGGGGTGGTGGGAGACATGGGTGGGGGCCTGGTGGCGGGTGACGTTGCACTGCTGGGGGGTGGGGGGTGGGAGACATGGGTGGGGGCCTGCTGGCAGGTGCCCCACAGTGCTGGGGGGTGGGGGGGTGGGAGACATGGGTGGGGGCCTGCTGGCAGGTGGCCCACAGTGCTGGGGGGTGGGGGGGTGAGAGACATGGGTGGGGGCCTGGTGGAGGGTGACCCTGCACTGCTGGGGGGTGGGGGGTGGGGAACATGAGTTGGACATGGGTGGGGGCCTGCTGGCAGGTGCCCCACAGTGCTGGGGGGTGGGGGGGTTGGGTCGACATGGGTGGGGGCCTGCTGGCAGGTGCCCCACAGTGCTGGGGGGTGGGGGGTGGGAGACATGGGTGGGGGCCTGGTGGAGGGTGACCCTGCACTGCTGGGGGGTGGGGGGGTTGGGAGACATGGGTGGGGGCCTGCTGGCAGGTGCCCCACAGTGCTGGGGGGTGGGGGGGTGGGAGACATGGGTGGGGGCCTGGTGGAGGGTGACCCTGCACTGCTGGGGGGTGGGGGGGAGACATGGGTGGGGGCCTGGTGGAGGGTGACCCTGCACTGCTGGGGGTGGGGGTGGTGGGGAACATGACTTGGACATGGGTGGGGGCCTGCTGGCAGGTGCCCCACAGTGCTGGGGGGTGGGGGGGGGGTGGGAGACATGGGTGGGGGCCTGCTGGCAGGTGCCCCACAGTGCTGGGGGGTGGGGGGGTGGGAGACATGGGTGGGGGCCTGGTGGAGGGTGACCCTGCACTGCTGGGGGGTGGGGGAGTTGGGAGACATGGGTGGGGGCCTGGTGGAGGGTGACCCTGCACTGCTGGGGGTGGGGGTGGTGGGGAACATGACTTGGACATGGGTGGGGGCCTGCTGGCAGGTGCCCCACAGTGCTGGGGGGTGGGGGGGGGTGGGAGACATGGGTGGGGGCCTGCTGGCAGGTGCCCCACAGTGCTGGGGGGTGGGGGGGTGGGAGACATGGGTGGGGGCCTGGTGGAGGGTGACCCTGCACTGCTGGGGGGTGGGGGGGTGGGAGACATGGGTGGGGGCCTGGTGGAGGGTGACCCTGCACTGCTGGGGGTGGGGGTGGTGGGGAACATGACTTGGACATGGGTGGGGGCCTGCTGGCAGGTGCCCCACAGTGCTGGGGGGTGGGGGGGGGGGTGGGAGACATGGGTGGGGGCCTGCTGGCAGGTGCCCCACAGTGCTGGGGGGTGGGGGGGTGGGAGACATGGGTGGGGGCCTGGTGGAGGGTGACCCTGCACTGCTGGGGGGTGGGGGAGTTGGGAGACATGGGTGGGGGCCTGCTGGCAGGTGCCCCACAGTGCTGGGGGTGGGGGTTGGGAGACATGGGTGGGGGCCTGCTGGCAGGTGCCCCACAGTGCTGGGGGGTGGGGGGGTGGGAGACATGGGTGGGGGCCTGGTGGAGGGTGACCCTGCACTGCTGGGGGTGGGGGTGGTGGGGAACATGAGTTGGACATGGATGGGGGCCTGCTGGCAGGTGCCCCACAGAGCTGGGGGTTGGGGGGGTGGGAGACATGGGTGGGGGCCTGCTGGCAGGTGCCCCACAGTGCTGGGGGGTGGGGGTGGTGGGAGACATGGGTTGGGGCCTGGTGGAGGGTGACCCTGCACTGCTGGGGGTGGGGGGGTGGGAGACATGGGTGGGGGCCTGGTGGAGGGTGACCCTGCACTGCTGGGGGGTGGGGGGGTGGGAGACATGGGTGGGGGCCTGGTGGAGGGTGACCCTGCACTGCTGGGGGTGGGGGTGGTGGGGAACATGAGTTGGACATGGATGGGGGCCTGCTGGCAGGTGCCCCACAGAGCTGGGGGTTGGGGGGGTGGGAGACATGGGTGGGGGCCTGCTGGCAGGTGCCCCACAGTGCTGGGGGGTGGGGGTGGTGGGAGACATGGGTTGGGGCCTGGTGGAGGGTACCCTGCACTGCTGGGGGGTGGGGATGGTGGGAGACATGGGTGGGGGCCTGCTGGCAGGTGCCCCACAGTGCTGGGGGGGTGGGGGGGTGGGAGACATGGGTGGGGGCCTGGTGGAGGGTGACCCTGCACTGCTGGGGGGTGGGGGTGGTGGGAGACATGGGTGGGGGCCTGGTGGCGGGTGACGTTGCACTGCTGGGGGGTGGGGGGTGGGAGACATGGGTGGGGGCCTGCTGGCAGGTGCCCCACAGTGCTGGGGGGTGGGGGGGGTGGGAGACATGGGTGGGGGCCTGCTGGCAGGTGGCCCACAGTGCTGGGGGGTGGGGGGGGTGAGAGACATGGGTGGGGGCCTGGTGGAGGGTGACCCTGCACTGCTGGGGGGTGGGGGGTGGGGAACATGAGTTGGACATGGGTGGGGGCCTGCTGGCAGGTGCCCCACAGTGCTGGGGGGTGGGGGGGTTGGGTCGACATGGGTGGGGGCCTGCTGGCAGGTGCCCCACAGTGCTGGGGGGTGGGGGGTGGGAGACATGGGTGGGGGCCTGGTGGAGGGTGACCCTGCACTGCTGGGGGGTGGGGGGGTTGGGAGACATGGGTGGGGGCCTGCTGGCAGGTGCCCCACAGTGCTGGGGGGTGGGGGGGTGGGAGACATGGGTGGGGGCCTGGTGGAGGGTGACCCTGCACTGCTGGGGGGTGGGGGGGAGACATGGGTGGGGGCCTGGTGGAGGGTGACCCTGCACTGCTGGGGGTGGGGGTGGTGGGGAACATGACTTGGACATGGGTGGGGGCCTGCTGGCAGGTGCCCCACAGTGCTGGGGGGTGGGGGGGGGTGGGAGACATGGGTGGGGGCCTGCTGGCAGGTGCCCCACAGTGCTGGGGGGTGGGGGGTGGGAGACATGGGTGGGGGCCTGGTGGAGGGTGACCCTGCACTGCTGGGGGGTGGGGGAGTTGGGAGACATGGGTGGGGGCCTGCTGGCAGGTGCCCCACAGTGCTGGGGGTGGGGGTTGGGAGACATGGGTGGGGGCCTGCTGGCAGGTGCCCCACAGTGCTGGGGGTTGGGGGGGTGGGAGATATGGGTGGGGGACTGGTGGAGGGTGACCCTGCATTGCTGGGGGTGGGGGGGTGGGAGACATGGGTGGGGGCCTGCTGGCAGGTGCCCCACAGTGCTGGGGGGTGGGGGGGTGGGTGACATGGGTGGGGGCCTGCTGGCAGGTGCCCCACAGTGCTGGGGGGTGGGGGGGTGGGTGACATGGGTGGGGGCCTGCTGGCAGGTGCCCCACAGTGCTGGGTGGGGGTGGGGTGGGAGACATGGGTGGGGGCCTGCTGGCAGGTGCCCCCACAGTGCTGGGGGGCTGGGGGGGTGGGAGACATGGGTGGGGGCCTGGTGGAGGGTGACCCTGCACTGCTGGGGGGTGGGGGGGTGGGAAACATGGGTGGGGCCTGGTGGAGGGTGACCCTGCACTGCTGGGGGTGGGGGGGTGGGAGACATGGGTGGGGGCCTGGTGGAGGTGACCCTGCACTGCTGGGGGGTGGGGGGGTGGGAGACATGGGTGGGGGCCTGGTGAGGTTGACCCCTGCACTGCTGGGGGGTGGGGGAGTTGGGAGACATGGGTGGGGCCTGCTGGCAGGTGCCCCACAGTGCTGGGGGTGGGGGTTGGGAGACATGGGTGGGGGCCTGCTGGCAGGTGCCCCACAGTGCTGGGGGTTGGGGGGGTGGGAGATATGGGTGGGGGACTGGTGGAGGGTGACCCTGCATTGCTGGGGGTGGGGGGGTGGGAGACATGGGTGGGGGCCTGCTGGCAGGTGGCCCCACAGTGCTGGGGGGTGGGGGGTGGGTGACATGGGTGGGGGCCTGCTGGCAGGTGCCCCACAGTGCTGGGGGGTGGGGGGGTGGGTGACATGGGTGGGGGCCTGCTGGCAGGTGCCCCACAGTGCTGGGGGGGTGGGGGTGGTGGGAGACATGGGTGGGGGCCTGCTGGCAGGTGCCCCCACAGTGCTGGGGGCTGGGGGGGTGGGAGACATGGGTGGGGCCTGGTGGAGGGTGACCCTGCACTGCTGGGGGGGTGGGGGTGGGAGACATGGGTGGGGGCCTGGTGGAGGGGTGACCCTGCACTGCTGGGGGGTGGGGGGGTGGGAGACATGGGTGGGGGCCTGGTGGAGGGTGACCCTGCACTGCTGGGGGTGGGGGTGGTGGGCAACATGAGTTGGACATGGGTGGGGGCCTGCTGGCAGGTGCCCCACAGTGCTGGGGGTGGGGGGGTGGGAGACATGGGTGGGGGCCTGCTGGCAGGTGCCCCACAGTGCTGGGGGGTGGAGGGGTGGGAGACATGGGTGGGGCCTGGTGGAGGGTGACCCTGCACTGCTGGGGGGTGGGGGGGTGGGAGACATGGGTGGGGGCCTGGTGGAGGGTGACCCTGCACTGCTGGGGGTGGGGGTGGTGGGGAACATGAGTTGGACATGGGTGGGGGCCTGCTGGCAGGTGCCCCACAGTGCTGGGGGTGGGGGGGGTGGGAGACATGGGTGGGGGCCTGCTGGCAGGTGCCCCACAGTGCTGGGGGGTGGGGGGGTGGGAGACATGGGTGGGGGCCTGGTGGAGGGTGACCCTGCACTGCTGGGGGGTGGGGGGTTGGGAGACATGGGTGGGGGCCTGCTGGCAGGTGCCCCACAGTGCTGGGGGGTGGGGGGTGGGAGACATGGGTGGGGGCCTGGTGGAGGGTGACCCTGCACTGCTGGGGGGTGGGGGGGGAGACATGGGTGGGGGCCTGGTGGAGGGTGACCCTGCACTGCTGGGGTGGGGGTGGTGGGGAACATGAGTTGGACATGGGTGGGGGCCTGCTGGCAGGTGCCCCACAGTGCTGGGGGGTGGGAGGGTGGGAGACATGGGTGGGGGCCTGCTGGCAGGTGCCCCACAGTGCTTGGGAGACATGGGTGGGGGCCTGGTAGAGGGTGACCCTGCACTGCTGGGGGGTGGGGGGCTTGGGAGACATGGGTGGGGGCCTGCTGGCAGGTGCCCCACAGTGCTGGGGGGTGGGGGTTGGGAGACATGGGTGGGGGCCTGCTGGCAGGTGCCCCACAGTGCTGGGGGGTGGGGGGGTGGTGACATGGGTGGGGGCCTGCTGGCAGGTGCCCCACAGTGCTGGGGGGTGGGGGTGGTGGGAGACATGGGTGGGGGCCTGCTGGCAGGTGCCCCCACAGTGCTGGGGCTGGGGGGGTGGGAGACATGGGTGGGGGCCTGGTGGAGGGTGACCCTGCACTGCTGGGGGGTGGGGGGTGGGAGACATGGGTGGGGGCCTGGTGGAGGGCGACCCTGCACTGCTGGGGGGTGGGGGGGTGGGAGACATGGGTGGGGGCCTGGTGGAGGGTGGCCTTGCACTGCTGTGGGTGGGGGTGGTGGGGAACATGAGGTGGACATGGGTGGGGGCCTGCTGGCAGGTGCCCCACAGTGCTGGGGGTGGGGGGGGGGGGTGGGAGACATGGGTGGGGGCCTGCTGGCAGGTGCCCCACAGTGCTGGGGGGTGGGGGGTGGGAGACATGGGTGGGGGCCTGGTGGAGGGTGACCCTGCACTGCCTGGGGGGTGGGGGGGTTGGGAGACATGGGTGGGGGCCTGCTGGCAGGTGCCCCACAGTGCTGGGGGGTGGGGGGGTGGGAGACATGGGTGGGGGCCTGGTGGAGGGTGACCCTGCACTGCTGGGGGGTGGGGGGAGACATGGGTGGGGGCCTGGTGGAGGGTGACCCTGCACTGCTGGGGGTGGGGGTGGTGGGGAACATGAGTTGGACATGGGTGGGGCTGCTGGCAGGTGCCCCACAGTGCTGGGGGTGGGGGGGTGGGAGACATGGGTGGGGGCCTGGTGGAGGGTGACCCTGCACTGCTGGGGGGTGGGGGGGTTGGGAGACATGGGTGGGGGCCTGCTGGCAGGTGCCCCACAGTGCTGGGGGTGGGGGTTGGGAGACATGGGTGGGGGCCTGCTGGCAGGTGCCCCACAGTGCTGGGGGTTGGGGGGTGGGAGATATGGGTGGGGGACTGGTGGAGGGTGACCCTGCATTGCTGGGGGTGGGGGGGTGGGAGACATGGGTGGGGGCCTGCTGGCAGGTGCCCCACAGTGCTGGGGGGTGGGGGGGTGGGTGACATGGGTGGGGGCCTGCTGGCAGGTGCCCCACAGTGCTGGGGGGTGGGGTGTGGGTGACATGGGTGGGGCCTGCTGGCAGGTGCCCCACAGTGCTGGGGGTGGGGGTGGTGGGAGACATGGGTGGGGGCCTGCTGGCAGGTGCCCCCACAGTGCTGGGGGCTGGGGGGGTGGGAGACATGGGTGGGGGCCTGGTGGAGGGTGACCTGCACTGCTGGGGGGTGGGGGGGTGGGAGACATGGGTGGGGGCCTGGTGGAGGGTGACCCTGCACTGCTGGGGGGTGGGGGGGGTGGGGAGACATGGGTGGGGGCCTGGTGGAGGGGTGACCCTGCACTGCTGGGGGTGGGGGTGGTGGGGCAACATGAGTTGGACATGGGTGGGGGCCTGCTGGCAGGTGCCCCACAGTGCTGGGGGGTGGGGGGGGTGGGAGACATGGGTGGGGGCCTGCTGGCAGGTGCCCCACAGTGGCTGGGGTGGGGGGGTGGGAGACATGGGTGGGGGCCTGGTGGAGGGTGACCCTGCCACAGCTGGGGGGTGGGGGGGTGGGAGACATGGGTGGGGGCCTGGTGGAGGGTGACCCTGCACTGCTGGGGGTGGGGGTGGTGGGGAACATGAGTTGGACATGGGTGGGGGCTGCTGGCAGGTGCCCCACAGTGCTGGGGGTGGGGGGGACATGGGTGGGGGCCTGCTGGCAGGTGCCCCACAGTGCTGGGGGGTGGGGGGGTGGGAGACATGGGTGGGGGCCTGGTGGAGGGTGACCCTGCACTGCTGGGGGTGGGGGTGGTGGGGAACATGAGTTGGACATGGGTGGGGGGCTGCTGGCAGGTGCCCCACAGTGCTGGGGGGTGGGGGGGTGGGAGCATGGGTGGGGGCCTGCTGGCAGGTGCCCCACAGTGCTTGGGAGACATGGGTGGGGGCCTGGTGGAGGGTGACCCTGCACTGCTGGGGGGTGGGGGGCTTGGGAGACATGGGTGGGGGCCTGCCTGGCAGGTGCCCCACAGTGCTGGGGGGTGGGGGTTGGGAGACATGGGTGGGGGCCTGCTGGCAGGTGCCCCACAGTGCTGGGGGGTGGGGGGGTGGGTGACATGGGTGGGGGCCTGCTGGCTGGTGCCCCACAGTGCTGGGGGGTGGGGGTGGTGGGAGACATGGGTGGGGGCCTGCTGGCAGGTGCCCCCACAGTGCTGGGGGCTGGGGGGGTGGGAGACATGGGTGGGGCCTGTGGAGGGTGACCCTGCACTGCTGGGGGGTGGGGGGGGTGGGAGACATGGGTGGGGGCCTGGTGGAGGGTGACCCTGCACTGCTGGGGGGTGGTGGGGGGGTGGGAGACATGGGTGGGGGCCTGGTGGAGGGTGACCCTGCACTGCTGTGGGTGGGGGTGGTGGGGAACATGAGTTGGACATGGGGTGGGGCCTGCTGGCAGGTGCCCCACAGTGCTGGGGGTGGGGGGGTGGGAGACATGGGTGGGGGCCTGCTGGCAGGTGCCCCACAGTGCTGGGGGGTGGGGGGGTGGGAGACATGGGTGGGGGCCTGGTGGAGGGTGACCCTGCACTGCTGGGGGTGGGGGGGGTTGGGAGACATGGGTGGGGGCCTGCTGGCAGGTGCCCCACAGTGCTGGGGGGTGGGGGTGGGAGACATGGGTGGGGCCTGGTGGAGGGTGACCCTGCACTGCGGGGGGTGGGGGGAGACGGGGGTGGGGAGACATGGGGGGGGGCCTGGTGGAGGGTGACCTGCACTGCTGGGGGTGGGGGTGGTGGGGAACATGAGTTGGACATGGGTGGGGGCCTGCTGGCAGGTCCCCCACAGTGCTGGGGGGGGGGGTGGGAGACATGGGTGGGGGCCTGCTGGCAGGTGCCCCACAGTGCTGGGGGGTGGGGGGGTGGGAGACATGGGTGGGGGCCTGGTGGAGGGTGACCCTGCACTGCTGGGGGGTGGGGGGGTTGGGAGACATGGGTGGGGGCCTGCTGGCAGGTGCCCCACAGTGCTGGGGGTTGGGGGGGTGGGAGATATGGGTGGGGGACTGGTGGAGGGTGACCCTGCATTGCTGGGGGTGGGGGGGGGAGACATGGTGGGGGGCCTGCTGGCAGGTGCCCCACAGTGCTGGGGGGTGGGGGGGGTGGGTGACATGGGTGGGGGCCTGCTGGCAGGTGCCCCACAGTGCTGGGGGTGGGGGGGTGGGTGACATGGGTGGGGGCCTGCTGGCAGGTGCCCCACAGTGCTGGGGGTGGGGATGGTGGGAGACATGGGTGGGGGCCTGCTGGCAGGTGCCCCCACAGTGCTGGGGGGCTGGGGGGTGGGAGACATGGGTGGGGGCCTGGTGGAGGGTGACCCTGCACTGCTGGGGGGTGGGGGGTGGGAGACATGGGTGGGGGCCTGGTGGAGGGTGACCCTGCACTGCTGGGGGGTGGGGGGTGGGGTGGGAGACATGGGTGGGGGCCTGTGGAGGTGACCCTGCACTGCTGGGTGTGGGGGCAACATGAGTTGGACATGGGTGGGGGCCTGCTGGCAGGTGCCCCACAGGGGCTGGGGGGTGGGGGGGTGGGAGACATGGGTGGGGGCCTGCTGGGAGGTGCCCACAGTGCTGGGGGGTGGGGGGGGTGGGAGGACATGGGTGGGGGGCTGGTGGAGGTGACCCTGCACTGCTGGGGGTGGGGGTGGTGGGGAACATGAGTTGGACATGG